>NC_138969.1:42157500-43507500 GCF_055761805.1 Camellia sinensis | reverse complement strand
GAGAGGAGGAAAGGTGGTGTAAACACCAAGCGCACCCGATGTTTTTAACCAAAGGTACAATCCTAACGCGTCACACGCGAGAGGAGGAAAGGTAGTGTGAACACCGGGTGCACCCAATGTTTTTAATTGAAGGTACAATCCTAACGCGTCACATGCGAGAGAAGGAAAGGTGGTGTGAACACCGGGCACACCCAATGTTTTTAACTGAAGGTACAATCCTAACGCGTCACACGCAAGAGGAGGAAAGGTGGTGTGAACACCGGGAGCACCCAATGTTTTTAACCGAAGGTACAATCCTAACGCGTCACACGCTAAAAGAGGAAAGATGGTGTGAACACTGGGCGCACCCGATGATTTTAACTGAAGGTACAATCCTAACGCGTCACACGCGAGAGGAAGAAAGGTGGCGTGAACACCGGGTGCACCCAATGTTTTTAATTGAAGGTACAATCCTAACATATCACATGCGAGAGGAGAAAAAGTGGTGTGACCACGGGGCGCACCCGATGTTTTTAACCGAAGGTACAATCCTAACGTGTCACACACGAGAGGAGGAAAGGTGGTATGAACACCGGGCACACCCGATGTTTTTAACTGAAGGTACAATCCTAACGCGTCACACGTGAGAGGAGGAAAGGAACAAATCACACAAGTAGGAATAAAAAACAAACAAAGCTGTAGGAAAACTAATTTACCAGTGTGTTGAAACAATAAACGCAACATACCGCGCTTAAATGTGGTTGTGAAATGGATGATAATTTTATTATGGCACGAATGATTTCAACTGGAACTCCTCTGAATAAACCGTACATACAATATCGTCTGGTTACAGAACTTAATAACAAAAGAAACTACGATTTTAGACAAAGCAAATTATAAACTACGCGGAATAGTTTACACAAATTCAAAGCTTTGGACGAATGAGTTTAAACAAGTAAACACAAAAGTACGCATATAATTAACCAAAAGAAATCCTTTTTTTTCTTTTTTGCATTTCTTTTCTCTCTTATTATTAATTATTTTCTTTCTTCTCTCTCTTATCTTTTTTTTTTTCCCCTTTTCTTTTCTCCTTTTTCTTTCCATGCACTGTTTTTTTCTCTTTTTTGAACCCTCTTATTTTCAACTCCATAAAACAAGAAATAAATAATAGAAAGGAAGAGAAAGAGGGAAAGAACAAAACTGTGTTGTGTTGTCATTAAGGGCCAACCGGGCCTCAATGAAGCAAGGTCGGGCATTAAAATAACCGGTCGGGCCTCGATAGCGGCAGGGGCAGTTTCGGCCTTTCTTCGCGACTTATATGTTTAAAACAAATTCAAACACCCTATTTCCTCATATCTTCTTGCCCGAAATCGCTTCCTTTTTCTCTTTAGCTTTCCTCTCTCTCTAGATTTCCTCTTTTTCTTGTATTTCCCAACAAACCTCACCACTTTTTCTTCGAAACCCTTCATCTCCTCTACATTTTGAACCGATTGAATTTCAGTTTGGTCAAGTTTTTGGGTTTCTCATTGTTTTTACTTTGTTTCTCACAAGCTTTCTTGGTTTTTAGGGACTCACTCTTGTGTTTTCATTTTCCCCTCTCATTTTTTTGCTCTTAGGGTTTAGCCCCCCACATTTTCTCACTTCTCTTTATTTCCCCCATTCTTCTCCATGGCTAGTGACGAAGTTCCCATTCTGGACCCCACCATTGGTATTAGGGCTGCTCTAGGCACAGACATAGAGGTCAAGGACGCTCTCGCGTTGCCTCCCCTCGTTGGTTGGACATTTAACATGGCCATATACTGACTACGCACACATGCTCCACCCCTGGACAAGATTTTGAGATTCGAGGGCCTCATCCCCGATAGATGAGGATGTCCTACTACGAGAGCCCACGGAGCACTTGTCTGCCAATGCCTCCATGGTTAGCAACTTCCCTTTGCTTTGATGTATTGTTGAAACTCACAAGTAGCCCACTAGTTAAATGCCATATATTTCCCATTTGCAGGTGATAGCCAGGAGGATTGGCGACTAAGGATCCATATCTGGCCCTCGACGCTAGTATGAGAGGCTGCTCGCGGAGGTCCGTGCATTAGTTGACGCAGCTGGCTTTGGACCCTTATGCTTAAGGCTCATACAGATGAGAGTTGAGTCACTGTTGTACAGGGCCTTCGTCGAGAGATGGTGGGACACCATAGACTCATTTCACTTCTCATCGATCGGAGAGATGACTCTAACCCTGTACGACTTTGCGATGCTCACCGGCTTGTGGATTGGTATTAACGGTCCGATCCCGTATGATCTAGACATGACGCAGTGGAGAGCCGCACAGCGTCAGCTTCTTGGAGTGATCCCAGATACTACTAGCCATGGAATGGTGAGATACAACTGGTTCTTTGAGTATTTCTCTGACTTTCAGCCCACCACTCCAAATGAGGTCGCTCAGTACACCCGCGACTTCCTTATGTATCTCCTCGGTACTACCCTGTTTACGAATAGGGAAAATACCGCGGGGTTATATGTTCTGGGAGCACTGGTGCACCTTCCCCCGGTGGCAGAGTATGATTGGGGTGGCGTCGGCCTGGCCACCTTATACTGCTACATAAGCTCCGTCTCCCGCCGTAAGGCGAATTCACTCGGCGGCTATTGGAGAGTCTAGGAGGTATGCATCACATTTATCTTTTCTGTTCATTTCGTTCATTTTGCATTTTCTGCTCATTTACATTTCATTTCTACTTATTGACTTCAGCCATCTTTTTCTGTTTGTAGCTCTGGGTTTATACCTACTTCACCTCTCTGGCTTTGGTCTCGGTGAGGCTGATAGAGTTGTCAGTACCCTGCTCACAGTACTACAACTCCCGATTTGAGCGACGCCGCCATGTAGACCGAGATTTCCCCTATTTTTGCCGCTTCTTTGATACGATCACTGCGAACTAGGTAACAAAATACCAATCTTTAACTGTCATATACCATGAGCATATTGCACTGTTTCCCACATACTACACGGCCATTCTCATACTACAATGATTTCTCACACTGTACTAATTTCTAACAATGCACTGATTTCTGACACTGCACTGATTTCTCACACTACATTGATTTAACACTGCACTGATTTCATAGGTTGACTGGCATCCTTGGGCGGGCATTCTTCAGGTGTCAAAGACGACCTACGCTGCTGCATGGCATGCCTCCACCATGCGGATTCTATTCGAGGGTCCCTTTGGCTGGGCATACTACTTGAGGGAGAGGTTTACCCGCCAGACGCGGGACGTTGCTGATCTCGACATCTCACATCCCCCTCCTCCGATTATGAGGTGGTTGATAAGCTACAAGACGGTCCTCAGATCGACCTCCTAATGTTAGGCAAAGACGGCAATCATTATCATGAGCCTGGCGACTTCACTACCTTCTTATACACCCGGGTGATGGCGCCTTTTACCCCAGACGTGGTTTGAGCTGTGCCGGAGGTTGTTGCTACTGCGGCTGGTGATGCGTCTACCAGAGGTGCCCCTGCCATTGCTCCAATTCCTGGATTTCCTGTGATCTCCACTGAGATCATGTACATGCGTCCGGATAGAGTGATCGAGTAGATCCCGCTTGAGCACATCGAGGAGAAAGATCGCAGACTAATGTTTGCTTCTGGCATTAAGCAAGTACATATTCCTTTATGCTTTTACTTACTGCACTGTGTCCTGTTTTCTACCATTTCTGTTCATTGTTCTCTATTACCTTTGTCTACCTTTCTCAAATTTTGTTCCTTTTGTAAGTACCCCGAGCATATGCTAATAATCTCCTTCGTACGATCGACCAACTGCTCCTTATGGTACGGAGGAGGTAGACTGCCTTAGTCTTCCATGGGATCGAGGTACATACTATCTGTAGTTTACTGTTATTTCCATACTGTACACTCTTGTTAGTTCATACTGATACCTATTCTGTTTTCAGCTTGAGCCAAAGCCAGCGCCAGCAGTGCCTCAAGACCTTCCACAGCTAATAAACAGAGACGGGGCCTAGTGAGGGGCCAAGGGAGAGCCGATTGAGGGAGAGGCCAAACGAGACAACACTCGCCTTCCGAGGAGTCTTTTGATGGGTCTACGACCCTTAAGGATGAGAGAGAGGAGGTTGACTTGCAGTCCAGCAGCCCTAGAGATGACAGTAATGGACCTCCTCCACAGCCGAGGAGGAAGAGGGCGAGAATGGGCTATTGATGAGGATGACGATTTCGTTTTAGTTTATTTTTTTATTTTTTATTTTTCCTCCATTGTAGTTAAAGGCTTGCTTCAGATGGACCCTTTCGCTTTTTGTTTGAAAGATTTTCTTTTGTTTTGTTGCTTTGTAAAACGATGATCAATGTTGGACCCACTAGTTATAAAAGACTAGTTTTGTTGAATGCTTTCTTTGCACAATGTGATGAATGGTATTTATATATGATGAATGGCGTAATCCTTGCATGATAACTTTACATAAGACTTGCTCTTGCATTCATTTGAATCAGATAACTATCTATAACCGGACAGAAACGTGAAATACAAGTCGATAACAAGAAAATGAAATAAAAAAACAACTCGAAGATACTAAAAACACTTGGTACAAATAAAACAAGACTCAAAACACAACTGTGGTATGTCAAGGCAAAGATTGGCCTTTCTTGCAACAACACTGATTCTGAAACACCATTTAGACTCGGCCACGGCCGGGCTTTACTGAGACACGGTCGGGCCTCAATGTGAAGTCGGTCAGTGCTGCCCAGCTGTCATGCACTTCTCCTTCCCATCTTCTATAAATAATGCTCCCATATTGTTTTTCTGGCAGAATAACAAATCTTTGATATTTTTCTCTCAAAATGGAGACATTGTGTAACAATAGGCTCCGAGATTGGATAGCTACTTTGGACGGCTCAAAAAAGGTGAATTTTTGCAATTTTGGCCTAAATACCCTTTTTCCTCTGAGTTGTACTTCTCTTTGCTTTTCATTCCTTCATGTCGCTGTTCAATGTTGGAACCCGATCACACATGAGTTTCAATTTAGATTTCAAGAGGTGTGTCTTACACTCGAGGAGTTTCAAGCCTTGATGGAGTCCCAGAGCTAGGAAGAAATCATACCGCAGCCCCGTTTTGGCTATACCCAAGCTTTGGGACGAATGTGTGGATTAACATTACATGAGGCTCGGTCTTTGGTACATAATAGGGAGCTAGATTTCCCTGGTTTAGTTCATCGATTTTTCGTTATTGGAGACAGGAGTGACCTTCTTTGGCGAGGTTACGGCAACATGCTCTCTGTTTATGCTTTCTTGCACAATTCCTCCTTACTCCTAGTTTCGGCGAAGTTAATATCTCGTTGATCGAAGTAGCTCAACATCTAAAAGAAGGTAAGAGTTTCATGGGTTTGGTACTGGGCGAAACCTTGATGGGTTTAGATGCCTTCCGTAGAGGAGAGACCACCCGACTGACAGGAAGTCCGCTACTTCTCCAAGTATTATTTTCCACCCTTCTAATTTATGATTCTTGCATCACTCAACACTCATTCTCCGTTTTTCTCTTAAAGCCCCATTTTCTTACTTTTTTTTCTCATCGTACACCTCTCTATTCTTTAATCTCTCTTATTTTTCATCCCTCCCCAGGTATGGTTTATGGATAAACTACAAGTAGCTGCTCCTTGTCCCAAGTATTCGACCCAAGCTTACTTCTTTCATCAACAGCTAGTGGATTTCCCCTCAGAGGGTTTATGGTGTAATTGGATGTGCAGCCGATTCATGGCTGACATAACTTGTCGTTGCCCTTGGCTTAATTTGGCTGGGGAGAGCTAGAGCATGTCTCGACAATCGGATGTAGAGTTGATTGGCCTCACACATTGCATATTATTTTCCTTTCCGGTTCCGATGTCAATTGGGGCATAATCAGATATGACCAGATGAGGGGGTAGAATACACTGCTTCATTTCCAATTCATGTCTCGCACCTGCCTCGGTATCTCGCGGCCTGGAGGATAAGATAGATTCTGGCCCCTACCATTAGTTTCAGTTACACCCTGTCTCAGGAATGTTTGGCTTGTCTTGAAGAAGAGGTAGAGGTTAGACCATCTTTAGCATAAAACCACCTGACTCAGCTTTGTCCTTAGTTTTATTACTTTGATCTTTTATTTTCAAGTCTAAAGATGTAAAAGCAACTTTGATCTGAATCAAAGAGTTTGGAGAATGTGCTTGTGTTGAAATCAATAAAATTAAAGTTCTGAGTACTGAAAATTTTCCTTTTGGTCCCAAAAATGGTCCAAGTTGTAAAAGGGTAAAATTTTGAACAAAATCAACTTTTGTTAAAACTTACCAAAACAATTTTCGGAAACAATCACCACCTGACACGCATAGAGTCGATCCTCAAGATATACAATCCCAAGTCAAAAGAAATCATAAATGCCCCTAGCTGCATATCATTACTGTTATTTTGTGCTCGCCTTTTCTGCCCGAAATACGGTGCACAACCGAACTAATAGATGATGAACAAGGATAACCTGATCAAGAAAACGGATAGGACAGTTGAACTAGAGATAGTTATGGCCAAACTTCAGGATAAAGTTGCCTACGTATCCCAAAAATGGGAATCAGGCCTTACGTAGTTCAGTTCAGGTTCACTCGAGTATTAACTCTCTCATTTTACGCTCTAACTTTTACCAAAGTTGCCCTTTAGAGTTTTCAACCTTACGAGCTCAGTTTTTCTTTGTTTCTAATTTTTCATGCTCTAACTTTTGCCTAGGTCGCCCTTTCAGATTTTCGGCCTAGCGAGCCTCTCAGGGGTAATATTTCTTCAACTTGTCTATGTTGATTGGTTGTGAGAACTCCAGGCTATCCAAGTCCATAAGAATAACCGCCCCTCCAGACTAGATTGACTTGATGATGTCAGGACCAGTCCAGTTAGGTTTGAACTTGCCCCTAGGGTCATGAATGGGAGCTCGGTTGTCTTTCAATACCATGTCCCCTTCTTGAAGATTTCTAGACTTCACTTTCTTGTTAAAAGCCCTAGCAATCCGGCATTGGTAGCCCTGGACATGATACACTGCTCTTAGTCTTCTTTCATCAAACAACATCAACTCCTTAAACCTACTTTGCTGCCAATCTGCCTCTGCTATTTGGCATTCAGCCATAATTCATAGCGAGGGCACTTCAATTTGATCGGTAAAACAGCCTCCAACCCATAGACAAAAGAATAGGGGGTTGCCCCTATTGATGTTCGGATTGAGGTTCTATAGCCCAGAGCGCAAATGGCAATTTATCTGGCCAGTCTCTGTAAGTTTCTACCATCTTCTATAGAATTCTCTTGATATTTTTGTTTGACAGCTCCATTGGTCTGCGACCTGTAGGATGACTACTTATGGAAAGCCACGTTATATTTTTCGAGCAAATCTATCACCTCTTTCTTGAAGTGCGTCCCATTATCGAAGATAATTTTATTAGGCACCCTATACTGGCATATGATGTTGTTCTTGATGAACTTAGCCACATGCGACGCTTTCAACAAAGAGTAGGACTGGGCCTCCACCCATTTCGTGAAGTAGTCGATTGCTACAAAAATAAACTCATGCCCGTTTGACCCTTTTGGCATAACCGCACCGATAACGTCTATCCCCCAAACAGAGAATGGCCATGGTGACGTCGTATTGTAGAGTTTAGACGGTGGTATGTTCATGCGATTAGCATGAATCTGGCACTTGTGGCATCGCCTAACAAAACCAATACAATCTTCTTCCATGGTTGACTAGTAGTAGTCTTGTCTAAGGATTTTTCGGGCAAGCATCACACTGTTCATGTGGGCTCCACACTCTCCTCCGTGAATGGCCCCTATAAGGCATTTCGATTCTTCTTCCTCAACACATAGCTTGTGCATTCCCAGATGGCCTCTTTTGTACAGTTTGCCTCCGCAGATGATAAATTGAACGGTTAGACGCCGTATTCCCCTTTTGTCCTTGGCATTCGCTCTCGGCGGATACACCTCATTTTCCAGGAAATTCCAGATATCATAATACTAGGGGTTATTGTCTGGAGCCTCATCTATTGTAGCAATGGTTTTGTAGGCCGGCGTGTACTTCTGTTCAATAATGATTGGACGTATCCTGACTCCCAATAGAATGTCTACCATAGAAGATAAAGTTGTTAGTGCATCAGTGAACCGGTTGTTCTCCCTTAGTAAATGGGTAAACATTAACTTTTCAAACCTCGGAATCAGCATATCCAAGACCTGATGATAAACCTTCATTTTCTCCTCTTCAACCCGCCAATCTCCATTGGCTTAAGATACAACCAAGTTCGAATCCCCCATGACGTTTAACCTTTTTGTGTCTAATTCTAAGGCGGCTTCTAAACCAGCAATACACGCCTCATATTCTGCTTCGTTGTTAGATACATTGAACCGGAGTTCAAAGGCTAAGGGTATATGGGAGTCATCAGGTGCTATCAACAATACACCGATCCCATAACCGTATTGATTGGCTGCTCCATCAAAGTACATCGTCCACGTTTTCTCCTCTATTTGAAGAATATTTTCATCTGGGAAAAGGTACTCCACTGCTTCTTCCCCCTCTACTGAGTGATCTGCCAAGAATTCCACTGCAGCTCTCCCTTTAACAGACTTGTGTGTAACATATGTAAGATCAAATTCAGAAAGAAGAAACAATCAATGGGCCAGCCTACCCGTAAGCGCTAGTTTCTCAAAGAGATATTTAATGGGATCTAATCTCGAAACCAGGATTACAGAGTGAGCTAACAGGTAGTGCCTTAACTTTCGGGTAGCCCGTACCAAGGCTAGACAAGATTTCTCGATGGGAGTTTAATAGGTCTCGTAATCCCGTATTTTCTTGCTCAAGTAGTAAACGACTTTCTCTACTTTGGCCTCCGACCCTTGAGCTAACATACACCCCATAGTCGAGTTTGTCACTAATAGGTACAAGATTAACGATTTTCTTGATTCTGGCGGTAATAACACAAGCGGATTCTGCAGGTACTGCTTGATCTGTTCAAAAGCGAACTAACAACAATCGTTCCACTGGAATTTTTTTCCTTTCTTCAGGACACCAAATAGTGGTTCACAAATCAAGATTAATTTTGAAATAAACCATCGTATGAATTGCACATTACCCACACACCTCCTTTTCAGTCCTTGGTGGTGGTATTTCTAAGATGGCCTTGATTTTGGAAGAATCTACCTCAATTCCTCTTTGTGTGATTAAGAATCTTGGCATTTTTTCCATTGTTATGTCGAAAGTGCATTTTTGCGAGTTCAACCTTAATCTATACTCTCTGATCTGTTGAAAGAATTTCTCTAAGGTAATATAGTGGCCCTCTCGATCTTTAGACTTGACAATCATATTGTCCATATACAGCTCAACCTCTTTGTGGATCATGTTGTGCTGAATGGTAGTTGCAGCCCTTTGATAAGTGGCCTCAGCATTCTTCAACCCAAACGGCATGACTCGATAGCAATAGGTGCCCCACGGAGTGGTGAAAACGGTCTTTTCCCTGTCCTCATGTGCCATCAGAATCTAGTTATACCCAAAAAATCTGTCCATAAACGAGAGCAATGCATGGCCCGCGGTGAAGTCTACTAACTCATCAATATGCGACAGTGGAAAATCATCCTTCGGACTAGCCTTATTTAGGTCCCTAAAGTCGACACAGACTCTAATTTTGTCATCCTTTTTTGGGACTAGAACGATATTGGCCAACTACGTTGGGTATTTAGACACAAGCAAGAACCCTGCCTCAATCTGTTGGGTAATTTCTTCTTTGATCTTCAATACCCAATCTAGGCAAACTCTATGCAACTTTTGCTTAACCGACCAAGCCTCAAGGTCAATAGGGATCTGGTGCTGTACAATCTCAGGATCGATTACAGGTATGTCTTCGTAGGACCATGCGAAAACATCTTTGAAATTTTTTAATAAAGCGATTAAACACTCGCGTTCCTCCAAATACAGCATGGACCCGATCAGGACCAAGCGAGGATTTCATATGTACAGTGCTTAACACGCGCTCTCCTCCTCATGATCAACCAAAACTTTGAAAACCCGAGGAATTTCTTCCTCTTCGTTTATGTCAAAATTTTGAAAATTAAGATCAATACAACAAACCAAAAACACAAAGAAGTAGGCAACATTCATAGCATTCCCATTCAAAAAATTTGGATCCTCGGTTACAGTGGACTCAAAAAAAAAGCTAAAAGACGACCTGGACAGGACTTTGGTATTCGGACTACCACTCCTAACAGTACCAGACTTAGAGGAACTCAGATCTGACTTCGACTCCACAAACTCAGTGGAATTAGATCCGGACTCACTATCCGATTCAGAACTGTTGATGATGCCTTGCTCAAACTTATAGACTTGGCATGGAGCCTCAGACACATCCACGATAAGATTAGAGAAATTTGCTGCTAGGTTATCCCCAATCATTGAAATAGTAAAACTATCACCCAAGTTGGTGGTCTCAACTCTAGCAGTGGAACTTATTAGTAAGTCAGCTAGTGCTTTTCCCAACAGCTCCTTCTCTTCAATGTCTAGGTTTGCAGTCCTTCCTTGATCTGTATCAGAGTTTAGGTTTGCTTGTCCATCCTCCTCTTCTAGTAACTGGTGCCCGAAAAAGATCTCGAACCCCGGATACCTAGTCTTTGTTTCCCAGTCATACCAAGGCTCTAGGAATCCACAGAAGAGGGAGTCTTGCCTTTGGTGGACAAAACGTCCGTTCAAGGTCCCTTGTATTGGTTTGTAGACTAACTCGTGCTCGTACTGCCTTCCAGTCTTTTTGTCTTCAGCCTTCCTCTAAACTTTTACCCTTTCCTTTTCCAATCTGCAGCAGTAGGTTTGTATCCCAGCCCGAAAGCATGGGGGTTAAGACTCAGCTTTTTAACAACAGCACCTCCCTGTCTGTCACTTCGGCCCAGTCCCAACTCGGGTATATGCCCCTGTTTGTTCATCATATGCATGGATTGCGCACTCACATAATCTCCATCACCCTCTGCCATGATGGTTTGGACCAACCAAGCTTCTGTCAGAGAGAAGCTGGAAAGGAACACGTCCTCTTCCCCACGTATGATTTCCAATAATGGTGCAGTGGTTCCTTGAGGAGGATGGATCGTAAAGTTACCGTACACAGTGACAATCCCGTCTTTGAAAGGATACTTTACTAACTGATGTACCATTAATGATACCACCTTCATCTGATGTAGCCAGGGCCTTCCCAATAGTAGGTTGAATGTGGCCGGAACATCCATGACATGGAATTCCACCTCATGTTCGGACGGGCCGATTAAGATATTACTCTTGAACGTTCCTGTAATGTCCCGGCTTGTATTGTCATAAGCCCGAACAGCTTGGGTCGTGGGTGTAAAGTCAATCAGCCTCAAACTGATAGCATAGGCAGCTCTTACGGGGCACACATTGATTGTCGATCCAGTATCTATTAACACCACCGGAATCCACTTTTTCCTACTTTTCAAGGTTACATACAAAGGCCTGTTTTGGTTGGCGCCCTCTGGAGGTAATTCTTTATCTGTAAAGGATATTGCTGGCATAACGTCCCCAGAGGTGACCAACGACACCAATTGGTCAGCAGTGGTGTCAATGGGCAATTTGGTTCGGTTCATTAATTCAAGTAAGGCTTGTCTATGCTCTAGAGACGCCATTATCAGTCCCTAAATAGATATGTCGGCCTGAATGTTCTTGAGCTATTTTAAGACCATGTTTTCCTCAACATCCTTCTCTTTTGCTCTCTCAGCCTCCTTTCCAGAGGTTTCTGGCTAGTCCACCGTTGCGGGTTTGAAGTACTGACTGCTCCGGGTCATGTGATTGATCTCATCGGCATACCAAGTGTCATCCGGGGTATCAACTTTCCAACCTTCGTCAGTGTATGCATGACTTAGGTCACTGTCTTCCCACCATTCTCCCAAAGTCATGACCGAACTAGCATTGGGTTCTATCCGGAGCATATTGACATTACTTGCCCTGTCATCGTACTATTCTTCTTCTACCACAGCTCGGGTTTCAATATCCCGGTACTTTCTGAGTTTCCTCAACATCCTATTTTGGTCATTGGGATCCCATTCAACTTTTCTGGTTATCTGGGCATCACCCATCGCTGTTTCAGGTTCTTCTTTCCCTTTTCCTTTGCTTTGTTCCAGAGCTATCTTTGCTTGGATCTTCTCTGTCCTTTTTCTTTTTGAAACTGTTCCAATGCTTGTTCCTTCTCAGTAAGAGGTGCAGCCTCAGCCTTACCCTTAACAACAACTTCATCTTCTCCTCCGGTCTCTCCTGTCTGTTCCTTCATATTAGACCCTTCCTTACTTAACCATTCATTGCTAGTTTCTGGCTGGCTCGGGTCCTACTATCCCATCTGTACACAGTTTGTATCTTCTTTCTCGAAGAAGTAAAGATCTTCTAGATCCTCTTCTAATTCTGCTAGATCCTCCTCTAGGTTTGCTAAGTCATTCAGGCCTTGCTTAGGCCACTCATTTTGATTTTGCGCCATTTGGTTCTCCCCTATAGCATTGATGTTAAGAAAGTCTAGCAATATGACCATTGGCTTTGGCTGATTGATGGCCACAATGTATAAGCTAGGATCATACTCCTCTGCAAACGAAACCCCCGTTTCTATGACACGGGTATCAGATGACCCTGTCTTTAGTGCGTTCTTCTCTTTCTTCATTTCTACTACCACGGGCCTGGGTTAGGTTTGTGGTGTCAAATCCATCATGCACATGTTTGTGCCTTTTGGAATGTCTACCTCCAGTTTTGGTAAGTGAGATGAAGTAATGTATATGCTAGGATTGAAGGTGGGCGGTAGTGTATGGATGTGGTTAATATTTCCAGGCAGAGGGACTTAGTTTTGTGCAGAAAGTGGGTTGGTTGTTACGTTGGGCTTGGAAAGTGGGGTGATGACTTTATTGTCAATGAGATCCTGGATCTCATGATGTAGACGGAAGCACATGTCTGTGGAATGACCATGTTGTTGGTGGAAAATGCAATATTGGGTAGGGTCGTGTTTGGGTGACAATGTGTCTGGAAGTAGACGGGGATCAAGAGGCTTGAGATGCCCTTTTCGCATTAACAGCTTGAGAGCGTGTGTTAGGCTCATATGGAGGGGGGTAAAGACTCTACGGTTTCGGGGTGGACCGATATTTTGTGAAGGTTGTGAGCTTGTGGCAGTAGCAAAAGGATCATCCATCTTGGCCGTTGTGACGACATTGCTGACATCTGCAAGCCGCGTAATAGTGCTACTAATAGCATTGGTATTCCGAGAGAACGACCTTCTTGTGGGTTCACTTGTTCTATAGATGATACCCTTTTTGAATGCATTCTCAATCAGGACCCCCAGCTCATGTAAGGAAGCGAATGTGGACAACGGTGCCACTATCATTCTCTACAGCATGTCTAGCTCTAGGTTCTGGACCACTAGTTGGACCTGTTCTCTCCCAGTAGGCCTATTTGTCATTCGGGCTGCCTTGGCTCTCCATCGGGAGACAAAATCGATGAATGATTCTTTGGGGTTCTGGGTAATTGCCTCAAACTCACTAATGGTTACTTCTATCTGGGTGTTATATGAGTATAGATTGACAAATGCCTCAGATAGCTCCTCTCAATTCCACTTTGTAGAGTTCTCTAACTTAGCGTACCAAATGGCCACCACATCAGACAAGGTTCTTCCAAACAACGAAATCTTTTACGCCCGAGACAAACCCATAGGCCTTAATACATCTGAAAATAATTGGACATATACGATTGGATCCCCACTCCCATCGAATCTGTCGATGTGGGGCATCTTAAATTTCTTCAGTAATTTGACCGAAGCCTCAGTGTACCCATCTTCGATATCTGGAATAGAGTTGAAGCCCTAGGATTTCTTCAACGCTTTCTCCAATCTAGCAATCTTGACCAAGGCTGGATCAATTTCATTGATATCGAAAGGAAAAATCCCTGGAGGAGGTTGAACTGGAGGACGATAAGCTGAAGCTGAGGAAAACATGTCCTGAGGATCTGGGACTGGTAGATTTTCTGCTGGCGGGAGTAGATCTGAGTTTGGTTGAGCAGTAGGGACTGGATGCACAGTTAATGTTGATGCCCCAAATGTACGCTGTAGATCGGCAATGACTTCATTTTGTGCAGCCATCCTCTGGTTTACAGTATCTATAGTCCTTTGGATGGCAATTATCATGGCAGCGAATTCCTTTGCATTTGGTGTTGTGTTCTGTGCCATTGCTGATCTAGGTCAACTAGATACTGGTAAATTGGTCGACTGAGAACGGGTAGGCGTTTGTGGGGTGCTTTGCATTAATGCTACTGACCGTCTGTTTGTTCTCCGTCGAGTGACTAGAGTAAGCGAGACTAGCACGGGCTGACCACTAACAAGGTCACAAGCTTTGCACAGCCTGCCGAAATGAGTCCACACAACTTGGGGAATATTGAGTCTTTCTGAAGCTATGATGGTAAACTACCTAGCAAAAAGAAAAAAAGAAAAACAAAATAAAAAATCGGACAGCACTTCGGCCCCAATTCACAATAGTCAAGACACATAACTGAATTGTAATCCCCACTGAGCTCTGTTCTCAAACTCATACTGATATGAACCATCCTGTATAACTTCACTGTAAAAACACATATCAAGTAAAAGAACCAAAACACCCCTTTGAGGGGGTAGGGTTGCCCTGTCCTAGATTTTGGAATGGTCTGGGCTGCACTATTTCGAACGATGAGTTTCACGACATCCTACAAATGGGTGGCATCCTGTCCTAATTTGGAATAGTCATTATAGCTTCACTATATGCAACTAGGTCGAATGGTTAAAAGGGTACCTCAACAAGAATACCAAATATACCTTTCACACCTAACATCGAAAAGTAAAAGGTGGATCAAACAGTACGGCAGTAATCCAGATCCAAGGGTAGTGTTCCCAACATGGCAGAGCCTATGACCGGTCAGCCTTTTGGCAAGCTTTTTAGGCAAGCCCCTAGCAAACTATTTAGGAATAGTAGTCGGCAAACACAGTGACTTAAGCACACCAATGCAAATGCAATGTAAAGAACATATAAGTGTAAATAAAAATTCATATCATGAGTTTCAAGACAAGTTCTCTAAGTCCCCAGCAGAGTCGCCAAAAACTGTAGCCCGACTTTCCGCACTCCTTTTGGAAGGTGAATAGCCCTACAGTTCGGACTCCACTTATGGTTCTGAATCTGATTTCATAAGTGAAATGTGAAATAATTAAAACACAAAAAGAGTCCAAATCCAATAATTCTTTTTGAAAAAATAATGTTTGAATCAAGTGCCAAAAATGGACTGCTTTGCCAGATTACAGAGTCGCCACCTAAATATTTTTGGAATACTTAGAAAACCTGAGACTCATGCCAAAGGCCATTAGTCTTCATCACCAAAGTGTCTCGGCTCGAGAACTTAGGTACGAAAGGGGAAGGTCATGAATTGAGCACCCCACTCGCTTAATCAAAGATCGGCCTCTATTAATCATGATGTGTTTCTTATTTACATTATATGCTCTTGTTCTGATTATTAGTTATTCTTTACTATGTGGCGCACATACAAATATAGACTAATTTGCAAGAATTGGAACATTTGATTTCATGTTTTATTTGAAATTGTTTTGTGAATTTGCCACTTGAAAAAGTGGGCTCAAAATGGACATTAATCAAACTATCCCGATTCAAACAACTAGTCTTCATCTACAGGCATTCAAACAATTATATCATTTAAGCAATTAGCCTCATGGTATTTATGCTTTGGATATGGTAACACAAACATTCGATGCAAGATGCTAAGACATAAAAACTTACCTAGTACTCCGAGCCGAAATAGGGGTAAGAGTTAGAAAAATATGCATGTTCCTAGCTTATGCAATATGACTAATGCAACACAACTAATGCAACACATGCATTGTGTATTTTATAAGCTCGGCTATGAGCATGGCATATGATTTCATTCAAGACATGCGAGAGAGCGCATATTCAAGTAAATGAATTTGAACATTTGATATTGGGTTAGCATGATGAGCCGAACCTTGGATACATGCAAAACAAATGGATGCAAAGCATAAGAATGCTAATGAAATGTGATGCCCTATACTAACCATCGTAAGCAAGTAAGTAAAAAGGAGAAAGATGTGGAGTTGGAAGACATACGCATTATTACAACATTTCCCTCGTGCAAGAGGGGTGCAAATCAAAGTCCGAAAAGTCCGAATTAAACTAATTATTACAAAACCAAATGAATAAATAAGCAAGGCTAATTAACTAGCTAACTATGTTATTACAACAAAGACAACCAAGATAAATAAACTAGCACTCTAAGTTAAGTAACTACAACAATTACAAATAAATAATACTAATAATTACAACACTTAATCATTAACGAGACTAATTACAACAAACAATATTAAATTATATTAATTACAACGATCATAACGTAAGCTAGGATGCACAAGAATTGCATGTATGCACATGCACAATGTTCAAGAACAGCTCTGTTTGCCCCAAGCTTGCTCTGTTTTACCTCAGCCACTGCCTTTTGTTTTCTGCAAAAATTCACTGCTGACCAAACATTGAGGGTCGGCCGACCTTCAATGAAGTCCAGCTGAGCCTAAAGAAGGCCAGTCGTGCCTCAATTTTGCGCAAAACTTTGTTTTGTGTTCTGAAGTGAAAACAGTGCAGACAGAGTTGTCCAAGCCCTGTTTGTCCCTTCCTTCTTTCCTTGTCATGGAAAAGCCTCGATAGAAGGTTATTACTATCTTCAAAACCATCAATGAGCAAATTGATTACTTGATGATTCTGGATACAATTTTGGACAAAAATCAATGAAATGCAATGAATATGACCACTCATCTCTCTTTATCATGGAATGAACTCAAAGAGGGTGGTAGAGACGCTTCAAGAATCATCAAAACACCATGAATTAGCGCATGATCACTCTTGACTCGACAAACTTGGCATAATGTCCAGCCAAGTCTAAGCAAGATGACTCATTTTCTTTATGAATTCTTTTAGTCATTTCCATTCTTTAGTCCATTTTGTCCGAAGTGATGATTATGTCCTCTAAAAGGAGAGAAGCGTCAAATGGGAAGTAATTCTCAACAAGAAAGAGAGATTACGCCGTTGACAATGAATCTTCATAGAGATTAAGCCATTAAGCGTAAATCTCTAGTTCATGTGTTGAATAACTATCAACCGTTTGAAACAACTCTCAAATGAAAGAAAGTAGTGGAAAGTTGAGTTTTTCAAATAAGATTATTATCATGGAAATTAAACAAAAAAAGGCTAAGAACAACATGATACAAGCTATGTACGAAGACAAATGCTACAACAAATGAACTAATCAAAGCTTGAACCAATTAAATAGTGTAGGACAACCCTAAAACAGTCTATAATAAGCCCAAAATAATGGCTGAAAATGTAATAAAAAGAGCTCAAAGCTAAACAAAAGGTAAAGGTAATGAAACTATGTAAGAAAGAACAAGGAGGGATGGCCAACCCCTCTAATTTCAAGACTTCAAACCATGTTTTTGGGCCTTAGTTAAACTCTAAAAATTAGTTCAAAAATCAAAGAAAAAGAGTGTAAAGGAACTAAGGGTTGAGCTATAAAAATAGGTGCAAGTAAGGGTGTCAACCTTACCGCCTTTGGTAGTTTGTCCAAACCTAAGTTCCAACACTTAAAATAGATGTAAAACAACCCAAGAATAGAAGAAATAGATAGAAATGAAGTAAGCAAAAGCAAGAACAAAAGGTACAAGCTTATACCTCTTAAAATGGAGTAAGCTTTGGTTGATGATCAAACTCACTCTTGACACACTCTCAAGCTTAAATTATGCTTCTTAAGGGTCAACCAAGGCTCTAAGATGATGATTCAAGGTTGTGTATGGTTTATATAGATGATACAAGGTTGGTAGGTTAACTCAAAGGTAGCTTGCAATAGAAAAAGAAGGAATGAAGAGCTCTCTCTATGTATATAGGCTTTCTTTCAATTGTTCAACCCCCAAAATAGAGGTATATGGTCGTATTTATAGAATTTGAGCACAAAAGGTAATAAATATCTTCAAAAATGGACAGCTGGCGACCTCCCACCCAGAATAGTATTTTTCGCTACTGAAGCCCGGCTGACCCTCAGTAGCCACGGCCGACCCTTAATGAATTCTCTTATTTTTCTGTTTCAGCCTCAACACAGGGTGGTACAAGGTGTACAAAGGGATTTGTTGGGTATGATCAATAGGAATATGGAAGGTTTGGGGTTGTTTCGAAGCTTGAACAAGACTCATTCGTTGAGACCTCAAACCACGCACAATACCACTTTCATCATCGAGTGTTCCGAGTAAAGCGCTCAAGCCTTGCGAGCGGTCAAAAATAGGGTGGAAGGTTTGGGGTTGTTTCGAAGCTTGAACAAGACTTATTCGTTGAGACCTTGAACCACACACAATACCACTTTCATCATCGAGTGTTCCGAGTAAAGTGCTCAAGCCTTACGAGCGGTCAAAAATGGGGTGTCCACACCCTATAAAGAAGAAGAAAAAGAAGAAGAAGAACCTCTTGGAGGAAGCTAGATTTTACAAGCTTGATTCTTAGATTTTGAACCATTTGATTTGTGTTTTGAGGTTAGATTCTTGATCTACTTTTGTTATTCTTTATGTTTATCTGATCACATTGCATGATCTAGCATAATTCATGAGACATGCATTGATTTAAAGTTTTGTTTTAGAAAAAAAAAATGATGTTCTTTTATTCTTAACGAATAACCATGTTTTGATCCAAAAGTTTGTAACAAATTCTATGTTTTTGTGTTTATTTTCATGAAATCTTCAAGTTTGGATACCCAAGTCTATGTTTTTCAACTCATATCATGAGGTCTTAGATTTGGAATAAGAAGTTATGATTTTAGCATGCATGTTCTTCATGTTCATGTTCTTCAAGAGGAAATCCAAATTTCTAGACTTCATTATTTCCTTAAGTGTGGTCACCAAGACCCACTCTTGCCCAGCTTCCACACCTAGGCCAAGCATTGCATCTCACCTTGGCCTACCTTGCATGATCACTTGCACATTGGCATATCTTGTATGATCACTTACACATTGGTCTACCTTGCATACACACCTAGACCGACCACAGTACATCTTTGCCGACACCTTGTAACATTCCAGGCGAGCCGCCCACATCTCAACCAGGGAGACCACACCTCGGGCAAGAGGTATGGAACCACGGCCATGACCTCTTAAGTTCACCTAGTTAGGCCATTTCGGCCCTGCATATCTATGTGTATCCAGTTTGAGATCTGGTTTGCACCTAGCATGCTTTTCCAAGAAAAAAAACATTGATTTAACTTCTAGAATATGTTTTGCTTTGTTTTGACTTGGTTTTGGGAAGAAATGCCAAGATCTATTTTACTCATTTGAAACTTGTTTTGGGAGTGCATTGCATAACCATCTTTGAGCATCTGTTCTTATCATCTTGAAGTGCATTCAATGGATTTATCATGTATTTGTAGGTTTTGGATCTTTGTCTTAATCCCTACATCTGAAGAGTTATTGTAAGTGGTATTTTTAAAAAACATATGCTATAATATTTTGGATAAAATTTTTGCTTTGTTTTGGAAAAGTATTTAATCAAGTATGAATGATTATCCCTTAGTTTTTGTATCAAGTATTATGTTTGTTTTGGTGACATTCTTGAAAGGTTCTTGTGTGCTAGGGGACTTTAATACAACTAGTACATTTGCTTGAGATATCTCCTTTGCCACCGATGGATGGGCTTGTCTAATTGATTCCGAGTCTGTTATTCATTTGTTTTTTCAATAAATGTTCATCCTTTATATTATGTAAATGTTAATAAACATCCCTTAAAGTTTTGAAAGCCTTTGATTGATGAACTTGGTTCATCCTTTAATTTGTCACAAATTATGATATGTAATGTTTTGATAAAATCTCGGATATCATTCATTCAAACATTTATTACTTATATCATTCACTGAGTTTCAGCTCATCCTTCTCCCTTATATATATATGTGTGTGTGTGTGTATGTGTAAGTGATGAATAAGAAGGCGATGTCGCCTAAAACTTTGTTTGGCAGATGTTTTGGTTCATACTTTTGTATTCATCTTCAACATTATACTTCTTAACTTTATAGATTCTTAACTTTATAGATCTTTTCTTTTGTATGCTTTGGCTTGAGAAGCCTTTTGATCAAGACTGTCACACCCCAAAATTTGGACAATTAAATATTAAATTATGACTGAACCCCAATCAATATTCTATCATCCAAATCCTAGGGGTGAAACAAAATCTAAACGTTCCCATCTCCACAAGGTTTAAATAAATTTCCATCCTCAAAAAATCATAAAAGATATAAAAAAAATCGAACAACATGCCAACCAAACTATCTATCATAAATTCATAACTATCCAATACCTCAACATTAAGGTAGCAACAACTAGTCAAAACAACTTAAATAATGTAAAGTTACAAACCATGCCAAATTATCAAAATACCAAGATCATAAAAATAATAAATACATAAACTAATATCAACCCTAAACTCAAGAAAACAAAAGAAGTCCAAACGACATGTCCTACGATCATAATTATTTCTTGTCACCACCATAGCCTCAACTAATCTTGCAAAGGAAGCTCGGCTGCGCACAAACAGAACGCACCCGAGTTGCCAAGAGACAAAACAGGTCAGTATACAAGTATACTGGTATGAGGACAAGATTTAACACACACGTGTTTACCAGACACAAACAAAAATACATTTAATTCTTGTTACGAGACAAGACAAGTAGCTCCATCAGAGACAAAATGGACGAATTTAGTAGAAACTAAACAGGTTGAGAGAAAAACTTAATAGAATATCCTAACCAAATTTCGATCGAAAAATCTGGAACTGGAAATGAAAAGAAACTGATGTAAGATGAATTTTTCAGGAAAAGTTCAAAAGACGAAAAGTGTTCAGAATAATGTTTTACTTCAATTTATTCGAAACCAATAAAAATGAGCTTGTTTCGTGGGTTAAAACAGCCTCTAAACTCTGCATTGCTAAAATGAATCAAAACTACAATAACCAAGATCATCCGATTATAAGTTCTAATCGATCTTTTTAATAAAAAGTTAAAACACAAAAATTGTTTAGAATCACGTATACATGTCTCTGCTCAAATTTCATAATTTATTGAGGTCGTTTACTATTTTTCAAGATGTACAAATCAATATAATTCACACTATACTAATAAACTCATGATTAAATTCTTTGTACCTTAACTCCACCACTTCGGCCTCCACTTCTAGCCTACACATATATCCCATGTGCCTCCCGTATACCTAACACCACTACGAAGCCAAACTTGCACGGGGATATCATCCCGAGTTTGACCCACACTCCCCGGATGGTTAGCATATACGTACGCCCGTAAATCAAAGCACTTGTCTACTCATGAGAACGAGGCAACAATATACATATACAAAACATCTCACTCATGAGAACAAACATAACGATGCCAAGCCCAAGGCACTCAAATAAATCTCATAATCCTCACTTTTTTTTTTTATACACTCTTTCTCACCAACACTCAAATAAAACAACAATCCATGGAGTCCTGGTGGAGTGTAAGGAATTTAACTATAAGTTCCTAATTAATTTTAATTTCATATAACCATGAGTGTGATTACAACCATAAATAAATCCATATAAAAATCTTAAACCTTATATACACAACTAAACAAAATAATTAAAATCAATCAATCATCTAAAAACCATAAACCTTACATACACAACTAAACAAAATAATTAAAATCAATCAATCATCTAAAAATCCTAAACCTATTTTTGACTTTATTAATTACGTGGTTACATGATAATTTAATGTAGTATTTAATTAATTTAATGTGTTATTTAATTATATATAATTAATCCAAATATTTATATATTTATATTTGTTATATAAAAAAAAGTGGTGTTATATATATATTTAATCTTATATTTATATTTATATATATTATAATTATGTTGTATTAGATAATATAATATATTATAATAGTTTATTAGGTTAGAATAGGATTAGGTAATCTATCAAAAGAAAAGAAAAGAAAGAGAGGTGCGGCAACAAAGAGAAAGCCGAGAGAGAGAGAGAGAGAGAGATTCATCCAAAACCATAGGCAGTGCATGAAGAAAATAGAGAGACGGCTCGGAGAGAAAGTGGTGAGGAAGAGGTGAACAAAAAAAAAGTGAGGATTATGAGATTTATTTGAATGCCTTGGGATTGGCATTGTTATGTCTGTTCTCATGAGTGAGATGTTTTGTATATGTATATTGTTGCCTCGTTCTCATGAGTAGACGAGTGCTTTGATTTACGCACGTACGTATATGTTAATCATCCGGGAAGTGTGGGTCAAACTCGGGACGATATCCCCGTGCAAGTTTGGCTTCGGAGCGGTGTTAGGTATACGGGAGGCACATGGGATATATGTGTAGGCCGGAAGTTGAGGCCGAAGTGGTGGAGCTAATGTACAAAGAATTTAATCATGAGTTTATTAGTATAGTGTGAATTGTATTGATTTATACATCTTGAAAAATAGTAAACGACCTCGATAAACTATGAAATTTGAGCAGAGACATGTATACGTGACTCTAGACAATTTTTGTGTTTTAACTTTTTATTAAAAAGATCGATTAGAACTTATAATCGGATTGTAGACGTCCTCGAACGTCCCGAGAGGGAAATCCCGTTTTGTTCGTTTGGGCTCACTACAGTTCAGGACTTAATGTCACGGTCCTGTATCTAATCTCGCAGAGTGCAATGCAAGACCGATGAAATCATCAAAGAGTCCAAATCCGGCAAATCGTTTTTGAAAACAGATTTTTTGAAAGAAGTGTCAAACATAGACTGCTTTGCCAGATACAGAGTCGCCACCTAAATATTTATTTTGGGGGAATTTAGGAAACCTTGACTCGTTGCCTAAGGCCATGTGTTCGTCATCACCAAAGTTGCCTCGGCTCGGGAACTTGGGTACGATTGGGGAAGGTCACTTCGTGAGCACCCCCGCTCGCCCGATCAAAGATCGGCCTCTACTAACCATGATATCTAGTTTTGAAAACATTATGCGTTCTTGTTTCGGTTATTAGCCTAGATTTACTATGTGATGCGCACAACATACAAGTATAGACTAGATCGCCTGAATTGGAACAAAACATCTCATGTGTTGTTTATTTGAAAATGGTTTGATGGTGCTACTCGTAAGTAGGCTAAGACGTGGATTTGTCACCCTCGGGTGGGCTTAAGAAAACATGATTTTGCCACTCTCAAGTGGGCTTAAAACTCGCATTTAATGAATTGTTCTAATCCAAATAACCCAACCTTCACCCACAGGCATTCAGGCAGTTATATTACATAAGCAATTAGCCTCATGGTAAGCATGCTATCATGGCAGTCACTCACATACATTCAAGGATGCTAAAGCATAAACACTTACCGAGTACTCCAAGCCAAAACAGAAGCTATGTTAGAAATCCGTACATGATCCTAACTATACAGAAATGCTTACTGCAACACATGCAAAAATGCAACTACAATAGGCTCGGCTATTCTAAACATGGCATATGATGATGCTACAGCTAACACGTATTCAATTTGGAATTGAAATACAAATGCAGTTAGTATGATACGCCGAGCCCGGTGCATGCAATACAGATGAATGAATGCAAACATGCGAGCATAAGTATGCTAATTGAAACATGCCCTAATCTAACCATCATAAGCTGATAAATAAAAGGGAGAAAGACGTGGGGTTGGAAGACATACATCACACACACGCACACTTATTACAACATTGCCCTCGCTTGGAGGGTCCGAATAAATAATATACAGTTCGAAAGTAATACAGTCCGAATGAATAACGAATTACAATTAATTATTACACAACCACTAACTAATTAACAAATTAGCTAAGTAAGCAAATAAATTAAATGAATGTGACTGCCTCGGCTCTGTTTTGGATGATAATGGATGCATGCATGCTTGATGCGCTTTGTTAGTAAATTCCATCGCGATGCTTCGTCTCGCCTTTGTTTGCAGCTGATTTCAGAAACTTACACAAAGCTCCAGAAGGCTGAAACTCCACCTTGGGAAAGCCACCGACCAGGTATTGGCTTGGAAAACCCTTGCCGACCACCCCTTATGGTGGAAACCAAAAAAGGTGGTCGGCCTACCAGGAAACCTGGTCAGGCGACCACTTTCTACCCCTGGACTCTAGTTTTTCTGCAACAAAGACAAGAATGAGAGAAAGCAAGGTATTTTCAACATATGTGTGCGCGACCACTCCTCCCCATCCTTGCACAAGCTCTAGGGAGTGTGGCCCTCGGTCCTCAGGCCATCAACCACGCATCTCAATGCATGATAGCCGAGGAGTCGAATTGCACGTTTTAATGTGACATGAATGCACAAATACACACTTAAGGCCTAAACTCCATCATGGGAAATCCGGAATGTTGGCAACCGAGAATCGAGGCACGTTTCGTCACTTGGAGTATGAAACGTCCCTCGTTTCCCGTGCTTGGACTAAACCCTACTCCAAGCACAATGCAACAAACAATGCATGGCACGTGCAAATGCGACTAGCATGCAATCCTAAGTGTAATGCAACCATGTGATGCAAGCATGAAAGGGATAAAATGCAAACATGCACCTAGCATATACAATGCTAACACTACATGGCATGCGCAATGCTCGTGAACTAAGGCATACTCAATGCGACTATCAACCTAGTATACACAATGCGAGGAATAACATATCATGGCATGCACAATGCTCCTAACAACCTAGCATACGCAATGCAAAGGCTAAACATGTAAGAACATGAACTACATGGCATGCTCGATGCAAGATGGACTTATACCAATGTGAGTGGACCTCAGCCACACTCACATCAGTGGTCATGTGATGAAAATGAGAGAATCGAAATGCATGCACGAATGCCAAGGACCGAACCTAAGGCATGAAATACCACTCTACCAAAACATGGCGAAGGATGAAAGATGGCATACAAACATGCAATTTACAGCTCTAAAATATGATGCTCAATGGTCCCGAATCATGCAAACATGGCACACATTGCAAGCAGGGGCCCGGGTACCGAAACTAGTAAAGTGCGTTACACTAGAAGTACCCAAAGCAATGCACCAAAGGCAAAACCAACCCTAAACAGACCCTATGCAGGTATGAAATAGTGAAAAATTGGCCTAAAATGATGGCTCAACAAGCATGAAAATGAAGCTCATTCAATGGTCGGCAAGTGAGGCATACAAGCCCGACTCTCAAACGCATTTAAGCAGTGCAAAACATGGCAATATAGCATTCATATAGGCTCTGAAATATGATGTAAAATGGACCTAAAACATGAACACACCTCAGTATATGCATGGAATGGACCTCAAAACTCAAAGTTAAGCATGGACCTTGAACTACAAGCATGCAAAACTAACATCATTCAACCACAAGACCCAAAAAACAGAGCTAGGGCAGTCCAAAATAAGCACATTATCAGTTTAAGGCATGGCCAAAATACGCTAGAATCAATGGCCTATAAAGCATGCAAAGAAAGCTAGTGAACTATGAGTTGTTCTACAACTATATGAAGCATATGAGGGCTCACCCAACCAGCAAAAAACAGAAGTATTTCATACCAAAATATGCCCAAATAACCACTAAAACTCAGTCAATACATGCAAGAATAATGAGCACCTTTGAAAATCCATGTAAGGGGTTGTTCTACACATACATGACAGACAAACAAAAGGGAAAAACCACCTCTGAAAATGAGTTATAACAGCCCTAAAACCCACCAAAAAGAGCCTGAAATTGGTATAGGAAGCATGCAATGAAAGGTCCCTTTGAAAGACCTTGAATGAGATTGTTCTACACATGCATCATAGACATAAAATATGGCCAAAGGGGCTCCGAACAGAGTCAAGGCAAACCTTAAAACTCATAAAATAGGGCCTAAAATGTGACTTCACAACATGTAAGATGGAGCCCCTTTGGAAGGCCAACAATGCTAGTAAAGAGAACAAGGGGTGAGAGGGTCACCCCTCTCTGATTTTGAAGCTCAAAAATACATCTAAGCCACTGAAAATCTACTGGATTTCAGTGGCTAAAAGGCCAAACCAAGGCTAATGCAAATGCTCAAATGCAAGGCTCAAAACATGAGGAAATGAAGCATGGAAGGGGGAAGATGACCCCAAGCAGAAAAGAGTCCTTAAACAAACATGTTTAGAAGATCAAAACAAGAATTTTTCTAGTTTATGTCGAAGTCCAAAAATTCTTGCAAATAAGGCTAAACTATGGAGCAAAATAATGCAAAAATTAGGGAAATAGGGGCTTACCCTTGTAGAGCCGACCCTCAGCAACTTTTGGACCAAGAATGTGACTCCTCAAGCTCTGTAAATGACCTCCAAGATGCTTGAATGGATGGTGGAGGTGGTAGGCTATGAGGTGTAGTGCAAACGGTGAAAGAATATTAGGGTTTGAAGCTTGGAATGGAGAGTTATGGAGGAGGGTGTATGTATGCCTTAACCAAAGGATTAAACCCTTGCAATGGAAGAAGAGGCCTCCCTTTATAGAGAAGAGGATCCAAAGCTTCTTTAAGAAGCTTCAAACCAAGCTCAAAGATCCTCCATACACGTGTATGGAGGATCACTTCTGAGGCTTCTAGCTGGCACAGCTGGCTTCAACTCAATGAGACAAAAAAAGAGAAAGTTGGCCGACCAGTTCAGGTGGTCGGCCGACCACTTGCCCTGATCGGCCGACCAGGTCAAAAGGTTCAGGTGGTCGGCCAACCACTTTTTGTGGTCGGCCAGCCAGGTCAAAAAAGTCACTTTCAAAAAGGTGGTCGGCCTACCCATATTGGTGGCCTCCCAGATGAGCACAACACAATGGTGGTATGAAAAGCCAGAAATTGTGGTTCAAAAGTGAGAAAAATCAACTTTCTGTCATAAAAACCGGCTTTAGGAGAGAAAAAAAGAGAAAACTGGTTTCCAAGGGGAAAAGGTGGCCTCCCACCATACTACCACCTCCTAGCAATGAAAATAGGGTCTCTCCCAAGAAAGGACCAAGACAGATGCAAAACGAAGGTTCGGGGGCTGAAACGCGCAGTCCGGGGCCCCGAAAACAGGCTGTTAGGCACCGAAAGTGGCGTATGACCACGAAGGTGGTCTCTCAGGCCACAGTGTCTCCCTAAAGGGAGGAAACAAGGTGTGTGCCAAAAATCGGCGCAAACGGAGGTAGTTAAGCGGTCCCGAACCGAGGCACACGGCTGACGGCTCCGAAAACCGAAAATCGAAAACTGGGCTCCAAACGGGAAAAATGGCCTACGACCACGAAACGTAGCCTACGGCCACTGAGAGATGGTCTACGAGACCTCTCCCTCCCTTTAGGAAAAGAAAACAGAGAAAACAAGACCTGGTTCGCAAACCGAGGCAAAGCACAAAAGAGCCCCGAAGTCCGGAGGTAAGGCTCACAGCCGAGACTCCGCAACCTCAGAACGAGCACAATATGCAACATCACAGAGCGCTCAGTTGGTGACGTCTGAGTCTTAAGGTCGGCCAAAAATGGGGTGTCTACACGGATGATCTTGGTTATTGTAGTTTTGATTCATTTTAGCAATGCAGAGTTTAGAGACTGTTTTGACCCACAAAACAAGCTCATTTTTATTGGTTTTGTGTAAACTGAAGTAAAACATTATTCTGAACACTTTTCATCTTTTGAACTTTTCCGGAAGAATTCATCTTACAACAGTTTCTTTTCGTTTTCAGTTCTAGATTTTTCAATCAAAATTCAGTTAGGATATTCTATTAAGTTTTTCTCTCAACCTGTTTAGTTTCTACTAAATTTGTCTGTTTTGTCTCTGATGGAACTAGTTGTTTTGTCCCGTAACAAGAATTAAATGTATTTTTGTTTGTGTCTGGTAGACACGTGTGTGTTAAATCTTGTACTCATACTAGTATACCTGTATACTGACCCATTTTGTCTCTTGGCAACTCGGGTGCGTTCTGTTTGTGCGCAGCCGAGCTTCCTTTGCAAGATTAGTTGAGGCTATGGTGGTGACAAGAAATAACTATGATCGTAGGGCATGTCGTTTGGACTTCTTTTATTTTCTTGAGCTTAGGGTTGATATTAGTTTATGTATTTATTATTTTTATGACCTTGGTATTTTGATAATTTGGCATGGTTTGTAACTTTACATTATTTAAGTTGTTTTGACTAGTTGTTGCTACCTTAATGTTGAGGTATTGGATAGTTATGAATTTATGATAGATAGTTTGGTTGGCGTGTTGTTCGTTTTTTTTTTTATATCTCTTATGATTTTTTGAGGATGGAAATTTATTTAAACCTTGTGGAGACGGGAACGTTTAGATTTTGTTTCACCATTAGGATTTGGATGATGGGATATTGATTGGGGTTTAGTCTTAATTTAATATTTAATTGTCAAAATTTTGGGGAGTGACAAAGACGTAACATGAAGATGTTTATGTACAAACTTTGCTTTTATTTTTTTGTATCTAAGTTGTAAAACTATGTTAATATGTATGTCATTTCATTTAATCTATGCACAGCTCTTATGGACTAATTTGATTTAAATTTATTACATTCGCACATGTATGTCCCATATGTATACTCTGTATGTGTAAATCTTGGTAAGTTGGTCTTCGGTAATCTAAGATTATTGGCCATCACGAACATCATTCTATTAGGGGCGGAATGGAGTCGTGACAGATAATGTGTTAACAAACCCTTAATAATCTTAAAATCAATATAGATGAGTATTTTACTTATTTATTACACTGAATGAAAATATATATTTTAGGCATTTTATATATATTTGGATTTAGTTTAATAGTTAAAATATATATTTTTATTATTTTTACTCATTGTCATTAAACAAATAGTTTAGATTAAAAATAAATAAAAAAATTTAAATTTAAATTGATAAAATTAAAAATTCAACATTTATTAATCAGTCTCGTTATATCCCCTAATTGTGGCTCTCCAATTCTACCATTAACAACGTGACTAAGACTCCCGTAAAATAGTCTCACACATTTTTCTCTCTCATCTTTAACCCTCATAATTTCACATCATTAGAGGTGGAATTGAGAGACCAAATTATGAGTGAATCATTTTTCTTTATTTTATTACAAGGATCAAATTGTGGATTATTTTTTTTATTTTTATTTTTTTGGAAATACCCCTATATTTTTTTTAGAAGAGGTGTTACCTTTATTTATTTATAGAGCAAATTACAAATAGGTTTCTTAAAATACAAATTATTCCATGTGCTTTTGAAAATTACATCTTACCTTTTAAAGTTTTTAATTTTATAACAAATAGAATTTTTTTTATTAATAAATCACTAAGTCAATTAATAGTTTATATTGGTGTCAAAAATTTATTTCAATTAATAATTTAGTTAATTTTATTATTGCATATGAAATCAGTTCGAAATTTTATTTTTTTAGTAAATTATGTTAAATAAAAAATTATAATAAAGATGTGTTTATAATTTCTTAAAGGGTAAATTACACTTACCGCCTGAGGTTTTGACAAACATGGACCTTTCATGCTGTTTAAATAATTACACTAATCTCTCTTACTTATGAAACTATTATCAAAATTCCTCCACTGTTAGATTATTTAACAAAATTTGTTAATGTCATGATGATGTCATACCAAAAATGGCGAAATTGCTCATTAATTACTTTATCTATTCAAATGAAAATTTCCACTCACCTCTTCTAAGGTTTTGCATATATATTATCAACAGTGCATACATGTTTTACCATTATTTAATAATATTCTTAAATTTCATGCAATATTAAATAAAATCTTTAAATTTTTTAATGCAATAATAATAATAATTTTATTGACAAAATATTTAAAATAAATAATCTCTTTAAAATTAATGTTAGATAACATCCTAATAATTTAATTAAGACCTATTTCACACCACATAGAACCTAAAATTTATTATGTTCAGTAATACATTTATTATTTGAATTTTTTAAAAGTTACAATAAATAGATTTATTTTTTTTCCCCAACAATTTGCATTACTTATTTATTCATATATGAAAAAATTATTATTTTATATTTTTTCAATCGTATATTATTCTCAAAATTAAAATTTTATCTTTGAGTCATTAAACTTCTACTCGATACAGATTTTAAAAAAAATGCATGTTAACATTTCTTACATAATTAAAAAAAATAAAAAAATAAAAATAGAAGTAAAAAAATTTAATCTCCCCACAATAAATTAAAATTAGTTAAGAGGAAATAAAAATCAAGAAATAATTTGAGACAAATAAACAATTCAAACAATTTGTCATTTCTTACACTTAAAATTAATCTTTACTTAAATGGAGAAATTATTTAAAAATAATAAAGTACTCAATTAATTTGTTATGTATGACAAAAATCTATTTCTCCATCTTTATTTTTCTCATTTAAACTATTTTTATTAAATTAAATCTTAAAATTTATTTTTCACCTTCGTTAATTGTTAAATTTTTATTTTATTTTTTGTTTATAAAAGTTCAAAAACTTGTTGTGGAAAAAAATAGAGTCAAGAAATTACATCTATATTTAAAAAAATGAAAAATAAATAATAATTTCATATATATTTAATAGGGTAAATTAAATTACATTTATATTTTTTTCTTAAAAAGTGTTTTATTCCATTGTGTGTTTAAATTAGTATTAAAGTTTGACTTCTCAATCTTGTCAATAAAATTATATGAGTATTAGATATACGTAGAAAATAAAATTAGATGATTTAAATAATAACACTTCGTTATAAATAATAATAGAATAAAATGAATGTGAGAAATTAAAAAATAAAGTAAAAATTTAACCATTGATGAAGGTGAGAAAGTAATTTTAAGATTTAGTTTAATAAAAATAGTTTAAATGAGAAAATTAAAGATGAAGAAATATATTTTAAGTATCATATAACAAATTAATCGAGTATTTTAGGTGTTGTTTGGCATGAAAGTTAGGTTGGCTTTTTAGCTAAATTAGGCCTTATTTGGGAACCAACCCATTTAGTCAAAAAGTTAAAAAGTTATTAAAAAAGTCAAAAAGCCAACAACTCATACCAAAAAGTCAAAGATTCTCTTTTCTCTCTACTTTTTGCACATCTTTTCGTAAAGAGTCAAAAAGTCGAGTTTGGGGATGCTGTTGCGCGGGGTGTGCAGCAGCATCTGATGTGCGCAAAAATGGGCCCATTTCAGGGCCCATTTTGATAATCCGAACCGTTCACATTTTAGAATATATCAAGTAGAATATGCCTGCAAAAAATCAAGTTAATTGGATATCGTTTACCTATTTATTCACTCACATTTGTATTCATTTTAATACTTTAAATCACAATTATTATTTATTTTTATAGATATAAATGTGAGTGGATGAATGGGTAAATGATATCCGATTAACTTGATTTTTTACAGGCATGTTCTACTCGATGTATTCTAAAATATGAACGGTTCGGATTATCAAAATAGGCCCCAAAATGGGCCCATTTCCGCTGCACAGCAGATATTGTTGTGCACCCCGCGCAACAGCGTCTCCAAATCCCAAAAAGTCATCCCAAACATATTAGTTTTTTTTAGCTTATATTTTAGTCAATAGCCAAAAATTTACTAAATTAGCCTGTTCCCAAACGAGACCTTAGTCACAAAGACAAAATAGACCAAAAAATCAATAAGACAAAATGTCACATCCAAACTATAATCATTTCATTTTTTCTCACAAAAAAGCCAAAAAAAGTCAACCCAAACAAACTTTTTAACCAGGGCTAAAATAGTCAAAAAGTCCAAAAACCAATCCAACTTTCCAAACGACGCCTTAGTATTCTAAAAGTATTTCTCTATTCAAGTAAAGATTAATTTTATTTTAAGTGTAAGTAAAGAGAAATTGTTTGAATTGTTTATTATTCTCAAATAATTTCTTGATCTTTTATTCTCTATTAACTAATTTTAATTTATTGTGATGCGATTAGATTTTTTTACTTTATATTTATTTTTTAAAAAAATTTATCATGTCAGAATAACCTATATATATATTTTTAAATATGCATCGATTATAAATTTAATGACTCAAAGATAAAAATTAATTTTTTTAATAATATCTTAACGATTTAGGAATAAATGTAAGAAAAAATAAGTAGGACAAATTGCTGGAAAAAAATTTTAATCCATTTGTTTCAACTTAGAAAAAGAAAAAAATAATAATAAATGATTAATTAAAATTAATAAATATTTCATTGTTTGTATAGTGTGAAATAAGTCTTATAAGTCTTGTATTAATTATTAAGGTCTTATATTAAACTATTAGGATATTAAGTTAAAGTATGTATAGATCTTTAATAATATATATGCAAAACATTAGGGGAGGTGAGTGAAAATTTTCATTTAAATAGCTTATCAATTCAAATGGACAATATAGTCATTTTAGATAGAAAAGTAATGGCGTTTGTACTAAATTAATGGATTAGAGAAATCTTAATATTGTCAGCAAATGTAGAAGAGATTTTTATAATTATTGAAACTACAAAAAAGATATTTGTATTTGTCAAAAATTTCAGAAGAGGTATGTGTAATTTACTCTTTATTAAATAACACGAGATATTTAAAACAAATTTTAAGAGCGGTATTTATTCTTATTTATATATTTGGCCAACCATTTTGCGGATACGGGGTCACTGCTGTGACTCCCGTTACTGTTTCCCTGTTGTGATCCATATGTTAGATAATGTCTCAATGGGACCACATAATTAAATGTGGTGTTATCATTTATAAGAAGCCTACAATTTAAGTGATTCAATTTAGTTAATAGGCTTAAGGGTATATGTGTTATGGACCTAATGTATAGATACTAGTTGTTTAATTTCTATTTCTATATATATAGATATATCTTGCGATTTGATCGGTTTAATTTTGAACATCATAAAAAAAAAAAAAACTATTTGTTTTTTTGGACCCGTCAATTCTATTTATATATGTATATATATAATTGGAATTGCTGCAGATTATATAACATATACGGGGTTACAAATTTAGAAATCTTTAAATTTAATGTAATTTCATACAACGTCTACAGAAATTTAATTTTCTAACACTCTCAATATAAGTCAATTCAAACAAGATGTCACAAAAGTGATCTCTCTTGTCTAGATTGTTTTATATGGAATGTTTTGAAGTTCATGTCTGTGTATCTCATGCGGGTATTTATCGGTCCAAAGACATGATTAAGACTTGGCAGAATTACACACACATTTTGTGGTGATAAACATGTGCCAATTGTCAAGAAAACCTAATGTGAATAATAAATCTATCAAAAGATAGATTTGTTATTTGACATAACTTATTGTCAATGTTTGATCATTACAACAAGAATACCACTTACAGTTAATATCACTACCCAAAGGGGTTACAAGTTTTATGATCCCACAAATAGGTCAATATTTGAGACGGGAATTGCAACATTTTTTGAGGATGTTGAGTTTGGGGGGAGAAATCCAGTTAGAGACATTGTCTTTGAGGAGGAAGCAGGAGTAATCCCACTTCCTACTACTACTTTTGACCAATCACAGGTTCCTATACCTGTCATTGCTCGAGAAGTAATTTCGGATCCTCAACCAGACAATGTTGTTCAAGATAATATAGTTCAAACCCCCATTCAAGATGAGGTAATTGTTCCTGAGGAACAAACTCTACAACCTCAACATCAAGAATCTGTGCCATTAAGGCGATCCACCAGAGAAAGGAGATTTGCATTTTCAGATGATTATATTGTATATCTCCAGGAACATGAGGTAGAAAATGGAATGTCGAAAGATGATCCAATCAACTTTCGTCAAGCCATGGAAAGTTCCAACTCTCATAAGTGGATAGAAGCCATAAATGAAGAATATAAGTCTATGCAAGACAATAAAGTTTGGGAACTTGTCTCATTACCAGTTGGTGCGAAGCCCGTAGGTTGTAAATGGATATTTAAAACCAAAAGGGATTCAAATGGTAATGTGGAGAGGTATAAGGCACGTCTTGTAGCCAAAGGCTTTACTCAAAAAGAAGGAATTGACTTTAAAGAAACTTTCTCTCCAGTTTCTTCGAAAGATTCTTTTAGGACAATTATGGTGCTTGTTGCATATTTTGATCTTGAGTTGCATCAGATGGATGTCAAAACAGCTTTTTTTAATGGTGACATTAAAGAAACAATTTATATGGTGCAGCCAGAAAACTTTGTGTCAGGAGACCCAAAGAATATGGTTTGCAAATTGACTAAATCCATCTATGGACTCAAACAAGCTTCTCGTCAGTGGTACTTCAAATTTCATCAAATTCTCACTTCGTATGGTTTTGAAACTAATGTTGTTGATGAATGTGTGTATCACAAGTTCAGTGGGAGTAAACACATATTTTTGGTTTTATATGTTGACGACATATTGCTTGCCACAAACGATATAAACTTATTGCATGACACCAAGAGATTTCTATCTAAGAATTTTGAAATGAAAGATCTTGGTGATGCTTCCTTTGTATTAGGAATCGAAATACTCCGAGATCGTTCTCGGGGTATTCTGGGATTATCACAAGGGAGCTATATCGAAAAAGTACTCAATAGATTTGGCATGCAAAATTGTAAATCAGGTGAAACCCCGGTTGCTAAGGGAGACAAGTTTAGTCTCAGCCAATGCCCGAAAAACAGTCTTGAAATTCAAGAAATGCAGAAGATTCCTTATGCCTCGGCTGTAGGGAGTCTAATGTATGCTCAAGTATGTACGCGTCCGGATATTGCGTTTATAGTTGGCATGTTAGGCAGATATTTAAGTAATCCTAGCATGGATCATTGGAAAGCAGTCAAGCGTGTTATGCGATATTTACAGAGAACAAAGGAATATATGCTCACATATAGGAGATCGGATAAGTTAGAGGTCATTGGATATTCCGACTCCGATTTTGCTGGATGCCAAGACAGTAGGAAATCCACATCAGGCTATATTTATCTGTTAGTTGGCGGAGCAATTTCTTGGAGGTCTGCAAAGCAGACGCTCATAGCTTCATCCACCATGGCCGCAGAATTTGTAGCATGTTATGAGGCATCAAACCAAGGGATATGGTTGCGAAATTTTGTCACTGGGTTGCGAATTTTGGAAGGCACTGCAAGACCACTTAAGTTATATTGTGACAATAAGTCTGCAGTTTTATATTCCAATAACAACAGGAGCTCGACAAAATCAAAGCATATTGATATCAAGTTCCTAGTTGTAAAAGAAAGAGTGCAGAGTGGACAGATTTCCATAGAGCACATTGGGACAAACTCCATGATAGCGGATCCACTTACGAAGGGACTACCACCCAAGGTCTTTCATGAGCACACTGCTCAGATGGGTGTTGTTCTATTTGAGAACATTCTGGTTTAGTGGGAGTTTGTATTTATATTACTGCTTTATGTCAGCCTTGAGTTTTATCTATGTAATTAGATTAATTTCTGCAGAACTGAAATATTCAGTTTATTACGCTCTGTTACGTATTGTGAAGTATTGATCTCAATAAAGTTAAGTAGGACCAGTTGGAAATAGGCATGTATGGATCACATCACATGTAATTTCCATGCTACGCATCCATGATTGATCTATGTCATTTAGCTGTATTAGTATACGTGATGTAACGCCCTCAAAATAATAACATTAAACCCATCAAGTAAGACATGCATTGAGATGCAAAAGTTCCACATTCTTCCCTTTATCCGAGTTCTATTACACAAGTATTACATGTTAACAACAAAAGCAAAATGCCTTACAGGCTTACAGCTTTCCAAGTTAACACTTGGTTACAACAAAGAGTTCTAACTCGTTTACACATAAAGCCCTTGGCTTGAAATTACATGTAATACATCAAAAAGATAACGACAATAGTGTGCCCGCCTCTAGCCTCCCAAGCTATGTCCTTGGAGGTGGCATGCTACCTGTACCTGAAAATGATATTCCCATATAGGGTGAGCCACAGCCCAGTAGAAATACACTAAACCAACCATGAACAATGACTAAAATATTAGCAATTGATAGATGGCCAACACTGATACATTCACATAAATCACATATTTATGTTATACAACTTACGAGTCCAAGTTACCCTTCATTTTTCCTTTTTCAACGGATAGGCATATAAGCACCACCCACATTCTAAACAGATATGTATAACAACAATATCCACATTCTCAGATAAGCAAATAAGCTATATCCACATTCTACAACAGATATTTATAACAACAATATCCACAGATAAGCATATGAGCTCTATCTTCACTTTACTAGACAAGCATATGAGCTGTATCTACGGAGTTCATCCCCTATCTTCTCCCAACACTATCCGGTTTAGAGGTACATCCCCTATCTTCCCCTAAACCGCGGAGTACATCCCACATCTCCTCCTCTACACATAATGTATACAAACACATTAGTTCTATATACAATCATCCAATACATACAGTTAATGTATACTATCAACCGTCAAGTTCCATGACACATTTCATTGATTAGTTTCAGTTTGCCTAATCATCATGCATTGTCTACAACTATCACGACTATCCTCCACCGATAGCCCAAAGCAGTTAATTCTAAACAGAAAATAAATGCACAAATGGATATTCAATCAACATTTCATTTCCTCATTTCTCACTATTAATTATCCCAATTAATCAAACAATGTAATTAGGCCATTTTCCATAATTACCATTTCAACCCTTAGGTCCCATTTTCATCAATGATTTAACATCAATTCCATTTCTCTATGCCAAACATGCATCTAGGTTTATTATGAATAAAACCCCAACTTTTGTAAAATTACACAAAAGCCCCAAACTTTTATCAAATTACCAAACCAACCCCAACATCTCAAAATACTAAAATTTAAAGACAAAATCCATATAGAGGAGTAGGATATCCCTACTTCAAAGTTTGAGCCAAAAAGGAGATGAAGACTCGAAGATCAACTTGCTCTAAATCCAAACTTTTTCAGATTAAAACAAAGCTCTCAACGCCCTCTATCTTTTTAACAAAGGCTCTAGGCTAGATTCACACTCTAGGGAGATCAAATCTTAGAGAGAATGTAAGTTTAGAGAGAGAGGGTCTCGGATTTAGGGTTTGATAAAAAAAAAAGTGAAAAAGTGATGTTTCAAAACGCTACTGTCCGCTGATATAAAACACTCTCGCTCGAGCGAAGACTTTGTCGCTCGAGCGACCAGACACAGAAACTCTCGCTCGAGCCAAGAAGTTCTCGATCGAGCGAAGAAAAACCCAGACCGCTCGAGCGAAGGAAGCTCGCTCGAGCCAAGAAAGGCAACTCTCAGGTCCAGAACCAGACGCAACACTCGCTCGAGCGAAGCCACCCTGGCTGGACCCACCAGACACGAACCTCACTCTCGCTCGAGCGACCAACTCCTCGCTCGAGCGAAGGTCCAAAAATCTGGGCAGCAACACTAGGCTCCCAAACACAACCAACCTGTAACAAACCTGCCCAACACATCCCATAACTCAATATACAAAGTAAAAAAAGATGCAAACAAGATAATAAACAACTACCAACATCCACGGACATATGTCCGGATCACTGTACAACAAGAGTAAACCCGGGATCGCTATACGTGACCATTGGTGGGTCGAGTTACGATTGATGTAACGAAGACCGCTTTGATCCTATATTAATATAGTTAATGGACAAGATTGTTTGGATACCCTCAAGTTATGATAACAAATTTCTGAGCTCACTAAAGTTAAGCACATTTTTCAGGATACATATGTGGTCCAATGGGAGATTGTTAGATAATGTCTCAATGGGACCACATAATTAAATGTGGTGTTATCATTTATAAGAAGCCTACAATTTAAGTGATTCAATTTAGTTAATAGGCTTAAGGGTATATGTGTTATGGACCTAATGTGTAGATACTAGTTGTATAATTTCTATTTCTATGAGGGGCAGAAATAGAAATTAAAACATATTGGTTAAAGTTGGTTTTCATTCCTTTTGAACTTCCACAACCTTTCAGTTTTGAAAACCAATAAATAGAAATTAAAACCAATAATGGTTAAAGTTGGTTTTCATTCCTTTTGAACTTCCACAACCTTTCAATTTTGAAAACCAATTACAACCTTTAAAAGGTTATGGTCCCTATTCCTTCCCAAATGGAAAAATAAGAACACTGCCATTTTTCTTTCTAAATCCTCTCAAGGAGAAACATAAGGCACCAAAGGGGAAAGGATTAGAAGGCAATAACATAATCAATAACAAAGAGTTCATTGATAATCACGCTTCCGTTTAACCGTTCATCAATGGATTCAGGTATGTCATTGTCTTGATTTCTTGATAATACACATGGTAAATGATCCAAAGTGTAAGGTTTATGTTCTGAAATTTATGTTTACACCATACGGTACCGTTTTTCCTTCTTTTTTTTTTTTTTTTTTGGTTTCAATTCAGTTGTGTGACAAAGTTGTGTTTGCCTTTTCTTTTCTTTTTTTTTTTTAATTTTTTTTATCTCTTTTTCTTTAAAAAAAAAAAAATCTTTGATTTTGCATTTAGCAAACCAAATTTGTTTTTTTTAAGGTTATTTTAATTTATGGATGTTATGATTGGATTAATTTTTTTTGTATGTAATCTCATTTAATTGAATAAAATATATGTAAAATAAAATTTCACACTTAATATGATATTTTTGGTTTTCAATTGAAGTAATGTAATATGTTTATTTATTATTTTTTAGTCAATCTACTAAACCAAAATAAAAAAGGGTACACAAGCTCAACTTAACATTGATGAAAATATATGGACATCTTCTAACATTTCAATATATTATAAACGAGTTTTTTTTTTTTTAAATATTCTAAAAAAAAACAATTTAGAGAATTGATCCATTTTTAAACTATTTGGAAAACTAACCTGTTTTTTTAAAATCGCAACTTGAAAATACAATTTTAAATTGAAATTGCATTTTCAACATGTAATTTCATCTTGAAATCGTATGTTGAAAATGCAATTTATGATAACATAGACTTCATTGCATTTTCAACATGCGATTTCAAGATAAAATTGCATGTTGAAAATATAATTTCAATTTCAAAATCGCATTTTCAAAATGCAATTTCAAAAAATAGGTTAGTTTTCTAAATAGTTTGAAAAGTGGGTCAATTCTCTAAATTATTTTTTTTATTTTTTATTTTAGAATATTAAAAAAATTATTAGCAAAAATCATTACATGTTGAAATCGGGCGTCACGGTCGTAAAATTTCAAAAATCATTAGCAATTCCTCTAAAACTCAATTTTATGCATTTTTTTTTTACTCTTTTAGCCTTAATTTATCACATTTTAATCAAAATTTTAATATGTAGGGGCACTTTTGACTCATTTTCAACTAAACAATATGTATTTATTTTAGTCTCAAGCTTTTATTTGGCATATATGCTAAACTTTTAATAAAAAAAATGATATGGAAATATTTTTTTTACTTTTTTTGAACAATGAAATACTTCCAAATGCACAACAAATTAATAAGAGAAAGAGGGACATTGTAACGCCCTCAAAATAATAACTTTAAACCCATTAAATACGACATGCATTGATATTCAAAAGCTTCACATTCTTTCATTTATCAGAGTTTCATTACAAAAAGTATTACATGTTAACAACAAAAGCAAATGCCCTATGGGCTTACAGCTTTCCAAGTTAACACTTGGTTACAACAAAAGAGTACTAACTCAAACACGTTAAGCCCTTGGCTTGAATTTACATGTAATACATCAAAAGTAAAACAACAAAAAGTCCGCCTCTGGCCTCCCAAGCTACGTCCTTGGAGGTGGCATGCTACCTGTACCTGAAAATGATATTCCCATATAGGGTGAGCCACAGCCCAGAAGAAATACACTAAACCAACCATGAACAATGACTAAAAGATTAGCAACTGATAGATGGTCAACACTGACACTTCCATTTACATCTCCCTACGTTACCATGACAGCCAAGTCTATGTTACAATTCACTTTTCATTTTTGTTCAACTTTGAGTTTGAAAACAAGGCTCAGTACTCTGGCCAGAACGTTTGATGAGATTATAGTTCATCACTAGAACACTTTCGAAATCCAAGGTGGATACACATTATGGTGTTGTATCAATAACACATAAACTACTCCCATACTTCGCAAACAATGAAGATATACATTTTAGTGCTATATCAAATCAAACAAACTTTTCAATAGATAAGCATATGAGCTATATCACTACTACAACAGATAAGCATATGAGCTGTATCAACACTTCAATAGATAAGCATATGAGCTGTATCAACACTTCAACCGATAAGCATATGAGCTATATCAACATTCCAACAACCGGTTTAGAGGTACATCCCCCATCTTCCCCTAAACCATTAACCGGTTTAGAGGTACATCCCCCATCTTCCCCTAAACCGTGGAGTACATCCCCTATCTCCTCCCATACACAAGTAATGCATATAAACACAGAATCACATATGCAATCAATCAATACATAAAATTAATGTATTCCATCAACCGACATGCTCTATGACACATCCAATTGATTAGTTTTAGTTTGCCTAATCATCAAGCATTGTCTACAACAATCAACACTACCCTCCACCGGTAGCCCCAAAGCAATTATTTCTAAGCAGGAAATAAATGCACAATGGATATTCAATCGACATTTCAATTCGGTGAGTGATAAATAATTCAACTACACCTTTTAACCCCATGCACTCCCAATCTTAACAATTCCATTTCATTTCCTCATTTCCCACAATTAATTATCTCAATTAATTAAACAATGTAATTAGGTCATTTTCCATAATTACCATTACCACCCTTAGGTCCCATTTTCATCAATGATTCAACATTTATTCCATTTCTCTATACCAAACATGCATCTAGGGTTATTACAAATAAAACCCCAACTTTTGTAAAATAACACAAAAGGCCCAAACTTTCACAAAATTACCAAACCAACCCCAACCTCTCAAATTACCAAAATTTAAGGACAAAATCCATAGAGAGGAGTAGGATATCCCTACCTCAAATTCAGAGCTCCAAGGGAGAAGATGAGTAAAACTCAGAAGTGCTCCAAATCCCAAATTTCTCAGATCTCAACAAAGCCCTCGACGATCAACACACTTCTTACAAAGGCCCAAGGTGAGGAAAACACTCTAGGTAGATCAATCCTAAGAGAGAAGTTCGGTTTTAGAGTGAGGTGCTCTCCAATGGAGGTTTTGAAAAAGTAAGAGAGAGAAAGGAAATCAAAAAGTGATCAAAAAGGTGGTTTCACGAACTGATATAAAAGCAGGTCCGCTCGAGCGTACAACACCCCGCTCGAGCGTACAGACACAGGTTCACGCTCGAGCGTCCAAAGATCCGCTCGAGCGCCGGGTGCACTCTCCCAGAATTTTCTGCAGACGACCAAAATGCTGAGAGAAGGAAATTCACGCTCGAGCGTCCAAACTGCCGCTCGAGCGGAGAGGCAACAACAAAATCCCGCTCGAGCGCCAAATCGCCGCTCGAGCGGAGAGACCAAAACCTGGGCAAAATTTCTAAGTTTTAAAACACGACCCACTTATTCCCAACCTGCCCAACACAACCCAAAATTCTAATTAAAAGAGTAAGGGATAGAAATGAGGATAAGATAACAACGAATCTACGGAACCGAGTCCGGATTATAGTTAAACAACAACAGGAAATATCGGGACCGCTATAACCTCCCCCCCTTAAAGAATTTCGTCCCCGAAATTAAGGGTACGCCAAAACACAAGGCCAACTGATAACAGAGCAGTCAACAATCGAGCCCCAAGGAAAGAAATTACTTTCACAACAAACCTCCGACTTACTCTTAGCAAGGAAGATACTAACCAAGGAAACACATTCTAAACAACCACACCTTAGGTACGCAAGCCTCAACAAACCAAGCCTCCCCCGAAACAATTCACCAACAACCGACTAGCATTCCAAGCTAAGTCACTACTCAACAACACGACCAAAGCAAATCTTTAGAGTAGATAATAAGAAAATATTTTCTTGTTCAAGAGGCATTTCCCAAAGATGTTTAAATTTTCAACGTTAACGTTCCGGAATAAATCTTGCATGTTCCGTACGAAAACTCAAAAGCTTTGCAAACATTTTTCACAAATACGGTGTTACCCAAAAAGCAGAGTCATCCACAGTTTATTTGCCAAAAGATTAATCTGGAATTCTTTAAAATTCTTGAATTAAATCAACTTTTCAACAACGCATTTATATGGTCCAAACACTGGAAAAATTTTGTTTTCCATTTCTTTCCAAAACAGCACTATCCACAACCATCACTCATACAGTGATGCCACAACCGACACAGAACATAACATTTCTATAATGATAGTTAATAGAAATAACAACAGTACTATCAACACATAAGGTATAAGAAATTCATGGTTTTGCAATTTTATCCCGCCTCCCTTTACTTAACCACTTTATAATCATAAACACGGCTCAGAAATACACAAATGATACACATTATAGTGCTGTATCAACATCAAACTAAACACCATACATTCATAATGTATAAAAAGCCAATCATTCACAATGATCAATCAATACATATATTAGATGTATTATTCCAACCGTCAGACTCAACGACAAAACATGTTCGATTAATTTCAGTTTTCCTTAATCAACATACGTAGTCTACAACGAACGAGACTAAACTCAAGGTGACCAATGCCACCCCAACACCCGATACCGACAAGCTGACTAGTCAACTCAATAAACTCTACACTCAGTAATCCACACACTGATGTGCTACTCAGACCACTAACCCCAACCACGGAGTTCTCTACACGAACCACAAATTTTGGAATCTCACTAGATTTCCTAAAATTTAACCGCCTCAACATCGCGTCTAAGGGAATCACCATCCCCCGCCATGGTTATCTAGCAAGCCTGCTCACTTCCTTGACCGAAGACCGACATGGTCAACCTCAATCACAACATCCCGAATACGAAGGACTACTTTGACCCACGCTATAATCATTACTTTAGAACACAAATTGCTCTTCCTTCAAAGAATGTTGGCAGCATCCACTCATAACCCACATCCAACAATGGATAACCAATCACAATATGAACACTACCCCTATACAACCAAGGGGGTCACCACGGACTCACTATCTAGCAAGGCCCAACACACGAACCAGCATACAGGTACCATTCCCACTAACTCGAGATACAAATCTCACGTTCCCTCGAACATTCTCATATAGTCCTGCCAACACCGCGCAACTCTCGAAACCATCCCATCTAACACATTCAACCGTACTAGGCAAAACCTCCTTATTTTGCAAGCCCTCTTACTCCTACACCGAATCCTCCAATAACTCATAGGGTCCACTCGTTACTCTATATCTTACTTGTCACTCATCTCGAGAGTACCATCAAGAGGCCCGGCCTCCGTGCTAAACCACTAGTCCACACTACCGCTAGGCAACCATCATGAACCAAACCCCGACACCGTCACAAGTCGCCGATAGGGCTTCCAAAGATTCACTCATCTAACTTTCCAGAGGGGTAAAAGTCCTCACCTCCCTCGTCATTAACCCACATCTTCATCCGCAAACACCATACCACTGTGACTCCACCCACGGGTCACACTCTAACCATGGGCTATATATCCAATTAACGCTTCTGATAATATCCTCTGACTTGACCAGTGCTAAGGTACGAACTTATCACATTCAATCCAAATAAAGAAATTTGAAAACTTAGGGAGACATCCATTATACTACAGTCCGAGGTATAGTACCAGCTACTCACAACACATCGCTCCCGATACAACAATCACAACCTTATATAGGGACTGACATCCCTTCACTTGAAACGGCCAATCAGTACACCTGCAATCTTGACAACGTTACTTACCACGAAGGTACGAGTCCAACCTTGACAAAATTATGTGCCATGCCCCCGTAGGACACCATATTAAATACGTGTTACATCTAGTATTAATCGTATACTTCACATCCTCTCAAGTTCACCCGACAGTAGATCAAAAGCTATACCACGCACAAAACTTTAAATGGGTAGTACTCATGTAGTTCCACACACTCGGCAAGTAAAACAGTTCTCACTCCAATATTACCTTGGCTAGGACACGTACCCCTCGGTGGTTCTTCCAAATTTTGAAAACATGGCTCTCTAGCCCTCATCCTTCCCAAATCAAGTCACAAGCATAAATTTTTTTTTTATAGGAACTTTATACATTAATAAAATTTTAGAGCTACGACATGCTCCAATTCACCCACTCTAGGGAAATTAACAAACAAAGCATATATGTAAATATATATAGATAAACAAACAGTTTAGATGTTTCAACCTTCCCAAAACACATTGGTTACACAACGGAACCCAATGATCACAAAACAATAATCCACTGATTACAAAACGGATTAGTCAAAACAAAACCATCCCATCAGTATTACTACTACTACCGTCCCTTGTTGGACCGCCGAAGTTGGTCATCCCCGAACATAAGGCAACCTACGAGCTTACAAGTCACGGACAAGAACCACTGGTATGCCCCCTCTGCCCACACCTGGAACAACTACAAACTTCCCTAGCTGGGGCTTGGGAACTCGACTCTACTGAGGCCCTCGCAATCTGGCCTGCTAGTCCCCCAAAACGATACTGTTCCTGCCCAGTCGAAAGAAACTGAGCCTGGTTAGGTTGCAAAACCCCTAAAGAAGCTCCCGGCTGAGTACAAGAACGTCGAATATGACCCGGCTGATTACACACCCAACAGGTAGGCGGTGCCTGAGCACGAGATTGGTTCAGAATCTGGGCTGATGAAGACCCCAACAACTGCCTCCCCACTGAGCATTTAATCGGTCCAAAACCCGACTGGTTGGATGATCCTGGTGGTACAACTACTGGTTGAACTGCTAACCCCACCCCTTTCTTCTGTGGGCAAACCGAAACCCTGTGGCCCAGCAGACCGCATCTGAAACAAATGATGCCCCTCTGCTTACTTTCCCCCGAACCCAAATCTGACACTGGAAGGGCAGTTCTAGCCCGTCCTCTCTGTTGCGAGTTTAAAACCCTCTGCCTCTTAAAAGGCCTACCAACACCCTGAGTCACAGGAGTCGCCGAGATGGCTTCCTCCCCACTCTGCCCCATTGCTAGCACTGCAGCCTCTACATGGGCGGCCGCCTCAACAAGCGCCCTATATCTTTTATGCCAAGACCCCGCTATCCTTACACGGATGTCGTCACGCAGCTTACTCTCAAACTCAAAACAACGTAAGTCCTCCGTCTCCACCAATTCTGGAGCAAACCTCGACAGATTAGCAAACCATCTTTCGAACCGCACCAAAGGTGTAGTACCTTGGCGTAATTCCACAAATTGTTTCCGCAGCTCTTCCCGAGCGGAAGGAGGGAAATCGCAACTTCCTCGCCTAGGCATCCTAGTAAAAGTAACGGAGACACGTTAGCACACTCATACATGTGCCGAAGCTAAACACTTACATCCTAACACATGGACAACTGTAATTCACTCCACATAAGCACATAAACATGTAAGCACTTACGAATTTCATTTCCAGATAATGATAGTCCCGAGGCGTTACTAGAGTTCCGATCAGAAACAGCATTGATCAAGTGCCTTTCCAACTGGACTCCCAGAAACCCAAGGATCCAATCAACATCCAAGAAACTACATTCCATACCCAAATAGTCACATAAACATGTTATCACAAAAGTACGTAACATTACGTCTAAGTCTCTAACGAGCGAGAGAAACCCATTGTGATACTAATCACTTCCCACGTACCCAAAGTATTCGAACCAGGTACGCTCTGATACCAAGTTGTAACGCCCTCAAAATAATAACTTTAAACCCATTAAATACGACATGCATTGATATTCAAAAGCTTCACATTCTTTCATTTATCAGAGTTTCATTACAAAAAGTATTACATGTTAACAACAAAAGCAAATGCCCTATGGGCTTACAGCTTTCCAAGTTAACACTTGGTTACAACAAAAGAGTACTAACTCAAACACGTTAAGCCCTTGGCTTGAATTTACATGTAATACATCAAAAGTAAAACAACAAAAAGTCCGCCTCTGGCCTCCCAAGCTACGTCCTTGGAGGTGGCATGCTACCTGTACCTGAAAATGATATTCCCATATAGGGTGAGCCACAGCCCAGAAGAAATACACTAAACCAACCATGAACAATGACTAAAAGATTAGCAACTGATAGATGGTCAACACTGACACTTCCATTTACATCTCCCTACGTTACCATGACAGCCAAGTCTATGTTACAATTCACTTTTCATTTTTGTTCAACTTTGAGTTTGAAAACAAGGCTCAGTACTCTGGCCAGAACGTTTGATGAGATTATAGTTCATCACTAGAACACTTTCGAAATCCAAGGTGGATACACATTATGGTGTTGTATCAATAACACATAAACTACTCCCATACTTCGCAAACAATGAAGATATACATTTTAGTGCTATATCAAATCAAACAAACTTTTCAATAGATAAGCATATGAGCTATATCACTACTACAACAGATAAGCATATGAGCTGTATCAACACTTCAATAGATAAGCATATGAGCTGTATCAACACTTCAACCGATAAGCATATGAGCTATATCAACATTCCAACAACCGGTTTAGAGGTACATCCCCCATCTTCCCCTAAACCATTAACCGGTTTAGAGGTACATCCCCCATCTTCCCCTAAACCGTGGAGTACATCCCCTATCTCCTCCCATACACAAGTAATGCATATAAACACAGAATCACATATGCAATCAATCAATACATAAAATTAATGTATTCCATCAACCGACATGCTCTATGACACATCCAATTGATTAGTTTTAGTTTGCCTAATCATCAAGCATTGTCTACAACAATCAACACTACCCTCCACCGGTAGCCCCAAAGCAATTATTTCTAAGCAGGAAATAAATGCACAATGGATATTCAATCGACATTTCAATTCGGTGAGTGATAAATAATTCAACTACACCTTTTAACCCCATGCACTCCCAATCTTAACAATTCCATTTCATTTCCTCATTTCCCACAATTAATTATCTCAATTAATTAAACAATGTAATTAGGTCATTTTCCATAATTACCATTACCACCCTTAGGTCCCATTTTCATCAATGATTCAACATTTATTCCATTTCTCTATACCAAACATGCATCTAGGGTTATTACAAATAAAACCCCAACTTTTGTAAAATAACACAAAAGGCCCAAACTTTCACAAAATTACCAAACCAACCCCAACCTCTCAAATTACCAAAATTTAAGGACAAAATCCATAGAGAGGAGTAGGATATCCCTACCTCAAATTCAGAGCTCCAAGGGAGAAGATGAGTAAAACTCAGAAGTGCTCCAAATCCCAAATTTCTCAGATCTCAACAAAGCCCTCGACGATCAACACACTTCTTACAAAGGCCCAAGGTGAGGAAAACACTCTAGGTAGATCAATCCTAAGAGAGAAGTTCGGTTTTAGAGTGAGGTGCTCTCCAATGGAGGTTTTGAAAAAGTAAGAGAGAGAAAGGAAATCAAAAAGTGATCAAAAAGGTGGTTTCACGAACTGATATAAAAGCAGGTCCGCTCGAGCGTACAACACCCCGCTCGAGCGTACAGACACAGGTTCACGCTCGAGCGTCCAAAGATCCGCTCGAGCGCCGGGTGCACTCTCCCAGAATTTTCTGCAGACGACCAAAATGCTGAGAGAAGGAAATTCACGCTCGAGCGTCCAAACTGCCGCTCGAGCGGAGAGGCAACAACAAAATCCCGCTCGAGCGCCAAATCGCCGCTCGAGCGGAGAGACCAAAACCTGGGCAAAATTTCTAAGTTTTAAAACACGACCCACTTATTCCCAACCTGCCCAACACAACCCAAAATTCTAATTAAAAGAGTAAGGGATAGAAATGAGGATAAGATAACAACGAATCTACGGAACCGAGTCCGGATTATAGTTAAACAACAACAGGAAATATCGGGACCGCTATAGACATGAAAGTAAATCATTCGCTTCGGTCATAATCACATACAAACAATCTACTACAAATCAACAACTCTAAAACTTAGTAATAAAAAGAATTACATGGTGGTACAGAAAGATCTCCATATCTCATATCACTTTGATCATCACTATGAATTGGTTGGCCTATTTCTCCATATTGATATTCCTGGTAGTAGTTATTGAAAGTGCATTGATCATAAGTGGTGTTGTTGCTGCCACTACTACTTGATTGTTGTTGTGTCATTGTAAGCCCCCCTGTACAATAATTGAAATCCTTTGTATATGGATATTGATGAGGTTGTTGAGAGTAGTTCCTGTTAGGTTTTTATTCTTGGCAATCCAATTTGACAAAACTCCTTTCAATTGTACTTTTATTCGCTCTTTTATTTCAGTGAGGCTATGCGTATTTAGATGTGAATCTAACTCGAATTGTACCTTGTAGAGAAGTTTCAGAAAATAATTCTTTTTATGCTTGCCACTTCGCTGACTATAACGGGGATCGAGCGGTCGTGTCTGTGCTCGAGCGAAGAATCCTTGGTTCCAGAAGTTTGATCGCCTGCAAAAAAACACTGGGAGATGTTTTTTTCCTGCTCGAGCGAAATTTCCTCTCTAGCGGAGATCAGGAGATCACATAACATATTGCTATAAATATGTGTTTCAATCAGATTTTAGGGTTACGTTTCCAGATCTTCTTCTTGGATATTAGGGTTTATATCTGGGGCTATTTTGCTAGTTTTTTTTTTTTTTTTTATGTTTGATTGAGTATTCAACTCATAGTTTAAGAAGTATACATCAAAGAATTGTTTGTTTATTCTATACAAAAGAGAAAATTGTTCTTTAGTAGATTTTGAGAAATTCGAGTCTGAAATTTTGGTGGATTCCGGAGTGGCACATCTTCGTGATTCGACATCGGCGTTATGGATTCAACATTGGGCAAGACAGTTCCGAGGTGAAAACCGTGGTGGAAAAGGCATAGAGGGGTTGGTTCAATTCGGGCATAGATTCGCTAGGTAATTGAGAGTACACTTGTGTAATTCTTTTTGTCTTCTTAGTGGATTGTTTTGTGGCTTTGGCTGGTGGTTTTTTTATCACAATTGAAGGCGCTCCAATTGTGGTTTTTCCACGTTAAAATCGTTGGGTCGATTTGTCTTGATTGTTTGATTGGGATTGTTATATACTGCTTAAAATTGATACATAATTATAAATCAATATCTAGGGGATTTCTAGATTTTTCAATTCCAATTTCCCATATAAGGTGGTTGATAGATGTGTGGTGGTGGTTGACTTGGATGAGGGTAATAAGGATATGGTACTGGGCATATTGGTTGCCAATGTTGAGTTCCCCTTCCATCTTCTTGTCTAACTCCGAGATGTCCAGATTAATTTCTAAGGTCACGATGACCATAAATATCATCAATATGTCGTGAACGCCCAATTGATGCTTCTACATCAAGAGCAAAAATAGAATGTCGTCGCTGCTGTGTAGAATCCTATTCCATTTATGATCAATATGATGAATACTGCGTCTACTACCATGTGCAGAACCTGCAGACTCCCATTGTCCACCACTACCACCACCTGTTGGAGGACGACTGCCATCACTATCATCTTCACTACCACTAGGTGGACTCAAACCGTGACCCTCACTAGAGCCACTTCCAACAGACCCTACTCTTTGATGGTGTTAAGTAGGGGTGCTCACGGATCGGATTTGTGCAATTTGGGGTTCGATTTTGACCCGTCCGCACTTATACAGTTTGGGGAAAAGTCAAACCATAACCGCCCACAGTGTAGTTTGCGGTTTGTGCGAATAGGGTTTGTGAATGTGCGGCGGTTGCGGGCGGTTTGCGGTTTGGATTTTTCCCTTTAAAAATTCTTAAACAATATCAATGTATTTGATGATTGCTAAGTGCTTCTTCTTCTTCTTCTTTTTTTTTTTTTTTTTGAATTCAGGTTCCAAGAAATCACTGTGCATTGTTCTACGCAATAATCAAATTCAAAGTAAAAGATTATAGATCATTAGATGCTTAATCACAATATCTAAACTCATGAATCATGCAGATTGTGTTCACATGCAGAGCTAGAATGGAAATGGTTGGGGATAGGGTGCAATTGTAGCCTTTGAAAAAAAAGACAAAAATCAAAATTTTGATTAATTTTAAACTGATGGCTCGTTTCAATCGATACTTTTGGCTAACCACTAAATAACCATGATCTACTACTAGTTGTAACAATTATCACAATAACAAAACAAAATTAGGATTACCAGATTTTCTCATTGAATTTAATTTTCTTATATAAACTTTGTACTGGTTCTGGTTTCATGTTTTCACTAACACTTTATTAAATAGTACTTAGCTACACTACACTATACTGCTTGAATATTGAAGCACTTGTTTTTCTTCCCATTTATTTTTATATGTAAGAAGATCAACACAGCTCCAACTTCTCAGCTTCCGAACGACAAACAACATAGAGAGAGACTGAGACAGAGACAGAGACTGAGGGAGGCTTATCTAAGAGTTGCCAGAGAAACAAAGATAGATCGACGCTAGTTCTGGTCGATCGGTGCTGGTTCTGGTTGATCGGGAGGAGAGAGAGAAGAGAGAGAGAGAGAGAGAGATAGAAGATCAAGAACGAGAGAGGCTTACCTGAGAGTTGCCAGAGATAGAGACTGAGACAGATCGGCGGTGGTTGTGGTCAATCGGCGCTGGTTCTGGTCGATCGAGGAGAGAGAGGAGAAATGGAAGAAGAATGAGAGCTGAACTACGGGATTAGTTTTTTTTTTTTTGTTTATTTGGGCAAAAAAAAAATAGATGGATAGGATAGGTAGATAGATCTAGATGATGATGAACAGTCCATGTTTTTTTTTAAAAAAAAAAAAAAAATTATATTTGGCTAAGTGCAGGCGGGTTGTGGCAGGTGCGGTCCAAACCCGCAACCCGCCCGCAACCCGCAAATCTTATATATTCCAAGCCGCACCCTACCCTATTCACTTTGCGAAACCGCCCATGCATGTGCGATTCGGATCGGGCATGGCGGGTTGTGCGGGTCGGATAACCCTATGCCCAGCCCTAGTGTTAAGGTACTTGGCTACTAGTGGCATGATCTCCCTCATCATCATCATCAACAATCGACCAACCTGAGTTATCTTCATCATCCAAGATTGCATGCTCTCTCTCTTGAAGCCATGGAGTTAATAGATCATCTTCTTCAAATATATAGTCAAGATTGATGGGGTTAAAAGATTCCTCTTTGTCATCTTGGCTTTTTCGTGAAGCAAGTCTGATCTTTAGCCTCATATTGTAATACACATAAACAAGTTTATTTAATTTTTTATACTTCAACCGATTCCTTGTCTTTGTATGTATCAAGCTAAATGTACTCCAATTGCGCTCATAATTAGAAGAAGACATGGTTTGGCTCAATACTCTCACAGCCACTTTTGGAGTGCCAGAACCAATGTACCATAATGGATCCACCATTTAGCTATATACAAATCAATCAATCATTAGTGATTATGTTATAATTTGATATAGAAGTGTTGACAATGTAACAATAATATGTAATTAAAATAGTTAATAGTTGATTGAGTATATAATAATTACCAGGATTTGTTGCTTTCACTACTCTTTGTGCTAACACAACACCAAAAGAATCTTATTTATTACAAAATAAAGAGATCTACAATGAACAAAATGCAATAAGCAGTTTTACAAACACAATTCACAAGTCAAATAATAAGTTATTAGTTTAACTAATATTAAATAATGACTAACTTGGTTTATCGCCTGTATTTGCTCGTTTAAATCTGGTAGAAGTCTCGAAATCACATTTCTAACTCCATTCATCACTTCTCGATGATTAGAAAGGTGCTCCCCATATTGGAATATGGGATTTGAAAAATAACCTACATTCAAATATAAAATAATAATAAAAGTGAGACAAAGGAACGCATAATTTCTAATTCAAATAAATTAAAAAATTACTTACCAACAGCATGCAAGTCCGTGTGTAGTTGGAAAGCCCATCAATTATCAATAATCTTCCAATAATCTACATAATAGCGACAATTTTGTTTGATGGCCAACTTTGCTCTATCCATGGCTTTATATATAAAACCCATTGTGGGCTTTTCATCCCCATCTACAAGTCTAAGCACCTTTAGAAGTGGTTCATGAACTTTTAATACATCTGCCACCTTGGTCCAAAAATCTTTACTTTGTATAATTTTTTTCGCTTCTTTTGCATTATCTTTTTTGGACCATTTGTTGTGCTTCCACTCTTGAGAATGAAGCATATCCTGTAAAAATAGTCTTATGTTTAACAATGCTTTCCAAAGTAATGAAATTGGTGGCAAAGTGTGTGATGATAGGACGTAACAACTCCCTATCTCTTGTGAATCTCTTCATGAAATCTACGATCCAATTGGAGTTGTAAATTAAGCGTGTGATTACTTTTGCACAATCCAACACCTTTGCTACACTTTTTTTCTTCCCAATATCCTTTAACATAAGATCAATACAATGAGCTGTACATCCTGTCCAATACAGATTCTCCATTTTTTGCAAGAGTTTGTAACCAGTTGCCTTTATCGCAACTTCGTTATCAGTTACGATTTGCACAACATATTCTTCTCCAATTTCATCCATTACCTTGTCCATGAGGCCCAAGTAATAATTAGTTGTCCTACTAGGTACATCAGTTACATCCACAGACTTCTGAAAAATTGTTCCACTATTGCTATACACAAGAAAATTAACAATGTACTTTCTTGTGGGCCCAAACCATCCATCACACATAATGTAACACCTCTCTTAGCCCAACTAGATTTATGAGATTTTATCCAATTTTGTAAAGCTTCATACTCCATTGGTAAATACACTTCAGTTACCTGTTTAATAATAAATAACAAACAAAAACTATTAACAAGCATCTTAATAATTTATTTATTTTTAAAGATAGAAAGAGTTTTTTCAAACTTTAAGTCAGAGGCTTACTTCATAAGAACTAGATAGCTTTGTTCCTTTTCCAACCTTTCTTGCAGTATCCAACATTAGTTCTAGCCATTTAGAATTAACAACATTAGTAGGCACCGGAGTGAACAATACAAACTGGCTAACAGCTCTTCCTAATTTTTTATTTGCTTCTTTCAAGAATCTAGAGGAGAGTTTGGATTGTTCGTTGCCTTTAGTCCTATGAAGATCCACATCTATGTCTAATAATTGAACTTTTGGAGAGGATGTATCAATCCATTTCCTACTTATACTAGCCTCACAAACACTATGACTTCGCCGAGCAAAACCAGGAGGAGGTGCAACCTCAATATCACTAGTCCTAATTTGTCGGGCCATAGCCATTTATGGGTCCTCCTCATCATTTTCATCATCATCACACTGACTAGTTCTAATTTGTTTTGTCAATTCCTCATTCATCTTCCTTTTGTCAAGCTTTTTGCCCTTATAATTATTCAAATGATCTATCATTAGTGTTTGAACTTCACCACTGACATTAGCACAAGGTGCGACTTGACCTTTCATATAGGCCAAATGTTGTTTCAACCTAGTTATACCACCATTTAGCTCTTTTCCACAAAATGTACACCTAATTTTATACCTAGTATTTTCTAGTGGAATTCCAAATTTCCAACCAATATCATCGCTTGGAGGTTTTCCACTAGAACCACCTCCGTGCGCCATTATAACTTTCAATTATCTACAATAATAGTTTTCAATTAACAAATATTGTAATTCTAATTTAGTTACTAATAATAATGCATTTAAAATAAAAATCTAAAATCTAAAATATTAAACCTCTTTAAAAAAATCTGACAGATAAAACCTCCTTAAAAAAAAATTTGACATAAAAATAATCTAAAAAAAAAATTTTTGACAGATTAAAAAATATGAAAAAATAAAAAAAAATTGACAAATTAAACCACTTTAAATAAAAATAAAAAATCTAAAATATTGAACCTTTTTTGAAAAAAAAAATGAACAATCAAGCTGTTGACAGACAAAAGTTTTGAAAACTATAGTGAAAGTCAGTTAAGCAAATTCGATACATGAGCCTAATTATACATTGCTACCACTTAATTTATTGGTTTTAATAGGTCCATGAACAGGGAGTCTAATAAATCAACTTAAAGGAATGAAGAAGTGAAATAAGTATGAAACATACTTTATAGGTACAGTGCTGAGAAAAACATAAATATATATATTAATATTTGAACAATCATAAATATATATATATATATCTCCCATCCCATACCATAATATAATCACAAAATGCAGAACAGTGGCTTAAATAGTAACTACAAAACAGGAAAAAACAAAAAAAACAAAAACAAAATAAAAAAAACAAAACAAATATATAAACAGAACAAAACAAGAAGAAAACAGAGCATGACACAACAAACCTTCAAAGAAGAAGCTTGAAAGCAGTGCCACTGGGAGATGGGTTTGGATTCAATTCGATGCTTCTCCCTGCAACACTTTACAAAATCGATGCCAATGGGAGATGGATTTGGGTTTGATTGAGGATTTGGGTTTGGTCCGATTGACGATTTTTGTTTAGAGGTTGTTACAAATTTATGGTCCGTGAGTCTGTGAATTGCTTGAAGAAGACAAAAAACTTGAAGTGAAAGGTTTGAGTGAGTGATGTACATGTATGTGATGGGTTATTCCCTTCATTTTTGCATTTGCTTTTGTTTTTGTAGGTGCCCTACTCCATTGTCATTTGTACCGAACTATTATTTTTGTTTTTGCAGGAGGTTCTCTGCTCAATTTGCAGCCCTATCGGCGGTAGAAAACGTGTATCGGAACTCTATCGCTCATGTATCGGATTCAAGTCGATATGTACCGGAAATCGGCTGCTACGGCTGCAAATTTCATTCTCACCGATATACTGGCCCATATCCGAATCGGCAGTCCAATTTTCCGGTATGAACGTACCGGCCGATATTTAGAACTATGGCCACGCCCGCACGGATTTATTCTTCCCAGTAGGTCACCCATCCCAAAACTGCTTCGGCCTAAGCATGCTTAACTGGGGAGTTCTGCTAGAGATTTTACCTCTTGGGAAAAAGCCTCGATACTATATAAGGATCTAGATTTTTACTTTTATAGCTCAGGAACTCCCCCTTCATTCCCGATTTAGGACACCAGGACCTTACAATAGGCATATCCTTAACTTAAATAAATATATGTGTCAATATTAATTAAATTATTTATGTTTATATATAATTAAAAGTAGTGCTTTTCCCATACTTAGGTGGCACATTATAAGGGCTATTTTTTTTCTAAGAGAGCTACGTCTGCATGTATTTTTTTAATTATATATAGAGTTCTACGTAAACTCAAACCTAATTTAAATTATACTAACTTTACCTATTTTATATAGATTATATTTGACAAATATTTCTTTGCCATATATTTTTCATAATAAATTGAGATAATCCACAAATCTAATACCAATTTTGTGTTTTACGTTTTTCTTCTTAATTCTTTCAAGGGTATTATGATTTTTTTTAATGTTAATTTTTTTTCCTTCTTCTTATTTTCTCGTGCATTATTCTATACCTAATAGTAATTCTATATTATTCTATATTATGGATTTGTCATTTAAATTTTATAGTAATTCTATACTATATGAAACTATACTTCATTTCTTACATTATTTTATATAATTACAACTCATATGAGGAAAAATCTGCACAACAATAATATTCTTGAAGAACTTCTAAAGTTTAAATTTATTGCTTTAATTACTTTTTTAATTATTGAACAGTAAGTTCTTTTATATTTTGACATCGTATTATAGATGATTAATCACTTCACATATTAAGATGTATCTATCGTTTGGATGTTTTCATTATTTTTTCTTTTTGGGTTTAAATGTTATTATGTTATTTTTTCTTGATTAGTCGTTGTTGAATTTCTTTTATATAGTTGTTTTTTTTTTAATATTTTAACTAAGAGTATTTATTTTACAATCTTATAATTTAATATATATTATATATATCATGTAATATATAAATATATACAAAAGAAAATTAAATAGTTAGAATTACTTTTAATTTTATGTTACTAATTCTTCTTCTAATTTAACTATTACTTTTAATATTAAAATGATTATTTATTTTACTATTTTATAATTTAATATATATATCATACAAAATTATTATATGATAATTACAATTTTATAATATGATAGAACTAAAATTATCAAAATACACAAATAATTTAACTAAAATTAATAGATATGTATATATATATATGTATATATATATATATATATTCAAGTAACAATTTTATAAAATGATAGCGTCAATATTATCAAAATAAATAACTAAAATCATATTTTAATTTTAATTTTAATTTTAAATTATTCTTTCATAACACATATTGTACTATCAAATATATATATATTTTAAAAATAGTATGTGCATTGCACGGATCAACTACTAATTTATATATATATATACAATTATGGATAAATTACAAATACAACTCCTACGATATATTAAAAATATAAAATTTTCCTCACATTTTAAAAATGACATCCAATGCCTTATGGTTTTTACTCATATAACAATTGGTCCCCTTTGTATTTCTAATTTTCAAGACGTGAGAAATATATATATATTTTTTTGACAAACCTCAAAAGGTGTATTTATAATTTGCCCTAAAATCATTTTAAAATATATAGTGACGTTTATAATATAAAATAATAATTTTAGTTATATCATACTATAAAAATATAACTTAAATTATAATAAGTTTTAATTTAAATTAATTTATTTATATGTACACATATATATAAATATTCTTTTGTGTTTTTTTAATAGATTAATAAATAAAAATATTAATTCATCCGTTCCAAAATATTAGTCCTTATTTCATTTTTCATTGTTCCAAAATATTAGTTCCTTTTCAAAAATTAAGGAATAAAATAATATAAATTTACTATTTTGGGGTGTTTTGAGAAATTGGTAAAAAGCTAACTTTTGGCTCTTTACCAAGTTTTTTAGCTTTTTTGGAAAGTGATTTCGACAGTTGGTAAAAAACTGGCTTTGGCTTTTTGGTTTAATATTTGTTTATAGTGTCAAATCACACTAAACTGACCAAAATACCCTTACCCAACTTAGGAAATTTGCTTTTTTACCTATGTGTGTGTTTGAACAATTTTTTGGGAATGTAATATTAAAATTTCTCAATGTTACACAGTTCAAATTATTAAATTATTAAAAATATTTAATTATTCAATGTTGCACTACACATCACAGTAAAATTATTAAATTATTCAATGTAATATTCAATTTATTATTTTCTGAGAAGAAATTGCATTCTTACCATTTTTTCTTTTCCACATTAGAATATGGTAAACGCCGTTGAGAACCTTCAGTTTACGAACACAACCATACAGTTTTTATAACAATTCCAACAATTTGACACATTCATATCATTTACCATCAATTTGTAAAGACCGAACAAGATCACAGCCCGTGTTGACGCCGATGTCGCACCAACTCATTCCGAATTGATTTCCTCACTTCGTTCATGTGTACGTTATCATCGCCTTCTAGTTCACCATCATCGTCATCACCAACACCCACAACATTTGGCATGTCATTGAAAGTAAAATTCTCTACATTGGCAACCCCATTGAAGGCTTTATCATCGTTAGAGTTGCGGCGTATAAAATTCTGTAGTGCCATTGAAGCCTTGACCAATGGCACCTGCACTTTCCCAAAATCATATCGATGCATGTTATGTAAGAATCCCCATCACACTTTCCATACTCCGAACGTACGTTCAATTGCTCTCCATAAGGAGGAGTGCACTGTGTTGAAAACTTCATTTGTATTTTTTCCCATCTAGTAGCGCGAAACCCTTCCTAGTGGTATTGACATCCTTTAAACGATGCCAAAAAGCCTTTTTGGTGCTTGTACCGCACATCAACAAGGTAATATTTTCCTGATTGTAATAAGATAATTTTGCATTAGTAACATCATTCATTAATCAAATGCACACAACTAGCAACAACATTGAACACCCTTTGTTCAGCTAACCTTCTTTTGGGTTGGGGAATTGTTTGGCCGAGTCCTGTGTTACTTCGTTAAAAACTCTGCTGTCGTGCATATTACCCTCTCATCTACAAGAGATAAAAGTAAAACACAAGTTAAAATCACTTACGGCGAGTATGTTTTGTGTGTGCCGTCCTTTACGACCAAAATATGGCGCTGCCTTCTGCAGCGAGAGATGCGCCTCCACGTGCATAGCGATCCAGGTTTTTTTCCCGACTTTCATTGTGTCTGGACTCGGTTTAGTGGTTGTATGTTGTTGTCTGTATCTTGTTTCCATCCTTTAACTCCTTGTATTTGAGTTTTGAGATGTGTTGGGTGAGTTTGGAACAGGTTGGTTGCGAGTTGGTGCAAGGGGTTGCTGCCCAGGTTTTGGTCTCTTCGCTCGAGCAAGGCTTCTTGCACTCGAATGAGCCTTGTTTGGTGTGTCGTTTCGCTCGAGCGAGCATTTGTGCGCTCGAGCGTGCGTCTGCATCTATGTGAAGACCTAAAGGTTGGTATTCTTCGCTCGAGCGAGCCCTGTGTTATTTGTTCCTTCGCTCGAGCGAGAACTCTTGCGCTCGAGCGTGCGTCTGCGTGAGTGGTAGACCTGAAGCTTCGCATTGTTCGCTTGAGCGACGCTTCTTGTACTCGAGCGAGGTCCTTTGTTATGTCTAGTAGCTCGAGCGACAAGTCCTTTGCTCGAGCAAGCCTCGCATATATCAGTTTGCAGCAGCGTGTTTTTACACTATTTTTGAACCTCTCCTTCTTCCAAAACCCTAAATCGACAGCCTCTCTCTCTAAAATACCCCTTCTCTCTACAAATACTCTTGATCTAGGGTCATTCTACCCAATTACCTTTGTCAAAAAGCTAGAGCATCGCGTGGGTTATCTTTTGATCTGAAAAAGTATGGATTTGGAGCACCTTGAGTTTCTCTCTTCTTCTCCTTTGAGCTTCTCCATTTGAGGTAGGGATAATCTACTCATTACTATAAGCTTTAACATAAATATTGGTCATTTTGTATAAATGGTTGGTTTGGGTGAAGTTAGGGTTTGAGTTTGAAATTATGAAAGATGGGTTTTCTATTTTGGACTCCATGTGTATGTGAGGTCTTGGAAATGGAACTAGTTGTGTATTATGGGTGAAATTTAGCCTTGAGTGCAATTTTTGAGAAAATGGAGAAATGCCCTAATTTAAATTATATAAATTATTTGTATAAATGACGAAATCAATGTGGAAATATGAAATTGGTTTGGAAATTATAAAATTGGGGAAAGTTGTGATTAAATGGGGTAATTGGATTGATAAATCACTCACCCATAGTAAAGTTAATTATTTATCTATGTGATAAATTTATTTACCTATTTAGAAATATCTGTCTTGGGCTATCGGTGGAGGATAGCCATGATTGTTGTAGAAGCTGCATGATGATTAGGTAAATTGAAACTAATCAATTGGAATATGCCATTGAATATGACGGTTGGATGTAAACATTGTATATGTGATTGAATTGGTCATTGTATCTAACAACTTGTTTAAATACATCGTATATGTATCTTTGTTTGGAAGGAGATAGGGGATGTACTCCATTGTTTGGGAGGAAATAGGGGATGGACTCCATGGATAATTAAGTTAGCCGGAGTGTCCAGGGTGAAAGTCCTAAAATCTTATTTATATCTGGGTGCCGGTTCCCTTGGACGTAGTTCTGTAAAATGACAAGTGAATGGAAATGCACAAATGATGTTTATGATTGAGGTGTTGATTAATAAGTTGTAGTCTCTTGTTGAATTGTTTGAATAATATTGAGCTATGTCAATGAATTGATTTGGGTATTTAAAGGGAAGTGGATTTATTATGATGTAAATGTTGATTGGTCATGGAAATGGTGTAAATTGGTTTATAAGTGTTAAACGTTTATCGGATGCTAATGTTTTAGTTAATTCTCAAATATTGTTTAGCATATCTCTATTGGACTTTGGCTCACCCTACTTGGGACACCATTTTTCAGGTACATGGCACATGCCGCCTCCAAGGTCTTAGCTTGGGAGGTTTAGGAGTTGAAGGCTCCATTTTGATGATTTATTTCTTATGTTAAATGTCAACTCAAGCCGAGGGCTTTTATGTAAAAGAGTTAGAACTCTTCTTTTACTGTAACCAAGTGATAGCTTGGAAAAATATAAGCCCTTAGGGCATTTACTTTGTTATTAGGAGTTAGAATTACGTGCTATAGTTTCAAAATAAACATCAATGAAAATATAATGCTTCTCTACTATGTTTATGGATCCTATGCATAATTGTCATATGTCTTATTTTGAGGGCGTTACAACCTGTGTGTCATCTAGTGCGCCAATACAGTCTTGCGCAAGCACATAAAACAATTGCGTAAGCGACAATGACGAACACATTTACCCAAAAATTGTAATCCCTTGTTTTCTGAATGTGGTTACTATTCATGAAACGTTTGGTAAATAATTAAACTCACTCTGAATGGCAAATATTTTCGTTGGGACTCTAAGTACGGATGTCTGTTGTGTTGTGACCTCACCGGTCGACAGTGTGCAATTGTAAACAACTTCATTGCTTTAAGGACTCGCATTACATGATGCCATATTGTTTCCCTCGAGTGTTGGAAATGATCTTCAATATCCCAACTCGGGAAGCCCCGCAACACAAATATGAACATGCCGACACTCTCAACTACGTCCACACCATGGAGACGCTATGGAAGTGGGAGGCCAAAATCCTCAACTAATGTCTTGCACAACAATAAAACACACATCCTTTGGCATCCGAAAATTTTGCTAAAATGCTTCATTCCGACCTCGAAGCATCTTCTCCATCCACATGCAACCAGTCAATGATGATGTGTGAAATTGAGTCCTGTCAACATACGCTTACTCATTGGCAACGCGTGCAATTTCCACCCATATTATTAATGTCGTCAATTCCATTTCTCCAATCGTCTCTTGTATCCACGCATTTATTTGGCCATTGCGTGTGACTCCGGAGCTAGTATCCTCTTGCAGATCCATGGACGCTGCAAACCATCGAAAAAAAAAATTACAAGATTTGCATACAATTTAAGAAATAGGTTTTGTTGGAACCATTAATACCGGGAAAAAAAATGATTCTTTAATTTATCTAGGTTAGTTGACAGTAACCATTTTGTACAGTTTCCAACATTTGCTTGCCCAAAATTGTGTTACACTAAATACATTAATAGCAGGATGTAAATACATATTATTGTCAGGCACATACCAAACCTTCAGCGGGGTTATGTTACTGTGAGGTGAAGAAAAAATGAAACGCAGAACTTGTAAACGTGGAAATTTGGAAGACAACACCAACTCAATTGGTCACCAGGCAGTTGTTTCCATACGAACATACCATCAACTCCATCATATACATAGCACTTGTTTGACAAGTTGAAATACCAAATATACAACTATTTCCATGTGATGCATGAAGAACAAATAGGCGACAATACCATGTGAAAGGTAGTACATGTTGAATGTGGGTATAAGATTCTAGTCTGATGCATCCATCACATTAAGCAACAGTTTCATTTGCATCATCAACATATGAGACACAAATAATTACATAAATATTGCACCTGAAATTTTGTAAATAATTCAATATATATAGAAATCTAAATAAAAAAATAAATCAAATAAATAAATAAATAAATACAGAATATAAATAATTAATAAATACAACCAAAAATGAATAAATACAAAAATAAATACAAAAAATTAAATAAATAAACAATAAGCACGAAAAATAAATAAATATACTACAAAATTTATAGAAATATAAATAAATAAATAGAACCAAAAATAAATAACTACATAAATATATACATAAATGTAAATAAATAAATAAAGACAACAAGAAATACATATATTAATACGTAAATATAGAAATATAAATAAATAAATACTGAGATTTTCACAAGAAATAAATATATAAATACTGCAATTCCGTACACAGTGCAACATACATATCTGAAATGTAGTACATGATGCACCAAAAATAGATTCCATTGCCATGAGATATTTGTATAACCAACATGTGATACAATAGTGGCATGTACTGGCTTGTACACTTTGCAGAAATTACCCAAATCCTCAACAATGGGTAAAAACCTACTCCTCCCATCTACCAACATGAAGACAAATATGTTCAACCCTGTAGCAAGTTACACAACGAAAAAGTTGGGAAAAAAAACCCTTGCTGTTAAAATTAATAGCAAATTTCACAACAATAACTAACAAGGATAACATAAACATATTCAGCCTATGTCGAAACTTAACTAAATGCACCCAACACAAGCGAAATTAACGACTACACTGTAGTCAGGCTTATCGATCTTCTACAAAACAAATTTGGAAAAAAAAAAAAAACGTCCAAAGCATAAAAGTCTACAAACATTTGAAGTACAGTGGCATGACAGCAATAAAAATGACAATACAAGAATAGAAGCTTAATCCATGTCAACCACACCATCACTACCAAACAGACGTACGTCCCGTTCACGATCCTTGCCAACTTTGGCCAGCGTGTAGGCACACTTCTCTTTTAACCAGTTGACAATGTAATCCACGGGGAGGGCCATGATGATATCCCGATTATCGGATGAATCCATTATGCCGTATGCGAATGAGAACAACTTACTGCTGGGCTCCAATCTAGGCGTGCTCATTAGCCCTGCAAGATAGTCCCCCACAGTGTTCTCACTCTTCCCAGTGATAACATATTGCGTAATTTTCAGTTCCTGGCTTTGTTTGCTGACTGCTTCCATGAGGTTGTCCATGCTACTAGCGACAGTACCAGGCGTTGCCCGCTTGTGATATTTTGCATTGACTGATTCGTCGACTGCCGATTGTGGGGGAGCATCGTCGAATAGGGAACTATCTACCACGTTCTCCCCGATAGTGTCATGGCTCGGATGTAGTGGTGTGCCAGCACTAAGAGGTCTCATCCCGCTGTCCTCATTGGCATTGGCCGCGGCAGCACTATCATCACGCAGTTCAGTTGGAACCCATGTATGTTTCCCTGTTGTAGCTGCGCCAGAGTACACCTGTTCCATGAGCTCCAAGTGCTCTAAAGGCTTGGTCTTGAACTTAGCACATCGGTTGTTCATCTGAGACAGAAGAATACACATATGTAAGTAAAGGTAACAATTTATTTGCAAGGCAGAAAGTGTAACAGCAATGACAGTAAAAGCCAATAACATTGAATTACGTAATTGAGAATGTGCACCAAATAATTGTACCTTTTTAGTTGAAGGGATATGTAATAATTCGAAAACAATAATTATAAACATACAAATAAGTGTGAACATGGAAAGTTGTGCGGTGCACAAGAAATAATTTAAAAAATGTCGCAATTAATAATGAAAACATTACAAATAATAATTGTAAACATGGCACAATTATTTGAAGGATAACATTAGTATATTAAGGAATTGCTTTGATTTTTAAAAGTAGTTACGTAAACAACATATGGCACCATAAATCACAAATACTGGTACAAGATTAATACTAAAAAAAAAATTATTGCACTACATACCGCTTGCAGTGAACAAACTCGTCTCTTGGTCGTACCCAAGCCCTGTCAAGCCTTAGCGGGCATTCTCCAACTTCTTCCACGCAACCCAATCTTTCTTTAAGTTGTCAAATTTGTTTTTCATTTGTTTGGCTGAATGTAGTAGGCCCGTTTTGTGCAAAAACTTGTTGGCAACGTTCTTATACCCAGTCATCGACAATCCGCACGGTTGTCGATTACCAACATCCATTTCAGCTATGACGAGTTCTAGAAACAACTTTGTATTGTCACTGTTGAATTGGTATTTGTGGACTAGTTGTTGTTGGGTTGCGGTGACAATCTTACCTCGATTCTTGGAAGGAGTACGGGGTGATGAACGATTCGTTGCAATGAGTAGTGCGATTAGTGTACTTGGAGTCATGAGAAATGCAATCCTGCTTGTAAATTTAATGATGTATTAGTTTCACAAAATTAGAGTATATATGTTTTTCATGTCCAAATTCGAAATCGAAGTCCATCTTCAATTTATGAAGTTATGCACATACTAGTACAAAACGCCAAAAGACAAAGACGGTTTTTATAACACGTTGCGGAAATGTTATGTAATATAGGACAAACACATTACTGGCAACAACTACATAGGTGATACAAAACGAAACGTAAATGTAATAACATCCATGACAATGCATCATATACAAAACAACAACACAAAAACAACGACGCACAAAACACTAACGACAGTCCTAAGCATACGTAGGCTCTGATCTATGTGAACAACGTCCGCAAGTAACCCCATATCGACAACATTAGGTGGGTGGTCAGTAGCAAATCTTTTGCTACAAAACTCGTCACACAAACCAACCTACGCAACACATTGCTGCCATACAAAGTGAAATACATAGTTAGACTACATGCTATGCGACGTAACGAAAAATAAACAAGCACATGACTAACTGCATAAGAGAGAGGCAACACAAATGCATAGTACGACTAAGGCAAATGTAGTACGCACGACTAGGGTTTTTGGCAGGTCTGGATATCTTGACAACGCAATGTCCAAAGCCACATGCACACATCCTCGGTGGCCATAATGAAGTGGCAGTTGACATGGAGGACGCCATCTCGATAATGTTTTTTTTTTGGTTGACATGTTATAAATTGAACTAATTTGATGTAGTGTGAGAAATGAAAGAGTAAAATTGATAAAATTAAAACTATATGATCCAAGTCAATACAATAACAAGAATCTCATGTATTGGATAGTTTTTTTTTTTTTTAAATGAGATTTAACTAATATAGTGTGTACAAATTAGATAGGTTTTCCTTCATGAGTTGATGAGTAGGGTTTTTTTTTTTTTGGCCATACTTTCTCTTAATCTAATGTTCAACTACAAAAGAGGCTCAATGTATCTTTTGCACAGTTGCTGTATCAGTCAGCTCAATTTGAAGCTGCAATTCTCTCTGTCTCAGGCCCATGGGTTGATCAATGCCTCACCAACCAAAATGTTTTTGCTCACAAATATTCCCCTATTATCTTGGTAACTCTAATTTTTCCATCCTCTTTTCCTATCTTTTATACATGCATAATATATATATATATATATATATATATATCTTCGCACCGGATTTTCTATCCAAATTATTTTGCTCTCTTAAAAAATTCAATTATTAAATCATATTTTAAAATTCTATATGATTCAATGATTGTGATTGTTTTAAAACAGAAGGGCATGAAAATTTAGAAACAAAAATCTTTAGTCGCATATATTTGCCTAGTAACCAATGCACATATATATTGATTTATAAACAAATAAATTGTATATAAAATCAATACAAAATTATATGACAAGTCTTGATTTTGTCATTTTAAAACAAAAATTATAACAGAAGCATTTTTTTAAAAGAAGCATCCATCATCTGTGCAACAAAATTTTGTTTTCTTTTCTTTGTACAGTGATCAATACAAAGCTAGCAATAGTAACAGCGGGAGATGGAATTAGCGGAACATATATGGAGTTGGTTGTCTATGTTCACAGAACACCGACGGCCAAAGATCAGGAATACAACATCACAGAGGGTAGGATTTGACAAGTGAAAGCAAATATCGAGCAATATTACAACATACAAGTGTTATACACTAGCTGATCCCTTCTTTTTTGAACAATTTTTCCATAAAAATGGTTATGGAAATACTTGCGAAAAGACAACAACGGATGATGGTTTTTGGGCTTACCTGATGCTGCAGATTCGACGACGGCGAGAACATGGATGAGGAGTCCAGAGACAGTGTCTGCAGGTGATGGCTTCATCGTGGGTTGTTAGAGAGAGTTGCAAAGTAGCGCAGCGGCAAGGAGGAGGAAATGAGCAAGTGTTTTGCCCTAGGCCGTAATTTGTTAACATGGAGGGTAGTTGCATAATTTCACAAGTTTGCATTTTTATCACTTCCCAAAATGGTTTTGTTGCGTTTTTGGCTGCCTTGGCTTTTTTTCACATGCATGAAAACGTAGTTTTTTACTCATCTTCCCAAAACGACACTTTGCCTTTCTTTTAAATTCATTAATAATATAAAAAGTACAATTATGATAATTGATATTTTTTAAAAAATATATTATCAAAGAGTAATTTTAAAAAATTAATATTTTTTAAATATAATAATTATATTATTAAAGAAAAGTTAAATTTCTTAAAAAAAGATTATTACTTTAGGACAAAAGGAGTAATATATTATTTCAAATAACTTGCTCCACTCCAGCAAACATCACCGTGAGATAAAACGGCACCGTATATGTGCCACAGCAGGGGGAGTCACACAGCTACTCCAACTCTCCCCTCCAAATCCTCTGCAACTCTCTCTCTCTCTCTCTCTCTCTCAGGTATGGGTTGTCCCTCTCTCCAAAACTAGAGGGGTTTTGGAATCTAATTTTTTTTAGGGTTCTTTTATGTTTTGGAAATTTTGTTTATACTTGTGTCCGTGATCAGGGTTTTGAAATCTTTATATTAAATTGCTTTTATAAACTTGACAATCGTATTTGAAAATTGACTATGGGTTATGTTTATCTGATTTAGATACATATATATATATATATATATATATATATATATGTACACACCAGTACATGTTTACATTGATTTTGATTATTTCCATCAATATTTACAATGATATTGTATATGTTGAATGCATATAGAGATTTAAAGATATATCTTAATTAAAATTTGACATTTTGAATGTGTCTGCAGAGAAGAAGTCTGGGAATAAGCTTTGATGGATAGAACATCTGCAGCTTGTGCCATGGAATGGAGCATTGATCTCGAGAAGGGCCTTCGATCAAAGAAACCCGGTCAGACCCAATCTGAAAATCTTTGAATCTTTCATTGATTTGTTTTCAAACTTTTCATGAAGACACTGTTTGTTTGTTTTTTTTTTTGTGCATTTTTAGTTTTTTATATCAAGTTCTTGTAGACCCATATTGTGTTTTCATGGTTTTTGGCTAGTGGTAAGAGTTTTATCATATTTTCAGGTCAATCTCTTGAAGCCATACAACAGGTTGGGCTAAGACTTGAGCAGTGGGATAGAGAACCTGCAATTAACATAGCACAGCATAACATGTTTGGGTTAATTCCAGGGGAGGATAGGCTATTTGCAAACACAATCCTCCTCCGTCTTATAGATGCTTTTGGCACGGGTGACAAACAGACCAAGCTTTGTGTTGTGAAGGTTTTCTTATCGTTGTCGAGGCACCGTAGAAAGAAACGTGGACAACACGATGGAATTATGTTCAAGTGTAGTTTAGAGAACCGCTTAGAACTGCTAAGACAAGTAAAAATTGTTTTTGACACGGGGGATGCTGAATCAAGAGGACTAGCCTTGGTTCTTTTTGGTTGCTGGGCTGATGTTGCAAAGGACAATGCTGATATTCGATACCTTATACTTTCGAGTTTGGTCTCATGTGATGTTCTGCAGGTAAAGCTCAATTTGCGATTTATCATCAACGTTTCTAGTTTCTGAACTATCTGAAAGATAAAATGTTTACTTGTATGTTCAATAATTTATTCCGGCTTTCAACAAAGTTTCTTTACTCTAAGGATTACCCAAAAGATGGCAAATTATTTTTGTTGGAAGTAATTCTCATGCGTAATGTTTGTATGTTTGTCTCGCTAAAGGGATAACACGGTGATTTGCTATACAGATTCTATAGGCAGAATAACTAATTCAGGTTGACTTTTTGGGTTAGGTCATTTTATTCATCAAATAATGAACCCTTCTATATTGCATCTTTGATTGATTTATGTATCATTTTTCAATTTCTGGACCACAGTAATAGATAGAAGCTGAGGATGTATGGCCTTTTTGCTCTTTGGTTTTATGGTTCTATGTAGGCAGAGTTTCTAAGGATGCCTTCTTTCTCTGTCCCATAGAGATTTTTCTTTTTGCAACTTCTTTTTGAAATTTCTACAAAGAGGGTGAACCTTGAATGAGGACCATGATTTAAGCTTCCAATCATGAAGAGGTAATATCAGAAACATTGAACTCATTATGGATAACTGATGGATCCGTATATCATATCATTGGATGTCATGGTACAAACATTATAGTTTTAAACTTAGTATTACATACTCTTAGATTGCATTTGGATTTATGGACTTAAAAGGTGGGCATTTGGTGTTTAAAAAATTACAGTATTTAGGAGGATTGACTATTGGAATTGGAAAGGGAGAGTCAAGGGAAAAGACAGTAAAGGTTATAGAGATAATTGTCCAACTATGTTCCTTGTGCATTTAGAATTCTTCACGGGATGTATTTCAAATGACCACCTTCTCCTTCTCATTCTAAATCTTACTAACATAAGGCTCATAAATTTATATGTGGGTCTTGTTAAAAATCCAACCCTGAGGTATAATCTTAAAAAGAGTAAGCCCAAATCTATCCATCTTAAATCCATCAATCTAGATGTAACCTTGTAACAAATTTAGTTCCGATTTTAGTGTCTTCGTTGTACATGAGCATGGAAGTGGGGACCCGGGAGGCAAGCTCCCATGAGGTTATGGATAGCTAATTAAGTAATTATAGAGCCTTGGTAGCAACGTAATGAGGATTCTATTTATCGAGACTTAATGAGCATCTCACATATCACACGATATTATGATTCTAAGCATGAAATTCTGGACATAGGACATGATTAATTGGTCTTTTAATAGTTATTTCCTTTTAACTGTTCTCAACATATGGTTTGCTGCTCATTTTGTAATGAACTGATTGTCTAGAAAATTCAGTGGAACTGATCTGTCACATATATCAGGTAGAAGCTGCATTGTTTGCCGGTGGATGCTTTTGTGAGTTGTCCGATGACTTTGCTTCTATTCTTTTGGAGATACTGGCTAATCTGGTGACATCATCTGAAACATTGTCAACTGTAAAGTTAGTAGGAGTGCGAGCTTTTGCCAAAATGGGGTGTTCATCTTCGCATGCAAGTAAAGCTTACGAGGTTCTGCATCTTTTTCTGCTCTACTGTCTTATTCAGATAAGCATGCATATATGCATTCTGCATATGTACTTTTTATTTGACTAGTTACGCATTCTGCATATGTAGAGTACTTTTGTGGTAACTATATGATGTCATGACCACTTCTAGCAATATTGGCATGACCCTTGATATAATAGAAGTTTATAAGCATTGATGTGAGAATGTAATGATGTAAGTTTTTGTCATATGATCATATTATTCATAGGAAATAATACAATAATGTAGGTGAATGGGATGGTACCAAGGTTTGAAAAAGTGGTTATGGTTGCCGCAACGGTTGCGGTGGCGTGGTTGCGGAGTGTAAATGCCGTAACATAACGGTTGCGGTAACCGGAACCGTGAATTTTTTTTATTTTTCACACAACTTGAAAAAAAACTTACCTGATATGCATATATATATATTTTTTAGAATCACATTTGTTGGGGTTTTAAATTGATTTTAATCCATTTTTGTTAGTTTTTAAATATGATATGATCGAATATATTTTATATTTTTAAATTACTATAAAAGGAGCCTTTTACATTTTATTTCAATAGTTATTGACTTTACATGTCATAAATCCATATCTTACCTCTTATTTTTATTTATTTTTTTTAAGAATAATTGATTTTAAATGTTTACAAAATTATTTTTAATCAATACCAGAACTAACTAAATAAAAAATATTTACAATTATTAAATGAAATGATTATAAAAATAAAAAGTGAGACAAACAAAAATTATTTTTGAGCTACTGAATATTGCAGAATGTGTATAATGTATATTTTGCAAGCTTTTTTTTTTTGGAAAGGAAGCTGTGCAGAATATTGTAAATGTGTGTAACGGTGTGTAACAGGCCGTTATGGTACTGCTACGGTCGTTACACATGTGAATTTCCGTCACACCGCAAAAACGGGTGTAACTGATAGTGCCTACCACCGCAACCTATGATGCACGGACAACTCTCTGAGGGCTCCGTACCAGTGTCGGACACGTGTCGGACACGGACACGCGGTTGACACGTGTCCGACACGCAACAGAGAGTGTCCCATTTTTTTTAAAATTTTTTTACATCCGGACACGTTCCGGACACGTTATAGACACTTTTGGGACACGTTTGTAGGTAATTTCACAATTACATAATTTGTTTGGGGTCGATTTGTAAATAAGTAAAAACCGATCAACATCTGCCCTAATCTAATTCGATTAGAACAGAAACAGAAGAGAAAGGGTGAGAAAGAGAGGACCTGGTCGATTTGTCGTTCGTCGTTCGTCTTCAATTCTCGTCGGTCGTCGCTCCTCGTTAGTCGTCGCTCCTCATCGATCGTCTCTCGTCGGTCATCCCTCGTGTCGCGTCAGTCGTCGCTGCTCTTCTGCTTCGATCTTCATTCTTCTTCTTTCCCTCAGTCGCTCTCTCTCTCTCTTTCTCTCTCTCAGCCTCTGTCTAATCTAATCTTCTTTCCCTCAGTCGCTGTGTCTCTCTCTCTCTCACTCACTCAGCCTCTGTTTGATTTTATTTTCCTTTTCTTTTCTTTTATTTTTTCTTTTATATTTTGATTTTATTTTATTTTTTCTTCTATATTTTGATTTTATTTTTTCTTTTATTTTATTTATTCTTTTATACTCCGATTTTATTTTATTCTTTCTTTTCTTTTATTTTTTTGTTTTATATTCTTTTATAAATGGTCAGTGTAACATCTCTCTTCTTTTGTTCTTTTTTCTAATTCCATTTTATATATAAAAAAAAAAATTGATTAGTTTTGTTCATTTGAATAATATTTATTGAACATATAATAAAATAAATAAAATTAATCATGACATATAATAAATAAAATTAATTATTTTTTATTAAAATAACATTAAATAAAAAAATAATTTTTTAAATAATTTTATGACATATAATAAAATAAATTAATTATATATATTAAACGTGTCCCCAGTGTGTCGTGTTGTGTCTCCCATTTTTTGAAAATTTGCGTATTTACGTTTCTGTGTCGTGTCCGTGCTTCATAGACCACAACCATTACGTAACACCGCTTTTTGAAACCTTGGATGGTGCAGATTGGATTTCGACTGACTCTTAAATGTTATTGTGGACTAAAATCACTTTTTAATGAATTTTTGTATTTCTCTTTGTCATGACCCGCTCCCCATACCCAAGGGTTAAGCATCGTGATGGCCAGTAACTGAAGTTACCTACGGCCAATTCTTAAACAAATAAATAAACGCAAGCGGAAGAAATATTTCAGTAAGGGTACCAAAATAATCATTGGAGCTTTTATTTTTATTACAAAAAGTATTGACCAAAAATGCCGATATTTACATATAAAAAAGTGCTATGTATGTCTATTTCGCAGCCTCGCATCTAAGACTTTCCAGAAGCTATTTCAGAATTGCATGTTTCCTGAAAATTGGTAAAAAAACTATAAGCACGTGGCAGAGTGAGAAATATTATACCAAGAGTATAAGGGCACGAAATAACCATGGATAGTTATGTAGCTAAAACATTTACATAACTCAGTTTGATAAATAAATCATTTAAGTACCAGAAACTAAAATACAGATGTTATGTAAATATATCACCATAACCACGGTACAGAATAGAATAGAACAGAGTAGAGGTCACAGAAGTGACAGTCAGAACAGAGGTACGAATTCAAGAGGTGGCTCGTACGGATTCTAGAGGTGGCTCCCACAATAGTGTAGCATTTAGCTCCGCACAGCACTTTGGTCCGCATAGAACAGAGGTACGGATTCAAGAGGTGGCTCGTACGAATTCTAGAGGTGGCTCCCACAATAGTGTAGCACTTAGCTCCGTACAGCACTTTGCTCCGCACAGAACAGAGGTCAATGGATCAGAGGGCCACAAAATAACCAAACAGAAACCAATGGTTATTTAAGTCCCCAAAGGCGTTGGACTCCCGTGGTGGTACTTACAAAACATAATTTTATATAAGGTCATAGCCAAGTATTCTTTAAAAGTAAAACAGACATATCCATGGGTTTCCTTTTAAGCAAATAGCGTTCAGAAGATAAACCATGTAACTGAAACCTTTATAAAACATAACTTTTATTAAAAACATAACTTATATAAAACAGATTTTGGTAAGTTAAAATATACGTAAAATACATTTTGGTGACTCAAGATATAATATAATTCACCTTAACTTTAATACCTTACTCTTTCTTTTCACTATCAAAGACCCTTTCACCTTCCACTATTTCTCTCTTCTTTTCCTCTCTTTCTGTTCTTTCTTTCTCTTTTCTTCTTTCTTTTCTTTCTGTTTCTCCTTTTCTTTTTTCTTCTTTCAGCCGAATCACCCCCCTATATTTAGGGAGGTGAACCCACTCTTCAGTCAACACGCGTCCCTCCCCAATTCAATCCTCAGATTCGACTATAATTATATATATTCGTTCCTATCCTTAATAGATATTTAAGATGATTATCTTTTGACCCAACTTTTTAATATAATTATATAAATTAATTAATGCTTAATTAAATTACACATTATCACATACTAACAGAAAATTAATTATTTATTTTATTATTATGTCCATTATTATTATTATTATTTATATTTTGACCCCTAAACTTTTAATAATTATATTATTTTACAAAATTGCACATAATAATATATAATAAATTATATATTTTCCGAACTGAGATTAAATAATATTAATATAAATTCTACAGAATAATTAAAAATCTGGGTTGTTACACTCTTTACATAGATAGTACACATATTTGAATGTGGAAAGGTGTTACATTATTATTATTATTACTACAACTACTACTACTTACAAAAACCATTATTTTCATATTTTATTTTTATTTGATGAGAATGTCCTAGTTATGTAAAATGTCTTCGTTTTGTGGCCAATGAGTCAATGACATTTCAGCTATTGGCATTGCTGTCTACAATTTTCTTCGATATACTAGTTTTTTTTTTTTTATGTTAGTAAATACTTCTTGAAACCAGCGTCAAAATCTTTTCTAGTGATAAGTTTTACGGTTACGATTAAGGCTTAAACGATTGATTCTCTCCCAAATGCATCTTGACAGTGTAATCATTGCATTCATATCATAGTTGAATGAAAAAGAAAAGTTCATGCATTCATATTTTTGGAAAAATATTCAATCAAGCATTATTCGAACTAGTGATCTGGTGAAGTATATGTTACATCACATATAACAACGATATTGAAGTACATTATATCAGCAAATTATCATCATGTGCTGAATGCTGAAATCCCCCACACCCTGTGGAGTGTGAAGATGCAACTTGAGTTGATGGAGCAAAGCCATGCAACATCTATGGAAATAAGTTTGCCATGCAAGTACATACAATTTACAGAACATATGGAAGTACATCAAACCTATTAATACATAAATACCATGTACACAAACACATATACAAGTGGATGCATACATATGGTCATAAATTCATACAGATTACAGAGGCATAGCAACATAAATATATCGCAAATTCAAAATTTGTTTATTGCAGGCAGGTCTAAAGCTGGTGTTATGTTCTTCAGAAGAAAATTTATTGGCTGCAATGCTGATTTCACTTTCAAAACTTGCTTCCAAATCAACATGCCTGATTTCTGGACAGGTACATATTCCAATCATCTATTGAGATTTTGCCATGCATGTTCTGATTAACTTGTCAGTATAAAAACTTGCAGTCTAGCAGCTTCCCTAAATAAATAAATAAAAGAAAAAGGACCCAACAACACTTGCCTTTGAAAGCAAAAAATATAATTCCTGCCATTGCTAAAATTTCAGTCCAAGGTTATCTAATAGTTTTGGTATTGGAAGATATTCTAATAGTTTTGGTCTTGGTGAAATGAGTTCTGATTGCATAACATTTTACTCATTGTCAATCAGTGATGATTGGCGGTCAAGCATTATGGTGATTTTATCATAAATAAGAGTTTCTCTGATGCTATTTATTTGATATTTAATAATTTTTGGCTTCTGATTTGCAGGTGGCCTTGCTCTTCTCTTTTTTAACCCAAGAGAAACCTTTGCATTTGCAAGCTACAGCATTAAAATGTCTGCGATATATGGTTGAAAGAGGAATGTGCCATTTTCCTGCTAGTGCTGTTCCAATCAAAACATTGGTCAGCATGCTAGATGAATTTGAATTTCCACCAGCCTTGCAATATGGAGCTCTACAAATTCTGCATAAGGTTATTACTGTGGTCATGTTGCTTTTCATGATATCATATTTTGCTAAATTAGTATTTCTTACACTGGTCAATTTGCAGGTTCTCTTATATAACCTACCTACTATGCCTTGTGCAGACATGCTTGAGTTTTCCGAGCTTCTAACAATTCTTGAAAATGCTACACAATCTTCAATCATGGTAAAGAAACTCTTAGCCATCCGTGTTTTAGTAGATATATTGGGCAACTTCATGGGAAAAAAGGAAAAGGCATTAGATGGAGTCGATTCCACTACTCTGGCATCCAGGATTATCTCATTTGTCATAGATCAGATCAGCTTGCTGGTTAAGGTTGTACCAAATCTTCAACAGCTTGATTCAGAAATGGAGCGACAGGGTCAAAGCTGGCTCAGCCTTCTTCTTCTTCTGGTTGAAAAATATCCAGATCTCGGTGGGATGGTGCTGGATAAAATTTGTGTACTTGTAGGAAATATGGTGAATAAGCATGATGGGGTTGTGGGAACAGCGGAACCAGACTTATCAGGTCATGAGATCATAGAGTTCAGAGGACAAAATAGAAAATTAATCACATCAAAGCTTTTGCTTTCTGTTTCCAAGGTTGTGGCTGCTTGCCTCGATAATTTCAATGAATCTGGTGCTGTTACTACTCTAGTCCTTGATACAAAGGAGCTTCTGGTCAAACATGTACAACAATGCAGCTCATTTGATTGCTTTAGGGTTTGGACCGTCTACTCTTTCTTGTTGCATTCTCGTATCACTTACTGTTGCATGTTGAATGAGTCAGAGAAAAATGACAATCCTGATAGAAACTTGTCTATTTCTATTCAGGATTACTTAGTTCAGCACGAAATTACTTCCCTAGAGTGTGCAAAGAATATGTTAGCAAGAAAGGATAATTGGTCTGCTTACAAGGTTGGGAGAAATGCTGCATATCAGGGAGCATGGTTTGCTGCTGCTTTTATATTTGAGCATCTTATAACAATGGTTCAATCTAATACCTGTTGTCAGTGGTTAAAATCCTTGGCTGAGTTTGCTCATTCTGAAAGGAAAGTCCAATTGCTTAATTTACCAGAACAGGGTTTTAGTTTAGTAAATTGCTTGGGGATTAACAAAACCGCTGTCACACCTTTCGGAGATGATTTAGGTGAAAGAGGTCAAGGTATGGATTGGAAGCTGAGGTTACCTAACAACATTGAAATTCTTATTGAGGCTTGTAACAGTCTTCGTTCTTTAGAGGAAACAATGGGAGCCATTGTGACAACAGGTCATGCTCTATGTTTCCAGAGATGGTTTTTGGCTCTTAGAGCAAAGGTTTTAGAATCTGTGGCTGATACCCTTAAGCTCTACTGTGTTCCATTCATACAGGATAACATTAAGAATGACGAACAAGTAAAGGGAAATAGTATGGTCGAGAGCCCGGGATTTTTGCAATGGATAACTTCCATGGCGTGCTCGCTTACTCAAATATCTTTGCGGTTGAATGGGCTAGCACGAGAATTTGATCTGATTGCCACATCTTTCAGGGGCATGGACAAGAAAAGTTTTGAGATCATTTCAGCACATGCAGTAAGTTGTTCATTATTGGCCTTCAGTACTGGATTTTCTCTTTTCTTTCCAAACTTAATTATTGAAAATATTTTGGGGATGCCAGGGGAAGGTTTTCACGGTATGCTAATACAAGATCTAGTTTGGCGGTTGCAGCAGATAGACTGTGAAACCTGCACAAAACTTGGGTTGCTCTGGAGGGTTTGTAGACGACCCAAGACCTTTTTCCTGCAATCCAGAAATCAAATGTTCAATATTAGTTGTGAAGCAAGAGTCCTTCTTACAGTTTGCAGTTATGCTGTCACAGGAGTGGTCGCCTTGCAAAATGAGGCGAATAGATTGCGTGATGATGAGAATCTGTACCAAGTTACTAAAGAGAGTTTACAACATCTGTTGGACATAATTTCAAAATGGATGCTCATCCCTTTCAGGACGCCAAACCACTTCTTTCGAGTAAGGTAATATGCTGGACAATTGTTCTACCTCCTTCAGAGTTCCACATGATCATATTCATGTATCCTAGGAAGGTTTTTTATTTGCTAGTTTACTTATCTGAAGTGGATGAAATAACTAAATTTTAGAACTATTGTTATGCTTCAACGTTTTGGTGACTATCTGCATGTTGGCCCTCATTAAATAACTAATGTTGAACCTTTTTCTTGACTCTTTGTCTAGGCTACATAATGTGGTCTCTTCTCCTTATAGTAGTGTGGTTCTAATCTTTCCATTTTATAAAATATCCTAATGTATGAATCGACATCAACTTGCAGGCCTTGCATTTCGTCTGAGCTATTTGCTTCAAACAGTAACACTAGAAGCCCAGAGGGGATATCAGTCTTGCCAGGCTTCCATCTGTCACTAAACCTTTGTCTTCAATTGAAAAACGTGCCAGTAGATCTTCCAGTTCAGTTGACCAAGCTGTATTGCATCCTTTATTGTAGAACGTCTTTTCGGGTACCCTCTCCTGGAGCAAATGAGGGGCAAATGCAGTGGAGTTGTCGAGATGATGACATGGTATATTTAAATGATAAGTTATTCCAATTTGTCATGGAGAGTACCCAAAAGGCTAGCAATACGCAGCGTAAACTTAATGCTGGTGATTGTGGGGTTGTGGATATTTGCGTGTGTCTTGAACCTAATGAGAAAGGCCAAGGGTTCTCTACTTGCTTGTTTGATGTTTCTGCTTTCCCTCCTGGTTCATACAAAATCAAATGGCGTAGCTGTTGTGTGGATAGCAGAGGTTCTTATTGGAGCCTCCACCCTTTGAATGATGATCCGGTCTTCACTGTACAAAAAAGTATTCCTTAAGTTTAGCAATTTCAAGGTAAGAAACAGTCCTAATTTTGGAATGATCATTGTTGAATATGGATTCAAGATTCGATTATCTTCTAATTTATGGGTTTTTTTTTGGGGGTAAGTAATTTATGGGTTTTAATCAGAGTGTATCAGTCTTTTCTATATTTCATTGTGTATTCTGTTTCCGTCTTTCCTTATCCTTGCCATCTTCTGTTGCTCTCCTCAAAGTTCTGATTAATTGTGGTGTTTTTCTGTTTTTAGATCCAATTCAAAGGTATGGAAGACCAATGAATTCAGGTCCTCTAAAGGTGCCCCAATGGAAAATACATTGCCATGTGTGAAGACAGGAACAAGAAAAATGATGAAAATATCAAAGGAAATTGCAGATGCCAGTGGGTAAGTAGTTCTATTTGTGCAATTTCAACACAAACTTTCATCATAACTGATGTTATTGATCATGGGTCACACTAACAAGTGCCTCTGGAGCACTTGATAATGAGTAATTAATAATAGTTTATTTCATTTAATGAGTTTTGAAACTTGTTGAATTTTAAATAATAGGCTAAAACTAGAAAGTTATTAAATACATCTAATTTAATTAGTAAGTTAAAAATAGAATGTTACTAAACTCAAGACAATTTAATACACATTAACAAGTTAAAATTAGAAAGCTACTGAACTCAATACAAATTATTACAATAATAAATATACCTTATCAAGTGCCCCAGGGGTACTTGTTAGCATTAGCCATTGATCATTTTGGATTTGTCCTTTTTGCATAGATCTACTAGCTTGCTTCTCTACACTGCCCTGAAGTTGCTGGTTCTGTTTTTGTAAAATGAAATCGATATTACTAGTTTACTGGCAGTGGCTTCACTAATGTAGACTGTAGACTGATTGTGATTCTTTGTCCTATGCCAAGATTGTCTTTGATAATGTTTTTAATGAATCCACCAATTCCATGAAACTGTTGATATGCTTTTCTAAAGATGTGTATGGTCGATTAGGGTTGTTCTTTTCATTGTTTCTCTTGCAATCAACAGTTAACTAACTTCCTGCTTGAGCTTTCTTCTACCACTTAGCATGTTGACATAATCTATACGTTATTGCACAGGAAGGCCTTGCCAGTGGAGGAAATTCTAACCATGGCTGGAAAAAAAGGACATTTACTACTTTCCCTGAGGAAGAGACTGAACGGATGCCATTTGGGCTAGACCTTGGCTTCATAATTGACGAGCACTAGCGTATCCACATGATAGAATCAGACTCATTCCTGAAATGCCTTTCTAGATATTCCTCAATGTCCTAGTTAATTCCAGAAGAAATTGAAGAATTTTTTGGGAATCCTACAAGATCCATTCGTTCTTTATTCTCTGACAGATGGTCTGAACTTCATAATGATCTGATTGTTGCTCAGAAGATGCCCGCTTGCTGAGGCAGTAACAGGGTACAAAGTCCATAAACCACACAACCCTAGATGACAGAAACCTGATGATCCCAATCAACAATGTGATTCGTTGAAATTATGAGGTGGTTCCAAAAGTAGGGTCGTCAATTCCAAAAGAGCCTTCAAAGCGAGGCAATCTACGAGTCGAGCCCAACATCAAATTCCTGATGAGGTTAACGGGCTGAGCAGAAGTTATGGAATCAAGAAACTATTGCCGCAATGAGTTGGATTATAGATGTACAATAATTTTTTGTTCCCTTTTATTTTTCGCCCAATGTTTTTATGTGCCTTCTTTATACATGCAATGAAACATCGTGTTTGTAGAACAAGTTATGGAATGTACCAAGTTTTACCTTAGCCAAGAAGAAAAAAAAGATAAATGAGATCAATTTTGGCTTTGTGAAAATGAAGTGTCATTTTGTACAATTTGTGTTTACCTCATTGTGACAAGATTTGAGATGTGTGCTTCTAAAGAAACTGGCATCTTTCTCAATTAATATTTTGAGCAGAAACATGCTTTTTCCAGGGGAAGGTCATATGGTTTAATGCAGTAGACAGCTTTACTTTGCTCAGGCAAAAGCCAGTTTCTGCCTGGCAATAGCCACAGCCCTATTGGATTCACCACGGTAGCAATTATCATGCAATCCATTTTCCATCTCGGGGAGAAAAACAAGCACTCTAACGAATGCAAAAATAAAATCTTGAAAAATTAACATTATTAATCTTGAATACAACAAATCTCAATAACAATCTATAAAAGCAGCAAAACTTGCCTCTAACATCAGTGTGGTGAGATGCCAAATTCACGCCTCCTGAAGATTGCCTTACAAGATATGCAGTGTTTGGGGTTCTTCAGCAAGCCCGGCGGAAGATGATGCTTCTCAAACAAGTTGGGCTTCACCTCTTGCCACCTGTCCTGCTGCAGCTTTCTCCTGAGTCTTCCTCCACAAGTTCTTCTATTTTAAGTGGTGTAATTGTTGCCTTGATGCAAATTTTTGTCAATCTAGTTCAAGAAACAGACGAGGTATCTCATTTCTCAACTGAAATGTGTGTGATGGTGTTAGCAAGAATGTAATTTCCAATTCAGACAAAGTGACAAAGGAGAACAGAGAAGTAAATAACTACTAGTGCAGGTAGAGTAAAATTAGACGAGCAAGTAGCTCCAATTGGTCATTAAAAACACACATGATGATTCTCACTTAAGCTGGGTTTTGGAAACTGTATCACACAATCTATCACACATGTTGGACAAATTGTGTATGAAATTTGTTTCCGTAATAACAAACTCAAGCTCAATACATAACCATACAATTCTATTATCAAAATCTCCATAAAGGAAGGGAAAAAAATGAGAAATACATGTACCCATAAATATAAATAAGGTTCTCTCCCGAAAATATTGAATAAAAGCTTGAAAGATATATATATATATATATCTACACAGACTGTAATTTCAGAATCTTACATGATCATTTTTGGAAACTATACTTACATGACAAGCATGAATGGTGATAATGCAGTTTGGTTTGGATAAGATGGGTCGGACTAATCCAAGCGCTCTACGGGTTGGCTGTCATTCGTCTTCCTAATCGCTCCTGCAACAAGTCCAGTAGGAAGGTTCCGAGATGGGGGTGGTTCCCCCTTGTGGACCCTCCGGTGATCAAGTTAGATGTGAATGAGGTCGGAATAACAATTTAGAGAGAAGATTGAGAGTAGAGAGAGAGAGTGTGTGAATTATTTATTGTCAAAACGTTCCTCAGAAGCTTTCTTATATCTCTTACTTATCATTTCCTTGTCCATTTATGCTGTCTCATTGGTCGAAAGCCTGCAACCTACTCGCCGTCGACTATGGTGGTTTCATTACGTCCCAGAGCGAGAGGTCTTGTTGCATTTAATGCTTTGACAGTCTCATTTAATGCTTGGCCCGTAGGCTCAATAACTCTACAAAATCTTTGTCTGCCAAGTGACTAATTCTCTACTCAACACGTGTCTAGCTGTAATTGGTTTAGACCACTATGGGTTCTCTATTCTCTGCTGGGCTCCCTGTTTATTTGTCAGGCTTTATAGTGATAACTAACCAACTCATTATCTGGGCAGTCCAAGGTAACCGTGGGTTGGGCCCTCTTGGGCTATGTTGAGTTTTGTATCTTTCTATATCTCTCCGAGAATCTCGTTTGACTAAGAATCGCTGTTGGATTATGGGATTCTAATAAATCTTTTGGTAATTTGTAAAAAACTTTTTCTTTATAAAATGATTTGTTTATACTAAAAAATTGCTCTGAATTTTAATTTTTAATTTTTAATTTTTTTTTTTTAGGAATTTGTTTATTATATATCAATATTTCTTTGATCAGTTTAGAGCTCACTTTTCTTAGTTCATGTATTACCCAAATGAAGATAAGTTATTATGTATGAGACGCACGGATTTAATCACCAAATTGAAACATAAAATTCTTAGGTCATATATTGAAACCAAAAAATTTCTGTTACTAAACGTTATGTGTGCTTTACCTAGACAAACAATGTAAAAAGCAATAGCAGGTGTATACTAATCACAATCTCAACTATGTCGCTTGAGGCAATATCATAGTTGTAGTTGTTTTGATGGTAATTGTTTAAGGTGCTTGAATGATTGCTTTTCTAATTTGCATAGATAGATTCAGCTCTGTTCATGCAGTGATTGTTGAAATTTGGTGAATTTGTGAACCCTTCTTGGAAATGGTTGAATTCTTGTTATCTTATCAAAATAATTCGTTTATTGTATCTATTTTCAAGTTGTTTTATTTTACATCTGTTATATTTATAACCTTATATGATATATCAACGTCTCTTAGATTTCATTTGTTTTATATAAGTTTCATTCTTTTTTAATTCAAAAGTCCAGTAATCATTTCTTGTGTTGTGGTAATACTCTTTTTGGCTATGAGACAATGGATCAGAAAATAAAATAAAATAAAATAAAATAAAATTAAGTCTAAAAATGAGAAAATAAAGAAAAAAATTGAGTCTGAATTAGCTATCTCTTGTTCTCACACTCATCTTATGTTTTTTGTGTACCCCTTTGTTGCCTCTTTTTATTGAATTTATTTACTTACCCAAAATAAAGTCATTCTTTTTTTTTCTCATTCCAAACCCACAATCTCCCCTCAAATGGGTGTACATACCTTGAGTATAAGCTGCCAAGTTATATATACATATTTATATATGTTTTTTTTTCTTCATTTTTTATGCCTAGTCCAGGCATGAACTTGATAACTACAATTATTGGGTTTGGAATGATTGCCACTTTCATTGTGTTTGTCTGCTCCAGACTGATCTGCGGGAGGATTAGAGGCGTTGGCTCAAGTCAAATGTCTGAGATTGAGTCTAGGATTGATCTTGAACAGGTAGATTTGTTTCTCCACACTGAATCTGACTCTCCATATGGATATGTGGTTTATGGTGTTGGTCATATTTGTTTTATCTGTTTCTGTTTGATTAAAGTTCCCAACGATCAGTAAGTCTCAAACATTATAACTTATATGTTTATTAGGCTTCAATTGTAGATTAACACTTCAATAGGTTTTTCTCTTTGCATTGGATAGAAGGTTATGATTTTTCTTGATGGATAGCAAAGACCACGTGTTCACTTTAGTTTGTTTTTTTTTTATGCATATGTCATTGTTGATGGATTGATTGTGAAAAATAGTCTTTTTCAATTTAGTAGATAGTAGAAAGTATGTAGTTGCAGAAAGGAAGGAGATTAGTACGTCATTTGGGCAAAAATGTTGTTTGGTATCATTTTCATTTTTTGCATGCGGAAAATAGAAGAGTCCATGTCACGCGATCCATAGCTAAAGATGTTGTATCCATAGTTCTAATACTACAAACTCACCCTTATCAGCCCAGAATTTACCCAAAAAAATAAATCAATGGCTCAGATTTATTTCATATGTAGACTCTACACTTCATCAATTCAATCTCTACCACACAAACACATTCGGGGTAAATTCATGATCCGTAAGGGTGGGTTCCTAGCATTTTTCTTACATGTGTGTAACTTGGCAATTTATTGTGATAATATCATGTGCTATCTTAACACCAATTGATATGATATCAAAATTTTTCTAAAATTTGTGTTGTATATCTGAGTATCATGTATTGGTGATGTGTTCTTAGTTTAAATATAAATATACTAATTGATATCGCTTTCTTGAAAATATCCAATATATTGTTCAATATGTTGCCAAAATTTTTTTGATTGTTTTGAGACGTAAGTTTTTACACACAAAAAAAAAATTCTTTATTTATTTTCACCTTTTATATTATTACCTCTAGATGGCAAGACAAAATATTATATGTTGAATTTTTTTTCTTGCAACATGCCTTGAAATAAAGGTGCGTCCTTTAGACATGTGGCACTGACCTTAATAGATGAAGCCAATGGTTGGTATGGTGGTTTGTGGCTTGATCATCAAGATGAGAACAGTGAGATATATAAAGGCATTATGCTAAACTGCCAAGTATTTAAATAAATCTTTTTCTGTTGATCCTCATTATTTTTATTACTATTATTATTGTTGTGATTATTAATTTTACTACCATGGTGTGCTACATTTGTATCTTTGAAATTATCTATTGATAGAAGAATTAGAGATTTTGTTCTTGGCTTCTCAAAATTTGAAAAAGCACGCTTTTATACATGGGTTGTTGTTCAAATTTTTTTTAAACCCCATGTAATGGCCCCCTGAAACTCAATCTGGACCCTGAAATTTTGAAAAGCCCTCTTTGTATAAGGGATGCCCTCCAAAAATTAATTTTCCATGTAATAATAGCCCTTCAAAAATTAAATTCAGTCTCATGTTAGAAACTTAGAATTGCGGACATTTCTATGGGAGAAGTGCGCTACATTCGGTCTCATGAACACTTCTTCATCATGTCTCTATTAAAAAATCAAATTCATAATATATCAGGCTTTACTAACACTTCTTCATCATGTCTCTATTAAAAAAATTTTTTAGCCAAAAAGCCACTTCTGCAAGCTTTTTCAAAAAAAAAAAAAAAAAAAAAGACTGCACAGCCGGCAATGTAAGCAGCCTACACTGTCAGCTAGAGAAAATGTTCCATCAATGAACATTTTATGATTTTACCCCTTGATAGCAATTTAAAAAAATATTTTTTTAGGAATAAATTTGTCATTTTAATTTTAAACATCATTTCAACACATTTTTTAATACAACTCAAATAAAATCTATCTCATCTTCCCAAACACAAAAACTAAAATAGCCTAAAATAGCAAAAAAGCCAAATAGCCTACTAAAATAGCCACTTTCCAAACGAGGCCAATATATACATTGGGTTGGGTAGAATTGACATGCACACAACCATTAAAATCTAGGGTTGAAAAATATTTGGAATTTCTCTTACAGTATAACCATTTTCGCAACCACTACTTAAACTAGGACTATATTATAAATAAGTAAACTACAAAAAACAAAAAATAAAAAATATCAGAAACCAATTTTACTACAATCTCAAAAAGCACATATGGCAACAAAACAGGGTGGCATTAGGATAATAAATTATATCCCAAATGTACAAATCCACTCTCATTATGCTCTTTGAACAGGTGGTTGGATCACATACACGTATCTCTTAACTAACTAGAAAAACAAAGAGTTAAAACCGGCATTTCAATTTTGTTCTATACCCCCCTATACACAGATGAGCCTACTAGAGATGCTACACTAAAAGAATAATAAATAGTACAAAAAGAAACATGTGAAAAAATTTAACCTGCTTAAAGCTTCTTCTGATCCATCACCACTTCCGTCTTTAATCACTATAATCTTCTGAATCTGCTGAATCTGTGCTTTCATCTTCATTCTGATCCCCATTTCCATCTGAATCCTCATTCAAATCTACATTTGCCTCAAAACCCTCTCTTCCCATGTCTTCCGAATATTCATTCATATCTACATTTTCCTCAAAAGCTTCTCTTCCCATCTCTTCGAAATCCTCATTCATAACCATATTTTCCTCAAAAGCTTCTCTTCCCATCTCTTCGAAATCGTTATCATCCCCACTACCATCAACATCCTCATCACTCATCACCATCAAATTCCCAGTCCTCCATTTCCCATTTTCGTATCCCACTGCACACTCATCATTGTCATCAGATTCAATGGCTTCCAAACTGTTACTATTATCAGCACCCTCGATTTGCATCTGCTCGATCTCTTCACCAACCCACTCTCCACCAGAGTTTCTTGGGGACTCTACAAAATTCTTAAGGCCACCTATGTTGCCGAAATGACTCAGCGGCGTCTCCTGATCCTGAACTTCCCTCTTTTCTTCTCTCCTCCTCCTAATGGTTCGGCGACCCCGTCCAAGTTTCTGTCCATCTGTTCTCTGTCCTTGCTGCCTAAGTACATCGGTTAATGTCACGACATTTCTAAGATTTCGTTTGCCAGAACCTGTAACTCTTTTTTGTGACCTTCCAGGGACACGGCCACGGCCACGAACCCCTTGCCTATATCCAGAGATCCCATACAAGTTAGCCACATCAGCGCTATTCCTTTCTTTCCTGTGTTTGCCTTGGTGCACTTCTGGTTGTCCAACCTCTTCAATATTCTTCATAAAAGCATACCTCGATGGAAGCTTCTGAGGATAATTGAAACAGGCCACTATAAAGTTACTTCTAACAAGAAAATAAAAAGATCATAAAAGCAGTCTATTGAACAAAGAATGATACACAAAATCAAGGGAGAGTAACGATATTTTAAGGAGACTCAACTGTGAAATCTTCCACTTCATTGTTATCAAGAAGCTCGGCTTTCTGATCCCGTGTGTAGGAAATGGAGCCATCAAGCTCCAAAAGCCTAAGAGCGACAGCAGCAGTGGTCTGCGGTATCCAAGGAAGTTGAGGAACTGATCCAGCATCGGCAGAATCACATACACCTCTTCCTGATAGAGCAGAGACAGCCAACAATTCATCTGTTGTCTCAAAGAGTGTGGATAAACAACACCGTTTGATGACAGCCTCAAACTCGGTCAAAATCTGAAAACCAAATTGTTTAAAATTCAAATTCATAATCTCTTTCAAAGAAAATCATATTAATAAGAAGTAGACCGAGGCATGTCAATTACATTGTCCAAAAGGGGAGGAAAACAAAAATAAAAAAGATGAAAAATAAGAAAACCTGTAGAAGATCCACAGCAGACAATGAAGCATGTAACTTAATACCCCAAGTCTTCCTACAGTTCTCCATCCAAGAAGATTGAAGAGCCTCGGATGGAACGGAAACCTGCCAATTCAAAAATGTAAAATATAGACAAAATTGATAAATGACAACTACATACAAGATGCCAGAATAGGGAAAATAGATTAAGCGATAATCCTGGAAAAATTAAGGGTTCTAATCCAATTAAATAAAAAATAAAAAACTTAAAAAGTAATTGTTCCCTCACCTCAATGACAGTTAACAAGGCCCTGAGCAATCTGATTCTCAAGGGATGACAAAATTTTGAAATATTAGAGTTCTTGCGGCTTTCTTTCCTTTCCTCTTCACACAAGGGCACATGTTCAGAAAGATTTATCTTGTTATCAAAGGTGCCAAATGACCTGTAGCAAGAAGGGCAGTGGTCGTTTTCAACAATATATGAGTCGAGACAAAAATCACAAATTCCTAATAGTGGTCTGCATCTTTTCTCTCCATATCTCATGGCAAATAAAGTTGATGAATTGAAGCATTCTTTCCACATCCACATCTGGAACTCTTGATATCTTTCCATAGCAGCCTTTTTCTCAGTTTCATTCTTCCCAAGCTCAATTCTAAAAGAGGATGATGGTTCACTGGTAATAGAATTGGAGCCAGAAACAGTACTGCTAGGACTGTCAGCACCCCCACTTTGAGCAGGACTAGAATCCATTTCGGCAGCTTCATTACCAACATTTACACTTCTGCCCATAATACTAGCACTTTGAGAATTCTTTCTTACGTTTTCCTTGAATGACTTCTCAATGTTTCGCAACATTATGTGCAAATGAGATTCCCTAATCCCACGTGTGTCCAAGGACGCTAAAAGAGCATCAAATGCCTACAAGTAGAATAAATTGGATCAGTAACAGATGGCCAACAGATGCAAGGCATTACAAATATGCAATGAGAAAGAATGTGTTGAAAGGCGCTTAAGTAGTGTAACTGAACATAATTCAGAACAATGACATCAAAGAAATTATTGAAACAATAGTCAGACTCCAATTATTTATAGTCGCATATTCCATACCAAGGTCCAGCTTGTAAAGAACCTTAAGAACTGACAATAGTCAGACTCCAATTATTTATAGTCTATGAAGCACGGACACGGACACGCATACGGACACGGACACGGACACGGGACACGGCAATTTCTAAAAAATGAGGACACGGACACGGCAGGGGACACGGCAAATTTTTTAATTTTTTTATAAATATTTTTATTTTAATACATATTAATTATTTTACTTATTTATTATATTTTTAAATAATGTGTTGTAATTAATTATTTTATTTTACATACATGTATTTATTTTTTTATTTATTAATATGTATAAGTATATATTATCTTATAATATGTATTATCCATTATCTAATGAGTATATTTATATTATATAATAACTATTATATAATATATAATAAAATAATAATAGTTATTAGTTATATATATTATATATAGTTATTATATAATAAAATAATAATAGGTATGAGTTATATATATTATATATGAATATATAATAATTATAATAGTTATAATATCAAGAGATGAAGACAGACGGGAGAGAACTGAGAGAGAGGGAGACAGAAGCAAGGAGACGATCGCGATCAGAAGCGCGAGAGAGGGAGACGATCGCGATCTCGATCGCGATCAGGATCAGACGCGAGGGAGAGAGAGAAGGCGAGACAGAGAGTGAGCTCTGCGAAGGCAAAGGCGAGACAGAGAGAGAGCTCTGCGAAGGCGAAGGGGCTGGATCGTCGAAGTAGAATGGGGCTCTGGATCGTCGATCGAAGTCGAAGGGCTCTGGATCGTCGCTGACCAGGTTTGTTCTCGTTTTCCCCCTTTCAGTTACTTTTCTTGCCGTGTCCATGGCATGTCCAGATTCGGACACGCGTGTCCCCTGCAAAAAAATAAATTAAATTAAGGGGACACGCCAGATGCCGTGCCCCGTACGTGTCCCCGACGTGTCCCCGTGTCCCCGGCGTGTCCCCGTATCCGACACCGCCACGGCTTCCATTTTGCCGTGTCTATGCTTCATAGTTTATAGTCGCATATTCCATACCAAGGTCCAGCTTGTAAAGAGCCTTAAGAACTGTACTACAACTAAAAAGTTGCTTTCAGCTCATTGAAAGACTACCTTGCAAGCTTACTTCTGATTTATTCACTGTAAAACTGGAATGACACATTGACCAGACATCACATTAGTAAATATTATATATTGTAAAAGGTCTACCTCTTCAGAATCAATAAGCCTCCAATAGCCATCAGGTGATTCAACAAAGATCCTGCCAGAACCAGGATCATGTCTAGAAGCAGATGCAACAAATCGCCAGTAACGATTACGCCTTCGATCTTGACCAAGAGGCAAGGACCTGTATATGTACATTTCTTCTGCTCTGTGGCCAATATAAGTTTTCAACTGCAAGCGTGACCTTTCGGCAGCATACCCATTTTGCTGAACTGAGGAACTAATTTGACAAATGGAGTTATCGGGTCCCACCAGGATTCTATCTGGAGGTAAACTGTTGAGGTGATCCTGCACATTGTCTGCCCCAACGAAAGACTCTTTCTTTACTGTGTTGGGAGGTGACTCAGAAATTTTGTCGTCAAAACCAGCCAATGGGCTTTGGCTGCTCTCTGTTGCAGCACAGGCCTGTTTTATCTCAGTTTCATTCCCCGTAAAAGAAGAGTAAAGAAACTTGGGAATACTCTCTTCTTTGATGCGCTTTTTATCTAATTGTGCCTCAGCCCACATTTGCTTTTTAAGAACATTTGCTGCATCCAGGCGATCCTGCAAAACTCTCAACATCAGACAACAGACAAAAGGACCAACATTTCTATTCCTACACCAAGCAATTTGATAGACATAAAATTGAGAGAACGTTACCTCAAGAACAGCACGAATTGAGTTTCCTTCATTGGCTTTGCCAACCAAGGCAACAAGAGCGTTGAGACGCTCTTCAACAGAAAGATCTGAATATTCACCTTCAGTAAGTCCTTGAACCCATGGTTCACCCGATTTGCTTTCATCGATCTCTGTATCTCCTTGATAAGGGATAATTGCAACATTATCTTTACCAGAATCATCAATAAATTGATTGACAGAAGTGCCTGAAATTTTGTCCTTGGAAACTTATTGAAGAACAACAAATACATATATTATCAAAGACAAAAATACATAAATGATCCTTACCTGCAGTACCAGGCTCATTTTGCATATTTAGCGTGACATCGTCTAGGAAATTATCCTTTTCATTTCCTGAGTTAGTGCTATCTTCATTACTGCTGTTTTTGTTTGCATTTGGCGAACCTAAATCATGAACTTCAGGACCATCAGCGCCTTCACCTTCAGAGTCTTCGTCTCTTTCAACATCATCAGCATTTTCCCCAGATAAAAAACCATTTTCAAATCGCTTTATTTTCTCTCTGGCTGCTGCAAGCAAAGCCTCAGCATCAGCAGGATCCTTTCTAAAAGCAGGCCGTACACAATATGTGGAAGGAGCTGTTCTTTCAAAAAGGACTGCATCCCTTGATAATGCAACAGAAATAGAAGCCTCCGGTGTCTTGCTTGTTGTTAGGTTACGAAGTCCAGATTTCTTCAAGCAGACAGAAACAAAAATCAGGAAAAGGTAAGGGGTGCAAAGAGCCATCCAAAATAAATATAAATTACCTGAATTTTATGTGCAAGTTCTAACACTGTCAGGCCTTTGTTTCCCTCAAGAGAGAGAACATGATAAGCTGCAAATTTGACTGTTCCAGGAGTCAACCGATGCCTTGATCTGCGCTGAAGAGGAAAACCTTTTTCTTGCATAATTGCAACTGCATTTTCAGCCGCAGAACCATTGCGTAGAACAGAAATTATATCTTCACAACCTTTAGTCTGCACATACAAATATAATTATGAATCAATCGATATGAAGGGAAAAAACAAACTCAGAAAAGAGGGAAGTTAATTATTCTGCAAGTCAAGCATAGCAAATAAGCTTTATTATCTCAATGTAGACAAATGCTCAAGATAATATATAAGTCAAGCCAAGATTCTCAGCAAACCAATTTAGAATTTAATTTGGTTAGCAAATGATTCATTAAACAAGCTAGCAATGGTGACACCCCCGTAATATTCATCCTATCGTGTATTGCAAGAATAACATCCATGACTGGATCACGAGTACATATCCACAATGCATTATCCCTCTATGAATTATGAATACAGTCAATATTAAATAAAAACTAATACCTTGTTTTCCTATTTTAAAGAGTCCTAGCTATCTGACTTTCTGCACACCCTGATAGTAATATCATATAAAAATAGACATCATAAGAAACATTTACTTGGCAACACTTGCACAATCAGCGGAATCCGTCTCCCCGTCCCAAAAAAAAAAGAAAAAAATTGGGGTTTACAACCTTTTTTTATTTTAAACACATACAATCAGCTTGAACATGTTTGTATCATAATCTTAGCCAAGAAATATAAGGTGATATATGCAACGATGAGAACATTAAAATAAAGCACCTCATCTTTATCATGTAAGCATGCCCTATCAATACCCTTCTTCTTCAACTGTGGCCCAAAACCTGCTGACAGTGCAAACTGCCGCAATATTTCAGGCCACGTCAACGGGTTTAAGTGGTTCTTCCAGGTGCATATGTCAAAACCCCAAAGATATGCCTGCAGAAAGTCAACATCAACAAAAAGCTCTGTAATTTTATTTTTTTTTTAAAAAGAAAAAGAAAGGCTTACTGCCACAGCTATAACTACAAAATAGAGCTTGAGGTTACCCCTTCAACAATCTGTGGATGTCCACCTTCAGGATTAGCAGAACTACATTGATTTGTTCCTAACCCAGTGGAGGGTGTTCTCGCAACATCTTCAATATCTTTGATGATCAATTTCAGAAGAGAAATGTGTATCTCGCTCAGCAATCTTGAATCCTAAAGGATTAATATGCAAATATTAACTCCAGAAAATAGCAAGAGCAAAACAACAAATAAGATATTTTCCCAGACAACTGAAAGAAAGACCTCCCAAAAAACTTACATAGTCATGAAAAGCCTGAACAAATTCATCAAGGGTGAAAGGCCAGAGCCCCAGAACATCAGCAAAAGTAATACAGAATCTCCAGACCTGACAAGGCAACCACAATGTCAAAAAAAAAAGGCTTAGGGTTCACAACTTTAACAAATCATCAAGCACTATGAAGCATGGATATAGAGAAGCTAACAGTAAGGTCTATTCTGATAGTTTAATGTCATTACATTAGAGAAGCTACAAACCAAAGTTTAATTCTAAAAACCATAGTCCTATGAAGCTAAGAATCTTCACTTCCATCAACTTCATCTTTGAATAATACTACTTGGAAATTTGCAGACACCCTTCATTTGTTTTATGTAAAAATAGCCAATATATATTGATTTCTTGTTATATAGATTTTGGTTCCGTTATATTTTTAAGAAAATTGCATTTAAGCCTCGCTATAGCCACATAAGTGGTGCGTATGCAAGACATACATGAACCATACTATACAATCAATTTATTTATTTTTTAAATGGATACATATTTTGCGTACCTGGTACACATCTACCCGTAACCAATGCGTACCCATACCAAATATGTACCAAGTATAAGTACTACATTTTTGTAGTACCCATGCTTCATAGCATATAACAATGAAAGCTAGAACATGAGCATGCTTCAGGCAACAGGCATATTTAAGCTAATCCGCTGATGTACAATATTATAGCTTATCCACAAAACATTATATCACAGAAACTAGAAAGAAACATTTTCTTTTGACTAAAAAGAGAAAGATGGATTATGTTCTTTCAAACCTGGGTTGAAAATAAAAATTTACAACTAGTGCAGCCACTAGTACAAGTATTCTAAACACTCGTACATGATATGCTCCCTTACAATGCTTTCTGAATATGGGCCCTAGTCACCAAAGAAACAAAGAAGAAATGGATATGAGACGAACCATTAGAAGGTTTCCAATGTTCTCCTCTGAATCAGTCCAGGGTCGAATTGCAAATGGCCTTTTCAACTGCACAGACTTGAGAGGGAATGAACACAACAAATCTGAAGAACAGAACTTTTTGTCAGCAGCCCATTAGATTTCCAAAATATATTAAACTGAATCAGAAAACAATATAAATGAAATGACTTGAGATAACACATATAGCATTAAGGTAGCTATTTATATAACTAAACTGCATATGAAATATAAAATCCACAAGTTTGGCATGAAAGATGCAGGATCCTATTCAAGTTAATTCACCACAAGTTAAATTTACAAAATTAAAGACTGCATCAAAGACAGGATCAGAAGATGTTAGAGATGCTTAAACAGAACAGGATCCTGTTTTTTTTGGCAAGTCTATAAGGTCCATTTATTTAGTGGTTTTTAAGAATTTATTTCCCATGTGAGAAAGCTAGATTTGAAAGATAATTTAAAGAGGCTTCAATAGGGAGATGAAATGAGAAGATAAAAGAGGCATTGCATAAAAGAGAAAACTCATTATTAAAAACAGGGTGTCGTAAGAGGAAGAACCTAATTGCTCACATTGACAAGGTAAAAGGGATAAAAACACAAACTTAAGCTTTTGACTAGCTCAAGTTAAAGCTCATATTCTTTGAAAAAGACAAATATATGCTGTCTCAATTTCTTCTATAGCACAATAATATGGAATTTTGTAAGCAGCTTTCAGAACAATTGCAAAAGATACAAAAATTATAGAGTGAAATAGAAAATTCTTATGGGAATGTCAAACAAAACGTACCCCTGAAAGACTCGAGGTTTTGCAGTGTGTCATGGTCAAGAGAAATTATTGAAGGTAATCCCTTGCTTGAAGCAGCCAATTCCATTAATTCCAACCGTTCATCCTCAATCAACTCCATGGATTCCTTGGCCATTCTGCGTGCTGTTGCCCTCTCAAGAGAAGCTTTCAATCTCACTTCTTCCTTCTCTCTGCGAAGCTCTTCTTTTTGCCTCTTTCTCTCAGCCTTGACAAACAAACAAAAATGGAAGCGACAGGGAGACCCATGAGTTTTGTCATCACTAGATGCTGTAAATAAAGTATATTGTACGAGCTCAAAAACTTACACCATTAGTTTCTCAAACTTACTCTCAAAGATTCCTTCTGCAAAAATTTCTCCCTCCGTTCAATTTCACGTCTTTCTTCACGTTCAAATCTCTCCTGCAGTCGCTGCTTTTCACGCATCAACCTCTCTTCTTCCTTCCGCCTTTCCCGGTCTTGCTTCTCCATTTCTCTTTTCATTTGCTCTTCTCTCTTAAAAAAAAGATTCATCACATCAGTATGAGAAAAGTTCTTTCTTTTCTTTCCCCCCTATTCTGTAGTTGACAATTAGTTGAAGTTTAGGACAGATGAGACCAAACCTTACGCCTCAAGATATCTTGTTTCTCAAGCTCTTTCCGGATCCTTTTTTCATTGGCATCAACTTGCCTTCCAATTCTAGATTCATCACTCTGCAAGAGTTAACTAAAACATGACTACTAATTCCTGATAAAAGAAATTGTGCGCAAAACACGAGGGCTTTACAATACCTTGCGTTTTTTCTCCATCTGCAAGCCATATTCACTATTGGAAATGTGCCTATCAGATGCATCTGTATTTTCTGGCACTATTGCTGGATGTGCACTGTCTGAAGCATCCAATTGCATGTTTATAAAGGACTCCCTTTGCGCAATGCAGTTATTATCCCCAGATGGTGATGAAAAATGTCCCTGCCTACCTTGCTGAGATGATAAACTAACAGACTGTACCTGACCTTGGACTCCATATCCCCTAGATAATTGTCCATTACCATGCACAAGCACTGAAGGATTGGCCCTAGGACACTCAACAGGTGAATCATAGAAGTTCGATGGAATAAGTCGTCCATATGAATCAAATCCGATGCTAGGCTCATCAAGAAGACATTCACGGTGACCCCTAACAGCAGCCTGGAGGAACAATGAATTAAAACTTTAAGCTGCATTTATCCAGATGACCTAAGTAACTTTATTTATTTCATTATTGGTTTTAGCAAGAATTTTAGTGTTAAATACAAAAATACATCCATCAGAAGAAACAAATAAATAAGAGCACCACTTGTGAATTCCAATATTCCTACGAATCCATTCACAGGTAATAAAAAGTGACAATTCCTTTCCTTCGTAAAGGAAATATCAGAGAGAGAGAGAGAGAGAGAACCAACTTTGATTGACTTGAGATCACATTGCTCAAATGATTTGCCCCCATAAGAAACCCCAGATTGGTCCCGCTGCTTTGTCATCACTACTCCACAAGGAAAACCAATAAGTTAGCATAAAATATGGAACACAAGAAATTTTTATTCAAAACTCATATTACCTATTACTTCATTCATTTATAAACGAGCTATATGATTAAGTTAATAAAGAATGCAGTATTTCACTTACAGACAAATATTTTTAAAACAAAAAACATATAATTTTATTTGAAACAACTAAATAATGATAGACAACAAAGATTTTCATCAATGCATATCCAATAATGCAACAAAAAGAACTGATAAAGAAAACTGAGTGGAGAAAATTCAACTAAATATTCATTTTTACGTCACATCAAACTTCTATCATCAAAGCACAAGAATCCTGAAATTTGGAGAATAATCTATAGCTTATATATCAACATCAAGGGATAGTTGACTCGAGAGTTTCATCCTTGGGTGCTCGAAACTATTTTTCCTGTTTTTGCCCTCAATTAAAGTAACAAAAGCATATATAACTTCAAGGGGTGATTCTATTTGCACACACCACACTTTGTCTCAGTACACGCCATTTGGACATTAACATCTGAACAAAATGCATATGCTTGGATATCTACTTCCGAACAAAATATAAATGTTTGGACATCAACTATCAAACGGGATTTTTGTTCGAACAATTGGTTTTTATTCAGAAGTTGATATTCGAACATTTTATTTTTGTTCAGTAACGACACAAATGGTGTGCACTGAGATAAAATATGGTGTGCGACTAGAATTAATCAACTTCAAGCCATCTATGTCTAATTTTTTTCCACCTTTGCCCTCCATTATCACTTATTTTTTCTTCACTTTTATCCTTCATAGTTATTGGAAACAACCATAAACTAATTATTTGTATTCTTGACTTTCATGTCTTCCATCAATACAAGAATGATCTATTGCCATTGAACAGGCATGCATACTAGTTGTGTCCTTACTGTACCAATATTCCGTATTTTCACCATTTACCCAGTCAACATGTACATATCAGTTCATATCCATTTCTCTTACCCATGTACACATTTCATAAGACAAATTACATTTCCTTCAAAAAATTAGTACCTCAAATGTAATTGAACCCATAGATATCAAAATAATTAGAAGATCAAAGAGAAAGCACCCCCCTACAAGTTGATCCTCCAGAAGTGATAACTGTACACACAGATCAAAGTCCATGCGCTCAACTAAAAGCTTGGATACTAACCACTAGCATAAAGGAAGTTTACACAGTAGACAAAAGTCTAGGAAATCAACACTTAAAACTTGTATATGATCAAAATACACTATCTACTTCCTACACACACAGTATTAGAACTGGTAGGACTGCCTGATGCCATGAAACCAGACTCAACAACATGGTCACCACCTCAGGAAACAAGCAACACATAAATGGATAGTAATGAAACCTGCCTTTATTCGACAACTCTAAAGCATGCCAAATTAAGTTCATAAAATTTGTTAGGGAAGGGTAATATAACATAAGAAAAACCCAAAAATAACAAACATTGACCAAAATTACAGAATGATATATTTCAAAATATAAAAAGTCAAAAAACCATATTAGATCATCAAATTTTTTGTTTTAACATCATATCCCAATCACAAATACGAGAATTATGTTTTTCTTTGTTTTAACATCACATCCCAATCACAAATATGAGAATTATGTTTTTCTAATAACCAAATAAACACACATACAATAAAGACAATATAATCAATAACAAAACACAACATAATAAGTACCTATAGGTACCCCAAATGCACCCGGTGGAAGTTCATCAAAATCCACCCCAAGAATTGGCCCATCCTCCCTCAATGGCTCTCCCAGCTGTGCCTCCACACAAGCTACCACTCTACGCTCCATTACCGACCGGGGAGACTCATAATACCTTCCCACCATCGGCACACCACCCCCATAATCAAACTGACTCGAACCCGACCCTGACTCCGACCCAGACCCAGACCTTGATCCATGATCACTACCTCTCTCAGCTACCATTAATTCATCCCTATCAGAATCTAACAACCCCCTCTTCACCACCACCGCCCCGCTAGCTGGGGGCTTCTTCACACCCCCATCTTTCTTATCCTTCAACCTTCTATGACAAAACCACATCTGCAATTGCCTATCTGACAACCCCAATTTCACCGATAGCTCCGCCCTCGTCGCCTCCGACGGATAGGTCTCCGCTGCACAACCCATCAAAAAACAAAACCCATCAATCAATCAAAAACTTCATCACCCAAATCACCAAATTCATATACAACATATATATACACAAAATTGAGATTGAGATTGAGATTATACATACAAGCGTAGGTCTTTTCGAGGATTTCCAACTGATAAGGAGTCTTCATCTGTCTCTTAGGCTTCTTCGGCCCCTCAATCGGACTGCTGTCACTGTTGTTCTTATTGTTCTCCCCTTCAGAAGCGGCCTCCATTGAAGATCAAAATCACAGCTTTTTTTCAAACCTAGAAATCGAGAGACACCCAAAAACAAAAACTAGGGTTTCTGCGATAAACAAACAATATATAATCTCTCTCTCGCTCTACAAGAAAACAAAAGGAGAGAGAGAAATTGGGGCAAATTTTGACGCACAAAAGGACATGAATGTATGTATATATACATGTACAATGTGTAGATATAGAAAGAGAGAAATAATAATTGTGATTGTGATGAGAGAGCAATGATAGGAAATTGCGAAGAAATAAAAGAGAGAAAAAAAGGGAGTTGATTTGAAAGGAATAAAAACAAAAGAAATTAAAAAAGAACAAAAAAGAACAGTCTTTCTTTCTTGGGTCTGTCTCTACATATTCCATATTGTTAGTATATTTTTTTGTTTTTGTTTTGTCTATTTTGTGTTTTTGAAAATTTTTAATTTCTAATGAATGGTTGAGTCTTTGTGAATTGACTAAATGAGAAGATCAAGTAAAATAGGAAGGTTACTTTTTTTCTTTTTTGGCCTACCCTTGTGTGCACTGTGTGTTTGGGGTATAATTTTGTTTTTGTTTTTTTAATAATAAATTTATTTTTGTGTTCTTTTTGGTTTCTGGGTGGTTTTTGTTATTTTGGGGGTTGGTTGTGAATTGAAATCTTGTGTTTCATGGTTTGGAATCTTTTGGTGCCACAATCTGGTTAAGGGTTTGTAGTTTGTGTTTTTGTGGGTCCCACCCTCCCTCTCTATCTCTCTACCCTCTTTTGAGTGAAGTGGGCTAGACTGGCCTTTTTTCTGTTGGGCTATTTAAACTGGGCTCTTTATTAAAAGTATTGCAACATATGGATTCAATGTATACCCATCAAAAATATATATATATATATATATATATTTAAGTGAACTCAATTTTTCAGTATATCTTCTTCATCTTTCTAACTTAAGTTCGATCCAATATGGCCATGTTAAGAGGTGCAATCAGAGAGATTGCAAAGGAAGTTTTTGTTAATTGCATTCTAAAACCAGCTTTGAGCAAATTGAGTTTTGATATTATTCAATACTTTTTTGTGCGACACCAGAATGTCAATCGTAGAGGTGGGACTATGATTGCCTTCTTTGTGCTACTACTTGTGGTCGTGCTACGTAAGAATATACATAAATCCTTTTTTGTTTTTCTTTTGACATTTAATTGAAAGTATTAATCTATTGATGATTGATGACATACATATATATCAAAGACAACTAATATTCTGACTTGCATATTATTTCAAGATTGTTACGAGCACGTTGAAGAATTCCATCGACAGTAATGAAATACAAGTGGTATTTTACTTTTATTTTTATTTTTACTTTTACTTTTTAAAAAAATTATTTTTAAACATTCCAAAGGAAAATGTTTGGTTAGGGAATGAGATGGGAGTCGTGATCTTTCCATCAGTTTTTTATTCAGCTCTTCTGCATATCACCAAAATAGCATCATAAAAATTGTCACTAAACACAAGTTTAGTGGGATTTACTTCATTTTAAAAATAAAAAATAAAACAAAACAAGGCTTTGGTGACTATTTACAAGACAAAAATTCCGTCGTCTCTAGTTTTCTCTTTTTGTTTAACTACCTAATAATTATAAAATAAAATAAGATGTACAAGGTGAATCAATAAGATTCTATTTTTAAATTTCTCAGTTCTTTTTAATCTTTGAATCATGTGAAATTTATAAAATACGTGAATTTTAAGATCATATCCAATGATTAAAAATGTATTAAAAAGAGGAAAGAGAGATTTGAGGATAAAAAACTTTGGCCAAATTGAATAGTCAATGATTAAATAGAATAATTTAGGCCACCCTTAAATTTCATTGATCGAGAGACTAAGGTGTATTATCTTTAAGGTAACAAGCACTTCACTTCTCTTTTGATTGCTCCAATTTTGGCAAGGGGCCAAAAGTGCTCAAACATGCGAATTAGTTAATTCACGGTGAATATTTACCAAATTATTCTTCTTCTTTATATACATTTTCATAACAAAACACAATTTCATAAATACAAACATTCAAAGTGAAGAAATCAACAACCTCAGCCTACGGACTTCAAAGCAAAGCAACAATCTCTTACAACTATATTCAATATGGTATAGTAAAAATGTTCCAAGCCAAGCATGATTGCCAATTAAGTTGGTTGTTGTTTAACCATTATGAATATCTTATAATGAATTTAGGATTTTTTTTTTTTTGGAGGGGGGTAACACAAAAATCAATTTTAGCCGTTAGATCTAGATGGTGGAACAATCTTTTGTGTATATAAAATAACTTGAAATAAACTCAAACAAAATAAATAAATAACATACCGAATTTATTTTGTTGAACCAAATAAAAATTACAAGACCAAGTCGAGTGTGTAACACTCTGTCCTTAAGACAGATTCGCCCCGCTACGGTGCTTATGGTTAAATGGCGTGTATCTCCCAGGATACAATGATCTTCACAAAAATTTATAGAAGTACTTCAAATAAATTTGTTCGGCGAACCCAACCTGTGATCTATACTCTCTTTTATTTATTCTAAAACTAAAATGAAGAATATATGTACTTAGAGCAAAATGGACAGCAATATCAAAAACCTACAGACTAAATTTTTTCCCGGATACTTAACATTGCTGGAATGTAGAATTTATAGGCAATTACACATGACCCGAACAAGTGCAAAAGGAAATGAAAAGGTGCAAAACTGCCGTATCACATGGAACAGTGTTTATTTCCCCCAAACAATTTTGAACACAGAACCGTTGGATTGGCAAAGTTCAAAATTATTTGAATTTAATATTTAAACTATTTGAATAGTTTAAACAAAAAAGTCAATGGAGGAAAGAATAACAAACAGTTTGGAATTTAATATTTAAACTATATAATCTATTATAGGAAACCATATTAGGAAACCAAAAATAAAATTACATTAAAATTAAATTTCCACAATAATTTTTATTGAAAAATTCAAATGAACTTTGTCTAAAAATTAATGTCAAACCCAAAAACGACATCAACTTCCCATTCACTCATAAATGGTTTTGACGTTCCGTCTTCACCGTGTGACTTGCCACGTGGCAAGGAACACGTCACCTTTTCAGACCCACCCCAAAAGACGTTTGGGGCCCACCCAAAATGGGCTCAAAATTATGCCTATATAAAACCATTTTCCAACAATCCCCCACATGAATGAAATTTGACGGAGAGAAAATGCAACAACATGATCTAATTACAGAGAGTACAGAAATTGAAAATATTCTGCAAAGGATAGGTAGCTTTTGGCTTTGAACCTTCCCTTGTGAGACACTATCGGATTTACTAGCTAACTAGTGAACATGATGTCTTGAACTGTTCAGCCATTTGTGTAAACCAAGACAATAGAACTCACACAGTATATTCCCAGACACAGTTTAGTTCTCACTATTGTGTTCATTTTGGCCCTGAACAACCTGGTCTATCATGAGTGCTCTAAAGACTTGTAGCCCTTCACAAATCTTATAAAACCGGCCCAGTTCACACTCATATAGGTGATTCTTATGAAAAGTATCCTGCCATACTCCACTAGGTTTACCTAGATATAAGAATCATTAAAAGTATTACTTAACCTAAATCGCTGCAGACATCACTTATTTCATCATAGAAATGGGTAGGAATTGGACTCCACAGTGATCCTTCTGAGTCAATCACAATTCGGTTGTCCCTTTGAACCTAGATCTTGGGATCTCCAGTTAACTAGGTTGGGTTGCCGTTGTGGTAACTCTTATTTAATAGGCTTAAGTCCCATTCCCCTCGATGAATTTTCAACTAACTCTCTTGCTAACCCTTTGGTTAGTGGATCCGCTATGTTGTCTTTAGACTTAACATATTCTATGGAAATAATTCCATTAGAGAGTAGTTGTCTTACGGTATTATGTCGACGACGAATGTGTCGAGACTTACCGTTATACATATAACTCTGTGCTCTACCTATTGTTGATTGACTATCGCAATGTATGCATATAGCAGGCACCGGTTTTGGCCAAATTGGAATATCTTCAAGGAAGTGGCAAAGCCATTTTGCCTCTTCCCCAGCTTTGTCTAAAGCTATGAATTCAGATTCCATAGTAGACCTAGCAATACAAGTCTGTTTGGAAGATTTCCAAGATACAGCCGCCCCACCAAGAGTAAAGACATACCCACTGGTGGACTTCGAGTCTCTTGTATCCGATATCCAATTTGCATCACAGTATCCTTCAAGTACTGCTGGATATTTAGTATAATTTAACCCAATGTTACGAGTAAATCGGAGATATCTTAGAACCCTTATAATTGCTTTCCAGTGTTCTACTCCCGGATTACTCGTATATCTACTTAATTTACTTACTGCATAAGCTATATCTGGGCGAGTGCAGTTCATCAAGTACATTAAGCTTCTAATAATTTGGGCATACTCTAATTGAGAAATACTTTCCTGTACATTTTTAGAAAGGTACAAATTAACATCTACAGGTGTTCTAGCTAGATGATCATCATCTTTGCTGAATTTGTCAAGTATTTTCTCAATGTAATGAGATTGTGACAAAGCATATCCTTCTGATGTTTTGGTAATTTTCATACCAAGAATTACATCAGCAATGCCCATGTCCTTCATGTCAAAATGTTTATTCAACATTTTCTTGGTAGTTTTAATCATATCATTATTACTACCTATGATGAGCATATCATCTACATAAAGACATACAATGACATAACCTTTATCTGTATTTTTAATATAAACACATTTGTCACACTCATTAATTTTAAATCCATTTGACATCATTGCCTTGTCAAATTTCTCATGCCATTGCTTTGGCGCTTGTTTTAAACCATATAATGATTTAACCAATTTACACACTTTCTTTTCTTTTCCTGGAACAGAAAACCCTTCTGGTTGTTCCATGTAAATTTCTTCATTTAACTCACCATTTAAGAAAGCGGTTTTAACATCCATTTGATGAATTTCTAGATTATATAGAGATGCAATGGCAATTAGCATTCTAATGGATGTTATTCTAGTAACCGGTGAGTATGTGTCAAAGTAATCTAGACCTTCATTTTGTCTAAAACCTTTGACTACAAGTCTTGCCTTGTATTTGTCTATTGATCCATCCGCTTTCAATTTTCTTTTGAAAATCCACTTGTACCCAAGAGGTTTACAACCTGGTGGCAAATCCACCAATTTCCAAGTGTGATTTTGCAAGATGGATTCAACTTCACTGTTGACAGCTTCTTTCCATAAAGGAGCTTCAGGACTGGACATAGCCTCTTTAAAAGTTAAAGGCTCATTTTCTAACAAATATGTTAGAAAATCTGGACCAAAAGATTTTGAGGTTCTAGCACGTTTACTACGCCTAAGTTCCTCTTCCTCATTTTGATCTAACTCTTGTTCTTGATCATGTTCTTGATCCTGACTAGTAATAGTATCAAAAGATCTTTTATTAGTACTAGTCTCTTGTCCAGTCTTCTTTGGAAATACATGTTCAAAGAAAGATGCATTCCGAGATTCAATAATAGTATTTACATTCATTTCGGAATGTTCTGACTTATGAATCAAAAATCGATATGCACTACTATTCTTGGCATAACCAATAAAAATGCAATCAATGGTCTTAGGACCTATCTTAGTCTTTTTAGGACTAGGAATAGCCACTTTAGCCAAACGCCCCCACACTTTTAAGTATTTGTAGGATGGTACTCTTCCATGCCACAATTCATAAGGTGTTTGATTTATTTTCTTTCGGGGTACTTTATTTAAAATATAATTAGCAGAAAGTATTGCTTCCCCCCACAAGTTCTGAGGTAATCCAGAACTAATTAACATGGCATTCATCATTTCTTTTAAAGTCCTATTTTTCCTTTCAGCAATTCCATTTTGCTGAGGTGAGTAAAGAGCGGTGGTTTGATGAATTATTCCATGTTCTTTACAAAACTCACCAAAAGGTGATTCATATTCACCACCTCTATCACTTCTAAGTTTCTTGATTTTCTTACCAAGTTGATTTTCAACTTCATTCTTATATTGAATGAAAGTTTCCTAAGGTTTATCCTTGGTTCGAATTAAATAGACATAACTATATCTAGTATAGTCATCTATAAAAGTGATAAAATACTTTTTCCCACCTCTAGTTTGAATTGATTTAAAATCACAAATGTCACTATGAATTAATTCAAGTGGTTTCGTACTTCTTTCAATTGAATGAAAAGGAGTTTTAGATAATTTTGCCTCAACGCAAATTTCACATTTATGATTTGAATCAATGTTAAATTTAGGTAAACATTCCATATTAATTAATCTACGCAAAGATCCATAATTAACATGTCCTAGTCTACCATGCCATAAATTTGAAGACTCAAGCAAGTAAGAAGAAGATGTAGTATTATTAATAACTGAGGGTACAACGGTCATTACATTTAACTTGAAAAGGCCATCAGACATGTAACCTTTTCCTACATACATCTCATTCTTAGTAAGTACAAATTTATCACTCTCAAATACTAGCCTAAACCCATTCTTACTCAACAAAGATCCGGAAACTAAATTCTTGCGAATGTCCGGTACATGCAACACATTGTTGAGAGTGAGTTCCTTTCCAGATGTCATCTTGAGTATAATCTTTCCTTGTCCTTCAACTTTGGAAGTTGAGGAGTTGCCCATAAAAAGTTGTTCATCATTGTCCACTGAAGAATAAGATGTGAACATCTTTTTGTCGATACAAATATGGCGAGTAGCACCAGTGTCCACCCACCATTCTTTAGGATTTCCGACAAGATTTGCCTCGGAAACAACTGCAGAAAGATTGATATCATCTATACCATTGGAAATATTGTCCACTTCAGTCATGTGGGCTTGAGCAGGCTTCTTGCTTGTTCTTCTTTTGCTTTTGCCTTTGCTACGGCAATCTTTGGCCCGATGTCCCTCTTTGTCACAGATGTAACATTTGCCATTAAACTTGTACTTTTTATTATCCCCCCCTTTAGAGCCTTGTGATGAACTTTCTCCAGAAGACTTTCGTTTCTTGGTTTTTGAAGCATGTTCCACCACATTTGCCTTAGACTCCATAGGAAGCTTACCAGCCCGCTTTTCAGAATTGCGGTTGTCCTCCTCAATCCTCAAACGCACAATTAACTTGTCCATAGAAATTTCTTTGCGCTTGTGTTTGAGGTAGTTCTTGAATTCCTTCCAACCTTTTGGTAATTTTTTAATTAAGGCTGCAACTTGAAAGGATTCACTGAGAGACATACCTTCTGCGTGAATGTCATGCAGAATGAGTTGGAAATCTTGAGCTTGGCTGATCACAGTTTTTGAATCAACCATTACAAAATCCAGGAATCTGCCAACCACAAATTTCTTGGAGCCGGCATCTTCTGTTTTGTACTTTTTCTCCAACGATTCCCAAAGTTCCTTTGCTGTTTTGATTGGACTATAGACATTGTATAATGTGTTGTCAAGTCCGTTCAAGACGTAATTCCGGCAAAGGAAATCGGCATGTTTCCAAGCATCAACCGCAGCAACCATTTGCCGGTCGGTTTCATCCTCTTTCAGGATAGGAGCATCTTCACGGAGAAAATGAGCCAGGTTCAGAGTTGTAAGATAGAACAACATTTTCTGTTGCCATCTTTTAAAGTCAGTTCCTAAGAACTTCTCTGGCTTTTCACCGTGATTTACTGGTACTGTTACAACAGGAGAGGGGGTTGGCGTCATTGCAGCCACCACAGTAGTACTTGTTTGGGCATTCGTTTCTGTAGCCATCAATTCTAATATATAAAACAAAATTATAATTAGAATTTATACTACACAGAAAATTAAACCAAATTCACAGAATTAAATTCTGTAAAAATAAAAGAAACAAGAATGTAACTTTTATTTTCCAATTAATTTGAAAATAAAATAAAATTTATTTAAACAAATTAATTCCACACAGAAAGTAAATTCTGTAAAAATAAAAGAAATAAAAATTATAACTTTTATTTTTCAATTAATTTGGAAATAAAATAAAATTTTATTTAACCAAATTAATTCCACATAGAAAATTAAATTTCTGTAACACTTCAATAATTAAAATACTGAAACAGAATTTTAATTAAAGAAAACTCAAAAAATAATTTCTAAAAACCAAAATTAGTTTTCTGACAAAATTCCACAAAAATATATTCTAAATTGTTAATGACACCAGTATCGTACTACTAGTTGTTGTCAAAGAAAAGAGACAGTATATTACTACTATCTGTCAAATAGCATATAATCACTATTTGTTTTTCCAACCAGAATATTATTTTGTAAATTCACAGAAAATAATTTTCTTCCGAAATTATTTACGAAGAATGAAAAAAGGGAAACAAACGAAATATTCTGTAAACAGAATAATTCGAGTCTGTCTTAAGATTGTTGGAACAATCTTCTGTGTATATAAAATAACTTGAAATAAACTCAAACAAAATAAATAAATAACATACCGAATTTATTTTGTCGAACCAAATAAAAATTACAAGACCAAGTCGAGTGTGTGACACTCTGTCCTTAAGACAGATTCGCCCCGCTACGGTGCTTACGGTTGAATAGCGTCTATCTCCCAGGATACAATGATCTTCACAAAAATTTATAGAAGCACTTCAAATAAATTTGTTCGGCGAACCCAACCTGTGATCCATACTCTCTTTTATTTATTCTAAAACTAAAATGAAGAATATATGTACTTAGAGCAAAATGGACAGCAATATCAAAAATCTACAGACTGAATTTTTTCCCGGATACTTAACATTGCTGGAATGTAGAATTTATAGGCAATTACACATGACCCGAACAGGTGCAAAAGGAAATGAAAAGGTGTAAAACTGCCGTATCACATGGAACAGTGTTTATTTCCCCCAAACAATTTTGAACACAGAACCGTTGGATTGGCAAAGTTCAAAATTGTTTGAATTTAATATTTAAACTATTTGAATAGTTTAAACAAAAAAGTCAATGGAGGAAAGAATAACAAACAGTTTGGAATTTAATATTTAAACTATATAATCTATTATAGGAAACCATATTAGGAAACCAAAAATAAAATTATATTAAAATTAAATTCCCACAATAATTTTTATTGAAAAATTCAAATGAACTTTGTCTAAAAATTAATGTCAAACCTGAAAACGACATCAACTTCCCATTCATTCATAAATGGTTTTGACGTTCCGTTTTCACCGTGTGACTTGCCGCGTGGCAAGGAACACGTCACCTTTTCGGACCCACCCCAAAAGACGTTTGGGGCCCACCCAAAATGGGCTCAAAATTATGCCTATATAAAACCATTTTCCAACACTAGATAAAGAAAAAATTTCAATCATTGATCGATGATGAGTAAGACTCAATACAAAAAATCGAAATGGTTTTGCCAAAAAAAAAAATTGAAGTGGTTGTTGTAGTTACTAATAAAACTAACTATATTTCCCTCTCACATATTGTTGTTCTTTTATTTGGCAATTTTCACTCATTTCTAATAATTAAAAAAAATGCATGATTATAAATAAGCCTAATATTCAAAAGCTAACCATTTATCAATGAAACTTCATGCTTAAAATCTTCATCATATTTCACAGCCACCTCTTCACTTTTTCAATTACTATTGCGTGAGATTATTGTTATTATTTTTTTTTTATCAAAAGAAATTTTCATTAATGTAGCCAAATAACACACATAGAGAGGAATTCATCCAAAAGATAAACTTACATCAAACAAAGAAAAGATAAAACAAAAATTACACAGAATAAATCTATGAAATTTTCCAGTCACACAACCTGAGCTTGCGCTTGTGCTCGTACTGCAAAACAGAGGCTATAAATAACCAACCATAGAGCATGCCAAATATAGATCATAGGTTACAACTAAAGAGTGGGTAAGTTACATCAAGCATTGATGGACTCGATAATCAAACCAAACCATAATAAATAAATAAAAGATTTAAAAAAACAAAAAAAACAAAAACAAAAACACTAGAAAACTCAACTTCAAATCAGATCTGTAGCAGATTTGAAGCAGATCCACACCGACAGGATGGAGGAGGAGAACCTAGCACACTTCCACCATGGGAGGAAGAAAACACCTCACATAGAGAGAGAGGTTTGTTGGTATTTTTTTCATAATGATACAAGAAAAATATATAAAATAAATTAAATAGAAATGACAAAATAATTTTTTTTTTAAAGAATGAAATACATAATAAACTACACAACTAAAAATACAGAAATGAATTAGATTATATTACTAATAGAACAAATTATTAACATGGATAACTAAATATTAGAACTCATCTTTGTAAACTAAATATTGAAAAATTTAAGAACAAATGATAAGAAAAGAAACAAACTGAAACATGCACTAGACAGTTTTCTTAAAATAGATTCACCGCCTCCCAATAGATGCTAGAGGTACGCCGGCGTTTGTCTTCCAAGATACGATGATCAAAACCAGCTAATACAGAAGCATCTTCTGAATAGCTTCGGTGAACTTAACAATTGATACACTCTCTCTAACAAGAACCAAAGAAGAGGCTAGCAAATGAAGATAGGAAAAAGTTTCTTTGGTGTAAAAAACCATCTCCAACTTTTTATCTCAAAACACCATCTCCATTTCCCATCAAATATCTCTTCAAAATTATTCTACTAAGTTGGAGGGGAAACGCTTCTATTTATACAAGTAGGGGAATCTCTAGCCATGAAGGTTATATATCAATAGGGCCATCAAATGTCATTAACCAAGGCCATCAACTCTAGCCATTAAGGCTAAAGTTATAAAGATTGAAAACCTATAGTCACTAATATGATCATCAGCTCCTTTATCAAAAGATGAGAGCTCCAAAAGTCTAAACCTCCCATGTGCTTAATATATACAAATAAATATGTAGATAATGATGTTTGAATAAACCAACTAGATGGGTCATAAAATGGATACTAATGTTGAGTCACAATGTCACGACTCGCTCCCCGAACCCAAGAGTTAAGTATCGTGATGACCAGTAACTGAATTTATCTACAACCAATTCTTGAAAAAATAATTAAATGCGAGTGTAAATAATATTTAAGTGAGGGTACTAAAATAATCATCGGAGTTTCTATTTTTATAACAAAATTTATTGACTAAAAATGCCAATATTTACATATGAATAATAGAATTATAAATACTATAAAAGTGCTATGTGTGTCTATTCCGTAGCCCCACGTCTAAGACTCTCCAAAAGCTATTTCTGAATTGCATTCAACTTGTTTGGTTTCTTTTTTCTAAAAATAGTTTTCAAAAAATTCTACTTTCCTGTTTTCCGTATTTTTTTATTTTTATTGAATTTTTTTAATATTTTAAATAATTTTTTTTAATTTTTAAACACACTTAACATAAATACACATAAAAAGTATAATTTTTGTGAAAAAAATCTTTTAAAAATTCAATAAATACCAAAAATAAAAAATAAAAAAAATAAAAAAAAATTATGAAAATTTAGTATGGCTTTCGTATTTTTATGTATTTGTTAATTTTTTAAAATATTTTTTCACAAATTTTTTACTTTTTAGATACATCTAAGTAAGGTACATCTAAAAAAGTAAAAAAAAATGTTTAAAATTTAAAAAATATTCACTATAAACAAACAAAAAAAAAACACGAAAAAAAAAAATTAGTTTTCAAAAAACTTAATCTAGAAAACTCAAACCAAACACACTGCTAAAAATTGGTAAACAGGTATAAGCACATGACAGAGTGAGAAATATTATACTAAGAGCATAAGAGCATAAAATCACCATAGATAATTATTGGCTAAACAAAGCTTGATATTAAAATACATAATATATAATCAGAAATCATATAACCCAAATAATCCTAACCACAGTACAGAGCAGAACAGAACAGATGTATAGACTCAAGAGGTGACTCGTACGAACTCTAGAGGTGGCTCCCACAATAGTGTAACATTTAACTCCGCACAGCACTTTGTTCCACACCAGAAATTAGAGAGTCAGTGGATGCATGGCAGACAAAGGGTCACAACGTGACTAATCAGAGGGCCAATGGTTATTTAAGTCCCTCAAGGCAAAAGACATCCGTGGTGGTACTTATAAAATAATTACTCAAAAAATATTTTAATAAACAGTTATATCTATGGGTTTTCCTTATTATATAAATTAAGGTTCATAAATTAAGAATATTAATATAATTTATAAAACACAAATTGCATAAAATAAATTATGATAACTCAAAATATATATAAAATATATAATGGTTACTTAAGTATAATATAACTCACCTTTACACTATATATTGGACTTATTGGCCTCTTGGTCACTTCCTCAGACCTCCACTCGACCATTCACTCAACCCTCGCTCTCCCACTCATTCGCTCCCTCTTTCTTCTCCTTTTCACTTGTTTTCTGTTTCATTCATTTCCTTAGTTTTGTTTATTCGTCATGAATCAACACCACACTTATATATCTGGCTTGCCAGATGTCTTCTCCAAATTAGAGGTGGCAATTCCACTTTCCATAATTACACTTTGACCCCTAAATTTCTTGATAATTACATTACTTTACACAATTACACATAATAATATAAAATAAATAGTATATTTTCCCAATTGTGATTAAATAATATTAGTATAAATTTTAAAGAATAATTAAAATTTTGGGTTGTTACACACAACCCGATCCAAGCCCAATTTTCAAACACATGCATAAGTTAAACCTAATACAACATACCTTAGCCCAAGCTTAAGATTAAGTCCAAGTCCAAGACTAAACCCAGCACATGTACAAATACAAGCCTAGTCCAAACTAAGACAATTCCCATTCACAACTTAATGGTTTCGGCTTATCATTTTATATTGTAATCTTCTCACTTGACAGAATACAAAACCACTTAGACTCACCTCAACCGACGATTGGATCCCACTTTAATTTCAAGTTGAAGTTGCCGAAAAACCATTATTTTGCAACAAGGTTGGGAAGAAAACAACTCCCAAACTTATTTAGTAGAAACCAAAGGGAAAAAGAGAGGGGAAAGAGAGAGGAGAAAGGTGGTCGGAGACTGAAACCCCCTCTTTCTCCTCGAGCAATCCGCACCAGAGAAGAGCAAGAAAAGGAGTAGAGAGAGAAGCTCTCAGTTAAAGAGAGACAGAGTATACTATTGCGTAAGATAGAATTGTTATGTTTGTAAAGCATAAATAATAAAAATATAAAAAATGAATGATAATCTCACTACCAATTCAATCCTTTGGTTTAATTATTACTTCTCTATAAGAAAATGCTAAATTTTTATGTAGTGGATTCATATACTAGCTTTCTTTTTAATGGTTCACATTGCTTTTAGAATGTAAGATTTCTATAGCAGTATGTGGATTAAGATTCTCACTCAGCAGTGTTTAGTTTAGAGTACGTTTGTTACAATAGAATGAGTTGGAATAGGATGTCCATTCTAATTTTGTATTTCCATTCTCTTATTTGGTATGCATTTTCTAACGGGAATAATCATTTCATGAGAATGGTTATTCGAACAAAATGTAAGAATGTCTATTCCTTATTCTAACTTAAGAAATGGTCATTCTATTTCATCATGAAATTATTTTAAAATTTTATTATTATTATTTTTTGTTGGCACTTAAAAAAAATATGAAAATTTACCTATAAATCCCATATTGAGAAATGGTGAACCATTTAGTCTCAATGATTTTCTTATTAACTAATTAGTCTCATTGATTTTAGAAAAGTCTATATTATTTAAAAATTAGATTTATGATTATACTCTTATTTCTATTATGTTTCCTTCTCTTTTTTTCTTTTGTACTAGAAATGTAAGGTACACAATATAAGGGAATCAAATTTGGGATGCATTTTTATATGAGAATATTTTTTATTTTGAAAATATTTCAAAATGAGTACAAAAATGACTTAAAATATGAGATTCTTTAAAAAAAACTTTAGTGTACTTTTCCCGAACATAACACTTCAAAAAAATTCCTTAATGTAACACACAAAACACGATGTGTTTTGTTGGAGAGTTTAAGAAGGGATTTGGAAAGAGAAAGGGGAAAGGTCAATGTAGTTTACACACCTTTTTCATTTCCTTTTCCAAATCCCCCAACCAAACACAACATTAGTGTATTTTTTTAAAACGTAACATTCCAAAAAAATTTCTTAGTGTAACACTCTAATGTAACGCACAAAAAAATTCTTCGTGTACTTTTTCCAAACATAATACTCCAATATAGTACTCTAAAAAAACTTCTTAGTGTAATATTCTAATGTAACATACAAAAAAATTTCTTAGTGTACTTTCCTCAAACGTAACACTTCAAAAAAATGTGAGATTCTTTAAACTATTCCAAAAGAATCACAAAAATTCCTTAGTAAGTTTTTGACAAATGTATAATTTCAAACTATAAGTGTTACGTTTGGAAAAAAATACACTAAAGAATTTTTAAATATTTTTGTGTGTTACATTGGAATATGTTACATTGGAGTATTATGTTTGGGATTATATTAATTGGAGTGTTATGTTTGGTTTTCTTACACTAAGGAATTTTTTTTTTTTGTAGTTATATTGGAGTGTTACGTTTGAAAAAAGTACACTAAGGAGTTTTTTTTTAGTATTACGTTGTTACGTTTGGAAAAAGTACACCAAAGAGTTTTTTAATATGTTATATTGGACTGTTACGTTATTAGAGTATTACATTAAAGTGTTAAGTTTTTGTTGGTAACGTGGGATTTGTTCTAGAATGAGTAAAAATCCAAAACTTCTATAGTACAAATTGCCCAAATATGTAATTTTACATTTGGAGAAACCCATTTTTATCTCTAAAAATTAAACTCAAACATGTAAGTGATTACCCTTTTGCGTAATTTCCACTTTAATGGGACCTTTGGGTTCATAAGAAAAAAGAGAGTACTAAACAATTAACAAAATCACATTTTGAGATTTATTGGTACTTCACCAAAAAAAATATTATCATTTAGATATCACTACCATACCCTTCTCTTAACATCCATTCCACCACCACAACCACCACCATATTGCCACAACAACCATCACCACAGTCGATGCCACAACTATCACACCACTATATTACCACCACCATACTACCAATATCACTATTACTACCACCACCACTTTCACCACAATCACTATCACCACATCCATTACTACCACCTTCATAAATATCACACCATCACCATCACCATCACCATCACCATCACCATCACCATCGCGAAACCACCACTCTACTACCGTTGGCCATTGTCGCCATCATCACAACAGCCTACCATCACCACTATCATTCTATCACTGCCATCACCACCACCACTATCACGACTCACACCATCACTTCCACAACTATCAACATTATTATGATCTATATAAATTTTAATTTATTTGTTACTAGCTTGTTAAAAATAATAATAAGAAGAAATCATTTCATTCCATTAGTTTAATAAGTATAACCAAACATGAGAATGTGAATTATTATTTTATTCCTATGTCTTTCCATATTGGCAACCAAATAATGGAATGGAAATGGATATTTCATTCCATTCAACCTTATATTTCATTCTCACTCTCATTCTATTCCCATTTCATTTCATTTTATTGTACCAAATAAAAGCTGAAATGAAATGGCCATTTTGTCATAATATACAATCCTATGTTTGGTTCGGTAAAAAAGAAAGAAATATACCAGGGAATACTTGTTTCAAAAGATTGAGACATAGAATTGAATTCCATGTCCAATAGATTTACTAGTCCATCGTTTGATTAGAAAAGTGAATGTCAAACTAATACTCGAAGGAAAAGGTTTTCCTCCAGCTTATTATATAGAAGATTCTACATCATATGCGATGTGACAACAAATGATTGACCACTAGTTACAGAGATCAAAATCTATTCAATTTCCAAATAGCATTATAGGAAACATATCTTTAGGAATCTAATTATGTTGGCTTTTTGGCTTTCGAAGGTTATTATTGTAATTTTGAGCGTGCCAGCAAGGATCAATCAGTCCTTATAGAATATTAATTGCCAACCAATTATCAGACGATTGTGTTTTAGTTCTTTCAGTCTCAATGAAGAGGACTTTTACTGATGGCTTTGTTTAGGAGAATTAAGTAATCAATGATTAAATGAAGAACAATTTCATTAAGTAAAATGGAAGACTTACAAAGATTCAAATTAGCCTCGTAGAGATTTACAGCAACAAACTACTTGAAACTACTCCTATGAACGAAGTGCAGTGTAGGAATTTGAAGTACAGAAATGTAAAGAACAAGAAATGTAAAAACTGGAAAGAAAATAAAGTAGATAAAACTGGTTTTTTGCATTTGAGTCTGGGAGCTCTCTCTGGGGCCTTCTCTGCTATTTATACTTCTCAATGACAATTGTCGAAATGAACTTCTAAGTGTCGAACCACCCCTCCATGATCGCTGATGTTTCCTTATAGTTAGCTCCACTATGCCATATCTGCAGTTAGGCTTCCCTCCTGATTTTGAATTTAAATATATTTATAACCATTAAAAGTCACGTCATCTTGTATCTCTTTGTCAATCCAGTGCTACGCACATCTTTAATAACCAATACTAACTGCCACGTGTGTGATTATGATTAAAGTTTTGAACTGTCTTCCCGTATTGCCCTCATCCTGCCACGTGTTGGACTGTGATTGGCCTGTACAAAATATGTAGCCAACATTACCCCCCGCACTAATGTACCCAACACTTGGTGATATTAGTGGATCAAGGTATTTATCCACGTCCTAGTACGTGCATGGGCTTTCATTTTTCAGAAATGCAACCGTCATTCATCAATGAACATTTGTATTAAATTCTCTTATATCCTTTGAACATTCTCACTATCTCAGTATTCAAAAAGACTGGTACAACTCTTATGGCCAAGCAGACCTTTTCTTACCTCGATCAAGCATATGAAGAGTTGTTTGATAATGTTGTTCGTCCTCGAAAGAACCTTCATGCATTGATTAGCCACCTTTATCCGCCTCCATTTATGCAAGTTATGGAAGCTTTCTCAAATCATCGACCTTCTAACCAAGAACCTAATGCTTACGATTCTTTGGAGCAAAGATTTGTAACTATGGATATTGGAAGCTCTTCTTCTACAGCAAAGCCTTCCGCGTGGGATGAAGCTGCTACTTCTTCTTCTTCTACGACCTCTAGCTAGGAAACTTGGCCTACCCCTACTCAACCTCAGACGAGGGAATGCATTTATCACTGATTCCCTGAATTCAATGGCCCTCTTGAAATCTCCCCTTCCAAACGCAGTTTTGTAGTATATCCATATGTTCCTATTGATTGTATACGCAGTCTTGAGGACAATCTGCTTTCAGCATGTTATACTTCTACCTTGCCATCTTAGATGGTTCGAAGTGTCCCACATCCTGATGAAGCTTTAAGGATCAGTCCTGCGCTTTTAGCCAAAAAAGTAAACCTTTATACCTCCGATTGGCTAGAATGTGTGGCCAAACCTTAATTCCTAGATTCGTTCAAGGAACCTCTAACTGCTCCTCTCTTGCCTTCCAATCCAAATTGGATTGATGAATTGAGGCTCACTCTTTCTGAGGGCCAATACTTCACTCTTTACCAGGCCCCAGTGCCTCCAACTCCCTATCAGCAATTTAGGGCTCAAACCTTGCTTGCTGTTTTTTCCCATTTATCCTTTGAAGTCCTTCGAGATGACATTCCCCACAAAAAATTTATATGGGCTTGTGATATTATGTCTCGAAGTCATCTTCTCAACCTTGTGGCCCAAATAGAGCTTTATACCTTTTTAGACCAACTTCCTCTCCTGTTCAACTGGCACTTCAATGTTTCCATTACTAGTGAAGTTCTGGATGAAGCATTCTCTGCTCGAATTCAGGTTCAGTATAAGGCAGAGAACCTCCTTGATGAATATGAGGCCTTTAGGAGCTAGGATTCTGAGCATATGGAGGATGTTGCTATGCATGAAGAAGAAGAGATGGACGCCACGAATAAAGCCCTAAAACAGATAGAATTCGAAGTGAAAGCCCAACAACTCTCTTCTCAATTAAGGGCTTACCAATTAGATAAACCAAACCTGGACAAGATAGATGATAGAGTAGGAAGAGAGTATTCATTTATTGAATTTTGTTGGACTAAATTCCATGATCTTGTAACTTTGTCCATTCCATATTTCTATGAAATTGAGAATGTAATCAAATGAATCCCAGTGTAAACAGTACTTATCAATAAAACTAGGCTTTCCGAATTTCATTTATCAGATTCTGATTTACCATGCAAATTGTAAACTTAATCTATATGGTTGATGTGCTTTAACTCCCCAATTTCATCACAAATTCTAACTCAAACTCTTCCAAAGTGTGAAGTTTTCCCTTGAAGAAAACAATTATTGCCTCACATACTGATTCTAGGATTAACATAATTCTTCAGCTATCAACTTTGAATTAACTAACTTCGTCTTTCGAAACTTGATTTGATTATTTTGAATTCCCTAACATATGGTTAATATAATCAAGTAGTTTCAAATTAATTAATTTTGCTTCGAACAAACAGTCTATATTTTCTGAAATATGGAAACATTTTTCAAGGACTGCACTGTTTTATTCTAAAAAAGTGATTTCTTTTGCATACTACTAAACCAACTATTGGTTTGAAACCTAGAACAAACAAATTCTAAACGTAAAGTATTTCAAATTTCGCTTCGAAGGATTTTACTCTCATCAAGAAACCTAAAAACGGGTCTTTAATCCTTTTGAAGTAAACAAATACCTGAGTATTTCTGCACCCTTAGGTATGGAATGTGCTTCAAAGTCGACTTTCTGCTTTCGAAGCCATTTGTCACTTGATTTTGGCGCCAAAACTTGACTTCGAAGCCAAATATTTTATTTCGAAGCTAAAACTAGTATTTGAGATACGTTTCCCTCCATAACTATCAACAATGAGGGAAACTTTTTGCACCCGTACCTTTAGTACTTCTTTACGAATTCCGTCCAGATAAACGACTGGGTGTTTTTCAGACAGAAAGGTTTAAGAACCCTTTTATTTTGTGCTCCCAATCCACTTGGTCGTCTAACACACAAACCCTTCATCTTCTGTTGGCTTTATCTTTCCCTTTACTCTCTTTCCCAACTTTGTCTTTTGAAAAAACTCTCTATCAATGGCTTCTTCTTCCTTAAAAATACTGGTTGTGGAGCGTGCGAGTCTATTTGTAGCCTTGAAAATGATCATTGATGAAGAGTGTGAGAAGTACAAGGCTGGTGGAAAAAGTGCCATTGACGGACGTATCTTCATTTCTCGTCGTCATGAGCAACAAGAGTACGTGCTTGGGCCCATTTTTAAGGAAATTCCTACTGAGATTCCAGCTCTGTACCCACGTCTAGAAGACCATTGTCTCCTTCAGGTAGGTGGTCTTAACTGGGGAAGCTGGAGGATGAACCGACCTCATCGCTGCTGGCCCACAGTGAGACCAGAGTGGGAGGAATGGTATGATCGGGTCGTTCTTGATAGGACTCTGGATCTTCAGGAGCTCTACCTCTTCGACGCCCTTCAATTATCCAGGTTTACCATTTCGGAGGACCCTTTTTTAATACCTGCTGCCCTTTGTTTTTGGAATTCTGTTTTTAATTTCTTTCAATTTAGATGTGGGATGATGGCTACTACTATTCTTGGCATCTTCCATCTGTTAGGATTGTCCCCTACTAGTACCCCCATTGGTCCAGACTATCTTGACCTCAAAACCCCTTTTTCCCTCCTCTCTCTGAACTCATCCTATAGTGACTTTGTCAAGGCTGAGAATAAAAGAGAGGGCTCTATGACGGATAGGGAATTTTTTTCTTTTATATTATATTGGCTTTGCAAGTTCCTCTTTTGCACCTCTTCTCAGAGGATCATGCTTGAATTTGCCCTTCTTGATAAAGCCCTTATTTTACAAGGAAAGATAACCTTAGCTCCATACGTTCTAGGTCATGCTTATAGAGTTTGTTCCTTTTTTTTCTGAAAAAACCCTTGGATGCCAATCAAGGAGGCCCATTTTGGATACTTCAACTTTGGCTTTTTGCATATTTCACCAAGTTACAGTCTAAATGCCTAAAGTTTCTGGAGCCAAACCCTACCACTCATGGCATGAAGTTAGCCAATGTTTCACTCTATCCTTCCAACTTTGCTTTTTACTTTTCTTTCTTCTACCAACTCCCAGCTTCCCCTTCTTCTCATAGCTTCCATCCTTTCGAACCTACCAATATTGGCCCATCCTGGTTAAGGACCTTTTTGAGTGATAGGTCCTGTTCTACACCCCAGCACAAAAACATGTGGGCTTCTATTCTGATTGCCAGAGAATTGTTCATTAAAACTATGAACCCCAGAGCTTACAAATGCATTGCTGAGCCTTATTGTCCTGCCCAATTTGTTAGGTAATTTGGATTCTCACAAGGGGTCCCAATACTTCTCTGCAGTCAGACCAATTTAAGCCTTACCAGCAAGGATCTGAAAGTTCGAAGATCTAGATTGGAAGAAGCAACTTCCAAATTCATCCAGGATTTCATTGACTTTAAGTACTTCCCCTTCATACCTCAAAGCAACATATTGAAAAGGTGCCAGAATTGGTGGATGGCCAATATGGAGGTACACTTGGCTATTCCTCCTCAAGATCTGTTAATGGTACTGGATGTACCTCAAGCCAAGTCCAAAGTGGCTGAAGAAGTTACCTCTTCCATTTCTCCTATTACTTCAATTCTTGCACCTGTCACCACAAAGTCTGTTTCTACTGCCTCAACTCCTTCTAGAGTTACTCGAGCTACCTCGAAGAAAAGTATGTACTCTTGTTTCTTTTCTCCTCTTCTCCTTTATGATGCTCTTATTCTTACTTATAACTCTTTCTTTGGTGTAGGTGGTACGTGTGCCTCTCAGGGAGATTCTTCCCAAAAAGTCCAAGCTTTAAATCTTCTCAAGAGCAAACAACAACAACAGAAGAAAAGAAGCCTCTTACTTGACCTTGAAAAGGAGATACCTGAGGTTCATGTAGAAGAAAAGGAAGTAGAAAAAGAAGAGACAGAAAAAGAGCAAGAGACACCCTTAAAGAGAAGGAAGAAAATGACTGTCTCTCTGTCTGATTTCACTGGAGATCCCATTCACGAAGTATTTGCTAAAGTAGTGGAAGCAGAACATTCCAAAGAACTTATTATATTTCAAAGGGCTGAGAAGATGAGGCAACAACAAATGCTTACGGATGAAGTTGCTGCTGCTGATGCACTCCAAAGAGAAGTTGCAAGAAAATAACAAACTACTAGACATTATACTCTTCGCAGCTCTCCGATCATAGCCACTACTTCTGAAACCAGTAATTTCCTTCATGCCTTTATTCTCCTTTCTCAAATTTTTTATACTGAGACTTGATATTACTTTGTATTTCTCCTTTTGCAGCAACAGTTACTCTGTCCTCTCTTTCAATAAGGACTCCTTAAGTTTCATCTAAAGTTGAAAAACCTCAAAACGTGGACCCAATTCAAGCAATACTCCCACTTCCTGGTCCTACATTCTCCATACCTTTCTTGAGGCCAAGCATTCTTGCATCCCTATCTTTTGGCTTAACTTCATACTTTTCTTTTCTATCCTTCAACTCTACCCAATCTATTCTTCCTTCAAGCCTTGCTGCTTCTTCCCTTCCTGAGGAAATTCCAGCTATTACTTCATCTCCAGTGATAGTTGATTTCTATAGAGAAGGTACTGGTAGCTCTCCAATTCCTTGTCCATTATCTCTACCTAGCTCCAGTCCCTCTTCTCTTGACCTACTTGTAGCCAAAACTATGGAAACTACTAGGGATACTTCACCTTCTTCTCCTATTCTTATGCAGCCATTTCTTCCTCTTACCAGAGTTCTTTCTGCACCCTCCATGTCAACAGATGAGGTGGACATCTTCAAGGCTAGGTTAGCTAGTCTTTTTGACATGCCTTCCACCACTCCACCAGCTAATAATAAAACTGAGCTATTAGTCCTAGCTGATTCTCTCTTAGAAAATTTTGAGAGCTCTTCCTCCACTAGTAGGACTTCCTTGCCTACATTAGACTTGGATAGCTGTCTGGAGTTGCTGACATCCTTTTCGAGGATCCCCTTCGAAGCCTTACAAAGGCCTATAATCTAGAATGGCTTCCTCTAGTGCTACAAGGTTTTTGAGCAATCCAGCATGACTATTTCAAGTCATTTATCTTAGGCGACAGCCACCATTGATTTTTACATCAACATCTGCCATGCTGCCAAAGTTGCAGAAGAGAAATTGCTAAGAGACCAGAGTTTTGTTTCCCAAATACATACTGAAGTGTCAGAATTGAAAGAACAACATTCATCTCTCTCTCAATTTCGAGCTCAACTACTGGAGAAGAAAGCTCAGCTTGAGGAAGAGTTATCAGCAGTTAATCAGGCTTTAGATCGAACTGCCACTAAGCTGTAGATCACTAACCAAGGACTGGCTGATCGAAAGCAGGAGATGGCTACAACCATTTAGTTGTTCTTGTATCTTAAGAGTAGAAAGTCAATTGTAAAGGAACAGTTGAAACAATCTATGGTTACATGTATTCAAATAAAATCATTATTTTATTATTTGAGTGTTTTCATGCTCTTTTATTTAGCATTTATTATATTTCTTGTGTTTCCCATATAGTTGGATAATAAGGCTTTAAATATCTGCCATTAATCTTCTTGGGGTGTACATATCCATTCAAATTTTTCAAATGATATGCTCCCGAAGGCAAGACTTTATGAATTTGATATGGTCCTTCCTAGTTAGGTGACCATTTGCCAAACTTGTGGCTTTTAATCCCTATTGGGAGTATTATCTTCCATACCAAATCACCTTCATCAAAGCTAATATGCTTGACCTTCTTATTATAGTTTTTGGCTGCTTTCTTCTTTTGGAAAAAAATATTATTTAATGCCAAAATTCTAGCTTCATCTACGTTCTCTAATTCCAAGCACATACTCTGATGGTACTGCTCAGGAACTAACTGGTCCTGACCTCTCACCCTCAAGGACTTAATATTAATTTCCACAAGTAGTACTGCATCATGCCCATATACTAAAGCATAAGGAGTGATTCATATACTTGATCTTGGAGAAGTCCTATAAGCCCATAATATATCCAACAGTAAGTTATGACAATCCCTGAGATTGTCTTCCATAACTTTCTGTATTCCTTTCTTCAAAGATTTATTGGATGACTCTGCCTGGCCATTGGCTTGTGCATAATAGGGGGTAGAATTAACAAGGCTAATTCCAAACTTTGCCACAAAAGACTTACCATTTTCCCACCAAATACAGTCCCATTATCAACAGTTATGGTCTGTGGGATGCCAAATCTGTGGATCAGATCTTTAATGAATCCAATAACTTCGGTCTGGTCTACAGCCTTATATGGCTTAGTTTCGACCCACTTAGTGAAGTAATCAGTGGCCACTAAGATGAAACAATGATGCTTCGAAGAGGGTGGATGTATTTTCCCTATCATATCCATAGCCCATCCTCTAAACGGCCAAGCCTTCACAATCGCATGCAGATCAGTTATGGGTACATGTTTTATTGTACCATGCTTTTGGCATGCCTAGCAAGCTCTAGCATATTCTATACAATCCTTAAGGATGGTTGGCCAATAGTAAGAATGTCTTCGAAGTAGCCATCTCATCTTCACACCAGGCTGATGAGCACCACAAATGCCTTTATGAACCTCAGTCATGGCTGTCAATGCTTCCTTTGGACCTAGACATTCCAATAATAACCCATCTGCCCCCCTTTTGTAGAGAACATTACCATACATTATGTATTGCATAGATTGCAATTTGATTTTTTTGCTAGCTTTCGAAGATGGGCCAGCTAGATACTGCATTATTGGATGCCTCCAATCTTGTTCTTGTAAGTCATTATGATTGACTTCTAAGACCATGTTCCTTCTATTCAAAGGTGGTATCACATTTTGATATGTTGTTTGGCTTATGTTCTTTTGACTGTTATCACTTTTCTTGAAATTCGAAGCTTTCTGAGCCACATTATTAGCTTTAATATTCAAGAATCTTGGGACATAAGTTACATTTGCCATCTGAAATTAAGAAAGCAAATGTAATGCAACAACATAGTATGGTAACATGCTTATACTTTGACATTTGAAACTTCCTTTCACTTGGTTAACCACCAACTGAGAATCTCCAAATATATCAATCGCATGAGCTTGTGATCTAGTAAGTAGTTCCAGTCTCATTATTAAAGCTTCATATTCATCTTGATTATTGGAACAACTAATTTCATCCACTCTGAAACCATGTGTGGTTTCTACCCCTTGTGGTGACTTAATTACCACACCAATAACAGTTAGACCATTGGCCTTTGATCTATCGAACCACATTTGCCATGGTTTAACACTAACCATACCAAGTTCCATTATCTCTTGGCTTTCGGTTTGACATGGATGATCTGCCAAGAAAGTAGCCAAAACTTGTCATTTTACTATCTTTTGGGGAACATATTCTAGATGAAATTCTGATAAAACTAATATCCATTTGCCAATTCTTCCTATCAACATAGATCTAGATAACATATATTTAACCAAATCTGTGGTTGCAATTACCAAGACAGTTGTAGGCAAAAGATAGTATCTTAGTTTCATTGCAGCAAAATACAATGCAAGGCACAGCTTTTCTACAGCTGAATATTTACATTCACAAGAATTTAAAAACTTACTAAGGTAATAAACTTCTTACTCTTTGCCTTCTTCATTGCCTTGGGCTAAGAAAACTCCCAGTGAATCTTCTGCTACAGCTATATACAACTTCAAGGGCTTATCACCCTTTGATGGCATAAACACTAGAGGGTTGGCCAAGTAGGCTTTGATTCCTTTGAAAGCAGTTTGATACTCTACTGTCCACACAAATTCCTCTTCATCTTTCAACCTTAATAAGGAATAAAATACTTTAGTTTTCCCTATAGTATTAGAAATAAATCTTCGAAGAAAATTAACCTGCCTAAGGAATTTTTGTACTTCTTTCTTACTTGATGGAGGTTTAGCTTCAATGATAGCTTTGGCTTTGTTCTGATCAATCTGTATTCCCTTCTTGTGTACTTCATAACCCAAGAAGTTTTCAGCTGATACGCCAAAAACACATTTGAGAGGATTAAGTTTCAACTTAAACTTTCTCATTCTTTCAAAAGCTGCTTCCAAATGAAACAAATGTTCCTCTATAGAATGTGATTTTACTACAATGTCATCAATGTAACACTCTAAATATCCTCCAATAAGATCATGAAAGATAGTGTTCATAGCCCTTTGATATATAGCCCCAACATTCTTCAGGCCAAATGGCATTTTAACCCATTCGAAGGTGCCAATGCTCCCAAGACATCTGAATGCTGTCTTGTGGATATCCTCTTCTATAATGCAGATTTGATTATAACTAGAGTGCCCATCCATCCTTGATAAAATTTTGTGCCCTGCTGAACTATCCACCAATAGATCTACTATGGGCATGGGATACTCATCTTTTGGAGTTGCCAGATTCAGGTTTCTGAAATCGATACATACCCTCATTTTACTATTCTTCTTAACTATAGGCACAATATTGGATAGTCATTCAACATACCTGGTTGTCCTGATAAAGCCTGCCTTAAGGAGTCTAAAAATTTCTTTGTTAACCTTCTAAATCACTTCAGGACTCATCTTTCTTGGTTTTTGTTTGTATGGCTTAAAATTAGGCTTCATAGGGAGCCTATGTTCTACTAATGACCTATCCAATCCTGGTAATTCATTATAAGACCATACAAAACAATCTTTATATCTCTTTAAGACCACCAACAACTGGTCCCTGTCAAGAGCACTTAACTAAGCACTAATGTAGGTGGGTTGCTGTGTAAAACTTTCCCCTAAGTTGATTTCTTTCAAGGGGTCTTGTATTTGAGAACTCACTTATGCTCCTCTTCTGATTTCTTCCGTTTTCGAAGCAATCCCCTTGCTTTGTTCTACTTCCAGTTTCTTTGATTCAACATCTTTACCATCTTTCTTATAGACAAAGTCTGTCCATAAGGCTTCTTCTTTCTGTATCTCTTGGACTTTTGTTTTAATGTCCAAAGCATAGTATTTATCAAAGGCCAAAAACCTGACATGTTGCTGCTCCTGCTTACAGCCAATTACCATGGCTTTTTTCTCTTGCTCTTGCACTTTCTGGACTATTGATTTTACGTCCAATACTAAGAACTTAACTAAAGCCAAAGATCTAGCCTCCTGGGTTTCATCTTTTTTCCTACAACCAGGTATCATTGTCATCCTTGGCGACAAACTCTTCATCAGCACTTTCCTGGACTAAGTGCTTCAGGTGTGCTAATTCCTTATTAGCCGTCACTTCGGCTGATCCATCAGGTTTTCTTAGTATACTGAGTGGTGTCACTCCTTCAGTATACAATTTGGCCTCTGCAAAATCTACACAAGCTATGAAGGGTTGAGGGTCTACATTGATCTCCTCTGTCTCTCCATGCATAAGGCCATCATGATCTTCTGATGTAGTGAGGAAGGCACACATTTGTTGGTGTGAATCCAATCCCTTCTAAGTAGAGCATTGTACTTAGCATTGTTGTCGATAACAAAGAATGTCGTCATGCAGTCCTTGGTTTCCACACTCAGGTTGATGGGCAAAATGCCCTGAACCATCTATTTGTCTCCAACGAAACCAGCAATGGTTGTGCTGGTTGGAATTTATTCAGGGTTCCTCTTTCCTAGTTTCTTCAAAGAATATTTCCGAAGCAGATTTACTGCTGCCCCATTATCCACCAATACCCGGTTCATTTGTACCCCATCGAAAAATGCCTTGATATACAAGGGTTTGACATGTTGTGTCATGGATGTCGTGGGATACTCAAAAGGGTATGAGAGGTTAATACTCACCTCTTCCTCACTCTCATCTCCAATTTCCATTGGTGTGGCCACTTCAGATTCGTCTTGCACCATACTCACTTGTGAGTCCTCACTAGAAACTAGAATTGGGTCAATCTCCTTACCTTGGTGTTAGACTTATTTAGTTTGATGATTTATTTAATTATGTTTTAATTTATTTGAAAGAGAAAAATAGAATCTAAAATTTATTTTGATGATTTATTTGAAAGAGAAAAATAGAATCAAAATTTATTTTGTCACGTTATTTCTCACCTAAGCCTTTATCCTAAATACTGTTAGAATGTATTTAATATTTGATTAAATCAAGCGTTCAAACAGCCTAACACAACAGTAGGCCAAAATGTTCAAAAGGTTCAAGTGGAAGATATTCAAATTAGTAATGGTGGAAATACAACGGCTATAAAGGTTCAAAAGGCCAAAAGGTTCAAAAGATTCAAGTGGAAGATATTCAAATTTGTAATGATGGAGTGGAAGATATTCAAATGGGTAATAATGGAAGTACAACGGCTATAAACGATTATAAATTCAAATGACTACAGTGGTTATAAATGACTACAAATTCAAATGAATACAACGGCTATAAACGGCTATAATTTTCATTATATATACCAAAGCCTCTAATGTAAACAAGTTACAAAAAAAACCTGAAAATATTCTTTGATCTATAATCACTCACATCTATTCTCAGAAATTATACACTAAGCCTTATAGCTTTAAGCCCATCTTTCCTGTGTGAGATCTACAGAAAAATCAAAGTTTCATTTTATATATCTATCTTTGAGAGACATTTATTGTAAGCTTTCTTTGAAAGCAAAAATACCATTTCATCTTGTTAAAGTGTTGCAAACATTATGTTCTTGAAATCTTGAGAGTGATTGTGAATCACTTAAGATTTGTAAGGGTTTGGGCTTGTGAAGTCTGTGTAAAATCCGTGGAGGATTGCTCCAAAGAGGTTTCTAGCACCCATGTGAAGCTAGAAGATAGTGAAAAATCTCAAGTGAAGCTTGAAGAGTGGATGTAGGCTTGGTTGAAGCCGAACCATTATAAATCTGTTTGTCTCCTTTTCCCTAATCTCTTTACTTTCCTACTACTGCTATAGCTATCTAATGTTCATGTGTTAATCATTTGATTTACCTCATATGTTAGTTATACTTCATTGTTATTTTGCTTGATCATTTAGTGCTAAGTTTATCATTGTGCTTGATAATAATTTGTTGTACGAGTAGTTAATTTTATTGGGGTATTATTAATTTTAATTTGTAGAAACCTAATTCACTCTCTCTCGTAGGTTGCTTTTTGGGTAACAATTGGTATCAGAGCATGGGGCTCTTGTTTAGATTTAACAATCTTAAGTTTTTGATCCATAACAACCATGTATTCTACTTACTCTGTTGTAGGACAAGCTAGCAATAGGTCACCTCTCTTTGATGGTAGTAATTTCATTCATTGGAAAGAAAAAATGACTTTGTATCTTCAAGTTACCAATTATGCTTTGTGGCTCATTATCACTAAAGGTTCTAAAATCCCTTTCAAGGTAGTAGACCATATCAGTATGCCTAAACTTGAGGATGAACTTGATGAGCATGATTATAAACTCCTTCAAGCTAATGCTAAAGCCAAGCTTATTCTTGTGTGTGGACTAGATGCAAATGAGTACAATAGAATTTCTGGATGTATTACTGCTAAAGAGATTTGGGATAAACTTGAAATCACCTATGAAAGAACTAGCCAAATAAAAGAGTCTCGGATTGACATGCTTATTCATGATTATGAACTATTTATTATGGGATCATTTGAATCTATTTCTGAGATGTTTTATAAATTTACCAATATTATTAATGCTCTAAAATCTCTTGGTAAATCTTATACTAATGGTGAGCTTGTGAGAAAAATACTTAGATCTTTGCCAAGTGAATGGGAAGCTAAGGTTACAGCTATCCAAGAAGCAAAAGACGTAACAAAATTAGGCATTAAAGAACTCCTAGGCTTACTCATGGCTCATAAACTTTCAATGATGGATGACAGCAAAAAGGAAGCCATTTGGGGAGAAAATAATGAAGTAGCCAACCTGTGTCTCATGGCTCTTGGAGAAGAAGAATTCACTCAAGATGAGGTAATTTCTAATTATGTAAAACTTGAAAGTTCTTTCAATGAATTACATGACATATTTAGAAACGTTTGCGTTGAGAATTCTAAATTGAAAAAATTAGTTACTTCTCTTTCAAATGATGTGGATGTTTTAAAAATGGAAAATGCTACTTTGAAAAATGACTTTACGTCTATTGCCAATGAGAAAAACATTTTGAAAAACAATGTTGAGGATTTAAACAAAACTCTTGAAAATTTTGTAAAAGGAAAAGAAAACCTCAACAAGCTTCTTCGAAATAAAAAATGTGTTTTTGACAAAGTAGACATTGGTTTTGATCCTCCTAAATCTTTTATGAGATTAAATATTCTTGAGACTAATCCCTGTGGACCCAAGAAAGTGTGGATACCAAGAAAGAAATCAAGATATTTTGTAGGTGGAATCTCAAAGAACACCAAGGACTTCGAGAGGAAATGCACAACAAGAGTGTTCAATCTAAAGAGCAAAATCAACTCCTACAAGAAGAAGAATAATGAAATGAAAACCACCAAGATAAACAATAGAGGTAATGTATGGGTGAAGATTCTAAAGAGGTAAATGAAGGTATGACTCCTAACACACCTCTAAGCTTAAAGTTCTATATTCTTTAAGGTGTGATTTGTGTACAATAGGTTGTGTCTAATCATTGCTTCCATGTAACCTAATTGTACTAAGTTTGCTAAGTCATGTTCTGCTAGTTTTTTTCAAACATTCATTGAACTCAAAAATGAGAATTATATTATTTTGATAAATGCCTAATAGAATATGAATGATTCATGTATTCATTAACATTTTATTTCATGTCATCCATTGCTATGAAAAAGAGATAAGAAGTGATAAATTTTTTTGTGAGCATACTTTTCACATCTTATATATGACTTCATACTAATATGTTAATTCCTTTTTGAGTCATATCTTTGTAAAATCAATTTTGATGTCATAGCATATTTTTGAGATGTATACTATCTATATTTTGAATTCTACATTTGTGATCTCAAGAATATACTCAATATGAAAATTTCATGCTTATATGCTTTACATTGAAATATTTGAATGAGTTGTGAAATTCCTTGATTATGATCCATCAACAATGTCTAAATGAAAAGAAGTATCATGATTTTTCTTGGCATATGGATTGCTATACTTTGAACATGCTTCATTTTTTGGATTTACATTAGCTTCATGAGATTATATTGAGTTTAACCTATTATGAGCAATATTTGGTATTCTACATAATGCTTGAGCTATGATCGTTAAATCTTCTAGATTGCATATTGATATCCTTGGTAGATTACATGTTGGTATCATTTTGGCATCCTTATTGGTAACATTTGACATCCTATTTGATATTATTGAGGAGAACATTTCAGGTATGAGCTTTCATTTATTATATCTCCTATTGATTTTGCCAAATGAAACAAGGGGAAGAATTTAAACTTGATTATTTTTTAAAATCCCCTCAGTTTCTATTTTGTTTTTGATATCAAACTTATGGGCTTGCACCTTCACATGTTACTTTTTTTTTTTGCCCATTATTGTCAAATGGTATGAGCTTCAATTGTATGATCATTATGTGCTATTATTTTTTTGATATCATAGAGCTACCTTGATATGGATGATTATTTGTGCTATAATGAGACTTACATTATTTCATCCTATATGTTGTACCATACTCCCTCTTTGTGCTTGATTTTGTTGAAAATGTCATCGGGGGAGAAAAAGAGACTTGATTGTTTTAGTATCTCTGATTATTTTGGTATCTCTATGCTTTTGGTATCTTAATTCTTACAACGTGACCTTTGAGTTGATTAGTTGTTGATAATGTAAAAGGAATATCGTTTTCCTCAAGGAAGAGTGACTTGAACTTTAGCTCCATATTTATGCTATTGCTTGGAAACCTTGTTTGATCTATGCACTGTTATGTCTATTATAGTCTTGAGATTGGTATGCTCTTGTTAAGAAACTGAGAATTAGTTCATGCTCAAATGCTTTTCATATACTCATTAACAATTTGGTCTCTCATTATTATTTTTTATTTGGGCTTAATTTTCTTATTTTTTTCTTTTCTTTTTAATTTCATTTTTCAGTACTTAAACATAAACACAACAACAAATCAAAATACAAATATTTACATTAAAAAAAAAACACCCTTCATTTTTTTTACGGCCACATGCCGATCAAAATAAACATAAAAAAAAAACCATTCATTTTTTTCCGGCCATACGTCGATCTTACTTACTCGCCTCTTCCATCGTTTTCTTCTTCTTTTATCACCTTGGGTGACCCTTGACGCCCCTGCCTCCATGCTTTCATCGAGAGCGATGACTCCTCGCTGACTATCAAAGGCCAAGAACGACGTTGCTCCAAATCGGACCATGGAGGTGGTCTTCCGTTTAAGCTCTTTATTTTCAGCCTTCAGTGCACCTATTTTTGCTCGTGCATCCTTGTACATGCGCTGAAGCAGAGAGAGTTGGGCGTTGACCTGATAGAGCTCACTCGTCCTGCTCTGCAATCGGTGAGCCAATTTTGTGACTGCAGTCACCGTCTCCATACAGGATGTCAGTGTGAAATGATTAGCTTTAATGTCAGATTGAGCTGCCATGATTTGCTCAATCGACATCATAGGAAGGTTAGGCAGAGGAATGACAGGAAGAGGAGGAGTAGGGACGCTCGGTTCAGCAGAGCTTATGGGATTGTTTAGGTCCGGAAACAAAGTGAGGGGACGGGATGAGGAAGCTATGGATTAGAGGTGAGAGGTGTCAAAGAAATGAGTTGTAGAGAAATAGAAGCGAACAGACTGAGGTTTGGCCTCTTCCGTTCAGTTTCTTTGTCTCTCGATGAGGAAGACAAAATAGAAGAGAGTGGTGAAGAAGAGATAGAAGAGAATGATGAAGAAGAAAATGGAAGAGTGCGCGATTAAGAAGAAGACAAAAGAGAAGAAGACAAGAGGGAGAGAGAGCCGAGGCAGCTGATTGACTGATTGATCCGTCTCGCTTTTGTTGGTCGGCTGACGCAAAAGCGAGGACGCGTGTCCGACAAGATTTTCGACGAACAAAAAAAGAGACGCGGGCGAATCATATATATATATATGTATATATCTGTTTTGATTATCTATTTTTCAATGTCATTTATCACTATCATTTTCCTCCTCTTCCTCCAGATTCTAACCCATGATTTCCTTTTGATAATGTCATAGGGGGAGAAAACTTAAGATGTTATGTATTATGGTATTATTTTCAAATTATGGTATTATTTTCAAACTAATCTGATATTATCTTAATCTCATATCATGTCTCTAATTAAAACTTATTTATTACACATGTGCTAACCTATGTATTTAGAAATGAATTCAGGGAGCATGACTTGAGGGAGAGTTTTTCTTACTACCAAATCAAATCAAAACATCATTGTGTGCCATTATCAAAAGGGGGAGATTGTTAGACTTATTTATTTTGATGATTTATTTAATTATGTTTTAATTTATTTGAAAGAGAAAAATAGAATCCAAAATTTATTTTGATGATTTATTTAATTATATTTTAATCAAAATTTATTTTGATGATTTATTTGAAAGAGAAAAATAGAATCAAAATTTATTTTGTCCCATTATTTCTCACCTGAACCTTTATCCTAAATATTGTTAGAATGTATTTAATAATTGATTGAATCAAGAGTTCAAGCAACCTAGCATAGCAGCAGGCCAAAATATTCAAAAGGTTTAAGTGGAAGATATTCAAATTAGTAATGATGGAAGTACAACGGCTATAAACGGCTATAAAGGTTCAAAAGGCCAAAAGGTTCAAAAGGTTTAAGTGGAAGATATTCAAATTTATAATGATGGAGTGGAAGATATTCAAATTGGTAACGATGGAAGCACAATGGCTATAAACAATTATAAATTCAAATGAATACAACGGCTATAAACAGCTATAATTTTCATTATATATACCAAAGCCTCTAATGTAAACAAGTTACAAAAAAACCTGAAAATATTCTTTAATCTGTAATCACTCACATCTATTCTCAGAAATTATATATTGAGCCTTATAACTTTAAGCCCATCTTTCCTGTGTGAGATTTACAAAAAAATCAAAGTTTCATTTTATATATCTATCTTTGAGAGATGTTTATTGTAAGCTTTCTTTGAAAGCAAAAATGTCATTTCATCTTGTAAAAGTGTTGCAAACACCGTGTTCTTGAAATTTTTAGAGTGATTATGAATCACTTAAGATTTGCAAGGGTTTAGGCTTGTGAAGTCTGTATAAAATCCGTGAAGGATTGCTCCATTTGTAAAGAGGTTGCTAGCACCCCTGTGAAGCTAGAAGAGAGTGGAAAATCTCAAGTGAAGCTTGAGGAGTGGATGTAGGCTTGGTTAAAGTCGAACTACTATAAATCTGTTTGTCTCCTTTTCCCTAATCTCTTTACTTTCCTACTACTGCTATAGCTATCTAATATTCATGTGTTAATCATTTGATTTACCCTATATGGTAGTTATACTTCATTGTTATTTTGTTTGATCATTTACTGCTAAGTTTATCATTATGCTTGTTAATAATTTGTTGTACTAGTAGTTAATTTTATTGGGGTATTATTAATTTTAATTTGTAGAAACCTAATTCACCCCATCTCTTAGGTTGCTTTTTGGGTAACACTTGGTTTTTATCTTCAGCTTGAAACTCCTATGGTAGTATATGCACCATATTTACTGACACAGGAGGAAACGAGCCAAATTGGACAACTGGTTGTACCTGTTTCTTTTCCTGGCCAACTAGTTTAATTACTTCAGAAGCATCTTCCATGCTACATTTTGGCACTTTAGTACTAGTAACTTTCTTCGAATAGTCCGTTTCTGTTGATTTTTTGACCAAAAATGTCTATTCAGCCATGAAGGCTTCGAACATTTCCTCCTCAACCATCTCCTTCCTTTAGCCTAGGCCAACTTCTCCCTTTATCTCACTATCACTTTCCATCAAAGCCCTTTCCAATCCTGCTAAACTGGATCTTTCTTTGGCTTTTAGTTCGGAGTGAACTTTGGCCAACTGCTCTCTGCTGCAACTCATTTTGTCTTAAGGAGTCGAGTTTGGACTATGATCTGACTTTAGACTTTTCTTTCCCTCTGTCTAGCCCTTTGACTGGACCAATGAAGAGCTTTCTCCACTTTCTTTTCAGATCCTTCTGGTACTCAGTGTGCCTTCGTTAGATCTTATTTCTTTGGGATCTAGAAATCAGTAGGACCATATTTGGTTTCTTTGTTTTTGGATGCTTTAGTAACACCCAATTATTTGGAGCCACCAAAGGAGGTTTAACCATCTTACCCTGGTCTCCAGCAACATTTCTTTGGGTAGACATTTCCCGAGATTTGTTCTGCATGACAAACCAATTTGGAACTCCAGGTACCCATGAACCCACTAGCCCAGTTGTCGAACTGTCTTTTTCTTCCTTCGAAACCAGTTTCGAGGCTGGCTGTGAAGGCCATTACTTGGCTCTGACCCCCTGTTTTGGGCCTAATTCAGGCCTTCTATGAAGGTGGCCAATTTCTTTTTTGTGTGAGGCTGGTCTAGGGGGCAAATCTCTGGCTTTGACCTCATGACTTGAGCCCACTTCAAGTCTCCTCTCAGGATGATTGCCCTCTATTTTATAATAGTTGGGTGGTCTGAATTCATGTAGACGTCTTTTGCCCTTAGAGTGCGCTCTAGTAGCTGTTGGCTCAGCCATGAATGGCTGCTGCCTAGTACCAGTTGGATATGGTCTCTTGTTATAGGCACTGGTTGGTTTAGGACGCCTCTGCACATCTTTGTGATATTGCTTCCCATCAATCGAAAGCCCTTTCAACCATTTGTAGCTTAACCTACACCTAGGACACATTTTTTGCATGAAAGCTGCCTCTAAAGAATCATCATCCAGTGTCTCTTCATCAAAATCTTCCCTCTAGTCTGCAAAGCCTTGTCCAACAGTTGGTAAACTTTTAGCATCTTTCTTGATAGTAGTTTGGCTAGCAACATGCATTTGCACATTAACCTCTTCCAATTCCTTCAAGGATAAGTTTTGGAAGTTTGGCACAATAACATTGGCTGCAACTTCTCCAATTTTTGGGAATAGATTAGTGTCAATCCCCATAGCCTTTTCTGCTTTAGCTGGAAATTTTAAACTCCCCTTTCGAATTTGCCCTTAGATCCTGTCTTAAAAAACAATACAGTTTTTAGTTGAGTGAGCCCAAGAATTATGCCATTTACAATACACTTTTCCTTTAAGTTCCTCTGGAGACGAAATTTTGACTCTTTTTGGTAACTTCAGGAAGTTTTCCGTAAGCAAATGATAAAAAATGTCATCTGCCGTTGTTAAATCGAAAGAGTATTTCCTATGAAGGTCTTTATTTTTAAACTGCTGGTTTATTGTTGTGTCTTTATGAATTAATGCTTCACAGATCATAGGTTCTTTCCCTACAATCTCTGCTGCATTAATCTCATAATTAGGGTCTCTATAATACGTCTTGTATGATGCATTACTTCAATCTTGTTCTTCTTCTAGTAATGCTTCATAAGTAGACATCTTATAGGTCAGTTCTACTAAGTCTCTAAACTCAGTTGAGTCAAACTTCTTTCGAAGCCTAAACTCTAAACCATTTTGAGCTAATCTCATGAACTCAGGCTCTGGTAGGATGATCCTACATTTGTTTCGTGCTCTTTTGAATTTGGTAATAAATTGAACAGCCTTCTCATCAGGCCTTTGACTCAACCTTGCCAAGTCCGCTGGAAACTTCTGGCTTCGTTTGGAAGAATTGGGCATGAAATGCCTCCTCCATTTGTTGCCAAGTTTGGATGGAGCCAGGTGTAAGATTAATATACTATATAAAAGCTGCCCCAGTTAGAGAATTTGGGAACAGTCTTAACTTCATGTAATCATTATTGGTAAATTCACCACATTGAGCAGCGAACCTAGCAATATGCTCTACCGTTGACTGGTTTCCATTCCTATAAAAAAGAGCAAAGTCTGGTATCCTAAACCCTCTTGGGTATTCATGTACTCGATCTACTCATTCTGGATATGGTTTTCTGTACACAGGAGTTTGAACCCCCTGAGCCATCGGTCCACACATCTCTCTAACAATATCAGTCATTTGGTCCCCAGGAACCATATTTTGTGCTTGTTGAACCACTACTGGAGGAACAAACACAGGATTTGATGGACAACCTTGTGCTTGAGGTCCTCTTGGTCCATAGGGCGGTATATTTTGTAGGACAATCTTCACTGTATTTAAAAGATTTAATTCTATTGTGTACACAACAACAATTAGAATTTAAAGAAATAAAGAAAATGAGAGAATTTGTTTGATTACAAAAATCAAACTCGAAATAATAAATAAATAAATAAATAACAGATTTTATTTTGGTACAAAAACAAAATTTAAATCTGATTTTAATAAATAAAAACAACACTGAAAATAAATTAAATAACTTACTTGATTTAATTTCTTCGAATTATTTTCTGATCAAGTCTAGTGTTTGACACTGTGTCCTTAAGACAGATTCGTCCTCTCCACGGTGCTTTTAGAATTTGGACGTCTATCTCTCAGGATGAAATGATCTACCACAAACAATAGCAGTACTACAAATTGTTTGCCTTACGAACACACTAAGTGTTTACACTATTTCTTTCAGAAATAAAATGCAACAACAAAATGAAGAATAGAATAAGCAGAGGTGAAATACGAAATTTCTGAATATTAAAAAACATCAAATGAGGGTGGTCCTATTTATAGATGTAAAGGTGGCTCTTGGTTTTAAATTGAATAGGTATGATACCTGTTGGTTTTGAATTCGAACAGATTTGAATCTGTTAATAATTCAAACAGATAGCAAAAAATGGGAAGGGCCCGGTTTGGGTGTGCACTAATTCCAAACTAGTTTATTTCTATTTGAAAACGGGAAGGACCCTGTTTGGATGTACAGAAAATCCAAATCAGTTTAATTTGAATTCTAGATTTTATTTTACCAAAAATAAAATTAAATTCAAATGTTTTTGGCCCAAAAAGATAAGTATTGGGCCGAACAAGCCCAATCCAACCTCACACCACGCACCCGCGCCCAAGCCCAGCCTAGCCCAGCGTGTGTGGTGATTTTTGGGTCCAATGGGTCTAGCCCATTTTGCCCCTAACCTCTCCCTCTAAAACACTTGGGTACCCCTTGGGGCACACCCCAAGTACCAAACTCAAGCCTTATAAACCCATTCAAAACCTCCCACCAAATCAATGTGGGACAAACCATTTTACAACCTTAAGGAATTTCCACCAAAACTCCATTTCCATGGAGCACACTTTAGCTTCAATTTCCCATTCACTCGGTAATGGTTTTGAGCAACCAAATATACCACGTGAATCACAACGCGGCATAGAACGCGTTACCACTTTGACCCGTGAAAATCGACGCACGGAGCCCACCTAAAAAATAGACCAAACTTAGGAAAAAATTCTGATTTTATCTAGAATTTTATAACCATTTCCAACATATTTGAGGCTGGTTGTCCCTGTGGTGCTGGCTGTTATTGAGGGTATGGGTAACCCCTCTGAGTCTGTACTACGAAAGGACCTGCGAAAGGTACTGGAACAGGTGTTGTGTCTCTTCCAATTGCAGGAAACCCTTCCAGCCCTCCGGGTACAAATTCGAACAAAGAATTAATGAATCCCCTCGTACCAGGTATGGCTTCGAAATGGGATTTGGAAACATCCTTATGCCATTTTCTTGTATTGGGCCAGATCCACCAATTTGCATGGCTTCACTGTTAAGAAATGAGGCATTATGATTTGTCAAGGCCTCGAAAGAGGCTCATACCAAGACTGAGGTGATGGTCTTTCATAGTTTTGATTACTAGTTTGACCATTAGAATGTCCATTATTTTACATAGGCTGTTTATCTCTAGCCAATCTTTACTGAAGGACATTTGAAATATCCTCTATTTGCCTTGCGTTAGTTGGTTGATGAGTATTCATTCGATCCATAAAGGACGTTGCTCATCTTTCCATTGTGTTCATTAATTGTTGTCCCATAGCATCTACTAGGCCTCCCCATGGATTGATTAGCTGAGTAGGTGGAACAGTGGATGGTCCAATTCCTTGGCCTCGTCCAATACTTTGAACATGTGGTACTTGCTCCGAAGTACTGGTCTGTTCGACCATAGGTTCTGATAAAACAGGTACTTCCACAGGATGTGTTATTACATTATCCTCTGGATTAGGTATTTTTACCTCTCCTTCCACGCCTTCTTCCAAGCGTTCATTTTCTCCTTATCTCCTACGTCTAGCCATTTTAATTAGTCCCATCGGGCATGCCAAAAATATATGTTGGCTTTTTGACTTTCGAAAGTTATTATTGTAATTTTGAGCGTGCCAACAAGGATTAATCAGTCCTTACAGAATATTAATTGCCAACCAATTATCAGACGATTGTGTTTTAGTTCTTTCAGCCTCAATGAAGAGGACTTTTACTGATGGCTTTATTTAGGAGAATTAAGCAAACAACGATTAAATGAAGAACAATTTCATTAAGTAAAATGGAAGACTTACAAAGATCCAAATCAGCCCCATAGAGGTTTACAGCAACAAACTACTTGAAACTACTCCTATGAACGAAGTGCAGTGCAGGAATTTGAAGTATAGAAATGTAAAGAATAAGAAATGTAAAAACTGGAAGGAAAATAAAGTAGATAAAACTGGTTTTTTGGATCTGAGTCTGGGGGCTCTTTCTGGGGCCTTCTTTGCTATTTATACTTCTTAATGACAATCGTCGAAATGAACTTCTAACTGTCGAACCACCCCTCCATGATCGCTAATGTTTCCTTACAGTTAGCTCTGCTATGCCATATCTGCAGCTAGGCTTCCCTCATGATTTTGAATTTAAATATATGTATAACTATTAAAAGTCACGTCATCTTGTATCTCTTTGCTGATCTAGTGCTACGCAGATCTTTAATAACCAATACTAACTGTCACATGTGTAATTATAATTGAAGATTTGAATTGTTTTCCCGTATTGTCCTCATCCTGCCACGTGTTGGACTGTGATTGGCATGTACAAAATATGTAGCCAATAAATTTCATGAAAGTTTATTGCTATAAAACAAAATATTTTTAACTTCTAAAAGAACACCATCATACTTATACTTAGTTCACTAAACAAATCCTAAAATATTGTAGTAAGTGAATATCTTTTACAAAAACTTGATTTTTTAGATTTTTTTTTTTACTTGTCCCATATTAAATTTATATTTAGGTCCCATAAAAAAAATTAAAAAAAAAATTAGGTAAAAATATTAAAAATATCCTTCACTCCTTGACCCAAACTTATATTGAATTGAATTTTATTCAGATGTTTATCCAAGTTAAGAGAGACTCAAATTCTTACTCAAAATTTTATAAAATTTTCCATGATTCAAATTTACTACTATCAAGTAAAGTTTTTATTTAAATTTGAGCTTGTGTATTGGAGTGATACATATCAAATAAATTTTTTTTTTTTTCAAATTTGAGTAATTTTTTTTTGATCGGCTTTTTTTTAAACTAAAAATATAAAGTAAAAAAATATTGCAATAATAGAATTCTTTTATTCAACCTTTTTTTTTTAAGAGATCCAAGTATAATATAATTCTTTTAGAAAGTTAGAGAATATATTTTTAGATAAAAATTTAATTAAAAATTACATAGTTACCTAAAATATTTAAAATTTTTAAGGCTTGATTTGACATATAAAAAAAAAAAAACTAAAAAATTAAAAAGCACCAAAAAAAAAAAAAAGTAAAAAAAGCCTATACTATTCACCAATACTTTTGGCGGGAAATCTGTCAGTTTGGGAAAAAAAAAATAAAACACAAGTCAATCAAGCTGTGCAGCCACAATTTAGCAGTGCAATTTCCCATGAAAAGTGAAAACGTGGCACGTTTGTGAGCCACATTTGCTATAAGAAAAATGCTTGAGAGCACTAATTAGTGCTCCCACTAATTAGGTGGCAGTGGGTCCCGTCATTAATGATGTGATGTTTTAGTTTTGGAGTTGTGTTTTTTTTTTTTTTTTTTACTTTTTTAATGCATTAGTGCTATTAGTGGTGATATTTTTAGTGGGATGAATCATTGTTGTTGCTATAATAAAACATTGAAAAGAGAGAGAGAGTGTTGCTGACAGTGTTGCTGACTGTATCAGTAAGAGCATTTTGATAATTTCGATATTTGTTATAATATTTTATTACACTTTTTTTTTTTTATAAAAAGACAATTTTTTCTCAAATCATCATATTTTTTTTTTCTATTTTTTAGTCCAAAAAATCAAAAAATACACTTATTTATAATACTCCAAACAATCCCTAAATACATGTCTCCTAATATTTGAGATAATTTTAACCGTTGAAGAATTAAACAAAAATTAGAAAAATTTTGAATTGTGTAACTAATATAATAAGTGGCCAATCATAGGCTGTCACATCAATTAGAATGTTGGAGCTCTTAGATAATGGGTTGGAGAAAACCTTTTTCTACACGTCATCTCCAGCTAAATAGTCCAAGAACTATTTATCTTAGAACTAACAATCCATTGCATTGCAATCCCTTCTTTTCTAATCTGTCTAAACAAACACCTCCTAATCTGTAAAATTTTTCAATATTTTTGCCCCTTCTACCACTTATTGATGCATGAAAATAGATAAGAAAGAAATAAAAATACATTGAGCTTGAAATTAACCCTTGCACGTCATATTATTCAAAAACTTTTATCGCAGAAAATTCTGTTTTCAACTCCCTTCAGAGCTTGAAATCATAAAAGATGGTTACGAAAACCAGAAGTGATACATTATTGTATTTCCAGTCAACATGAGATGATTTCAGTTCAGCAATTGTTTGTGCTTTGAATTAAAGAAATTAAAAGCAAAAGGATAACTAACTTCACAAATGGAAATACTTTTACGTCTACAACAAAGAACCCTCCATGTTCATTCTGTTGTTTTCTCTCATGCTGATTTCATTTGCTGCAAAAAGTACAAGCACAGGTCAAATGAGGTGATTATAGGAAAAATACAATAATAACAAGAAATAGCATGTTTTCTTGATATCCCCCCAAAAATGAATCCTTTTTGTGCCCCATAAAATAAATTGCTCAAATTACTCTAGTCATCCAAATGCCAAAATCGAATGGCACAGAACTTCAGATGAAAGCACATATGTGTTAATTTTGGTAGAAATTTTTTTATTACATACTGTCAAATAAGATGTAAATGGTGTCAGTTAGACTCATTAGTTGTGATCATATACAAATATGTATAGGATATTGACAAGTTTCTAGGAAGTAGGGGTACGTATGTTGGTCATGTCACGTGAACTAAAGTAGGTAAGGGGTAAGCCTTCCGTGTGGAAACCAATTTAGAGGCCCACTTATAATCTTGATGGGCAAATAGGGAATTGATGTTTGTGTGCTTGAGGTTCCCACTCCAAACCCTAGCCTCTTTCTCATATGTATCCAATCATCGTGTATGGTATTAGCAGTAGCATAACATATAAAGAAGTAAAGTCATAACGTACAAGTTTGATTCCCATCATTGACGGATTTAACAAATGTCAATGGTGAAGTGATATTATGAATGTTTTATCAAATTGAAGCATATTAGAGAATATTTCAGAAGGACTCACTCTTTTCTCTTCCTCCAGCTTGGCCTTAATGAATGAGTAGATTGCCACTCCAGCAATTGCAATGCATGTTCCAATGCCAGTTTGTGTCGATATCTTGTTACCTGTATAGCAATTGAATTGTTAGATGTCTTCTGAATATGAAGATTCAATAAATAAAAAGCTAACGGACATGATCAAAATGAGAAGAAATGTGTAAGTGTATTACCGAAGACTATAATTGAAAAGCCAATCACAAACACACGCTTCAACACATTGCCAACTGCATGTGTAAGAGGTGCAACCCTTTCAAGGGTGTTGGTCGCCAACTGAGAATCCAAAGAGTAAAAGTGTTATCAGTATTAAAACTGTGCTATACACTTCTTCAAATAGGTGCAACTTACAAAAGTAAAAATAAAAAAAGGCTAAAAAACTCATGATCAGGTGAAACAGGCAAGGTGAGAATATTGAGCCGTGTTATGGCATTATCACTAATTTAACATAGTAATGTCACACCATACAAGTTTGATTCTCATCGCTGATGGAATTAACAAATGTCAATAGTGAAATTATCTTGCGAATATGTTCTCATGGTTTTCTCTTTTTTTTCTTTTCTTTTCTTTTTTTTTTTATGAAAAAAAAAAAAGCATACCTGATTGTAGAGATGGTAAAACATTCCAACCCAAAAGAGATCCGAAATGAACTTTGTTAGCCCTACTTTAGCAATTGCATCGCTAAACCCATGCTTCATAAGTTTAGGTCCTTCCAACTGTATGACCAAACAGTAAACAGAGGAAAAAGAAGAAATTGGCATAAGACATTAATTCATTGATAACCAAAATCTACATTAGTTACTAAGCGAAGTCTTACTCACAATGATGGCAGGTGGAATACAGACAACGAGGGCAATAATTGAAATGTAAGCATACAAATTAGTGCTGTCCATATCAGTCTGCAAAAGAAGTGACCATTAAAACGAAAGACAGAGAGGCATAAAAGAGAAACTTCTTTTGAGTTTATTGGCACATATTTAAGTTAAAAAGAGCACAATCCAAAGTATTGTGAGGATAACCATGGCCTTCTTCGAGTATATACTCCTGTAAGTGAAGGAAATGTTGGAAATCATAGCACTGATGAAGCCCAACCAGTTGAACGACAGTTCAGTAAGTGAAGCCATCGAAACACCTGTGCATTCAATTGGTTGTTAAATCACACACTAATATGTCAACTGTGTAATATTTCAAATAAATTTTCTGCACACATTGCTGATGCTGTGTTTGTTTAGGATGAAAGTGGTAGAAAATGAAAAAAATAAGAAACTTTTTTGTGAAGTTTAGCATGAAAGTGGTGGAAACTAGGAGAAAGTTAATTTACTTGTATAACCAATATTACCATTAAAATAAGTTCTTAATCTCTTGCAAAAAACACAAGAAAATTTAAATATGTTCATGCATGGAGTTATCTATAATTAAAATTTTCAAATTTCTCTATCTTCTAGCAAAATTTTCATCCTAATCAAATGCTTGCAAGATAATATATTTTCATTTCCATTTTTTTTTTTGTTTTAGTACTGTATTTTCTTTCTAATCAAACGGAGCTTAAGAATTACAATCCATGTCAGAGTTACAGAATCTAAAAGTTACCATATTTTTTTCCTGGGTTTTTCACAATTTCCATCAACCGACATTAAAAGTTAGTACATGTCTAAGTATCCATTCTCCGACAAGGATAAACAAACAAAAACAGAGGAGCTTACCAAGAACAACCGGAGCCAGTGATAGCCATAGAGTCAACGGTATCTGCTGTCCAAGTATGAATTGAGAAGCCGCAGCATTGAAGAAAGGCTCCAGGGCTGGCTCAGAAACATTTAAATGTTAATCGAATAGATTTTGGAAAGTAAGCATAATTTAAAAATTAACAATTTGGTCGCATAAAAGCATGGAGCTACCTTTGATTGTGTGAGTAAATGAGACAGCAACTGCTGCAAATGAGACATTGCTGGTCACATGGCCTAAAGCATGACACACAGCGACAGGGAGGAGTAGCTTAAAGAGGTTTGAGTCCATAGGCTACAAAAAACCACGAGTCATGAGCCGGTAACATATCAGCACGTTTGAAAGAGGGTGGCCAAGGTAATAAAAAAAACGACAATGCTACGTAACTCAAATTTTGTGGCTCAAATAGCCAAAACGACGTCGTTTTGAGTACAAAACAACATAAAAATGGCCAAAACGACGTCGTTTTGGCCATTTGAGCCACTTTTGAGCCACAAAATTTGAGCTACGAGACATTTTCCTAAAAAAAAAATGTAAATGAGAAGGGGGTCTGAATTAATAGAGATTAAAACTCGGCTAAATCTCATTCTTCAAAATTATCAAAATTTAAATCTTATTTATTTCACTACTATCAAAGAGATGCTATTATTTAATTTATCATGTAGTTGAACTTTATAATATTCCTCAAATAAAGTTGTAGATTATGCCCATTGACTATTTGTCCTCAATGTTAATACTTAAAGATCCTAATGTTGAGGTGTAAATAACACACACATATATATATTAATTATATACAAAATACAAGTGTTTTAGTTTGGTCATGGCATCATTAATAGGAAGCATATGGATTCACATTGTGATTTATGTGACTTTTACACTTCAGTTTAAGCCTCTCGCAAACATTTTTCTATTCTTATTCTTATTTTTTTAAAAGGGTAAATTACACCTTCCTTCCTCAAGGTTTAAGAAAAATACAAAAAGACTTTTAGTTTTGATTAAATTACACAAACCTCCCCTTAAATTTTTTTTTTTTATTATCAGAACCTCCCCTTAAATTTCAAGCATAACAAATTAACACATACCGTAATGAACCATTAATAAAATAGCGGCTACTGCTTATGTCATACCATATATTTTTTGAATGTCGAATTTACCTTTTCTTCAAATAAATGAACCAAAGTTACTTTCTCCACTTTTAAAATAACCAAATAATTTTCTGTAAAAGCTAATCAATATGTTGATTAATATATACGTACATATCAAATATGAGGGTAGATGGGTGTTGTTTTGTGTTCTTGTTCGAGTTGAGGGGATTTGCAACATCTAATCAAAATAGTACAATATTAAGCTCAGGGATCAAGTAAGTGATTACAGATCTTCTTGTTGTGAATTATAGAACTTCTTATCAGTCAAGTAATACTATTAAGCTCTCTTATCCAAAATTGTGGAGTTTTTTTTTATAATATTTTTCTTAAACTTCCAGGAAAGTAAGTGTAATTAATCTATTTAAAATAAACTATGAATAATATTCTTTTGAAAAGTATATCAGTAAAGGAGGTGGATTCCTTACAAGCCATAATATGAAGTGAAGGGTGATGTACGGGCCTGTGGTACATTTTTCCATGAATTTCGTTTCGATAATTCTAATTATTAATTTTTGTCAAACACTTTGGGTATATTATTCATAAAAAAATTAAGTCGATTAAATAATCATAGGCTACTCAATTTATCACATTTGTTACAAAAAAAAAAGAAAAAAAAAAGACGATAATTGAATTTTTAAAAATCGACTACTCATTTTTATTTTGTGACAAATGCAATAAATTTAGCCTCTGTTTGGGATTGGCTTTTTTGGGCTTTTTTGGCTAAAATAGCCACAAAAAACAAAATAGGCTATTTTAGCCACAAAAAACAAAACATCAAATCCAACCCATAATCATTACAATCCTCTCTCACAAAAAAAGCCAAAAAAGCCAAAAAGCCAAAAAGCCCTTCCCAAACCAGGCTAAAATAGCCCAGGCTAAAATAGCCAAAAAGCCAAAAAGCCAACCCACTTCCCAAACGGAGGCTTAATAGGTTACGATTATTAAATCGATCTAATTTTTTTCATAAAAGATATACACAAAGTGTCCAATAAAAACAAATGATTTAGATTATCAAAACAAAACTTACGATAAACTCCAAGAACCCGAACAAGATCCTTTAATTCAAATTAGGGCGAATTATACTAACAATCCCTATAGTTAGTTTGGAACTCGTGTTGCTTTGGTCCTTAACTTTTCAATTGTGACACTTTTGATCATGAATTTTGAATCTTGTTCCACATAAGAACAATTGAAGATGTCATTACTCAATTTCAAAGCAAAGTCGTCAATTTGATAAATATAAACTAATTTGACAAAAATAAATGTCAGAAAATATTATTAAATTTTTAAAAATTATTTCTACCCACTAAAGATAAAATTATGTAAAATTTATAAATCTCTTATTTATTTATTTATTTTACCAAGTTAATTTTTATTATGTGTTTGGATGATGATCATGTAATGGGTGGTTAGTAGGTTTTTAATGTCTAATCGATATCAAATGTTTTTAGTTTTAGATGTTTTGATTTAATGGATTGGTTTAATAATGATATCAAAGTTATCGCCATATTTGACTTTTGAAAAAATAGAAACTAATTTAATAAAAATAAAAATAACCATCCATTACATAATCATCATCAAAACATATAATAAAAATTAATTTAATAAAATAAATAAATGTATAAAAAATTTATCAATTTTACATAATTTTATCTTCGATAAATAAAAATAAAATTTAAAAATTTAAAAATATTTTTTTGACATTTATTTTTGTCAAAAAATTAATTCAAATGATAGACGGGAGAGAATCACCCTCCACCATGAGCAAATGGGTTTGGAGGAGTCCACTTACAGCGCGCTTAGGAAGGCCCACGGTCCAGCTCACCAAACAGTACACCACCCCAACTCCCAAATGTATAACCGACACAAAACTGCGCACAAAACACAAAACTAACCTTCATCATCACCATCGCCATGCTAACTTACACCCCCCAATATCAGTCTCTTATGCTGCGCACATCATCAGTCAAACGAGTACTATAAATTAAGCTCACTTACTAGGGATATGGGAAGTAATTGTAGATCTTCTTGTTGAGAATGTTGAATATCACATTCAAAAAATACCTGGAAATACAATAGGAAAAGGACCGATTGGTAATTTTACTTAGATCTGTGCATAATTCTATTTGTACACTAGACTACCACTTATGCCGAACAAAAAGTAATTACGGATATCAAAATTTGAACAAAATTTAATTTTTCGAATAAAAATTATGTTCAATAAGTAATATTGAAATAATTGGTTTTAATTCAAAATTTGATATCCAAACAACACATTTAGTATTTATTGAGATACTGTGTGGTGTGTAAACACTAATATATTATTTATTTTGATGTATCAAAAAAAAATACTAATATATTTTCAGTAATATTATAAATTCAAACTTAACTATCTAAAAATTTATTCTGCATACACCTGGACCCTACATTATATAAATTTAATTTCAATCACATAACACTCATTCGAAATAAATTCAAAATACTTAAAGTGGGTTCATAACACTCACATGTGATCCTCACTATCACAATGTGAGATAAAGGGTGGACTCCACTAAATTATGTGATGGTCGTGAGACATATTCACATGATGTCCTAACTTGTTATTAATTGGTTAAAATTGTGAGATTCAATTATTTTGTTCATATTTTATGAATTTAATTTTCTAAAATTTAAGTTTTTTTATTTTTCGTGTGTTTTTACTTTTAGTAATTTTTTTAATATTTTAAACAAATTTTTTAGTTTTTAGATGGAACTAACCTACATGTAACTAAAAATAAAATATTTATAAAAAAATATTTCAAAAAATTAATAAATCTACAAGAATACAAAAATATATTAAATTTATTTTTTATATTTAGTGAATTTTTTTAAAAAAATTACAAAATTATAATTTTTAATTGTATTTGTATGAAGTGTATCTAAAAATTAAAAAAAATATTCAAAATATTAAAAATTAAATTTAAAAAATTAAAACCAAATAAATATTTTTTTCTTAAGATTATAAGAAAAGTGTCAAGTGATCTGAAACAATACTCTACCACAGTAATCAGGACCATTAAACAATCACTTCCTCCGGACATGTGGGCCTCACATCTTTATTTTATATTTTATATATGTATAATGTTCTTTAAAAAATTCCAATATTCCTAACATAACCCCAATCACGATTACAACTTCCGCCTCATGCATAGAAAACAAAATTTTAAAAATAATGTGCATTAGTGTCAAAACTTTTGATTTTTTTAGACAAATTAAAATACTTACAGAGATCTTTTAATTGATAAAAAAAATTAAAATTTTAATGTACAAACATTTTTATTTTTAAGTTCCAACAAACAATTTACGACGTTATATTTTGTTTCACATATTGCTGTTGTTTGGCAAGTGGGTTGGAGGTGAATTGGTATTAAAAAAATATAAAAAATAAAATAAATTAATAAGATAAATTATTATATTTAAATTATAATTATTTTATTTTTTTAAAAAAAAAATTAAAAATCAAAAAAATTCTTCCCAACTGAAGCTGATTTAACCAAATTAAATTAACCAAAAAATAAAAAATAAAACTAAAAATATCCATCGATCCAATTTTACGATTTGATTCAATCTTAACGATCCTATCTAAATCCCGATTTTAACAAACTTTCATATTAACTGGTTTGACTGTAAGTTGACAGCTTTAAATAGGGAACAACACCACGGCGCAATTTAGAAAAACCACGTGACTTACCACATGAAGAAGAAGAACCCGGTGGTTATAGCCGGGTACTTCTCGAGCAACCCGACCGGTGCGATCTTGGCATCCCTGCATATACAAAAAGCCGGGTTCAGACACAAAGACACGCAAAACATAACCATCACTTCTCAACCCGAGAAAACGGACCTCACCCGCCTGAATCGCTGCCCGCAGCCGGCGACGAAGCTGCGGCTCGGCTCGGCTTCACAACCTCCCTCTTCGTCGCCGGAAAATTCAAAGCCGCAGCCGCCGATGATGATGAGCTCTCGAGGAGTATGGCTGGCCGGAGCTGCCTCCCCCATATGAGGTTCCCGCCGGAGCCGTCGACGGCGCCTGATCCGGATCCGATCGGAAAGCAAGCGGAGCTCAGGCGTGCTGGCTGGCGGAGCCTGGGGATGCCGGCGGAGATGGTGGTGGCGCCGGAGAGAACTCGAGACTCCATTATACAGAGAGAGAAAGAGAGAGAAATGTGATGTTGGCTAGAGTGAGGACTTAGAGAGAGAGAGAGAGAGGGGGGGGGGACTGGAGATATCGTGCGCCGAGGAGGGCTGAGAGACCATGCGAAGCGTTTTTTGAGTGGTTGTGAGGTGACGAGACCAACGGTTGATATAATTTGGATGGGGTTGTACTTATTTTGGAATGATTCGGTACGCCGCGGGGCCATCATAAAATATTATTTTCCATATTGTTATTCGGACATCTAAATAATTCATAATTTAAAATTCAACAATGCTAGAATTACTTAAATTTTTATTTATTAGGGTTGTTGTAGGGATTTGATTTTCTAGTAATTTTTTTAATTTTTAAAAAAATTTGTTTAAAACATGAAAAGAATTGTTGACTTTTTATATTGACTTTTTAAGTTTTTGATTAAAATGTTGTGTTGCCAAAATTGGCCTTAGGCGTTGTTTGAGAAGTATTAGATTAATATATATTTTTGGACCTTTTATGAAAAAATATAAAATGAGTTGAGACTGAAATGATGTGATAGAAATGTAATGTGACCTAAATACGAGAAAATACAATCCAAATAAGATTGATTGTGATTCAAATAAGGTGATTGGTTAAAATAATATGTACTAGTTTAATCCATGTGAAACAACACTTTAGTGTGTGTAAAGTATTAACTATGTATCATTTCTCTTTACAAATTTGAAATTGAGTCAAAAAGATTTGAGGAGACGGAATCCCATGGCTACAGAGCAAATTATATTGGTAGTCTTTTATATTTTTACTCTTTGTCATTTTGTTTTATGTAATTTTAATTAGCTTAATTTTGAGTATCAATTTGGATACTTGATTACAATTGTTAGTTTTTTGTTTTTTTGTTTTTTTTTTTCTAATGAAAATGCACACGTAAGCGATATGTATATGGTTTTATAAGCAAAAGTATAAACTTATTCAATTCAATAAGTTAACATCAATCAACTTAGTGACAAATTTTTTTGAAAAAAAAATCCTAATTAGTATTATCAATTGAACTAAATTGATGCATAATTTAAAATTAAGAGTCAAAATTCAGCTAGTTAAAATTACATGAACTAAAATGATACAAAGACAAAATGCAGGGATTACCAATGTAATTTATCCTAAATATAGTTGGTATATCATTTTTAATTAATATATATTAATGTATCATTAAATAAATAAATTTCTAAGAGGAATAACAATATAATAACTCTCAAAATAATTTATAAGTGTCATCTATTATAACTAAGAGTTTTTTTTAGGGTCCCTGATATTAAAATTTTATAGCGTAAATGATATTTAATATTTTCGTAATGTCTAAGGTCCTTCAAATTGATTCAGAGAAATTTTAATCTAGAGAAATTCTGGACTTTTAAAAGAATTTCTCTAGGCTTAAACCAGAGAAAATTCAAATTTCTCTAAGTTCAAACAAGAGAAAATTGAACAACACAGAGAAAATTAAACCCATAAATCCAAAACCAGAAATCCAGAGAAAATTCACACAATTTCCACATCCAAAGAAAATTCTAATCCAAAGAAATTCTGGAAAGACTAGAGAATTTCTCTGATGTTTTGGTACTGGGTTCAATGTTATTTATTAATGTGGTTGAGAGAATTTTCTCTGGATCCGAATTTCCTCTGTATTTTGTACTGAACCAGAGAAAATCCCTTTAAAACCCACATTAAATCCATTTCAATACAACCACTACAATTCAATTCAAGTTCCTTCAATAGCAACAATGGCACACCGCAAAACTGTAATACAAAACCAGAAATGCAGAGAAAAATTCACACAAATTCCACAGCCAGAAAAAATTCTGATCCAGAGTAGAGAATTTCTCTGATGTTTTGGTATTGGGTTCAATGTTGTTTGTTAATGTGGTTGAAAGAATTTTCTTTGGATCAGCATTTTCTCTGTATTTTTGACTGAACTAGAGAAAATCCCGTTAAAATCCACATTAAATCCATTTCAATACAACTACTGGAATTCAATTCAAGCTCATTCAATGGCAATAATGGCATACAGCAAAACTGTAATACAAAACCAGAAATCCAGAGAAAATTCACACAAATTCCATATCCAGAGAAAATTCTAATCTTTTGATACTGGGTTCAATGTTGTTTGTTAATATGGTTGAGAGAATTTTCTCTAGATCAAAATTTTCTCTGTATTTTTGACCGAACCAGAGAAAATCCCTTTAAAACTCACATTAAATCCATTTCAATACAACCACTGTAATTCAATTCAAGTTCCTTCAATAGCAACAACGGCTAACACAACCACCAAACCCATCTTGATCATTGCAATTGGCATTTACATACATTTAATTACAAATAGATTAAATACATACATTTGCTTCTGTGATGAAATCTTTGTTTTTATGTTTCTAATTTCACTTACCCATAACAATTAAAGAATAAAAAAGTGGTGTAGATCTTTGTTGGCAACATTGAGAGAAGTTGATGACCAAATCTAGAGAAAATTCACACAGTGACTAAATCCAGTACATTTGACATGGCAGAGGAGGCGACGTGCGCTTATGACTGCGCCGCTCGAGTGATACGTGGAGTCAAGGCGAGAACCAACTTCGTTTACCCATTTTCACCTCCTTACTTAGTCACCGACAATCTCATCCCTCTATTTCACTACAGAAATAATCTCAGTCCTCCATGAGAGACATACCCAATCGAAGCTTTGCTTCTCCTCCTTCTCTTCCTCATGTCGGTGACTTCTCTGGTTCTTCTCTCAACATGTTTCTCTTGCCTCAAACTATGTCTATTTACGATCAAATTCTATATGTCGATTATATGTCGATCACTCTGGTTCTCAATCACATACTGGGTCTTTCTTCGTTTTGTTCTTCTAATGTCTTTGAGAGCTTTATAGGTTCGTTTCTCACTCAACCCAAAATCAAAGATCATCAAGAGAGAGAGAGAGAGTTTAGAGTGTCTGCGTGTGAAAGAGAAATGAGATTTGATTTGAGAGACTCAAATTTCTCTATGATATATGAGTGTGGGGTTGATGGACCTTAGACATCATAAAATAATATTGTGAATTTTTTCCATTATTAAAAATGAAAGAGAAGGATCTTAGACTAATTTTCCCTTATAACTATATCTCGTGTCTACATTTTATTGTAAATCGAAAATGAAGGAGAGCGTAATTCAGGTTTTGAATTTGCCAAAACAGTCAATTACATTTCTTTATTTTTTTTTATGTATTTCAAAAAAAAATTTAAAAATTAACTAAAATAATTTTGCAGCAAGTTCTAACACAAAAGAAAAAAAAGCACTGAAGATTCTCATTAAAGTATAATCTGACAAAGCTAAGGTATATGTAGCTTTAATTCCATTTCTGGTTATGGCTTGAAATCAGGTCACCAAAATTTATGGCATAGGTTTCCACTTGTGGAAGGCAATCTTTAATGATAACTTTGGACATATTTGGTTTGATTTTAAAAATTTGTTTCAATTTTTTTTAAAAATAAAATAAAATAAATTAACTTGGTGAAAAAAAAAATCAATAACATCTATTATTTTTAAATAAATTTATTTTTTTGGTGGTAGATACAATTTTAAAATTTTTAAAAATGATATTTATTTTTATCAAATTAGTTTTCATTTTTTCAAAAAAAATTCTGATTTTTTCCGCCTAAAAAACTAACCAAACATGACTTTTACTTTTCTTCTTAAAATCTAGTGAAATGAGATGAGATGATTATTAATTGACTCTCTTATGGAATGATTATTCTATTATAATGATGAATGATAATTTCAGGCCTCGTTTGGGAACATGTTAATTTAGTAACTTTTTGATCATTTGGTTAAAATATGAGCTAAAAAAAATTAGTATGTTTGGGATGACTTTTTGGCTTTTTATGAAAAGATGTGCAAAAAGTAAAGAGAAAAGAGAATCTTTGACTTTTTGGTATAGATTGTTGACTTTTTGGCTAATTTAGTAACTTTTTGACTTTTTGACTAAAACGGAGGGTTCCCAAACGAGGCCTTGTTTTGGATAAATTATACCATTGGTCCTTTTAATTTGAGTGAAGTGTCACTTTACTCCTTGTAGTTTCAATTTGAATAATTTAGTCTTTATACTTTCAATTTTGTTGTAATATGATTCCTCTATTAGAATGAAGTGAAACTATAGGGACCACCAATTTAATGAATATGTTACATCAGTGGTCCCTATAGTGTGTTTTGAATTTAACTTGGTCCCTTTAATTTTGTTTTTTATTCCAAATTCTAATAACAAGTGATGAAGGGACCAAATTGTAACAAAATTAAAAGGTTAGGGACCAAATTGTTCAAATTAAAACTATGATAATTAAAATGACACTTCACTTAGACTAGAGAGACCAGTAGTGTAATTTACCCTTCTATTTTCATTATTTTTTTAGCCAAAGAAACATGGAAATGAGTATCTTAATAAAATGATCATTTCATTATATTCTATTTCAATAAACCAAACACTATCTTAAAGTTTAATTCCACTTTTATATGATTCAATAATGATTTATAATAATACTATAAACACCAATTAGTATACATACAAGCATCATTAAGTGATAGATCCCATATAATATCTTGTTTCTTAATTAATATGTTTATTAATACATTAATTAGTATTTCTAACATTATTGAATAATTTAATATTATTTTTGAGTTTAAGATTTATCAAGAAAAAAAAATGAAAAAGAACCGATATAAAGAAATTATTATTTTTCAATTCATTATCTTATTATTTTTTAAGGGAATTTCATTTCAATGTAATTTAAAAAAAAATATTTTCATATTAATAATGAATTACAACATTAAAAATCAATTTTATAAACTTTTCTATGTATTTGAAATTAAATTTTTAAGTTTTCATTGATATGGTATTTTCCCTTTTTTTTTTCTCTCCCACAAAATTTCTTTAAAAATTATCCAAACATAACATATGAGTTAGGGGGGATTACTCACATTTTTGCAGTCCATCATCATAAAACAAAAATTTGAGAACCATAAACAACAGGTCCAAAGTAAATCCATTTGTTAATTAAATTGAAATATTTTCAAAAATAAAAAGAACACAACAAATAAATTAAGAAAACCATATAATTGTGCATTGAGGAGACATGATGGGAATCGAAGGTATGAGAATGTAGGGTGCATGATAATCATGTGCATGGAGAAGTATATAAATTATTGGTGGAGTGTTTGGAAATGGTGATAATGAAGGGATATTTTTTTTTTTTTTGAAACATAGAAGAGAGGGAGGGGGGATATTAAGGGTTGAGATGGTGGGGTCCATCTTATCCCCAAGTGAGAGGCTTGTAAGGATGAGGCTGTCATATCCAATCCTTTGTGTATGTACGCCTATGATTTTCCATTCCCTTATCACTAGTTTTTCGGGAGTTTCTATATATGTACACATTTATTACATTCTATATATATTTTTTTTAATAAATAATTAGTTTGGAAATAGTATTTCAAAATTAAATAATTGATTCAGAAGTAGTGTTTCGAAAATAAATAATTGGTTCGAAAATAATATTCTAAATTTTTATTATTTTTTTTGACATTTAATTTCTGAATATATTTATTTAATGTCTATAATAATAATTTTACTTAAAATTAAAATTTTAATAAAAATAATTTTTATTCAGTGTGTGCAAAGCGGGAAATAGGGATATGCAAGTAGAAGCTGCGTAGTTCTTCTCTTTCTTGTGATGGGGTGGTTACTTCACTGTTATTATTGTCACCGCCCTCCCACTGTTATTATTGTCATATCTCTCTCTCTCAATATATATATATATACATACATATATAGAAATTAGATATTTTGTATGTTTGGTTTGAGTTTTAGAGATGAGTTTTAGAAAAAAAATTTCAAAAAATTGTTTGGTTTGAGATTTTTTTCAAAAAATTTTTAAAATCAATTTCTCTCTCTTACACATCAATCAATCACTTTTTCTCTTTCCTATCTCATTTTCAACCACTTTTTCTGTTACACACATCTATTCAATTATAACAAAATATCAAATCATTCCAAACTCTCAAACTCCAAAACTACTTTCAAAATATACAACCAAACAAACCAAAAAAATTTCTAAAACAATTCTCCCAAATTTTTTTCAAAAATAACTCTCTCAAAAACAAACCAAACAAGCCCGTAATTTTTATAACATATTATTGTCATCATACACACATTATATATATATATATATATATATATATATTCTATTATAATATACGAACACTTGGGTTGGTATTCACAAAAAATGTGTTAAAATTTAATTTGCAAAGTATTCTGACAAGAATTATATAATTACACATGTATTTCCTATTTTAATCAGTTCAAAAGGCTACAATGCTAAATTTAGAAGGTCAATATTCTAATGTAAGTGTCATATTTTCTGTAATTGTTCGGATTAAAACATATTATATCTAATAAAATTCGATTTAAATAAAAATTTGTTACATACAATAGTGCACTTATCGAGTGTGCACACCGCTAGTGTATATAATGAAAGGCTACAACTTATTTAAGATAAGAAAAATGATATAAATGTTCATTTTATAAGCTCATTTTTAATACTTAGTGATGTGTAAAAGAAATGATTGACTGGTTATTAGAGATAACATAAGAGAGAGAAAAAAAAAATTATCTTAAACATTTTAATAAATTACCACATTATTGAGTTTGAAAAATGAGACTAACGTTTAGATTAGAGTAACACTACTTTTAAATTAATTAAGATAATTGCAGTTGTGGCACTCACAATATTATTTACTTCACCATTATGTTTGCTTAGCTTTTTTTTTTTTTTTTGGTTTAAAAAAAAAAGAGAAATTCAAAAAATATAAAACACTTATCAATCTCATAAGTTTTTTTGGGAGGGGACAAAAAGTATATTTTTGAAATTTATTTTTATTAAAATAGTTTTTTTTTTTTTTTTTGAAAAAAAATATAAATTTTTTTGAAAATTAAACCAAAGAAATTGCACAACTCTTACAATTGAACTTCGAAGTTCAGAGTATTGAAGGGAAACTCGATTCATAATGAAATTATATAATCATATTTATTACAAAAATAAAATTATTTTTTATTTAGTTAGAGTTGTTTGGTGTAATATACAAAAATGATTATAATTTTTTTTAAATTTATGTCAGAATGTTCAGTTTAACTTTTATTTATTGTTTATAACATAAAAATAATGTAAATAAGGCGATTATAAAAAAGTTGAACGTGGGATTTTTAGTTTTTACTTATTTTGTTATTATTAATTAATTTTTAACTTGTAATAAATTATACCAAATAAATTTTATTAAGATTTTAAGTATTATAGTTAATAGTTTGGAAGTAAAATAACACAAATATAATAATTTGAATGGACGAAATAAAATTTTCTCATATTCTTATGTATACATACTCTATCAAATCTCAAATTATCTGTGTTTTCATTTTTGATATAAATTATTATTTTTTCTTATTTTATGTCATTGTTTCCCGTATTATTTCCTACATGACCTTGTCAAGCAATTTCCTATTGAGCTAACCCTTTATAATTTCATTTTCAATTTACACCTATTTGCATAGAGATGACCCATTTGCACAGGGATGACAATGGGGCGCGTATGAATCGAGGGATCTTATCCATCCCATTTCATGTTTAGTAAATATTATTTCATGCCCAACCATACACACTAGACCTCTTCCCTACCTCTGCTTAGCATTGTTCTCAAACCTGGACCGGATCGGCCGGTCGAACCGATTGGATTGGGAATCAGGTCTTGATCCGGTCTGGTTAACCCCCTAAACCCGGAGTAGGGCCAAAATTGAGAAAACCCGGCAACCCAGTGGTCGAACCGGTGACCCGGACCGGGTCGGGAGGGTTCGGTTTTCCTTTTTTATTTTCTTTCTTTCCTTTCTTTCTTTCTTGTATATATATATATATATATATATATAAATATATTTCAAAATTTTAACTAAAAATTTTTATTTCAAGAGTCTCCTCTCATAAGGAAGAGTCTCATTGAAAGCTTGAGAAGATTATGAAAGTCAATTCCTATTTATAGGAAAAGATTTTTCAAAGAGAACCTACAAAATTTTATGTGGGATTCAATCAAATTATTTGAAACATATTGATTGGAGGGAGAGTTGAAAATTTCATTTCCCTTCAAAATTAAATCTAGCATTCAATCAATTTATTTGGAGGGAATGTTTAAAAAATTTAATTTCTTTAAAATAAATGACTTTTTTTTTTTTATCAATTATGACTTTATTAAATATTATTAATAAATACTATGCAACAATTTTTATTTTTATTTGATTATTTATATATATTTTTATTTATTTATAATTTATAATTATATTTTTTAATTATATAATATTAATTATGACGTCACGGTTCGACCACTTTGACCCGACGGTTGAACCGGTGACCCGTTCACCCAGTCCCTTTTCCGGTTCGCTTACCGGTCCGGTTTTGAAAACATTGCTGCTTAGTATAATCCCACCCCTAATTCTACCCAACCAGTTTAACTTTACAATTTATATCTTTAGTATTGAATTTTAATACTATAATTTTATAACTTTAGATAATAAATAACTTATAATAATTAGTGTTATTTGACATTAATTGTGAAATAAATGAAAAAAGAAAAGTGTGATATTAAAAAACATAAAATAAAAGGAAAAAAAATTAGGGCTAGTTTTATATCATTAAAAAATAAAAAATATATTTAACAAATGAGATTTTTGTAATAATACACATAATTGGGTCGGAATAATCTTCCCCATACCCGACCCAAACCATATTAGGTCTTTATTCTTAACCCCAAACCCAAAATTCCTCTATGAAGAAGCCCTCAAACCTATTTTATTAAGGTCGGAGAAGATCCTTTGCTGTTGTTTCCTGCGGTGGCCTCTACTGTGATTCAAAACGACGTTGTTTTGAACCTTTTTTCCCCATCTCTTCTTATATTTTGCGTTTCAGCCCCTTTTTGTTTTGTCTAGTGTTCGAACCCTAGCCCCTTTCAGAGAGACAAACAAAGACGTGACGAACGGAGAGGTCGACGTAGCCGGGAGACGTGACTTCTACAGCGAAGCGACGGAGGTGAGGCGAGGAGAAGCTGTAGGAGACAGACATGTTGGAACAATCTTCTGTGTAAAATAAATAAGTTGAAACAAATCAAACAAATAAAAATAAATTACTTACAGAATTTATTTTACCAAACTAAATAAATATTTAAAAGATCAAGTCGAGTGTGTGACTCTTTATCCTTAAGGCAGATTCACTCCGCTTCAGTGCTTACGGATAAAAGACGCCTATCTCCCAAGATACAATGATCTTCACAAATTGTAGTAGCACTCCAAACAATTTGTACAGCGAACAAAACTTGTGTTCTTGTACTCTCAAATATTTCTTCTAAAAATAATATGAAGAATAAATAATGCAAAGAGCAAAATCTGGAACAATTCTGTTGGAACAATAATGCAACAAATGAATTTTTTGGATGTAGAATACTACTGGAATGATCCAGTACTTATAGGAAAGTGGTACCTGTTCGGACAGATAAGATTTTGAATTGAATAGATGTAATCTGTTCTGAACAGATACAGTTTAAACAGAACAGGTTTGAACTATCTGAATCTGTCTGTTGGAAATAAATCTGTTCGGTTCAACCTATTTGAACCTGCTGGAAATTGGACCGGATAAGGGCTGTGTTTGGACAGAAAAAATTGGCACAAAATTTAAATTAATTTCATTCAGAAAAATTAAATTTTCTCGTAAGAATTTTTTTTTGAAAAAATTCAAATAAATTTTGTTCAAAAAATTAATATAAGAACCGACCCGATCTACAACCCACACTTGGCACAGCTCGGTTAAACGGCAGGCCGGCGGTAGTGGAGCGCGCGCACGTGTGTGGTGGTTTGAGCCAAGGTTCACTTTGTCCATAATTTCTCCCTTCTACAAACTGCAGGTGCCCTTTGGGGCCCAACCCAAGTGTTGCCACCTAGAACTTATACACACACATAAGTTCTCTTAAGTTTCCAATGTGAGATAACCATTTCAAAGAAACCCACATTTTACTTCTTCAATTTTCTATTCCACGAACCCGAAAAAGACGTCAATTTCCTATTCACTCATAAATGGTTTTGACGAACTGTTTTCACTGTATGACTTTCCATGCAGCAAGGAACACGTCACATCTTTGGACCCATCCCAAAAGACGTGTGGACCACATTCAATTTTGGGCTCAATGTTTGCCCAAAATAAGCCTATAAAAACCATAATTTTCCAACAATCCCCCACATGAATGGAATTTGACGAAGAGAAAATGCAACAACATGATCTAATTACAAAGAGTACAGAAATTGGAAATATTCTATAAATGATAAGTAGCTTTTGGTTTTGAACCTTCCCTTGTGAGATACTATCGGATTTATTAGCTAATCAGTGAACATGATGTCTTGAATTGTTCAGCCATTTGTGTAAACCAAGACAATAGAACTCACACAGTATATCACCAGACACAGTTTAATTCTCACTATTGTGTTTATTTTGGCCCTGAACAATCTGGCCTTCCATGAGTGCTCTAGAGAATTATAGCCCTTCACAAATCTCATAGAACCGGCCCAATTCACATTTATATAGGTGATTCTTACGAAGAGTATCCTGCCATACTCCACTAGGTATACCTAGATATAAGAATCATTAAAAGTATTACTTAACCTAAAACGCTGTAGACATCACTATTTCATCATAGAAATGAGTAAGAGTTTAACTCCCCAGTGATCCTTATGAGTCATACACAACTCGGTTGTCCCTTTGAACCTAGATCTTGGGATCTCTAGTCAATTAGGTCGGGTTGCCGTTGTAGTAACTCTTATTTAATAGGCTTAAGTCTCATTTCCCTCGATGAATTCTCAACTAACTCTCTTGCTAACCCTTTGGTTAGTGGATCCGCTATGTTGTCTTTAGACTTCACATATTCAATAGAAATAATTCTATTAGAGAATAATTGTCTCACGGTGTTATGTCGACGACGAATGTGTCGTGACTTACTGTTATACATATGACTCTGTACTCTATCAATTGCTGATTGACTATCACAATGTATGCATATAACAGGCATTAGTTTTAACCACATTGGAATATCTTCGAGGAAGTGGCGAAGCCATTCTGCCTCTTCCCTAGCTTTATCTAATGCTAGGAATTCTGATTCCATAGTAGACTTAGCAATGCAAGTTTGTTTGGAAGATTTTCAAGATACAGTCGCCCCACCAAGAGTAAATACATATCCACTGGTACACTTTGAGTCTTTAGTATCCGATATTCAGTTTGCATCACAGTATCCTTCAAGTACTGCTGGATATTTAGTATGATTCAGCCCGATGTTATGAGTAAATCAGAGATATCTTAGAACCCTTATAATTGCTTTCCAGTGTTCTACTCCTGAATTACACGCATATCTACTTAATTTACTTACTGCATAGGCTATATCTGGGTGAGTGTAGTTCATCAAGTACATTAAGCTTCCAATAATTTGGGCATACTCTAATTGATAAATACTTTCTTATACATTCTTAGAAAGAAACAAATTAACATCCACAGGTGTTCTAACAAGATGATCATCATCTTTGCTGAATTTGTCAAGTATTTTCTCAATGTAATGAGATTGTGACAAAACATAATCTTCTGATGTTTTGGTAATTTTCATACCAAGTATTATATCAGCAATCCCAATGTCGTTCATGTCAAAATGCTTATTCAACATTTTCTTGGTAGTTTTAATCATGTCATTATTACTACCTATGATGAACATATCATCCACATAAAGGCATACTATAACATAACCGTTGCTAGTGTTTTTAATATAAACACATTTGTCATATTCATTAATTTTGAATCCATTTGACATCATTGCTTTGTCAAATTTCTCATGCCATTGCTTTGACGCTTGTTTTAAACCATATAATGATTTAACCAATTTACACACTTTCTTTTCTTTTCCTGGAACAAAAAATCCTTCTGATTGTTCCATGTAAATTTCTTCATCTAACTCACCATTTAAGAAAGTAGTTTTCACATCCATTTGATGAATTTCTAGATTGTACAAAGATGCAATGTCAATTAGCATTCTAATGGATGTTATTCTAGTAACTAGTGAGTATGTGTCAAAGTAGTCAAGACCTTCTTTTTGTCTATATCCTTTAACCAGAAGTCTTGTCTTGTATTTGTCAATTGATCCATCCGCTTTCATTTTCCTTTTGAAAATCCACTTGTACCCAAGAGGTTTACAACTTGGTGGTAAGTCCACTAATTCTCAAGTGTGATTTTGTAAGATGGATTTAACTTCGCTATTTACAGCTTCTTTCCATAAAGGAACTTCAAGACTGGACATAGTTTCTTTGAAAGTTAAAGGCTCATTTTCTAACAAAAAAGTTAGAAAATCTGGACCAAAAGATTTTAAGGTTCTAGCACGTTTACTATGCCTAGGTTCCTCTTCCTTATTTTGATCTATCTCTTGCCCTTGTTTTTTTATCTTATTCTTAATCATGACTAGTAATAGCATCATAAGATCTTTTATTAGTACTAATCTCTTGTACAGTCTTGTTTGGAAATACATGTTCAAAGAATGATGCGTTCCGAGATTCAATAATAGTATTCATATGCATTTCAGAATGTTCTGGTTTATGAATAAAAAACCGATATGCACTACTATTTTTGGCATAACCAATGAAAATGCAATCAATGGTTTTAGGACCAATCTTAATCTTTTTAGGACTAGGAATGCCACCTTAGTCAAACAATCCTACACTTTTAAGTATTTGTAGGATGGTACTCTCCTATGCCACATTTCATAAGGTGTTTGATGTACTTTCTTTCGGGGTACTTTATTAAGAATATAATTAGAAGAAAGTATTGCTTCCCTCCACAAGTTCTGAGGTAATCCAGAACTTATTAACATGACATTCATCATTTCTTTTAAAGTCCTATTTTTCCTTTCAGCAATTCCATTTTGCTGAGGTGAGTAAGGAGTGGTGGTGTGATGAATTATTCCATGTTCTTTACAAAATTCACCAAGAGGTGATTCATATTCACCACCTCTATCACTTCTAAGTTTTTTTAATTTTCTTACCAAGTTGATTTTTAACTTAATTCTTATATTGAATGAAAGTTTCCAAAGCTTCATCCTTGGTTCGAATTAAATAAACATAACTATATCTAGTATAGTCATCTATGAAAGTGATAAAATATTTTTTTCACCTCTAGTTTGAATTGATTTAAAATCACAAATGTCACTATAAATTAATTCAAGTGGCTTCGTTCTTCGTTCAATTGAATGAAAAGAAGTTTTAGTTAATTTTGCCTCAACGCAAATTTTACATTTATGACTTAAATCAATGTCAAATTTAGGTAATCATTCCATATTAATTAATCTACGCAAAGATCTACAATTAACATGTCCTAGTCTATCATGCCATAAATTTGAAAACTCAAGCAAGTAAGAAGATGTATTTTTATTAATAACAGAGGGTACAACAGTCATTACATTCATTTTGAAAAGGCCATCAGACATGTAAAATTTTCCTACATACATCCCATTCTTAGTAAGTACAAATTTATCACTCTCAAACACTAGTCTAAACCCATTTTTACTCAACAAAGATTCGGAAACAAGATTCTTGCGAATGTCCGGTACATGCAGCACATTGTTGAGAGTGAGTTCCTTTTCATATGTCATCTTCAAAATAATCTTTCCTTGTCTTTCAACTTTAAAAGTTGAGGAGTTACCTATAAAAAATTGTTCACCTTTGTCCACTACTGAATAAGATGTGAACATCTTTTTGTCGACATAGATGTGGCGAGTAGCACCAATGTCTGCCCACCATTCTTTAGGATTTCCGAAAATGTTTGCCTCGGAAACAACTGCAGAAAGATTTATGTCCTCAACACCATTGGAAATTCTGTCCACTTCGGTCATATTGGCTTGAGCAGGCTTCTTGCTTGACCTTCCTCTGCCTTTGCATTTGCTACGGCAATCTTTGGCTCGATGTCCCTCTTTTTCACAGATATAACATTTGCCATGAACTTGTACTTTTTAGTTTCCCCTTCTTTAGAGCCTTGTGCAGAACTTTCTCCAAAAAACTTTCGTTTCTTTGCTTTTGGAGCATGTTCCACCACATTTGCCTTAGACTCCATTGGATGCTTATCAGTCTACTTCTCAGAATTGCAGTTGTTCTCCTCAACCCTCAAACACACAATTAATTCCTCTAAAGTCATTTCTTTGCACTTGTGTTTGAGATAGTTCTTGAATTCCTTCCAACCTTGTGATAATTTTTCAATTAAGGCAGCAACTTGGAAGGATTCATCGAGAGACATGCCTTCTGCATGAATGTCATGCAAAATGAGTTGGAGATCTTGAACTTGGCTGATCACAGTCTTAGAATCAACCATCACAAAGTTCAAAAATTTGCCTACTACAAATTTCTTCTCCCAAAGTTCCTTTGCCGTTTCGATAGGACTGTAGACGTTGTATAATGTGTTATCAAGTCCGTTCAAGATATAATTCCAACAAAGGAAATCAACATGTTTCCAAGCATCAACCGCAACAACCACTTGCTGGTCAGTTTCATCCTCTTTCAGAATAGGAGCATCCTCACGGAGAAACCGTGCCAGGTTGAGAGTAGTAAGATAGAACAATATTTTCTGCTGCCATCTTTTAAAATCAATTCCTAACAACTTCTCTAGCTTCTCACTGTGATTGACTGGCATAGTTACAACAGGAGGGGTTGGAGCAATTGCAGCCACCACACTAGTACTTGTTTGAGCATTAGTTTGACCAGTTTCAGTAGCTATGAATTCTAAATTATAAAATAAAATTAGAATTAGAATTTTATACTACACAGAAAATTTAAACCAAAACCACAGAATTGAATTCTGTGAAAATAAAAGAAACAAGAATTGTAACTTTTATTTCTAATTAATCTGAAAATAAAGTAAAATTTTATTTAAATAAATTAATTCCACAAAGAAAATTAAATTTCTGTAACACTTCAAAAATTATTTCTGAGAATCAAAATTAATTTTTGATTAATTTCACAAATAAATATTCTGAATTATTAATGACTACCAGTATATTACTACTAGTTGTCAAAGAAAAATAAACAGTAAATTACTACTATTTATTTTTCCAACCAGAATATTATTTTGTAAAACCACAGAAAATAATTTCTGGAAGAAGAAGAAAGAGAAAATGAAACAAATGGAAAATTCTATATAAATAGAATAATTCGAATTTCGTTTAGAAAAATTAAATTTTTCTGTAAGAATTTTTTTTTGAAAAAATTCAAATAAAGTTTGTCCAAAAAATTAATATAAGAATCGACTCAACCCGTAACCCATACATGCGCCGATGGCGGCGCGTGTGGTGGTTTGAGCCAAGGTTCACTTTGTCTATAACTCCTCCCTTCTACAAACTTGAGGTGCCCCTTGAGGCCCAACTCAAGTGTTGCCATCTAGAACTTATATACACACATAAGTTCTTTTAAGTTTCCAATGTGAGATAACCATTTCAAGGAAACCCACATTTTACTTCTTCAATTTCCTATTCCACGAACCTGAAAACCGACGTCAACTTTCCATTTACTCATAAACGGTTTTGATGAACCGTTTTCACCGTGTGACTTGTCATGCAGTAAGGAACACATCATCTTCGTGGACCCATCCCAAAAGACATGTGGGACTCACTCAATTTTGGGCTCAAAATTTGCCCAAAATAAGCCTATAAAAACCATAATTTTCCAACAATAGAGAAGGGGAAAATAGAGAGGGCAACGAGGGCGGCTGATGTAAATACTGCAGCGACGCCGCGGCGGCGGCGGCGGGTATGAGGTCGGTTTCGTTCCTTTCATCTTCATTTTCATTTTTTTTTTACTTATATATATATGTATGATTTGTTTTCATAGTTTGATTTATTGTTCAAAAATATAGATGCGTTTGATTTATTGAGTTTGATGGGTTTGATAATTTAGGGTTTGTTGTAAAAACATATTTGTTGTTGATTTGTATTTTTTTCCAATTTTTTTTGTTTCATCAACATTTGATTTTTTTCCTCTGAGATTGAGCTTGCTTACATCCATCCTGTTTGACATTCTCTAGTCTCTACCTTCGTTTAGCCTCTCAAATTTTCGTTTGTGTTTCATCTTTTTTAGTTGGAATAATGACATTAATAATCAATTTCTCTGTGCTTACAAGGTTTAAGAACGATGTGTTGCTTATAGAGAGAGATGTGTTGCTTTCTTAAATTTTCGTTTGTGCTTCATCTTTTTCCAATGAGCATCTTTTTTAGTATCATACAAATATCATTGGATCCAATAGGTTGCTTATAGAGAGAGATGCATAATCTTCTTACAATAATCGCAAATATCATATTCTCAATTTTTTGTTTGATAGCTGAGGAATTTTCCATCTTATAATAATCTAGTTTTCTCTTTCAGACTTGTGCTTGCTTTGTTTTCAATTAATGATTAATGATTAATTGAACACTGAATTTTCCACCTGGTTTTCTCTTACTAATACCTGAATTTTCCATCTGATTTTATAGTACTGATAGCTAAATTTTCCATCTAATTTTCTCTTTCTGACTTGTGCTTCCTTGCTTTGATAGCTGATTAATTTTCCATATGTTTTTCTATTACTAAACACTGAATTTTCCCCAAATAAGCTGACTTGTGCTTGCTTTGTTTTCAATTAATGATTCAAAGATTTGCTAGAAATGAAAATTTAGAAACTTCTTTGGGAAAAATTATTATTTTATTCTTTGGGTTTGTTGCAGATGTATGGACTAAACAAAGCATTGATGCTGGATAAACTTGTAATAAACTGATTGTTTGAATGTATGGAATAAACTGAACAAAGCATTGTATAAATTGATTGTTTGAATGTATAGATTAAACAAAGCATTGATTATTATTTTATTTTAAATCTTTGTTTGAATGTTGTTTTAACTTGTAATAAACTGATTGTGTCATAAAATGCTCTTACTAGGATTAACATGTCAATGGGTTCAAACATTGATGTTGGATATTTGCAAAATAAAAGATGTAAATGTGGGGGGGGGGGAATAGCAGTGTACATATTAGAATCAAAGAGAAATCCAGGGAGGCTGTATTTCAAGTGTGCAGATAAGATGTGTGAGTACTTTGCGTGGGGAGCAGCTCTTACTGGGAATGCATCAAATATCCAAAGGAGAAGTAAAGCTATTCATACGAAGAATGAAGATAAGAGAGGGTATGACTATGATTTTGAGAGAAACAATGAAGTTATGAATAGATTGGAATGAGTTGAGGCAAACCAAGAAGCTATGAAACTGATTATGTTCATAATCCATAGTGTTGGTTAGTTTTACCATGCTAATAGCGCTACTCAAGTGAATGTAACCAATTTTTTTTTTGGTGTTGTATTTTGGTTTTGAATTTAGTAAACCTTAAACTATGAGTTTTGATATATAAAGCTTAATGAAATTACCTATGCTATGTCAATAGTGATATGCTTCTTTTTTGTTTCTGTCAATGAAAGTTGTACAGCTTTGAAGTTCCTTTCTGATTCAATCTTTTCTAATGCAAAACGATATTGAGATTTGTTATAAACAGGATATTGAGATTTTTTATAAAAAGGATATTGAGATTTATTATGCCTGAAGTAGGTGTTATTTGGGATGCAAATCAATTCAAATTAGAGATGTGAACTCCATGGCTTATTAAAATTGAGAAAGTCTATTTGTCAATTTATACTTGAAACATCTGTCAATAGTACTCCACCAACAAATAGATATTGCTAGCATCAAGTTGAACAGGACATTGAACATAAGTCATTCAAGCTGAACAAGACATTGAACATAAGACATTGAACAAATGGATATTGCTAGCAGCAAGCTGAAAATTTTGAACATAAGACATTCAAATTAAGTCAAATGAAAAACAACTATTGTAGGTAAGATTTGGAAAAGCACTAGAACCAACTATAAAATTAGGGAAGAGAAAAATGAAATTGCCACCTAACTATAAAGCTGCACAAACATGTCTGAACATCCTAGATTTGAATCCAGAAGCAGAATTACAATATTCTACGACCTCTAATTTCAAACATTATCAATATGATCTCCACATAAAAATCTTAATACTTAGGACAAATATTATCCTATAATAAAAATCTCCAATATAATCTTCAAACATTATCCTACAATAATTTAATTGCATATTAATTGGAATAGATCTCTCCAAAACAAATATTAGGACAAAAGGTCTCCAACATAGATAAAATCAACTTCTTAGAGATGTCCATCTATATGACTATCAGCAAGACTATGTAAGGCTTGCGAGACTTGGACTGCAAAGTGTTGAACACTTGTACCTCGAAGTAAATCCTAAAAAGATGTATGAGTGGGATAAACAAAAGGCATTGTCGACACAATATACTCTTCACTTCAAACTTTTTGCAACTACAATTCAAAGAACCATCTCTATCCATTGTCACATTCTTATCTTTCTTTCTTTTTTTCCATCTACCACTATTCTTATTGTGAATATGGTACTCTCACCATCATTAATAGTGTCTATAATTGATACTTTAATGGACTGCACGTACTCATTTTGGAATTCCTCAAAAATTGTTTTGATGTAAATCTCTGCCACTTGCTTTAACATCAAAGTTGGAATTGAAACTCTCAGCAATTTTTGGGACAAATTATACTCGGCTTCCAATTCCTAATAGCTCTTCTCATAGAGCACCTCTCAAAATGCATGAAGAACTCCATCAAGTTATGGTCACAATTCAGATAATCCTTAAAAAATGCATTGAAGGATTCACTAAGTTGAGTAGTACTCATTCCAGCTGTCCAAGAATTCATAATATATGGTCATCTCCATTTCTCCTTCACGCGAAAAGTCTGCTCCAACCAATGATTGTCGTGTGCATCATACTTATCAAGCATTTGGTCTAACTGTATTCGGAATTCTTCTTCGTCATCAATGTCATGCATAAATTTTGAAAACACAGCCTTGACCCTTACATCGTCGAAAACAGAACTCACATGCTTAACAACATTTTGCATCAAATGTCACGTACAAAGTCGGTGGTTTGTATCGGACATGACAATTGGAATAGACTTCGCCATCGCAGCATCTTGATTTGTGAAAATAGTTTTCAGAGCTTTGTTTGACATTGGCTCTAGAAAAATTTAAAACAACCATGTAAAAGATTCGGCAGTCTCATCATACATCAATGCTACACCGAATATAACTGTTTCTCGACGATGATTAATTCTAACAAATGATCCAAAAGGTCTATGCTCATTATTTAATTTGTAAGTGTGGGTGTTGATTTTTGACCACACAACCAAACAGAAAAACTCAGCAGGAGAGCACCGGCAGAATAGATTAAGCCCGAACAACCTGTCACAGAAAGATAAGAATCCGGTGGTGGTTCGTTCACCTAGGGGTACTCCAACGATCAAGTCAGTAATTATCTCTCAAAGATAGCCAATTGTGCTTAACTCACAAGAAAGAACTTATTGCTTACAATGTATCATACATACCTCAGACCCACGGAGGTGCCTTGCTTTTATAGCCAGTACTTGACCTGATCCCTGTAGAGGCCTAACGTCAATGGACTCAAGCTCAATGTTCATCTTGGACACCTAGCTAGATAAGGATAAACTCCCTAACAGCTTTATCTTTATTCGGACTGAGTTCCTCTCCTATTCTAGGACTCCTGTCCCTTATCCGTTCATCATGGATTCCGATATCTCCGTAGATAACCTCGGCCTAGCTGAGATCACCTCGGCATCATGACCAGGCCATGTGGCACCTCGGCTGATACCTCGGTATTACCTTAGCCACATGCTGTCATTCTCAAAATATGTCCCTACAACTGCCCCCTAGGTTATATTACCTAGGCATCCTGAGGTGATGGAATACTCGTCAGCTTCAAATACCGAGCACTTAACTGTCCATTTTTATCAGGGACCAAAAACCAAGAACCAAGTTCTTTAAGTATCTTAACTAAGATCGTTCCTCTAGCCAAGGTTTTTGCTTTACTAAATCAAGAACTCCAAGAGTTTTATCTGTGCATGAGCTGTCACGCACGGTTTTCTTAACCGTTTCCATCACGCGTCTTTCTCTCATTGATTTGTACCTGACACGCGCCATCGGGTCACGTCGCTTCTGCGCACGCCGTCTGACAAACACGTCGTCCAAGGCATATCATTATGGTTTGCCGTCTTTTTACAATTTTAACAAAACTCTTTCCTCTCTCTTCATTTTCTCACTTCGTATTCTCATATTCTCTTCGTGCCCAAGATTTTCTCTCTCTAACAATTCCTTATCCTCCATTGCTATTTCTTCGAGCTCTTTGCAACTGTGCTCCATTCACCTCCTTCGGTGAAGCATTTACTATTCTGCTCCACTCGTTGTCACTGTCAGACTTCGGCGAACCTCAAACCAGTGTCCTCAACCTTAGACCCAACTGGTGAGTTCTTAGTTTAGTTTTAATTTTCAGTTTTAGCCCTCTATGATTTTGAATATGTTCCTTCTTTATCATTTGTCTATTTTGGTGCTATTGAATTTGTTTTCATGGTTACACTCTATTTTTTTATTTTCCTTCGATTATGAATCAATTTCCTGTTCTTGAATCTTGAATCAGTGTAGCCTTTTGAAAATGCTAATCATGTTTTCTTGTTGTGACTTTTGCACACTGTCTCTTACACACTCACTCAGTGTTCATGAATCTATACTCTCCATATTTTTTGGATGTTGCTTTCTGATTCTGATTCGTGCTCCTTGTTGCTTTGTCTTCAAATTCTTGCCTTTGATTCCTAATTCAGTATAGATTTAGGTTCTGGGATTTGATAGAAATCACAATCTCTAGGAAAATTGAAACAAATTCCCCCTAAATCTTGAAAAACCCTCGCCCCAGTGCTAGTCTAGGGTTTAGCTGAGGTTTCCAACCCATACCAAATATTCTTTTCTAAAATTTTGCACCATATTCCATTTAAACTGACGTTACAGGTATGTTTAAGTGGAGGATAGACACCCCTGAAAAACTTGAGAACTTTAGGAGAGAGTTCTTTATCCCAGTCGACGTTCAGATGGGATTGGCTGGGAAGGAGGACTCCATTATGCTTGATGGAAACTTTATGGCCTTCCCAGTTGTCGCCTTTGTTGAGTGTGGACTCAGGTTTCCCCTAGACATCCTTTTTAGGGTAATCCTCCATTATTATAAGCTTAATCCTATGCAACTAGCCATCAACTCATACAGGGTTATCAATGGAATCATAGAACTGGCACACCAAGAAAATGTTAGGATCACGCTAGCCGACATTCAGTTATGTTACACCGTATGTGGCCTTAAGTCTGAAAAAGGTTACACATATTACCTCAAGCCCAGATCCACTGCTTACAAAATCATAGCCGACCTCCCTAACTCCAATAAGGGTGTTGGGGATGACTATCTGATCGTCTCGGGTAACTGGGAATTTGCACCAGACGACGATCTTCATCTCTTTCCCACTACGCCAAGGAGTGTTTAGAGAGGATGAGGGTAAGAACTGAGTTACCTCCCAAATTTTACCTCTGCTTAAGACTTGTTAACTTTTATCTATTCATGCTAATGTTTCTCTTATTTGCAACTCTTCTCCAGCCAGGAAAAGACTTTCGCCAAACATTCTTCCCCAGCAAAGACCTAAAAAAGCTGCTAGGTTTGCCAATTGAGAAGCACAAGGCCCCATTGCTGCTTGCCTACATCCGGATGTATAAATCCGCCTTGCTTGACGTTCCCCGCCAAAGCGAAACTTCCTCATCTGTAACAACTCCACCAGCTATATCATCCCCAAGGCCAGACCAGGCCTCTTCATCAGACCCAGTAGAGATGCCTTCTACTTCTGCTCCAGCTCAATTAATCCCTTAATCTCAGCACCGATGCCGACGTAGAGCTCCACTGAACGCTCCAGCCGGCAGGACTCGTAACCGCACACGCCGAGAATCAATCTCCTCGGTGTACGACCTAGCAAACCCTCAAACTGCACTTCCAGCAATTCACTTCGTTACCAAGGTCACTGTTGCTGCAACAACCGACGACATGGGCCGCAAACCAGTCGTCATTGAAGACCTCTTTGCCACCCTTCCAGGGGTGGTGGCTGTTCAATCCTTCCCCTCTTCATTCTAGACTAAGTCAAAGCCAAAGAGAGTAAAAAGAATCAAGGCTAAGGCCACAGTGACTCAAATTGACTCTGAGGACATTGTGCCGATCTCAAAATTAGCAGAGGTAGAGAAGAGCCAAGCTGCCACCGAGAAGAGACCAGCCGAGACCGATACTTCCAATTCCCAACAACCCAAAAGGCCGAGGTCTAACCAATCTGAGGGTAGCCGCAGCTTCCCTCGCAACATGACTTGGGCTCCTGAGGTCATAGTGGGGGACAGACTCTTGATAGTTGGCGACAGCGTGATGGATATTGAACTCGGCGTAGCCCTGTCAACAGCTGTTCTTTTACCATAAGATTTGAACCAAATGGTCGAGTTGCACGAGTATGAAAACTTTGGCCTTATGATGCAGCACTCGGCCTTGGTAAGTCTCCTCTTTTTCAATGTTAAAGTTTTTCAAGACTTAGCCAGGATCTTAACTAATCTGTTTTACTCCTTGTAGGCCATCCAGCATACACATTCGTATGTGGTCAAGATCGAGATAACAAAGAAGGAATTAGTAAAAAAGACCCAAGAAGCTGCCAAGCTCTTGTCATCATTGAACCACGCCAAGGCTAGCAACTGAAAGCTGTTTGATCAGACTAAGGCTGCCAGAGCTGCATAAGGCCAAGCCGAGGCCAAAGCTAAAGCTACCGAGGCTGCTAAGGCCGAGGTTGAGGCTGTCAAGGCTGAGGTAGCAGAGTTCGAGGCCAAGCTCAATGAAGCCATTAAATCAAAGAAAGATGAGGTCAAAGTAGCCGATGAAAAGGCCACCGTTCGTGACCAATACAAAGAACAAGTCAATAAGGCTTGCAATAGAGGTTATTACCTCGGTTGGACAGCGGCACTAAACAAATTATCCACTCCAATAGACTCCGACCTTCGAGACATCAATAAACTCCAAGTGCTTTTTCCTCCAGAGCCCAAAGACTCTGATGGTGAAGCCGAGGATGGTGATGCCGATGAAAAGGAGGAGGAGGAGGCTGCCACTGATGCCAAGTCTCCTACCCTAAATGAGCAAGTCCTTAACTTGACTCAAGATGAGGAGGACAACTTGGCTTCCAAGGGCACCTCTCCCAAACCAACCACTACTGAGGCTGAGGTCTAATGCGCCGAAAAGAGTTTGGACCAAACTCTGCTAGAAATAGATGCCGAGATAACGGCAGAGAAGAATGCAATGTTGCCAACCAAGGCCGACAAAACTCCAACAGCCAAGGTTGAGCAATCCCAGACCAATCCCAGTGCTTTGGATATTTCTTCTTTATTTTGTACTCTTCTTTCTTACTTTTGAACAACTGTAATCTTTTGTTAGCTTTATATTTGGCTGATATGCCCCTTTTGTCTTTGAACAAGTTTCTTTTCTAAATGCAAGTCTTATATTTTCTTCCAAGTGTTGAATGTATGCCTTCTTTACTTCTATGCATGTTTACTTCCAAACTTAGAATATTTCTATATTTCTTCATAGTGTACCTTAACTGTATAATTACTCCGAGATATAACACCTCAGATATAAACCTTGACTGTTTGCCTCGGCTAATCATTTTCATACCTCGGCTAACACTTAAAAATAAAAATATTTTACAAGTGTTATTAAGTATTGCTTTTTTACCTCCATATGATATCTTCTATTAAGACTTCACCATTTCCAAGTTTTGACAACCTGGTTGGTCATCTCAGGTAACATGTATCTTGGATAATTTATTCATAATTACCTCGGCTAACTCTAACTTGTAAATTTTTTTGAAATTTCAACAAATGTTAAGCCCATTTTATCTTGTAAATTTTCTGAAAATTTCGACAAGTCCCAAGCTCTTAAGTTTATTTATAATTCTTGCTCCCTGCCCCCTAATGTGAACTTAAGTTCCACTTAAGTTCATATTAATCATGTGTCTATGGTCTTTCGCCGAAGTCAGATTCAAACAAAAGACTTCCCGAGGTGTTTCAACCTTGGTTTCTCTGTTAATAAACTTAGCTCCATTCTAAGTTTGACTCTGTTGATATGGCAAGTCTAGGTTAGTTCAACTTAGTTCAACTCTATTATATGCAAGTATAATTCAACTCTGCCATATAATGAGTCTAAGTTATTCGTCATGTTTCATTCAGAAACATCGCCAACTTAGTTCAACTCTATTATATGTAAGTATAATTCAACTCTGCCATATAATAAGTCTAAGTTATGTGTCATGTTTCATTCAGAAACATCGCCAACTTAGTTCAACTGTATTATATGCAAGTATAATTCAACTCTGTCATATAATAAGTCTAAGTTATTCGTCATGTTTCATTCAGAAATATTGCCAACTTAGTTCAACTCTATTATATACACGTATAATTCAACTCTGCCATATAATAAGTCTAAGTTATTTGTCATGTTTTATTAAGAAACATTACCAACTTAATTCAATTCTATTATATGCAAGTATAATTCAACTCTGTCATATAATAAGTCTAAGTTATTTGTCGTGTTTCATTCATAAACATCGTCATGGGACTGGTCAGTTATCACACAGATTTCTAATTCATCAAACTAAAATTTTATTATTATTTCGGCTAATAAATTATGACATAAACTTCAAAAAAACAAAAATCTAATGATAGAAAAACTTCAAGTTGCATGTATTCCAGAGTCTCGACAACTCTTTGTCATCACTGTCCTCAAGTCGATATGCCCCATTGCCGGCAACCAAGATGATTCTATAAGGTCCCTCCCAATTTGGGTCTGGCTTGCCCTTTCTAATATCCTTCTTATTGCCGACCACTTTCCTCAACACAAGGTCCTCCACTTTGAACTCCCTTGGGTTGACTTTCTTGTTGTAGGCCTTAGCAAGTTGTTGCCAGTACACCCTCAGTCGAATTACTGCTCTCCTTTTTTTCTCCTCTAGTGGGTCTAGATCTCGGCCTAAAAATTCCTCATTATTACCATTTTCCACTCCTAGAGTTCTGATCCCTGGAATGCTGCCTTCTAGTGGGATAACTGCTTCAGTGCCATAAACCATGGCAAATGGTGACTCCCCAGTTGATCTTCTTGACATAGTCCGATATGTCTAGAGTGCATTAGGCAACTCCTCCACCCATTTTCTCTTTGTTGCTTCTAGCTTCTTTTTTATCCCATCCAAGATAGTCTTGTTGGATGGTTCTGTCTGACAATTACACTGAGAAAAACTTGGAGTAGAGTAGTAGTTCTTGATTTTGTACTTCGCACAGAAACTTTTGATTAGCTTCCTGTCAAATTGTGTACCATTGTCTGCTATTATTTCCCTTGGGATCCCAAACCTGGTGATGATGCTCTTCCATATGAAGTTCTTCATATCAATATCTCGAATCTTCACAAGGGGTTTAGCTTCTACCCACTTTGTGAAATAATCAGTTGCTACCAGCAGGAACTTCCTTTGCCCAGTTGCTTGGGGCAGTTGTCCAACAAGATCAATGCCCCACTGGGTAAATGGCCAAGGACTGGACACTGGGTTCAAATATACTGCTGGTTGATGTATTAAAGGTGCAAACCTCTGACACTTCTCGTACTTTCTGACGTAGGCTTCAATATCCTTCTGCATATAGGGCCACCAGTACCCCTGAGTAATGGCCCTATAAGTAAGTGATCTGCCCCCAGCATGGCTGCCACATACCCCTTCATGTATTTCATACAAGAAGTCTTCAACCTAGGAGGGATGCACACACCTCAAAAGGGGACCAATAAAAGACCTTCTGTAGAGATGTCCTTCTGCTGTTAGGCTAAACCTTGACGACTTCAATTTGGTCTTGTGCGCCTCTTTGTGATCATCTGGTAACTTGTCGTCCCTAAGAAATATCACTACTGCATCCATCCAACTTGGACCCATCTCCACACACATTGCTTCATATTTTGTAATCAGTGGTTCCACACTTGAGCCTGACAAATAATCAACCATTATTGTCCTTGCCTCTCCTGATTTCATTGCATTAGCCAGGTTAGCCAAGACATCGGCATGGCTGTTGTCATCTCGGGTAACTGCTGCAATCGGCAATCCTGAAATAAGGCTAGCAGTCTAACAACTTCTTTGATATAGGCTATCATTCTTTCATCTCAGGCGGCATACTCACATGTTACCTGGTTTACAATAAGTTGGGAATCACAGAAGACTACCACCTCGTCGGCTTCCATTGCTGCTGTTAATTTCAACCCTACGATCACTGCCTTATACTCTGCCTTATTATTTGAGGCCTTAAACCCTAAGTGAATAGACTGTTCTAACATTCGCCCATCTGGCGATACTAACACTACCCTTGCCCCCATTCCTTGACGATTTGAACTTCCATCAACAAGTAAGCGGAAAAAGTCGCCAATGTAGATGTCGCAGAGTTTTGGTTTCTTTACCTTCTTCTGCTCTACTGTGGGGTTTTTTATTCCCAACTGGGTTTTTTCTGGTTCCCCTGGACACCCTAAGCTGCGGCTTACCGGAGCCCGACGTGGGACAGCACTGGGTGTGAACTCGGCCACAAAGTCGGCCAGAACCTGGCCTTTATTTGCTGTTCTGGGCCTAAACTCTAAGTCATATTGGCCCAACATTACTGCCCATCTGGCCACCCTGCCTGTCAAATCTCTTTGTTGCAGTAGGGATTTCAAGGGGTGCTCAATACCACAATCTTGTGGGCTTGGAAGTAATGATTCAGTTTTTTTGAAGCCATTACCAGGGCTAATGTTAATTTTCTAGGGGTAAATACCTGGTCTCTACACTTGCTAAGGTTTTACTCACGTAGTACACTTCCATTTGTTCTCCTTTCTTCTCTCTGATTATCACTGTACTCACTACGTGCTCTGAAACGGCCAAATATAAGAATAACTCCTCTCCAAGTACTGGATTTGACAGAACTGAAGCTGTTGTTAGGTACTATTTCAAGTCGGCCAAGGCGACTTCACATTCCTTTGTCCACAAGAAATCTGTGGCATTTTTCAACAAATTGAAAAATTGTTTACACTTATCTGAACTTCTGCCTATAAATCTGTTTAGGACTACGGCCTTTCCAGTCAACATCTACATTTGTTTTGCCGATGTTGGGCTTTTCAAGTCCATGATAGCCTTGATTTGATCTGGGCTTGCCTCAATGCCCCTTCTAGTAACCAGGTATCCCAAGAACTTATCGGACCCAACTCCAAATGCGCATTTTGAAGCATTGAGTCGGAGCCGATATGTTCTAAGGATATTAAAAACTACCTTTAGGTCGGCTAGGTGATTCTCAGGTTCTTTGGTCTTCACGACCATGTCATCAATGTACACTTTCATTGTTTTACTAATTAAATGTCTAAACATCTTGGTCACCAACCTCTGGTAGGTTGCTCATGTATTTTTCAACCCGAAATGCATCACTCTGTAGTAATACAACCCTTTTGGGGTGATTAATGCAGTCTTCTCCTCGTCGGAGGGATACATTGTTATCTGATAGCGACCAGGAAGCTTATCCTTCCATGTCCTGAAGTGGCATTCACTAATTGATCGATCTTAGGGAGTGGGAAACTGTCTTTGGGGCAAGCCTTATTCAGGCTGGTGAAGTCCACGCAGACCCTCCACTTCCCATTCTTCTTTTTCACGACAACTGTGTTTGACAACCAAGTTGGGTAGTTTATCTCCCGAATGGCTTTGGCCTTCAACAATTTGTCCACTTCCTCCTTTACTGTCTCCACATGAACCAACGTCGGCCTCCTTGCTCGCTGAATGACAGGTTTAGCCGACTTGTCTACATTTAGTCTATGGCAAGTGACCTTGGAGTCAATGCCAGGCATCTCGTATGGCGTCCAGGCAAACACCTCTATGTTTGCTCGCAAGAATGACTCTAACTTCCTTTCCTCCTCCTCGGCCAATCCTGAGCCGAGAAGAAATAAGCGCTTTTCATCACCTTATTGAACCAGAATTTTTTTAAGGCTTCCTCGTTTTTCTTGGCCGACTTTTTGCCGACATCATCCAGGACCTCCATGTCCTCGTCCTCAAATTCTACTATTTCTGCCTCTAGCACGTTGCTGGTAGATTTCATTATTGCCATGGAGCAATTCTTTCCCTGCACCTAATCCCTTCTAACCTCCTCAATTCCATGCTCTGTTGGGAACCATAATAGGTGGTGCAGTGTTGAGGAAACAACCCTTATTGCGTGCAACCATGGCCTTCCTAAGATAACATTGTAAGGGGAGTGAGTGTCAATTACTGTGAACTCTGTGCTTACCTTCTTGGTGCTTGTTTGCACCTCTAAGTTTATTGCTCCCAACGACTAGGTCGGCATTCAATTGAAACCGACCATTGGGCTGTTGGACTGTTCCAGATCATCTCGGTGTAGACCGAGCTCCTTATAACATCTGACATACATGATGTCACAAGAGCTGCCTTGGTCGATCAGAATGTGCTTTACCTGACATTCTCCAATCTTGAGGGTCACTACAAGAGTATCGTTGTGTGGATGCTGCACCATGTCTAGGTCTGTTTCAGTAAAGGACACCATTAGTCCCTGGCATTCGTCTGTCCTGGGCCTCTTTTGCTGGACCTGATACACATACTGTATGTGTTTTACCTCTAAGTCTCTCCACGTACCTCGTTCTCATTGACCCTTGAGTGAATCACATTGATCACTCGAGGTCCGTCTTGTAGACGTCCCCGAACGCCCCGGGGAGGAACGAGGGATGAGCTGCCGTTCCGTTCGATATTGGGCTCACTACAGCTCAGGACTCTCAAATTGTCACAGTTCGTAATCTGAACCAAAGAGTCCAAATCCGGCAAATCGTTTTGAGAAAACAGATTTTGAAAGAAGTGCCAAACATGGACTGCCTTGCCAGATACAGAGTCGCCACTTAAATATTTTATTTTGGGAAATTTAGGAAACCCTAACTCGTTGCCTAAGGCCACGTGTCCGTCATCATCAAAGTTGCCTCGGCTCGGGAACTTGGGTACAATTGGGGAAGGTCACTTCGTGAGCACCCCCGCTCGCCCGATCAAAGGTCGGCCTCTACTAACCATGATATCTATTTTTGAAAACATTATGTGTTCTTATTCCGGTTATTAGCCTAGATTTACTATGTGATGCGCACAGCATACAAGTATAGACTGGATCGCCTGAATTGGAACAAAACATTTCATGTTTGTTTGTTTGAAAATGGTTTGATGGTGCTACTCGCAAGTAGGCTAAGACGTGGATTTGCCACTCTCGGGTGGGTTTAGAAAAACATGATTTTGCCACTATCTAGTGGGCTTTAAAACACACATTTGATGAATTGTTCCAATTCAAATAACCCAACCTTCACCCACAGGCATTTAGGCAGTTATATCACATAAGCAAATAGCCTCATGGTAAGCATGCTATCATGGCAGTCACTCACACACATGCAAGGATGCTAAAGCATAAAACTCACCGAGTACTCCAAGCCAAAACAGAAGCTAATTAGAAATCCATGCATGATCCTAAATATGCTGAAATGCCTAATGCAACATATGCAAGAATGCAACTATAGCAGGCTCGGCTATTCTAAACATGGCATATGAAATGCTACAGCTAACATGTATTCAACTTGGAATTGAAAATACGATGCAGTTAGTATGATACGCCGAGCCCGGTGCATGCAAAACAGATGAATGAATGCAAACATGCTATTATACTGTATGCTAATTGAAACATGTCCTAATCTAACCATCATAAGCGGGTAAATAAAAGGGAGAAAGACGTGGGGTTGGAAAACATACATCACACACACGCACACTTATTACAACATTGCCCTCGCGCGGAGGGTCCGAAAGAATAATACAGTCCCGAATAAATATTACAGTCCAAATAATTACAAAATCCTAATTAAATTTACAAATTTAACTAAGAAAGCTGTAAACTAGCATGCAAGTTAGGGACTGCCTCGACTCCACTCCGGATGATGAATGATGCATGTTCGGGTTGCCTTGCGCGAAAATCCACTACGATGCCCTAATTAGCCTCTGTTTGCGATCGATTTCTTGGAAAGCGCGCCAAGCCTCGGAAGACTGCTGATTCTTGATTTGCTGCAACAGAGAGCAGGAAAAGGGCATGGCAATGTATTTTCACAAATGTATGCATGCCTCGATCCTCGTGCCACCAATCACGCATCTCGATGCATGATGGCCGAGGAGTCGAATTCTGCAACTCAATATAGAATAAATGCACATGAAAACAAAACAAAACCTAGACTCCATCATGGATAATCTGGAGTGTCGGCGACCGGGAATTGAGACACGTTCCGTCACTCGGAGTACGAAACGTACCTCGTTTCCCGTGCCTAGGCTAATTCCTATCCCAAACACAATGCAATATGCATGACATGCATGAATGCAACTAATATACAACCTAGCATGCACAATGCTATGAAATGGCATACACAATGCACGAGGTAACATGGCATACACAATGCGCTAACAAACAACCTAGCATATACAATGCTGTGAAATGAAATGGCATACACAATGCACGACGTAACATGGCATACACAATGCGCTAACATACAACCTAGCATACACAATGCTATGAAATGAAATGGCATACACAATGCATAAATGGACTTACACTAACACAAGTGGACCTCAGCCACACTCGCATAAGAGGCCATTAGATGAAAATGAGACACTCGAAATGCGTGCACACATGCACGCAAACCGAGGACCGACCCTAAGGCACCAAATGCCACTCTAACAAGACATGGCAAGGCATGAAATATGATATGCTAGCATGCAAATTTCAGTGCTAAAATATGACTCGAAACAGCCCCGAATCATGACAATATAGCAACCGATGCATGAAATGGTCCCGAAATGCAAGATTAAGCACATGAAATGACTTGTAGCTACATCAAGCATGCATTATTTGTACATGAAGTATGAATATAGATTCAAGGCAGCCCCAAAAAAAACATTTTTACAGTTTTAAGCAAGGCCAAACAGCAAACACAAATAGGGCTAAACCGATGCGCAAAAATGGCCCTAAATGTGAGATAAAGAAGCAAGTCACAGCTGCTGGCCCCAAACAGATGAGGGACCTTCAACAATGTTGAATAGGGGCCCAAAATATGACCTTTTACAGTTTATGACCGTGCCAAATACAGTGTACAAGTGTGCTCAAAATGCAATGCAAAACAAGGCCAAAAAGAGAGCTATAACACAAAGTATAAAAAGGATGCCTCAAACAGTGAAAGACCCTTAATGAAACATTAAGATAAGGTCAAAATAAGGTCATTTGTAGTTCGGACCAGAGCCCAAAAACAGAAGCATAAGAGGCTAACAAATCATGCAAAAATGGAGCCAAAAGAGAGATATAAAGGCAAGTGGCAAATGGAAGCCTCAAATAGTGATGAGCCCTTCAACAATGTTGAAGAAGGACTCAAATTAAGAAACTTTACAGTTTATGACATGCCTCAAAACAATTTATACATAGGCCAAAAATACTACACAAGAAAATGGCATACAAGAGGGGTAATGAAGTAAGTGCAACAAGGAGGCCTCAAACAGTGAGAGGCCCTTAAACAAACATGAAAAATAGCTCAAAATAAGCCTAGTTCAAGTTAGGGTCGGAGCCCAAAACAGCAAGAAAGTATGGCTAATGTATAAATCAAGAAAAGGCTAGAAAAGGGAAAAAGGAAGCTCACCCTTGAAGACTATGCCTTGACAGCCTCTTGGCTTGAGTTTGGTGGTTCCTTAGCTCTGGAAAACAACTTCAAGTGGCTGCAATGGAGGTTGGAGGTATGGTGCTAGGTGGTGGTGTAGAGAAGGGTGTAGGAACTTAAAGGTTTGGAGGGTTGAAGTGTAGAGAGAGGGAGATGCAATGCAAGGGGCTTAAGGCAAAATTTTGTAACCCTAATAACAGAGCTGGGGCTGCTGTTATATAGACAAAAAGGGGGGAAAAATGGAGGGAAAACAATCCAAGTTTCCCTCCAAAAATGCACCCCCCGGATACACAATCTGGGGGGAAAAGAGATGCATATTTGGAATGTGCCTGCAGCAAGGAGCATGGCCGGCCGGTTATTGAGGCTGCAGGTGGCCGGCCAGCTACCCTCCATGGCCGGCCAGCCAAGGGTCAAAAGGGTCAATGAGAATTAATGGCTGGCCACCACAGAAAGAGGGCCTCCCATGTGTTCACAACACAACCCTGTGGTCAAAACTGGAGAAAGTGAACCAGGAGAGAGAACAACCCACTTTTCAAAGGGGTTCAAAAGGTTCAAAAGCAATTACTGGCCGGCCACCAAATATTGGTGGCCTTCCAGATGTGTACATCACAAATATGGGATTTAGGGTTCAAGAAAATGGCCCAAGGGTGGTCAACATTGGCTTTGAAGTGAGAAAAATCGGGCGACGGAGGGCGATGAAGGGATAAAGTTGGCTAACAGAATAATTACTGGCCTCCCATCCTTCTATGACTTTCCTAGCAATGAAACAGAGGTCCCTGCCAAAAATGAGCTCAAACCGATGCGAAATGGAGGTTCGGGGGCCGAAACACGCAGCCCGAGGCCCCGAAAACTGACTGCTAGGCACCGGGAGTGGTGTTCGACCACGAAGTCGGTTTCTCGGACCACAGTGTCCCTCAAAAGGGAGAAAATAATATGTATGCCAAAAACCGGGGCAAACGGAGGTGGTTAAGCGGTCCTGAATCGAAGCACACGGCCAACGGCTCCGAAAAATCGGAAACCGGGCTCCAAACGGGCAAAATGGCCTACGACCACGAAACGTAGCCTACGGCCACTGAGAGATGATCTACGAGACCTCTCCCTCCCTTCGGGAAGAGAAAACAGAGCCTGGTTCGCAAACCGAGGCAAAGCATGAAAGAGTCCGGAGGTCCGGAGGCAAGGCCCGCGGTCAAGACTCTAAAACCTCTGAACGAGCATGATATGCAACATCACCAAGCGCTCAATTGGTGATGTCCGAGTCTTAAGGTCGGTCAAAAATGGGGTGTCTACACGTCTATTTACGGTTGCGGTTGCGGTTGCGGTTGCAGTGCTGGTAGAGGTGGTGCTGCCGGTGCCTGGGGTAGCCTTGCCTGTTCTTCCCTCGTTCTGGCCTCATCTACTAGGTCCTTTAAGTGACCTTGTCTAACCAGATCTTCCAAATGTGCTTTTAGGGCTCTACAATCCTGTGTCAAATGTTCATCTTCATTGTAGTAAGCACAATGCTTCTCTAGACTTCTCTCCATAAATTCGCCAGGGATCCTCTCCGGTGCTCTATAATACGACTGGTTCCTAATCCTTTTTAGAACTTTATAAACCGGGATCCGGAACACAGTGGTGACTGCCTGTGCAGCCCTTAGTCCTATTTCTTGTCTATTAAATCCAGTATTACCCCGACCTTGCTTCGACGAGCCGTTTCTCTTCTCCTACTTCGGTACCTTTGCTCCCGGTGTATCCTCATCTGCTCTGGTATATTTCTCGATCCTTGCCATAAGCTCTTTCATACTCTTTGGTAGAGTTTTTGCCAGTGACTTTCAAAGCATACAGTCATCTTCCAAGTCGTTCTTAAAAGATACGATCGCTAATTCCTGGTTGCATCCTGGTATTCGGTTGAACACCTCATAGTACCTTTTGGCATAAGCCCTGAGGCTTTCACCCTCGCCATTTTTTAGAGCCATTAGGGAGTCTACCCTCAACGGCTGCAATTTGTTTGTAACAAACCTAGCCACAAACAACTCGGTCAGGCCTTCTTAACTCTTCACAGTTTCTTTCGACAACTTGTGAAACCAATCTGATGCAATTTCCCCAAAGGATGTGGGGAACACCTTGCAGAGCAACGGTGCATTCCCGGTATACAGTGCCATTGAATTCAAATATAAGCCAACGTGAAAGTTCGAATCGGACTTACCGTCATATATCTGGAACCTCGGCATATGGAACCTTTTTGGGGCCTCGAACTTATCTAACTCCACAGAGAATGGTGTTCTCGGCTTGACCGGAGATGTGACCTCGATATTCTGCGGCTTCCTCTGAAGGTAGTCCCTCAAATCCTCCTTAGTCCGACCAGGAGCTCGACTATCAATGGATTTCAGTATTTTTGGTGCGTTGCTCCCGATGTTGTTATGAGTCCTCTTGGACTTCTCTTCATTCACCATGTCAAAACAAAGTTCCTTCCCCTAAACATGCCGATATTCTTTAACATAAGTCCCCTAGGTCCGAGGTGTCCTTTGAGACTCTCATCTTCTTGACTCTGCTCGCCCGGCATCCCGTGAAGGCCGATATGAGTGTTCTCTCTCCTTGTCATGCTGGGGGACTGCTGGGATTGTTTTCTGCCCCTCTTTCTGGGGTGATTGCATGACATTGTTCTGCATCATGAATTTGACAACTGACTGTAGGTCTGCTAACTTATTTTCCATTTCCTTCATCTCGCCGTCCCTTCTCAGGCATCTATCTTTCCATACTTGGAGGTCGCTTTCGTTATAGTACTCGTCCCGGCCTACTTTCTTTAGTAGGTCTCCCTCTTGGCCGACATCCTTCTTCCTGGGATTCCGATCCCGTGGACCTTTATTAGGGTTCTCCTCCTCCATGTTAGGATTGGCACGTTTACCATTTCCACTAGGGATGTCGTCCCCAATCTTCTCTTTCTGTCCGTCGTTGGCTATGTATTCTCCTTACGTTCCTACCGACGGCGCCAAATTGTGGGTTGTTAATCATATTATTTAATGTTGATGATATCGAAAATATTATTTGTAAAAATTTAGATTTTTTTAATATACATATTATTTGACACAAAATATTATCTGTTTAAAATATATATTGTATGATACATTTGTTAAATATTATTTAAATAAATATTTTTTTTTACTATTCACCTTTTGAAAAATTAGGCTGATCACTATTCATCTTTTAACAAATTTAAAATTGATTAGTTGTATCATTTTGACAAATGTGATTTCAGTGAATTGTCATTTTTTGACAAATTTAATATACTCATATGGGATGATTGATATATTTATATAGCAATCACAAAAATATTTGATTTATGTAACATACTCAAGTGGTGTTTGATAGAAAATCAGACTTTTTATTCAAATATACATACATTACTTGTATGTTGTTTATAATATATTATTTAAAAGTTTGGGGATGCGGACGGTGTCATGTGATGCATTTTTTTTCCATACATACATACATATATATATATATATATATATGTTGATATAATAAAAAGAAAAATTCTCAAGTTTGAACTTGTGTGGTGCATCTGTAATAAATATATATATATAGTAAAAAATCTTGAAATTGATATACTATATGATTGTAGGAGAAGACTTATTTAATTTTTTTTTTTATTGAAAACAAATCCTTAAAGATGTGTTTGCCTGCAGAATGAAAAAAGGAAAATTGTAAGTTGATTTGAATTTGCTTGCAAAAAGAAAAAGAAAAGTTACAAAATAGACAAAATTTCATGTGGTTTTTAACTTCAAGGAACCCATAATGATGGAGCAAAATTATTTGCTTATATTGAATTCAAAGATGTGATAATTGCATTATTATTCAAATTGCCTACAAAACGGTGGCTCATGGTTGAATTTTATATCATATCACACACACGCGCGCACACACACACACATACACACACACACACACACATATATATTATATAATGAAACAAGAAGAAAAAGATAAAGCAAATTATTTGCTTGGTTGAAAGTTGTGATTTTTGTATCAAAATTTTCTACAAAAGCGATGGCTGCATATTTGACAAAACAAAAAAGGAAAAGAAAAAGTTAGTCTTACTAATTATTATCATCTTTTTCATTATTAACATTTGCTGACTATTTAAAATCAAGGAACGTGCTTATGTAATCCATGTCGTCAGCAATGAGCGTCTTTTCTTCCAACGGGTATCTTTTTTGGTATAAATAGAAGTGTTGTGTGTGGAGAAAGATCAAGAACTTGAAGAGAAAAATTTATGTGTGCTCCAAAATTCTGAGTATATTGTATTCTGCTCTTTCACTTTCAGATCTAAGTGTAGCCTTTGTTCTTACACTTTCATATCTATTCTTTGTGAGAGAATTATTGTAAAAGAGGGTTTAAGTACCACTTATTTTTATTCATTATTTTTGTGAGAGATTTTGTAAGGGTGAGACATTTATTGTTGAGTGAGACTCAATAGATAAGAATAAGTCCTGTGCCAAATCCACAAGCTTGGCAGTGTATTTATTCAATTGATAGTAAGGAAATTATCAAGGAGGTTCTTTGGGGAGTGGGCGTAGGCCTAGCGTGCCAAACCACTATAAATCTCAGTGTTTGATTTTCTCTCCCTATCTCTCTTACTTTTATATTGATAATTATTATTTTGTCCTTTTTTATTTTTTAAAATTATGAATATTGTGTTAATTTTAATATTGTAAAATTTTTAATAACCCAAATTCACCTTCCCTCTTAGGTTGCCTACCTGGGATAACAATTGGTATCAGCGTCTAGACTTTAGTTTGTGTGATTTAACCGTCTTAGAGTAGATCATGACAATCCTTAGTTATTCCTTACCTGAGGGACAAGCATCCAATAGGCCACCACTATTTAGCGGCACAAATTTTAGCTATTGAAAAACTAGGATGACTATACATGTTCAATCTAATGATTATGAATACTGAAAAATTATTTGCAATGGTCCAAAAATTCCTACCAAAACCGTAGATGGACATAGGGTATCAAAACCTGAAGATGAGTGGAATGAATCAGATACTAGAATGACCCAAATTAATGTAAAAGCCACAAACATGTTGTACTGCACCTTAGATGCCAACGAGTTCAACAGAATTTTCACATGTAAAACCGCAAAAGAAATCTAGGACAAGCTTATAGTGACTCATGAGGGAACCGAACAAGTTAATGAATCTAGAGTCAATTTGTTAGTCCATAATTATGAACTCTTTAAAATGAAGCCTGATGAGACTATTTCTCAAATGTTTACTCGTTTTACTGATATTATTAATGGTTTAACTTCTCTTAGAAAAATATATACTAATGTTGAAATTGTAAGAAAAGTGCTTAGGTCATTGCCAAAAAGTTGGGAGACAAAAGTCATTACCATTACCGAAGCCAATGATTTGTCAAAGCTAAGTCTAGATGAGTTAATGGGATCTCTCTTAACTTATGAGCTCATAATGCAAGAATGAAAGGAAGAGGAGGACAACAACAACAAGAAAGGAATAGCCTTCCAATCCACCTCGAAACATCAAAAGGATGAGGAAATAACACTCATCACTAGAAAGTTCCAAAGGTTTGTGAGAAGGAAACAAGGCGTATAAAAATTTTTCAGAAAAGACTTCAACAACAGGGATTTCCAAAGAGGAGAAAATCACAAAAAATCTGAAGTTACCTGCTACGAATGCAACAAATCTTGACACTACAAATCAGAATGTCCAGAATTTAAGAAAAAATTCAAGAAGGATAAGAAGGAAGCTATGATTGCAGGATGGGGAGAAGATAGTGATGAAAGCGACACAGAAACCGAAGTTTGCAAAAATGAGGTTGCTAACCTATGCTTAATGGCACTTGGAAACGAAAATGAGGTAACTGACGAATCTTTTACATTTGATAAATTACAATTAGCATTTGATGAATTACATGTTGAATTTAAGAAACTTAGTTTGAAAATTAATTGTTAAAAGAAAGTGATTTTAAGTTTATCAAAAGAAAATGAATCATTAACTTCCAAGATAAATGTTTTAAAAATGAAGCCATGAAAATGAAAAAGGAAAACGAGATTTTAACTTGAAAAGAGTCTTTAATTTCTGAAAAATATTTAGTTGTATTGCAAAAAGAAAATGAGTTTTAAAAAAGGAGCAAATTATTTTGAAAGAAAATATTGAAGACTTGAAAAATACTCTTTCAAAATTCACTCAAGGTAGAGAGACTTTAGATAGAATTCTTAAAAATCAAAATCGTATTTTTGGTAGAGCCGAAATTGGATATAAATCTTTTTCAAAAGTAAAAACTGGCAAAAATGGCTTTATGTTTGCATTTTCTAATCACTCTCATCTCACATGTCATTTTTGTGGTACAAAAGGTCATATTTCACCTTCATGTCCTGTTAAAAGAAATCATTTTTGCTAAAATAAAAAAGATGTGGGTCCCTAAGGACATCTCAAGAGTGTCAAATTCTAACTTTTATAGACCCAAGAAAAAATGGGTACCAATAGAAAAATCAAATTTTTGTAGGTATGTTTCAAGACAAATTCCAGTAACGATAGATGGTATCTCGACAGTACATGTTCGAGACACATGAATGGAAATAAAGTTATGTTCGCCACACTCCAACCAAAGGATGGCAGATATGTGACTTTTGGCGACAATAGCAAGGGTAAAATCATTGGTGTAGGAAGTATTGATAAAAATCCCTCTCCTATTATTGAAAGTGTTTTATTTGTTGAAGGTTTAAAACATAACTTGCTTAGTATTAGTCAATTATGTGATAAAGGCTATAGAGCTATTTTCCCTAGAATACAAAACTTTATTTGTAGGTTATAGACATGAGAATGTATATGTGTTTGATTTGCATGATTTGTCTTCTCATTTTAATATTAAATGTTTATATGCTATAAATGATAATGGTTAGCTTTGGCATAGAAGATTAGGACATGCTCATTTTGATTTAATTTTCGGACTTTCAAAAAATGAGTTGGTCATTGGTTTACCAAAAATTATTTTTGAAAAAGACAAACTTTGTGATGCATGTCAATTTGGAAAATAAACTAGAATTTCTTTTAAATCCAAATATCGTTTCAACTACTAAACCGCTTCAACTGTTGCATATTGATTTATTCGGACCATCTACAACATTAAGTTTAGGAGGAAAATCGTCTGCTCTTGTTTGTGTTGATGATTATACTAGATATACATGGGTATTATTTTTAGCACATAAAAATGAAGCTTTTTATAATTTTTCAAGACTTTGTAAAAGAATTCAAAATGAAAAAAACCTTAAAATTTGTAGTATTAGAAGTGATCATGGTAAAGAATTTGAAAATAATGATTTTATTATGTTTTGTGATGAGTTTGAAATTGATCATAATTTCTCTGCCCCTAGAACTCCTCAACCAAATGGAGTAGTTGAAAGAAAAAATAGAACTCTTGAAGAAATGGCTCGTACTATGCTTTGTGAAAATAATTTGCCTAAATATTTTTTGGCGGAAGCTGTTAACACTGCATGCTATGTTATAAACCGTGTCATGATTAGACCTATTTTTAAGAAAACCCCTTATGAACTTTGGAAAGGTAGAAAACCTAATATTAGTCACTTGCGTACTTTTAGTTGTAAATGCTTTGTATTAAATAACAATAAAGATAACTTAGGAAAATTTGATGCTAAATCGGATGAAACTATATTTCTTGGTTATTCTATGTCCAGTAAAGCTTATAGAGTATTCAACAAAAGAACTTTACTTGTTGAAGAATTTGTGCATGTTGTTTTTGATGAATCTAACAACATTATTTTCAAGAATCTTGTAAGTAATGATATTGTAGAAAATCAACCAAGCATGGAAAGCATTTACATAAAGGAAAATGAAGAAAATCCACTACACGAACATGAAGAAGAAATGACAATGGAAAAACTTCACGAAATATATGCTCTTCTAGAAAACGACTCAAATTTACCAAAAGAATGGAAATATGCTCATGGCCACCCTAAAGACCTCATCATAGGTGATATGGCGGAAGGTATAAAAACTCGTTCCTCTGTTATAAATGTTTGTGGTAACTTAGCGTTTGTTTCACAAATTGAACCAAAATCGTTTTTAGAAACTGAAAATGATGAAAATTAGATTTTAGCAATGCAGGAAGAATTAAATCAATTTGAAAGGAATGAAGTTTGGTTTTTATCTCCTCGACCTACGGATCATCCCGTTATTGGTACAAAATGGGTTTTTCGAAATAAATTGGATGAATCCGGAGTTGTTACTAGAAATAAAGCTAGATTAGTAGCCCAAGGTTATAATCAAGAAGAGAGCATTGATTTTGATGAAACTTTTGCACCAGTTGCTAGACTTGAAACTATTAGAATGTTACTTACTTTTGCATGTTTTAAAGATTTCAAATTATATCAAATGAATGTTAAAAGTGCTTTTTTAAATAGGTACATTTCGGAGGAATTTTATGTTAAACAACCTTTCGGTTTTGAAAATCGTAAATACTCGGATCATGTTTTCAAACTTTCAAAAGCCTTATATGGCTTAAAACAAGCTCCTAGAGCTTGGTATGAAAGATTGAGTCATTTTCTACTTGACAAAGATTTTTGTAGAGGAAAAATTGATACAACACTTTTTATAAAAATAAAAAAATGAAGATATGCTAATTGTTCAAATTTATGTTAATCATATCATTTTTGGTGCTACTAATGAAAATTTGTGCAAAGAGTTTGCTAAAGATATGCAGAGTGAATTTGAAATGAGTATGATGGGGGAATTAAATTGCTTTCTTGGTCTACAAATTAAACAAACTAATGATGGAATCCATTTAAATCAAACGAAATATATCAAAGATCTACTCAAAAGGTTTGAAATGGAATTATCAAAGCCTGCAGCAACTCCAATGAGCACATCAATAAAAATCGACAAAGATGAGCAAGGTAAACCTGTAGATGAAAAGAAATATCGAGGTATGATTAGTTCTTTACTCTATCTTACTGCAAGTAGGCCCAACATAATGTTTAGTGTTTGTATGTGTGCACGTTTTCAATCCGCACCGAAAAAGTCACATATCACCACAGTCAAACGTATTTTCAGATATCTTGTCGACACTCCAAATTTGGGATTATGGTATCCTAAGGGAACCACCTTTGAACTTTTTAGTTACTCAGATGCCAACTTTTCGGGATGTAGACTTGACCGAAAAAGTACTAATGTCACTTGTCATCTTCTTGGATACTCTCTCACTTCTTGGTTTTGCAAAAAACAAAACTCAGTGGCTTCGTCAACCGCTGAAGCAAAATACATTGCAGTCGCTGGGTGTTGTGCAGAATTGCTTTGGATGAAACAACAACTTCAAGATTTTGGACTTCACTATGATCATATTCCTATAAAATGTGATAACACAAGTGCCATTAACCTTTCAAAAAATCCTATTCAGCACTCACGCACTAAACACATTGAAATAAGGCATCATTTTCTAAGAGATCATGTACTCAAAGGTGACATTGAACTCGAATTTGTGCCTACAAATCATCAATTAGCTGACATATTTACCAAGCCTCTAAATGAAGAACAATTTTGTTATATTAGAATAGAACTTGGTATGATGAATACTCCAATATAATGTTTATATTAAAAATAATTTTTTTATAAATAAATAATTAAATAAAATATTTCTAATAATAATTATAAATAATAATAAAAATAAAAATAAATTATATACATATATATTCTCTCTCTCTTTCTCTCACCCATTCTGTTTCTCTCGCACCCGTTCTCTCCCTCACTCTCTTTCTCTCGCTCTGCCGCTATCCCTTTCTTCCTCTCATCCTCAGCCGACTCCATCTTCATCATCACCATCGTCTACAACCAACCCCATCATCCATAACATCATCTATCATCTACCCAAATCCCCCACCAATTTACCGAGCTCCGTCACTTCTCTACCCAAAATCTGCATCACCATCTTTACCAATTCATCAAGTTTCATCATCGATCCATCAAGGTTCGTGACTGATCTATCAAGATCGGTGACTGATCCATCAAGATCCATTGTCGATCTACAAAAATTCGTCACCGATCTACACGATCTTCTCTATTTCCTCCGATCATCAAGGTCATCACCGATCAACATGTTAAAATTCTTTTTGCACTGTGTTTTATTTTTTTACTTGTTTTATGTGCTCCAAATTCTCTTGGATTTAATAATGATTGCTTCTACCTTGTCTGAAGAAATTGTTTTTATTTTTATTTTCTCCTTTTATGCTATTGCACTTGGTGTAGTTGTTTATGGCCAGATCGTAATGGCCCTTGGTATTATAGATTGGTAATCTGTTTCTTCCAATTTATGTAATTTTTAGCGTATTAATTCAGGGCGAGACTCATATTATGTAATATTTAGAGATTAAAAAAATAAAAATAAATAAATAAATAAATAAAGGACGTTTGTATATTCTATGCATAATTTTAGGAGGAGTATATATAATTTTTACTCCTTATCTACACCAACCATTTTTTTTAGGACAAATTTTTTAATATATATAAAAAACAAAAAAAGGAGAAATGCTTGCAATTTTATTTCAGAAGAAGAAAATATTACTTGATTACATGTAAGTTTTCAGAAGGCTTTACATATTTTTTTCGTTTCACTTCTCTCAACAACTTTTCATGAGCCTCCTTTACATGTCTCTCTCTATTTTCCACTTCTGTGAGTCTTGGCATTCTAACGATTGCATAATAGTGCACCGCATTCTCCAACTGCGCATTTTTCCTCTCTAGCTCTCTCTTCTCCTTACGAATATTAGCCAGTTGTTTTACCAAGTACACATCATCTCTCCATTGCTGATTTTCTTGTATTCTTACTTGTAATCATTGAGCCATATTGGAAACTACAATCATTGCATGTGTACTAAGAGTCATAGTGTTATTAATAGCGTCCATATCATTCCGATTACGAATAACACTAGGACCCTCATTTACAGGAATAAGGTGTGCCTGCACCACTGGTAAGCTCTCATATGCCTGCATTATAGGCACCTCATACATGTCCAAACCATTGATGGCTAAGGTAAGGAAAGACATGATGACACAAGAAGGTAAAAAAAAAAATTCTCTCCAACACTTGATAATTCCGTATCTTTGCCTATCATCCTTGTCACTTTTTATACACTCCATCGATCCAATACTCGATGCATATCTGCTCAAATCTTTTGTTCGTCAACAGTTTGTGCGCTCCAGACGCTCCAAAATCCCCACAATGATTCCGACAAGACAAAAGGCCCATTATTTTATTTTTGGCCGCTCAGATTATTTTTTCAAATGTGTTTCATCTCTTCATATTTTATTTTGATGATGTCAAATGGGGAGAAAAAAATATGATTTTGCTGCTTTTGAAAATTATATGTTGCAGGGTCATCAAATATTTTGTTAATTTTATTTTGTGTCACATCCATACAAATATTGCCATCATCAAAAAGGGAGAGATTGTTAATCATATTATTTAATTTTGATGATGTCTAAAATATTATTTGCAAAAATTTAGATTTTTTAATATACATATTATTTGACACAAAATATTATATGTTTAAAATATATATTGTATGATACATTTGTTAAATATTATTTAAATAAATATTTTTTTTACTATTCACCTTTTGAAAAATTAGGTTGATCACTATTCATCTTTTGACAAATTTAAAATTGATTAGTTGTATCATTTTGACAAATGTGATTTTAGTGAGTTGTCATCTTTTGACAAATTTAATATACTCACATGGGATGGTTGATATATTTATATAGCAATCACAAAAATATTTGATTTGTGTAACATACTCAAGCGGTGTTTGATAGCAAATCAGACTTTTTATTCAAATATACATATATCACTTGTATGTTGTTTACAATATATTATTTATAAGTTTGGGGATGCGGAAGGTATCATGTGATGCATTTTTTTTTTCATATATATATATATATATATATATATATATGTTGATATAATAAAAAGAAAAAATCCTGAAGTTTGAACTTGTGTGGTGCATCTGTAATAAATATATATATATATATAGTCAAAATCTTAAAATTGATATACTATAATGATTGCAGGAGAAGACTTATTTAATTTTTTTTTTTGTTGAAAACAAATCCTTGAAGATGTTTTGCCTGCAAAATGAAAAAAGGAAAGTTGTAAGTTAATTTGAATTTGCTTGCAAAAAAGAAAAAGAAAAGTTACAAAATAGACAAAATTTCGTGTGGTTTTTGACTTCAAGGAACCCATAATGGTGGAGCAAAATTATTTGCTTATATTGAATTCAAAGATATGATAATTACATTATTATTCAAATTCCCTACAAAACGGTGGCTCATGGTTGAATTTTATATCATGTCACACACACACACACATATATATTATATAATGAAACAAGAAGAAAAAGATAAAGCAAATTATTTTCTTGGTTGAAAGTTGTGATTTTTGTATCAAAATTTTCTACAAAAGCAATGGCTGCATATTTGACAAAACAAAAAAGGAAAAGAAAAAGTTAGTCTTACTAATTATTATCATCTTTTTCATTATTAACATTTGCTGACTATTTAAAATCAAGGAGCGTGCTTATGTAAGCCATGACGTCAGCAAGGAGCGTCTTCTCTTCCAACGGGTATATTTTTTGGTAGAAATAAAAGTGTTGTGTGTGGAGAAAAATCAAGAACTTGAAGAGAAAAATTTATGTGTGCTCCAAAATTCTAACTATATTGTATTCTGCTCTTTCATTTTCAGATCTAAGTGTAGCTTTTGTTCTTACACTTTCATATCTACTCTTTGTGAGAGAATTATTTTAAAAGAGGGTTTAAGTACCACTTATTTTTATTCATTATTTTTGTGAGAGATTTTGTAAGGGTGAGGCATTTGTTGTTGAGTGAGGCTCAATAGATAAGAATAAGTCTTGTGTCAAATCCACAAGCTTGTTGGTGTATTTATTCAATTGATAGTAAGAAAATTTTCAAGGAGGTTCCTTGGGGAGTGGACGTAGGCCTGGCGTGTCGAACCACTATAAATCTCAGTGTTTGATTTTCTCTCCCTAGCTCTTTTACTTTTATATTGATAATTATTATTCTGTCCTTTTTTATTTGTTAAAATTTTGAATATTGTGTTAATTTTAATATTGTAAAATTTTTAATAACCCAATTCACCCCCCCTCTTTGGTTACCTACTTAGGATACCATAGATGTTGATTTTTGACCACACAACCAAATAGGAAAACTTAGCAGGAGAGCACCGGCAGAATAGATTAAACCCAAACAACCTGTCACAGAAAGATAAGAATCCGACAGAGGTTCGTCCACTCGGGGGCACTTCGACGATCAAGTCAGTAATTATCTCTCAAAGATAGTCAATTGTGCTTAACTCACAAGAAAGAACTTACTGTTTACAGTGTATCACACATATCTTAGACCCATGGGAGTGCCCTGCTTTTATAGCCAGCACTTGACCTGATCCCTATAGAGGCCTAACCTCAATAGACTCAGGCTCAATGTTCATCATGGACTTCCAGCTAGAGAGGGATAAACTCACTAAGAGCTTTATCTTTATTCAGACTGAGATCTTCCCCTATTTTAGGACTCCTGTCCCTTATCCGTTCATCCTGGATTTTGATATCTCCGCAGATAACCTCGGCCTAGCGGAGATCACCTCGGCATCATGACCAGGCCATGTGGCACCTCGGCATTACCTTAGCCACGTGCTGTCATTCTCAAAATATGTCCCCACAGTAAGTAGTGTCAAAGGTCACTACATCACCGAATTGACCATAGTCCATGATCATTTGAGCATTGGCCCAAAATATTTTACTTATCTGCTCTTCACAATCTAATTGACTGCATAAAAAAATGATGAATTTTCCACAGTGTTCTTACAAAAGTAATACAACACACTACCCGCTTCTCCATCTTCCAAATCTTTTTGTCTCTTTGATCTTAAGTAATTTTTTTTGTCCAATTTCGTGAAGCCAAGTGATGTTCTTCCACCAGATTCCCTACCAAATAGCTCGTAAGCAGACCTAAAAGGAATTCCAGATTCTGAAGCCAATTCTACTTCAATTGCTTAGGCGGTAGATATTTTTCTTTGGGATGGCAACATATGAATGCAATCTTGAGGCACAAGGTCATGATTATGATGTTCAACAAAATCACAAGCAATATATTTTCTTGAAATTCTATCTAACTTGATACTAAGTCAGGCACCACAACCATATCTTACCTCTTGTCTCGGATTTTTGACAAATGATCTCGTTTGTCAATATCTTGACTTCCCTCTTTGTAACATACAAACGTCCATGAAGTTATATCCTTCGTGTGTTTGTTCTTGCTTGCGTAGGCCTTCTTAATACCGAATATTGTAAAAGTCATACGTAGCTTGTTCAAATTCAAATGACATTCTTAATTTCGGCTTTCAACCACAATTGGCTAACTCATCAATAATATTATTTTTTTCCATTACCTGCAATTTAGTATCATACAAATAACAAGTTTTACCCATCCTTGTTCTTGATATTTTTTTTCTGCAAATAACAAGGTCCTTTATAATCAATTTCAGTATCACACATATAACAAGGTTTAACCTTGTTGGTTGGAATAGTCAATTTCTCTCATATCGACAATACTATATGTGCTTCATCCTTGCTATGCTACGCATTAATACTACAAATCAATTTCTCTGTTCTTGCTATTTTTTACACATCTCTCTCATATATATAACAACAAGGTTTAACCACATTTATACCGAATTGTAGGTACTGGGGGTAAATTGCACAAATCTGAATCATATATATATATAATAGAAGAAAATCATATTTGAATCCCCAGAAAATAATATATGCAAATAAATGTGATAAACTATCAAAGAGGCCCTATTTAATTTATATATGAATCCCAAAAATCTGAATCATATATATATATATATAGAATAATAAATTTTGACTATAACAGATCAATCATCAAACCCAAGAATCAAACCCATTTCAAAATCAATAACAAATCTAACTCAAGAATCATATATATATATATATATATATAACAGCAAGAAATGACAATGATGATGAAATAGACATCGTCGCTGCAGTAATCTCGCCTTCTTCCTGTCGCATCGTCGCCCACCAGCCTTTGCGTTGCTCCTTTGCCATCGCGTTGCTCCTCCATCTCCGCCATCTCTTTTGTGTCTCAGTTCGTTTCTCTCCCCGTTCGCATTCGTTTCTCCGTTTTTCTTTTAGTTCCTCACTTCGACTTTTAGTCGCCTCTCTCTCTTTGCTAGGGTTCACTGACTGAAATAGATCGATGATGCAAAGCAAAGAAGATTATACAGAGAAGAGAAAAGAGGGGGAAATGAACATTTTGAATTAAAAAAAAAATGACGTCGATTTAGGAAAAACGACGTCGTTTAAACGACGTCATTTTGGAGACCACCTCAGGAACCACTGCAGGAAACGGCAGATGATCTGGACTCGAAGGTTGGGCACCCATTAGGTTGGGGTATTTTACCATTCCTACACGTGCTACAGTGATGAGATGGATCGATGGTATCTTCCATGTCTATTTAGTTAATTTTCAACATATCATGTGATATTATTTATATAATGGCTCACTTATATAATTTGATTTAACATTTATTTTAGTCTTTATAGTTTCAAATTGAACAATTTGATTCTTAAACTTTAATTGTAGTTTCAATTTAGTTATTTCGTTTAAATTTTGTTAATTTTGTCAAAATTGTTTAAATTGAAACAATAAGAACAACAATAAATTTTAGGATATACTATATGGATAAAAGGTGTAACTGACTTTTTTATTTTTATTTTTATTTTTTTTGAATCTTGCCCTTTTGGACCTGTGGTGAACATGCTCACTTTTAGGGGTGCATATGGATTGGATTGGTCCGATTTTAGAGTAAATCAAGAACCAAATTGTAGGAATTGGCTACAAAAAAATTAGAATCATAATCAAACCGTTAAACTTTGGAACTGGACTAGAACCGAACCATAGAAATTGGTCTGATTTGGTTCGATTTTACGGCTTTAAAATTTTTATATAACAATAAATATGATATATATTTTATGTTACCAAATAGATTAATGATAATTAATTTAATTTAGTTAGAGTTTATCAATTTCATAATGAAAACTAGACTTTTTATATTTGAATTTTTACATATAAAAATAGTAACAAATAAATATGTCACGGTTTGATCTGGTTCAAAACCATAACTAAAGCCTTAAAACCGAGAACTAGACCGATATGAACGGTTTTACTATTTTTAGAATCAAAACCAGAATTGAAGTTAATAAAAAATAGATCAAACGGACAATTTGGACCGAATTCCATTGTTAACCGGTTCCATTTTTTTTTTTTTTTTTTTTTGTTAACACCCCACACCCCAAGATTTGAGATCACCGGAGGCCCAACCATCAAGCCCACCATGTCAAACTTGTCTCACTCCACTCACAAGGCCCCATAACCAAACCCATATGTTTTGTTTCTTGATGTTGCGGCTTTTTTTAGCTCTTTCTTTCTCTACATTCTCGATCGTTGGGTTTAAATCCGTTGGCCACCAGTCCGCTGATATCAGGTCTGTCTGCCTGACTCAAAAAACTGTCATGTATCAATGAAATCTGTCATTTTTCTTCTTCTTGTTCTTGTTCTTCTTTTCTGTTAGCAAAGGGATTTGAATCTCTCACATTGAGATGGTAAAATTAGTCAAATTTTGTACTTGGGAGAATTAGACTGAGGAACCATCATGGAGTTCTTTTTAACTGCGACAGCATTACAAAAAATTTTAAAAATGTTAACCCCATGGCAAGAGATTGAAACCTCTTAGGTGCTAACAATTTCTTTGGGGCCACCGATCTGGAAGAAAACCCTTGAATTAACTGTGGTGCACTTGCCGGAAACTCCTTGCCAAGGCCTGTATCCGGACACCCAGTGCCAATCAAAAAAAACTTGCCGGAAACTCCTTGCCAAGGCCTGTATCCGGACACCCAGTGCCAATCAAAAAAAACAAAGTACGCCCAGTTTAGTCCTGTTGAATGGGGTCTGGGAAGATTAGATTGTGTCGATTATGTCTTTTTAGTTTATGAGTTCTTTTGCATTTATAAGTTGTTGAGCTGTGATCAACATGTGTATAACTCGTTTTTGACAGTTTTAACGTAACTGGAATGTGTTCCAGCTGGTGTAATAATGCCATGACAGTGGTGGCGATGTGATAATGATTAGAACTGATTAAATTTCAATTTTTTTGGTTACTGTTACAATTTTTTATTTTTTTCGTTGAAACTTCATAGCAATGATTTATTGGGAAAAAGAAGTTATAGATTAGGAAATCAAAGGGCAAATGATGAAGATGATGATTTGGCATTGCAGCATGGTAGGGGGACTTCTGGGCATTAGGTAGAAGAAAAAGGGTACAGCAAAAAATATAAAAACTTCAACCAAAGATGAACACATAACCAGAGGTGAGAAGCTCATGTTTTGGCATTATCATACTTTATATAGATGCAATAGCATAAATTGGTACTTTCTCTCATGATTTAGTTACTAGTGGGTGTTACGAATGATGGGAAATTCTTAATTCTTTCTTGATTGATTTTAGAACTTATGCTAATTTCAAATTAATCACAAGGAACATGTGTTTCTCTGTGTCTGTTTGCCTTTTGCATTTTAATTGCTTCTCTCTACATAATTTTTTTTCTCTCTAACAAGTCCCCACTTCAAATTTTCTTCCCCCCCACCCCACCCCACCCCAACCCAATTTATTATAGAAACTGTTGTTGATTTTGCTTTCAACTAGATTTTACTATATTCTTTTCAGCATTGCTTTTTTCCTGAATCGTACGTCCTTCGTTATAATTATTATTTTTGATTAAAAAATACCCTTTCTTGAACCAAATTGGCTTAATCAACTTGCGCCATCCATTTAGCATTCTCAAAAATGAAACCTTCAACAATATTAACTAATGGTCCGTTTATTTTGGTAGAAAATATTTTCCATAAAAAATCTTTTTCTTATATTTGGTTGCCACCTTAAAACCTAATGTGCTAGTGAATGAATCAGTAGTGGTGTTGGCGGTGGAGATGTGTTGTTGTGGTGGAGATGGTGGTGGTGGTGGTGGTGGTGGTGGTGGTGGTGGTGATAGTACGGTGACATTGATAAATATTTTCCACCTTTTAAAATTGAAAAATATTGTATTCCCAAATAAACTTGTTTCTGTTGACTTTTGTTTTTGTCTTATCAAACACCCAAAAATACAAGAGATTGTTTTCTGTCAAAACAAATGGAGCGTAATGCAGTAGTTCAATTGCAGGGGAAGATCTTATTGCACAGCTTCAAAGAAAACACAAATGAAGAATGATACTTTGCTTGCAAAAGCAGAATTTCACAATCACATGAAGAATGAAAACAAATCTTTGCTGCAGATACAAAGGCACAGCACTGTTAGTTACCAGTAAGTGGGAAGCCAATTCCATGGCGTTGGGTAGGGAAGACAACAAACAACATACTGCAAATCACCCCAATCCCAACCGGCAGCGATGTAAGGACCTCTTGTGCTTCATCGGACGGTGTTGGATAAAAACAGCTCACAACACTTTGATCAAACAGTGCAACAGCTGCAAAAACCAGTATTGACATGAAGGCATGCATGAAATCTATAAATTTCAACCGGTACTTCTTAGCATCCTCGGGCGGCAGAGTAACCGTCCCGTCAATGACCCACAAACCGTGGACCGTGGCAAACCCATAACAGATATTCCCCTTTTTGTCCTTAAAGCTATCTGTGAAGCTCAGTAAAAAACATGACAGTCCACACAGAGCTATTAATCCAGCAGTCATGGACCGGCTGACTGGGTCACACTGGCCTTGGTTTGTGAAAATGGGCGAGAGGAGTTGGAAAGCAAGAACCGACCCGGTTGGTAAAAGATTGGCTAAATGGGCTGTGCTCTGAAATGTCTGGCTAATGGCCTTTTGTACTAGGGTTTTCTCTATCGTCACGGATAGGGATTTATCTACCAAAAGGGGGAGTTTTTGTTCATCGATGTTCCGGGTATGCTCATTTTCCACCTTGATTTCCATGTTTTGATCTTTCTGTTTTTGTTTTAATCGATTTGAGCTTTGGTTATGAGAGGGTGGTTGAATTTATTAGTAGTGGGGAGAGATGTGAATTGAGTTGAATTAAAGGATAGGCAAGGTGGCTAATGATGCCTTGCAAGAAACAGAAAAAGAAAACACAAAAACACTTTTTCCGCAGGATTTTAGAAGGGGGAAGTTTTGATTTCATGTTTGGTGATGAAAAAGTTGTTTCACAAAGGTGGCAAGGGTGGCTTCTTTAATGTGTACACAGCTTGCTAACCGTTATGGACTTTTTTTTAGAAGCTGAGAGAGAGAGAGAGAGACAGAGAGAGAGTTCTTGGAGTATGGTTTCATTAATCTCTGTATATAGAAAGTCCCTTTTAGATTTTTTTCTTTTTGAGATGAAAAGTTTCTTGCTACACAGAAACCTTGGCGTGGTTGGTTTTTATTTTATCTGGTTGAAGTAGTTAGAGGCCCACGATTTTACGCCTGCTTTTGCTTTTCATTCTATCAATAATATTTGTTTGGCTTAAAAGGTTTCTGCTTTGGACTTGGAACGACTCTGTTTAAAATTTTCATTACCATTTATATTTACAATTTTTTTTTATATTTATATTTATAAAAAAATTGAAATTTATAAATAAAAACTCGTTTGATACCTATTTTCGTTAAAAAATAAAATATTTGTAGCAGCTTACAAAACTCAACCACCTAACCTTATATGGTTGTGATTTAAAAAAAAAAAAAATTATGATTGTGGATTCAAACTTGTGGATATAGCCGCTTCGTATAAATTATGTCAAATTTTAGGATTTTACTCGATCTACCTTTCATCAAGTGGAGACTAAACTAGGTGGTGGTGGTGGTGTTATTATTTTTATCGGGTAAATTATACTTACATTTCCTGAGAGGAATCTTTCTTGTAGTTTTAATAATTACAAAAATCTCTCTTATTTTTATTTACAATATTAAGATTTTTTCAATCCGTTAATTTAGCACAAACGCCGTTACTTTTATATCCAAAATGACCATGTTGTCCCTTTAAACTAATAAGCTATTTAAATAAAAATTTTCGCTCATCTCCCATGAGATTTTGCATATATATTATTAAAGATCCATACATATTTTAACTTATCATTCTAAGAGTTTAATATGAGACCCTAACAATTAATACAATACTTATAAGCGTTATTTCACATTATATAAAAAATGAAATATTTGTCGATTTTAATTAATGCATTTATTATTCAAATTTCATTTTTCTTCTCTTTTTTTAAGTTAAAACAAATGGATTAATTTTTTTTTTCTAGGAATTTGTCCTACTTATTTATTCATATGTAAAAAAAATTATTTATACCTAAATTGCTAAGATATTATTACCAAATTTTAATTTTTATCTTCGAGTCATTAAATTTCTTGTCGATACATATTAAAAAAAAAAAGGTTATTCTTACATGATTAAAAAAAATTTAAAAATAAATATAGAAGTAAAAAAAATCTAATCACCTCACAATAAATTAAAATTAGTTAATAGGGAATGAAAAATTAAGAAATCACTTGAGAATAATAAATAATTTAAACAATTTCTCATTTCTTACACCTAAAAATCAAATTAATTTTTATTTGAATGGAGAAATTATTTTAGAATACTAAAATACTCAATTAATTTGTTGTATGATACTTAAAATATATTTTTTCATCTTTATGTTTCTCATATAAACTATTTTTATTAAATTAAATTTTAAAATTAATTTCTCACCTTCATTAATGGTTAAATTTTTACTTTATTTTTTAATTTCTCACCTTTATTTTGTTCTATTATTATTTATAGCGAAACATTATTATTTAAATTATCTAATTTTATTTCTTCCGTATATCTAATATTCATATAATTTTATTGACAAATTGAGAAATCATACTCTAATACTAACACACAACGAAATACAACTTTTTCTAAAATATATGAAATTATTATTTATTTTTCATAATTTTTTTAAAATATAAATATAATTTCTTGACTCTATTTTTTCCACAACAAATTTTTGAACTTTTATAAGCAAAAACTAAAATAAAAATTCAACCATTAATGAAGACGAGAAATAAATTTTAAGATTTAATTTAATAAAAATAGTTTAAATGTGATAAATAAGGATGGAGAAATAGATTTTAAATATCATGCCTAACAAATTAATTGAGTATTTTATTAATCTCAAGTAATTTGTTCAATCAAGTAAAGATTAATTTTAATTTTAGGTGTAAGAAATGAAAAATTGCTTGATCTTTCATTTCCTATTAACTAATTTTAATTTATTGTGAGGCAATTAAATTCTTTTACTTCTAGTTTTATTTTTTAATTTTTTTAATCATGTAAGAAATATTAATCTGCATTTTTTAGATGTGCATCAATTAAAAGTTTAATGACTCAAAGATAAAAATTAAAATTTGATAATAATATATGACTAAGAAAAGATAAAATAATTTTTTTTTTTACATATGAATAAATGAGTAATGTGAATTGCCTAAAAAAATTATTTTAACTCTAAAAAAAGTTCAAATAATAAATGCATTAGTTAAAACAATAAATTTTAAGTTATTTATGTGGTGTGAAATAATTCTTATATTAAATTATTAAGATATTATATGTTAAGTTTTTATTCTTGGCAATCCCATTTGACAAAATGCCTTTCAGTTGTACTTATTTTCGCATTTTTTATTTCAGTGAGGCTATGAGTTTTTAGATGCGAATCTAACCAAAATTGTGCATTGCAGAGAAGTTTGTGATGTTAGTACTTTCAAGATTGTCAATTCGCTGATTATGACGGGAATTGAGCTACCCGGTCAGCTTGCGGGGGTCCAAGGGGCAGCGCCCCCGAAGAAAAATGCAAAATTCCATTCGAAGTTGCTTGTCCGCCCTTACTCGCTCGAGCGAAGGCTGCATCTGGCAAAAAACCTGAGAATGATGAATGTACGCTCGAGCAAAGGTTGTGTGGCTCGAGCGAAGCCACTTATGGAAAAACATGCGAGATTAGTTTCTCACTCGAGCGAGAGAGTCTTCGCTCGAGCGAGCTTCGCAGTGCCAGATTCCTATAAGTATTTGTTTTAGTCCAAAACTAGGATTACTCCTTTAGATCTTCTTCTTGGATATTAAGGTTTATATCTGGGGATATTTTGCTAGTTTTCTTTAGTGATTAATTGAGTATTCAACTCATGGGTTAAGAAGAATGCATCAAAGGTTCGTTCGTTCATTCTATACAATAGAGAGAGTTGTTCTTCGGTGGATTCTAAAGAATTTGAGCCTGAAGCTTTGGTGGATTCTGGAGTGGCTCATCGTCAAGATAATTCCGAGGTGAAGACAGGGTTGGAAGAGACACATAGGGGTTGGTTCAATTTGGGCGTGGATTCGCTAGGTAATCGAGAGTATACTTGTGTAATTTCTTTATGTCTTTTTAGTAGATTGTTTTGTAGCTGTTGCCCGTGATTTTTTTTATCACAATTGGAGATGCTCCAATTGTGATTTTTCCATGTAAAATCATTGTGTCGATTTGTCTTGATTGTTTGATTGGGATTGTTTTATTGCTTTAAACTGATACATAATCACAAATTAATATCTAGCAGATTTCTAGATTTTTCATTATCTAACATTAATTTTAGAGAGATTATTTATTTTTAAGTATTTTATCAATAAAGATTAAGTTTTTTTTTCGCATTAAATGATTTAATAATGTCTTAACAATTTAAAATTTTTATTTAATATTGCATGAAATTTAAGAATTTTATTAAATAATAGTAAAATATGTATGGATTTTTGATAATATATATGCAAAACATTAAGAGAGGTACGTGAAATTTCTCATTTGAATAAATAAAGTATTTAATTGGCAATTTTGTCATTTTTGGTAGTATGACATTAGCAAATTCTGTTAAATAGCCTAACAATGGAGGAATATTGATGATAGCTTCAAAAGTAAGAGAGGTTAATATAAGTATTAAAAGTACAAGAGAAGTTCCTATAATTATCATAAATCTCAGGAGAAATTAGTATAATTTATTCATTTTTATTTTGTATTTTAACAATTTACAAAATTTATTAAATTCTTGTAACTAAAAAAAAAAAAAAAGATTATTTTGCATTGCTACAAAAAACAAATTTTCATTCCTTCTGTCCTTTCTTTCCCACTCCTGCCTCAACTCATTGACTATCACCATTGCTTAGGGATGGACATTCGTTGGGTTGGATTGGGTGCAGGTAGGACTAATATTGTATAATAAGAAATTTTGTACCTGTCTAAGTTCAACTCAGTCCTAACATTGAATCTCTGTATCTGTCCAAACTCAATCCAAATAATACTTATAAATCTTAAGCTCAACCATCAAGTTATATGTTCAAAAAAATTAAAACATTTCATAATTAAATTCAATCACATTATATTTCTTAATTAAATATATCGACATGATCACAAATTAAAAGATTTTGCATATAAATTGAAAGATTTCTTAAATAAATCCAATCACACATCACTACAAATGTGAGTTTCAATAAAATTAATAAAGATAAAGTATATAGATCCCAAAAAATATATTTTTAATGTACTATAATTAATTTATATATTTAATATCGCGTCAATCACAGCCGTTTTTCCAAACCCTTAAAAAATGGGTTTAGGCTGGGCGAACCTCTACCACTGCTGGTCACTACGTCCGGCAACTCCCATCTTTGACCATCTCGGCTGGCAATTGTATCCAGTCACCACCTCCGATAGATGACAACCAACATCGACCATCTTCTTTCACTTGTTTTGTAAAAGGGAAAAGTTAAGGAACATGAAAATTTTTTCATGAAAATGATCATGAAAAATTTATGATCATTGGATTACCTTGATTAGTGTGTGGTGTTTTATTCTAAGTATAATCCAAGGGTCACGAAACTTTTATGATTATTTTTATGAAAAGTTTTTCATGATACCTAACATTGTTGTTTGTAAAATAAATTTTGAAGCACATACGTGTACCAAACATATAATTTTTTTTTATTTTCGCTTTTATCAAAAATAAAATATAAACATATTTAATACATTTTGTTTACAAACAATTTTGTGTGGAGTAATAAAAAATTTGTTTATGCATGATATTTCTTTTAATTATTATTATCATGCTTGACATAGCTTCCACGTCGCAAATTCATTGTTGGCAGCGAGAGAGAGAGAGAGATTGGTTCGGACTTGGGATCACGCAAAACAGGTTGGTTTAAGAAGGTACATTTTATGGATTGTGACTTTTGCTTAATCCTTGGACCAAGCAAAGTTCAGCAAATGCACAACACAAACAAGCCTTCATTGGCTTCTCCTTCGCAAAAATGTCAACAAATAATCTCTCTTTACTTTGCGTTTAATTGTAGGATTTGAAAAGAAATTTGAAAATAGAAATGAAAAAAGTGTGTCAAATTAAGTGAAATGTAAGTATATTTTATTACATTTCACCTATCTTTTCTTTTTCTTTTTCTAAATTCCTTCCCAAATTCTCAAATCAAACACAACGTTAGTACTTGAATGAATAATGGGACTTTATTTATGGATGTTAATTTCTCCCGTCTTGGATCTTCTGTTCCGACTTGTACATGTTTTTCAGTCTTGATGGAGATGTGGAGCAAGAACAGATTTTGCTACCTCACCTTATTCTATCCCGTCTCAATTTTATTTATTAAATATATTTATATCTATATAATATATAATTTAATTTTTTAATATAATAAGACTATAGAATATTAAAAATATTATACTTAATATTCATTTTTACATATTTATTTATCATATTACTTTTTTTTAACATTCATTAATTATAAATCAGTATTTGTAAAATAATTTTTAAAGTTACAAAATTAACCCACATCCACCTTGATATGATAGGAGGCTTGGGACAACAAGCTCATCCTGAACCCACCCTGTTGCCATCCCTAGTTTTGTTTGTGTTGTTTATTTCTTTGTTATTATGAAACTCTTTCTTAGGTTGATTGTTGGGTGGATGGTGTGTTTTGTCTAAATTTCATGTGAGATCAATCTAATTCACTCCCAAAAAAAATAAAAAATAAAAAAGTTAGGTAAGTAATTTGTAAATTGTTTATTAATTTTAAATGAAGCAGACATTAAGTCATTTTTTTTAATTTTTATTAATATAAATTGAAAATTATAAACATAAGAAATGACATTTTTTTTAACCGAAAATGAGTTGGACCCCAGTGGGAGTGCTGGGGTCTCCTCCCATTGGTCAAAAACTTTTTTTTTTTTTTTTTCTTCTTTTCCTCCATTGTCAGCCCCCACCCCCACGTGGAGGTGGGGTGCTGGGGGTGCCTCCGTACTAGGGGTCGGAATCACGGCTCTTTTTTAACCCCAGTTATGTATAGTGTTTGGGGATGGGCCGGATGGGTGCTCTTCTCTTTATGGGCTTCTAGGGCTTCCAATCAAGAGGCCCATTAAACTTTTTCGAATTTGTTTCTCTGATTATTTGGATTAGTTTCAAGGCTTTTCTCCTACATGGCCCATCTTTTGCCCACTGGGCTTAGTCTATATTCTGGGGTTTTTATTCATTACCCTCTCCCAAACTAATGAGATAGGGACTGTCGAAATCTAGTAGGTCCAAAACACCATATGTCCGTGTACACCAAAGTTAAAAAAGTGTCCTATTCACCAGGTCAACCCCTTCATCTTATATGAAAATATAAGACTTGATCTCAAATCATTGATGCCAATAGCAAGACACTAAATACTAACTTTATTGGGCCCCTTCATTTTTCAAGCCCATTCAAAGTCCACTTTCATGAGCTTGGTTTAAAGTCGATTTGAAACTGCACGATTTTTCCAAGCCCATTTCCAGCCCAACATTCCGAGCAACAAACCAATCCCTCTCTCTCAATTTGAAACTGCATGATTTTTCCAAAGCCCATTTCGAGCCCAACATTCCAAGCAACAAACCAATCTCTCTCTCTCTCTCTCTCTCTCTCTCTCTCTCTCTCTCTCTCTCTCTCTCTCTCTCGTAATATAAGTCTGTTTGGTGTAATTTATAAAAGTTAAAAATGATAATTCAAAAATAAAAGTTTAAAAAACCCCTTTCTCTACTCTCCAATGATCAGTAGTTTTTTATTTTTATTTTTATAATGTTTAAAGCTATTTGTATTTCATAAGCTATAATCAAAAGTCATACAAAATATTCTAACATAAATTTTTAGAATAAAAAATTTATAAGCAATCTCATAAACTATACCAAATGGAATCATAATCTAATAACCAGAACTACATTGATTCCTTAAAATCTGAAAGAAAATATATTAAGGCCTCGTTTGGGAACAAGCTTTTTTAGTAACTTTTTAGTTTTTTGGCTAAAATGTAATGTAAAAAAAACTAGTATATTTAGGATGACATTTTGACTTTTTACGAAAAGATGTGTAAAGAGTAGAGAGAAAATGGAATCTTTCATTTTTTTGTATGAGTTTTTGACTTTTTAGTTTTTTTAGCGACTTTTTGACTAAAAAAATCACTTGCCAAACGAGGCCTAAGTCTTACAATTCTAACTCATTCATCTTGAGTTCTTTTAAAACTTTAATTCGCACAATACATAATTCCCTTTTCAACAATAACTTGTATTTATATAGATGGAAAAGTGATATTATCATATTTTATACACAAATAAATATTTTATTTTTTTTATCTTTGTATTTTCATATAATCTTTATTGGTTTAAGTCCATATAATTTTATTAAAATGGAAGTCAGTATAATTATATTAAATTATAAAATTTACAATAATTTTTTTGAAATTCAATAAAATTGAGTGTAAATTTACCCTTCTAATAAGGTAGGTAAACACCATTTGTCACCCTTGTTTGATAAACAATTTTTCTTTATTTAATTTGTTTTTGGAAGTGGAATATGTCACTTGATTAGCTGGTAAAGTCGAGTTTTCTAGGGTTGTTACCCACATCACTTCTATTCTATCATATCAGATGATGGCTTCAAGCTTTGTCTACTTGTGAATGTCTCTACATATCTTTACCAAATTAAAAACTACCAACAACAATATTGGAAAACATTATCCAGAGATGATATGGCATGGATCTACATAAAAAGGTTGGAAATTAACAGACAAGTTTGTTTACTTTTCTAAAATGAATGAAAGACATCTATGTCTCACAATACATGACCAAAGTTGTTTTATTTTTATTTATTTAAGATAGGAGTATTATTATGGTTGTTATACAAATTAAATTCTTTGAGTTAGACTGATCAAAAATTCATTTGAAATCAGTTTGTTACGTTAATTAGTCAAATTTTAAACACAATTTAATTCAGATATGTTTAGTTGAGTATTTTAAATCTATTTATTGAAAAAATTTCACAAAACTAATTAGGTGAAAAAAAAATAAAAAATAAAAAGAGTAGAAATTTCTCTTTGGGGGATGAAAATAATTTTTCAAAATTTGAAAGTATCTTTTTTGTTTTTGTTTTTTTTGTTTTTTTTTTTTTTTTTTGTGTGTGGTTAAATTAGTTCGTAATTCTCAAAAAAAAAAAAAACAAAACAAAACAAAAAATAAAACAAAAAAAAGAAGAAAGAAATCAAAGTTCTGAAAACTCTACTAATAAAATAAACAAGTTAAACTTGAATACATTTTAAAATTTATAAGATAAAAAAGTCAAATTTAAACAGTCAATTCTTTTGTTAAGTTTATTTATTTATTTTTTGTGCTTTCAGAAACATAAAAGAAAATAAAAAATTTAAAAACATCCATCATTTCAATTTCTGTGCAAAAATAATTTTTAAAACAATCAGAAAAGCTTTATAAAAAAAGATTCCCTTAAAAGGGGCAATTTAAAAAAAAATAAATAAACAAAACAAAAAAACAAAACAAAACAAAACAAAGAAAGAAAGAAGAAATTACAAAAAAAAAAAAAATCCAATTTTTTTTTTTTGAATCATATAAGAAAATAAACTTTAAGTTTTAAATTTTATCAATTTAAATTCTATACTTTTGATTTATTTTCAATCTAAATCATATGTATATTCCTGTTTAAGTAAAATTGATAAGGAAAAAAAATTATTTGTCATTAAATTTAATAAAAAATATATATATATTTTAAACATTTTGGCTAATTACCCTCGTAGTCGTTATAGTTTAGGACTCGTGTCACTTTAGTCCCTGACTTTTCAATTGTGACACATTTGATCCTGAATTTTGAATCTTGTTTCAAATAAGGACAATTGAACATACCATTGCTTAATTTCAAGGGCAAAATCGTCAATTTGATAAAATATAAACTAATTTGACAAAAATAAATGTCAAAAAAATATTTTAAAAATTTTAAAATTATTTCTACCCACCAAGGATAAATTGATGTAAAATTGATAAAAATTAATAAAAATTACATGATTAATTTTTAAAAATTAATTTTACATGATCATCATCCAAATACATAATAAAAATTAATTTGGTAAAAAAAAAATAAATGCCTATAAGATTTATAATTTTATATAATTTTATCTTTAGTAGGTAGAAATAATTTTAAAAATTTAAAACTAATTTTTTGACATTTATTTTTGTCAAATTAATTTATATTTTATCAAATTGACGAATTTGCCATTGAAAAATCTAATAGTATCTTCAATTGTCCTTATTTGGAACAAGATTCAAAATTTAGGATCAAATGTGTAACAATTGAAAAGTCAGGGACCAAAGTAACACAAATCCCAAACTATAAGGACCATTGGCGTAATTCACCCTAAACATTTTATATATACATATATTGAGTTTAATGACTAAAATATTTTTTCCCGTCAATTTTACTTGACAAAAACAAATTGAAAACAAATCAAAAAATTAAAGTTTAAATTGTTAAAATAAAAAAATCATAATTTATTTTATTACAATAGTCAAACTTCAGATTTTTTTTTTTTTTGTGGATAATCTTCTCCCAAAAAAATGAAAAATTGTTTTTTAATTTTTGCAACAAGAAATATAGAGTCAATTAATGATTTTTCAACATTTTTTTAATTAATAAAATACGAATAATGTTATATGCACCAATTAATGTACAGTGTACCAATTGATGATGTGTATAATTTAAGAGATTTTTGGTATTTGTAATTTGTTTAATGAGTGAGGTAAAAAATAATATTATAACTAGTGTTAATACACTAGTTAGTATATTGATTAGTGTATGTAGTACCACCGATAAAATACAATATTTGGTAAAAAAAATTTAAAAAAAAAAAATTTGTTTTTGAGAATCTTCCCTAATAAATGCTGGAATATGGAACATGGGCAATGTGGTTAGGTAACTGTTTACTGATTTGGCCCATGAAGTTTTATTTAAGTAGGGGAGAGAATCTAGACCCCTCAAATCAAATCCAAGTTTGCTTACAAATTGAATATACTTGAGAAAGGGTCATCATATAATCATTAATATGCTGAACCTGATCAAATTAGATAAACATATTAGAAAAAAATATATATATAAGGAATAGAGGGTAGGTCAAAGATTTTTTTATTACTTGATTTTGCTAAAGTAATCTTATACAAATAAAAAAAATTATATAATAAATAATGTGACTAAATTTAGACTTATTAGATTAAATCAAAGAACCAATTAAAATGGTTTTTAATTATAAAACTTTCACATGCCACGGTTACCTTGTTTTGGTAGAGAATTATACATGGATATTCTAAAATAATAGTTTTTTTTTTTTTTCTAAAGTAATTATGTGGCAATATGAAGGCAATCTAGTAAAGATTTAATGGCCCAACTGATGGGTCAAGTATATCATAGGTTTAAGAAAATGTGAATATTATTTCCTTTATTTAAAAAATATGAGATTTAGTTGGGAAAAATTAGTTTAAGATCCCTCTCCCATTTTTAGTAATGGAAGAGATCCACAATATTATTTTATAATGTCTAAGATCCCTCAACTCTCACACTCATATATCACAGAGAAATTTGACTATCAAATATTATAAAATCGTTATGGATATTTTTTTGTTCTAGGTTTCGATCAATCGCAACCATGGAAGGGGGCGGAGCCATGAGAGTAGCTTCATGAGTGAAAAAGCTTACTTCATAGTCGTCAATTTCTCCGACTTTATACGCCTCATTAGTATGATCCTTGTCAGAACTTTTGCTTTTATGATTTGATAAGGAGTTCATATTCTCGGGAAAGCATGTTACAGACAAATGTGATTCAGCTAGTTCGATCACATTTTCTTGCAAGGACATTTTATCGTTAGAACCACCATGAAGTTCCTCCTCTCCAGAGACATTTTATCGTTAGAACCACCATGAAGTTCCTCGTCTCTTTCAGGGGACTCGAATAGGTATATCTATCTCCAAAATTTATGTGGAAAGTGGGAAAAAAAATTTCTCTAGAGAGAAAGGAAATTTCTCTGAAGAGAATGGAAGGCCAGAGAAATTTACTGTGGAAATTCTAGGGAATGTCAGAGATATTGAAAAGTCCAGAGGTGGACCAATTTTCTCTTTGAAGTTGAATTTTCTCTGGAAGTTTAGGGAATGACTTCTTCTCTTTCTTGTCTATGCTAAGGTATGGCAAGATCTTATTGTCAACCACCTCATCTTGTTGGACTTGATCTGCAAAGAGCACTGGGATTAGCAAACAGAATTTTGATAGCAACCCTTCATGAAAAGATATTTGTAAGAAAACATATAAAATGCACGATGATGCAGAGTTTCCTGAATTGTGTGAATTTTCTCTGAACCATCTGAATTTTCTCTGGATGTCTAAATTTTCTCTGGACTATCTGATTTTTCTCTAGATAGAGAGAATTTCTCTGGATGTCTGGAGAGAATTTCTCTAGAAAGTCCAGAGAAATTCTCTGGATCGAATTTTCTCTGGATTGATATTGAGGGACCTTAGACATTATGAAAATATAGTGTCCTTTATACTATAAAATCTTAATATCAGGGACCTTAAAAAAAATCTCCATTTAGTTGATGATGAACACTAACAGAAAATAAAATGCATTGCATATATTGGTTTTGCTATTCAATGTCAATCTTTGTTTTGTATTTTTGTATTACCTCGATAAAATTTTCTTGGGTTAATTTTAATTTTATCTACTAAACAATCGTTATTTTTCTATATCATCCCTAAACTATCAGTTTTATCTATTTAGTTTTTAAAATTTCTAATTTAAGTTTATATGGTCCAATTGGAAATTGTTAGTCCAAACCAATAATGGTATAAATCTAATTTAATTGGCAAAAAATATAATTTTAAATTTGAAAAACCTAATCATACGGATAAGCACTCTTTTTTTCACTCATACTATATTAAACAATTTACGCCTTACAATCAAAAACTCTTTTCTTTTTTTTCTTCATTTCAAAATAGTGAATAAAAAATGAGTGTTTGATTTGTTCAAATTTTAAAATGACTTTTTTGTTTACCAATTAAGCTAGATACTAATTTGAATAACTATCTCTAATTAGACACAATAACTGAATTTTAAAAAAATTTAGAAACTAAGAACTAAAAATTAAAGTGAAATTAATCAATTTTATTTGTTGATAAAAAAAAATGCATTATAACAATCTAGCAACTTTGTTTTTTTGTCCATCTAGAATTGTATCATGACCTAAAATTCAGGGAAGTATGGAATCATTTGATTCCTTGATTTTTTTGTCCATCTAGAGTTGTAGTTGAACCCCATCCAACAAGATGCTCCATTTCAATGAAGCCCATCATTCCATATCTCCTAAAACGAGAGAGAGAGAGAGAGAGAGAGAGAGAGAGAGAGAGAGAGAGAGAGACATGATGATGGTGAGTTGTCTTTTGAATAGAAGCAGTAAGAAGAGTGAGTGAGGCCATGCCCTTTGGAATTCAGCTTTTGAAAACAGCTCACATTGCACAAACATGTATGTTGCTTGGGAATGTGACCCCAAAAGTTGCACTAGCTATAGTGATGCCTTACCATTCCATTCAATTTTCTCTGTGCCTAATAATAATAATAATGGGTTGCTTGAACAAAACATGAAATATTCAATTTGTCTTTCATTTTTGTTTCTAGTAGTAGCAGTTGTTTGAGTGCTTGACCTTCCCTCTCCTTCAATTGAGGACTCTGCTTCTCTCTCTCTCTCTCTCTCTCTCTCTCTCTCTCTCTCTCTCTCTCAATGCCAAAAAGTGTCTATGATATCATACAATCATCATGCTTTTATAATGCCCTTCCTCATCTCTTATAATTGCCATCATTTTGTATCATAAATTTACACAAAATTCTTATTTAGAATAAAATCATAGGTATGCGTTTTATCATTTTAAAATTAAAAGTTCAATTATGTGGCCTAGCTATTTAAATAAGTTATTTTAATTTTAGACTATTTTAATAAATTAAAATATTTATTTTTAGGAAGATGATTAGATTTTTTATATAGTTAGATGGGATACTTGTTAGAAAAAATAAAATGATTATGAATTTATTATGACATTTTATCTTATTAATTATTTTAATTTATATTGTCTTTTTATGAATTTTAGTCAAAAAAATGCCAATTTTGGCTTCCCAAACACCCCGTGAGACAATGAAAAATAGGGTAAATTACAAACGCACCCCCTGCAATTTACTTAAATTACAAATTATCCCATCTGGTTTTAGAAATTACATTATGCCCCCTAAGTTTCTAATTTCATAATAAATAGGTCATTTTATTAATATATCATCAAGTTAATTAACAATTTTTAATAATGTTAAAATTTTATTTCAATTAGTAATTCAGATAATTTTATTATTGTATAGGTGAACAATTAGAAATTTTATTTTTTCAATTAATTCTGTTAAATAAAAAATTCTGACCAGCAGGTGTTTATAATTTTTCAAGCCACATGGGACAATTCGAGGGGTGTATTTGTAATTTATCCTTAGGCCAAGTTTGGCATCCTCAAAAAAATCTAAAAAGTCAAAAAGTCACTATCTTATTTAAGTCACATCATCTTATTTAAGTCACATCACCTCTCTATCACATCACTTCAAACCTAACCCATACGCAACTCATATTTCATAAAAAGTCAAAAAGTACACTCATTTAGGACACCCCAAACAACCTCTAATGAAATTACTTTAGGGATATAAAATAAATTATATTTATTTACGTAGCAATATGATTGTATAAGTTAACTGAGATTAAATCTATGAATTTACGTAAAAATTCCCAAATATATAGAAGATAAACTTGTTATTTTTGTAAAATAGGGATACAAAGATATTTTCTTCTCTGGTTCCATGAGATTAGATTATGAAACCCAACTAGATTGTTAATACCTCTTGGAAAAGATTCATAGTCTCATTGCATTATTACAAAACAAACATGTTTTATGTAAGATTATTAGTCTGATTCCTCACATTTGGAGTAGAATAATATTTTTGTGTGGACGATAAACATGAAGGACTTGACAAAATAAATGGCTTAGATCATAGAAATGAGACTCATAGTGAACTCCACGAATCTGAATAACACTCTCCAGTTCAGATTATGATTAGAAAAGAACCACTCCTTAAAATATACATTTTAAGTCTGTGCCCCAAATTCTTATGTAAAGTAAAAACTTTCAAAACATAACAAATTTGAGAACCTTGACTTTGTAATTTAGAATACAAAAATAAACTTTCCATAAAAACGTGACTTTAAACATATTTATCTACACCTTGAAATTAAGTAATAAAAATTTCTCAAATTTATTAAATTTTTATTTCAATTCCTAAACAATGAAATTTGTCCAAAATTTAATGTAATGCACCCCATAATAGGGAGTTAAACTCTTTAATATGAATATTATAGACCTAATCCAGCGAGCCAAAAAAATAACAAAATTATTATCTTACTATCAACCGGTCAAACTATTTCATAAATTTATTATCAATTGCCACTACAATTTAAATATGCATGAATGATCATGATCTGATAGGTCACGGGTTCCAAATTACAGCAAAGAAGATCTTCAAGAATATATTTCAACAATGAGAGACTCTGAGGCGAGCAAGGACTGACTCTGAAAACTGAATTGATTTTTTATTGTTCTAATTATACTGAACCACTTGCACCCAAACAAAGCTAATTCCAGAGCCAATCTGTCCTACAAACAATTATCATCATATACATACTTGATATACCTCATAATTTGTCTTTGTTTCCTTTTCTCTCTTCAAAATATTGTTAGTTTATTTATTTTATTTATTCTGTTCCTATGATTCTAACAAGGACAAAAATGGGCCAGAAGAGATAGAGACAAGAAAAAAAAAAACACGAGATGAAGAAATGAATGCAAGTGTAGCCATATCCATCAATCACTTGTCTATCTAATCTAGGGTTTTTGTTGCTTCAAGTTTTGTTTTTTAGTTGGTTTTTTTTTTTTTGTGATTATTTTATTAGACGAAGTTTGGGATGATTTGTGAATTTTTTTTTTTTTAAAGTTGAATAGATAGTTGTAAGAGAAAAATAATTGATTGATGTATAAGATATGATATTTTAATCTTTAGCCAAAATTCAAGTGCCAAAAAAGGCCGCACATCAGTAGTTTTTTGTAAAATTAATTACAGTACATATCAGTGGTAAATTTTATAAATATTAATTATTAAAATTATAAATTTTTTTAATGAATGTGTAATTATTTTTCAAAAAGTACACTGAATGACATTTTTCCCAAAAAAAAAATTGTTTGCCAGTGGGACTTTTCTCTTTCTTGAGTAGACTTGACTCTGTGCTGTTTTAGTGTAGTTTTTTAAAAATTGATAATCAAAGCATAAAAATTAAAACTAAAAGTACTTTATTTCTCTATTTTTTTGATTTATTTAAACTATTTTTAGTTAATTGTAGGAAGAAATTGCACCAAATACTGATATAATAGATTTCAAAAAATAAAATAAAATAAAATCCTACAGCCACTCTATGCATCAAATCCGGGACTTTATACCCTTCTTGCTGCCTTTTTATTTGCTTTGCTTTTTTCTGCCAAAAGATAGAAGAAATAACACTATTTGGCCTTTTACTAAAGTAAATGTCTCCTCTTATTCATTGAGAAAATTTTAAGTGAGTAATTGTATAGTAAAGATTAATTTGTAAAAACGTTTGTGTGAGAGTCATTTGTAAAATAAATATAACGCACAAATAAAAATTTTGAATAATTTTTAAATTGATAAGAGTAAATTCATAATATTACTGTTACTAAACTCTCTCTCACACACAGCTTGCACCTAATTCGCTGTCATAATATAATTCATTGATTAGACATCATCTCTCTCTTTTGAAGGGTAATTTGGATTCATATGAACTCAACCATTTAGCCTCCGTTTGGGAAGTGGGTTGGCTTTTTGGCTTTTTGACTTTTTTGGTTATTTTAGCCTGGGCTAAAAAGCTTGGTTTGGGAAGGGCTTTTTGGCTTTTTGGCTTTTTTGACTTTTTTTGTGAGAGAAGAATGTAATGATTATAGGTTGGATGTGATATTTTGTTTGTTATGGCTAAAATAGCCTATTTTGTTTTTTGTGGCTAAAATAGCCAAAAAAGTCTGAAAAAGCCCTTGCCAAACACAAGCTAAATATATTTTTAAATGAAAATAATTTTGTACATACCTTAGCCTTTTCAAATTCTATTATAACGAGGGTCTATATTATTATTATTATTAATTTCTTTGTATTGGAATCTAGAAGGTGTATATTCATTACATGTCTTTAAAGTGTAATTTGGTTTATGTAAATTCAAAATTGTGAAGTATGAGTAAAATTACATACATCTTATTCTTTTCTAATCTCATTTTAGTAAGAATTTTATTTTATTTTATTTTATTATTATTATTTTTTTATGGTGGGACAGAGAGAGCGAGAAAGGGATTGGCTTTTGGATGAGTAGAATTAATTAACACCATTATTGAGGAGTTGATGTTTGATTTTTAAGGATAAATACAATTTTTCTCACAATGTTAGAAGACATTAGGTGCAATGGGGTCCCCTATCCTCGTTCATTTGTATTCCCAATTCCCATATCATGTGATCAGCATTTGAACAGTATTGAGGAGAGTCCAATGCACATTTCTTAACCAACTAGAGAAATAGCTATTAGGTAAGCTGCCCAAAATTAAAATAAAATTAGCCTTCTCTTTCATGATGATTATATAGTAAACTCCAAGGTGTTAGGGATCATTGGCTTCTGATTTCAATGATGATTTAGGAATAACAAAATGCTTTGTCAAGTTTTGATTAGTAATTTGCATGTTAGTTAATCAATGATGATCTAAGAATAACAAAATGCTTTGTCAAGTTTAATTAGTAAATTGCTTGTTAGTTTAGTTGGGCATACCGAATCCATACCAACCCTAATATGCTCTTAATCAAGTTCTTCAAAATTCAACTTCTTGATTTAGAAGTCATTTGAGATTAAGAGGTTAACCTGATTAACGATGTGCTTTCTTATTGAATATTAGTTCAAATATCAATATTACATGATGTTATTTTTTTCATTTAATCCCCTCCTACTATTGTTAAAAAAGATAATAATATTTTAAGTAATTTAGATGTCTCCTAAACACTTATTAAGTTGTGGTTTGTTAAGGATTTCTTATAGAGAATTTAAGTGAGGGAAAAAAATAGCAGTTTGATAAATTGTCAAAAAATAAAGTGTATAGTATAGATTCAAACTAGTATGATATAGATTACATTTAGAATTTAATCTGATCCATACACTTTATTTTTTTAACAACTTTTTGAATTTTTAATATTGTTGTTTCTTCTATGAACACTAAATAAGCTATGACTCACCAGTTGTTGAGAAAACCTTCATTTGTTCCCCATGATAGATGATCAAAGTAGTACTTAAAAAAAGAAGTGAAAAGTACATTTCTTTCTTTCCTTAGTAAAAAGTTATTAAGATTAGTATTCATTCTTATAAAAACCTAGTTGTAAACAGGTTGTTACACATGTCATAGGACATGTGCCCCAAAGCCATCCTTAAACAAAAAATTAAAAATTTATTAAAGGGATAAAAGAAGAAACCTTTTTTGCATTCCCTAAGTCTACCTCTACTAATCATTCACAAAGTATGAAAGAGAAGGGTTGGTAACAAAAGAAGAGAAAGTCATGCAAAGATGGGGATTAAAATTTAGATAACATATAAGAGGCATATATAGCTTTCCTTCACAAAAAGGGTGTGAGAAAAGTAGAGGAATATTGTGCATGAGAGAGAGACAGAGAGAGAGAGAGAGGGGTGGGGTTGAACCATAAGATGACAATTATGAATGTGGTGAGAACAAACTCAAATGGGTTGGTGCCACCATTGCCCTTTTTTCAGGCCTAATGTATATTAATCTATTTAATTATATGTGAAAATGAAATAGTGTGTGTTCTTGCCTCAAAGTTTGTAAAAGGCTTTGATTGAGGAGTCCCACATATCTTTGCTTTGGTGATCCACCAAGTAGGCTACTAGCTCCCAATCTTCCAAAGAGTGGTGGGTAGGCATACATTATAATTTTTTTTTTGAAAAAAGAAGCATATATTATTGTTTTTACAAAATATAAATAATTGTAACAAAGACTGTGCCATGATTGAATTAGGAAGGTACTTAGTTTGGTCGTTTTTTTTTGGTTGGACCACTAGCACTAGCTACTACTAGTCATATTAAGTAGACCAGGTGCGTTTGGCTGCCAAGAAGTCTTTGTATAAATGAAAAAAACTTGGAATTCTTTAGTGTGAGTGATGATGAGTTGCACATATCAATTATTAACAATCACAAACATTTATTTGCTCAAAATGTTAGGTTTCACACTATTTTTCTTTTCAAATGTAGTGATAATGCCTTATTAATTTAAGGATTTTATTAATAAGTGTCTTAATGTCATTTGTTAATAAATTTGAAATAATTGTATATTTTTTATGAGAATGTGTGCCTAAAAAATGTAGCCATTTAACATTTGTACATTCTTCATGCTTGTTAGGGTAAAATGAATTAGATAAGATTACCGTACTTATAACAATTAAACCTAATTTTTAAATTTCTTTGGATTGCATATCTCATCTTATATTCAAATTTGCTAATGTATTTTGTTGTGTTATTAATCTAATCCCTAACCATATTCCTCTAAACAAACATAGATAACACATTATAGTTTCTTTTAAGCTATGCTTGGTTATTTTGTTGGTGAGAAATTTGTGAAGGAAAAAGAAAATTCAAAATTGAATCATAGATTTGTGAAAGACAAAAACAAAAAATGAAGGGAAGGGTTAAAAAATAAAAATAAAAAAATCAATTTTCAATTCGTATTTTTGTATTTTTAATAAGTTTTTAAATATTTTAATTAATTTTGGTTTTTTAATTTTTAGATTTACTTAATCTTATTATACCTAAAAAGTAAAAAAAAAATTCTACAATTTTTTTTTAAAAAATACAAAAATATATTGAATTTTCATATATATATTTTTATATTTTTTGTATTTGGTAAATTTTTTAAAGTTTTTTCTTTCACAAATATTATATTTTTTAAGCGTTTTTAGATTAAGTGTATCTAAAAAAATTAAGTAAAATCTTTAAAAATTTCACTAAAAATAAAAAAATACGAAAAATAAAAAATTCAATTTTTTGAAGGATGGATTCAATTTTATAGAGTCAAACAAGTGATTATTATTTCATTCTCTTTTCACATGTTTTTTTTAAAAAAAAAATTAAAAAATCTTTCTCTCTCCAAATCTTTACACAAATCTAAACACAATACTTTGCTTTTTTCATAAATTAAATCATCTTTCTAATAGTAACCTGGCCAAATTTAAACCAAACTTGTTTGGTTTCCCAACATAGTTTTATTATTCTACTCTTCTTCTTTTTTTTAAAAAATATTTTTAATTAAGGCACTGTTTGGGAAGCCTCGGATGAGGCTATTATAGCATATTTTCAAAAAATAGCCAAAAAGCGTCACTGTTGAAAACTTTTTCAAAAAAAAAAAAAAAAAATATAGGCTGCTGCCGGACAGTGTAGGCACAGCCTACACTGTCACAGCCGGACATTTGTTACATCATGGCTAAATTACCATTTTGTCCTTTTATATTAATTTTAAAAATAAAAAATTAGGGATAAATTTGTCATTTTAAATTTAAACATCATTTCAACACACTTTTTAATATAACAACTCAACTAAAAAATCATCTCATCTTCCCAAACACAAAACTAAAATAATCTACTAAAATAGTCAAAAAGTCAAATAGCCTACTAAAATAACCACTTCCCAAACGAGGCCTAAATCTAGAGCATGGAAGCATGATGGAAGTTGATAATTCAACTACTACTCAATCAAGAAATTGTCCACAACCTAAATTTGCAAATCTCAAACACTCAATTCTATCCCAAAAGACAAGAAACAAACCACACTTTCAATACAATAATCAGTACAACTGTGAACACCTCTGGCTATTAAAGAACACTCAGGCACCGTTTGGGAAGGTGGGTTGGAGGTTTTTTTGGCTATTTTAGCCACAAAAAACAAAATAGGCTATTTTAGCCATAACAAACAAAACATCACATCCAACCCATAATCATTACATTTTTCTCTCACAAAAAAACTCAAAAAAGCCAAAAAGTCAAAAAGCCCTTCCCAAACCAAGCTTTTAAGCCCAGGCTAAAATAGCCAAAAAAGTCAAAAAGCTAAAAAGCCAACCCACTTCCCAAACGGAGGTTCAATCAATTCAATTAGATTGTTGGGAATTGCATTGAGAGATTGTATTGGAAACATGCATTGTGTAAGAAGTATCTACGGAAAATGGTATCCTTAAAGTGTGTTTAGTTTATAAATAGAAAATGAGTGGGAGCATGTGTTTAGTTTATAAATGGAAAATGAGTGGGAGCACTGTGCTCCCACTCATGATGTGACAGTAGGTCTCACTATGAATGATTTGATATTTTGATTTTGGTGTTATATTTTTTTCTTTTTTTATTGAGTGGCATGTCATTAGTGGTCTTTTTAGAGCTCTAAAATTAGTAGTCTCTATCATTGTTGTTTATAAATTTGTGAAGAAATTTAAAAAAAGAAAAAAAGAAGGTAAATAAGATATAAATGAAATATAATTACATTTTATTTATATTTTACACATATTTTCTTTTTCTTTTATTAAATATCTTCCAAACACAATATTACTGAATTTTTAAACAAAATTAGTAACAAAAATAACGTAACCATGACATTTATGAAATTATGACAAATTGTAGGTGTTTTCATTGTAATTGAAGGTAAGAAAATGAAACAATTGAAATAATTAAAATGGTATAAACTTAAAATTATTGCAAAAAGACGAAAGTATAAAAATTAGTTGCACAATTTAATACCTAAATTGCTTGTCATGATATTGCAATTATTTTGTGCTGATACCATTTTTTTACAATTGTCTCTATGAAAATTCTCTATATAAATTTGTATATCAGTACTAACTATTTTAGATTGTGTTTTTTTTTTTTTTTTTTTTTTTTTGAACGGTGATTTTAGATTGTGTTTGGGACAAGGTTTGTGTTGAGATTTGTAAAAGAGAGAAAATTATATTGATTTTTTTTTAAAACTTTATTTACTTTTTTCCCTTAATATATTTTTTTTTTCTAACCTGCAAGAGTTGCCCAACCAAAGGGGGCTTGGAGAGGATTGCATTAAAAAAATTAATAAATAAATAAAAAATTATTATTCAAAAATCTCGTAATGCAAAATCGTAACAGAAGATCCAAATAAAATTTTGTTTAAAAAAAAAAACTACAAATAGCATATGTTTAAAATCAATTTAAAAAAATCTCTTACATCTATGTCTTTTTTATTTTTTTTATTTTTTTTTGTGGCCTAGGCAAGGTATTCATAAATTGTGCTCTTGCTTGACTTGAAGTTGAATTCAATAACTTGAAAGGAAAAAATATATATGAGAAATGCTTGATGTACAAAATATAATATAAAAAAATTATTCAAAAAACGTATCATGTGATTTAGATTCATCATAAGTGTGATATGTCACACTCAAATTAAATTTTAATTACACAAAAATAAAATATATTATTCAAAAATCTTGTACTGAGAAATCCTAACAAAAGATACAAATAACGTTTTGTTAAATTTTTTTTTTTTTTTACAAATAACGTATGTTAAAATTAATGTCTTTACATGCACTTTAACAATTCTCTTACATCTATGAATTTATTTTTTATTTTTTGGATGCATGTAGACAAGGTATTCGTGAATTGTGTCCTTTTTTGGCTTGAGGTTGAATAGTAAATTGAAAGGAAAATATATGGATAAATTACACTTTGCTCCTTAGTATTCTCATTTTAGTCTGTATTTTTTTTTTACTATAACTTCCATGTTTTGAATTTTTTCTAAGTTCTCCTTGTCACTACAAAAAATTATTTTAGACACTAAAATTTATGGACAAAATTATTTTTTAGAGATCAAATATTTTTGTTGTGAAAAGTGTCGTTATTATATTTTTAGCAACGAAAATTGAACATAAGTGATGAATTATTATCTTTTTATAACCAAATTTTTTGTCTCAAAAAATGAACCATTTTGAGACTAAATTATTTTGTTCCTAAAAATGTATTTATTAGTGATATTTTCAAAATTTTATTGCTAAAAGTCTTATTTTTGACTTTTCGGGATGATTTTTTAGTGACTATTCTCACGCCGGAAGAAATTGACCCCTAAATATCTTTTGCAACAAAATTTTCATTTTTAGAGACAAAAAAATTTGGTCTCTAAAACTGTTATATGTTATATTATGTAAGGGGTGGTTTGGCAATATTTCTTCATCCCTAACAAACCTTTATTTGATCCTCGCTTCAGCACTTGAAACAAGAAACACTTCGGTTAGGGGTGTCAGAATTAGTACTCCGATGGTTAAGTCAGCTTTTGGATGAGAGAAGTTAGGTTTGATCTTGAGACAATAAAGTAAATTTGGTTTAATATGCATACCTGTCTTCTTCCACTTGTCTTCTTTATGTAGAGACCTTGTATAGATATTCTCTTACGTAAATTGAGTGTTTCATCATTACTACAATGTCAGGATCCATATCCCTATTACACCTCCAGAGAGGAACAGTTTGAACATACTTCAATTGAGATTGTCTGTTGAACTAACCTTTTCAATTAGCATGAATGCTTTTTTATTGTTGGCGATTGATTCTCAGCGTGTCATCTAATCGACGCATAAATAAAAGTGTCATATCTCTAATCTAGTGGGCCTGGTCGAAGTATGGGCCTAATTGGGCCATCAACAATGGGCTTACGCTCTGTTTGCCAAATGTATGCTTTTCATACTAGGTTCCCACCCTCCTTAAGCCAATTTTTGTTAAAAATTAGAGAGAAAATGACATATTAACAGTCACGTGACATAAAAATATTTTATTATTATAACGCATACCTTTGAAACAAACTCAAACTCTAATATAATAATATATTTTTTATGTTATGTAATAATTATTGTGACATTTTCTGATTAATTTTGAACAGAAATTAAGTTTAGGAGAAAACTAGGAAAATTTTAAAACATGAAAGGTCAAAGTGAGAACAAAAATAAATTTTAAAGGCCAAAATGAAAAAGTGACCAAACATAGAGGGGCAATGTGTAATTTATCCAAAATATATAGGATCTTGTTAAAATAAGTAAGGGGAAATTACATCTTAGTGGGATCAAAAAAAAAATTTACACAAGCATGGGGGGTGTAATTTGCACTCACAAACTTTCATTTGCATCTCATCACAAAATTACTTGTATCCTATATATTTTTGTTATTTTTTTATTTATTTTATTTATTTTTATTTTTTTGTCTCTCCACTGTATTGAAATTCCCCCCATAAGTAAAGGTAAAAAGTTTGTACACTCTTTATTTTAAATTTTTTTGTCTCTCCACTGTATCATAATTTTAATTACACAATACACTTAATTGTTTTAATTTACTACACCTAATAATTTTTAATATATATCTATAGAAGGTCAAGTTATTTCACAATACACTTAATTGTTTTAATTTTGTACACCTAATAATTTTTAATATATATCTATAGAAGGTCAAGTTTTAAAGATCTTGTACAATGATCTTTGGTGTAATAATTTTACAATTGTTACAAAATTTTCGCAATCTGATCACACAGAGGATTCTTTCTAGCTGGAGACTTTAATACTAATCAAAGGGCCTTCATTTATATGCTAAATGGTCATCTTAGGCTTAACTATTTTAATTGGCTATTTTACTTTTTTACTATTTTAGCTTGACTAAAAATGTTATGTTTAGAACTCGTTTGGGAAGTGGATTGGCTTTTTAGTTTTTTTTTACTTTTTTGGCTATTTTGTCCTGGGATTAAAAAGTCTGGTTTGAAAAAGACTTTTGACTTTTTTAGTTTTTTTTGTGAGAAAAAGAATGTAACCATTATGGATTGGATGTGATATTTTGCCCTATTGAGCTAAAAAACCTATTTTGTTTTTTGTGGCTATTTTAGCCCAAAAAACCTCAAAAACAACTTTCCAAACGGAGGCTTAGAAAGTTGATATTTTTTTTTTAGTTGATTTGATAGTTGTGAAAGAAAAAATGAAATGATTATAAGTTGGATGCAACATTTTATCTTATTAATTATTTTAATTTATTTTATTTTTTAATGAATTATTTTATCTCAACTCTCTTCCAAAACAGGGGCTTAATAAGATGCAATCACAATCAAAAAAACATGACAAGCCTTCATGAATGAATGATTGCAACATTATAATTATAACGTAGGTGATAATATTTAATTAACCCATCTCATGTCTAGTAATTGTTTGAGAACACTGGTCAAAAGAGAAGACATGAAGAGTAGTCATAAATAATACTATGTTCCTAGTGCTTTTACATTAGTCAACATTTGAAGGAGAAAAAAAGAAACATAGATCTAATTAGAAAATGAAAGAGTTTGGTCAGCCATATTTGATCCTAATTGGAATCGATTAGTTCAACATCTCTTCATTAGTGTCTTGTTTTTTAATGATTTTTTTAAAACTTATGTTTTTGTGTAGTTCAAATCATATTCAAATTTCAAACAAAGCTGACTATATATATAGATTATATGGGAGTCCGTAATTTTGGGAAGACTTGAACTTTTTAGTGAAGTACTAATCAATTGGACTAACTCATTAATTAGTTAATTAAAATTTTGATTTGAATAATGTTATACATAAATAATTTTTTTTTGGGTCTTTTGGAAAGCTGCCAAAAAAGTCAGCTTTTTGGCAAAAAAAACCATTAAAAAAGTTAAAAAGTCAAAAAGTCAGCTTTTTATCAACTTTTCAAAACAACATGTGTTATTCAAATCACTAGACAAAAAATCTATTTATTTAAAAAATAAAAATTGAGCAAACTACACTCATAGTTCTTATAACTTGTCTCTGCGTCAATTTAGCCTTTTTAACTCTGTTAGGTTTTATTCTTGGCAATCCCGTTTGACAAAACTCCTTTCAGTTGTATTTATTTTCGCACTTTTATTTCAGTGAGGCTATGAGTGTTTAGATGCGAATCCAACCCGAATTGTGCTTTTTCAGAGCCGAATTGTGCTTTTCAGAGAAGTTTGTGATGCTAATACTTTCCAGATTGCCACTTCGCTGATTATGACGGGGATCGAGCTGCCCGGTCAGCTCACGGGGGTCCAGGGGGCAGCGCCCCTTGGCGGGTCCGGGGCAGCGCCACGGCGGGGTCGAGGGGCAGCGCCCCCGAAGCAAAATGCAAAAATGCATTCAAAATTGCCTGTCCGCTCGAGCGGACATACCCGCGCTCGAGCAGAGAATCCCTGGTTCCAGCAGTTTTGGTCGCCTGCAAAAATACTGAGATGTGTGATTTCGCGCTCGAGCGGGCTTTCTGGCGCTCGAGCGGACCTCTGTGATATTTCGCACATATTTTGCTGAAGCCCGCTCGAGCGGGCTGTTGGGCGCTCGAGCGGAGATCGCGGGACAGATTCTATAAATTCGCGTGTTGGGTCAGATTTTAGGATTACTTCTCCAGATCTACTTTTTGGATCTTAAGGTTTATATCTGGAGGTATTTTGCTAGTTTCTTTGATGTTTTTATTGAGTATTCAACTCATGGTTTAAAGAGAGTACATCAAAGGTTGTGTTTTGTTCTACAAAAGAGAGAGTTGTTCTTCGGTGGATTCTGAATAATTCGAGCCTGAAGCTTTGGTGGATTCCGGGGTGGCTCATCGTAAAGACAATTCCGAGGTGAAGAAGGGTTGGAAGAGGCACATAGAGGTTGGTTCAATCAGGCGTGGATTCGCTAGGTAATTGAGAGTATACCTGTATAATTCCTTTAAATCTTCTTAGTGGATTGTTTTTGTGGCTGTTGCCCGTGGTTTTTTTATCACAGTTGGAGGTGTCCAATTGTGGTTTTTTCCACGTAAAATCGTTGTGTCTCTTTGTCTTGATTGTTTGATTGTTTGATTGGGATTGTTATATTCTGCTTAAAATTGATACATAATCACAAATCAACATCTAGGGGATTTCTAGATTTTTCAAACTCTAATTGAGTTAATTCTATCTTTAGGATTTTAATATTATGTTAGTTGATAATGTCCCTTCACAAATTAAATTGAAATCAATTGATAAGATAGTCTATTCACTCTTTTTAAAATAATCGAGCAGTTAAGAGTTTTTATTTGAAATGATCCATTCTCTTTTGAATCATTTTACCATTGATTCTATAGAATTTCTTAATAATTGTCATTAATTGAACAAATTTAACACATTATAAAAAATTTAAGAGCAAAACTAATATAATTTGTTTATTATTATTATTATTATTTATTTTTTTTTGGGGGGGGGGGGGGGGGGGTCAAATACATACACATGAGATTGTCAAGGGGGTTAGATCACACCAATTATGATGATGAATCTCAATTTTCATCAATTTCATGACCCTTCTTTTGTGAACCAACTAATTAAAGGGGCTATTATTTATCTTCCAACACTAGCATGACAAGTAGCATACAGACCAGGACAAATACGCTTTTGAGGCCATGTTATGTTAGACAGAGATGTAATGTAAAGATGAAAAATCATGCAATTATACCCACAACATTTGAGGTGTTTGTTATAGTTCAAATGATCTATTTACAAAAAAAAATATATATATATTTTAATTTGGAAATCTATGTTAGAGCGTAATTTATGTATACAACTTACTATGCAAAAATAAAATTGATAATTTAAAAGTTGGTGGATGAATAATATATTTTAACTTCTACATTTTAATTATTAACTTTTAATTTATAATAAGTTGTATCAAACGGGACTATTATCATTGTATCATAATTTCTAGCTCATGCATGATCATGATCATCATGCAAATACCCACAACATAATGATGATGATGATCATGGTTGGTAGTGTGAGCAATTGAGAGTGTCCAGTCCTCTTCTCATGCGGTTGACACACACACTATTACTGTGATTATGCTAGTCTTCATTCAAACACATTCTTTCTTAACCAGTTCACCATGCGTACTGTAACTCTCAAACTCACATAATGGTGTTGTTTGTGTATGCATTGGACATACAGCTTAGAACACTTGAAGCTTATTATATACACACACATATATGAGTAGTGTTACATAAATATATATGCAAAACTTTTATCTAGAATGATGTACAAGAATTGGGTCCTATCATTTAAAAACAAAGGCCATAAAATTTTAAAAAATATTATTGTCATATTATTTTAACAGGGGTGGCTCAAACCGATTTGATGGCAAGGCCAAAAAAAAATAAAAAATAGGGTCCATTATAATTTTTCACATTGTAATTTCACTTTTTTATACTACAATGTTTATTTAAAACTCATAACAATATCTTTAACTTTCATAATCAAAATAATTTTGATAAAGCGGTTTTTTTTTTTTTTCAACTAAAAAAATGAAATGGATTTAATGTGAATGTAATGGTGACTCGTATTCAACAAGTGAGGTTGTTTTGCTCTATTTGACTGAGAGTCCAAGATAACTAATGAAATGATATTCTTTTCATTTTTATTTTTTATAAGTTAAGATTTAATTGTATAATTAATTAACACATAATAAGTGGGTCTCCTTTCAGTTTCGGTCCTAAATGAAAACCTAAATTGCATAACCATAAAGCCATCCCCGTCATAAGTATGATCATAAAAATGACTCGTGCTATTTTTTTGGTGACAAATATTTTTTGTGTGATTGTTACATTCGATGAATGCATTTTCTTTTTCTATGAAGTCTCAAGTAAGCTCACAAAAATGCTTAAATTAATAGTTACCCTCATATAAAAAAATAAAAACCATATGAAGCACGTGTTATAATCATTTTTTTCAAATAGAAATGCTATGTGGTTTTGATTTATATATATATTCTTGCTAGCGTTTCGATTTAAATTTAATATGGGCCATATATATATCGAGAATCCTATCTATGCATTTTAAATTCTACAAAACTTTTCAAAGTATTTGCTTTGTATATGTAGCTTGCTCTGTTTTTTTAAAGGAAACGGAGATAGATTGCATATTTCAATGGGTATATGAGGCTTATTATGAATTCAACTCTGTTGATCCAATATGTTCGTTTAAAAAAATATATACATTTTGAACAAGTATAGAGATTTGAAAAAAAAAAATGGTAAGCCCCACAGATTTCCACAAAGGTAGAAAATGAGCATTCTTTCTATGCGTGTTGAATTTTGATCTCATAATTAAATCGGATCTTTTCATCAAAATCCTGGGAATTAAGTCGTAGAGCACGTGCAGAAATAGAGAAGTCCAACATCTGCACACAAAAAGAAACAAATCGGTGGCTCGTTCAGAGACACTCTAACGATCAAGTCAATCAACAATATCACAAATATCTTAGTTCAAGTAAACAATTCTCAAGTAAATCATATCTTACTCGCACGAGGTGTCAACCTTTTATAATTATCAGTGCCCTCGTCCTCTTGAACTCTCACAGAACTCTTTTCCTTTCTAGGATATTACTTGTCAAGGATTCTTCCAATTTAAAATATGATTAATTCTATTGATCTATCTAAACAAAGAGTCTATCATCATTTAGGATTCTAATCCATCATCTGAACACATTAGATTCAGATGTGATCTAACCACACTAATCAGAATCTCATATGATACTTCGACCAATCATGTAAACCACGTGAATAACTCAAAATTATGTCCCGAAACTTTCTCAAACCAACTTGAGAAATTTTGACCATTTTGAAATTTTTCTCATTTTGATTTTTTTTTTTTTTTTTTTTTTTTACTTTGATAGCATTAATGTGACTTTTTATTTGACTGGTGACAAAAGTGCATGGTTATTTTTTATCTGATTAAAAAGGAAATTCAGAAAGATTGAAAAGGAGTATGACTTTCTCCCTCGCATGGGGTAATTCTGGGCGTGCACGCCATGCCATCTGTAAATACAACTGAAATAGATTTACAGAGCATGGGTAGGACCCTATGTTTTTGGTGAGGTCCACTTAGGTAAATTACATTTTAAACTGTTAAGAAAAATGAAAATTTTACTTCACCCTCTATAGATTATACTTCTTTCATTTAAAAATAATCACATAATTCATTTTTAATTTGTGTACTTTGAAGTGTTGGGTATACCTCCTTATTGGAGTGTGGGACCCAATTGATTTATTAAAAGAGTTTTAATTTGACTTGATTTAGATATAATATATTTTTATATATTATATTTATGGAGACCTAATTCAATTTGGTAACAATTAGGACTTGTTTTTGAAAACCCAAGATTCAATATATATATATATATATATTGTTTTGGGTGTGCCGAAAAGTGGGATATAGATTGTTTTTCCAAGAAAAAAAAGGGACGGCGGCTTTGTTTGTGGGTGAAATACACTTTTTCGAAGTGCTGCGGCTAATACAGTGCATTGGAAATCAATCAATTCGGTGGGAGTGCTTTGATGCATCTTCGGCTTTCGGTTTTGATTTGGTTTGTTATTTTGGGTCTTCTTCAACTCTGGTTCAGAAGATTTTGGTTCATCCATTTGGTGAGGTCTTTCCTCTTTGTTTATTTGTGATTATTTGAAATTCACCTAAGGGTGGTTTTGTGAGACCATTAGTGTCTCGTTTGTAATCGTTTGGAACTTATTTGGTTGATAGTGGAATCGGATTTCGATCCCGTGGACGTACCTCACATTGAGGGAACCACATAAAAATTCTTGTGTTGCCTTTGATTTAATTTTTCTGCATTAATTTTTATTCCCATTGATTGATTTACTTGTGGGGAATCACATCGATTTTCCCTAACAACTGGTATCAGAGCTTACGGTTTATTTGGATTTATTTATTTGTGTAAATCAATGGAGGGGAATGTGGGTCGTATGTCTAGCTTCAATGGAAGCAATTGGGTAACTTGGAAAACTAAAATGGAAGACTTATTATTTTGTAAAGATTTGTATGGACCCATTGAGGGTGATTCTGGCAAACCCGAGGGAATGAAAGATGATGAATGGAATAGGCTTAATCGAAAAGTCGTTGGTGTTATCCGTCAATGGATTGATGACAGTGTGTTTCATCATGTTGCTACTGAAACTTCAGCACATGATTTATGGAAAAAATTAGAGAGCCTTTATGATAGAAAATCAGCCACAAATAAAGCCTTTTTGTTTCGTAAGTTGGTTAATTTAAAATATAAAGAGGGCAGCCCTATTCCGGAACATCTGAATGAAATAAAAAGTATTGTTAACCAACTTGCTTCTATGAAAATTGTTTTTGATGATGAGTTGCAGGCTTTGATGCTACTTAGTTCTTTGCCTGAAAGTTGGGAGACTTTGGTTGTGACCGTCAGTAATTCAGCGCCCGATGGAGTTGTCACAATGGGCCAAGTCACTAGTAGCCTGTTGAATGAAGAAACTAGAAGAAAATCAGCAGGTTCCTCTCATTCGGAAGCATTCGTTGTGAGAGGCCGAAGCAAAACAAGGGGGAGGAGTAAGACTCCTCATGGTCGCGATCAAAGCCGTGACAAATCGAAAGATGGTTCTTTTTCAAAGAAAGACATTGAGTGCTATTATTGCCATGAGAAAGGGCACATGAAGCGGGAATGCCGAAAGCTCAAGAATAAGGAGAAAAGGCGTGACAAAAGTGTGGACAAGAACCAAGAAGACACAACGGCAGTTACTACCAATGGTGATCTCATGGTCGTTTGTGAAGATGATTGTATCAATTTTGTGGGCCAAGAGAGCAATTGGGTGATTGATTCCGGTGCTTCTGTTCATGTGACTTCTCGAGTTGATTTCTTCACTACCTACACCGAAGGAGATTATGGTTTTGTTCGAATGGGTAATGAAGGTTTGTCCAAAATTATTGGCATGGGTGATGTTTGCTTGGAAACAAATTTGGGCTGCAAGTTGTTGCTTAAAGATGTGAGGCATGTTCCCGACATTCGCCTCAATTTGATCTCTACCGGGAAGCTAGATGATGAAGGCTACAACAACAAATTTGGTGATGGAATATGGAAGCTCACAAAGGGTTCCTTGGTGGTGGCTAAGTGTAAGAAGACTCATACACTTTATTCGATGCAAGGAAAAATTTGTAAAGGTGTTGTCAATGCACTTGAAGAAGATACTTCTACTGAATTATGGCACAAGCGGCTTGGCCATATGAGTGAAAAGGGGCTGCAAGTATTGTTCAAGAAAGAGCTTCTACCCGGTTTGAAAGGTACACATCTTAAAACTTGTGTTCATTGTTTGGCCGGTAAACAACATAGAGTTTCTTTTCATAAAAATGTTGCTTCTAGAAAAGAAAATGTTTTGGAGTTGATTCATTCGGATGTTTGTGGTCCTTTAAAAGTTAGAACACATAGTGGTGCACTTTATTTTGTTACTTTCATTGATGATTATTCAAGGAAAGTTTGGGCTTTTCTACTAAAAGCTAAAGATCAAGTTCTAGAAGTATTTAAGCATTTTCAGGCCATGGTTGAAAGAGAAACAGGACAGAAATTGAAGTGCATCCGATCAGACAATGGTGGTGAATACATTGGGCCATTTGATGAGTATTGTCGCAGCCAAGGTATTCGACACCAAAAGACAGTTAAGAAGACTCCTCAACAAAATGGCGTTGCCGAGAGGATGAACCGCACAATTGTGGAAAGAATAAGGTGTTTGCTTTCACAAGCTAAATTGCCAAGATCCTTTTGGGGTGAGGCGTTGAAGACAGCGGTTGACGTGATCAATTTGTCTCCTTCCTATCCTTTGAATGGTGATGTTCCAGAAAGAGTTTGGACCGGCAAAGATGTGTCTTATGAGCACTTGAGAGTGTTTGGTTGCCGAGCCTTTGTTCACATTCCAAAAGATGAAAGGTCCAAGCTTGATAGCAAGTCAAAACAATGTATTTTTCTTGGCTATGGGCGTGATGAATTTGGTTATAGATTGTGGGATCCAGTCGACAAGAAAGTCATTCGAAGCCGTGATGTTGTGTTTCTTGAAGACCAAACAATTGAAGACTTTGGCAAAGGTGATCAACCGGAGCCAAAAGCTAGTGATCTCATTGACATGGATTTATCTCCTTCATCTTCAATTGATGATGAAAACGGGGGAGATGTGCAGCCACCTATTGAAGATGTAGAGGATGATGCTAATTCTAATGAAGTTGAGTCAGAAATTGAGGAAGAGCATCCAACTCAAGAACTACCACCACAACTTGAGTTGAGGAAATCTACAAGGGACCGACAACCTTCAAGAAAGTATCCTCCCAATGAATTTGTGTTGATTTCTGATCAAGGGGAGCCGGAGAGCTACCAAGAAGCAATTGAGCATGCAAAGAAAGGTGATTGGAAAAAGGCCATGGAAGAGGAGATGAATTCCTTAGTTGAAAATCACACTTATGATTTAGTGAAGTTGCCTAAGGGGAGGAAAATTCTGAAAAATAAGTGGGTTTTCAAATTGAAGAATGATGGCAAGAATCTGAGGTACAAGGCACGTCTTGTTGTGAAAGGCTTTGGGCAAAAGAAAGGCATTGATTTTGATGAAATTTTCTCACCGGTTGTAAAGATGTCTTCTATTCGGGTTGTACTTGGCATGGCTGCAAGTATGAATCTTGAAGTTGAGCAACTTGATGTGAAGACCGCATTTCTGCATGGTGACCTTGAAGAAGAAATTTACATGGAGCAACCGGAAGGCTTTGTGGAAAAAGGGAAAGAGAAATTTGTTTGTAAATTGAAGAAAAGTTTGTATGGCCTCAAGCAAGCCCCGCGGCAATGGTACAAAAAATTTGACTCTTTCATGATGAATAATGGTTTTTCTAAAACCACTTCGGACCATTGTGTGTTTGTGAAAAATTTCCCGGATGGTAAATTTATTATTCTTTTGCTTTATGTTGATGACATGTTAATTGTGGGTCAAGATTCTACCATGATAAACAGGTTGAAATTGGAGTTGAGCAAGTCTTTTGCTATGAAAGATTTGGGACCGGCAAAGCAAATTCTTGGTATGAAAATTGTTCGTGATCGCAAAGATGGGCTGATTTGGTTGTCTCAAGAAAGCTACATTGAGAAAGTTCTTGAGAGGTTCAATATGGATAAAGCAAAGTCGGTTGGTTGTCCACTTGCGGGTCATTTCAAGCTTAGTTCGAATCAATGTCCTACAAGTGAGAAAGACAAGGAAGAGATGCAGAAAGTTCCTTATGCTTCAGCAGTTGGTTCTTTGATGTACGTCATGGTTTGTACAAGGCCGGATATTGCTCACGCCGTTGGTGTGGTGAGTCGTTTTCTCTCTAATCCGGGTAAAGAACATTGGGCAGCGGTAAAATGGATTCTAAGATATCTTCGAGGGACTTCGAAGGTGTGTTTGTGTTTTGGAGATGGTAAGCCGATGCTTGATGGGTTCACAGATTCTGACATGGCTGGTGATGTTGATTCTCGGAAATCTACTTCAGGGTATTTGATGACTTTTGCAGGGGGAGCTGTGGCATGGCAGTCTAAATTACAAAAATGTGTTGCTCTCTCAACTACCGAAGCTGAATTTATTGCCATTACGGAAGCTTGCAAAGAAGAGTTATGGTTAAAGAAATTTTTGCAAGAATTGGGTTTGAAGCAAGAAAAGTATGTGCTTTATTGTGATAGTCAAAGTGCTATTCACTTGAGTAAAAATTCTACTTTTCATTCGAGATCGAAACACATTGATGTGAGATACCATTGGATTCGTGATGTGTTAGATTCGAAGTTATTACAACTCGAAAAGGTTCACACAGATAATAATATTTCAGATATGTTGACAAAGACTTTGTCGAGGGACAAACATTTGAAGTGTCGAACTTTGGCGGGTATGGTTGATCTCTCCACCTAAGTCGGTAGGGGGAGAATTGTTGGGTATACTTCCTTATTGGAGTGTGGGACCCAATTGATTTATTAAAAGAGTTTCAATTTGACTTGATTTAGGTATAATATATTTTTATATATTATATTTGTGGAGACCTAATTCAATTTGGTAACAATTAGGACTTGTTTTTGAAAACCCAAGATTCAATATATATATATATATATATATATATATATATATATATATATATATATATTGTTTTGGGTGTGCCGAAAAGTGGGATATAGATTGTTTTTCCAAGAAAAAAAAGGGACGGCGGCTTTGTTTGTGGGTGAAATACACTTTTTCGAAGTGCTGCGGCTAATACAGTGCATTGGAAATCAATCAATTCGGTGGGAGTGCTTTGGTGTATCTTCGGCTTTCGGTTTTGATTTGGTTTGTTATTTTGGGTCTTCTTCAACTCTGGTTCAGAAGATTTTGGTTCATCCATTTGGTGAGGTCTTTCCGCTTTGTTTATTTGTGATTATTTGGAATTCACCTAAGGGTGGTTTTGTGAGACCATTAGTGTCTCGTTTGTAATCGTTTGGAACTTGTTTGGTTGATAGTGGAATCGGATTTCGATCCCGTGGACGTACCTCACATTGAGGGAACCACGTAAAAATTCTTGTGTTGCCTTTGATTTAATTTTTCCGCATTAGTTTTTATTCCCATTGATTGATTTACTTGTGGGGAATCACATCGATTTTCCCTAACATGAAGTACACTAGTAAACATTCCTTCTAACTCAACAACAAGTGTAAAACATGTACAGGCATAAAGGAATTATATGTTCATTTTTATATTTTAAGAGATAAATTACATATGAAATAAAACACAAAGGTTAAAGCGTATTTTGCCTCCCAAAAAAATAACAAAAATATTTGTAATTTACACACTTAAGTTACTTATATAAAGAAATGTTTTAATTTTTTTATTAAATCATTAACGAATTTAACGGTACATTTCAGTTCACAAATCATAAAGGGATTATGTAATTATTTCTAAATGAGAATAAGGTAATATGTAGATAGACCAAATTATAAGGGGTGAAGTAAAATTTGTTCCAAAAAAAAATAAAATAGTGAAAAATTATCTTAAACTGTGAAAAAACAAACAAGCCACATGGAAGAATCAATTGTGGATCTGATTTTGAGAATAGAAATTGATTCAGATTAATGGATCTTTCCTACAACTTAAATGCAAAGATTGATTTACGTGGTGTTGGATTTAGGGGTAACAAAGGCGGGTTTGGGTGGATTAAAAAGTTAAGTTGTGGTGAGATCTATCTAGGTTTAAATTGTAATTTAAATTGCCTGTCTAAGTTCGACCTAAGTTAAACTTAAATTACTTGAATTGTAAATGAATTTCAATTTATTTTATTTTATATTATTTTATTTATTTTTTGTAGCTACATTATTAAATTATTAAAATTTAACTCTATTTACATTTTTTTTTTATATAGAAAATCATTAATATTTTCAAAACAAATAATTTATATAATATAAGAGAGATGCCGCTATAGTAGTCTTTACAATTTATGAGTAAAAAATTAAAAAAAATAAAATTTTATGTTATTTGTATATATAATATATATTTAATATGATTTAATAATCTAAATTACTCTAATATCATGTAATGACTAATAATTTATATGTATATTTAATATTTTTATATATTTATATATGTATAATTCGGATTTCGGATTACTCGAGTTGTTTGACGTCTTTGTCTAATCCTGTCCAAATTTAATTCGAATTGTCTAAATCCATACCGAATTTAAAAATGTCTTATCCAAGTTCTAAAAAAATTTGAACTAAGTTCAAATTAAACCCGCCCAAATTACAACCTAGTTGTATTTGAAACACCGGCCCTATTTGGTAGGGCTTATTTTCAGCCTATTTCAACTTTTAACTTAATTTAAGCTATTTTGATGTGTTTGGTTCAGCTTAACAATACAACTTATAGCTTTTTGTAAGCCAAAAATCAACTTATTCTTTGAGTAGGAGAGGAAAAGCTTAATTTATAAGTTAAAAATCAGCTTATATTCACTGTTATAAGGTATAAACTATTAGGTTATAAATTATAATAGGAAAATTACATATACCTCCTTCAAGGTTTAGCTAAATTACAGATACCCCCCTGAGGTTTCAAAAATTACAGATACCCCCTTGAGGTTTATATTTTCATAACAAATTGCCTCCTGAAGTTTATATTTTCATAACAATTTGCCTCCTAATTTGTTATGTAAATAGTACCTTCAGGGGTATCTGTAATTTCTTAAACCTCAGGGAGTATTTATAATTTTACTAAACCTGGAGAGGGTATATATAATTTGTCTAATTATAATTAATTTCTCACCGCTCTAACAAGCGGGCCACTCCCGAGCAATATGATTCATAGATGTAAATGTCCATCTTTGGTCGTCAGGCTTGAAAGGCACAAACTTGCATGAGATGGGTCATGTTTTGCTTTGCTTATCAATACACATCAGTAACCAATGAATAGGTCTTGTAAGTAAATTTACAGAGTAAAATAATTTGTAACCAGAAATTTTTATACAAAAAAAAATTATTGCACCTTTGAGTTTTTCTTAAAATAAAGATGGGTTACTTATATTGAGACCTCTTAAATTATTGAAAAAAATCACTTTAATCCTCTAAATTATAAGAACGTACAAATAGACTCCCAAAATTATTGAGAAGTATCATTTTGCCCTATAAACTATAAAAACATATAAATAGACCCCCTAAACTATTAACGTGTTTCACTCTGATTCCTTCTATTAGAGGGTCCAACTGGTACGCTTTTATAGTTTAAGGGGTCCAATTGGTAGATTTTATAGTTTAGAAGTCAAAATGATACTTCTCAACAGTTTAAAGGTTCTATTTGTACGTTTTTATAGTTTAGAGAGTTAAAGTAATACTTTTTTAATAATTTAAGGGTCTCCATATAAATAACTCAATAAAGATTGTCTCATATAGTTTTGAAAATTTCTATCACCTGCTATTAGAGTAACCTATCTCCATATCACTATTGTTTATATTTTTTCATACATCATTTTGTAGATCCTATTTTAAGCTCATAATAATTATCTGAATCATTTATCCTGTAAACGTTATAGCAAAAATTGTCTATGCAAATTATCAGTTTCATTAGGTATTAATGAATAGATGAATGAATTGCATTTTATTTTACAAAATAGTTTAAATTTAAACTCATAATTGTTGATTTAAAAGTTAAAAAAAATAAAATACAATTTATTTATGTGTATATCTGATGAAATTGATTTTTTTGTACAAATCATCTTTATCATTAAGTTTATGAGATAAGCAATTCAGATTATTATCATCGGCCGAGATAAAACCTATAAAATAGTGGATGAGAATGATATAGAGGAAAGCCATTCCCATTTGGATTTGACTCTTAACAAGATTAACATAAATAAGAAAATTACCCTATTACTCTCCATTTAACAAAATTACCTAATTGCCCTTATCTTTCTTACCCTCCCAAACTTGTACTGACACTACTTCCCTCTTCTCCTCTCTCATGTGCGTTACACTAATCCATTGTTAATTTTGCATTACACTTATTTTAGGGAGGAATATAAGTTAAGCTTGATGTGGTGTTAGTTTCTAGGGAAATTTGTGAAAAAGTCCTATTTTGGGAATGGAAAATGCCTCCGACCCCCAGTGGGGGTGCAGGGGTCGTGTGTGTAGGGTTCTGATTGGGCAGAAAAAAAATTATTTTTTTTTTTTGTTTTCAGCCAATGAGGCCGCGCCACGTCACTGGGGGTTTGTAGCATTGTTCTTTGGGAATTTTTGTATTATTTAGTTTCACGTTTTAAATGGTTGATTGAGGTCCTTATTAGGTGTAGTGTGTGATCAGTAAGTTATTTTTCAAACATGAATGGATATTGGTTAGACAGATATACACTCACTAATTAATTGAGATTTTTTTTTTTTTTTGAAATGTGTGATAGGTATGGTGTGATACTCCAATGTAACATGTATTAATGTAACACTCCAACGATAGGACACTCCAAAAAATTAAAAATTTCTTGATGTACTTTTCCCAAATGTAACAACGTGGCAGATGTGATGTGACACTTTAAAATTTTTACTCACCATTGGTTACTTTTTTCAAATGTGACAACGTGGTAGATATGATGTGGCACTCCAAAAAAATAAAAACTCCTTAGTATACTTTTTTTTTTAAATGTGATAACGTGGTCGGTATGTTGTGACACTCTAAAAAAATTAAAAAAACTTATTAGTATATTTTTCCTAAACGTGACATGTGGCATTCCAACGTGATGGATCCAATTTGATTAAATTACTACGTGTCTTCACTTCACGTGCCAAAACAAAATTAGTAAGGAATTCATGTCCCACACTGCACATGTTAAAAACAACCAAATTTTAAGAAGTTACTAGCGTGTTTTTCGAATAACGTGACACACAAACACCCCCACAAGTTTCCCCATACATAACCACATCCCATGTCCCCAACTGTACTAACAATGACAAAACAATTAGGTGCTGTTTGGTAACACTTACGTTTTCAGTTTTCTGTTTATATTTACAAAAATTTAGAAAACTCAAATAAAAACTTGTTTGGTAAAATTTTTGATTTATAAATCAGTGGTCTCAGTTTATAAATTTGGCTAAAAAATGAAAACACAAAAAATGTGTTTCCATTTTGAGTTTTCAGTTTTTTTTTTTTTACCACCCAACACTAGCCACCACCCACCACTATTTTCTACCACCGTCCTCTGCCACCACCACCACCACCACCCACCTGCCATCCACCACCCACCACCCACCACCCAGCCACTGCCATCCACCGCCGGCCACCACCACCTGCCACCTACTTGCCACCGCCACCACCACCCACCACCACCACCACCACCATCACCCACCCGCCACACATCTGCCACCACCACCCACCACCCACCACCACCACCAACTCGCTACCACCTACCACCTGCCACCGTCACCCACCCACCCACCACCACTACCACCACCACCACTCGCCACCTACCCACCACCACCCGCCGCCACCACCACCACCACCACCACTCACTCGCTACCACCAACCACCCGCCACCGTCACCCACCTACCCACCATCACCACCCACCCACCCGCCACCACCCACCCACCATCACCACCCACCCGCCACCCGTCATCCGCCACCACCCATCACCCGCCACCCGTCATCCGCCACCACCCACCACCCGCCACCACCACCTACTCCCTACCACCCGCCACCGTCACCCACCCACCACCACCACCACCACCACTTGTCACCTACCCGCCACCACCACCCGCCATCCGCTACCCCCCTGCCACCACTGCCACCCACTTGTCACCACCACCACCACCACCCACTCGCTACCACCCGCCACCGTCACCCACCCACCCGCCACCACCACCCACCCACCACCAGCTACCCACCACCCACCGTCACCACTTTCCACCATCGTCTTTCGCCGCCAATTGCCACCACTTGTCATTTCTCACTTTTTTTTATATTTTTAAATTTTTTTACACATTTTGTCAATTACCAAACGCGTTTGTAGTTTATGTTTTTCTAAAAATAAACAAAAAATAAACAAAAATCAGTTTATAAAATTTTTGTAAATATAAACTGAAAACGTAAACGTTACCAAACACACCCTTAACAAATAATTTAAGAGACCACTCAGTCACCAAAAAAATATTTTAGACCTCATGGATTACAAGTTTACAAAACGAGATTTACTGGTCAATTCCCCTAGTTTTTATTAGGAAGACTTATGTGTAAACCTTAATAGATGAACTTATTATCCAATAGGTCCTACGATAATTAATAGCATTTTTCATCAAACACTATTTTTCAGCGACATTTTAAAAATTTTGTCATAAAAAATGTCACTAATTATAAGTTTTAGCAAAACAGTTTAAAAAAATTGTAACAAAAAAAAAGTCATTAATTTCAACTTTCAGTGACTATTTAAAAAATTCGTCACAGAAAAATATTATTAATTGTAAGCTTTAGCGACAATTTATAAAAATCATGACAAAAAAATTATTAATTGTCAATTTTTAACAACATATGCAAAAATAATCATAAAAAATTATTTTAAGCGACGATTTTAGTAGAACTTATTTTCAATAAGACTTAGTAAAAATTAAATCTAACTATTAAGACTTATTGATAATTTATCATTTTTACTATAATGCCTCTTTAAAAAGTATATACCTTCTGCAAGTTAATATTGATCATGAAGCCAAATGGTAGGAGGTACACGTGATATAAGCTGATATGTATGTAAGAATATTTTGGCAACAAGTTTAAAAAAGTCAATTTTCTAACTTTTTAGCTTTTTAGTAAAAAAGGGTCAATTTTTTTATCCAAAAAATCCAACTTTTTAGAGAAGTGCCTTGTGTGCTTTGGACTCATTTTGAGAGAGAGAGAAGGACTAAATTGAAAGGCAAGATGGGACTTGCTCCTTACCATATGAACATGATATGTTGGATAGTGAAAGAACCTCCCATCAACTGGCCTTCAATACCCACATGATTTGCTCACTCTAGTCTTATGATTTGTATTTTTCTTGGTGTGATGTGTGTTTTTGTAGAAAGAAGGGCTTATTATTGGTGCCATTCACCCAAGTCTATATGATTTGTATTTTTCTTGATGTGATTTGTTTCTTTAAGAGAAATAAAAAAAATTTTATTGGATCTATTGGCATGCGATCTTCTCTTTTATTTTATTTTTTTCCTTCTCTTATGTCCTTTTATTTTAATATTAAAATAATATGAGACAATAGATTTGCATAAAAAGTCCTTGTCATGAGGTAGAGAACAATCAAAAAGAAAGGGAAAAAAAAATGTGGAAGATATATGTTATGTTTATAAGTGGCAAACTCAATTCAAACCTATGAATCCATCTAATTACACCTATTTAAAACCGTTTAAATTCACTCAAATTTATTAATGTGTTACATCTTAAATTCAAATTCTTAAATTGAATATAGCTTTCATTCAGCTCAAGGCAGATAGCTCATACCTAATTTTTCAATTCAATATTTTTTTTTAAAAAAAAATTTGGGTATAATTTCAATAAATATTAATTTTGGTGAAAATGGTGCATTGAAAAGATCTCTCATTTGCCCATTCCTATGAAATTCTTAATAATATCCACTTGACAATAGTATTGCAATAATTGTTAAGTCTGAAGTTCAACTCTCATCTCAACTGTTATTAATCTATTACTGATGTGATTATAGTAATTATTGTAATTGTTAAATTTGTTATATATTTATGATTATGTTTATTTGGAAATTTTACAAAGTTAAAGTGACTTAAATTTTTATGATATTTATGACTTATCTGTTTTTTATAATAATAAAAAAAAAAGGAACAATGAAATTTTGATCAAAAAATTTGTCACCAAAGCGAAAATTTGACGGCACCCACTTCACTTAAAAAAATAAAAATAAACCTAGTGACAAGTTTGATGATAACTTTTCGTTGTCACCAGATTTTTTTTTTTTTTTTAATTTTTTTGATATTGTAGTAAAAAAAAAAAAATGATTATAACGTGGATTGTACTAAAAACTGCACCGACTGAGATACAAAGTTGCCAAATTTTTCTACTGCCACAATCAATTCAATCACATCTTTTAACAACTGAAAATTACATATGAGGCATAATTAAAATTCAAGCTTAATTATGGTAGCTTTAATTAGATTTTACATTTTATCATTTTGCCTTGTATTGCAAATGATAGTTTTGTCAAATACTTTCTCATATTTTCTAATAGAAAAAAAAAATAATAAAAAATTATAAAAAAAAAAAAAAAATGAGAGGGTAGGAAACCCTTACCCATGGTTCTAAGAAGTACGGTCATTTAATTATAGGGGTAAACTCAAAATTTAGAAGCCACTCGAAACGGGGTTAAACTCAAACTCCTAGATAGAATCCTCAAATGTAACATTATTGTATAGGATGATGATAAATTATTTTATTTATAATTTGAGTGTCATTAGTGTAGGTCACTTTTAGGAGGTGGATTAAAAGTTATTTTTTAATTTTTAATTTATTTTTAGTTAGATCATCACTCACATTTTTATATGTTTTTTCAAAAAAAAAAATTAAAAAAAAACTAAAAAAAATCAACTTTTAATCATATTCTCAAAACACCCTTAAATCAAAAACAGTCTTTAGACATATAGAGCCTCCGTTTGGGAAGTGGATTGGCTTTTTGGCTTTTTGGTTTTTTGGCTATTTTAGCCTGGGCTATTTTAGCCTGGTTTGGGAAGGGCTTTTTGACTTTTTGGCTTTTTTGACTTTTTTTATGAGAGAGGATTGTAATGATTATGGGTTGGATTTGATATTTTATTTTTTGTGGCTAAAATAGCCTATTTTGTTTTTTGTGGCTAGTTTAGCCAAAAAAGCCTGGGCTTTTTCTTCCCAAACAGAGGCAGAGTAATTAACATTTATTTTTAGGGTTATTGAGAGAGTTAAGGTAAGTTGATACGTTTCTTTCCATACATTTCTTCCTCTCTTTTTTTATTTAGTATTTTTTTTTATAGATTTTTTTAAAAAAAAAAATTGGTTCACATTTAGATCATTCTATACTAGGACCTGAAAATTTTAAAAAAAAAAAAAAAAAAAAGCAAAATTAAAAAAACAAAATTCATTTACACAAAAATATTCAGAAATTTTTTTTTTTTTTTTTTACCAATTGTTAAGCTAATATACATGTTATTAAAACAATTATTTTTTCATAATTGTCAAACTAAAAAAGTTGTAGCCAAATTATCAAGCTTTTTTTATTATTATTTACGAAACTAACCAAAAACTGAATAAATATTGTAACTAAATAGAATATAAGAGTTCGTATATCTTACACTTTCTAAATCTTAATAATATAACTAAGTAAATTACAGCGACCTGATTTGGGTAAAACATAACAAATTTCATAATTTTAATATAAATACATTAATTTTTCTTTTTAGTAAGCCTACATAGACACCGAACTTAATATCGATAGTAAAAAAATTCAAAGATAAACAAGATCAATGTAAAGGAGATAGTATTACCATCTTTTCATCTATATGTATTAATAGATAATGTGTGAGTGATTTTTCAATCACACTACCCAACTTAGTATTCAGCTGGAGAACACTGGCAGAATAGATGACACCTGGCTGACCTGCAACAGAAAGAGAAGATTCCGGCGGTGGTTCGTCCACCCGGGGACACTCCGACGATCTAGTCAGTATATCTCTCAAAGATAATCAATAGTGCTAAATTCACTGTTCAGAACATAAATTGCATATCTTAGACCCATGGGGGTGCCTCTCTTTTATAACTAACTCAATCATTGTCCCAACAGGAGCCTAGCTCTAATGGACTTAGGATTACTATTAATCTTGGACTCCTAGTAGGATTGGGATAAACTCCCTAAGAGTCTTATCCTTTCCCAACTGTAGTCTTCCCCCTTTCTAGGACTCTTGTGCCTTATCCGCTTATTTCGGATTCCGATATCTTCGGAGGTAATCTCGGCCTCGTTCAGATAACCTCGGCGTCATGACCAGGACACGTGGCATCTCGACTGATACGTCGGCATCACCTTAGCCGCGTGTTGGTACTCAGAAAATATATCCCCACAACTGCCCCCTAGGTTCTATTACCTCGACATTCTGAGGTGATGGAACCTATATCATTCCTTCTTGCCAGTACATCGGCCTAGCCGAGATCATCATCATAGGCCGATATGTCTTTTTCAGAGATCAAGAATTCCAAGAGCTTCTTCACGCGTATGAGCTGTTATGCATAACAACTCAACCGTTTAGCCACGTGTTTTCTCCTTACTAGATCGTACTCTGGACGCGCTTATAAGTTGTTTCGCGCCTACATGCGCCATCTGACGCATTCACTGTTCTAGGCGCATTAATTGCCCTCTTTTGCCGCCATTTCAAGTTTTTGACAAAACTTGTTTCCTTCTTTCGTTTTTTTTTTCACTTTACATTGCCTTTATTCAAAACTCTTTCTCTCTCTAGCTTCCTCTAATCCTCCATTTTTCCAAGATCTGAAGCTCTGCCATCGCTACCGTTCATCTCTTCCGGCGTGGTTCTTGCCAATCTGTTCTACCGCTGCCGTTCTTCTGACTTCGGCGATTTCAAGCATCGGCTTCTTTTCTCTGGTAAGTCACCATTCCTCCTGGTTTTCGGTTCTTGTTGTGTTTCATGAAATTATGTTTTATCATTTAGTCGTCATTTGTTGTTTTACTCGAATATTCGATTTGTGAATCATGTATCTGGACATGTTTATTTCATAATTTTGCTCTTTGTCCATGTCTTGAACACTTGCACTGTTCACATACCTGTTGCTTTCTGCCACTGTTCTTGGCCTGATACACTTGTGCAATCTTTTTGTCTTGATTTCTTGATGTCTTCATCACCATTCTTGTTTCTGAAACGGATCCCTATTTTTCTGTTTTCTAGATTCGTTCCCTCAATCTTCATCTCCATAGCTTTAGGTTTAGGACTTGTTTGTAGAACTTACAATTTTTAGGAAAAACTGAAACGAACTCCTTCTAGATCCATACAAACCCTTATCATAGCATATTTGTAGATTTTTAGCCGAGGTCCTTTAAACCCTCCAAAAATACTTCTTCCTGAAATCCAATATCTCCATTTAAGCCGACGTCATGGGTATGTGGGAACATAAGGTAAACACCCCGGAAAAATTAGGGAACTTTAGGCAGGAGTTCAAAATCCTGGCCGACGTTCATCTGAGGTTGGCTGGGGAGGATGACTCTATCATGCCCGATGAAAACCTCATGCCTTTCCTAGTGGTTACGTTTATTGAGTGTGGACTTAGGTTTCCACTTAACCCTTTTTTCTGTCAAATCCTTCATTTCTATAAGTTGAACCCAATGCAACTTACCGTCAACTCTTACCGAGTTATTAACGGTACCATAGCTTTAGCCAAACAAGAGAGTGTTAGGATAACTCTTGCCGATTTCCAGTACTATTATACCATGTGTCGCCTGAAATCGGAAAAATGTCACATTTATTACCTTAAGCCGAGGTCCACTGAATACAAAATCATTGCCAACCTCCCTAATTCCAACAAGGGAGCGGGGGATGATTACTTTATCGTCTCGGGAAACTAGGAGTTTCAGCCAAACGATGACCTCCATCTTTATCCCTTAAGTCGTACAGTTTTCGGGAAAGGAGCTGGTAAGGGCCACCTTTTACACATTTTTCTTGCTTTCTTGTATAAAGTTTTCAACATTCTGTTATAATGTCTATGCTTTTTTCTGTTTTGCAGTTCTTCCTCAGCCACCAAAGGGCTTCCTTCAGTCTTTCTTTCCCAGCAAAGACTTAAAGAAACTACTGAATTTACTAATTCACAAGCGGAAGGCCCCTCTGCTTCTCAACTTTATCCCTACTTACAAGTCAGCGCTCCCCGACGTCCCAAAAAAGAAGAAGAAAAGCCTTTTTCTCCACCATCTGCCATAACTCCACAAGCCGTGTCCGCATCTCGGACAGACCAAGGATTAACATCTGATCCAGCTGAGCAACCTTCAACCTCGGCTCCATACCTGATTCCACAATCTCAACGAAAACGTCGTCGACGACTTGTTCTTGCTGCTGAGATGGGCCCCCAAAAACAGGTTGCTAAAGATCTCTTAGCCAGCATTCCTTCTGATGTTGACGCTCAGCCAACACAAACCCAGCCTCTTTCAAAGCCAAAACGAATCACAAAGGCTCAGCCAAAGGCAAAGGTGCCTCAGATCGATTCTGAGGATACCTTGCCAATTTCCAAACTGGCTCCGAGTGAGAAAACTGCCTCTGTCCCTGCGAAGAGGTCCACTGAAACAGTTCCATCCGAATCTACCAAATCCAAAAGGCCGAGGTCATCTTCTACAACGACCTTGGGGTCTAAAAAGCCTGATGCCCCCTAGGCCCCCGCAATCACTCTGGAAGATAAACCTGTCATGGCCAACGATAGCGCTAAGGACATCAACGTCGGCGTAGCCCTCAGTACTGCTCTGCTTTTCCCCGGCGATCTTGACCGAAACGCCAAGTTGAGGGAGTACGAAAATTACGCTCTGATGCTTCAACGTTCCGTTCAAGTAAGTATCTTGATCTAGCAACTTCTTCTTTTGTTTTGTTCTTTCCATACTCGTAATTTTTTCTAACAACTTTTGTTCTATTTACTTTCAGGCCATCCAGCATGCCCATTCTTTCTCAGTTCAATCTTTTGAAAACCGTGAGAAGCTAGCCGAAAAGAAGAGGGAGGTCTCCAGCCTTTAAAAAACCAATAAAAATTTGTAATCCAAGATGAAGACCCTGGAGGACCAAGCCGAGGTCGCTATTAAAGCAAAAGACGAAGCTGAGGAGAAGGTTGGTGCTGTTAAGGCGATAGACAAAGTCCTTCAAGCCCAGCTGAAGGAGGCTGAGGATAAAGTGGCCCAGGCCCAAAAAGAGCTTCAAGACGCCTTGGCCACCAAAGAGGCCGAAATCAAGGACGCCAACGAGAAGGCGTATGCCCAGGGCATGACCGATGTCACGGAGGCCTATGAAAAGCAAGTCAAGCAAGCATGCAACAAGGGTTTCTCCCTTGGTTGGATGACTGTGCTAAAGAAACTTGATGTCCCTGAGGACTCCTCCTTGAGGAACACCGATGTCATTCCCCTGCCATTCCCTCCAACTCCACCTCCCAATTAACCTGACAACGAATCTGATTCTGAGGATGAGGCCGAGGATGAAGTTTTGGTGAGGAGATCAAAGGATACTATTGGGACCAAGTCCCCTCCTCTGATAGAGCAAGTCCTGGACTTGACTTAAAATGAGGAGGGTGAAGAGGTCCCAAAAGATGCTGTGGCCGAGAGGACATCGGATGTCGTTCCCCTTGCCGACAAGAGCCTGGACGAAACTCTTGCAGAAATTGACGCCGAGCTCACGGCGGATAGGGCTGCTGAGATGTCTTCCCAACAATCGTCTGAACTTCAAACTCAACCAACTGCTACTGCTAAGAAGTCTTAGCCTTATGTTTTTCCCTTCTTTTCTTGTACTTTTTTTTTCTCTTTTTTGAAGTACTGTAAACTTCTTCACTTTGCCGATGTGTTTTTAATACAACAACTCTTTTGCTTTTGAATGCTTGCATGCTTGCTTTGTATGCCTCCATACTTGGAATATTTTTGCATATCTTTAATATATACTTCAATCCTCGTACAATCGTCTTGGGGTGACACACCTCGGTTATACAAACTGATGTTTTACCTTGGCAAGTACCCAAGTACGTTTCTTGACATAACCTTGGTTTCATTTTGTAAATTTTTTCATAAAATTTCAACAAGTGTTTTAACCTTGCCTTAACTTTAACTTGTAAATTGTCTACAAATTTCAACAAGTGTTTAAGCAATGATTTCGGTTTAACTTCAACTTGTAAATTGTCTACAAATTTCAACAAGTGTTAAATAATGATTTCGGTTTAACTTCAACTTGTAAATTGTCCACAAATTTCAACAAGTGTTAAACAATGATTTCGGTTTAACTTCAACTTGTAAATTGTCCACAAATTTCAACAAGTGTTAAACAATGATTTCACCTCTCTCTGCCCCCTTATGTGAACCTAAGTTCTACTTGGGTTCTCATTATACATGTATTTTAGAGACAATGCCAAGTATCTTGAAAAGAAAACCAAGCTAAATCTTTATTTATTTACTTCGGCAAATAACAAAAAAAAAAAAAAAACAAAGGAATTCTAATGATAGAAAATTTTAAATTGCGAGTATTCCAAGGCCTTGGCAACTCTTTGCCATCATTATCTACAAGCCGATAAGCCCCATTACCCAGTACCGAGATTATTCTGTAGGGTCCTTCCCAATTTGGGCCAAGCTTCCCCTCTCTGGGATCCTTTTTGTTGCCGACGACTTTTCTCAAGACCAGGTCGCCGACTTGGAACTTCCTTGGGTTAACCCTCTTGTTATAAGCTCGGGCAAGCTGTTGCTGGTACGCTATGAGCTGAATCGCAGCTTTCTCCCTTCATTCTTCTAGAAGATCCATATCTCGGGCTAAGAGTATATCATTAGTTCCATTCTCTACTCCCTGGGTTCTGATTCCTGGGATGCTGACCTCCAGCGGAATAACTGATTCTGTGCCATAAGCCATGGCAAAGGGGGATTCCCCTGTTGATCTTCTCGGCGTAGTCCGATATGCACAGAGCACGTTGGGCAGCTCGTCTACCCACTTTCCTTTTGCTCCCTGCAGCCTCTTTTTTATCCTGTCCAGAATTACTTTGTTGGATGCTTCTGCTTGTCCATTGCTTTGGAGAAAGCTTGGTGTTGAAAAGTAATTCTTGATCTTGAACTTTGCACAGAAGCTCTTAATTAGCTTACTGTCAAATTGTGTTCCATTGTCTACAACTATTGCTCTTGGAATCCCAAATCTGGTGATGATATTTTTCCAAATCAATTTCTTTACATCCACATCTCGAATTTTGGCTAGGGGTTCAGTTTCTATCCACTTAGTGAAGTAATCAGTTGCTACCAGCAAGTACTTCCTTTGCCTAGTTGCTTGGGGTAGTTGCCCAACGAGATCCATGCCCCATTGGGTAAATGGCCAAGGACTGGATACAGGGTTCAGGTCTACTACTGGTTGGTGTATCAGTGGTGCGAATCTCTGGCACTTTTCACATTTCTTCACATATGCTTCTGCGTCCTTCTACATGTAAGGCCACCAATATCCCTGGGTAATGGCCCTATGGGCGAGTGATCTGCCCCCAATGTGGCTTCTACAAATTCCTTCATGAATTTCATATAAAAAATTTTCAACTTGTAAAGGATGTACGCACCTTAAAAGGGGTCCAGTGAAGGACCTTTTGTAAAGATACCCCTCTGCTGTCATACTGAATCTTGCCGACTTTAATCTGATCTTGTGTGCCTCTTTGTGATTGTCTGGAAGCTTCCCTTCTTTCAAGAATACAACAATTGCGTCCATCTAGCTTGGTCCCATGTCCGTGCACATTGCTTCATGCTATGTGGATAGTGGCTCGATGCTCGGGCCCGACAAATAGTCGATCATTATTGTCCTTACTTTTCCAGGTTGTAATGCACTAGCTAGGTAGGCCAACGCATTGGCGTGGTTGTTATCATCTTGGCTAACCTGAAGTAGTCGGCAGTTCTGAAACAAGGCTGCCAGCCTAATGACCTCCTTTGCGTAGGCCGACATCCGTTCATCTCGGGCAGCAAACTCGCCCGTTGTCTGGTTAACAATGAGCTGGGAGTCGCAGAAGACTATTACCTCGTCTGCATCTGCTGCTACTGCCAACTTCAGTCCTGCAATCAATGCTTCATACTCTGCTTCGTTGTTTGAGGCTTTGAACCCCAAACGAATGGACTGTTCCACTATCTGTCCATCTGGAGATATCAGTACTACTCCTGCCCCCACTCCCTGTCGGTTTAAACTTCCATCAATGAACAGTCGAAAGGAGTCACCGATGTAAATGCTGCAGGGTCTGAGTTTTTCCTCTTTTCTTTGTTCTTTCGCCTTTGGCTGAGCTTCTCCTTGTTTGTTTGGACATCGTTCACCCTGGATCAACAGAGCCCGATGTTCGATGGATTCTGGCGTGAACTTGGCCACGAAGTTGGCCAGAACCTGGCCTTTGATTGTTGTCTTTGCCCGGTACTCCAGGTCATACTGGCCTAGGGTGATTGTCTACCTGGCTATTCTTCCTGTCAGGTCTCCTTGTTGCAGTAAGGACTTCAAGGGGTGTTTTGTTAGCACCACAATTTTATTGGCCTAGAAGTAATGGTTCAACTTCTTTGAAGCCATTACCAATGCCAATGCCAATTTTTCTAAGGGTAGATATCTCGTTTCTGTATCGACCAGGGTTTTGCTTACATAGTAAACAGCTATTTGTTCCCCTTTGTCTTCTCAGACTACTACTGCGCTTATCGCATGCTCTGAAACGGCTAAATATAAAAACAGCTCCTCTCCAGGTTCTGGATTTGAAAGGACTGGAGCTGTGGTCAGATATTTCTTTAGGTCGGCCAAGGCGGCCTCGCATTCTTCAGTCCACAGGAAGTCTGTGGCTTTTTTCACTAAGTTGAAGAAAGGTCTGCATTTGTCTGAGCTTCTGCTGATGAATCTATTCAGGGCTACGGCCCTTCTAGTTAGCATCTGCACCTGTTTTGCATGCCGGGCTCTTCAGTTCTAGAATGGCCTTGATCTGATCTGGGGTGGCCTCAATGCCCCTTCTGGTCACCAGGTATCCCAAAAACTTACCAGATCCAACTCCAAATGCACACTTTGAGGCATTGAGTCGGAGCCGATATGTCTTAAGGATTTCAAATACTTCTTTGAGGTCGGCCAGATGTCCTTCGGGTTCCTTGGTTTTCACGACCATGTCGTCGATGTAGACTTCCACTGTTCTGCCAATTAGATGTTTGAACATCTTGGTTACCAACCTTTGGTAAGTCTCTCCTGCGTTTTTCAACCCAAAAGGCATCACTTTGTAGCAGTACAGTCCTTTTGGGGTGATAAACGCAGTCTTCTCTTCATCTGGGGGGTACATGGCTATCTGATGGTACCCCCTGTAGGCATCCAAGAAGCTCATCCTTCCATGCCCTGAAGTGGCATCTACCAGCTGGTCAATCTTGGGTAGAGGAAAGCTGTCTTTGGGACAGGCTTTGTTTAAACTGGTAAAGTCTACACAGACCCTCCATTTACCGTTCTTCTTCTTTACCACTACTGTGTTTGATAGCCATGTCGGGTAATTTACCTATCGGATGGCCCTGGCCTCGAGAAGTCTGTCTATTTCTTTTTTCACTGCTTCGGCGTGTACCAACGTCGGTCTTCTTGTTCGTTGAATTACAGGTTTGGCCGACCTGTCAACGTTCAGCTTATGTCAAGTGACCTCGGGGTCGATGCTTGGCATTTCGTAAGACGTCCACGCGAACACCTCAATGTTTGCTCTAAAAAAAGCTTCCAATTCTTTTTCATCTTCTTCGGCTAAGCCCGAGCCGAGAAGAAAGAAGCGTTCTTCATCCCCTTCCTGGATGAGGATTTTCTTCAGTGCTTCTTCACTCTTCTCGGCTGGCTCCTTACCGGCATCTTCTAGGACCTCCACGTCCTCGTCTTCGATCTCTGTCTTTTCTGGTTCTCGAATGCTGCAGGTGGATTTCATTGCTGCCATGGAGTAATTTTTTGCCTGCAGCTGATCTCCTCTGACTTCCTCAATCCCATACTCTGTTGGGAACCGTAATAGTTGATGCAAAGTTGAGGAAACAACCCTCATTGCATGCAACCATGGCCTTCCCAAAATGATGTTGTAAGGGGAGGGTGTGTCAATTACGGTGAACTTTGTTGTTATCTTCCTGGTGCCTGTCTGCACCTCCAAGCTGGTTGTTCCCAGTGGCCATGTCGGCATTCCATTGAACCCGACCATTGGGCTATTGGATTGCTCCATGTCGTTTGGGTGAAGGCCGAGCTCCTTGTAACATCGAACGTACATGATGTCACAAGAGATGCCTTAGTCAATCAGGATGCGTTTTACTTGGCACTCCCCAACCTGGAGGGATACTACCAAGGCGTCATTATGCGGATGCTGCACCATCTCAAGGTCGGCTTCCGAAAAAGACACTACTGGTCCTTGGCACTCTTCTGCCCGATGTCTCTTCTCCCCGACTTGGTAGACATGTTGCAGGTGCTTCACCTTCTGGGTCCCCCCCTAATTTCGTTCTCGTTGACCTTCGAGTGAATCACATTGACTACCCGAGGTCCTCCTGCAAGAGGTTGTGGTGTTGGGGGAGGCGGAGCTGCTGGCGCTTGAGGCAATCTTGTCTGTTCTTCCCTTGTTCTGGCCTCATCGACGAGGTCTCTCAGATGGCCTTGCCTCACCAGTTCTTCCAAGTGTGTTTTCAGGGCTCTACAACCCTGAGTCGTGTGCCCTTTTCATTGTGGTAAGCACAATGTCTGCCAACGTTCTTTCCCATAAACTCTCTTGGTGCGTTCGCTGGTGTTCTGAAATAGGGTTGGTTCCGAATCCGGTCCAGGACTTTGGTAATCGGGATTCGGAACACAGTTATTACTGCCTGTGTGGCCCTCAGTTCTGTTTCTTGTTTGCTTGATCCATTGTTACCTCAGCGCTCGCTTCGATGAGCCATTTCCTTTCTCTTGTTTTATCTCCTTAGTCCCTGACGTGTCTTCTTCGGCTCTGGCATACTTCTCAATTCTCGCCATGAGCTCTTCCATACTTTTTGGCAATGTCTTTGCCAAAGACTTTCGTAGTGGACAGTTGTCTTTCAGGCCGTTCTTGAAAGATACGACCGCCACCTCTTGATTACATTCGGGTATTCGGTTGAACACCTCATAGTATCTTTTTGTATAGGCCCTAAGGCCTTCATCCTTGCTGATTTTCAGAGCCATCAATGCATCCACCCTTAATGGCTGCAGCTTGTTTGTCACGAACCTGGCCACAAACATCTCGGCCAAGCCTTCCCAAGTCTTCACGCTTCCCTTTGGTAATTTGTGGAACCAATCTGATGCAATCTCCCTGAAAGATGAGAGGAACACTTTGCAGAGCAACGGCTCGTTCCCACTATACAATGCCATTGAGTTCAAATATAGTCCGACGTGGAAGTTGGAGTCTGACTTACCGTCGTATATTTGAAACCTCGGCATACTGAATCTCTTCGGTGCCTCAAACCTGTCCATTTCTACCGAGAATGGTGTCCTCGGCTTATTTGGGGAGGTTACCTCGGCGTTGGCATTCTGTTGCTTCCTCTTGAGGTAATCTCTTAAGTCCTCCCTTGTCCGCCCAGGAGCTCGGCTTTCTCCTGCTTTTAGTCTTTTTCGTACACTACTTTTAGCTTCGTGGTGAGTCCTTTTCGACCCTTCTCCATGAGTTGTGTCGAAGCACAGTGCCTGCCCCTGAACATACCGATGTCCTTTGGGGTCTGCCTCCTTTGCGCGATGCGTCCTCCGTAATTCTTCTCTTCTTACTCTCTTCGTCCGACTTCCCTAGAGGGTCGGTGAGAGTATCTTTCGCTTCCGTTGTGCTGAGGGGCTACGGGGATTGTTTTCTACCCTTCCTTCTGGGCATTGGCCGCTGGAATCGGCGTGTCCTGTAGCGGGAACGGTGGCTGCATAACGTTATTTTGCATAATGAAATTGACGACCGATTGCAGGTCTGCCAATTTGTTTACCATCTCTTTTACCTTTTCGTCCCTCCGCAGGCACCTATCATTCCATACCTGGAGGTCGTCCTCGTTGTAGTAGCTACTTCGATCTGGTTTCTTTGGTGCGTTGCCAGTCTGGCCGACGTCTTTCACTCCGTGATTCTGGTCACGAGTTTCTGCGTTGCATTCGTCTCCTGTGATATCAAGGTCAATAGGTCTCTCACTCCCAGTAGGAGTGTCGTCCGCAATCTTTTCATTCTGTCCGTTACTGGCCATCTATTCTCCTTTCTTTCCCACAGACGGCGCCAAATTGTGTAAGTGATTTTCCGATCACACTGCCCAACTTAGTATTCAGCTGAAGAACACTGGCAGAATAGATAACACCTGGCTGACCTGCAACAGAAAGAGAAAATTCTGGCGATGGTTCGTCCACCTGGGGGCACTCCGACGATCAAGTCAGTATATCTCTCAAAGATAATCAATAGTGCAAAATTCACTATTCAGAACATAAATTGCATACCTTAGACCTACGGGGTGCCTCTCTTTTATAGCTAACTCAATCCTTGTCCCAACAGGAGCCTAACTCTAATGAACTTAGGATTACTATTAATCTTGGACTCCCAGTAGGATTGGAATAAACTCCCTAAGAGTCTTATCCTTTCCCAACTGTAGTCTTCCCCCTTTTTAGGACTTTTGTGCCTTATCCGCTTATCTCGGATTCCGATATCTTCGGAGGTAACCTCGGCCTCGCTGAGATAACCTCGGCGTCATGACCAGGACACGTGACATCTCGGCTGATACGTCGGCGCCACCTTAACCGTGTGTTGATACTCAGAAAATATATCCTCACAGATAAAAAATTAGTTACTATACAAATTAAAATCTTAAAATAATCTAATATAAATATGTTAAATTTATAAAATTTATAATTTTTTAAAAATATCAAATAAGTTAATGTAATTTATTTGTAAAGAAAATATTATGCACTCAAATTGTACTTTGCTTTTAGTATAAAATGGACTACCCCACTAGAAGGCATGCAATTATGTTATATTTACCTATGTATTTTGTATCCGATTTCTGTGAACTTTCATTATCACGGCTCTTTAAAGATGAGTGGTATCATCACGGCTCTTTAAAGATAAGCGTGAACCAGCAGCCAAGTTTGAAAAATGTTGTGCGACAATTTAGTGGGGTTTAGTGGCTCTGGTGTAGGAGAGGTATGCCGCCAATATGAGATCCCGTTTATCAATTATGTACTTGTGTTTAAAAATTAAAAACTTATTATAAATTATTATATTATTATTTAGGTAAATTATTCACGAGTCTTGTTTGGAAAGTGTGTATTTCATTTGATTTTAAAACTTTTTAGATAGATTTATTCATTTATTTTTTCCTCTCTTCCCTACATCTTACTTTTCTCTTTATCTCTTTTTTTTTTTTTATATCAGTGGCGGCGACGACGACCATGATCACTATCGTGTCTACACCCACGCCTTCATTCTTTTCTTTCTCTTTTAATCTACAATCACCGGCGACCGGCGACCATCATTGATTGGGGTTCACAGGCAACCACCGAACACCAATTCCTTGCTTCGTGCTTGCCGACAACAAAAGAGATGAGTTTCAAGGAAGAAGATGAGTAGATCTCTCAAATCTAATGTAAATCTACTCAGATCTACATCAAATTTAAGTAGATCTACGTTAGATTCGATTAGATCCAAACCAAAAAATAGTTTTCGGAGTACAAATATTTCTCTATATTTGTCTCTTTCCTTCGATCTCTTAATTTTAATACTTTGTTTGTACTACACATTCCTATTTTCTTGTTATAATAGAGAAAATTTTCAAATTCTAAATAAATTGTTTTCAAGTTTTAGTTACTGGAGGTAAAAATTGTAAAATTTTACAGTTTCAATTTTTTTTTTTTGTTGAAATGAATCATTCTTTAGAATTATAAAATTTTCAGTTTCATAACTTTATTTAAAACTGTGAAATTTTACAGTTTTATAACATGCTTTTCATTTTAATTAATAAGAATAAATACTTAATAAAAACATATTTTGAAACTATAATATTTTACAGTTTCAAAACTTACTTTTCAATTTGATCAATATTGAAAATTATTTACTTAAACCCTATAAAAATTGAAAATAACATATATTTTTTCCTGTTGATGTTTGTTGTTCTTAGGTTTTTTTTTTTTTTTTTCTTTTCAGTTTATCAATATTTAGCATATTTTGCTATATTTTTTCATTTTAATTTCTCAATTTATTCTTCTTTTTTTTGGCAATATTCTAGATATTTCGGTGAGTCTCCGGCGTTATTATTAATGTCCAGTGAATATTTTAGACATTTCGACGACTTCCGGTGACGTTCACAATACTTCCGGCGAACTTCCAGTGATATTCGGGCGACTTCCCGGTGATGTTGAACATTCTAACGAGTCTCCGACTTCCAGTGATATTTGGGCAAGTATTTTATTTTAGGACTAAATAGATTTTAAATTTTATGTATAGAACTTATAAATAAGTTTTCCTTATTCTTTTTATTTTTTTATATATCTATTTATAAAAAAAATTTAAAATAATTTATTTCCAAACAATTCCAAGCCTGTCTTTAGCCACTTCCTACTGATCTTCCAAAGCTCCATTCCACTTATCCATATCTATCTCTTTTTCTTTTGTCTTTTTGCTTTTCGGATCCCAATCGGTGTATATTATTTTCTTTATTAGCATAATATTAACTACAATCCCTTCTCTTAATTAGCATGCGTTTCTCACGAGCATTTAAAAACAAAAAAAAAAATACGTAACAAATAGGTTTGATTAATATGTAGTAAAAAAAAATTAAGATAAAATTTGATATGCTCGAACATTCTACATCTTAAGTAGAACAAAAAGTGATTTCTCAATTATTTTTACTGTAAGTAAGTAAAAAAAATATAGGATAAATTATATTGACACCCCATGAGATTTATGTTTATTACAGTTCACCTCATCACATTTAAAAAATTACATTGGTCCCCTGTTAATTTAATTTTAGGATAAATTACACTTACCCCCTGAGGTTTGGGTTTAATACATATTACCCCCTGACGTTTGGGAAATTACACTAACCCCCCCTCTATCATTGTAATTATTTAGACGGAATGAAAACATTGAACTCATGCACTCTCTCTTTTTTTGCTTTGCTTTGCTTTGCTTTAGCCTCCGTTTGGGAAGTGGGTTGGCTTTTTGGCTTTTTGGCTTTTTTAATTATATGAGCCTGGGCTCAAAATTTTAGTTTGGGAAGGGCTTTTGGCTTTTTTGATTTTTTTGTGAGAGAAGAGTGTAATGATTATGGGGTTGGATGGGATATTTTGTCTATTGTGGCTCATGAGCCTATTCTGTCTTTTATGGCTCATTGAGCCAAAAAAGCCCAATGAGCCCTTGCCAAACCAACCCAAAAAAGCCCAACTCATGCAGTTTCTCTTTTTTTCCCCTTTCCTTTACCTTTTTTTTTAATGTAATTTCCTCTGTTTTTTTATTAGGAGTTGTTACCTTTTATATAAGCAGGAGGGTTTGTGAAATGAAATTATTAACCACAGGGGTGAGAATGTAATTTCCAAAACGTCAGGGGATGGGTAGTAATTGAACCAAACTTCAAGGGGCGTCAATGTAATTTACCCTTAATTTTATGTATGATAATCATTACGGTGAGGGGGGAGCTGTCATGAAACTTTAAATCTCATGGAGCAATCTGTAATGAAATTTTAAACCTTAAGGAGAGGGATGTAATTTTCAAAAGGTGAGGGGGGAACTGTAATAAACATAAATCTCAAGGGATGTCAATGTAATTTACCCAAAAATTATATTATGTCAACTTAATTATGTGACATATCTATCTCATAAAATACTTTTTCTATATGATAAATAATTTGGTTTTGGGTACTAAATGCAATCCAACCATTTAAAATGTCAACAGTACTAGGTGGTCTAAATTTCATAACTCGAATGGCTCGAATATCTCAAAACGATGTTATTTTGGGTGTAAAATGACGTCATTTTAGATGTAAAATGACGTTGTTTTTAACACATTCAAATTATTTAAATTACATATATTCAGGCCACCAAACATTTTTCTTAAAATGTCTATTTAAACAAACTTTTTCATGTAGCGCACTTGGTGGTGTACCCAAACGTAGCCCACCAGACCAAAACAAAATAACCGGTAAGAATTGTTTGGTAATGATGATACAGTTCGTGATGGTAGAACGGGTTGGACTGATCCACGCTTCTTAAGCCTATGTCCGAATGACCAAGCCCACCTGAAGACCTGCACAAGAGTTCAACGGGGAACAGGGAGTCCCCCAGCGAACCCTTCGATGAGCAAGTTAGAGAGAGAGAAGTGGAGTATAGAGATGGAGTAGAGATAGAAAAGCTTAACCTTCTTCCTATCTTCGACGTCTGCTTAAATCCTCTGGTAATCATTTCGTTGTCCCTTCTAACCTGTCACCTTGGCCGAAAGTCTATGCTGTAGCTTACCTTGTTCAAGGTGAGGGCGTGCTGTCCCAACGAAGAGTGGTTATCGCAATAAATGCTGTAAGGGGCCTCATTAATGGCGATGTGCCATGACAATAACTTTGCAAATCTTTGTCTGCTGATGTGGCTTGCCCTTCTCTTGCCATGTGTCTTGATGCCATTGGCTCTTATTGCTGTGTGGGGCTTCAACAGTGCTGGGCTTCATTAATTGAATTATGTATTGGGCCTAAGTGGTAGGCTTGGGTTGTTCATAGTGGGCTATAGCCTTTGTGGGCCTACCCATGTCAGTAGTCCCCCATTCCCAAGTGCAGTTTTAGTCAAACGAAGGGAATAATGAAGAAAAAGAGGGTTGTAAGACGGTTGACCAACCATGAGGAGGGTCGACCCCGCAAAGTGGCCGAGTGGAAGGACCGACCATGTGGAGGGCCGATCGCGAAGGGTGGCCAAGTGGAGGGACCGACTATGAGGAGGACCAACCGCGAAGGGTGGCCGAGTGGAGAGACCGACCATGAGGAGAGCCGACCGCAAAGGGTGGTCGAGTGGGGTGGAGGCCGCGGTGGTTCTATGTGTCCACCAACGGAGGGGTTAGAGTGCGCACAGTTTGGAAAGTACCCACCAAGTCTGTGGAGCCAAAACTAGGGGCAACAGTTGAGGAAAGAGTGAAGAAGGTGAAGGAATGAAGAGAGAAGGAGGGTGCTAGATAGGACGAGCTCGTTCAGCCGTCGGCCTTGTTTGTCGCAGGGTTGGGTCCTCAGCCGATCGGTGGAGACCTCGAACCGACAGAATTAGAGGTGAGAAGGGAGGCGCAAGAGGCGGAGGATAGGACTATTCTCACCAAGGCCAGTAAATTCAAAGAGTCACAGGTAGACTGGCCGCTAAAACCGAGTGCGAGAGAGAGGATTCGACCATGCCCCAAACCTCTAGGGGAGAAGAACTTGGGTGGATTTGAGCCACGACCGCCCACAATTGATCCTTTGAATGAGAGGGCCTACAAGGAGATGGGGGGTGTGGTGAAGAAAAAGAGCGTGAGGAGGAGTGAGAAGGAGCTTGCCTTGAAGAGGAGAAAGGAGGTGACGGCGGAGGAGACCCCCATGGCGAAGGAGGCAGAGGAGAGAAGAGTGGGGGCGACTCCAGAAGGGGTGGTTGTCCTAGAGGTACAATGAGACAAAGGTAAAGGGGCCCAAGAGGGAGAAGAGCACATGACTGCCATGGGCCCCAAGATGCAAGTAGAGAGTGGGTCAGCTGGCCCTGAGGTGCCCCAAGGAGAGAGAGAGGAAGCTAGGTTGAAGACCGCTTTTTACCATGCCCCAGCCGTGTCTGGGGTGCTGGAAGGAGTAGGAGTAGAGGGCAGGACCGCTGTAAATTGCCTTTTATGAGTAGTGGAGGAGGCAGCCGTGAGATCCGTGGCAAATTTTACTAAGGCTGAGCTGCTGAGGGGGTTGTGTTCTACCTAAATGGAGGCGACCTCCTTAGCCGGGCCCTTCTGAGAAAGGCGGCGGCTGCAAAAGGTGAAGTGGGGCCGTTGAAGGCAAAGTTTGAGGGGGTGGTGGCCCAACTTGAGAACTTAAGGAGGGAGACTGAAGGTTGGCGAAAGGTCGCGCGAAGTGCGTGTGCTAGAGGGTTGGAAGAGGCTCAAAAGGCGAAGACAATGGAAGTGTTGGAGATCGTGCAGCGCAATGTTGCCACTCCAGCCCATGCTGAGCTGCTCGCGACCAAGTTGGAGCTAGAGGACGAACGCCGCAAGGTAGTATCGCTCAAGTTCTAGCTGGCTGGTGAGCAGAAGAAGCTGGAAGATGCTAAAAATGCCTGCACAGTCGCCAACAAGTGGTTTGAAGAGGCTATAACCAACAATGAAAATCTGTGGGCCTAGTGGGTCAAAGAAAAGGAGGAAGCAGACCTAAAGATCACTGGGCTGGAGAAAGAGCTAGAAGATGAGCATGCGAAGGCAATGGAGGAGAAGGCGAGGTTGGAGAAAGAGTTGAAGGAAGAAAAAACCAAGGCAGCCTCTGAAAGGGCAGCATACCCCAACCTGTACGTCGCAGTAGTGGAGCAGTTCAAGGGGTCTGCTGACTTCCAGATGGCGATCGATGCCGTGGTCGCCAGTAACTTAGCGAGAGAGGGGGCTGGCCCGTCGGGAGCGACCGCTGGAGGCAGGAGTGAAGCTGAAGTGATCCAGAGCTTCCAGCGGTCGGACTTCTACAAGCACGAGATGGCTGAGTACTGGGACAGCGGCTGGAAGATGTTTAAACGCAAAGTAGAACAGCTATTCCCAGACTTGGACCTCAGCAATGTAAAGATTGATGAAGACGACGTGGCCCAGACCCCCCTAGACGAGGGCGTTGAAGAAGAAGACCTCGTGTCAAGTGAGGAAGAATGACAGAAGTGGACAAAATTGTACTCAGAATTTTGGTTGTTTTGTTTTTCGTTTTTGTTTTTTTTTTAATTGCTGTAATAAACTTGTGTTTAAGTTTGTGAATGAATAAAATTATAAGGTTGTGTTTGTCACACTGCTATCTTTATGTTTGTGAGTCCGAAATGAATGAGAATGGTTTATTCAAATTAGGCTTGACTTGTAAGGAAGGTGGCTGACTTGTAAAAGTTGATAAGTAAGGAAACAATCTGACTTATAAAGGAAGCATGTAAGAATGTCAAAAAATGTGAAGTTTCAAATCAGGCCCAAAAATGAAGTTGTAAATCGTGTTCTAAGGGTGTTGCTAAATGAAAAATTAAGTTGGGAAATGAAAGCCAAAAAATGTAAAGAGTGTTGAGAGATGTAAAAGCATGGACCTGGAATTTGACTAAGTATGGCTACTATGCCACAACCATGAAGTTGGCACGAATGGCCTTAACCGAGCTCTTCATTCGTGCTCAGTTTAGGTTAAGCTACGATTAACTGGCTCTTCAAGTAACTCAGTGTCTTTAAGTAACTTAGTCTGGCTGAGGCTTTTCATGCTCAGTCGAGCGGGGTTCTTCATGCTCAGTCTAGCTGAGGCGCTTTTCATGCTCAATCTGGCTGAGGCTTTTTATGCTCAGTCTGGCTGAGGCTTTAAGTAACTCGGTCTGCCCGGGGTCTTCGTGCTCAGTCTGACTGGGTTCTTCATGTTCAGTCTAGCTGAGGCACTTTTCATGCTCAGTCTGGCTGAGGCTTTTTATGCTCAGTCTCTGAGGTAAGTAACTCGGTCTGGCCGGGGTCTTCGTGCTCAGTCTGGCTGAGACTTTTTATGCTCAATCTAGCTGAGGCATTTCATACTCAGTCTGGCTGAGGCTTTTTATGCTCAGTCTGGCTGAGGCTTTTCATACTCAGTCTGGCTGAGGCTTTAAGTAACTCGGTCTGGCCGAGGTCTTCGTGCTCAGTCTGGCTGAGGCTTTAAGTAACTCGGTCTGGCCGGGGTCTTCGTGCCCAGTCTGGTTGAGGCTTTTTATGCTCAGTCTGGCTGAGGCTTTTCATACTCAGTCTGGCTGAGACTTTAAGTAACTCAGCCTGGTCGAGGTCTTCGTGCTCAGTCTGGCTGAGGCTTTAAGTAACTCGGCCTGGCCGGGGTCTTCGTGCTCAGTCTGGCTGAGGCTTTTTATGCTCAGTCTGGCTGAGGCTGCAATCAAAGCGTTATTGGAATACCACACAAATAACTGAGATATAAGCTTGCTGTCATTAAAGTGTAGCCCATTTGATCAGAAATTTACATCATGTGAGAGAAGAATAAGAACATTCAAGCGTGTAGATTGCCTAAAAGAAAATACAATAACTGATCAGTACAAGAATGAGAAATTATTGAAAATAACGCTTCAAGTGTTCGGCGTTCCACGGATGGGGGAGGTCTCGACCTTTCATGTCCTGAAGTCAGTATGTACCCGGACGAGGTCTGGCTTTAACAACGTAAGGTCCTTCCCACTTGGCTGCCAGTTTCCCTTCAGTCGGATTTTTGATGGCAAGGGTTGCTTCTCGTAAAACAAGGTCCCCCACAGCGAACTCCCTCGGTCGGACTTTGCAGTTGTAATGAGTTCTCATTTTCTGTTAGTACGAGGCCCGTCTGACTGCAGTGGTTTCTCGGAGCTCTTCAATTAGGTCTAGGTCTACCCGACGCAGCTCTTCAGTCAGTTCTGGATTCTGATGTAGAACCCTTGGGGTAAGAAGACCGACTTCCACTGGGATGACCGCCTCAGCGCTGTATGTTAAGCGAAATGGGGTCTCCCCAGTGGGAGTTCGAGCGGTAGTGCGGTAGGCCCAGAGTACATTCGGTAGTTCCTCAGCCTAGAGTTCCTTAGCAGCTTCCAACTTGGTTTTGATGATCTTCAGAGGAGAACGGTTGGTGACCTCAACTTGACCATTGGCTTAGGGATGACCTGGGAAAGAGAACCATGGCTGGATTTGAAGCTCTGCACAGAATTTCCTGAACTTGGCATTGTCGAATTGTTTGCCATTGTCGGAGACGATGTCTTGAGGGATGCCAAATCTGTATACGATTGACTGCTAAATGAATCTGGTTGTGTTCCGCTCGGTAATTGTGGCAAGGGGTTCTGCCTCCACCCATTTAGTGAAGTAATCAATGGCGACAATGGCAAATTTGGTTTGGCCTCGGCCAGTGGGTAATGGGCCGACTAGGTCGATCCCCCATTTGGCGAATGAGTAGGGACTGCAAAGCGTGATTAATTTTGTAAGAGGAGCATGGGGGATGTTGGCAAAACACTGGCACTTATCACATTTGAGCACGAAGTCTGTTGCATCCTGATTAAGAGTAGGCCAGAAATAGCCAGTGCGAAGTATTTTGTGGGCTAGAGACCGGGCGCCCGAATGATTACCACAGATACCCTCATGGATTTCCCTTATCACGTAGGTTGCTTGAGCAGGATTGAGGCATCTGAGGTATGGGCATGAAAAACCACGTTTGTATAAGAGGTCGCCGACAAGAATGTAGTTGGACGACTGGGCCCTAACTTTGGCGGCCTGCTGTTTGTCGACTGGCAGTTCTCCCGTTGTCAAGAAGAGAGAGATATCGGCCGCCCAGGGGATAGGTTCGTTTTGGAGAAAGCAAACTTGTTGTTGGTTTGGGGAAATGGCAAGGTGAGTCAAGTACTCGAGGCGAACACCGTGGCTGAGGTCTGACTGGTCTGCCGAAGCCAACTGAGCCATTTCATCTGCCTTGGAGTTTACTGTCCGAGGGATGTGCTTGATGTAGAAATTACTGAAGAGGCAAATGAGAGGGAGTGCAATGTCCCTGTAAGCCCGCATTGTGTCGTCCTTGGCGTCGAATTCCCTCGTGATTTGGCCGACAATGAGTTGGGAATCGCTGAACACTTGGATATGGCTGACACCAATGTCTCTGGCTAGGCGGAGACCTGCTATCAATGCCTCATACTCGGCTTCATTATTGCTTACATCGAACAAGAAGCGGAGAGCACATTTGAAATAACCACCCTCAGGGGTGGTGAGGATAAGACCAGCCCTGCTGTCTTTTTTGTGAGATGATCCGTCGACGTTGAGGGTACAAGAGTGGGGGTCTTCTGGCTTGGTTGGGGGTGGTGGAGGCGGAGGAGCTGTAAATAAGGACAATTGAAAATATCATTAGATTTTTCAAGGGTAAAATCATTAATTTGATAAAATATAAACTAATTTGACAAAAGTAAATGTCAAAAAAATATTTTTAATTTTTTTGAAATTATTTTTATCTACCAATGATAAAATTATGTAAAATTAATAAAAATTACATGATTATTTTTTAAAAATTAATTTTACATGTTCATCATCCAAATACATAATAAAAATTAATTTGGCAAAAAAAAATAAATGTCTAAAAGATTTATCAATTTTACATAATTTTATTTTTAGTAGGTAGAAATAATTTTTTAAAATTGAAAAATATTTGTTTGACATTTATTTTTGTCAAATTAGTTTATATTTTATCAAATTGGCAATATTACCCTTGAAAAATCTAATTATATATTCAATTGTCCTTATTTGGAACAAGATTCAAAATTCAGTGTCAAATGTGTCACAATTGAAAAGTCAGGGACCAAAGTGACACAAACCTCAAACTATAGGTACTATTTGTGTAATTTGCCCTAAATTTTAATATAGTATAAAAAAAAAAAAAAAACAAAGTGGTGAAACACAATCCGTGGATAGCACGGGTGATATGTTAATAATTATAAATTAAATGTGATATTTTATCTTATTAATTATTTTAGTCTATTTATTCGTTTAGTGGATTATTTTAACCAAATTTTCTTTTCAAGTAACGTCTTTGTAATCTTTGAAAAATTTAGTTGGTTATTTATTTTTTTAGCTATTTAACTTGTTTAAAAAATTTATATTTAAAAATTTAATTAATTTTTTTACAATTGATTTTATAAATATAAAAATAACTATAAATTAAATATAATATAATATTTTATTTATTATTTAATTTATTTATTTTTTAAAATTTTAACCCAATTTTCTTTCCACAAACGTCTTTGTGATCTTCGAGAAAGTGTCGTGAAAAGGAAAATTTTGGAACAATGTGACAGCTCTCACTGTTCCCTTTGACTTTATCTTATCAATTATGCACGTATGATATTACTTTCTCTCTCACTAATTCCAATTGTGTCATTTTCACTCTCGACTATCACTGTTCTAACTCTTTGTCCAAAAAAATTTTTTTAAAAGAAAATTATTTAAACAAATGCGATATATTATCTTTAAAGTGGAATTTCTTTTATAGAAAATAATACATTGTTTTCTAAAATAAAATAATTTTTTTTAAACTAATAAATTAGTTTTTAAACTTTTGCTAAATGAAGTTAAAAAAAGCTTCAGTCTCAGAAATAATTACTCAAATTTTTCTGGGTAATGAAATTGTATGATGGAAATTGAATGAATATAGTGTGTCCAAGCCTCCGTTTGGAAAGTGAGTTGTCTTTTTGACTTTTTTGACTATTTGAGCCTAGGCTCAAAAGTTTGGTTTGGGAATGACTTTTTGACTTTTTGACTTTTTTTGACTTTTTTTGTGAGAGAAGAGTGCAATGATTATGGATTGGATGTGATGTTTTGTCTGTTGTGGCTCAAATAGCCTATTCTATCTTTTGTGGCTCAAAGAGCAAAAGAGCCTAAATGAACTCTTCCCAAACGACACCAATATAAAATAAATTTGAGTTTTAAATTAATGTCTCCGAATAAATTTTTTGAAATGATGGTACTATTGAGTGAAGTTATATTTGTCTTTAAAAAGTAGTGCATGGAGTCTAATTTTTCATTTTTTATAATAAAAAAAAATTAAATCATTTGATTATAATCATTAAGGATTATTTTGTATATGATTTTTTTTATTTATTATGAAAAAAATATATAAAAAAGAAGAAGGAGTGATATGATCAAATAAATAATTTATTTGAATGCGCTCTACATTCATTTATTTATTTTTTAAAAATTTATGATCTATACTCTGGATCTCTACATGTGGGTGTTTGGAAAGTTACTATTTTAGTATTTTAGTAAACTATTTTAATTTTTGGTTATTTTAAGATGTTAAAATTTTTGTATTGAAAAGATAGTTAGATTTTTTTGTACTTGAATGCGATATTTGTGAGAAAAAAAATAAAATGATTATAAATTTAGGAGTTGTTTGGGATGAGCTAAATAAGTGTATTTTTTATCTTTTTACGAAAAGATATACAGAAAAGTAGAGAGATGATGTGATGGAAAAAAGATAAAAAGATGAATTATTTTAAGGATGCCAAACTTGACCTTAATGTGATATTTTATCTTATTAATTATTTTAATTTATTTTATTTTTTAATATTATTTTAACCAAAAAAGTCAAAAAAAACTACATTCCAAACGCCTTATAGAAAAACGGTTCCGATTGGTAGCTTGAATAACACGGCTCGAAATCGGGCTCGACACCAAAACGACGTCGTTTTGGTGTCGAGTTTTTTTTTTTTTTTTTTCTTTCTTCCCTGGTTTTGTTGCAGAACGAAGAAGAAGAAGAAGAATGGAGAAGAAGAGAAGGGAGGAGGAGGAGGAGGAGGAGGAGGAGGAGAGGGGGCCATAAAAATCAGTTGGAAGAGGAGGGGAGGCTGGGCAGACGACTGGGGTTGGCAGACGACGGTGGTGCTGTGAAGTCAACGGGGCTGGGCAGACAACCGGGGCTGGGCGAGGCGACGGTCTGCTGCGACGATCGACGGCGGCGGTGGCGGTGGCGAGGCTCTGCTTCTCCTCTGCTTCTTCCCTTCTTCCTCTCTTCTCTTCCTCTTTCTCCTATGTTTCCTCTCTTCTCTCTCTCTTTTTTCATTTCGAACCGTTTTAAGCCTCTAAAAATCGAACTACAACGCATTTTTCATAAAAAAATATGAGAGCTATCCCAAGTGTTATTTGAAAGTTCCCTCCATTTTGATGAAGTGGAGTTGTAAAAAGTTACTGTTGGGTTTTGGGTTTTTTCATCACATTGACGCAGAATCTTGAACGTAGATTTGATCGGACGGTTGAAGGATACTCTTCTGAGACTCTCTGACCCCAAACACTCTGTAATTTTTTGCTTTTATTCACAAATCCCATCGTCTCGGAAACTACTAATGGCTTTAATTGGCATAAAAAAAACACAGCGAATCTATCCTATCATGCGCCAGGTGTACGGCAAGGAAAGTGTTACAAGTTATTGGAAAAGTGTTAAGGAAAAAGCAGTAGGTCTTATTTAGGTTAAGTTTGACATATTTTAAATAATTTATTTTTTTATTTTTTTATCTTTTTTTATTATATTATTTTTTTATTTTTTTACACATTTTTTTATAAAAAGATAAAAAATAAACTTATTTAAGTTATCCCAATTAACCCCTTACTGTTATAGTGTTATTGTATTTTTTTTAAGTGCGTGCCAACTTATTAGTGGTACTTTATAGCACCACCTTTAATGGTATATAGCATTGCTGAAGTGTTAATTATCGTTTGGTTAGGATTTTTTTTGTTGGATTTTTTAGTTTTGATGAAAAGGTATTTTGAAAAGTTAGTAAAAAGTTAATTTTTTTAATTTTTTTGATATTTTTTTGGCCAAAAAATCTGTTTTTTTTTTTACTTATGCCTCGTTTGGGAACCCTCCCTTTTAGCCAAAAGGCCAAAAAGTTATTAAATTAACCAAAAAGCCAACAACCCATACAAAAAAGTCAAAGATTCTATTTTCTCTCTACTTTTTGCACATTTTTTTGTAAAAAGTCAAAAAATCATTCCAAATATACTAGTTTTTTTTAGCTCATATTTTAACCAAATAGTCAAAAAATTACTAAATTAGACTGTTCCAAATGAAGCCTAAAAAAAGTTAAAAAAACAAAAAGCCAGCTTTTTTAACTTTTGCCAAAAGAGCCCTAAGTCTAGTTTGGAAACAAGTTTTTTTAATAATTTTTTAGTTTTTTAATTAAAACATGATATAAAAAAATTAATATAATTAGGATGCTTTTTTAATTTTTTACAAAAAAAATGCAAAAAGTAAAGATAAAAGATAATTTTTGATTTTTTAGTATAAATTGCTAATTTTTTAATTTTTTTAGAAACTTTTTGACTTTAAGTGAAAAAGTAATATTGTCATACGAGGACAAGAGCTTGTTTGGGGTAATATTATATAAATACATTTTTTATCTTTTTATTTTTTTTTTAATCAAATTATTTTTTTATTTTTCTGCACATTATTTCGTAAAAAATTAAAAAGTGCACTTATTTAGATTATCTCAAATAACTTTTAAAAAATTTGTTTTGGTTGACTTTTTTTTAGTTTTATTTTTATTTTTTATAAAATAAAAAGTGAAATAATTATAATTTAGATATAATATTTTGTTTTCTTATTAACTTATTTAATTTATTTTTATCTTTCTTTTTTTTTAACTCAAAAAAATCCTAACCAAACAAAGCCATAATAACTTCTTGTGACATGCCTCGTTTGGGAAGTAATTATTTCAGGTAAAAAGTCAAAAAATATTATAAATTGTCATATTACTCTCTACTTTTCTGTACGTAATTTTATAAAAATTTAAAAAATTACTAAAACAACATTTTCCCAAACAAAACCTCAAATTTTAGTTAAAAACCCAAGTTCCTAGCACCGATTGTTTGCAAAAGTTAGATTGAGTTTGGTTTTAAATTGGAATTATTATTTTAATCAAAAAAATTTAAAATTCTTCTCAAAGCTTATAATTAAACACTTAATTTAAAACTCAGGTAAATTACAAATACATTCCTTGAGATTTGTTTAAAATACGAATTGCTGTCTGTGATTTGGAAAATAACAAATACCTCATTGTCAGAATCTTTATTTAACAGAATTAATCGAAAAAGTAAAATTTTTAACTGTTCACCTATATAATAATAAAAATATCTGAATTAATAATTGAAATAAAATTTTAACATTATTAAAAACGGTTAATTAACTTGATGATTTATTAATAAAATAACTTATTTGTTATGAAATTAGAAACCTTAAGGGGCATAATGTAATTTTTAGAACCACATGGAGTAATTTGTAATTTAAGTAAATCTTAGGGGGTGTGTTTGTAATTTACCCTTAAAACTCTTTTCAATTTTTTTTTTCAAAACTCTATTTTTAAAACCAAAAAAAATAAGAATTCCAATTTTTTTTTTGTTTATTTTGTTCATTAAAATTATTTCTTATTTTTTTGAAAAAAATATTTTTTAAGAAAATAAATATATTTTTTTGATGAAAAATATTTTTTATTTGTTTTATTTTTCAAAAAAATATTTTGTTTTTTTTAATAATGACCAAATAATTTGTTCCAAATTTTTTTAAAATTTAAAAAAATTAAAAAATTATTTTAAAAATAAAAGAAAATATTTAAAATAAAAATTATATATTTAAAATAAAAAATAAAATATTCAATATTTAAAAAAATATTGAAAAATAAATAAATCTCTCAAATATAGTAAATATTGTGCACATTAAAAAAATAAATAAGGAAAAAGCGTGGTAACTCGAATTGGAGGGTCTCAAATGGCCCGAATAGGTGTTGGCTGGTCGTTCGCCCGGATGACAGGCCGGACGTCTGCCCGGGCGACCAGCAAGATGAATTTCGAGCCATTCGAGTCAACCTCATATTCAGGTTACCAAGCATTGCTCAATAAATAAATATTTACAACAAAAAATATTTATCCTAAAAAAATAAAATTAAGAAATTTTTTAAATATTTTAAAAAATAAACCTAAAACGATTTCAAAATACAATTTAAAACTCAAAACTCTTCTCAAAAATTTATTTTTCAAAATACAACTCACACTCAAATTATGGTTCTAAAATTAAACCACACGGAGCCTTAGTTGTTTGGGGGTGATTTTTTACTTTTGGCTAAAAAAGCCAAAATGTCAAACAAAGTTATTACACCATTCTTTTTATGTTTTTTTTTAAATGTATTTTCATAACAGAGTTGAAAAATAATTAAAATAAACAATTCCAAATGTACTCTTAATTGTGATGAAATTGGATGAAGAGGTTATTAGTGTGATGAGATTGAATAAGGAGATTAAGAAAAATTATCATTCTGTGATAATTTCGGAAAGTGTATTAACATTACACCTTTTTAGATATGTGTTAACATTACACTTTATTTTTAGGAAAAGTTGCACCTTATTTTTAGGGAAAATTGCCGTTCAATGGTAATTTCAAAACCTTATTACAGATTCTTAAAAAAATTTAAATTATAATTGTAAAATATTTTTAAAATTATCACTCATTTGTAATTATATATTTAACTCACTTTGGGTAAACAAATTTGCTCTACATTTAACCATGTTCTATTCATCTGTTGAATAGGAAAAAGAGAACTCAAGAAAAAGATATTTTTGTGTTAAAATTTTTGTAAGCTCATATATGGTTGAAGATATTGAAATATACTGTTAGGTTAAGCTCATGTCTTTGAATTTTTTTTTTTTTTGGTAATATTGTTAGATTTTTTCACCGGTCGTTCCCAGCATGACTTTGAATTTTTTGTTTTGTTTTGTAAGCTCATATATTGTTGAAAATGTTAAAATATATTATTATCTACAAAAAAAGATAGAGAGAGGGTAACATGATATGAAGAGAGATACCATAAAAAATTTTGTACTTCAAATTTAAAAAAATAAAATAAAAAAATAGTCGACTGGATTAATTAGGTTTCATTTTCATGCATAATTGTTTTTTTTTTTTAATTAGATTTTTAGACAGTAAAATCAAATAGACCTATTTCACTAATATAATCTACTCCAGACATATATCACTGTTTGGGATGATTTAAATAAGTATATTTTTTATTTTTTACAAAACAATGTACAAAAAAATAGAAAAATAATATGACTCCAAATGATAAAAAGTATATCTATATAGCACACCCCAATAACACCTATAAATCACAAGATAACAACCGCATGCTACCCAATTTGGTTTGAATTTCCCAAAAATTTTTGGGAAAATTTCTCTACAAATGAGTTTTCAGAAAAACTCAAACCAAATAAATTTTCTCAAAAAAATTTCCCAAAACTTGTAAACCAAACAAGTTTTCCAAACAAATCTCTCTCTCATACACATCAAATCAATCACTTTTTCCAAAACTCTCTCTCAAAATAATTTTCCAAAACATCTTTCCAAAAAAACCAAACCAAACAACTTTTCGTACTTTTTATCTCCCAAACTCATCTCCCAAAATCAAACCAAACAAGCCCATTGTATTACAATCATAATTTTCTTTTGTTAGCTTGATGATGGAATGAGTTTTTTTTTGGTGCGATGGTGGCATGATTTCTGCTACATAATTTATGGAGATCTCGCTATTTCAATTTCTCTGTTGAAATTTGAAACAATTCCTACTTGGATTTTCATTGTTTGTTTTAGCATCTTTTCTTTTTCAACATTCCTTTCATTTTCTATCAGACGTGCTAGTCAACTTGGTGATGGTGGAGAGGAGGATAGGGAGTTGGTCAAAGATGATAGTAATTGGGACATTGAGATGAAATCGAATGAAAATTAAGATTATGGTTAATTTAGTTTTCATAAACTTGTTTCAATTTTTTTTAAAATACTAAAATTTAATTTAGTGAAAATAATAAAATATACTTATCATTTTTATATATTTTTATCATATAGAAAGCCAGAAATAATTTTTTTAAAATTAAAAATATTTTTTTATATTTATTTTTATCAAATTAATTTGTATTTAAAAAAAATGAATTTTTTTTCCCTTAAATAGAAACCAAACATGGTTTGAGAGTATCTCTAAGGCTAAGAGACAATTTGCCCTGCAAAAGTACACATGAAAGTACCATCTTCATTTTGCTTAATTAATTTAGCAACAATGATTCATCCCACTAAAAACATTATTATCACTAATAGCACTAATGCATTAAAAAAGTAAAAAAAAAAATAAAAATACAACTCCAAGACCAAAACATCACATCATTAATGGCGGGACCCACTGCCACCTAATTAGTGGGAGCACTAATTAGTGCTCCCAAGCATTTTTCTTAATTTAGCTAGTGTGCATTTGAACCACACTCTTTATTTTAGTTAATCAATCAAACTAACTTAACTAATTTTAAAAATAAAAATATTATAAACATAGATAACTGAATAAATAATCTTTTTATGACATGCTACACATATTGATATGGCATTTGCAAATATTTTTTGTAAAAATATATATATTAAATTATTTTTAAAAAAATATTTTTATACCATCATATTTTCAAATGATAATATTTTCTCCCCTTGGAGATGTTTTGACACAATTCAATGATACAAAGCTGCTTTGACACAATCCCAACCAAGATCAAGACATCTCCAAAGACAACCACTCTAAACTAGTGAGGTCATCCCTAGGACATCCACCTTGTCTAATATCTGATGCAATCGATATGTGCATACATTATTGTTGTTGTTTGATTTTGTTTAACAAAAATTTGAAAGTTTTGGTGGTGAATTTTGTTTTAATTTTTTTTTGGTGAATTTCATTTATAAAAAAAATGATTTGTTTTGGGGAGGTTTTTCTGGAAAATGATGATAAAGGAAGGAAGGAAAGGAGGGAAGGAAGAAAGGAAATCAGTTGGTTTTGGCTAAACTGACATATTTGGAGACCTCTTTTCAGCGGGAAACAACATTTGCCTATCAATGAAAGTTGGCTAGATGTGGAGAGTGAAAATCAAAATGGATAAAATGCTTATTGCAAAGTTAGTTGGAGGAGAAGAAAACATGGTTCACTAGCAAAAGTGCCTAACGATTTGTCTCTCTCTCCTTATAGATGCTCTAAGAGTCCTGTTTTGACAATAATGCGTTTGTTATCTTTCTCATAATTTTAATTATGCTATGAATGTAATGCCTCACTTTTTATTTCTTGGAACCATTACCAGATTCATTAATTTAATTCAATTTCAGAGACAACATGCGGAAAACTCTTTACATCAACGAGTAAGAATAAATAAAGATTCCCGTAGGCTTACATCTTTAAAAGTAAACGAAAGGGTTTAACTATTTTACATCAATGGCATTCCGCCCACAAATAAAAGGCCCCGTGGCCAACACATAAAGAAGATCCTCGATCTTGAAACCCTTCTCGACGTTTATCTGAAAAAGGATTAGCAACGTGGGATGAACATAAAGTCCAATAGGGATCCCAATATGATCCTAAACAATAACAACATACAGATAGTTATGATCATGAATGCTTTAAATCATATCATATACATGATGTGACGGTTTATACAGAAAAATACTTATATAGTAATTTTTCTCAAAGTCATTCATTTTATCCAATAACATAAGCAATTCATTTTTCTTTCTTCTTGTTATCTTTTTCCAAAATTCATATGACTATAACAAAATTTCTGAAGAAAACAATTTCACCAAGCCCATTATGTTTTTTCTCACTTTCCAAACTTATACATGATTTGCTTTTTCAAATCATGTTCACACAAGCATTCAAAGTCTTTCACATTTTTCACCATCTCAACACAATTCTTACGTTCGTTCCTAACACATTCATAACTATACAAATATGTCTTTAATACAAAAGGAAAACAACAAGCAATCAATGACTATCTACTTCAGCAATTGAGGCAACGCGACCTTCTAGAACAATAACCATCATAACCCATGATATACCCAGATACACTGAGACAATAATGATAAATACATTATGCTCTACCTGCCTTAAGCACAGTAAGCCAATGATACACCTTTTCATAACAAAATGCCAAGTCAAGGATACACCTCTGCCAAGTTCTCCACGGCAATGGTACCTCTCATTCTAAGCACTGCCAAGTTCTCCAGGCGCTAGTTGGAAGGTACTGGTACCTCTCATTCTTAGCGCTGCCAAGTTCTCCAGGCGCTAACGGGAAAGTACTGGTACTTTTCATTCTAAGCGCAAGCACATTCCCATCCATTTCAACATACTAGAATGCATAACAGCATAAGTGTAATACATACACAATGTATATAAACACATAATCACATATAGAGTACATCCCCTTTACATTCCCAAATAACCATACATATTCAATGTATATAATTATAGTCATATTCAATGACAAGCACAAGTGATTAATTTCAATTCACCTAGTCCACATGCAATTTCTACAACAGTCATAGCTATCCTCCACCGATAGCCCAAAACATATATTTCTAAACATATATACTGTCACGACCCAAACCCGGCCCTATGGGTTTAGCACCGTAACCGGCCAGTAATCCGAGATTACCGAAGGCCTGCTTAACAGTAATACAGTAAAACAGAGTACAGGGCCTGGCGGAAGCCAATACAGTAATTAAACAATATCTAATGAGCTGTGACAGTCTGTATGCCAAAAAGATTTTTCATGCATTCATACATATACAAACAGTACAATCTATACAAAATTTACAGTCACACAGTACAGGGACCTAATCCCTTGATAACAGTACAGTTAGCAACTGACAGTCTATACAGTAATCCAAACAGTATGGAGACAGACGGGGGAAACAAACAAAACACCCCAAAGCCATAGCATGGCAACTCGGAACCTCGCGGTGAGGCACAAAGGCTGGCTTGACAAAACTGGAGTTACCCTGACGCTCCTAGCTCCGATCTGGTGCCTGTACACCTACATATATATATGAGCAGTGAGCTAAAGCCCAGTGAATAACATAAAGCGTAAAGGGGTTTAGAATGAATGTCCTTACAGTAATGAAAACAGTTCAATTCAATCAGTATTTCAGTTGTTCAGTACAGTAAACAGTCATATGTGGTACATCCATTAGCATAACAGTGACAGTAGGTCTTAAAAGACCGAACAGTAATGATGGCCATCAGTCAGTAAACAGTAGTGGTTCCACGAGGGAACCGACAGAGATCTCTGTAACAGTAACAGTAACAGTAAACAGTAGGTACTAAGGATGCCACAGTACAGTTCAGAAATAAAGGACATACATTCATTCAGTAATACCAGTTCTGTAAACAGTTCAGTTCAGTATTCAAAAGATATCAGTTGAACATATCTTTACACAATTGTTACTCACAGAGTTCTGGGCTACAGTATGCTAGAGCGTGTCTCCCCAGTTGCCAACCCTACACAGTTAACAGATTGAACACACTAAGCTACACAGTTGGGAAATAACATAACTTAATCCCTAATTTGCCTTGGTGTGTTCTACATCGATATCCTCATCTAAATGTCTTAAACTAGGCCTAAGAATGCCTAGGATGGGATGAGGATGCGAAAATACACTTAGAAAACATTTCGCAAAGTTTGCTGAAACTAGGAGCCTCGCTCGAGCGGGACTTTCTCCGCTTGAGCGTAAGTCCAAAATCAAAGGCTTCGCTCGAGCGAGGAATCCTTCGCTCGAGCGGTCTGCAAAACAGTAAAAATACTGGATGCTGAGATTTTGCGCGTGATGGTCGCTCGATGGTCGCTCGAGCGGAGCCCTGGACAACGGTGCTCGCTCGAGCGGGTAATCCTTCGCTCGAGCGAGGAAGCCAAATCTGGAATTTCCAGATCTGCCTCCCAAGCTCAAACCAAGCATTCTACCACTCCAAACTCGACCTCTTGGGCCCAAATTCTGGAAAACATAACTAAATTCAATGTATAACAAGTTTCAATGCTCAATTTATGAATTCAAGCCCCAAAGGTGAGTCAATTAAAACCATATTCAAACCCATTTTCAAGAATATGAAGAACATGCAAACATGCATGGATTCAAACCATTTTCAAAGCTTTAATGCTGTTTCAAAAGGGCTCAAACCTTCAAAAACAAGATGAACTCATGGAGTATGACAAAATTATGAACATGCATGCACCATTATACCGTGAATTCAACTCAAAACTCATTAATTCAAACATGCATGCATGAAATGAGCTTCAATTCAACATGTATGCACCAAAACATGGCTTAACTCTACAATTAAAGCATGAATTGTGCAAGAATGGATTCTAAGACAACAACAAGAAGATGAATGTCCTACCTTAGTCTTGTGTTCAAGGTCTAGGAGCTCAAAGTAGCAATCAACACTTCAATTCCAAGCAAGATCAAGCAATCTCTCAAGAACAACTCAACTCTCTCTCACTCTCTAACTTGGGTCGGTTGAGGCAAGAAGATGAGAAGAAAATGTTTGTTTGATCAATACGTGGAGTGTATACAAGGTTCAAGAGATAGTGGTCCACTAAGTGGCGGAACGGTAATTAACTCAAACTATGCGATTAATCGAAATTTAATCTAATTTAATCATACCTAATCAATTTTCAGATAATTATACTATAAAATCACATTAATTCTAAGGATCATAGAACACTAATCGGTTTCGGATTCGGCCGCCGATAAGGCCTTCAATTAGCAGTTTAAACATATGAACATGAACAAATAACCATACTGTCAACAGATAAAATGCAATTAACCAACATGTACTCAGTCAATTCGGTTTTCAATTTCAGTCAGTCAGTTCAGTATTTATAATCAGTTCAATTATCAGTAATCAATGTTTAATGGTAATCAGTGGTGAGGGTTGTTACAGTCTCCCCTCCTTATAAAGAGTTTAGTCCTCTAAACTCGAGTTACCTTCATTCTGGAAGAAAACAGGATTCAGTGGAAACAGTTCAGGATATTGTTTGGCCATGTCATCTTCCCTTTCCCAAGTGGCATACACGCCACCGTGGTTTTGCCAGTTAACTTTCACTAACGGGATCTCTTTGTTCCTCAGTTTCTTGATTCGTTTGTTTACAATCTGTATAGGCCGTTCCTCGTAAGTGTAGTCATCACTCAACACTACGTGGGTAGGCTCTATTACATGGAAGGGATCCCGGAGATAATCTCTTAACATAGAAATGTGGAAAACATTATACATGTGTCCCATTTCAGGAGGAAGCGCAACTTGATACGCCACTGGATTGATTTTCTCAATAATCTCATATGGCCTGACGTATCTCGGCGCTAACTTGCCTTTGACTCCAAAACGAGTCTGGCCTTTCATTGGTGTCACTTTCACAAAAACGTGATCACCCACTTCATACTCTCTGTCCCGTCTTCTGACATCTGCATATTTTTTCTGTCTACTCTGTGCAGTTTTCAGTCTTTGCTGTATCAGTTTCACTTTTTCAGTTGTTTCATACACAATCTCGGGCCCAAGCAAAGGCCCATCTCCAACTTCTGCCCAGCAAATTGGAGACCTACATTTCCTGCCATACAATGCCTCGAAAGGCACCATACCTATACTCGAATGGTAGCTGTTGTTGTAGGCGAATTCAGCCAAAGGTAAATGGCTTTCCCAATTTCCCTGAAAATCAAGGACACACATTCTCAGTAAATCCTCCAGAGTTTGGATGGTCCTTTCTGATTGGCCATCTGTCTGAGGATGATAGGCACTACTCAGCCTCAATTCAGTACCCAATGCAGTCTATAGGCTTTGCCAAAACCTCGATGTAAACTTCGAATCCCTGTCAGAAACAATAGACACAGGCACTCCATGCAGTCTTACAATGTCATCAATATAGATAACAGCCAATTTGTCCGCATTATAGATTGTCTTGACCGGTAAGAAGTGAGCAGATTTGGTTAATCTATCAACAATAACCCAAATTGAATCCATACCTTTTCTGGAGCGAGGTAACCCAACGATAAAATCCATCGTGATATGCTCCCATTTTCATTCTGGTATGGGTAGGGGTTGCAATAGTCCGGCAGGTCGTTGATGTTCAGCTTTGACCTGTTGGCAATGAAGACATTTGGATACAAAATCAGCAATTTCTTTCTTCATTCCCGGCCACCAGAAATTCTGTTTCAGATCTTGGTACATTTTCGTATTCCCCGGATGGATAGACAATTTTGAATTGTGGCCTTCTTGCAGAACTCTTCTTTTCAGTTCAGTATCATTTGGTACACACAGTCTTTCTTGAAATTTCAGTACATTATTCTCAAATTTGAATCCCGGTCTCGGTTTAGATTCTCTTTCTTCGATGATCTTTTTCAAGAAGTCATCCAGTTGCTGTTTCTCTTTAATCTCCTCAATCAGCGCCGGTTGAGCAGAAATAGCAGCTAAGATTCCACCTTGTTCTCGTAAAACAATTTCGATTTCAGATTTTTCAAGGTCACAAAGCAACTCTTTCTGTCCTGTAAGCAAACAGGCTAAGTTTCCAATCGATTTCCGGCTCAATGCATCGGCAACGGTATTGGCTTTTCCCGGATGGTACAATATCTGTAGGTCATAGTCTTTAATCAGTTCCAGCCATCTCCGCTGTCTCATGTTCAGTTCTTTCTGTGTGAAGAAATACTTTAAACTCTTGTGGTCGGTGTATACTTCACATGTCACCCCGTACAGATAGTGACGCCAGATTTTCAGTGCAAATACTACTGCAGCAAGTTCCAGATCATGGGTCGGGTAGTTCTTTTCATGCGGTCTCAGTTGTCGGGAAGCATAGGCAATTACTTTCCCATTCTGCATTAAAACACATCCCAAACCCTTATGAGAAGCATCATTATATACAGTATAACCATCCGTACCTGATGGTAAAGTTAAAACCGGTGCAGTCACAAGTCGAGTTTTCAACTCTTGGAATGCTGATTCCCTTTGGTCGGTCCAGTCAAATGATGTCCCCTTTTGTGTTAACTGTGTCAGTGGTAGGGCAATTTTGGAGAAATCTTTGACAAATCTTCTGTAATATCCAGCCAAACCCAAAAAGCTTCGGACTTCAGTCACATTTGTTGGTCTAGGCCAGTTCACTACAGCTTCAATTTTCTGTGGATCAACAGAAATTCCATTTTTGCTAACAACATGCCCCAAAAACATAACATGGTCAAGCCAAAATTCACATTTAGACAGTTTAGCATACAGTTTCTGTTCTCTTAAGGTTTGTAGGGCAAGTCTCAGATGATGTTCATGTTGTTCTACACTTTTGGAGTAAATCAATATGTCATCGATAAATACAACAATAAAGTCATCAAGGTATGGTTTAAAAATTCTGTTCATGAGGTCCATAAAGGCAGCAGGGGCATTCGTGACTCCAAAAGGCATAACCAAAAATTCGTAGTGTCCATACCTTGTTCTAAAAGCAGTTTTATCAATGTCTTCCGGTTTAACCTTCAGTTGATGGTATCCCGATCTGAGATCGATCTTGGAAAACACTTGTGCACCCTGTAACTGATCAAATAAATCATCAATACGTGGCAATGGGTATTTATTTTTCACAGTTACCTTGTTCAATTCACGGTAATCAATGCACAGTCTCAGTGAGCCGTCTTTCTTCTTTACAAACAGAACTGGTGCACCCCATGGTGAGGTACTGGGTCTTATGAACTTTTTGTCTAACAGTTCTTGCAGTTGCACTTTCAGTTCTTTCAATTCAGTTGGAGCCATTCGGTAAGGAGCTTTAGAAACTGGTTGTGTTCCGGGAATCACATCAACGGTAAATTCAATCTCCCTGTCAGTCAAATCTCCTGGAAGATTATCTGGAAAAACATCTGGAAATTCCCTGACTATAGGAATACAATTCACATCAGTTTTAACACTATCATCAGTAGACACAGTCAGTACAGAACACAGATATCCTTTACACCCCTTTCTAATTAATTTAACAGCTTTCACTGACGAAATCAAATACGGAGGAGGTACTACTCCACTCCCATTAAACACAAATTCAGGCAAACCAGGTGGACGGAAAACAACTTGCTTGGTCACACAGTCAATAGTGGCATGATATTTTTGTAACCAATCCATCCCCAATATTACGTCAAAATGATCAATGTTCAATGGCAGTAAATCAATAAACAGATGCATAGCCCCAACAATAATTTCACATGCGGGATAATATATGCACAGGTCATAGATCCTCCTACGGGTGATGATACGACTAGCAGATAGTTCATAGGTTCTAAGGGTCTATTCAATTTCCGTGAGAAGGCATACGATACATAAGAATGTGTAGACCCCGAATCAATCAATACATATGTATTTTGTGTACAAATAGAGAGAATACCTGACACAACGGTCTCGGTATTCTGCACATCTCCCGGTACTAGTGCGAACACTCGGCCTTGCCTCACAGGCTCTTTCCCGGTAGCTTTAGGGTTAGGCTTTGGTGCTACAGTTGATGCTGCTGCGCTTGGCGTAGCCTTGCTATTAACTTGCGGAGCAGAGGGACAATCTTTAACCATGTGGCCCACTTTGCCACACCTGTAACAGGCTCCAGATATTCTGTAGCAGACCCCCTTGTGCTTCTTGCCACACTCAGGACAGGGTGGTATGAACCCACTCCCTTGGCTGGGGCTAGTCGTCGACCCCGTGTTCTGTTTCTTGTTGGCTGGGTTGTGCTTGCCTTTCTTGAATTTGAAACCCTGCCTTTTTCCATGCCATTCAGTTGTTGGTGTTTCAGATTGTTTCACTGCTGCAATGTTCGACTCGGCCATCAATGCCCGGTCGAGAACACCCACAAAAGTCGGTAGTTTCAAAACATTTATCCGGTCAAGTATTGCCACATTAAGGCCACCTTCAAATTTCCTGGCCTTCTTATACTCAGTATCCACCATGTGCGGTGCATAACGGGCAAGTTCAGTAAATTTCGTCTCATATTCCGCAACAGTCATTGTGCCCTGCTTCAGCTGTTCAAATTCAGTCACTTTTCTATCCCTGACACACTGAGGGAAATACTTTTCAAAGCAGGACTCCTTGAACTGAGCCCAAGTCATAACAGTATTTGTATCAAGGATCAACATCCACCACCTTCTAGCTTCTTCTTGTAAGGTGAAGGTAGCTAACAGTACTTTATTCGCTTCTAAACATGGGAACACTTCAAATAGTTTTTCTGTTTCCAGAACCCAAGCTTCAGCTTTTAACGGTTCAAGGCCTCCCTGAAAGGATGGCGGTTTCATTTTGCTGAACTTCTGGGTAAAAGCAATTATATCCCCATCATTCACATTCACATTAGGTTCCGGCTGTACCGGAGGAGGAGGTGGGGGCGGTTGGTTCTGTTGTTGTTCAAGTCTAGCAGTTATCAGTTCCATCATTCTTTCCATTCTTGCCTCAGTAGATGAGGACTCAGGTTCATTTGCATTGTCCATTTCACTATAAGCAGTTATAACAGTTTTAAACATAAGCAGTCATTTGTTTAACAGTTTACCACATTAGCATGTATTCAGTCATAACATAACCACACACTTATCATGCTCATGAGATGCCCTAATAACTTTTCTAGGACACCCTATAGCTCGTTTGGACACGTGTGTGCGGTATAACTCGTGGTTAAGTATCGCTCTGATACCACTCTGTCACAACCCAAACCCGGCCCTATGGGTTTAGCACCGTAACCGGCCAGTAATCCGAGATTACCGAAGGCCTGCTTAACAGTAATACAGTAAAACAGAGTACAGGGCCTGGCGGAAGCCAATACAGTAATTAAATAATGTCCAATGAGCTGTGACAGTCTGTATGCCAAAAAGATTTTTCATGCATTCATACATATACAAACAGTACAATCTATACAAAATTTACAGTCACACAGTACAGGGACCTAATCCCTTGATAACAGTACAGTTAGCAACTGACAGTCTATACAGTAATCCAAACAGTATGGAGACAGACGGGGGAAACAAACAAAACACCCCAAAGCCATAGCATGGCAACTCGGAACCTCGCGGTGAGGCACAAAGGCTGGCTTGACAAAACTGGAGTTACCCTGACGCTCCTAGCTCCGATCTGGTGCCTGTACACCTACATATATATATGAGCAGTGAGCTAAAGCCCAGTGAATAACATAAAGCGTAAAGGGGTTTAGAATGAATGTCCTTACAGTAATGAAAACAGTTCAATTCAATCAGTATTTCAGTTGTTCAGTACAGTAAACAGTCATATGTGGTACATCCATTAGCATAACAGTGACAGTAGGTCTTAAAAGACCGAACAGTAATGATGGCCATCAGTCAGTAAACAGTAGTGGTTCCACGAGGGAACCGACAGAGATCTCTGTAACAGTAACAGTAACAGTAAACAGTAGGTACTAAGGATGCCACAGTACAGTTCAGAAATAAAGGACATACATTCATTCAGTAATACCAGTTCTGTAAACAGTTCAGTTCAGTATTCAAAAGATATCAGTTGAACATATCTTTACACAATTGTTACTCACAGAGTTCTGGGTTACAGTATGCTAGAGCGTGTCTCCCCAGTTGCCAACCCTACACAGTTAACAGATTGAACACACTAAGCTACACAGTTGGGAAATAACATAACTTAATCCCTAATTTGCCTTGGTGTGTTCTACATCGATATCCTCATCTAAATGTCTTAAACTAGGCCTAAGAATGCCTAGGATGGGATGAGGATGCGAAAATACACTTAGAAAACATTTCGCAAAGTTTGCTGAAACTAGGAGCCTCGCTCGAGCGGGACTTTCTCCGCTCGAGCGTAAGTCCAAAATCAAAGGCTTCGCTCGAGCGAGGAATCCTTCGCTCGAGCGGTCTGCAAAACAGTAAAAATACTGGATGCTGAGATTTTGCGCGCGATGGTCGCTCGATGGTCGCTCGAGAGGAGCCCTGGACAACGGTGCTCGCTCGAGCGGGTAATCCTTCGCTCGAGCGAGGAAGCCAAATCTGGAATTTCCAAATCTGCCTCCCAAGCTCAAACCAAGCATTCTACCACTCCAAACTCGACCTCTTGGGCCCAAATTCTGGAAAACATAACTAAATTCAATGTATAACAAGTTTCAATGCTCAATTTATGAATTCAAGCCCCAAAGGTGAGTCAATTAAAACCATATTCAAACCCATTTTCAAGAATATGAAGAACATGCAAACATGCATGGATTCAAACCATTTTCAAAGCTTTAATGTTGTTTCAAAAGGGCTCAAACCTTCAAAAACAAGATGAACTCATGGAGTATGACAAAATTATGAACATGCATGCACCATTATACCGTGAATTCAACTCAAAACTCATTAATTCAAACATGCATGCATGAAATGAGCTTCAATTCAACATGTATGCACCAAAACATGGCTTAACTCTACAATTAAAGCATGAATTGTGCAAGAATGGATTCTAAGACAACAACAAGAAGATGAATGTCCTACCTTAGTCTTGTGTTCAAGGTCTAGGAGCTTAAAGTAGCAATCAACACTTCAATTCCAAGCAAGATCAAGCAATCTCTCAAGAACAACTCAACTCTCTCTCACTCTCTAACTTGGGTCGGTTGAGGCAAGAAGATGAGAAGAAAATGTTTGTTTGATCAATACGTGGAGTGTATACAAGGTTCAAGAGATAGTGGTCCACTAAGTGGCGGAACGGTAATTAACTCAAACTATGCGATTAATCGAAATTTAATCTAATTTAATCATACCTAATCAATTTTCAGATAATTATACTATAAAATCACATTAATTCTAAGGATCATAGAACACTAATCGGTTTCGGATTCGGCCGCCGATAAGGCCTTCAATTAGCAGTTTAAACATATGAACATGAACAGATAACCATACTGTCAACAGATAAAATGCAATTAACCAACATGTACTCAGTCAATTCGGTTTTCAATTTCAGTCAGTCAGTTCAGTACTTATAATCAGTTCAATTATCAGTAATCAATGTTTAATGGTAATCAGTGGTGAGGGTTGTTACATATACAATCTCCAAAATGGATAAACTATCTATATTTTCATAGGTGAGAGATTTCAAATATCCAACTCCACCATTTACATTCATATCCATCCATTTCTACATCTAATACGAAAGGAAAACAAAAATCCAATTCTCGCATAACTTTCAGTCCAATAACAATGATAATATGTGAAGGTTCCAAGATCCGACTTCAAGTTCATTATTCGTTTACAAACGGTGATGATTTCATTTTCTTTTAAAAAGACCACTTTTGTTTCTTTTCCAATCCACACAACTCCAACCATTTTCTAAGAATTCATTCTCATTATTTTACAAAACCAAAACCAAATCCATCATCTTTATTTTATAAACCAAATCCATTGGTATCAAAACCATAACGCAACTCAACTTCACATGATTTGTCTAAAACAATGCCAACACTGTGATTATTTCTCTTTTTATTTTCTTTTGGTATAAACATAATTATACAACCCATATTAGCAAAATACAAGGATTATTCAACTTCCTCCCTTTTTAATCCATTAACTCAATAACATTAAATTAGGGCTTTCCTCCATCTCTTCACAAACATAATAAATCATTTTTCCCAAACAACCCAACAACAAACAACTTAACAACTCCAATCACAAATATCAAACCCTCGATCCCCTTTCATGGCTTTCAAGAAAATCCATAATGAATATGGTTTTTATGCAATAAAATCTACCACATGTCTATTTATAGACGAAGTATTAAAAAGGAGCAAAGAAATCCCTACCTCTTAAGGCGAAGAAAAAACAACTCAAAAATCACCCGCGACGAAACCACGAACCACTTTGATCAATAGAAAGCTCTTGACAAGATCTACAACCTTTCCCAAAGGACCAAGGTGAAAAGATGGCTCTAGGTAAATAGATCTGAAGATCTAAGTGCGAAAAGTTAAGTTTTAGAGAGAGAAGAGAGAAATCACGGGTTGAGAGAAAAAGAGGAGAAAAAGTAATGAGAGGAAAGTGGCTTGGGTCTATTTATACTAGTAACAAATAACTCCAAGGTCAAATAAAATAATAGGCCCAAAAACCCCTTAGATAGGGCCCATTCGGACCTCAAAAATATGAAAAAAACACATAAGGGTCGAACCTTAGATAGGAGGGGGTCGACCCCTATCTTCCAGTAACCAACACACAGACATAAGAGGGTCGACCCTCTCCCATTCTAGTGTCTACCCTATCTTCCAGCAACTAACACACAAACATAAGAGGGTTGACCCTCTCCATTCTGGTGTCTACCCTATTTTCTAGCAACATACCTAGAAACTTCACTAACATGTAAGGGTCGACCCTTAGAAAGGCTGGTGTCGACCCTAGAATAGAATTTATAAGTTTTCAAACAACTTTTTAACGTAAACAAGCGTGAATGAACAATTCCAACAAGTTTAAATTAATTTGTACTCCTCTAAAATCAAGATACAGTAACACCAAAGATTCCCAAAACAAAATAATGGATTCAAATACATTTTCCAAAAGTTTTAAAAAGGTACAAGTGCTACAATGAAGAATTAAATAGAGAAAAAAATAATGATTAAATAATAACATATGCAACCTTTCAAAAAAATAAAATAAAATTAGAATATGTATTTTTTACCTTCATTGTTTAAAAAACAGAGTATATATATTTTTATTTTATCTTAGGATTGTTTTAGAAGTTAGTTAATTTAGTTAATTTTTGATTTTTTATGAAAAGATATACATAAAAATAGAGAAAGTAGATGGCTTTTCTATAGTGATTTTTTTGACTAAAATAACTTATTGCCAAATTTGTCCTTAATCAAATATAAGGGTTTTGCTAAGGCCATCTCCAAGGCTACTCCAATCCATCACCAAATTCAAATTTGATGAAAAAGGCTCACTTTTTGTGCTCCAATGGTTTCATTAAATCTGTATCAAATTGAGAATATAACAAATGTTTCACCAAACTAAGGACATAGGCACCTTTCACCATTTTACTATGCATGACCATTGCGGTTGTGACCTACTAGAAGACCGGCCGGACGTCCGGCCAGTTGCCCCTCCAATCATCCTGTTACTTGAACAATTCCCAGAACAGAGCAATGATTTAGACTGTCAATAGGAATGCCTTACGACCAAAAACACTCTGGAGCACTATAAGAGCAATGGAGGGAATGTCTTTGGGGGTTTTTATTTTTATTTCCAAGCTTTTGCCAAGAAAATTAAAACCACCCTCTATAAGTCTGTGGCTCCTTTAGCCAGACTCCATTTTGCAACTCTTCATTTGGAGTTCTTTTCTTATTCTCATTTTTTTTTTTGCAAATTGGTTGAATAACACTAACACCTTTTCTTTGTGGAGTTTTTTTGAAACTTTGAATGCGAATGTAGTGTTTTAGGGATTGAAGCTTCGGGTAGTTTTTCTTTATTTTCTTAATTTTTTTCTTGGGTCGATTTTTCTTAGATTTTACAGTTGGGTAAAGCTTGTTCATTTGAGCGAATCCCTAGTCTTGGGTTTTCATTCTCTTTTGTAGCCAAAACTGGAAATTTCAGTAACTTTTTGAAGTTTCAAAAAAGCATTCTCATGAGTTACAATAGAACATACATGTGATTTTGTTTGATTTTTGAGCTTCTACTTTGCTTCTTGATGTTAAGGTCTATGCTTTTCGTGGACAAGACAAACTACATAATGGGAATTACTTCAAGATTGTTCTTGATAATGGGCTCACAGTAGCTGTCAAGAGGCTTGAATCCTTTGAAAATAGATTAAGAAAATCAGTTAAGAGATGAATGCAGCAGGATATGGAATCCATTGCTAGGTTAAGAGATAGGAATTTGATGAGTTTAAGAGCTTTCGTTCGCGAACCCAATAGGTTTTCATTGGTTTATAACTATATTCCAAATGGTAGCCTTGAAGATGCCATGAACAGAGTGAGGGAGAACCAGTTGGAGCTTAATTGGGAAACAAGGCTTCGGATTTCAGTTGGGATAGTTAAGGGGCTTCAAGTAATGAAGTAACACACTCCAGAGCAATGGTTTGGACCGTCAAAGCAATGGAGGGAAACATGTTTTTTTCATTTACTCTTGCCAGTTGACTGGCCGGACCCCGGACAACTTGTGTTTTGTTGACAGCTACAAATTCACTGTTAGAGTGGCTGATATCAAATAGAGAAATTCGTCATACTTTTACATAAATTTAATGAAATATTTGGTTAACCGTTGAAGATGCCCTAATAAGCATGGCACAAGAAAACAAAAAATATGTAAATCTTGATACACTTACACTAAATTTAATACATTTTTTTTAATTCGTTTACACTTTTTCAATACATTTTTTATTACATTCATAATATTAACAAGTATTATGAAACACTTGTTAACATTTGCCTTCTTATTGTATAGGATGAATCATACCAACAGTCCCTATAGTTTGGGACTCATATCACTTTGGTCTCTGATTTTTCAATTGTGACACATTTGACTCTGAATTTTGAATTTTGTTTCAAATAAGGACAATTAAAGATACTATTGCTCAATTTCAATGGTAAAGTTGCCAATTTGATAAAATATAAACTAATTTGACAAAAATAAACGTTAAAAAAATATTTTTAAATTTTAAAAAATAATTTCTACCTATCAAAGATAAAATTATATAAAATTGATAAATCTTTTAGACATTTATTTATTTTACCAAATTAATTTTTATTATGTGTTTGGATGATGATAATGTAATGGGTGGTTGTTCAATGTGTAATCGATATATTTAATATGTGAAATATTTTTAGTTTTGAAATAATAGATTGGTTTAATAATGCTGGGGTGTTTTGGGAAGCAAATAAAAAGCTAGCTTTTAGCTTTTTATTCATTTTGGATCACATCACCTCTCACATTTTTTACTTACAAAAAGACAAAATAGACTAAAAAAGTCAAAAAGTCAACTTTTTACCAACTTTCTAAAACACCACGATATCAAAGTTGTCGTCGGGTTTGACTTTTGAAAAAATAAAAACTAATTTAATGAAAATAAAAAATAATCACCCATTATATGATTATCATCCAAACACATAATAAAAATTAATTTGGTAAAAATAAAAAATAAATGTCTAAAAAATTTATCAATTTTACATAATTTTATCTTTAGTGGGTAGAAATAATTTTTAGAATTTTAAAATATTTTTTGACATTTAGTTTAGTCAAATTAGTTTATATTTTATCAAATTGACGACTTTGTCCTTGAAATTGAGTAATGGTATTTTTAATTATCATTATTTGGAATAAGATCTAAAATTCAGTATCAAATGTGTCACAACTAAAAGTCAAGGTTCAAAATTACACAAAACCTAAACTATAGGGACCGTTAGTGTAATTCGCCCCATTATATATTTCATTACTTTCTTATTTAATCACATAGTAAATTTTATTGGAGAAATTGTAATTCAATGAATTTTTGAAAAATTATTTATAAATACAAGAAAAAGTTTAAAATTTTAATTATTAATGTTTATAAGTTTTACTACTAATGTGTAATTTTTTTTTTCTAAATCTACACTAAAAGGTTTTGGAAAGTTTGCTTATTGGCTAAAAAAAGTCATGTCTTTTTTCGAATTTTTTTTTTGGGGGGTCTTTAGTGACCTCTTTTTTTTTTTTTTTTTTTTTCCCTTCAAAATTATGTTAATTTTTATTTTTTTGATCTGTCTTGTATAGACAAATCTAAAAAGTGAAAAAAATTGAAAAAATTAAATTAAACCAAAAAAACTCTATTGGCTCCGTTTGGTTTAATTTTGAAATTTATTCTAAAAGATAAGTTTTTGAAAAGTGTTTTTAAAATTTAAAACTTGTTTGGTTATGAGTTTCGAAACTAGTTTTTGAATTGTATATTGAAAATAGTTTTTAGAAATTTGCAAATTGAAAACTTGTTTGGTTAGGAGTTTTCAAAACTAGTTTTTAATTAGAATTTTTTTTGGATTTTTTTTTTTTTTTTGTGTCTTGTAGTTAAAACTTTTTACAATATTATAGTCAATTTTGTTTACTTCTTTTACACATGTTGTCAAAACTTTTTACAATATTACAGTCAATTTTGTTTACTTGTTTTACATATATAGTCAAAACTTTTTACAATATTATACTCAATTTTATTTTTATTTTATTTACTTATGTTACATATGTAATCTACATGTCCTTTGTAACTAAGGCCAAGTTTGGGAAGATCCAAAAAAGCCAAAAAGTCAAAAAGTTACTCAAAAAGCTAAAAAGTTAACACTATTCACCAAAAGTCAACAATTACGGCTGCACAACTCCCAATTCAAATTTTTCCCTACAAATCAATTTTTACAATTTTTTATTACACATTTTTCAATAAAAAGTCAAAAAGTTAACCCAAACATCCATATTTTCAACCTCAATTTTTTAGTCCAAAAAGACAAAAAGTGTACTTTTTTAGTCTTCCCAAACTTGGCCTAAATCTAATATAATCTATTGGGCAAAGTTTTATATGTATATAAGAACATTTTTAAAATTTTAAAATGATTTTTTTATTTATTTATACCTACTCAATTTACATATATTTAAAATATTTCATATTTATTACATTCGTTTTTCATTTCTTCACATTTTTGTTTATTGTTTATGTATATTTTTTTTTGGATTGCCCATATATATTTAAGAGCATCCACAGTGAGATGGCTAAAAAAATGTGTTAAAGTGTATGTTATATGAGAAAAAATGATAAAAGTGGGACTAAAAAATGTGTGTTAAGATATGTTAAGAGTTTGTTAATTTTAGAGAGTGAGTGGAGGTGCAAAAGATGTGTTAAGGAATGTGTTAAGGTGTGTATTAAGAATATATATATGTATATATATAATATATAAAATAAATAAATAATTTAATTTAATTAAAAATTTCAAGCCCAAAATTAAATTTCAAGTCCAAAAAAAAATCTCAACAAGTAAAAAAATAAAAATAAAAAATTCAGTTGACGGTTAGACCTAATTTTTTTCCCTTTTCTTGAAGGATCTGGACATTTTGGGTGGACTTCTGGGGAGACGTCTGGGGGGACTTCCGGCCGGACGTCCGAGAGGATTTCCCCAAGCACACAACTCTCTCTCTCTTTCCCACGTCCCTCCTCTCTGTCTCGCTGGCTAAAATACTAGCCACAGTTAACAAAGAAGTTAATAGCTGGCACTAACATACTCCTTAACACTTCCACTGTGAACTCAAAATTTACTGTGTCTCCCCTAAATTTTGGCCACTGACACTAATACACTCACTATCACGTACATTATGGATGCTCTAAAACATACCAAATTATTTGGGCAACACTTAGAAAAAAAAATTTAAAATCACTTTTATTTCTATTTCATATCAATCAATTATTTTTTCTTTATCATCTCTATTTCTCAATCATTTTTTTTCCTCTCATGTCCAAATATTCAATTACAAAAAGATATCAAATCATCTCAAAAAAAAAAAAAAAATCTCAAAGTTTAAAACTATTTTCAAAATATACAATCAAACAAATTTTTAAATTTTCTAAATTCTCTCTATAAAATTATTTTTGAAATAATATCTTAAAACATAAACCAAACAAGGTCAAATTTAAAACATAAACCAAACAAGGTTAAGACCCTAGGTCCAAGTTCAAAATCCCTTGGGGCAATCTCCTGGGCGTAGGGCAGTTGGTTAGGAGGTTAGCCTCAAGTTGTTGTTATCACAGCACTTGGTGTGGGCCCAATGCTCCCTTGCTGCTTGAGTCCTGACTTAAACGGAGCTTGTCTTGGGAGGTCGGGACAAGTTCCCAAGTTATAGTCTCCTATCTCGGAACGGACAACAGGATACCTTGGTGATCTCTCCAAAGGGTGCTGCCCTGGACCTGCGAGAGAGTGGAAGAATTTTTCTGTAACAAAAAAACAAAAAACAAAAAATTTAAAACTTATTTGGTTATGAATTTTGAAAATTTATAAGTCATTTGATTATGAGTTTTGAAAAGAAGTTTCAAATGGTTGAGTTGAATATAGGTTTGAAAACCCAAAACTAAATAAGTTTTTGAATTTTGAACTGTCAAATTATGATTTGAACAGTAAAACAAACAAAATAATTTTGACTATTTTTTTATTTTTTTATTTAAATTTTTGATTCGGCGTTGAATGTAAAAGTCTAAAACTTTTAAATTTTTTTTAAATAAAGTTAAAAATAAGTTTAAAAGAAAGCTAATCCGAAACACACACTGAACTGTATTTCTCCAAATTTATTTCCGCAATTCTATCAATAATCACATAACATTTAAGGGAAAATTAGTCTAGGGTCCCTCTCTCACTTTTCGTAACGGAAGAGATCCACAAAATTATTTTTTGATGTCTAAGGTCCCTAAACATATATCAAAGAAATTTGAGTCTTTGTCTCTCCTCTCTCTTTCTCTTCTCCTCTCATCCACTAGTCTTCGAGATCCAAGGCATTCAAATCAGTTACTTGACGTTATGGAGAAATGTCCACCTTGGCAACAAGCTTTGCTCCTCTACCCTCTTCTACGAGCTCTTCTTCAACACCTTCTCCTCCGATTTCTCCCTCCACTCCGCCACTGTCGCAGACCTCCGCGGCGCTCGGATCCGCGACCCGCCCTACCTCTCCTTCTCTCACTGCCTCAACTACAAAGGCTTCCTCGCTCTCCAAGCCCACCGGGTCGCCTACAAGCTCTGGATCCAGGACCGAAAACCTATTTCCCTCGCGCTCCATTCTTGGGTCGCATGGCTCTGGACATGTGTTTTTTGTGCAGCGTTAATCCAGGTTCGCTTCCGACGGTGCTGGGTTATACTTTGATGCTGTCGATTTTTTGCGCTGGTGGTAGCGCTTGTTTATGGGTTTGCATCGGTGGTCATGGTGTGTGGGGAAGAAAGATGTAGCGTGTTGGTTTTGACGTGTATCGCACACCTTGTTTCAGCGAGTGGCGTCTAGGAAGGCCATTTTTTTAAGCTCAGTCGGCCATGGTGGTCTCTCTGGCGTTGGTGTTTTTAAGGTAGACTGGTGCAAAAATGTGAGCTTCACGCTCATTGGCGCGAGTTACCACGTTTATGGTGCCGTGTGAAATTGTTCGACGTGCAGATCCTGCATATGAGTTGATTTTTTTGACTTGTCTGCTCGATATAGGTACTGTACATGCTGATAGCTTATTGGGATGGGTAAAAGCTAATCATCTTTATATATTATAGTGCAAAAAACCATGGGCTGTGATATTTTTGGTCGGTTCTGGTTGCGTCAATAGTTTTTTGCTTAAACTCACTTCTGAAGATTCTTCTAGGTAAAGTTGTCTTTATTCAAGATTACAGTTTATATCTAACACAGTAATTATTTTTTTTACTCTGTTCTAAGTTACACGATACAGTTCTGTGTATTTGTTCTCTTTTACCATTTCCAATTATGTTTTGACAAAAAGCAATACATTGATTGTTGAAATGTTGGTGTGCTGTTGTACTGGAGGATCTGAATCCTATATTCTTAAGTTCACAAAAATAGAAATTGAAGCCAAGTGTAGATTAATGAGAAAAGTGATCTTCTAGGTTGAAACTAGAGAAATTCTCTAGTTTTTGAACTGAATTTTCTCTGGGTTGAAACTAGAGAAATTCTCTGGTTTTTGAACTTGGCATCCCAATCACAGAAATTGAAATTTCTTTGGATTGGAGAGGAAGAATTTCTCTGGTTTGGGTTGGAGAGGGAGAATTTCTCCAGGTTAAGTGAATTTCTCTGGATTGGAGATGAGAATTTCTCTGGTTTTCAGTGAATTTCTCTGAGTTAGAGAGGGAAATTTCTCTGGGTTGAAGTGAATTTCTCTGGAAAGTCCAAAGAAATGTGAGATTTTCTCTGTGCAGTCCAGAATTTCTTTGAATAGAATTTCTCTGGGCTAAAATTTTTCTGGACTGAAATTTCTCTGGATTAATGTTGAGGGACCTTAGACATTATGAAAATATTAGATATCCTTTATACTATAAAGTCTTAATACCAGGGACCCTAAAAAAAAAACTCCAACATTTAAACGTTTTCAAGTTGGTTTGCCAACTAGGATGTGCTGTTGGGCCTCTGTAGCTTATCACAAATTTCACAAATAATTTAACTCGTTCAATATGTACGATTTGTTAAATATTTTATTTTTGTAAAAGATTATATTGATTGAATATTAATAATCATTTGATTGAATTATATTTGTATCAATAATTTATTTTTTGGGTAGTTACACTAACATTACCTAAGATTTATATTTAATACAAATTCCCCTCACATTTGAAAAGATTACATTCTCCTCTCTGAGATTTGTAATCTCATTACAAATTATCCTTAGGCCAAGTTTGGCTATCCTAAATAAGTACACACTTTTTATTTTTTTATCTTTTTTTCATCACATCATCTCTCTACTTTTCTGCACATCTTTTCGTAAAAAGACAAAAAGTGCACTTATTTAGGTCATCCCAAACAATACTCTAAAATTTTCTAAATGACCATCTTACCCTTTTTCCTACTTATTTTTCATTCTATCATCATGACAATATTCTATGGGGTGACATGGAAAGTTGGCTAAAAGTTGACTTTTTGATTTTTTTTTTGACTTTGTTTTGTCCTTTTGTATGTAAAAAATATGAGAGGTGATGTGATCCAAAAATGTGTTAAAAGTTAGCTTTTAGCTAGCTTCCCAAATTGCCCTTATAACTTTCCATCATTAAATTTTACTTGCACATATTCTTATTGAGTGATGATATGTAAACATAAATTTTATATAGAATTTTCAAACACAATGATATATTTTAATGGCGACCTTTCACTTTAATACAAAATATTCATAAACATGATTTATATTTACAACAATGTCACTATTACAATATTTTTATGATATTTTTGTATAAATTTTTATATATGAATATAATTTTTCATTTTTATTTTCACCATTTTATCACAAAATATTATACTTCTTAAACATATCTAGATTATGTATATCTACCAAAAAAAAAAAAAATTTGCTTAAAATATTAAAAAATTCAGTAAAAATAAAAAATATGAAAAATAAAAAAAGTTAATCTTTTGTGTGAGTTAATTTAAAGGAGATGATTGTTATTTTCCTTAAAATGACATGAAAAAAATATCTAAATTGTTGTATTATTTTATATGTATAAAAATCAAGAGGTGAATATGTCATTTTAATTTGACAAGAGGTAAGTGTAATTTTCTAATGTGAAGGGGATCTGTATTAAATAGAAATATTAAGGGGTGTCAATGTAATTTACCCTTTTTTTTAAAATTATAATTACTGTTGACATAAATTTGATATATTCAAATTATTATTGATATCCGATTAAAGTTATTTTTGGAAAGAATAAAGGTTGTGTTTGGTAGAGTTTTAGAATTATAATTTGAGAATAGAGTTGTATTTTGAGTTTGTAAGTTTTGAAATTATGATTTGAGTGTGAAAATTTTTTTTGGTTATAGTTTTGAAAAGAATTTTGAATTGAGCTTGGATTAATTGTGTGACATATGATATTTGATTCAAAAACTTATAACTAATAATCAAACACACAACCCAAAATTTTGTTCAAAACTCATAAAAAATTAAAAAAAATTCAAAACATATTTTTATTTAATATATAAAAAATAACAGGTGTCAATTGAAAAAAACATAAAAAATAAAAACTTACACTGTTCTGGTCAACCGGCCGAACATTTGGAAGGACGATCGAGTAGGTCAAATTTCAAAATTCAAATACTACTTGAAATGAGTTTTCAAAAGTGATGTAAAATTAGTTTTTAAAAATTATAACTAAACACCATACTCAAATATGAGTATAGAGTTATGATTAGAACTCCACACCAAATACAGTCAAAATATTTGACGAATCGTAAATATTATCATTCGAATCATTAATGGCCCCATTTGTTTTGAGGTGTAATGGATGGGAGGGGATTATGATGGATGTGGGGTTATTTAGTGTTGTATTTGTTTGTAGAGTTGGGGAAGAGATTAGGATGAAGAAGGGGATTAAGATGGAGGTTGGAAGGGGAATTGTGATGGAGGAGGTAGAGGTGGTATTAGAAAAATAGTGAAAGGATTAGAATTTTTTATTTTTATTTTTTACATATTGAGATTTTTTTTAAAACATTAATGTTTAATTTTTTTTTTATTTTATTATTTTATATAAAAATAATCTAACAATTTCTAAACTAACAACTATCATTAAAATAAACACAATTTTACTTAATTCTTTCAGTATCAATCCCTTTATTATTAATCTTCCCATTATAAATTTCTTCCATTTTACTTCCATAAACAAACGGCCAATGTGGATTTTGTGATGAACTCCCAAAATCCATCAACACGTTGAAATTCGATTTTGAATTTATCTTAAAAATTTAAAGAAAAAGAAAAGCAATTTACCAAATTAGAAAGAAACAAAATGCTTCCTCTCCATTAAATTCGAAGAATAAAGATTTCACCTGCCTGCTCTCTCACAGAGAGTGTACGCAGTCGCTGGTTCAAATAACACAATTGTCGGCTATTATAGCCCTTCCCATCTCCACCCCCAGCCCAACCCCCTTAAAGCATCAGCTAATGCGTGACTCTCTCACTACTCCATTGTGTGTGTGTCTCTCTCTCATACACTTTTCACGATATAAAATGTCTCTGATTTAACAATTGCTCAGCCTCCATTGTAGTATTGCATTGCAGTATCAATTTACCCTCAACTCAACCCTCCGATTCCATTTCCCCCCTCGAGATCCGTACTTTTCTTGAATCTTTCTTGGACCCAGCTGTATGTATACTATACACCACCACATATAGACTCTTACATTGGGTCTGTAATAACCAAGTTCATTTCTTCAATCTCTGTTCAATCCTGAAGAAGAAACAAACAATAATGCTTCTTCTTTTGCTGGTAGTACTTCTCTTTCACTATCCCCATCTGGGTCACTCTCTGAACCAAGAGGGACTCTATCTTCAACAACTCAAGCTCAATTTCGATGACCCAGATGCTGTTTTCTCAAACTGGAATGACAGAGACGATAATCCCTGTAACTGGTATGGAGTTTTCTGTGATTCATCCACTCATTCAGTCACCTCCATCGACCTCTCTTCCACCAACATCGCCGGACCTTTCCCTTCTCTCCTCTGCCGCCTCCAAAACCTCACTTCCATATCTCTCTACAACAACTCAATCAACTCAACTCTCCCAGAAAATCTCACAGACTGTAAGAGCCTCCAACATCTCAATCTCGCCCAAAACTTGCTTACCGGTTCTCTACCCAGCTCCATAGCTGACCTCCCGGAGCTCAAACACCTCGATTTGACCGGAAACAACTTCTCCGGCCAGATTCCGGCTACTTTTGGGAACTTCCGGCGACTCCAAGTTCTCTCTCTGGTTGAAAATCTTCTCGACGGTACGGTACCGGCGTTTCTCGGGAACGTTTCGTCTCTCAGGCAGCTGAACCTTTCGTACAACCCGTTTTCGCCTGGTCGGATACCGCCGGAGCTCGGAAACTTGACGAACCTGGAGATCTTGTGGCTCACTGGGTGTAACTTGGTGGGTTCGATTCCTGACTCGTTGGGTCGGCTCAAACGACTCACTGATTTGGACTTGGCTGTCAACAACTTGAATGGACTGGTTCCGAGTTCGCTCACTGGGTTGTCGAGTGTGGTTCAAATAGAGCTGTATAATAACTCGTTGTCCGGTGAGTTACCGGCGAGTGGGTGGTCGAATTTGACGGCATTGAGATTGCTCGACGCTTCGATGAACGGGTTGACTGGGACGATTCCGGACGAGTTGTGTTCGTTGCCACTCGAATCGCTGAATCTCTACGAGAATCAATTCGAAGGAAACGTACCGGAAAGTCTTGCGAAATCACCAAATCTGTATGAGCTAAGGTTGTTCGAAAACCGACTCAATGGAACATTGCCGAGAGATCTAGGAAAAAATTCCCCATTGTCATTGATTGACGTGTCGAGCAATCAATTTTCCGGCGAAATTCCATCTGGGTTGTGCAAAAATGGCGTTTTAGAAGAGCTTCTAATGATACACAACTCGTTTTCCGGCACTATTCCGGCGCGTTTCGGCGAATGCCGGAGCTTGACTCGGGTCCGGTTGGGAAACAATAACTTCTCCGGCGAAGTTCCGGTGGGGTTTTGGGGGCTACCCCATGTTTACCTTCTCGAGCTGATCGAAAACTCGTTTTCCGGCGAAATCGCAAAGACGATTGCCGGAGCTGGGAATTTGTCTGCTTTAATTATCTCGAATAACAAATTTTCCGGCAACATTCCGGACGAGATTGGGTTTTTGGATAATTTGGTGGAGTTCACCGGAAATGATAACCAGTTCATCGGGTCTTTACCGGCGAGTATAGTGAATCTTGGGCAGTTAGGGAAGCTAGATCTTCACAATAATGGTTTATCTGGTGAAATTCCAAGTGGAATTCATTCCTGGAAGAAGCTGAATGAGTTAAATTTAGCGGATAACGACTTTTCCGGGAATATTCCTGATGAAATTGGAAGTTTGTCTGTGCTTAACTACCTTGATCTATCTGGAAACCAATTTTCCGGGAAAATCCCACTTGGGTTGCAGAATCTAAAGCTCAATCAGCTCAATTTGTCGAATAATCGCCTTTCAGGTGATATTCCTCCTTTGTATGCTAAGGAAATCTATAAGTCTAGCTTTGTGGGTAATCCTGGTTTGTGTGGTGACATAGCTGGTTTGTGTGATACCAGAAGTGAAGCAAAAAACTTGGGTTATGTTTGGTTACTTAGATCAATCTTTATACTTGCTGGATTGGTGTTTATTGTGGGTGTTGTTTGGTTCTATTGGAAGTACAGGAATTTTAAGAAAGCAAGCAGAGCAATTGACAAATCAAAATGGACATTGATGTCGTTTCACAAATTGGGTTTTAGTGAATATGAAATTTTGGATTGTCTTGATGAGGATAATGTGATTGGAAGTGGGTCTTCTGGGAAAGTTTACAAAGCTGTTCTTAGCAATGGTGAGGCTGTTGCTGTGAAAAAACTTTGGGGAGGGTCGAAAATGGTGGATGAGAGTGGTGATGTCGAGAAGGGTCAAATCCAAGACAATGGGTTCGAAGCAGAGGTCGAGACATTGGGGAAGATTAGGCATAAAAACATTGTGAAACTATGGTGTTGTTGTACTACTAGGGATTGTAAGCTTTTGGTTTACGAGTACATGCCTAATGGAAGTTTGGGCGATTTGCTTCATAGCAACAAGAGTGGGTTGTTGGATTGGCTTACGCGCCATAAGATAGCTAGCGATGCAGCAGAGGGACTTTCGTATTTGCATCATGATTGTGTTCCTCCGATTGTGCATAGGGACGTTAAGTCGAATAACATCTTGTTGGATGGGGATTTTGGTGCTCGTGTGGCGGATTTTGGGGTAGCGAAAGTGGTTGATGCGATTGGGAAGGGGACGAAATCGATGTCAGTCATCGCGGGCTCTTGTGGTTACATTGCACCAGGTTAGTGTGTTCATGTATTATTGGATCATATACTTTAAATGCAATGTTCTTTAGTTCTTTTGCTAATGTTTGTTGATTGATCTAGTCGATGAGTCAAGTCGTGATTATATTAGTTTGAAACTTAGATTGTTGTAGTCATTGATAGTAAGTTAGCAATCTCTATATCTATTTGTGTTCTAAAACACACGTTAAAAACATTGAGCTTCAAATGGAAATGTTATTTTTAGGTTATTTTCTATTTACTAACATAATTGTGGTTATCTGATCTTTCTAATTCCGATCAAGTTGGAACTTGGAAGAGCAAATAACTGCAATTTAGTTTCAATTTCTCTCTTTTAACTTGTATGCTCATCATGAGCACAAAACTTGGATTTGAGAATATTATTCTAATTGAATAATGTGATACGCCATCTCTGTTTTTTTCTTTTTAAACCTAGACGGTGACGTATAGCATTTTTGTAAATTAGACTTTACTATATTATATTCGGTCCAAGCAAGTGTCACTTTTAAATGCTCTAAGCTTTTTAGTTGTGATTATTTCAAGTTTTTCCTTTTCTTATCTCCATATGAAACATATACTTGTTCTTTGCAGAATATGCGTACACACTGCGAGTGAACGAGAAGAGTGACATATACAGCTTCGGTGTTGTGATTCTTGAGTTGGTCACTGGGAGGCTCCCAGTTGATCCTGAATTTGGGGAAAAAGATTTGGTCAAATGGGTATGCACTACTTTGGACCAGAAAGGCATAGACCATGTCATCGACCCAAAACTCGATTCCTGTTTCAAGGAATCGATTTGCAAAGTCCTCAACATCGGCCTCCTCTGCACTAGCCCACTCCCTATCAACCGCCCCTCAATGAGGAGGGTGGTGAAAATGTTGCAAGAAGTGGGGGCCGAAAGCCAGTCTAAGGTCGGCAAAGATGGCAAATTGACACCCTATTACTACGAAGATGCCTCGGATCAAGGAAGTGTTGCTTGAGAAATTTTGTGTCACACTGATGATGGATATGAGAGGAGAGGAGGGAGAGAAATTGTGCTTGTTTTTTGTTTTGTTTTGTTTTTTTTTATTAGGTAAATTCTCAATTCTCATCCCTTCTTGGTGTTTGGGGGAAAAGAAAGGAAAGTGTTATTAGAGGTGGTGCATAGTTATCAATTCTCGTCCCCTCTTGGTGTTTGGGGGAAAAGAAAGGAAAGTATTAGTAGAGGGTGGTGCATTTTCTAAAGAGAGAAAGCTGCTATGGAGTTCCAAGTATGGTTGTACATTGTAAAAACTACAATTAGCCACCAAAGGCCTACTTTAAAAAGATGGTAAAAAGTAACTTTCTGACTTTTAATCAAGTTTTTGATTTTTTTAGACAAATGATTTAGAAAGTTGGTAAAAAGTTGTTTTTGATTTTTTTGATTAATATTTATTTATGATGTCAAATTACAAATAAATGACCAAACTATTTTTATTAATTTAAAATATTTACGATTTTACTCATAGCACATTTTGATTCATGAGGGGTAGAATTGTAATTTTACTAGTAATTAAAAACAAACTTCTCAAATTAAAAATAATACAAAAAAGTCAATTTTTAATTTTTGTTAGAGTATCTCTAACGGTTGAATAAATTTTTTACTAAATTTGAGTAAAAAAACGTCAATTTTCTCATTTTGATATCAATAGTTCTAATCGTTCACTGTAGCGTGCATCAAACAGAGAGGGTCGTTCGGGAGGTCGACCGGTAAGAGTAAATTTTCAATTTTTGCTTTCATTTCTGTTGTTTGAAAAAATGCTAAGGTGGTCGATCCCGTAGTGTAAAATATTTACAAATTTCTGTTTTAACGGTTATGCACAGTGAATTGGTAAAATGAGTAAGTTGTCTTCAGTTTGTTGAAATATTTGATATTTTCTCAATTTTGATAATATTTTGGTGCAACTGTTGGAATATAAAAAGTAATTTTTTTTTATCAAATTTAAATTTAATGTTAAATTTGATGAACAATTGAAAATAACTTTACAAATTAAAAAAGAGTGATTAAAAGTCAATTTCTAAAATAGCCGAAAGTTTTACCCTCTATCAAGTTTGAAAATTAACCTCCTTTGAATGCACTTATTGTACAGTTTCTTTCTTGATGTTGATTTTTCTCTGGCATCTCTCAGGTGATTTCTCTTTCATCTAATAAAAAAATCTTTGCATTGGGAACTTGTACCTTTAATGGTTAAATAAACACTACTAGTCTGTGTACTACTAATCTGAAATATCTCAGGAATAGAATCTCAATTTTCCAGGGTAAACGTAAATTCTTAACCAATCGGTGTCTTTCTCTGAATTAATATTTTAAAGTGATCATAGCCCCTCTGTTTCACCATTTGCAGAGGACAGCTATATATCATAACAATATATTAATGAGGGTTGTTAAATAGGGCTGGTCCTAAACGGGCCCTTCTCATTTAAGCCTTTAGGGTCCCTAAGAATTTATGCGTGACATGATATTACGGTTTACGGTCGCAAATGTGTTGAGTCAAGCTTTGTTAGTTGTATGTTTGGTTTGAAAATTTTATTAGTTTTACTTCTTTTTTTTTTTTTTTTTTTTTTTTGAAGTTTAATATGAGTTAAGTCAAGCTTTATTAGTTGTATGTTTGGTTTGAAAATTTTATAAGTTTTACTTTTTTTTTTTTTTTTGAAGTTTAATATGAGTTAAGTCATGCTTAATAGGAGTATGTTTTGAGTTGATTTTAAATGAATTTTAATTAAAATCAATTAAGAGTTAAACTTGAGTAGTTTATTTATTTATTTTTATAATTTATAAAATTAGTTGAGTTGAGTAATAAATTATTTAAGTTTAGTTACAAGACAGTAAAATGCGTTCACAAAATGGGATGAGTCAAATTCTAATTACTTGGTTTGTTTATAGACCTCGACTTTTTGAGAAGATGGGTCTCGACTCTCATATATATTTTAAAATATAAATTTATATTTTCAATTTATTTTTATTTTTTGATTTTTATAAATTTGTTGTATATGGCACACATGATTATTTGGCGTAAATTATAATTATTGAAATAAATTTGGAACATTTTTGATTAGCAACATTATTAATTTATTTACACTTTTTCTTGACGTAGTAAGCGAAATTATAAAATTTTATTAACTTCAATTTAAAAAAAAAAAAAATCTCCAAAAGCAATCTTAACTCGTATAGTCAAATAATATTTTATAAATAATTCATACTTTTAATAAGCAACTATTTATTATTCTTAAATAATTCACCGATTTATTTATTTATTTATTTTTTTGTGTGAACAATTTCAATTTTTATTTAAATCTTCATTTTTTAACTACTAATATTATAATGTAATATTTGATTCACTGAAATAAAATTAAATTGAATGGAATTCCTTAGTTTATAAAATTAATATTCCCTATTAATGGTGAATGATAATTTTGTTTGTTATCTTTTTTAGTAAATCAAATGTGAAAATAATATTATGATAAGATGATTACTCTATTCAACTTAATGTTAATAAACTAAACATAAATTAAGACCAAAATAATTAACCAAATATAACGTAAGATCAAAATTATTTTAAGACCCTATTTTTTAGACATAATTGAAGGGCCTCGCCCGCCTTACCGGCGTTAGAGACCTGTGTGATTGACTCTTGGGGACGTTAGGACAGTGTTAGCTTACAATAAGGGATTATTTAGTTGTGCTTTCACTTTCTATTTTAATTTTCAAGAAATACATAAATTTATTTGTTGATTTGTTTTTGAAATTTCATTTTTAAACAATCCACTTTTTAGGTAGTACATAAAAGTAGTTTTCGAATTTTTGAAGATTATTTTTGCACAAAAATAAAAAGATAAGTGTTTTTAAACTTTTTATAAATTTGTTTTTAAAAATACAAAAAAAAAAAAAAAAAAAGAAGAAAAGAGAAGTGAAATAAGGCCAAACACTCTAGGGTCCCCACTACACCTGTTATCTCTCTTCTGCAATGGTACTTCAAAATAACAAAAGAAGCTTAAGAGGTTGTCCAGAGTGGCCTTTGGCTATATAACCTACGAAGCATTTCATTTTGTCGCACATGTTTCTGTTTGTTTGTCAGATTCTGAAAAGAAAATTGGAGAAAATGAGCAAGAAAATTGCTTAGTGTTTGCCACAAGTAGGAAAATTCATCAGAACACAATTCTTTTGGGTACAAATTGTATTTTATTAAATGTGTACTCTACCTCTGCTTTGAAGTCATTATGGTAAACTAAAAACAATAATATAAATATTTATAGGTTAAATATATTTTAAAATTGTTTCATTTTGATTCAAGTGTCACTTAGGTTCAAACTACAGAAATAGGCTACCACATGCGATAATAATTTATATACATCTTATTATCTCCAGACCCACAACAATTAGAGTGTAAAGACTATTCTTTTTAATCTTAAATTTTGTTTGATTCTTGAGATGATGGAGGAAAAGAAGTGGAGTTATTGTGAAAGCAATTTCTTGCTAAGATGATATTTAATTAACTAATTTCCAATATGAAAGCATTCTCTCCCATTCACAAAATGAACTTGACTATATTGGTTGGGCTCATTATGGGTTCACTTCAGCAATTTAATTTATTCATTTTGTAGCTTTTTATGGGTAGATCATCAAGTGAAAAAAAATAATGATCGATTAGTAGCCACATAAGTTTATTAGATTTGATTTTTTAAAAATAAACCGTAAGTATGAATTTTAACATAGACCACTAATTGTTTTAAGGCAAATGTAACAAATTTTTTTGGTTCTGATTATCATCAATTTGATTTTTCTTTTTAATCTTATTTTTAATTTTTGCATAGTGAACCTAAACCTCTATTGAACTAACAAACAATAGTACTTCCTAACTGGTAAATATAAAGGATCTGCCTTGGGGTTTTTGGTGCAATTTTTACAAAATTAAAAACTGATAATCAAAAAATTAAAATTAAAATACCATTTTCTTCTTCTTCTCAATAATAATTTTTTTAAAAAAAATTATTTAAGTTATATATGTCTTATAAACTGGAAGTATAAATTATACCAAACACTTTGATATATATATATATATATATAAGCCTTATAAAATAACACGAAACAAACAATAGCCTTCTCCAAAAAATGTTTTAACAGAGGCTGGTCCCAAGTTCCATCGTAGTTCAAAAACAAAGTACTTGGAACCATTATGGGCCTCAGGGGTACGAGGTCCACATGAAATAGGCCCAATCAAAAAGCCCACTGTACTTCTGGTAGCAGCCCATCAAACTTCTACTTTAACCACCCGAAATTATCTAATAAGGCATCGTTTGGCAAGTAGCTGTTTTAGTTTAGAAGTCAAAAAGTTATTAAAAAAGTCAAAAAACCTATAACTTATACAGGTAACAGCCCATCAAACTTCTACTTTAACCACCAGAAATTATCTAATAAGGTATCGTTTGACAAGTAGCTGTTTTAGTCTAGAAGTCAAAAAGTTACTAAAAAAGTCAAAAAACCTATAACCTATACCAAAAAGTCAAAGATTGTTTTTTCTCTCTACGTTTTGCATATCTTTTCGTAAAAAATCAAAAAATCACCCCAAACATGCTAGTTTTTTTTACCTCATATTTTAGCCAAAAAGACAAAAAGTTACCTCATTATATGATTATATGCTTGGTCTATTATATATATATATATATGCTTGGTCTATGTTGACAGATATTACTATTTTATCTAAGGGAAAATTACTCTAGGGTCCCTCTCCCACTTTTCGTAATGGAAGAGATCTACAAAATTATTTGTTGATGTCTAAGGTCCCTAAACATATATCAGAGAAATTTGACTTTTGTCTCTCTCTCTCTCTCTCTCTCTATCTACTTCATTTTGATCACACCACCAGACGCCCTTCTTTATTCGACTTTCGCAAATCGCTGATCACAAAGCCTCTATCTTCTTTCTCTTTCGCAAATAGCAAAGTAAAGAACAAAAGTAGATCGCCGAGTTCGATGGATCATCGCTGACTACGCCGTCGGGTGGAAACAACGACTCTTGGGATCTGATTTACGAGGCCACGGGACAAATGACGAGGTTGAAGATGAACGATGAAGGACCTCTCAAAGCCAGAGGCCCTCTCAGCCCTCCTTGGTCTTTCGCTCCACCGCCTTTGAAAAACATCAACACCTCTTTCTATGCCAATCAGTGCCTCTCTCACAACCTCTCACAGTCCAATCATGTGAGTGACTCTCATAATGTGTGTATATACTTGTTCTCTCTTCTCATCTAGTTTGTTGATTTTTGGGTTTTGTTTTTGTTTTGTTTTGCAGTTTGAGCAAGCGAGACATGACCAAATGATGAAACAACAGTGCTTTTCTTCGATTTGGGGAAGACAAACCAGAGAAATTTTGTTTTCACCGCAAAACCAGCTTCAGCAACAGATGATGGGTCAAAACAGAGGAGAGAGAGTTGTTAATGGAAGTGGGTTCGAGAATAATAATGGAAGATATGCGAGGCCACTGGGTTTGCCTCAGTCTGCATGGCCTCCTTTGCTGGATGAGGATTTTGATGCTGCCAATGCTTCTATTCAGAAGGAGATTTAGTTGGTGGGTTGGTGTGAAAATGGAGGTATGGGTGAGCAAACGAAAGAAAATTGTGTTAGCTTTTTAATCAATTTTTTCTGATTGAGTCAACGTACAAAGAAAATGGTTAGTAAATTGGAGAGAAATTCTGGAATTTTCAAATTTCTCTGGGTTCGTTTTGACCAATTTTTTCTGGGTTTAAATTTAAATTCAAATTTCTCTGGGTTTATTTATAAATCAGAGAAAATTTAAATTTCTTTGGATTCATTTTAAGTAATTTTCTCTGGATAAAAAAGACACATTATTTTATGAAATCCAGTGAAATTCCTGAATACATCTTCAAAAAACTAATCATCACATAAATTTATTCCAACAACTGTTAATAAGTTAAAACAAATCAAAAATCAAATTTGAAGTTACTTATGATTGTTTATTTTCCATTCTTTTCTCAAATCAGAGAAATTTAAAAGTAGCTGTGAGAATTTCCCAAGCTACAAGTTTCTCAGTGAAATTTCACACAATTGTGAGAGATGCTCTCAAAAAGCTTCTTTCACAGAACCAGAACCAATAACAACGCTACATATATAAATCAGAGAATTAATTACAAATTCTTCAAGAGATGCAATTTTGTGAAAAGGCAGAGAAATTTCTCTGGGAGAGTGGGACGTATATGGAAGGCAGAGAAATTTGGAGAAGGAGAGGGCAGAGAAATTTACAGTGGGAAGTTTAGTGAAAGTCAGAGAAATTTTTAATTTCTCTGGATCAATTTTCTCTGTGACGTGAATTTTCTTTGGACTAATTTTCTCTGGACCAATTTTCTTTGGACTAATTTTTTCTAGATCAACTTGAGGGACCTTAAACATTATGAAAATATTAGATGTCCTTTACACTATAAAATCTTAATACGAGGGACCGTAAAAAAAAATTCCCTTTATCTAATCACGTATTTTATAAGTCGGACCAGTTGATCAAGTTGTCACACATCATGATAAATGCATGCATAAGTTTGTGTGGATCACTAAAATAAGGTTTTTTTTACACATTTTAAATTTTCTGTACTTTTTTAAGTAATTTTTTTTAATTTTTTAAATTTGGGTATGTTAGGATTTCTTTGTCTTTTGTAATCTAGTGACTTATGTTTAAAGTTAAAGCAAAATTACAGCATTTTAAGATGTGTGATTTTAAAGTCATTTTATTTCAGTTTTAATAGAAATTGTTAAAATTATGTGTTTTGATGTGATAAGGTTAAGAAAAAGGGAAATAACAATACAGTGGTACCAGTAAAAAAAATTACAAAATTATGAAAAAGTATAACATTTTAATTATTAAAATATATAAAATTTATTACTAATTTTTTTTGTTTTTGTTTTTGATTTTTTTTTTTTTTTTACTGTTACACTGTATTGTTATTTCCTATTAAGAAAATGGGTTAGCTTTCTCTCAAGTTCAAGTCTGAACTTGATCGTCATGTTTAGACTCGTGGAGCTTATCATGGGGTCTTATTTTGATGATTTGAACCATTTATTTTAAATATCCCTCTGTATATATCAACTATGAAAAATTTATATTGATATAATAATTGTAACCTTTACATTTTATTGAGTTTATCTTTGAAAAAATAGATAACAAGTATGTTTCTAAAAATATAACATATTTTTTTAGAGACAAACATGATAGAATAAAAATGTTATAATTATTAAATCAATTTATATATATATACATGTATATATATATATATATATATATATATTTTTGTAAATGAATGATTCACGGAGGATACTACACATTTTTGGATGTACGTGGAGAATTTTATAAAATGAATAATTTAGATTATTGAAATAAAATTTGTTATAAGTCTTATGAGTTCAAATACAATGGTTAAGTTCAAATTTAAATTTAAAAGAATATCATGACGGGGAAAATCAGTGGCGGAGCCATAGCAGGGCTAGCGGGGTCACGTGCCCTGCCTCAATTTTGATTTTTTTTTTTGGTTGAATTGTTTACACACAATATGTAGTTTATTTAATACTTTTGGAGCGCCATGTGGTGTTATTTATGTGGTGGTCTAAATCAATAATATAGTGTCAAATTTTATGAATGGAACATAGTAACTCATTATTATTAGGTAATTGGAAGACTATAGGTGAATCACTTAATGTGAGTTGCAATTTCTTATATCTAAAGCACCACGTCATCAACACCACATAATATTATGAGATTATCTAACAATTTCTATTTAAAACACATTTTTATAATCAATACTATCTCTCTAATATTTTTCTATCAAATAAAAATTATAGAAATTTTATAACGATTTGTGCTATGAATGATTTACTTCTATTTTTTAAAATTAAGAATTTGAATTTGTAATTTTTTGTGCTAAAATTACATACTTACATTACTATTGTGTTTGAATTATTCTACATTATTATAGAATTTTGGTTAGTTGCTATTAATAATAAATAATTAAATTTAGCTCATAAAATTATTAATATTTTATTATTAATCACCAAAAAAAATTAAAATTATAGAGTACTTCCTTCACTTAATTTCTTGACTCCACCACTGGCTAATTCAACCTTATTTATGCCATGCCAACAGGTATAGGTAAAGACATAACTGGCCCCATTATTGAGGGTATATAAATGTAACCTCTCACAGTTAATGCAAAATCTTTTATGATTGAATTAACTTTGCCAACTCCCAAGCTCTCTCTCATACATTAACCATCATCAACCTAACAAATCTGATTTCCAAAGGACTCTCTCTCTCTCTCTCTTTCTCTCTCTCTCTCTGTTAATGTATTAAACACCAACCTAACAAATCTGATTTCCAAAGGACTCTCTCTCTCTCTCTCTCTCTGTTAATGTATTAACCATCAACCTAACAAATCTGATTTCAAGAACTGGCATGCTGAGAATTTTAATATTAAGTAAATTTACTTTTTTGTAGACCAAGACAGAGCCTCATTTTATTAATGGGTTACCAACCCAGTACATTTTCTTTTAAAATTTGGGCCTCATTTTCAATGATTTCAGAGTTGAGGCTGCAAATCTTTTTTTCATTTAATGTTTGAAATTTAAAGTCCTACAGCTGATATGCTTTAGTTAAAGATGGGCCTATTCATGGTAAACTAATGAATGCACAGATAGATGGGCCTATTTTAGTTTCCCCCAAATGAGAATTGGGCCATTTGGAATTCGCTCATTTATAAGTTCATAATTAGATTTCTTCTAATGTTTAAAATGGATATTATTCTTCTTCATTCCTCCAACCCCCCCCCCCCCCCCCCCTCAATTTTATTATTTTTATTTTTTTACTATATGCATGGGAAACAAGACATTGAGAAAAAACTTTACTTCAAGAAACTAATATAGTCCTTGGAATTTTCATTAGCCTTGTCTAAAAGCATTTTAAAGAGTTTGATTCCAAGGCCCATCCATATAATTCAATATCAAAATTCATGGAATTTTTTATGGGCTCTCATGGGTATGAATAAAGGTCCGCATGAAGTAGGCCCAATCAGAAACCCAATTGTTCATAGCCCACAACACTCTATCGAGAAATTATCTGATAAGTTTAGCCTATCAGATAACTATATATCTCCCGGCCTCTATGTAAGGTGACTTGACTATCCTGCTCGAAGATGGAATAAGACAGTAAATGTTAACGTGTTTTCTACGTTGGGCTAGTTGATCAAGTTGTAACTTCTTAAACCCAAATAAGTGAAATTCGAAAAGTACTACTAGGTAGAATTAAAAGAAAAAATTTAAAATAGTACTCAAAATTTAAATTTGTGATGTAAATTTAAAACTTAATGTAATGTGAATTACATTTAGAATAGAACTAATCTACACATTTTAAAATTTCAATAATTTTTGTAAATATTTTTTCTAAATCCGTAGTAGTCCCATTGATTTTTCAAGTTCACCATTACAATATTTATGCCATATGAATAGATATAGGTCAAGTCACAACTGCCCAAGTTGAATTTCAAGCTCACCATTGCAATATGCTATGAATAGATATAGGTAAAGTCATAACTGCCCAAATTATTGTTTGTCTGTCTACCCTCTCGCCTATGCCAAGTAAGGACTCTCTCTCTCTCTCTATCTCTCTCACACACACACACCATTAAGCATAAACCTAGCAAGTCTGATCTGTGTGGGGCCAATACAGCGCCTTAATGGGGGATTTTATTTACAGTCAAAAAAAAAATTATTAAGTACTCCTAATTCCTCGGTATATTTTATTGAATTATTTAAGATTATAATTTTTTTTTAATACGTTTTATTTTTTTCTTAAATTACTATTTAAAGTACACTTAAATAATAAATAAATCAAAAATCTTAAATTACACTGCTTAGTAAAATTCGTTCAAAAGTCCAGTCTTTTCAGGGTCTTATTAATCATCAAACCACGAAGGAGGGCTTTGTTCTAGAACAAGACACTGTTTTAATGTGAATTCTATTTCTAACATGTTTGAATTTCAGATTTGGACCTTCATGGTTGATGGCTCATGGAGGAAGGACAACTTAGCTGCGGGTTTTGCTTGGGTATGTTACAATAATGATCAATGGCCTACATCTCATACTAGAAAGTACAGATACGGATACGAGGTACAGATATGATACGATACGGATATGGTGATATAACAAAACTTAAAAAAGTAGAATACGGGTACGGTTAGGATACATTTGTAAAAAAATAAAAAATAAATAAATTATTAGCAGTGAGTTACACATAAACTCAACAATGTTAAGAAACCACAGTAATTTTATAATGCAAAATACTAATCTTTAAGAATTATGTATTAATTTAAGCCAGTAGCTAGTTTAGTTTTTAAATTTTCAATGGGTCTTGTAAATATTTCATTTCAATATCAAGTCTAACATATTGATATTATAATATCAAAACAATCCACAACTTGACCCCATGCTTTCTTCTTTCGCACTGGTCAAAAATATTCTATACAAGTTTATTTGCTTATTTATTTATTGATATTTAATTTTACTAATATTATATTATCTTATTAATCTTTACTTCTATGTAGTTATAGGAGACATGCATGATAAAATAAAGATATGTCAATTTGATGAATTCTATTACTTTAGCTTACTATGTTATTTTTATAAAAAAAACTAAGTAAAGTATTGTAAAAATATTCTATTTATCCTTACAATTATATTATATTATGATGTTATGCAAGAAGAAAAATGCTTGAGACCCCCTTTTTTTTTGGTGACCTTCACAATCACTTTTAGATCTCAACCATTGATGTATGTGTGGGGCCTACACCTTCAATGGTTGAGATCCAAAGGGGGTTGTGGGGGTCTCCGAAAAAAAGGGGTCTCAATTATTGTTGATGCAAGAAATGATACAATTCTAATTTCGTAAAAGGAGTAATATGTGATTTGGAGCATTTGATACTTCAAAATTGATCAAGAAGTATCCGATAATATGTGACTTGGAGCATTTGATACTTCAAACTAAGTATCTAATACTTCAAAATTAATGAGAAATTAATTAAGAAGTATTCGATACTTTTAATAAGTATTTGATACGTACCCGTAAGTATCTAAGGAATATCAATATCCGATACGGATATGATACAGATACATCTTCAAATTTAAAGTATCTTTGCTTCATAGATCCCAGATGTATTTACCTATGGGAAAATGTTCGGTAGCTCAAAAATTTGTGGCTCAAATGGCTCAAATCTGTCAAAACGACGTCGTTTTACATTCAAAACGACGTCGTTTTAAGTGATTTGAGCTATTTGAACTACAAAATTTTGAGTTACCTAGCATTATTGTTACCTATGCATCGACTGTCAAGTTTTGATAAATCTCCACAATCACAAAACATATCCGGATTGGCATATTGCTCCTCTCATCAATGATCTTTTGTGAATCAATATGTATATCTATGACCTCCAGATCTAGCTCACACAATTTGGCAAAATTGGTTATCGGTGTTATTAATTAATAATATAGTGCATTTGGTTTTAGCTTTTTAAATTCAATTTTTAAAAAATTGAGTTTTTTATTTTTTGTGTTTTTTTTGTTTCGTTTTTAGTGAATATTTTTAAAATTTTATGCATTTTTTTTACTTTTTTAGATGCGCTTTACTTTTTTTTAAAAAGTAAAGTATTTGTGAAAAAATATTTCAAAAAATTAATAAATACATAAAAATACAAAAAAAATTATTGAATTTTCATATTTTTTTGTATTTTTGGTATTTAGTGAATTTTTTAAAGATTTCTTTCACGAAAATTATGCTGTTTAAGTTTATTTATGTTAGGTGTGTCTAAAAATTCAAAAAAAAAAGCTTAAAATATTAAAAAAATTCAGTAAAAACAAAAAAAATACTAAAAATAAGAAAGTAACATTTTCTGAAAAGTATTTTTGAAAAACCCAAACCAAGCAAATTATGATTTTTGCGTTTCTCAATTATATATATATATATCATGGATACAATACAACCACCAAAAGAATAAAAGGTAAAAATCTATATAATGATGTTGATGGTAATGGTGAATTTTGATGGGATGGATTAAAGTTTTAGAGTAAGGAAGAAGATGAAGAGTGTTATGAAAGTAGAGAGACAGTATATTGAATTGTATGATGAAATACAAGAAGCATGTATTTATAGGTTGAGAAGAAACCTAGATAAGTGTAGAAAAGAAGATAGAGATACATTAGAGACAAGCATAGAAAAGGAGATGAGATACATCTACAATACAGATAAATAAATATAAATAATATATATATATATATATATATCTAACAACCCCTCTTAAGTTCAAAGTGCTAAGTCAGATATCAACTTGAGCTTCGAGAGGAGATCAGAGAAGCGTCTTGGAATATGAGCTTTGGTGAAGAGGTCAGCAATCTGATCAATAGAGGTAACAAAGAGAAGACGAACATTGCCACTAGTAACATGCTGTCTTATGAAGTGGCAATCGATCTCAATATGCTTGGTGCGATCATGAAAGACATTGTCATGTGCAATCTGCATAGCATTTTGATTATCACAATAAAGATTGGTGGCAGCAAAATGAGAAACACCCATGTCAGAAAGAAGCCAACGAAGCCATACAAGCTCTTGAGTAATGTCAGCAAGACCATGATACTCAGCCTCGGTACTAGAACGAACAACAAGAGTTTGCTTCTTGTTATGCTAGGAAATGAGAGAGTTGCCCAAGAAGAAGCAGAACCCAGTAGTGGAACGACGATTAGTGAGATCCCCTGCCCAATCGGCATCAGAAAAGGCATGCAGCTGTAGAGAAAAGTGATGGGAGTAGGGAAGACCATGAAACAGAGTTCTTTTGAGATAGCGCAAAATGCGAACCAGAGCAGCATAGTGTAGAGAGCGAGGGGCAGTCATAAATTGACTGACAATGTGAACAACATAAGCAATATCTAGACGAGTAACTATGAGATAGACAAGACTACTAACTAGCTGACGATATAAAGTGGCATTAGACAATAGGGGGCCGTCAAGAGGTGTAAGATGAGTTTGAGGATCAACTGGAGCAGTGACAGTCTTGCAATCGGTAAAGCTAGCACGAGTCAAGAGATCAGAAGTATACTTGGCCTGAGTAAGAAAATAACTAGAGGAATCTTGAGAAATTTCTAAGCCAAGGAAGTAGCTAAGTGAACCCAAATCTTTTATCTTAAACTGGTGATGGAAAAACTGTTTGAGACTAGAAATACCCACTGTGTCATCTCCAGTGATAATCATATCATCCGCATAGAGGAGAAGGAGAATAGTATCGCGCTCCGTCTTACGGATAAACAAGGCAAAATCATGGGCACTGGAAGAAAAACCAAAGTCACGAATGGTAGAGCTGAACTTGGAAAACCAGACACGCGGTGCTTGTTTCAAACTATACAAAGCACGACGGAGTTTGCAAACCTTGTTTGAGGGAGCAGAAGAACCAGGAAGGGGTTGCATATAAACTTCCTCAGTGAAATCACCATTGAGAAATGCATTTTTGACATCCATCTGATAAAGACTCCAGTGGCGAGCAGCAACAACGACAAGTAAGTTGTGAACTGAAGTAAGATGGGCAACATGAGCAAATGTTTCCTCATAGTCAATCCTATATTCTTGACTAAATCCCTGGGCAACAAGGCGAGTTTTGTAACGCTCAATGGAACCATCAAAATGAGTTTTGATCTTGTAAACCCATTTACAACTAACAGTACGCTTTCCAGGAGGAAGATCAACCATACTCCAGGTATGAGTTTGATCAAAAGGCTGCAGTTCATCAGTCATAACTTGTTGCCAAAGAGGGTTAGAAGAAGCTTGTCGATAAGAAGTAGGTTCATGAGAGCAAAAGGTAGTGGAACCAACAATATAATCACGGAGAAGAACATGAGATTGCCTTACCTGTGTACAATGACGCTCAGGTAGAGGAGGAACCTTAATGGAAGTAGGTTCCGGAGGAACCTCCATCGGATCTGGAGAAGGCGTAGGGCCATCAGCAGACACAGGATCCTCAGGATGGATGATAGGTATAAGCGACTGTGGAAGCATGGGGCCAGAATCTACATTAAAGTCATCAGAAAACAGATCTATAGAAATATCAGTGAAGATCGGTGAGGGGGTAGACTGTGGGAGGTGAAACTTGGAAAGAGTGGAGAACATTTTGCGTTCCAGAAGACCACATGATAGGAAATACGAAGAAGTTTGAAGTTAGGATCCCAACAATGATACCCTTTATGTTCTATACCATACCTTAGAAAACAACAAAAGCAAGAACGAGGTTCTAGTTTAGTGTGTTCATGAGGCTGAAGTAGAACAAAACAAATAGAACCAAAAACTTTAAGAGTAGTATAATCAGAAGGAGAACCATGCAAGCGCTCGTAAGGAGAAGTCTTAGCTATTACAGGGGTAAGGACTCGATTGATAGTGTGGATGGCAGTGAGGGTAGCTTTCTCCTAAAATTTTTTAAGACAAGAAAAAGAGAGGAGAAGAGCCCAAGTAGTGTCTAGAATATGACAGTGTTTTCTTTTAGCTCGTCCATTTCGTTGGGAAGTGCCTGCATAAGATCGATGAGAGAGAGAAGCATGAGCCCAAAGAAAAGAAAGAAAATCAGAATTCAAGTACTCCTTAGCATTATCAGAATGAAAAAGCTTAATAGTATGAGAAAACTGAGTGCGAACCATAGCAGAGAAATCATAGTAATTCTGTTTAAGTTCAGAGAGATTTTTGAGAAGAAAAAACCAAGTATAGCGAGAAAAATCATCAACAAAAATCACAAAATATCTGGACCCCCCCATGGTAAGTGTGGGGGAAGGTCCCTAAATATCTGAATGCACAAGATCAAAAGGAGCAGTAGAAATAGAATTACTTTTATTAAAAGGTAAGGCAGGTTGTTTAGTAATTTGACAAGATAAAAAATTGACATCTTCAAGACGAACACGACCTAACTGACCACTAGAAACTAAAATTTTCAGACGACTAAAAGAGACATGCCCTAAGCGACAATGCCAAAGATGAAAAGAAGACATAGTACATGCAGCAGCAACAGTAGATGATTTGTGCAGACTGCGAAGATGGATAAGCTCAAACAGACATCCATGCTTATGGCCTATCCCAAGGATCTGTCTCGTCTAAGGGTCCTGCACCAAACAACCATTAGCAGAGAATGTGACACCCGAAGGTTTTAAATTTAACGTTACGATAAAATAAATAAATAAAAATAAATAATAATAATAATAATATTAAAAATAAAAAAATAAGTATATATATATATATATACATGTAGTGACAATAATAATAATAAATAAATAATAATAAATAAATGCATAATTTAGGAGATTTGGAATTTTATGGTTAAAGAAATACGTTGTGAAATTTTACACATTAAATATTTTAGTAAATGGTAAGTGGTGATTTATAGTAGGGTAGTGAGGTTTTTAGACATGAACCTAACTTATCATTATACGTAAGTTTTAGGAGTCATCTTGAATTACCAAAGAAGGTAATAACTTTTAAATTAAAAAAAAAAATGGTCAAATGGTCAAAATATGTCTAAGTCCTAAGAAGATGGATTAGTCAATGGCCAAGTAAAAAGATAGAATTCAAACAAGTTAATAAATAAATGGATAAGGGTGGACCGGAGTAAATAGCAAGTTTTACACGCGTCAAAATTTCGAAACTTTCTGTGACTTGCTACCCACGATTTACCTTCCTATAAATAGGAAAGCGTGGCATGTTTAAGGCAACGGAAAGAAAAAAATAGAAAGTAGATAAGAGGACGCACGGGTGAGCATCTTGAGTGGTGGTGGACAGATAGGATAAATGAATTAATTTAAGGTGAGTTATATTCTACCTTGAGTTACCAAAAAGTATTTTACTTATATTTTGACTTACCAAAATCTATTTTATATAATTTATGTTTTATTAATATATTAATAAAAGTTATGTTTTATAAAAGTTTCAGCTACGTGGTTTTATTTCTGAACCCTATTTGCTTAAAAGTGAAACCCATGAATATGTTTGTTTTACTTTTAAAGAATATTTGGCTATGACCTTATATGAAAATATGTTTTGTGAGTACCACCACGGGAGTTCCATGCCTTGGGGGACTTAAATAATCATTGGCTAGTGTTTGACCACTTTGTGGTCCAGTGTTTGTCATGGATCCATTGACCAGTGTAGTGATTGTCACTTAGTGATGTACCGTGGTTACAATGATTATTTCAGTTTCTGACACTTAATTAATTTGTATATTCAACTCAACTCAATTTATGTTAATGTTTTAGCTTAAATAAATATCCATGGCCATTTTGTGCCCCTACACTCACAGTAAGATATTTCTCACTCTGCTATGTGCTTATAGCTGTTACCCCTTTCAGGTGATGAGGTTTAGCGGGATCAAGATGGAAAATGAATCGCTATGTTTTCTTGTTTTCTATCTTTTATTATTAGACTCTTGTAGTACAATAAAGTTCAAGTAACTATGTTTTAGTTCCTTTTAAATAAACAGTTGGTACCCAATTATTTATTTTAATTTATTTAATTTATCCGCTTGCGCTGTGACTACAGAATTATCCGAATTACATTATTTCTATCTTGTTACGACGCTGAGCCTTTGGATATCGGGTTTGGGTCGTGACAGAGAAGGTAATAGTGAGACCAAGTTCATATAACTGACCCACAGAGATAAGGTTCATTTTAAGAAAAAGAATATGGTAAGCATCAGAAAGAGACACAGTGGAAGTAGAGATTTGGCCAATATGACTAACAGGCATATGAGAACCATCAACAGTGTGTATAATGGGAGCAGAAGAGGATAATGACAAAGAAGAAAATAGAATAGAGTCAGAAGTCATGTGATTATAGCATGTAGAATCAAAATACCATGAAGAGTTACCTGAGGTTACTGAAAGAGCAGTAGAGGAAGGAGTACCAGATTTGTTGAGCACTTGGTGGACAATGGACTCAACATCATCCATAGAGAAGGATTGAGCAGAAGAACCCTCAAAGGTAACAACAGCACAACGAGAACTGTAGCCAGATTTGGACTAAGATCCAGAACGAGAAGCCCCTTTCTTAGATGAAGTAGTGGAGGGAACTCGAGGACAATTGCTTTGGAGATGGCCTGGAGCAGTCTTGTGACAAGTCAAACATTCGCGAACCTGGCAATGAACAAGAGAATGATTGGCTGGCAGGCCTCGGTTGCTACAATAACTGCATATGATTGGTTTTGAAGATGAGGAACTCTGAGAAGATGGTGCAGCAAGAACAGAATCCACGGCTGGAGATCTGAGACTTCCAAAACGAGTCTCCTCTGATAGGAGCTCAGTAATGGCTTGCTCTAAAGGAGGAAAGGGCAAACGCTGGAGCAAAGAAGCACGCACGAGCTCAAAAGTACTATGAAGAGCCATAAGAAACTGTAATAGGCGCTGATGATTCCGATAAATAATAAATAGTTGTGTATCATCAGAATGAGCCCATAGAGGTTCAGAAAGAACGAGCTGGTCCCAAACAGACGACATTTGGGAGAGGAAGTCATTAAGAGACTGACCTAGTGCCTGGAGCATGTGATGAAGAGTCTGCAACAGTTGATACTGATAAGCATATCCAGTGGTCTGATAACGTTTATTCAAGGAATCCCAAATTGCTTTGGCAAGAGAGGCTATGGAGTCATCATCCTGAAAGTGTCCAAATTGAAGGTTGATGGAAGGAACTGAGGTAGCCCGAAACCATGTGATAATTTGATAATTCTTACTTTCCCATTCGTCAAGACGGTTATCGAATGCAGATTCCGTCTCATCCTTCTTCTAGTTGGGTTTGGGAATAGCACCAGCAATGATTCGCCAAAGGCATTTGCCTTTGATGAAACTCAAGAGAGCTTGAGCCCAACTAACATAATTGGACCCATCAAAGATAAGAGAAAAAGATTGGATATTCTCTGTACGATCCATAAATGCCAAAACGGAGGTCACCAATAGATTCAGAAGGCTAAAAAATGTCAGGGGCAGGTAGGGCTGATGTCAGCACTGTGGCTGTGATGATGTCAACAATGAGGTAGTAGCGGAGTAGGGCTGACTTTAGCAGCTGAGGAGGGCTGATGTCAGTGGCTGAGGAATAGGGAAAACGGCTAAGAGAAGCCAACCTGATGCTAAGGGGAGACGACTGATGCGGAAGCCGAGTTCGGCTGATGCGGAAGCTGACGTCAGATCGGTTGAGGCGCCGAGGCTGAAGCCGATGGCGGCTAATGTCGAAGCCAATAGACAAGCTGACGTCGGATCGGCTGAGGCACTGGCGCGGAAGGACAGCTGATGCGAAAGTCGATGGGCAAGCCAAGGGAAGCCGGCTGAGATGACGCGTATGGGAGCGTGCTGAGAGTGAAAGTGGCGTCAACTGACGCGTTGGGCTTTGGAAGGCGCGTGAGGATGTGTACGGTGTCTGATGGAGCTGAATCTGGTGGCGTTGGTTTCGTCATGAAAAGACGAAAATGTGGGTATAGTCCAAATGTTGAAAGAGGAATGGACGAGATACGTAGAAACTAGCAGAAACTGACAGAGGATAGAAGCAATCTGCCAAAAAAACGAGAGGTAAAAAAAATGCTAGGAGAGAATCCTAGGCTATGATACCATGTTATGAAAGTAGAGAGACTGTATATTAAATTGTATAATGAAATACAAGAAGCTTGTATTTATAGGCTGAGAAGAAACCTAGATAAGTGTAGAAAAGAAGATAGAGATACATTAGAGATAAATATAGAAAATGAGATGAGATACATCTACAATACAGATAGATAAATAAAAATAATAATATATATATCTAACAAAGAGAAAAAAAATTGAAATTTAGGAAAGAAGATGAAGTGAGTTGAATATGAACAATATGTTAAGTGATTTGGATGTACCATGAGAAAAGAAATAATATTTTATTTTAGGATTTAATATATATTGTCTTTATTAATAAATTTATATTAAGATATAATAAAAATTAAAAATTTAATATTTTAATTAAGCGAACAAAGTTGTTGTTTAAATACAAATAGAACCACCCGCCTTAATGGGTCACCAACCCAAGACAATTCTTTTAATTTTGGGCCTTCTTTTGAATGATATCAGAGAAGGTTGAAAATCAAAGTTTTGAAGCCCTACAATATGCTTTAGTAAAAGTTGGGCGTATTACCAGACGGGCCCATTTGGTTGTTCCCCAAATAAGGACTGGGCCTTGTAGAATTAGCTCATATGTATTAGGTACTATTTGACATCCTCTACAAAAGTGTATTTTTTTTTATATTTTTTAATCTTTTTTGAGTTACAATATTTCTTTATATCTTTTTGTAAAAAGTGAAAAAATAAATATATTTAGATCATCTCAAACACCCTCTTAGATGTGTTAAAAATGAAACAAGTTATAATTGATAATATTCTTTTCTTTTTTTTTTGTTGTGTCCATACATGTAGGCTGTGTTTGGTTAGTGAATTTGATGAGAAAAAAAAAAAAAATGCAATCTCACTTTTTGTTTGGTTATAATAGGGAAAAAGAAAGTGAGGGAAATGAAATCACACTTTTCGTCTTTTGAGTTTACTTATGCTGTGTTTAGTTGGGAGATTTTAGAAGGGATTTGGAAATGAAAATGAAAAAGGTAGGTGAAATATGAATAAAATATGCTTACATTTCACGTAGTTTCATACACCTTTTCTCTTTCCTTTTTCAAATCCCTCCCCAAATTCCTTAACCAAACACAACGTTAGACTCTTTTCTTCTTCCATATTTCAATCAATCAAATATAGTTTAAAATTCGAAGCCTATCAATTCTTTCTCATTTTCTTTATATTTTTCTTTTCTTTTTTTTTTTTATTTCGCTCATCAAATTCTCCCACCAAAACGGAAGGATGATTCAATAATGTGGTCATTTGGGTCTAGGGGGGTTTGTAAAAAGACCCTTAAAGCGGCTCATTGAGCCTAGTTCGTTTAAACTGCTTCGACTCTAAACTTAGAAAAAGTCAAAAAGACACATTTTTCGAAAGCTCTATGACTCTAATGCCATCGACCCTATCAAAGTTAGTTAGGAATCAATCAATTTAACATGTTTTTGGTTTTTCTTCTCTCTTCTCTCTATTTTTTTTTTAAAATTTTAAATTATCCAAATTTTGTAATGATTTAAGACAACTTGCTGATTAATAAAATTTTGAATTCGCCTCTCTTTTGCTTTTAGCAGGTAGCTTGTATGAATTCATCAATTATTGACGTCTTGTTTTGAAAAATTGGCTAAAAGCTGATTTTTTTGGTTTTTTTTTTTTTTGAAAAAATGTATAAAAAAGTAGAGAAGTGATGCAACTCAACATAGGTTAAAAGCTGACTTTTGAATTCTAACCAAGTTCTCAAATTGAGGCTTAATCTCAATATTTTAAAAAGCCAACATATTTATAGAAGAATTTTATTAATGTATTCATTCTTCAATCAACGTACACGAAACATTCCCGAGTTTCTTCCCACTACATTAAAAACCATGATCGGGCCAACGATGAAGCCAAACACCGGGCTAAGACCTTAGGTTGAGTTTGGCAATCAATACCAATTCATGTTAGGAGAAATCCACTAGTACTAGAAGAATAGGCATGCCGATGGCCTTGTGACCTACTGGCATGGGTGTAGCACTTAAATGCTTGCAATGGTGAGGTTGGAGGTTCGACTCCCCAACGTACTAATTTAATCACTAATAATTGAATTTTACTGATAAAAAATAAAAAATAAAAAACAAAAAACAAAATAGGCATAGTTGTTCAAAAAAGTAAATAAATAAATAGTTATTCTAGAACAACAAAGAAAGATAAAAGATAAAAAAAAATAGCCATAGTTGTTTACACAAGGCAACTAAAACACTTCAAATATAAGACCAGGTGACAGACCTTTCATGAATAAAGAAGGGTACAAACTTTTATTATTATTATAATTAATAAGATTTGAATTTTGGGGTTTTCTAACTCATATATTACTATTTTAATTATCTGAATCATTCATCTTATAAGACCTGATAAAAATACTATTCATATAAAAAATCAAGTTGACCGAACAATAATAGTGGCATGATAGGATCACAAAATCATGCAAAATCAATTGGCGTTGATGTTTGATCAATTTGAATTTTTTGCATGCATCATATTATCAAAATGGACCCAAAATAAGACTATAATAAAACCCCAAGGGTTGGCCTAGTGGTGGAGGTTTGGGACTTAGGAGTTTGCTCGTCTTTAGGTCTCAGGTTCAAAACCTCTTAGGTGCTATCAACTTTTGTATTGGGCTAGTCCATACGGAGCTCTACTCTGGCTTTAAATGGGTCCCCCGCTAGTGGACGGTGGGATTGGTTTTTCAGGGATTAGTCAAGGTGTGCGCAAATTGGCTCGGACACCCTCAGTTATGAAAAAAAAAAAGAAAAAAAAAGAGAATATAACAAGCCAACTGTTCCGTTCAGTCTAAATACATGAATTGGAGGGAAACTGGGTCCATTTTTAAATAATGCTACATATAAACAGATTATACATTTTTCTTATCATGAGGCACAAAGGTCGTAGAACTTATATTAATAAATACATATGTGACTCATTTTTTTGTAAATAATAGCAAAGAAATTAGGTTAAAAATATGTTTAACATTTTCCTTTGATTTTTGAAATAAATATGAAAAGGTCCTTGCATGTGACACGGACTTTGTGCTTGTTAATTAAGTTGAAAACTTTACGTCAATCAATTGATTTTACATTTTAGCCAAAAATTAAAATTCAACCTTAATGTGTACTAGATTTGATTCACATTATTTTGTTCAACCATTGATACAGTAGGAATTGCTTTGAAATTCATAGAAGATTAATTTCTTTTACATTGTAATCAAAGATAGACAATTTTTAGATTATCCAATGTGTTCATACGCCATTAACTCAATCATTTCTTTTATGTTGTAATCAAAGATAGACCATTTTTAGATTATCCAATGCGTTCGTACCATTAACTCAGTATTATATGATGAACAAGTTGTTAGAAATGTTTTTGAAAGTTTTGGAAAAACATAATTTTTCCTCAATTTTTGTCTAATTTTTAGGTGGGACTCATGGGTTGAATTTCGCCGGTCTAAGTGGTAACGCGTTCTATGCCGTGTTATGATTCACGTAATATATTTGATTGCTCAAAACCATTATAGGGTGAATGAGAAATTGAAGCCAAAAAGAGTTCCATGAAAATTGTGTTTTTGGAGAAATTTTCTAAATATTTGGTTTAAGGCTTGTCCCACATTGATTTGGTAGACAAGTTTTGAGTGGGTTTATAAGACATGGGATTGGAACTTGGGGTAGGCCCCAAGAGGCACTCTATTTTTGTAGAGAGAGAGGTTATGGGCAAATGAGCTAGACCCATTGGACCCAAAAATCACCACGCCCGCAGTCATCGGGCTGGGTTTGAGCGCGGGTACGTGGTTGAATTGGGCTTGTTCGACCCAATACCTATCTTTTTGGGCAAAAAACATTTGAAATTTATTTTCTAAAATTAAATTCTAATTTTTTGGAATTTGAATTCAAAAATTGAATTCAAAATGGGCTCCATTTTGTAGACGTCCCCGAACGTCCCGAGAGGATGAATCCCTCATTCTGTTCATATGGGCTCACTACAGTTCAGGACTCAAAGTCACGGTCCTGTATCTAATCTCGCAGAGTGCAATGCAAGACCGACGAATCATCAAAAAGTCCAAATCCGGCAAATCATTTTTGAAAACAGATTTTTTGAAAGAAGTGCCAAACATGGACTGCTTTGCCAGATACAGAGTCGCCACCTAAATATTTTATTTTTGGAAAAATTTAGGAAACCGTGATTCGTTGCCTAAGGCTACGTGTCCGTCATCACCAAAGTTGCCTCGGCTCGGGAACTTGGGTACGATTGGGGAAGGTCACTTCGTGAGCACCCCCACTCGCCCGCTCAAAGATCGGCCTTTACTAACCATGATATCTAGTTTTGAAAACACTATGCATTCTTATTCCGGTTATTAGCCTAGATTTACTATGTGATACGCACAGCATATAAGTATAGACTGGATCGCCTGAATTGGAACGAAACATTTCATGTTTGTTTATTTGAAAATGGTTTGATGGTGCTACTCGTAAGTAGGCTAAGACATGGATTTGCCACCCTCGGGTGGGCTTAGAAAACATGATTTTGCCACTCTCAAATGGGCTTAAAACTCGCATTTAATGAATTGTTCCAATCCAAATAACCCAACCTTCACTCACAGGCATTCAGCCAGTTATATCACATAAGCAATTAGCCTCATGGTAAGCATGCTATCATGGCAGTCACTCACACACATGCAAGGATGCTAAAGCATAAGTACTTACTGAGTACTCCAAGCCCAAACAGAAGCTATGTTAGAAATCCATGCATGATCCTAACTATACAGAAATGCCTAGTGCAACATATGCAAAAATGCAACTACAATAGGCTCGACTATCCTAAACATGGCATATGATTATGCTACAGCTAACACGTATTCAATTTGGAATTGAAATACAAATGCAGTTAGTATGATGCGCCGAGCCCGGTGCATGCAATACAGATGAATGAATGCAAACATGCGAGCATAAGTATGCTAATTGAAACATGCCCTAATCTAACCATCATAAGCTGGTAAATAAAAAGGAGAAAGACGTGGGGTTGGAAGACATACATCACACGCACGCACACTTATTACAGTTGTGCCCTTGCTCGGAGGGTCCGAATAATATACAGTCCGAATGAATAACGAATTACAATTAATTATTACACAACCACTAACTAATTAACAAATTAGCTAAGTAAGCAAATAAATTAAATGAATGTGACTGCCTCGGCTCTGTTTTGGATGATAATGGATGCATGCATGCTCGATGCGCTTTGTCGGTAAATTCTATCGCGATACCTTGCCTCGCCATTGTTTGCAGCTGATTTTAGGAACTTACACAAAGCTCGAGGAGGCTGAAACTCTACCTTGGGAAAGCCACCGACCAGGTATTGGCTTGGAAACCCCTTGCCGACCACCCCTCATGGTGAAAACCAAAAAAGGTGGTCGATCTACCAGAAAACCTGGTCGGCCAACCACTTTCTGCCCCTGGACTCTGGTTTTTTTGCAACAAAGGCAAGAAGGAGAGAAAGCAATGTATTTTCAACATATGTGTGCGCGACCACTCCTCCCCGTCCTTGCACAAGCTCTAGGGAGCGTGGCCCTCGGTTCTCGAGCCACCAATCACGCATCTCGATGCATGATGGCCGAGAGACCGAATTGCACATTTTAATAAGACATGAATGCAAGTATGAACATATGAAGCCAACAATTCTATCATAGATAATCAAGAACGTCAGGGACCGGGAATCGAGGCACGTTTCGTCACTTGGAGTACGAAGCGCCCCTCGTTTCCCGTGCTTGGACTAAACCCTATTCCAAGCACCATGCAAATAGAATGGCATGCACAATGTGACTAACATGCAACCTAGCATACGTAATGCTATGGACTGAAATGGCATGCACAATGCGCGTGATGTAACATGGCATACACAATGCTCTAAAATGTAACCTAGCATACGCAATGCTATGGACTGAAATGGCATGCACAATGCACGATGGACTTACGCCAACATGAGTGGACCTCAGCCACACTCACATCAGTGGCCATGAGATGGAAAAGAGACAACCGAAATGCGTGCACACGTGCACGTATACCGAGGACCGAACCTAAGGCATAAAATGCCACTCTACCAAAGCATGGCAAGGGATGAAAGATGGCATACAAACATGTAATTTCCAGCACTGAAACATGATGCTAAATGGTCCTGAAACATGGAAATATGGCACCCGATGCATGAAATAAGTCCCGAAACTCAAAGCTAGGCACATGTATTGAATTAGAACTATGCAAAGCAAGCATTATTTGGCCATGAAGTACAAAGACAGAGCCAAGGCAGTCCCAAAACATGCACATTTCTAGTTTAAAGCATGGCCAAAAAGTGCTAACATGATGGACTAAAATAGCATCCAAATTTGGCTAGCAAGCATGTTTTACATGGCATGTATATGAAGCGTATGAGAACTCATCATACCAGCCAAAAACAGTGAATAAAACATGACAAAACATGCCCAAATAACCACTGAAATGCATCCAATGCATGCAAAAATGATGAGCTTCTTTGGAGGGCCATGCAAAGGGGTTACTCAACACATACAACAAGGACATTTAGCATGGAAAAACCAACTCTGGAAATCAAATATGACAAGCCTAAAACTCACCAAATTGGCCCTGAAATGGGTCAATGAAACATACAATGAAAGGCCCCCTCAAAAGGCCTTGAATGGAATTGTTTTACATATGCATTATAGACATAAAATAAGACCAAAAGGGCCTTGGATAGAGCTAAGGTAGACCTCAAAACCCTCAGGATGAGGCCTGGAACATGACTTCAAAGCATGCAAAAAGGGGTCCCTTTGGAAGGTCAACAAAGCTAGTAAAGAGAATGAGGGGTGAGAGGGTCACCCCTCTATAATTTTGAAGCTCAAAGGTACATCTAAGCCACTAAAAATCCACTGGATTTCAGTGGCTAATAGGCCAAATCAAGGCTAATGCAAGTGCTCACATGCATAGCTCGAAACATGAGGAAATAAGGCATGAAAGGGGGTAGATGAACCCAAAAAGAAAAAGTATCTTAAACAAACATGTTTATGAGCTCAAAAGGAAACTTTTTCTAGTTTATGAAAAATCTCGAAAATGCTCACAAGTAGGACTAAGATATGATGCAAAATAGGCCTACAAAGAGGGATAAAGAATACAAGGATGTAGGAGACCTCAAACAGAAAAGTGTCCTTAATAAATATTCAATAGGAGCTCAAAATATGATACTTTTTAGTTTATGACAAAGTCCAGAAATATTTGCAAGTAAGGCTAATCAATGGAGCAAAAAAATGCAAGTTTAAGGTAAATAGGTGCTTACCGTTGAAGAGCAGCAAAGCTGGAGCTTTTGGACCAAGTTGGTGAACCTTCAACCCTTGAAAATCAGTCCCAAAGTACTGGAATGGATGGAGGAGATGTTGTGCTAAGGGTTGGTGTGCAAATGGTGCAAGAATATTAGGGTTTGGAAGCTCAAGTGTAGAGATATAGAGAAAGAGAGAGTTGTAAGCCTTCAAAGGGGTTTAGCCCTTACAATGGAAGATCAGCCTCCCCTTTATAGAGGAGAGGCTCCAAAATATCTTAAAATGGCTTCACATATCCTCCATGGAGGGTGGTCCAATTGCCTCACAGCTGGCACAGCTGTGATGCATTCAGAGAGGGCAAAAAACAAGAAGCAGGCCGGCCAATTCAAGTGGCCGGCCGGCCACTCCCCCTAGTCGGCTGACCAGGGGTCAAAAGGTTCAAGAAGAATTTCTGGCTAGCCACCCCAAAAAGGTGGCCTCCCAGATGAGTGTAACACAGCTGTGTAGTGAAAAACTAAAAAATGTGACCCAAGAGAGAGAAAAACTAGCTTTTTAGCAAGGTTCAAAAGGGTCAAGGTGAATTACTGGTCGGCCTACCCATATTGGTGGCCTCCCAGATGAGCACAACACAATGGTGGTATGAAAAGCCAGAAATTATGGCTCAAAAGTGAGAAAAATAAGCTTTTTGTCAGAAAAATCGGCTTTTGGAGAGAGAAAAAGTGAAAATTGGTTTTTCAGGGGAATAGGTGGCCTCCCACCATCCTACCACCTCCCTAGCAATGAAAATAGGGTCCCTACCAAAAATGGACCAAGATGGGTGCAAAACGAGGGTTCGAGGGCCAAAACGCGTAGTCTGGGGCCCCGAAAACAGGCTGTCAGGCACCGGAAGTGGTGTATGACCACGAAGGTGGTCTCCCGGACCACAGTGTCCCTCTAAAGGGAGGAAATAAGGTGTGTGCCAAAAATCGAGCAATCGGAGGTAATTAAGCGGTCCCGAACCGAGACACACGACCGACGGCTTCGAAAACCGAAAATTGGGCTCCAAACGGGAAAAATGGCCTACGACCACGAAACGTAGCCTACGGCCACTGAGAGATGGTCTACGAGACCTCTCCCTCCCTTCGGGAAGAGAAAATAGAGAAAACAGGACCTGGTTCGTAAATCGAGGCAAAGCACAAAAGAGCCTCGAAGTTCGGAGGCAAGGCTCGCAGCCGAGACTCTAAAACCTTAGAACGAGCACAATATGCATCATCACCGAGCGCTCAATTGGTGACGTATGAGTTTTAAGGTCGGTCAAAAATGGGGTGTCTACAGTTGCCCCTCTTTGACAGAACTCGAAAGTCGTAATTGACGGGAGTGAATGTCAAAGCCCAGAGACGACCCATTTTTGACAAGGCCGAAGACTTAGACAAACAAACAAGATAACACAGATGTGCCCGCAGGCATGCCCGCAAGCAGGGGGCAAGATGCAAAATGATATGCACAAAACCGGACGTACCTCATGATCATGCAAAGCAGCAAGCTGTAATGAAGTGCACACGCAACAGTTTTAAGCAAGAATGCAAAGCAACAACTACATTTCATGCAGTTTAAGGATACGGAGAATTATTCAATTCTCGCCACGTTTCACACGGAGAAGATACAATACTTGCGCAATTCGTCTAGTTGCACCAGCTTCAAATGAGCCGTACATACAATATTGTACCTACAAAAGAGAGAAACTTAACAAGCACAACATAGTTAGCAACACATGTTCAACGCTACATCAAATGCAGGCAAACATGGTGCCGATGGGAAAGTGCATCGCAATGCGAGAGACATGTGCGTGACAACGCAAGCTAAGCGTGAGGGTATGACAATACCAATGAAACATGCACAACAATGCAAGTGGTATGCATGAGAATGCAAGTGGCGTGCATAACAATGCAGGGTAAGTGCAAATTTGAATGCGTGTTTGACGCGAAATAACGAGCAAAGAAATGCAAGTTTCGACGAGTGCGACTCAATCGCGACCTCCGGTTTACCTCACGGAAGGGTCACAACGTGCTCAAAAAGGATACATTTTGCTCTTGACGAGTGACGATGAAACACACATCGAAAGATGGAGTTGAAGTTCCCGCGGAGGGATTTCGCGACGAAAAGTGCACTTTTCTTGTACTTTCTTGGGTGCTGGGGGCTCCAATGACTACCAAAATTTGCAGAGACCTTGGAGACCCTCTTGGGAACACCACCGACCAGGTTTGGAGTCCACTGGAGGCCACCGACTAGGTTTGAGTGCAGGGGGTGGTCGGCCTACCAGAAAAGGTGGCCGGCCGACCACCTAGCCCAAATCTGGGGCAATTTGGTACTTTCACACTTGGATTTTTAAGTATACTCGGCCAAAGCTCTTTTTGCTCACATCTTTCGATCCGAAATCACCTTCTCCTCCTTCCTAAACTATTTTCTCCCTTAGATCTGCGCTCTATACGCATTTTCCAATGCCCCACGCAAAGTTGTTTCGCGAAAACTTTCAGTTCTCTTCACTTTGAACCGATTAAATTTTGATTTCGGAGCTTCTTTTCTCATTTTCACCACTTGAGGTAAGTTTGTCTCAATATTTGGAAGATTTTCTCGGGAGTTGACTTTTGTTGACTTTTTTCAATTTTGGCTCATTTCGCTCATTTTTGCAGATTCCTTGAGATGGCGGGTCAATTTCCCCATGGCGGAGGTTCTCCAGATGCCAGAGGCGATCCAGATATCATGTCTCTGCCGCCGAGGATTCGGCCATTCATTCCCGAGAGGTATGACCCTCCGGCACACGTCCTTCCTCAGGCAGTTTTTTATCACTTTACCGACTTCGATCCTCGAGCTCCTGTGGACCTGCTACTGCGGGAGCCGGAGTCCCATCTCTCTCATCAGGCACGAGAGGTATGTACTTCACCTTTTTACATTTCCTGCCTTAATTCTGCATTTTCTGTGCATTTCATGCTATGTATGCTTATTGCTCGTTTTGAACACATTTGTATGCCATACTTCTGCTCATTTTGAACACGCAGCCCACATTATTTTCGAAATCTGAACACACAGCCCAAATTTGCTTGTGAACACGCAGCCCAAACTTTAAATTTCTGAACACGCAGCTCATATTTGTTGAGAGTTAGACACGCAGCCCAAACTTTGAATTTCTGAAATCTGAACACACAGCCCAAATTTAATCGTGAACACATAGCCCACATTTGTTGAAAGTTGAACACGCAGCCCAAACTTTAAATTTCTGAACACGCAGCTCATATTTGTTGAAAGTTGGACACGCAGCCCAAACTTTGAATTTCTAAAATCTGAACACACAGCCCAAATTTAATCGTGAACACACAGCCCACATTTGTTGAAAGTTGAACACGCAGCCCAAATTTAATTGTGAACACGTAGCCCACATTTGTTGAAAGTTGAACACGTAGCCCAAACTTTAAATTTCTGAACACTGAACACATATTTAATTGTGAACACGCAGCCCAAACTTTAAATTTCTGAACACTGAACACATATTTAATCGCAGCTCATATTCAATTGTGAACACACAGCCCACATTTGTTGAAAGTTGAACACGCAGCCCAAACTTTAAATTTCTGAAATCTGAACACACAGCCCAAATTTAATCGTGAACACACAGCTCACATTTGTTGAAAGTTGAACACGTAGCCCAAACTTTAAATTTCTGAACACGCATCTCATATTTAATTGTGAACACGCATCCCACATTTGTTGAAAGTTGAACATGCAGCCGAAACTTTAAATTTTTGAAATCTGAACACACAGCCCAAATTTAATTGTATTTGATTTGATTTGCACACAGCTCATATCTTTCATTTACACACAGCTTATTCATTTCATTCTGAAACTGAATACATGTGTTCATTATGAATGCAGATGTCCTCCTGTGTTACACGGGGATACGGTTCCATTGCTACGAGGGAGTGGTATGCGGAGCTCCCGGAGGCCGTCCGCGATTGGGTTGATCTAGCAGGGTTCGGGCCCTTTTGTATCGGGATATCTCGCTATCTAGCTAGCAGGACGTTGATGGGCGCCCTGGTGGAGAGGTAGTGGGACACCACTAACTCCTTTCATTTCTCATCTGCCGGGGATATGACTATGACCCCATTTGACTTCGCCGTGTTGACAGGCCTCGACGTGGGAGGCTGGGCGATCCCCTACGATGAGGACATGGGTGAGTGAGAGGCTGCTTGGGCTTATCTGTTGGGAGCTCGCCCACCGGTTGACCGATCTTCGGGCCGGGTTCGATACACCTGGTTTTCTATACAGTTCAGGCATACTGAGCCCGAGACTCCTGAGGAGATTGCACAGTACGCTCGAAGATTTTTCATGCTCCTCTTCGGGACCACTCTGTTCGTTGATAGGGGGAACACCATTGGGCTATTTCTGCTGAGTGCCCTGGTAGACCTCTCGCAGGTTAGTCAGTATGACTGGGGTGGTGCCAGCTTGGCTACCCTCTATTGCTACATGAGCGCGACCTCCCGCGGACGGGGGAACATAGTCGGCGGCTACTGGAGAGCCTGGGAGGTACCTTCTGCCCTTCTTGACTTACATTTCTGCTTTTCATTATCTGTACATTGCACGCACGATACACTTTACATTCTGTACTCACATTCTGCATTCAGCATTCTGTATTCGGATTCTGCACTCAGCATTCTGTATTCTGTATTCTGATGGCTTTTGCACGGTTTTCCACAGTTATGGGTTTTTGCGTACTTCCTGACGCTAGCCCCAGAGCTCGAGGTGGAGGCGCCCCTTATGACCCCCTACTCGCTCGTTTTCGAGGGCCAGTACCGGTTGAGACCTCGGGAGACCCTCCCCTACCTGCGGCAGTATTTCGACACGGTGCGGCCGACAGAGGTAATTCAGAACTCTCAGTTCTCCATGTTTTCATCCTTGATTTATTTTGCACATCTACGATTTCTGATCGGCTTATGCATTGGTTATCTGCAAATCACCTGGCAGCCCTGGGTGCCTTTGGGTGAGGACCTCCGATTTCAGCTTGCCGGAGGATGGGCCACCTCCCGGTATAGGATCTTGTTTGAGGGTCCGGTTGGTAGGGCCTGGTTCCTGGGGGAACGCTTCCTTCACCAGACTATGGGCTACTCCGAGCAGAGTGTCCCTGCAGCACCTCCGGTCGACATGCGGTCCGCCAATAGGCTCACTCCCCAAGGTGTTACTGACGCCAAGTTGGGCACCGATGTATTGCTACACGTGGAGGACGGGGAGTACGCGACCTACCGTCATACATATTTGATGCCTCCATTGGCAGGTGTCCGTATCCCCACAAGGAGGTCTACTGGCACGCTATCCTCGAGTCGCACCCGAGCTAGGGACATTCCTTCGACCAGTAGGGCTGGTACATCTAGGGGTGGGGCTGGACTGGTCCCCCCGATTCCCCCGACTTATCATCATGCAGGATGGCCAGACATTCCGACCGAATTAACGAGTTGGCGATACGGGAGCTCCTACCCGATTCCGATAAAGCCTCCTATGCCTGATCATCGATATGCCAGTGACCCTGACTCACCACCAGTAGGCTTTACTGCTTTTCATTTATCACTCAGATACTTAGGCATTCCTTCAGTCATTGATGATCTGAGATTGTATTTGCAGCCACCCAGAGAGTACATGGATGGGATGCTCGGATTAGTGGCCTCGCTCGAGAGCATGGTCTTGCGGAGAGAGGCGCGACTGTCCATCCTCGGTTTCCAGGTACTCTTTAATTTTCTCGCATTTATCATACTTCTGATGACATATTGAACTTGAACATCTTACTATATTGATTGACTGTATGTATAGAGCACACCTGACACACACCACATTCATGTACTGTATCTGCATGCACCCACTTCATGTAGTTTTCTTGCAACTGCATCTGATATACATACTTTGGCTGATGTATTGTACTCTTTCTTTTCAGATGCCTCCGTTACATACCGGGCCGCAGGCCGGGCCATCTGGGCCTTCCCGAGGAGCTGGGCCATCTAGGCCTTCTCGAGGAGCTGGGAGAGGGGAGTCGTCTCACAGACGAGGTGGGCGCAGAGCACCTATCATAGAGGAGGAGTCCAGCGAGGAGGAGGAGCCTACGCATCCCCAGTCAGAGACATCTGCTGACAGAGAGGGTGGTTCCGGTTCCGGTTCTGGTTTTGGAGATGAGGCCGAGGAGGATCCCGAGGATGACAGCTTTAACTCAGATGGCGATGATAGTGCTGAGGCTGCACCGCAGAAGAGGACGAAGAGGGCCTTTTACTCCTGTGCTTGATAGCATTGATGCAACTGTTCCCTGCTTTATTTGCCTTTTTTATTAGTAGTTGCAGCACATTGTACATTATTAGGCAGTTTTATTTTCTGTAAAACTTATACCCTTGTTGTAAAATGTTGTAACAAAGGAAGCATGATGGAATGAAACAGCTTTTATTCAAAAAGTGTTACATTTTATGTTCTTGCATCGCATCGCATCATTTTACTCAAAATGAGATTTGAATGAAAATTGAGCATCGAAAATTCGCCAAGTCAGGTAGTGAACCGACACAACAAACTAAACAACTTAACTTACTAAGAAACAACAAAACCTTAGCAAGTTTACAACTCGATAAACAAGACACAACAACGTTGATTAAACAGAGAGTAACAACTCAATATACAAAACTCGACAGCTCGACAAAACTTAACAACTCTATAAACTTGACAACTCGACAAACGAAACAACAACTCGATAAGCAAAACAACAACTCGATAAGCAAAACTTAACAACAACTTTAATAAACAAAATGCATTTCAGACGATCTGGGTGACGGAACGCATCCGAAACAGAGGGAAACTCGCACCTTTAACATTCCCGATGCATGGAAATGCTAGGAACTCACTTTTAGAAGCTAGGAAAAGACCAAAGGGGTGTTTTCCTCCATGGCTGACCACTTTTGGGAGCTGGCTGACTAGATTTTTCATTTGGAGACCAAGGGGGGTGGTCGGCCTACCAGAAAAGGTGGTCGGCCGACCACCTAGCTTAGTAACCATCAGTTTTTCGACACGTGTCCCCCGAACAGTGCCTTATCCTCTTTAAAAGTCCTAGCTCCGTGGCTCATTCATTTCACCTCAGTTTTGCACCAAAATGGAGGCGTTTCTCGTCGAAAATCTCGCAGCTTGGATTGCTACTTTAGACGGCTCGGAAAAGTTGAACTTCCGAGGCTTTGGCTTGAATACACTATTCACGCTGAGCCGTACTTCGCTGCACCTTCCTTTTCTCCATGCTGCGGCGAGGTTTTAGAACCCGATAACACATGTCTTTAGCTTCGGCGGGCAAGAGATGTCTGCGACCTTCGAAGATTTTCAAGTTTTGATGGAATCTGAACGCCATGAAGAGATTTTGTCCCAGTTTCGCTTCGGTCACGCCCAAGCTTAAGGACAGATGTGTGGGCTCACCATGCATGATGCTCGGTCTCTGATCTGCAACGGGGAACTGGATATCCTTGGCTTGATTCATCGCTTTTCTGATGCCGGTAACCGCGGTGACCATCATTGGCAAGGTTTTGGACAACACGCCCTTTGCTTGTGCATGCTATCTCACTTTTTGCTTGCCCCGGGCTTTAGCGGATCTAGCATTCGTCTAATTGAAGTTGCTCAAGGCTTGAAGGAAGGAAAGAGCTGCATTGTCATGACATTGGCCGAGACGCTGATGGGCTTGGATGCTTTCTATCGCCGAGAGACGACCAGATTCGCGGGGAGTCCACTACTGCTGCAGGTAATGTTTCCCACTCTTTCTCACATATATTGCTCACATCACTTGACCCTTAGGCTCAATTTTTCTCACAAAACCCTTTTCTCACTTTTCTCTCATCGTACGTCTCTCTATTCTTTATTCTCTCATTTTTCATCCCTCCCCAGGTGTGGTTGATGGACAAATTACAGATTGTGGAGTCTTGCCCTGCATACTTAGCTCGCGACTACTTTTTCCGACAACGCCTGGTCGATGCCCTTGATGAGGGATGGTGGTACAACTGGATGTGCAATTTGTCTGCGAACCGCATCATTTGGCGCTGCCCTTGGCTCGATCTGCCGGCGATGAGTTACAACATGACCCGTTAACCTGGGATTCAATTGATTGGCATGACACACTGTGTCTTCTATTTTCCGTTCCGGTTCTAACGCCAATTCGGACATGATCAAACTTGCCCTCCAGAGGGGATAGAGTATCCTACTGCATTCTCAGTTCGAAGTGCACAGCTTGCCCGGTATGCCACAGCATGGAGGACTAGAGAGCTCCTGGCCCCTGCTCCCACTTTCAGTTGCACTTTGTCTGATGAGTGCTTGGATTGGCTCAATGAAGAGGCATAGGAAGGGCCTGCTTTGGCATTAGAGGCTTCGACCAGCTCTGGGAGAGGGCGCAGGAACATCTGACTTAGCTATGCTCCAGATTTATTGCTTTATTCGTACTTTAAAGTTTTCTTTATGATTGTAATAAAAAGCAACTTCAATTTGTATGCAAGAGCAGGAGAACTCTGTATTGAAATCAATGAAATTGAAGGTTGTGAGTACTAAAAATTTTCCGCTTTGGTCTAAAAAATGGTCTAAGTTGTACAAAGATTAATTTTGAACAAAGTCAACTTTTATTGAAACTTTTCAAAACCATTTTCGATATGGATCAGAACTGGACACATCTGAAATCTGTCACTGAGATGCACAACCCCGGATCCTAGCAACTGGAAAGTTGCCCCTAGTCTGAATAGTACCGAAGCACTGCACAGTAACGGAAAGTTGCCCCTAGTCTGAAGAGCACTGCACCGGAGATCATAACCGAACTCTTGAATGCTGAATAGACAAAGATGGCTGAGATGATCAAATGAACGAAGTTGATCGGGGAAAAGTTTATGGCTGAACTTCAGGATGAAGTTGCCTACGTATCCCAGAGATGGGAATCAAGCCTTACGTAGTTCAGGCTTAGGTTCACTCGAGTATGTTTACTCTCCTTTTACGCTCTAACTTTTGCCAAGGCCACCCTTTGTGGGTTTTCAACCTTGCGAGCTTAGTTTTTATAATTTTCATTTTTTCAATGCTTTAACTTTTGCCTAGGTCGCCCTTTCGGGTTTTCGGCCTAGCGAGCCTCTCAGGGGTAATATTTATTCAACTTGTCCATGTTGATCGGTTGGGAGAACTCTAGGCCATCTAGATCCATTAGAACCACAGCTCCACCTGACCAGATAGCTTTGATGATATAGGGACCAGTCTAATTGGGTCTGAACTTGCCCCTTGGGTCGTGGATGGGAGCTCGGTTGTCCTTGAGAACCAAATCTCCTTCTTTTAGATTCCTGGACTTAATTTTCTTGTTAAAAGCCCTGGAAATTCTACGCTGATAGCCTTGAACATGGTACAGTGCTTTCTGTCTGTGCTCGTCAAAAAGCATGAGTTCTTCAAATCTGTTCTGTTGCCAATCTGCTTCGGCTATTTGACACTCAGCCAATACTCGCAAAGACGGAACCTCAATTTCAATAGGTAGAATGGCCTCCATCCCATAAACTAATGAATACGGAGTCGCCCCAGTAGAAGTTCTAATTAAAGTCCGGTACCCCCACAGAGCAAACGGCAGCTTGTCTGGCCAATCTCGGTAGGTTTCCACCATCTTCTGCAATATGTGTTTGATATTCTTGTTGGCGGCCTCGACCGCTCCATTGGTTTGCGGTTGATATGTAGACGACTTATAAAAAGCCACGTTGTATTTCTCCAACAAGTCAATCACTTCCTTCTTGAAGTGGGAACCATTATCTGAAATGACCTCGTTTGGGACCCCATAACAACAGATGATGTTGTTTCTGATGAATTTTACAACATGAGACGCCTTCAACACCGCATAGGATTGGGTCTCAACCTACTTTGTGAAATAATCTATCGCGACCAGGATGAACTCATGCCCATTCGACCCCTTCGGGGGTAACAGCCTCGATCACATCGATTCCCCAAATTGAAAATGGCCATGGCGAAGTCATATTGTACAGCTTCGATGGCGGGATGTTCATGCGATTTGCATGGATCTGACATTTGTGGCATCGCCGAACAAAGCCGATACAATCCTCCTCCATGGTGGACCAGTAGTAACCCTGTCTGAGGATCTTTCGTGTCAACATTACTCCGTTCATATGCGCACCGCATTCCCCTCCATGGATGGCCTCCATTAGGCGTTTTGATTCTTCAGTTTCAACGCACAGCTTATGCATTCCCAGATGACCTCTCTTATATAATTTACCTCCGCAGATGATGAACTGAACGACCATTCTTCTTATTGCCCTTTTGTTCTTGGCATTTGCCTCTAGTGGATACCCCTCTTTCTCCAAGAAATTCCAAATATCGTAATGCCAGGGGTTGTCATCTTGAACCTCATCTATAGTAGCGATTGATTCATATGCTGGCGTAAACTTCTGATCAATGATGACTGGACGCATTCGGACTCTAAATCGGATGTCTATCATAAAAGATAGATTTGCTAATGAATCTGCGAATCTGTTGTTCTCTCTTAACAGATGAGCGAAGTTTAACTTCTCAAACCGAGGAATTAATAAATCCAAGGTCTGGTGATACATCATCATTTTTTCTTCTTTGACTTTCCAATCTCCTTTCGCTTGAGATACAACAAAGTTTGAGTCCCCGATGACGTCCAACCGTTTTGCCCCTAATTCCAGAGCTGCTTTTAGACCGGCAATGCATGCCTCATATTCTGCTTCGTTGTTCGAGACTTTGAATTGGAGCTTGAATGCTAAAAAGATACGGGAATTGTCGGGTGCTATCAGCAACGCTCCTATCCCATACCCGCACTGGTTGGACACTCCGTCGAAATACATCGTCCAAAACTCGTCGTCCATATGCAAAATGGCCTCATCTGGGAATAAGTACTCAACTGCCTCACCCCCTTCCACTGGATGATCGGCTAAGAACTTTACTACTGCTATTCCCTTGACCGATTTGCGCATCACATATTTTAGATCGAATTTGGAAAGCAACAACAACCAACGAGCCAGCCTACCCGTAAGCGCCGATTTCTCGAAGAGATATTTGATGGGATCTAATCTCGAAACCAACATTACGGAGTGAGCTAACAGGTAGTGCCACAGTTTCCTAGTAGCCCATACCAAGGCTAAGCAAGCCTTCTCTAATGGTGTGTAGCGAGTCTCATACTCTAACATCTTCTTGCTCAAATAGTAGATGGCCCTCTCCACTTTATCCTCTGATTCTTGCGCGAGCATACAGCCCATTGTGGTCTCAGTTACTGAAAGGTACAATATCAACGGTCTCCCCGGCTCTGGCGGTGACAACATGGGTGGGTTCTGTAAATATTCCTTGATCTTTTCAAAAGCAGCTTGGCACCGACCGTCCCACTGGAATTTCTTTCCTTTCTTTAGGAGACCAAAAAGTGGTTCACAAGTCAAGGTTAATTTTGAGATAAATCATCTTATGAATTGCACTTTGCCCAGAAAGCCTCGCACCTCCTTTTCAATCCTTGGTGGTGGCATTTCTAAGATGGCCTTGATTTTGGAAGGGTCGACTTCGATACCTCTCTGTGTAATGAGAAACCCCAGCATTTTCCCTGCTGTAACACCAAACGTACATTTCTGAGGATTTAGCCGTAACCAGAATTCTCTGATCCTTTGAAAGAACTTTTGCAAGGTGGTGTAGTGGCCCTCTCTTTCCTTGGACTTGACAATCATGTCGTCCACATGTACCTCAACCTCTTTGTGGATCATGTCGTGCAATATTGTGGTCGCGGCCCGTTGATATGTAGCTCCAGCGTTCTTCAGCCCAAATGGCATTACCCTGTAGTAATAAGTCCCCCACGGGGTGGTGAATGCAGTATTTTCTCGGTCTTCAGGTGCCATCACTATCTGGTTATAGCCCAAAAAGCCATCCATGACCGAAAGCAAAGCATGCCCTGCTGTGAAGTCCACCAACTCATCGATATGCGGCAAGGGGAAGTCGTCATTCGGACTGGCTCTGTTCAAATCCCTGAAATCCACGCATACCCGGATCCTACCATCTTTCTTTGGCACCGGAACGATGTTGGCCAACCAAGTTGGGTATTCGGATACCAGCAGGAAACCTACATCAATTTGCTTGGTGACCTCTTCCTTAATCTTGAGAGCCCAGTCCGGGTGGATCTTTCTGAGTTTTTATTTAACGGGTCAGGCCTCGGGGTCAAGAGGGATCCGGTGCTGTACAATCTCAAGATCAATTCCAGGCATGTCTTCGTAGGACCACGCGACAACATCTTTGAAATCTTTTAATAAAGCGACTAAGCGCTCGCGTTCCTCCAAAGACAACATGGACTCGATCTGGACCAGCCGCGGGTCCTCCTCAGTACCGACATTCACAGTAGTGATTTCATCCATTAAGAGTTTAACAAATCTTTCCTGCTCTTATTCAATTAAGCATTGCAAAACCGGAGGAATTTCTTCCTCGTCATTTTCATCAAAATTTTGAACGTCTGAGTTAATGCAATAAATCAAGGGCACAGAAAAGTACTCATAAACCACAGCCACATCATTCTCATTAAGCACATCCAAATCGTCCGATTCTTCAGTTACAACAGACTCAAAAGAGAAAGAAAAAAACGACTTGGACAGGATTGTGGTATCCGGGTTATCATCCCTAGGAATACCGGACTCAGACTCAGTCGAGCTGGAACCTGATTCTGACTCAACAGACTCGGTGGAATCAGATTCCGGCTCACTACCTGACCCGGTGCTGCTTGACAAAAATCTTTCTTCATACTGCCAGATGAGAGAGGGTGCGATAGATGCATCCAAAATGTTTGCTGGTAGGCCCGCAGCCGTTCCATTCCCGATCATGCATACCGAGAAGTTATCCCCCAAGCACTTCTGTTCGATCGGAGGATCTGAAAGTAGACACGCCAGCGCTACCCCCATCTCACTTTCGGCGTCCTCAGACTCTATTTTCTTACTCTCTGTTTGCTCTTCGGCAACGTCATCCCCGGGTAATTGCAGGTCAAAGAAGATCTCAAACCCCGGCACGCGCTTCCTCTCCGCGTTCAGCCACGGCTCTGGGAAGCCACAAAACGGAAAGTCCTCCCCCTCTCGGATGAAGCGTCCGTTTAGGGTACCCTGAATGGGCCGGTGCATTAAGTCAAAAGGTTTCCCCACCTTCTTCGCTCTGGCTCTCCCAGCCATCTCCTTACCTTTCCTTATCCAATCCTCTCTGGTGGGCAGATAACCCAAGCCAAAGGTATGTGGGTTGTGTGGCACCTCGGCTAATGCTGCGACGCCCTTCCGGCCGCTCTTTCCCAATCCCATCCCGGGGATATGTTGATGCTTATTCATGAGGTAAACTGATTGAGCACTGACATACACCCCCTCATTAACAGCTAAGATGTTCTGCACGACCTGGGCCTCAGCTAGGGTAAAACCAGATAAGAACACATCCTCCATACCGTGCTCAATTTCCAGGACTAGCGTAGACATCTCCGGCGGTGGATGGATCGATGAATTCCCAAAAACGATGGCTACTCCCTTCTCATGGGGGTATTTCACCATTTGATGCAAGGTAGAAGAAACTGTCTTCACTTGATGCAGCCACGGCCGCCCCAAGAGTAGATTGAAAGTGGCGGGAACCTCTAGGACGTGAAAGTCAATTTCATGCTGCCCCGGCCCAACCTTGGTCTGAATTTTCGCTGTCTCCATGACTTCTTTGCTTATGTTGTCGTATGCCCGAATCACCTGGGCTGTTGGCACAAAGTTCGCGATCTTTAAACCGATTCCATAGGCAGTCCTCGCTAGACACACATTGATGGCAGACCCTGTGTCGACAAGCACCACGGGTATCCACTTGTTCCTGCACTCTACGGAGATGTAGAGTGGCTTGTTATGGTTCGCACCCTCAGGTGGCATCAACATCGGGGTAGCTCTTCCCGGAAAAACTAAACCCACCAGCTGTTCGAGCGTGGTGTCTATTGAGAGCTTGGCCTTGTCCATGGCTGATAAGACAACTTGTCTGTGTACTCGTGATGCCATAAGAAGTCCCCAGATGGAGATGTCTGCTTGTATCTTCTTTAATAGATTTAGTACAGCCTCTTCTTCGATTTGCTTCTCTTTCTGTCTCTCAGCTTCTTTATCTTTCCCAGATGTCTCTGGTTGGTCTAGGTGTGGGGGCTTAAAATACCGCCCGCTTCTCGTCATATGATCGACCTCACCGATATACCAGGTATCATCCGGCTGATAACTCCTCCAATCCTCATCCGTGTGGGTAAGACATAAATCATCGTCCTCCCACCACATTCCATCGGCAGCCGACAGACACCTGTTTGGCTCCGGTTCAATTGCACCCGCAGTACTCTCCGTCCACATGCTTGTAGCATTCTCTATCTTCATGCACACAGCACTCTCAGTCCCCTCAGGGTCCTTAGTTTTCCTAATTCTCTCGGTATCCTCAAACCTTTCTTGTTCCAATTGCGTCAGTACAGCTGGCTGTTCAACAATTCCCGCATTCATAATGCCCAAGTCTCGAGCGAAATTCTTAGCACCGGCGCTCTCCGACGATTCATTCTGATTTCTGGCCCTTCCGGCCACCACTGATATTCTTGCCCCTGCTGGGCCCTGTTCCAACTGAGCTTTGTCAACAACGTCTGGCAGGTCATCAAGCCACCTGGTGACCTCTGCTGACTCCTCAAAATCTGACTAGTTGACCACCATGCCCTCTAGCTCTTGTTCATTGAAAAATTAGAGGTTGGCAAAGTCCTCTTCCACAGCCGTCAAACCATCTGTCCCCTGCTCAAATCCATCCCCTTGGATCACACACAGCTCTGCCATCTCTGGCAATTCAATATTAGGCTCAAACTGACCTGCTGGCAGAATGTAATCACTCGGATCGTAGGCTTCCCCAGCGACACTCCCAGACTGCTCAAACCCTGATTGAACAATTCTATCCTCCTCTGAAATCTCCTCTGTTCTGTCTTTGCTAATCACCACCATTGGCTCAGGTTGGGTTCTGGAGATGTCCAATATGCACAAAGAGTCAGTGCAGTCAGGAAGGAGTACCTCCGGCTTAGGTAGGTGGGAAGGAGTGATATATATGCTGGGATCGTAAGACACGACCCCAGTCTGGATGAAGTTGATTTTTTTGAGAGGTGGAGCTTGGTTGTGCGGTGGGAGAAGGTTTGTTGTGACATTGGGTTTTTCTGGAGGTACAATCACCTGCTTGTCAATGAGGTCTTGAATCTCATGACGCAATCTATAACATTGGTCAGTGTCATGACCGTGTTGTTGGTGATATGCGCAGTATTTTGCTGGGTTATGAGAAGGAGGGAGTGGATTTGGCAATGGCCTCGGCTCCAGGGGCTTTAAGTGCCCTTTCTTGATTAATACCCCTAGAGCCTTGGACAGGGGCATATACAGTGGGGTGAAGGTTCTTTGGCCTCTGGGTTGGAATCGGGTGGTTTGTATATTGCTTCCGGACGCGCCGGAGAAAGGTGTAGCTGCCATGGGTCTGGGAGGGGGGATGGTGGTGACCACGCTTACTTCTGAAGCTCTAGCATTTGTGGCATTGCTGGTGCCTGTGTTGTTGTTGCGGTTGAAAGTTCTTCGGGGTTACTTTCTATCTTGGTTAATTAGACCTTGTTTCATGGCATCCTCTATTTGTACCCCCATCTCGTGCAAATCTGAAAAGGTAGGGAAGGGGAGCACAATCATTTTCTGCATCAGTTTTGGCTGGAGATTGCGCACAATCATTCGGATTTGATCTTTATCTGTAGGCCTTGAGGTCAACATTGAGGCCTTCGCCCTCCAACGGGCCACAAAATCCAAAAAGCTCTCCTTAGGCTCCTGCCTTGTTGTCTCAAGATCATGGGTTGTAATCTTGATTTGAGTGTTATAGGGGTACTGTGCAATGAAAGCCTTGGCCATCTCGTCCCAGTTCCGCTTAACATCATCTTCTAATTTTGCATACCAGATAGCAGCCACACCTGACAAGGTCCGGCCGAATAATGAAAGCTTCTGTGGTCTGGTGAGGCCCATCGGTCGCAGTATATCTGAGAACAACCGAAGATGGACCATGGGATCCCCGGATCCGTCAAAATGGTCGATTTGTGGCATTTTGAACCTATCTGGCAGCGTCAAAGCCACATCGGTATATCCGTCCTCGATGTCTGGAATGGACATCACCCCCTGCGATTTCTTGAACAACTTCTCAAGCTTGCTTAATTTCAATGCTGTGTGGTCTACCTCAAACTCGAAGGGAGAGTCTGGTTGATTGACAGGCGTAGGTGTCTTAGATAGTTGAGGCAGAATTGGGGACGGAGCTGGTCCCGTTGGTATGTCCGTATCTGCTTGGACATTTGGTGCCTCCCCGGGTGCCGGGCCTCCTGGTGGGGGAGGAACTGGGTGTGAAGCAAATGCCCCAGTTTGTTGTAGCAACTTGGTAATTAATTCTGCTTACGGGGCCATGATCTCGGCCTATTGTTTGGCAAACTCATCTCGGCGAGCAGCGTCCAGCTGCATGGCTCTCATGTTATCCTGCATCTGACGCATCATTTCCTCGACTCCTGTCGGTACCGCCATACTGCCCTGATCTGTCTGAACTACTGGCAGGTCTATCTCTATAGCAACAATTGGGATCTCAATCCGACTGTCCACTGATGGGAGAATCCACTGTTCTGGCAACCTCTGCTCGGATACACTGCGTCTTTTCGACCTCCGTCTGATAACCGGGGGTAAAGAGTGAAACACTGGTTGTCCGTCGACCAGATCCTCAGATCGATTGAGTCGGCGACCTCTTGTCCAGAGGGCTTGGGGAATATCTGCTTGGTCTGAAGCAATTGTGCTAAACTACCTAGCAAAAAGATAAATAAAGCAATAATAAGGAAATAAACGAGCAGACAAACGGACAGCATAACGGCGTAACTAAACACAACACACAGTCGGGTATAATTAATACGCAATTGATACACCGTTCTCAAAGACTGATCATTATTCCCAAATCACTGTCCCCAAAGCTGAATCTGATACCTGCAGATAACTGATTCTGAAAATACTGAACTGGTGCCCACAGGCCTGATACCCAAAAATACTGAACTTGTGCCCGCAGGCCTGATGCCCAAACTTGTAAACTGATACATGCATTCGTATGGAGACGCACTCTAAAAGCACATAACAAACAAGTGAGAGCCAAAACACCCCTATGTTGGGGTAAGGTTTCCCTGTCCTATTTTGTCAGGAACTAGGGTTTCACTACGCATGCAGCGGTTTCAAACAACTTATGATCGGGTAAGCAACCTGTCCTAGTTTGGAATGGTCACTATGGATTCCAAATATGCACTAAGCTGAATGGTCAAAAAGGGTGCCCCGGTAAAATCGGGGTTTGTGTTCCCCCCGCAAGCGGTCAGCCTTATGGCCCACTTCTCAAAGCGAGCCTTCGGCAAACCGTTCAGGAATAACATACGGCAAACACGGTGTCCTAGGCGCACCAATGCACATGCAATGCAAAAAAATACACAAGTGTAGTCAAAACCAGATATCATGAGTTCGAGTCAAGTTCTCTAAATCCCCAGCAGAGTCGCCAGAAACTGTAGACGTCCCCGAACGTCCCGAGAGGATGAATCCCCCGTTCTGTTCATATGGGCTCACTACAGTTCAGGACTCAAAGTCACGGTCCTGTATCTAATCTCACAGAGTGCAATGCAAGACCGACGAATCATCAAAGAGTCCAAATCCGGCAAATCATTTTTGAAAACAGATTTTTTGAAAGAAGTGCCAAACGTGGACTGCTTTGCCAGATACAGAGTCGCCACCTAAATATTTTATTTTTGGAAAAATTTAGGAAATCCTGACTCGTTGCCTAAGGCCACGTGTCCGTCATCACCAAAGTTGTCTCGGCTCAGAAACTTGGGTACAATTGGGGAAGGTCACTTCGTGAGCACCCCCGCTCTCCCGATCAAAGATCGGCCTCTACTAACCATGATATCTAGTTTTGAAAACACTATGCGTTCTTATTCCAGTTATTAGCCTAGATTTACTATGTGATGCGCACAACATACAAGTATAGACTGGATCGCCTGAATTGGAACGAAACATCTCATGTTTGTTTATTTGAAAATGATTTGATGGTGCTCCTCGTAAGTAGGCTAAGATGTGGATTTGCCACCCTCGGGTGGGCTTAGAAAACATCATTTTGCCACTCTCAAGTGGGCTTAAAACTCGCATTTAATGAATTGCTCCAATCCAAATAACCCAACCTTCACCCACAGGCATTCAACTAGTTATATCACATAAGCAATTAGTCTCATGGTAAGCATGCTATCATGCCAGTCACTCACACACATGCAAGGATGCTAAAGCATAAGTACTTACCGAGTACTCCAAGCCAAAACAGAAGCTATGTTAGAAATCCATGCATGATCCTAACTATACAGAAATGCCTAATGCAACACATGCAAAAATGCAACTACAATAGGCTCGGCTATCCTAAACATGGCATATGATGATGCTACAGCTAACACGTATTCAATTTGGAATTGAAATACAAATGCAGTTAGTATGATGCACCGAGCCCGGTGCATGCAATACAGATGAATGAATGCAAACATGCGAGCATAAGTATGCTAATTGAAACATGCCCTAATCTAACCATCATAAGCTGGTAAATAAAAGGGAGAAAGACGTGGGGTTGGAAGACATACATCACACGCACGCACACTTATTACAATTGTGCCCTTGCTCAGAGGGTCCGAATAATATACAGTTCGAAAGTAATACAGTCCGAATGAATAACGAATTACAATTAATTATTACACAACCACTAACTAATTAACAAATTAGCTAAGTAAGCAAATAAATTAAATGAATGTGACTGCCTTGGCTCTGTTTTGGATGATAATGGATGCATGCATGCTCGATGCGCTTTGTCGGTAAATTCCATCGCGATGCCTTGTCTCGCCATTGTTTGCAGCTGATTTCAGGAACTTACACAAAGCTCCAGGAGGCTGAAACTCCACCTTGGGAAATCCACCGACCAGGTATTGGCTTGGAACCCCCTGCCGACCACCCCTCATGGTGAAAACCAAAAAAGGTGGTCGGCCTACCAGAAAACCTAGTCGGCCGACCACTTTCTGCCCCTGGACTCTGGTTTTTCTGCAACAAAGGCAAGGAGGAGAGAAAGCAATGTATTTTCAACATATGTGTGCGCGACCACTCCTCCCCGTCCTTGCACAAGCTCTAGGGAGCGTGGCCCTCGATTCTCGAGCCACCAATCACGTATCTCGATACATGATGGCTGAGAGACCGAATTGCACATTTTAATAAGACATGAATGCAAGTATGAACATATGAAGCAAACAATTCTATCATAGATAATCAAGAACGTCAGGGACCGGGAATCGAGGCACGTTTTGTCACTTGGAGTACGAAGCGCCCCTCATTTCCCGTGCTTGGACTAAACCCTATTCCAAGCACCATGCAAATGGAATGGCATGCACAATGCGACTAACATGCAACCTAGCATACGCAATGCTATGGACTGAAATGGCATCCATAATGCGCGTGATGTAACATGGTATACACAATGCTGTAAAATGCAACTTAGCATACGCAATGCTATGGACTGAAATGGCATGCACAATGCACGATGGACTTACGCCAACATGAGTGGACCTCAGCCACACTCACATCAGTGGCCATGAGATGGAAAAGAGACAATCGAAATGCGTGCACACGTGCAAGTATACCGAGGACCGAACCTAAGGCATAAAATGCCACTCTACCAAAGCATGGCAAGGGATGAAAGATGGCATACAAACATGTAATTTCCAGCACTGAAACATGATGCTAAATGGTCCCGAAACATGGAAATATGGCACCCGATACATGAAATAAGCCCTGAAACTCAAAGCTAGGCACATGTATTGAATTAGAACTATGCAAAGCAAGCATTATTTGACCATGAAGTACAAAGACAGAGCCAAGGCAGTCCCAAAACATGCACATTTCTAGTTTAAAGCATGGCCAAAAAGTGCTAACATGATGGACTAAAATAGCATGCAAATTTGGCTAGCAAGCATGGTTTACATGGCATGTATATGAAGCGTATGAGAACTCATCAAACCAGCCAAAAACAGTGAATAAAACATGACAAAACATGCCCAAATAACCACTGAAATGCATCCAATGCATGCAAAAATGATGAGCTTCTTTGGAGGGCCATGCAAAGGGGTTACTCAACACATACAACAAGGACACTTAGCATGGAAAAACCAAGGAAATCAAATATGACAAACCTAAAACTCACCAAATTGGCCCTGAAATGGGTCAATGAAGCATACAATGAAAGGCCCCCTCAAAAGGCCTTGAATGGAATTGTTCTACACATGCATTATATACATAAAATAAGACCAAAAGGGCCTTAGATAGAGCTAAGACAGACCTCAAAACCCTCAGAATGAGGCCTGGAACATGACTTCAAAGCATGCAAAAAGGGGTCCCTTTGGAAGGCCAACAAAGCTAGTAAAGAGAATGAGGGGTGAGAGGGTCACCGCTCTATGATTTTGAAGCTCAAAGGCACATCTAAGCCACCGAAAATCCGCTGGATTTCAGTGGCTAAAAGGCCAAATCAAGGCTAATGCAAGTGCTCACATGCATAGCTCAAAACATGAGGAAATAAGGCATGAAAGGGGGTAGATGACCCCAAACAGAAAAAGTATCTTAAACAAATATGTTTATGAGCTCAAAAGGAAACTTTTTCTAGTTTATGACAAATCTTGAAAATGCTCACAAGTAGGACTAAGATATGATGCAAAATAGGCCTACAAAGAGGGATAAAGCATACAAGGATGTAGGAGACCTCAAACAGAAAAGTGTCCTTAATAAATATTCAAGAGGAGCTCAAAATATGACACTTTTTAGTTTATGACAAAGTCCAGAAATATTTTCAAGTAAGGCTAATCAATGGAGCAAAAAAATGCAAGTTTAAGGGAAATAGGTGCTTACCCTTGAAGAGCAGCAAAGCTGGAGCTTTTGGACCAAGTTGGTGAACCTTCAACCCTTGCAAATTAGTCCCAAAGTGCTGGAATTGATGGAGGAGGTGTTGTGCTAAGGGTTGGTGTGCAAATGGTGCAAGAATATTAGGGTTTGGAAGCTCAAGTGTAGAGATATATAGAGAGAGAGAGTTGTAAGCATTCAAAGGGGTTCAACCCTTGCAATGGAAGATCAGCCTCCCCTTTATAGAGGGGAGGCTCCAAAATATCTTAAAATGGCTTCATATATCCTCCATACACGTGTATGGAGGGTGGTCCAATTGCCTCACAGCTGGCACAGCTGTGATGCATTCAGAGAGGGCAAAAAGCAAGAAGCAGGCCGACCAGTTCAAGTGGCTAGCCGGCCACTCCCCCTGGTCGGCCGACCAGGGGTCAAAAGGTTCAAGAAGAATTTCTGGCCGGCCACCCCAAAAAGGTGGCCTCCCAGATGAGTGTAACACAGTTGTATAGTGAAAAATCAGAAAATGTGACCCAAGAGAGAGAAAAACCAACTTTTTAGCAAGGTTCAAAAGGGTCAAGGTGAATTACTGGTCGGCCTACCCATATTGGTGGCCTCCTAGATGAGCACAACACAATGGTGGTATGAAAAGCCAGAAATTGTAGCTCAAAAGTGAGAAAAACCAGCTTTCTGTCAAAAAAACTGGCTTTTGGAGAGAGAAAAAGTGAAAACTGGTTTTTCAGGAGAATAGGTGGCCCCCCACCATCCTACCACCTCCCTAGCAATGAAAATAGGGTCCCTACTAAAAATGGACCAAGATGGATGCAAAACGAGGGTTCGGGGGCCAAAATGCGCAGTCTGAGGCCCCGAAAACAGGCTGTCAGGCACCGGAAGTGGCGTATGACCATGAAGGTGGTCTCCTGGGCCACAGTGTCCCTCTAAAGGGAGGAAATAAGGTGTGTACCAAAAACCAGAGCAATCGGAGGTAATTAAGCGGTCCCGAACCGAGACACACGACCGACGGCTCCGAAAATCAGAAACTGGGCTCCAAACGGGAAAAATGGCCTATGACCACGAAACGTAGCCTACGGCCACTGAGAGATGGTCTACGAGACCTCTCCCTCCCTTTGGGAAGAGAAAACAGAGAAAACAGGACCTGATTCGCAAATCGAGACAAAGCACAAAAGAGCCCCGAAGTCTGGAGGCATGGCTCGTAGCTGAGACTCTGAAACCTCAGAATGAGAACAATATGCATCATCACCGAGCGCTCAATTGGTGACGTCTGAGTCTTAAGGTCGGTCAAAAATGGGGTGTCTACATATTTTTTCTCCCCACCCGGACAGATTCAAATTTGTTAAACACGGGTTTTATCTGTTCAAATTTTGAACCCAACAGATTTGTATCTGTTTATTCAAACTGAACAGGTACAATACTTGTTCATTCAAATCTGTACCTGTTTAATTTAAATTAAATAGCCACCACTCCATCTATAAATAGGTAGCTCCTCATTTGATGTTTTCACTCCAATTTTTTGTTCTTCTCTGCTGCAATTCATTTCTGCATTTTGCTGCATTAATTCCATTAATTTTCTATGAGAAAGAGTGTATACAAGTGTGTTCGTTGTACGAAAAAATTGTAGTGCTGCAATTTTTCATTGATTGATCATTTTATCATGGGAGATAGACGTTCACAATCTGAAAGTACCATGGAGAGGACAAATCTCTCTTAAGGAACACTGGACTTGATCAGAAAATTTGTTCAAAAAATTTATCATGTAAGTTGTTAATTTATTTTCTGTTTTATTATTATTTATTTAAATCAGAGTTTGATTTTATTTTTGTAACAAAATAAAAATCTATTTTTATTTATTGGTTTGAGTTTTGTAATCAAACAATCTCTCTCATTTCCTATATATTTTTTTATTTCCGTTTGTTGTTTAGTACACAAACAAAATTTATTTCATTAAATATAGTGAAGATTGTCCAACAATCTTAAGGCATATTCTTTTTGGTATTTTCATTGTATTTATTTTTCTGTGTTTTCACAAAGTGATATTCTGGTTGGAAAATACAAATAGTAGTAATATACTGTTTATTTTCTTTGACAACTAGTAGTAATATACTGGTATCATTAACAATTGCAGAATATTAATTTGTGTTATAGAAAATTATTGTGGTATTTTATTTTTCTAGTTTTAGTAACAAGGAAAATAAAATTATTGTGTTATAATTTATTTTCTGGTTTTAGTAACTAGAAAATTAATTTGTGTTTTGGTTTTTTCTGATTTTTGTAATCAGACATTGTGGTTACTGCAATTGAAAATGCAACTGGAACTGGTACTCCAATTGTTACACCGATTCCGGTCCCTATCCAGAACCATGTTCAAGTTTCAATAAATCATGAAAAAAAATCGAAAAAATTTAACAGTACTAAGTTTAAGAGATGGTAGCAAGAAATGTTGTTTTATCTTACAACTCTAAATCTCACCTGGTTTCTCCGTGAAGAGGCTCCAGCACTTAAAGAGGGTGAAAGTGATTGGTAAGTTGTTGTCGCTGTAGACGCTTGGAAGCATTCTGATTTCTTGTGCAGAAATTACATCCTCGATGGCCTTGACAACATGCTGTATAATGTTTACAGCCCTTTGAAAACAGCAAAAGATTTGTGGGATTCTTTGGAAAAAAATACAAGATAGAGGATGCCAGCACAAAGAAATTTGTTGTCGGTAAATTTTTGGACTTCGTTATGGTAAACTCTCAGACGGTAATTTCTCAAGTTGAAAGTTTTCAATTAATTTTGCATGATATTCATTTTGAAGATATGTCTCTTATCGAGTCTTTCCAAGTCGCTGCTTTAGTGGAAAAGTTACCACCGGCTTGGAAAGATTTCAAAAATTAGTTAAAACATAAACGCAAAGAGATGATCATAGATGAACTTATTGTAAGACTGAGAATTGAGGAAGATAACCGGAAGACTGAAAAGAGGAATGGTAAAAATCCTATTAAGTCCAAGGCTAATGTGGTTGAACAAGTGTACAAACCACATAACAAAAAGAGGAAGTTTGCTGGAGATGGTTATAAGCAAGGCGACAACAATGGCAATAAGAAGTTCAAAGGAAAATGCTATAACAGAGAGATTGATGTCATTTACCCCGTCAGAGATGTAATCTAATTCTATCACATTGGCTTGATTGGTGGTCTTTTTGCTTGTACTTCCGCGATCCTTCTTAGGGGGGCGGACACGAAATGGGGCAACTCGACACATTTACGCGGACAAAAAGATGTTCACTATTTACAATGAGGCTGCAAATGGTGAACAACTTTTCATGGGAAATTCTTCTACTTCTACTGTGGCTGGACAAGGAAAGGTGATCTTGAAGATGATATTAGGGAAAGAACTTACCCTCAACAACGTACTGCATGTACCGGACATCTGGAAGAATTTAGTTTCTAGTTCTTTATTAAGTAAAAATGGTTTTAGACTTGTATTTGAGTCTAATAAATTTGTATTAACAAAGAGTGGTATGTATATTGGTAAGGGATACATGAGTAATGGTCTCTTCAAGTTGAATGTAATGACGGTTGTACCAAAACTTGCTATTAATGAGAATAACACATCTTTTGCTTATATTCTTGAATCGAATTTATGGCATGGTAGATTAGGACATGTAAATTTTGATACTTTGCGTAGATTAATTGATTTGGATTATATGCCAAAGTTTAAAATTGATCCTAATCACAAATGTGAGATTTGTGTAGAAGCGAAACTAACTAAGGCTCCATTTAAATCAGTTGAAAGAAAAACTGAACCTCTAGAATTAATTCATACTGATGTATGTGATCTTAAATTTGTTCAAACTAGAGACGGCAAAAAGTATTTCATAACATTTATCGATAATTGCATAAGATATTATTATTTATATTTACTGAGAAACAAAGATGAAACATTAGAAATGTTTAAATTCTACAAAATTGAAGTTGAAAATCAACTTGGAAAAACCATTAAAATGGTTAGAAGTGAGAGAGATGGTGAATATGATGCACCATTAAATGAATTTTGTGCACAACATGGCATTATTCACTAAACTACGGTACCCTATTCTCCACAGCAAAATGTAATTGCTGAAAGAAAGAATAGAATCCTTAAAGAAATAATGAATGCCATGTTACTAAGTTTGGGTTTACCGCAGAACTTATGAGGGGAAACAATATTGTCTGCTAATTATGTTCTTAACAGAATACCCCACAAGAAATCCAACAGCACTCCTTATGAATTATGGAAAGGTCGACCACCTTTTTATAAATACTTAAAAGTGTGGGGGTGTTTGGCAAAAGTTGAAGTTCTTGTTCCTTAAAAGACTAAGATAGGACCAAAAACAGTGGATTGTGCGTTTATTGGTTATGCTTAGAATAGCAGTGCATATCGGTTTCTGATTTATAAATCAGAAATACCTGATATAAATGTGAACACGATTATAAAGTCAAGGAATGCTATTTTTTTTGAACATGTCTTTCTTTACAAGAAAGGACAGGAATTAAGTTCACAGAAAAGAACTTATGATTGTACACAAAGTCAAAAGACTAATAACAATCAAACATAAAAGACTAGTAATGGTCTCGACTAATAGGATTTAACTGATGATGAACCAAGACGAAGTAAGAGAGGAAGAATATCAAAATTCTTTGGTCCAGATTTTCTGACATACCTGTTAGAAAATGAACCTCAAAGCTTTAAGAAAGCAATGACAGGTCCTGAAGCATCTCTGTGGAAAGAGGTTGTTAATAATGAAATTGAATCCATTATGCAAAATCATACTTGGGAATTGGTGGATCTTCCACCTAGTTCTAAACCTCTTGGATATAAGTGGATATTTAAGGGAAAAATGAAAGCAGATGATTCAATAGACATGTATAAAGCAAGACTTGTAGTAAAATGTTACAGATAAAAGGAAGGTCTGGACTATTTTGACATATATTCCCCTATGATAAGAATAACATCCATTCGCATGCTTATTGCTATAACAGTGTTGTATAATTTAGAAATACATCAAATGGATGTTAAGACAGCTTTCTTAAACGGTGATCTAAATGAAGAGATCTATATGGAGCAACCCGAAGGGTCGTAGTGCCGGGGTACGAAAAGAAAGTTTGTCAGCTTGTAAAATCTCTTTACGGATTAAAACAAGCACCTAAGCAATGGCATGAAAAATTTGATCATGCAATGCTTACTAATAGGTTTAAGATAAACGAATGTGACAAGCGTATCTATGTTAAAAACAATGACCAAGGATATGTCATAGTTTGTCTTTATGTGGATGACATGCTTATCATTGGAAGTAGTCAAAACATGATCAAATCAACTAAGCAAATATTGAACAAAAGATTTAATATGAAAGATATGGGGGTCGAAGATATAATATTAGGTATGAAAATTACTAAAACATTTGACGGATATGCATTATCTCAATCACATTATATTGAGAAAATTCTTGGTAAATTTATCAAGAATGATATGAATGTAGTTAGAACACCTTTAGATATCAGTTTTTATTTATCAAAAAATAAAGGTGATGCGGTGTCTCAGTTAAAATACTTCCAAATCATTAGAAGCCTAATGTACCTAATGAATTGTACTCGTCCTGATATAGCTTATGTTGTTAGTAAATTAAGTAGGTATACTAGTAACCCCGGAGAAGACCATTGGAAAGCGATCATTCGGGTTCTTAGATATCTAAGATTTACCCGTGATCATGGTTTGAACTTTACTCGATATCCAGTAGTACTCGAAGGTTATTGTGATGCCAATTGGATATCGGATACTAAAGATTCAAAATCTACTAGTGGATATGTCTTTACTCTGGGAGATGCTGCTGTTTCTTGGAAATCCACGAAACAAACACGTATCACATGATCCACAATAGAATCTGAGTTCATTGCTTTAGATAAAACAGGAGAAGAAGCAGAATGACTTCGTCACTTCTTAGAAAAGACTCCAATGTGGCCAAAACCTGTGCCAGCTATTTGCATTCATTGTGATAGTCAATCTGTAATAGGCAGGGCACATAATCATATGTATAATGGTAAGTCACGATATATTCGTCGTCAACATAATACCGTAAGGCAATTGCTCTCAAATAGAATAATCTCGATAGATTATATAAAATCTAAAGAGAATATTGAAGATCCGTTAACAAAATGTTTGACAAAAAAGCAAGTGTATAGTTCATCGAAGGGGATGAGATTAAAGCCTATTACATAAGAGTCATCATAATGGTAACCCTACTTATATGACTGAAGATCCCAAGAACTAAGTTCAAAGGGACAATTAAGTTATGTGTGGCTCATTAGAAATCACCACGGGATTAAAATTTCCTACCCATTCTCACGATGTGAGTGATATTTGCAACATGTGTTGTATGCATGGGTTTAAGGATAAGCTTTGCTTTTAATGATTACTTATATTTTGATTTAGGCATAAAATCAAGATGAGTATAAGAGATATCCACAATAAGGATCACCTATATAAGTGTCGAACTGGGGCCGGTTCTATGAGAATGAAGAGGCTAAATTCTCTAGAAGTACTCATGAACAACCATGAGTGTTCAAGGCCAAAATGAACACAACCGTGAGAACCACGATGTGTTAGAAGATATTTTGTGTGAAATCTATTGTCTTGACTTACACAAACGACTGAACAATTCAAGGCATCGCGTCCATTGGTTAGTTAGTAAGTCTGATAGGTTATCACTAGGGAAGGTTCAAGGCCGAAAGCTACCTATCCTGATGCAAGATATTTTCGATTTATATTCTTTCGACAAATTCTACATATTGTTGTATTTCTATTGTCATCAAATTCCATTCATGTGGGGGATTGTTAGAAATGTTTTTGAAAAATAGAATTTTTTATCAACTTCGGTCTAATTTTTAGGTGGGACCCATGTGTTGAATTTCGCGGGTCTAAGTGGTAACGCGTTCTATATCGCGTTGTGATTCATGTAGTATATTTGGTTGCTCAAAACCATTATCGGGTGAATGGGAAATTGAAGCCAAAAAGAGCTCCATGGAAATGGTGTTTTTGGTGAAATTTTCTAAAGGTTTGGTTTAAGGTTTGTCCCACATTGATTTGGTGGACAAGTTTTGAGTGGGTTTATAAGGCATAGGATTGGAACTTGGGGTAGGCCCCAAGGGGCACCCAAATTTTGTAGAGAGAGAGGTTATGGACAAAATGCGCTAAACCCATTGGACCCAAAAATCACCACATGCGCGCGCGCCGCCGCCGTTCGTTCGTTCGGTCGGGCGAGCTGGGTTGGGCTTGGGCTGTGGTGTGTGGTTGGGTTGGGCTTGTCCGGCTTAATACCTATCTTTTTGGGCCAAAAACATTTGAAATTTATTTTCTAAAATTAAATTCTAATTTTTTGGAATTTGAATTTCGGAAATTGAATTCAACATGGGCTCCGTTTTTCCCCCCCACCTGGACAGATTCAAATATGTTAAACACAGGTTTTATCTGTTCAAATTTTGAACCCAATAGATTTGTATCTATTTATCCAAACCGAATAGGTACCATACCTGTTCATTCAAATATGTATCTGCTTAATTCAAATTAAACAGCCACCACTCTATCTATAAATAGACAGCCCCTTATTTGATGTTTTCACTTAAATTTTTCATTTTTCTCTGCTACAATTTTTTTTTTGATCAAAGAAACCAATTAAGATCCATTCATAGATAAACTAGAAACAAGTAGGGGAGGAGGGCATACCACCCAATTTACAGGAAGATAACCTCATAGTCTAGCTCGTGCAACCCAGTGCGCTACATTATTAGCACTGCGAGGACACCATCTGAAAGAGAGACCACGCTTGTGTGCTAGAGCCTTGATATCAGCAACGATAGTAGGACACTCCCAAGGAGGGGCATCCTCTGAAACACTTAGCTTGACTGCTCATTGATTATCCCCACACTCCCAAGGAGGGGCATCCTCTGAAAGACTTAGCATGATTGCTCATTGATTATCCCCTTCAACCTCCACTAGACTGAGTTGCAAAGTGTCACACATAACACAGGCCAAATGAATTGCTATCACTTCATCCTGAAGCACCGAAGCTATAGGGACTTTCGATGCAACCCCATCGAGAAGTGCCCTTTGATCATTACGCAACAAAGCAGCCACCGCACCCACTTTTGTACCAAGTTGAATAGCCACATCACAACTGATTCTAAAAGTCCCCTGTGCAGGGGAGACCCATGCCTGGTTGACACCACTAGCTTGTTTGAAAAACCTGGAAGGGGCCGCTAACATCGCTTGGGCTGTCGCAAATTCCATGGCATCCCTAGCTGCCTTGAGAATTACCTCATTTGGATCCACTGGGACATGGTTAAAGACGTGATCATTGTGAGCCTTCCAAATGTGCCAACAAAGCCACAACATCTGACAGATGATTTCTTGCCAAGTGTGGGATATGCCAAAGTTATCCATGACCCCTCTAAGCCATATCAAAATTGACTGAAATCGTGAAGGATCAAACTGGAGACCAAGACCACTCTCGAACCAAACTGCCTTAGCCCAAAAGCAACCTACGAGAAGGTGTTCGACAGATTCAACCTTAGTATGACAAATTTGACATAGATTCGTCTCTGCACACCTACGAATGTGCAAGTTTTGACGGGAGACGAGATAATTGTTGCACACCCTCTATGCGAAATGTTTGATCTTGGAAGAGAGAGCCAGCCGCTAAATGAACTTCCATTCCTTATCAGACCAGTAGAATGAGGAGGACGGAGATGAGTGAGAAGATGTGGTCCCTTTATTTACCATAACTGCATACCCAGACTTGACAGTGTAGGAACCTCTGGCCTCATGATGCCAAATACATGAGTCGTTGATATTCTTAATAGAAATGGGGATGACAACTATTGCATCTACCTCTTCCGAGGAGACCAATCCTTCCAATTTCGCTATATCCCACAATTTGGTTCGAGGCACAATCACATCTTGAACCAAATTAACCATACACCCAGTCGGTTGTCGTGATTGCACGCGAAAATCCTTTAACGCTGGAACCCATTTATCATCCCAAAATTTAATTGAGGTTCCGTTGAAAACTTGCCACTGCAAACCATCAGCCAACACTTCACGGCCATGGAGGAGACTTGACCAAGCCCAGGATGCACGAGCCTCTTTAGCGGCATGCATGAAGTCGGAATGGGGGTAATAAATGCCCTTTAAGACTTAGGCACAGAAAGAATTAGGAAAGCACAGAAGCCTCCACCCTTGTCGAGCAAGTAAAGCTTTGTTGAAGGTCTTGAAATCACGAAAGCCTAACCCCCCCTTCCACTGGGGAATAATTAATTTGCTCCATCTAGCCCACTGAATGCCCCTTTCCTCCAGATTGCCTTTCCACCAGAAATTACGAATAAGAGAATCCAGTTTGTTACACACCCTATTAGGAAGCAAAAAGCAGGCCATTGCATATGTGGGAATAGCTTGTGCCACAGATTTAATGAGAGTCTCTTTTCCATCCTTAGATAGAAGATGAGCTTTCTAGCCCTGAAGCTTAGTCAACAATCACTCAATTAGGAAATTGAAAGCTGCAGATTTTGATGTGCCCCAACATGAGGGTAGACCTAAATACTTTGCACCCACACAAACCGGGGCTATTCGTAACACCAACCCTATCTAGTGTTGAGTAAGAACATCCACATTTGCTTAATATCGAACACCGGATTTGGCAAAGTTTATCTGCTGTCTTGAGGAATCCCTATATAGCTTTAAGATATGCAACACCTCTTCGCATTGTCCTCTTTCAGCTTTAAAGAACAATAAGGCATCATCTACAAAGAATAAGTGCAAGATTACGGGGCAAGTCCTTCGAATTCTCAAACTGACAAGTCTCCCATTGTGGACACTTTGCTGTATCAATCTGGAGAGCACATCAATTATCAACAAGAAGAGGTAAGGAGAAAGCGGGTCTCCCTGCTGTAGCGCCCGAGAGGGTTTGAAGCTAGCATGTCGAACACCATTTGCAAACACCGAAAAAGTGACAGTAGAGACACATTCCATGACCCATTGAACCCATTTAGGACGAAACCCCAGTTTTAACATAACTGCACGAAGAAAATCCCACTCAACCGTGTCATATGCCTTATGGAAATCCAACTTCAGGGCCAAGGTCTTGGTCTTACCTTTTTGAGTTTTTAGGGCATGAAAAGCTTCATGGGCTACAAGGATGTTATCCTGGATAAGCCTACTTGGAACAAACGCCGATTGGTTCAGAGAAATAAGAGCCCCAAACACCTTTTTAAGTCTGTTGGCCAAAATTTTAGTCACAATCTTCAGATTAAAGTTGCAAAGGCTAATTAGTCGGAATTGAGATAGCTTTTCGAGTGCGAAGATTTTTGGAATGAGAACCAAATTGGTGTGGTTCATTTCTTTAAACAGATAGCCTCCTTGGAAAAATCTCCTCACTGCATTGCAAGTACCTTCGCCCACCACACTCTAGAATTATTGATAGAAGAAACTCGAAAATCCGTCCGGGCCTGGTGCCTTAAGAGAACCAAGTTGAAAAACAGCTGCCTTGATTTCCTAATCGGATACAACTCGCGTGAGGGCTTCATTTGCTTCAGGAGAAATAACTGAGTCAAGAACTTGGAGAGTTGCCTCCATGTCACCTCGAGGCCCGGTTGTGTACAAATATGAAAAATAATTCAACAAGTGTTCATCAATTTCCTCATCTGTGGTCAACCACCTCCCCTTTTCTGTTTGTAACTTCATAAGCTGATTCCTCTGTCTCATTTGGGTGATAGTGGTATGGAAGAAGGCTGAGTTCTTGTCGCCAAAATTTAACCATCGAATTCTTGACCGTTGATGGATGAGCATTTCTTCTCGAAGTAACAAACAGTCAATTTCAGTTTTCAGCTGGGATTTCTTGGCCATGTTATCTGCGGATAACGGTTGGCCCTGTACTAGAGGTAATTGTTGCCTCAAAGTCGCCAGTTGAGTATTCCCATTTCCAAATTCCTGGTTACTCCACACTTGAAGTCCCCACTTACAGGTCTTAAGCCTTTGAGTGAGTTGGAACATAGGAGACCCGACCGGAGCACTATCCTAAGCCCACTGGATAGTAGGGCCGCACTCAACACTAGTTGCCCAGAGAGATTCAAACTTAAAATACCGAGGGACTCGTTTTGGGAGAGCACAACAATCCAAAATTAAGGGATAGTGATCAGAACCTAAGCAAACATCATGGAAAACCTGTGCATATGAAAAGAGATTTTGCCAATCCACATCAGCCAGCGCTCGGTCAAGTCTTTCCTGAACATTGGCCCAACCCACCTGATTATTGGACCACGTATAGGAGTTGCCCTTGAACTCAAGGTCAACCAATCTGAAATTCGAAATCATCTCTTGGAATTCAACCATCTGGGATCTGCTGCAATCATTTCCTCCTTGTTTCTCCCACACTGATCTCACTTGGTTCAGGTCCCTTATACATAACCAAGGATATTGGATTCTTGTAGCCATTGCTTCTAAATTCTTCCATAAATTTTGTCTTGTTTTTTTTTTTGCGTGGGAGCATAGAGGAATACCGCAGCCCAATCTCTACCACCCCAACCAGAAAGAACGCGGCGAAGGAAATGATTGGTCTTAAACAAACATCTAGATGCACCTCATTTGTCCACCAAAGTGCCAAACCTCCGGATAATCCCACTGGCTCCACATAAGCTTTTGGTGAACTGAAGACTATGCCTAATTCTTTCTAACTTAGCCTCCTTATTTTTTGTTTCCATTAAAAAAACCACCTTGGGACGATGGGTTTTGCATAACCCTCGAAGAATCCGGACTGTCAGGGGACGCCCCAACTCCTGACAGTTCTAGCTGATGATCAACATGACTCGTGTGGCTGTTCAGGGACAGCCACTAGAACCCCTTTCATCTTTTTGAAGCGTAACACTGATAGGAAAAGTGCTCGCCACTTGAGAGCAAACTTCCAGCTCATTCTCCAAACTGGTCTCCATCCACTCCCTGCACCCGAACATCAAAGAGCTGGTGTTTTCGTGGGCGGCCCACCTTCTTGCCAGATTTTCGCCGCCTAGCATTATAAGGAATTAACATTCATTGGGCATACTGGACGGGAAGGTCCTCTTTCGCAGGCTCATCCTTGGAACTCAAGCATTTCAACAGTTTGGATGGACGGAACCCGTCAAAAGCCTCTTTATAAGTTTTCCGTTTGAGAGTTAAATCCATAAAGGCCTGTGATATGTGCACCTCAATAGCTTCATCTCTGTAGGTGGGCTGATAGGGGAGACCATCTCATTAGTACCCAGAGACTCCGGTGAAGGGGCAGGCTTTCAGAGGAATGGGTTTTGAAAGAGGGAGGTGGGTCGAAGGGCTCAGTAACAAAATATTGAGGCCCACAAACCTCACTTGGATTAAGAACATTCTGGGTCAAGGTTGCATCCAGCGGGACCAAGGGCAGATTGGTGGTCTAGTTAACTTGAGGCCCATAAAGGTGGGCTATCTCCCCCATCGCTCCTAGCCTAGACCAACCATGTGGGCCTCCTGAGCTTGTTTGGAAAGCAGACATCGTTGAAGATTCTAGGTTTTGGTCGTACAGACACACCAGAGGCTAGCTATTCAGGCTCCCTTAGCGGTGTTGCACGTGTTATTCCCACACGTGTCATCCCCTGCTCCGCCATCTCCTTGCTGGACTGTAGCTGTGGTTGGGCACGAATTTCAGCTGTGCCGACCTGCCGCCAGTTAGGCGCAAACGAAGACCCCAAACTCCGAGCTGTAATCGTTCGCATGTCAGGACCATAACTCGAGTTGGTACCTTCGTCCCGAGAGACAAACTTACAAGCATTCCGGTCATGGCCAATCCGGCCGCAATCATAGCCAAACTCAGATAACTTCTCATATTTGTAGAGGACTGTGATACCAGTACCTCCTGGAACCTCCCCCTCCTCTCTGCGGTAGAGGATGAAGCCTTGCAACAACGGCTTAGTTATATTAATCTCAACACGGATCCTCAAAAAGTTACGTTGCAAGAGGAGTCCTTCCGAATGGGCCTCCACTCAGACCAGTCTCCTAAGACGTCTTCCAATGGTTTCTCTATGACCTCTGGTTAACTTCTCGATCGGAAAACCATGGACTTGAACCCAAAAGGGACACCATCGAAACTCCAACTCCGACGTGACCATTCCAGACTGAAGAGGTTGAAGAACAAGGACACTCCCCATAACTGACCAGGGGGCATCCTCGAGAACTCTCTGACGATCTTCAAGCTCGTCAAACTGAAAGAGGTAAACATTGTCGTTCCAAGGCGAGATTCTCACCGAGACTCAAGTTTTCCACGCACTATGAATAATATTAGTAACCGCCTGCCTATTCAAAATTTTGGGAGCGAGGATTTTGCCAACCAAACACCTTTCAGACACACCCTCAGTCTCATCAGTTCCTTCGAGTAAGGCAAAGATCTCTATCAAATAAGCCAAAAGGAAGACACGAATACCGAGAAGAGAAAGAAAGTCAAAAGGAATAAGTGAAACCAATAAGGAAAACCCTAGGGGAGCACACAGAAACTGAAGGAAGTGGATAAACCCTAGAAAGCTACTAGGCCAGTAGAGAAGCTCTCATCTCTGCATTTTGCTGCATTAATTTTCTGTGAGAAAGAGTGTATACACTAAGTGTGTTCGTTGTACGAAAAATTTGTAATCTTGCAATTTTTCGTTAATTGATCATTTTATCCTGGGAGATTGACGTCCATAATTTAAAAGCACCATGGAGAGGACGAATCTGTCTTAAGGACACAGTGTCAAACACTGGACTTGATTAGAAAATTTGTTCAAGAAATTAATCATGTAAGTTGTTAATTTATTTTCTATTTTATTATTATTTATTTAAATCAAATTTTGATTTTGTTTTTGTAACAAAATAAAAATTTATTTTTATTTATTTATTTTTATTTATTGGTTTATTTTTGTAATCAAACAATCTCTCTCCTTTCTTAGGGAGCTGTTAAGATGTACACCTTATTAAATAGTGCACATTATATACACATTTATTTTAAACCATTAGATATTTACAGATTAATCTCAACCATTAAACAACTTGATTAGAAATATTGAATACCTCTTCAACCGGTTACAATATTCTTTACCCATTGTTGTATGTTCCACAAACCTTCCTCACTTTGTTTTCCCAAAACCCTTTTTTTTCAGACGACTCCAAAGCTCTTCTCCGCCCTCTTCAGATACGACTCCGAAGCTCTTTTTCGCCCTCGAAGACTATCCCGCGAACACAACGTGCCCTCGACTTTGCCTCAAGGTATCTCTCTCTCTCTCTCTCTCTCTGTGGCTCTGCAACTTGTTTCTCTCCCTTTCTCCATCTCCATTCTATGGAACCCTAGACTAAAATCCCCTTCTTCGAAACTGCCCCTTTCGCCTTTGTGAACTCATTGGATTGGTTTATAAAATTAGAAAAATATGATTTGAATAGGTTTACGTTTTTTATGTTTGTTTGCTTTGGTACTTGTTTTGATTCTATATATATATATACACATTTGAAATTTGGCTTGAGTGTGTAAAATCTGATGTATGGGTAATTGAATTTTGCACTGAATTATGCCCCTTCTATGTTGAATTACTAAAAGGATAAACTGCATGCTGGTCATTTTGAGCCTTATCCAAACCAAAGATTGGCATAATTTCGTTATCAATAATTTACCCCTTCCCATTGTGTTAAATAATGACGTCTACATAGTATTATTTGTCCAGGAGGACAATTAGTCTCAACCTTATTTAAGGGCCACCAAACATAGGATAAGGGATGATATGGAACTAATGGTCCAATCCTAGCCCTTCTTACCTCGTACAAATGTGGTTTTGGTGTCAATCTGTGTACTCCCTTTGTCTCACACTATTAGTCCTTTTCCCAATTTGGGGATGTCCCAAAATGTTAGTCTTCTCTGGTAAGTCAAAGCATAAAATTTTACAATTTTGAAAATGGTCTCTCATAAGTGGTTGAATATATTTAAGACAGGGAATAAAAGAGGAATCTGAGATACCAAATGCCATTTTATTTGAATTTGAATTTGAATTTTTTATATTGTATGTCCCTTTGAAAAATTTGAACTCCCAGAAACTAACATTGTGGGATGGAGGGAGTACTAAATTGAGTGTTGATCTTTGTTTGTGTTGCATTGTGTGGTTTTATCTTATATTGTATCTTAGGACCTAGGATTTTTGTAATTTTATAGAAGAAGTTTCATTTTTTATAACAATTTGAATAGAAAATGATTTACATAACAAGTATATACTATATTTGGACAGTAGAAATGCTTTATTTCTTTCCTTTTTTTACCCAACTCAACTCAATAAAGCCTTGCCCCTCCCAACTATTTGTTCTTGCTACATGAATCTTGTTTGGCATTCTACTCGGTCAAGGGCCATAGTATCTGTTAAATCACAAGTTAACATATCTTTTGTTACTATCTCAAGTTATATTAATTTTGTTTTTGTAGTACCCTTAGTGTGGACACTGTCACTATTTGTTGTTGTTATAGTTAGGGTTGCAAACGAGAGGAGTCAAGCTAAGTCGTGTCGAGTCGAGTAAGCTTTCAGATGTTCAGGCTCGGCTTGGTCAAAATGAATGAAGCTCAAGCTTCAGAAATTATGTTTGAACTCGGCTCGTTGGCTTATTTAAAAGCTTGAGCTCAGCTCGTCTTGACTCAATATAAACGAGCTCGAATGAGCTCGAGCTCAAACAAGCTTGAAATTCCAATTCACATTTGTAACTAAAAAAATGAAATTCCAATTCATATATAGAGAGAGGGATGTTATGTCACTAATTCAATAAACTTTTCAATCACGTTTTTTTTTTCCCCACAAAAATCAAAGCCCCCTCCCCCACCCAAAAAAAAAAAAAAAGATACAACTAGTAATAAAATAGCAAGCATTATACAGTGCATCCTTGAACAAAACATAATTACTAAAAACTCAGTGCATCCTTAAATAAACACATTACATAGTACATTACACCGTGCATCCTTAAACAAAACATAATAACCATTTAAATTATTAGTTGAATGCTTTTTTTCATGTTGAATTACTATTATTTGTGGTAGTTTGTGCATGTTGTGTTTATGTACATAACAAAGAAAATATATATACAAGTGTTTTTTTTTTTTGGCAGTATTCGATCTGGGTCTATACCCATGTCATGTACGTGCTTCTTAGTTTTATAGTCTTCAATGCTTTACAGAGTGTAGGGTGGTGATCAAGCATACCTATATGGGACTGCTACGAAGATGATACTTCTATAGCTATCAAGAGCCTTTTAGATACTCCATTGTTATTTTTTTTAGATTTTCTAGTGGTTTTAAATACAGAGTATGCTATCAAAAAAAAATTAAAAAGTAAAAACAGATTCTATTTTCTATTGGGTATTGGCTATGAAGAGTTTCATAAGCTAGAAGGTTTCTATAGGTTTATTCGAGTTTTCTTTTTAAACTTATAAATAGGCACTATTGCAGTAAAATGAAATTAGCCTCCCAGATATGAATTAAAATTTAGATTTGATAGATAGATCTCCCTAACATGTTCGCAATGAAGATTTAGACTATATTAATGTCTTATGAATGTTAAAGAAAACTTGAGGTTGAGCTTTCTGTTGAAGTGTACTTGATTTAGGACTTACAAAGATAATGTTTTATTGATATTATGAGTCTTTTAGATACTTTATTTTTATTTTATTACGACTTCTCGTGGTTTGAAAGATGGAGTCTAATTTCTATTAGGTACTTGTTTAGGAAAAACTTATTTGTAGCTTAGGCTTAAATATGAAATTTCATACTTAAGTAGTTGTAAAAATTAGGGTGTCGGGTGAAATTTTGTCAATTTTATTTTAAAATTTTTAAAACATTTTCAGCTCAAATGCTAAAAAAATAACTTTTTGAAACTGGGTTTGAGACTCTTTTTTTAGCTAGCTTTATTTATTTAGTTGCAAATGAGTTTTGCTAATCACCCTCTCTGTTGTTGGGTAGAATAAGTTGAATGAGTTTTACTGGTTTCGACAAGTTAATTAGATTTTCCTTAAGCTTATAAATAGGCTCCATTGCTGTTAAACAGAATTAGCCTCCTTGATAAGAATAAAATTCATATTTGATTGATAGATCTTGAGTTCTCTCTCCCTTTCTTCTTTTATATGTCTCTTGTTGCTGCTTCAGTGATTCTTCTCCCTTATGTTCAGCTATTGATTTTGCTAATGACCTCTATTCTTCTACTCTTTCCCTGTATCTTTCTTTTTTTTAACTATCTTTTTCTTTTTCTTTTTGTTTTGGTCTAGATACGTTTGGGGCATGGGGGACACATGTCCCTTAATCTGACATGACCTTGACAAGATTAGGGTTTTAGTTGCAATTCTGAAAAGCAAATTAAGTGGCAAAAATGAAAAACTAGAAAGTGTGGGTATAAAACTAAAACGGCAAATTATTGGCCTAATTGCTTGAAAGCCCTTTCATTCTCATGGAAATACATGAGACAAATGCGTGTGTGTGTGTGTGTGTGTGTGTGCGCGTGCGCGCGCGCGAAAGAGAGACATAGAGGCTACTAGAGCTTCGATAACCATCAACGAGGAATTAGGTAGCCACCAGTGACCTCCACCGGAGATGTTGAGTGGTAAATTGATGCATTTATTTTTGGTTTTTTTGCTTATTTTTTAGATTTAAGGTGGATGTTTTAAGCTCAAGATTTTGGTATTGGATGGAGAAGATTTGAGGTTCATTGTGTTTTTCATATTCTTTCTTCTGTTCCCTCCCTTCCCTCCCTCTTCTTTATTATCTTATTTCTTCTCTGTATTTCTTTTTATTCATATATCGAAAGGATTACATCAGCAAGTTTATTCTACCCACCATATCTTAAATGGAAGTGCCTTGAGAGACCATGCTGCATCAAATAGTTTCAAATTATGATGTATATATTCTATCATATGCCCCTACATTGTATGTTTATTGGTGTATTGATTGGTTGATGGGAGTGTAATTGCCATTGCACTAACAATAATTCAAAAATATTGGAATTAATTTCACGTACAAAGTGCTAAATCAATTATATTGTTGCGGTTTCCTAAGTTTCTTTTGTTCTCTTCCTTTTGTTTGTTGATATTTTGTCATAGATGTGTTCGCCAATGGGGTATGCTTAGCTATTGAAGAAAGTGACAAAAAGATGACAATGCCTATTTGACTGAAAATTTTGTTTCGTATAACATGCTTTAATGAGTGAATAGAAGCCTCCAATGTTGTATCCTGATAGAAATTGTTATTTTAATTGAGCTGGGGTTTTGAACTTAAACATGAAGAGAAAGGAGACCTTTATATTTTACCTAGCTCACTTAGTTATTAGTGATATGTTCCTCAGAGTTGTTAATTAGCAGTTTTTATTTAGGCTTAGCTTGGCTTCATCCTTGTAGATTTCATGCAAACGACATACCTGGCTTGACTATCTACTTTCTATATCATGGTATGTTGGTTTAAAGATTGGGGGTCATTTTTTCATTCAATTGTCGATTCTTCACTTGCAAAACTATGCTTTCTACGTTGTAATTTGTGTTACAACTTCTCCCTTTGTTTCTTGTTGAATTGTAGGTATGGTTTGGGTTAGCGAGGTGGAAAATGGTATGCTGATAGGAAGTTCAGGAAGGAGCAAATGAAATTGTTAGGACAGATCATACCTAAAAGGTGGCAACTAAAGTTCTTAAGATGACCATTAATACGACCCAAATCATCCGAAAATGTTGTTAAAGTGTCAGAAGCGTTCCAAAAGGATTTACCTGTTGCACATAATTCTGGAGAAATGAATCGACCTTGTTAGTAACAGATATAAAATGCAACAGCACTTGTTGAGGAAAATATATTGTTTATTGAGATTATACTCATTAGAGTTTTTTGTACTTGTTACTTGGGAAGAAATATAATCTACCAGTTTTGTCTCCTATTTCATTTGTGTTTTTTCTTTGAGATGGATCTCCTCAAATCTTACCTTTTTGCCTTCATTTTTCTTGATGACTAGAAGAATGGAAACAATATATGTCTGCATTTTTTAGTTTTTCTTGAATGCCTTCATTACAAAAATTGATGATTAAATTTTAAAAACACCAATTTTGTTCATTTTTTGTTGACAAACACCATAAATTGAATATGTTATGATTATTAGACTGCTCTATCTTTTTGTGTAAATGAAATACACAAAATACCCAACAAAATTAATGGTTTGGATTCGAAATAGAATCTGTGAAGGGCCCCACAAGCCCAAACAATGCCCTTAAATCCAAATCACGGGGGCTCGAGGTAATCCATCTTTTTAAATTTGGTGAGGTCAAATAATTACGCAAATTTATGAATATCCTTTTATTTTTTATTTTCTTTGAACTATATATTTTTTTTAAAAAATATATTGAAATTTCACTTTGAGAAAATATCATTTTTTCCTCAAACTATAACTCAAAAAACAATCCAACCACTATTCGATTTTGCATCAATTTTGCTCCACCATCAATTACGGTCTATGATCAAATAGAAATTGCTCATGTGGCATCCAAAACATCAATTAGTTCTTTGAATAAAATAAAGTTTGGAGGTCTAATTGATATTTTATAGATAGTTTGGACGATAAAATGAAATTTCAAATTTCATTGCCATGTTAGCAATTTTCGTTGGATTATAAACAGAAGCTAATAGCGGGGGTAAAATTAATCCAAAATCAAATAAACTGAGTGTAAAATTAATATTATTAAAATAACATAGGTTAAATTAATTTTTCAATGATAGCATGAAAGGCAAAATAATCTTTCCTCTTTTACCTTTATTAAAATTATTAAATCTTCATATTAAATTATGTTAGCATATTTTCTAATAATAAATATTAATTATTATATGATATTAATTACATCAACAATTTCTTCACAGATTAGGGCATGGTTTACATTTTGTAAAATGGTAAATTACACCTTCACCCCGCTTGCCAATGAATACTTTCTTACTTTGGTCTCGAAACTATTATATTTTTTTCACTTTGGTCCAAATTACAACAAATGTTATACTTTTGTGATGGAAAATGCAGCATGGGTCAAGTTCACCTTCATTTGTACAAAAACCTCCGCTATAGACCACCTCAACATGCAATCTTCCATCGTAGAACACTTCCATTTACCGCTTGCCATGACCTATCTATTTTGAAGTGGGAAAACAAAGTTTTCTAAGTGATCAAAGTAGGAAAATTAATTTTTAAAATTCTAAAGTTACCCTTAGAAGTTAGCAAATTGGACCAAAAATAAGAAAAGACAAATAATATAGGGACTAAGGTTGGTACAATGACAAACAATGAATGAAAATAGAATTTATTATTTTAAAAAAAGAGTGACAGTAAAAGGTAGTGACCGACTACAAAATAATAGGCAAGGACTAATACTGGTATGTGCTGGAGTTATAAATGTGTCAAAGTGATTTATAGCCAACGTCATCATTTGGATATAACGATAACATGACACTAGTAGCGGTAACAATGCTATTATAGTGGTCTAAGTCGATTATGATGGTTGCGTTTCAGTGGATCAAAGGGCGTGATTAATTGAAGTTGGTAACAATAATATTGTTATCTAATTCACTAATAATGACAAGGAAAGAAAAAGTGAGAGTTGATGAGATAGTCATAGCAATAACATTTAACACTGAAGATAATGAGAGAGAGAGAGAATCGTAGAGTGAGAAATGTAGTTGGAGTGTCATGCGTTTATGTTAGTGATAATGTTCGAGGTAATGACAACACAACAACATAATTACATAAAAATGGCAACCGATCAACTAATCAATTACTATTCAAATCCTGACTAAATTGATAGTAATGATTAGGGTTTTACTAATTGATTGGAACTATGTATAAGTTAGGAATTAATTGGTTTAGTGTGGCTTATGAAAACTAATTGATTATTAAATCAATTATGTTTATTATATCAAAGATGCCTACAATCTATTGCACAATCAATTGTGATATTTGAATCTCCCTTATATTCTAATGGATTGCACAGTCAATTGTGATTGTTCAAAACCCTGGCTACTAATCGATTGTATAATCAATTGTGGTCTTTGAATCCAATTGATTTTGCAATCAATTATGGTTTTTCATTCACTCTTATATGCTATACCAATTGATTACACAATCAATTGTGTTTAAAATTTTAAAAGTTATGATGTTTTGTCAACATTGTTATGATTTTCGGAACAAAATTACAATCAATGTGTTATGTTATGATTCATTGATAAAAATTATGATATTTTGTTCATGTCGTTATGATTGTAGGAAAAAAAGTTACAATCAATGTGTTATGGTTATGATTCATTAGTAAACGTTATGATTTGTACTATCAAAAGTTATGATTTGTTATGATAAATCATAATAAAAAATGTTACGATTCAAATGTTATGATAATTTGTTGAAAATAACTATATTTGTTATGAGTCATTATCATATTGTTATGATTGATAGTGTCTTTGTTATGACACCATTGTGTATATTATGGCATTGCTATGATTCATTGTAGTAATTGTTATGATATTTAAAAAAAAGTTATGATTTTTAATTGTAACCTGTTAAATGACCTGTTTAGCAAGTTACTTTTTATGAGGTGGAACAATATAGACCACACAATGAGTGCATATCATATGCCCTTTTAGAAGGTGCACATTGTAGACTTTTCCCCTTTCTTAAATTTCTTTTGTATTCCGTTTGTTGTTTAATACACAAACAGAATTTATTTCATTAAATATAGTGAAAATTGTCCAACACAAGTAGTCTGAGAAATTTTTGGAACAATTAAAGCTCCATAAGTCAATAAAGAGGTCGGGAAAGAAATATCGAGTTGGGCACGTGAGCCCAGCATTGGTTCAAACATACAAGTTTAGAATTACTTCCAATTTGATATTTTGATCTTACTTCTAGTGAATAATTTTAGCTAACCTCCGTTATTTGGGCTTTCAAATTTATATTCTTAACATATGTATAAACTTTTACAAGTTTATGAGTTTGTATTCTTACTATTTTAGAAATACTTTTTCATTAACTTTGGGTATTTCATGTTGCAGGTTTGTTTATTTGTTTTGTTTTGTTTTTTTTCTTTTATCGGCGTAAGTCAGTTGTTAGTGATTAGATTAGTACGTATGAGAATTAACTTTCCTATCCTTATAAATTATGAAATATTTCAACTTCCCTTTAGATAAAATTGAACTCATGATGTTCCCCTTGAGACTAAACTCTTGGAAGAGTCATGGTGGCTAATTAGGCTAGACTTAATTAGTTATGTTGTTTGTTTTGACACATTATTTTGACTTGAATAGCATTTAAATCTGGGCCTAACTCAAATTTATTATATTTGTTTATTTTTTCTTAACTATTTCATTCTTTAGAAGAGTTTGGATATTATTAGTCTATTATAAGAGGATTGCTATATATTACTAGTTTTACTTTTTATATCATTAATTGGAGTATATGACAAGATGTTATTTATTTTTATTATTTTGTTATTGATCATTTTCAAACAAGAAATTAATTATAAGTATGCATGACACAATAATACAATATATATATATATATATATATATATATATATATATATATATAATATTTCTTCCATATAGGGTTGTGAATCCAAATGTGGATTTGAGATTCTTTTGTCTCCTAAAATATTTATGCTCCGTTTGATTTAGTTTTTGAATTATAATTTGAGTTCTATATAATATTTCGGTATGTCACATTTTCAAATGGGTAAATTACAAATATACTCCTTGAAATTTGCTTAAAGTATAGATTGTCATATGTGATTTGAAAAATTACAAATATTTTCTTGTTAGAATTTTTTATTTAACAGAATTAACTAAAAAAATAAAATTCATAATTGCTCTCATATATAATAATAAAATTACCTAAATTATTAATTGAAACATATTTCTAACATTATTAAAAACTGTTAATTGAATTGATGATTTATTAATAAAATGAGCGATTTGTTATGAAATTAAAAATTTCAAGGGATGGAATCTAATTTCTAGAACCACAGTGACCAATTCATATTTTAATAAAATCTCAAAAGATGTATTTATAATTTACCTTTTTCAAATCATATCCCAAGGTTCCCATCCCCAAAACATATACACACAAATATAGAGTTGTTTTACAGGTTTTAGTAAATTAAAAGTTTATAATAAAGAAACACAAGCTAAAATTATCTATTCTTCATATTCTCAATAATCAACTTCTTTAATTTATTTAAATTATTTTATTTCATAAACTGTAGACATGAATTATATCAAACATTTTGACATAAAATTTAAAATAAAAATAAAGTGCACCAAGCATGTTCACATAATGGGAAGAGGAGAGAGTGAGAGAGAGGAGAGGGGTTGATAACTAACAATTTTGTATAATTGAAGAGGAAAGCAATATCAGCTTTTATCTAAATAGGGCAACAAATAAGTGACATTATCCTAAAAACCCTAATCCATACGTTAAAGTAAACCCTAAAAAATGAAGCTTCGTAGCTAAGCTCTCTTCTTGTTGCGTGGCTTATGTGAGAAGCACTCTCTCTCTCCCTCTCTCTTAATATAATACATAACTTTGACCCCTCAATTATAAATATCCAACACACTTATGTCGGTTAATACCACAAAATATATATATACATATATATGATGGCTCTTTATCAAAAAAATATATTTATATATAACTGATGGCTAAAACTCCTCTACATTCAACTCTTTCTCATGTGGTTTGCAATTGCCAGCCTGTCCCAACCAAACCAACCCACCACGTCACTAATTTAGATCTTGTGTACTCGTCCGATTATTTACCAATATACCCAACTTTGGGCGATCAGATATCACCAAGGATCCTCTAGATCTACATGTTTTTTTTTTTTTTATCTCTCTCCATACACAGTACTTAGTTGCTCCGAATATAAATATTCTCTCAAAAGAATATCCAATACCTTTAAGGTTTCAGAAATGACATTCTGTTCCCCCATGTTTATATTCGCATAAAAATTTAACCCTTACCGTTAACTAAATGTTAAGAATGATTAGCTGACATCACCAAAATATAAATTAATGAACGATATTGCCCCAACTGAAATCCCTTTGATAAATCAACAAAATTTACAAAAGAATTACGTTAGATGGAGAAAAAAAAATTAAGGTTGTGTAAAAAAAAAAAAAACTAATTTAATAAAAATAAATATGCAAAAATATATTTAATTTGTAAAAATTATTTCTAACCACTCCAAAGATAAAATTATATAAAAATAATAATTATTTTTTATTTTTTATTTCTTAACCAAATTAATTTTTAATTTTTTAATTTTTAAAAAAAAAAAATCAAACCAAACATATTCTAAATTTTTTTTGACAAGCCATTTCTTGTGTTTTTAACTTATTTAATTATTTGTTAATTTTATGATATTTTCACCATCTGAAACTATAACATATAAGAGTTTTAGAGACTAATTATTTTGATCTTTAAAAGTAAAAATTTTGTTGCAAAAGACATTTAGAGACTAATTTCTATCGTCGTGAGGATAATTGCTAAACGGTCGCTTTGAAAAGTAAAAAATAAAACTTTTAGCGATAAAATTTCAAAAATGTCAATGTGGAGGAAAAGACATTATGGAGGCAGGTTATAAATAGTAGGTATGGAGTTATTGGAGGAGGTTGGATTGAGACTCTTGGGAGGGTGCCTAATGTGTGGAAAGGGTTCTCTCTAGGGTAGAGGTTAATTCAGATTTACATGCTTTTTTCCTCTCTAGTATACAAAATTCATTTGGGTGATGGAAAGAGAGTGCACTTCTGGCTAGATACACTACAACAAAAAATACCTTTGGCGACTAAATTTTTAGTCGCCAAATGTCGAATTTTCACTTTCCCCGACAAAAACTTTTAGTCGCCGATTTTGTCGCGAATACATGGTCGCGAATACCTTTGGCGACTAAAAAACTGTTAGTCGGCAATATACAGGTCTTCAGCGACGAAAGAATTTGTCGCTAAATGCAATTCCATTTTTGGAAATTATACATTTCGCGACTAAACTTTTAGTCGCCAATATTGCTTTTTTTTATTATTTAAACATTTGCCGACTAAACTTTTTGTCGCCAAAAATCGTGACTTTTGGCGACCACAGACTTTAGTCGGCAAAACCATTTTTCAGGGAAAAAAAAAAAATTGCCTCTGCTAGTCCCAAGTTTTGAACCCGCAATGTCCCAACATTCTCAACATTTACCAACACTTTCTCCCCACTACGCCACTACAACATCACATGAATATTAATGCAACATTTATTATTTATATACTATTTGACTGGTATTAATACAAAATTATATATATATATATATATATAAATAATTATTTTTATTTAATATATTTTATGTAAAAAATAAATTATTTACTAAAAAAAATAGGATAGCACTTTTGGCGACTAAATCTGAATTTTAGTCGCCAATTCTCCATTTTTTGGCTACTAATTTGTTTTCTGTCGCTAAAAGAATTAAATCCCGCCTAAGGATAGCACTTTTGGCGACTAAACTAAATTTTAGTCGCCAATACCTCTACTTTGGGCGACTAAACTGCATTTTAGTCGGCAATTATTGACCTTTAGCTACTATTTTTTTTTTGTAACCAAAAAGCTTCACTTTCAGTGACTAAATTGTTTTTAGTCGGCAAAACACCTATAATCGGCGACCAAACTACCGTTTAGTTGCCAAAACCATCACTTTTGGCTACTAAATCATTTTTAGTTGCCAAAAACCGTGACTTTTGACTACTAAACAACCTTTAGTCGCTAAAACCCCTACATTCGGCGACTAAACTGCCTTTTAGTCGCTAATACCCTTATATTTGGCGACTAAACTCTTTTAGTCGGCAAAAGTGATCAATTTTAGCGACTAATTCCATTTTAGTCGCCAATTCTACTACTTTCAGTAACGAAAAATACAGTTTTGGTCGCCAAAAGTGCTTTTTGTTGTAGTGATAAATGGTTGCGAAATACTAAACTTAAAGATGAATTCCCTAGGCTATTTAGTTTGTCTACTGAGAAGGAAGAATCTCTAGAATATTTTGTGCGGACAAAGGAAATTTCAGGGGGATGGAACTTATCTTTCATGAGAGTTTTAAGGCCTTGGGAGGGTGTTGAGGTTAATAAATTATATCTCCTGCTGTCAGAGACACCATGCCTGAGAGCAATCCTCTCAGATTCTCTTAGGTGGCAGAGGTCTTCATCTAGACAGTTCACAGTTGCTTCAGTGAGATCATGGTTAGAAGCTCATCATGGGCCTAAACTGTCTATCCCTAAATTGATATGGGGTAATGTGGGTCCTCTTAGAGCTCAATTCTTGGGCTGGCTGATTTGGAAGGGTAGAGTTAAAACCATGGACTTTCTGCAAAGGATTGGTGTACTTAGCAATAGCTTAAAGAGAATGATATGGTCTGTAACTCTGCTCTGCAGAGGAAGAAAGAAAAGAGGAAAGTTATAAAGACAATTAAAAATAGGAATCATCCCCAAGGAAAAGGTTGTTTGGACCTTGTGAAAAGATTTGGCCACAAAGGGGCATCATCAAGCAAAGAATCTAAAAAAGGAGCATTATTACGGGCAGTTATAATTGAAGCATCCATTTCAGCTTCAATGGAGAATGGTGACGATGGAGGCAAATTACTGCTGAATCAAGCTCAAGCTACATTGCAGATGGGGAAACTTTTGGGCGTAAGTTTTAATGGGAAAGAGGATGAAGCCCTAAACAAAATTATGGAACTAGAGGTATAGGATAAAGAAAGAGTTGAGAGGGGTATTGGAGTATTGGCATAGGCTGTCTCTATCTTGGGGCTCAAGAGGTGATTTTCAAGTTCTTATGAAGATAATCTCATGGAACATTAGGGGTGTGGGTAGGTACCAGAAGAAAGGAAAGATAAGACAACATTTAAAGGAAAGAAAAGTAGATGCACTCTATTTCAAGAAACCAAAAAAATTTGCATTTACAGAAAAGAATGTCAAAACAATGTGGACACAAGACAAAATGGACTTTATGGCCGTAGACCCTATAGGCTTGTCTGGAGGCCTTTTATGCATTTGGGATCCTGAAGTGTTCCAATTATAAGCTTGTTGTAGCAGTAGAAGATTTATACTGCTGTCAGGTACTCTATTTAATTCTTTTAGTTGTGCTATTCTCAATATATATGCTCCAAATTCAGTTGGTGATAGAAAGAAATTATGGGATAGTTTGTTAAAACTAAAGATGAATTTCCAAAATCCTTGGTGTCTATGTGGAGATTTAAATGAAATTAAGACTATAAGTGAGAGAAAAGGCTGTTATAGGAGAGATAGGGGCATGACGGATTTGATTGATTTTATTAACAAGTCTGAATTAAATGATATGCCATTACTTGGAAGGAAGTTCACATGGTGCAATTCAACAGAAGACGAGAAATGGAGTAGAATTGATAGAGGTTTAGCTAACCCAAAATGGTTAGAGGGGTTTAAATTAAAACTCTAAGGACTGCCAAGACTTCTTTCTGACCATTGTCTTATACTGTTGATGGAGAATGAGAGAGATTGGGGCCCCAAACCTTTTAGATTTCTTAATGCCTTGACCTTGCATTCCAATTTCCCAGCTTTTCTAGAAAAGATTTGGAAGGATTCTTTGGTTCAGGGTTGGGCTGGTTTTATTCTTCAAATCAAACTGAAGACTATGAAGTTTGCTTTAAAAAAGTGGAGCAATGAGGTATTTGCGAATGCCACTTTCAAGTTAAAATCAGCAGAAAATGATCTCCATTCACTAGATCTTATTGCTGAATCTAGAGATCTGATGGATGATGAAAAATTGAGGAGAAGGGTAGCAAGAGAACAAGTATGGAAGCTAAGCAGGATGGTGGAATGGTTATGGCTGCAAAAGTCAAGGCTTAACTGAAACTTAAAAGGGGACAGAAATACCAGATTTTTCATGTGATGGCAAGGAGTAGACAAAGTAGAAATAAAATCCCTTCTATTTCAGTGGATAATGTTCTATTTGAAGACCCTAATCAAATGAAGAGGAAGGTTTATGAGCACTTCAGGAAGCATTTCTGTGAGGAGTGGGCTTCTAGACCTACTCTAGAAGGGACATTCAAATTGGTGTAGTGTAGCTCTTACTATGGGATGCTACAAGTAGAGTTTTCAGAGGCAGAAATTAGACCTGTAGTTAAGGATTGTGATGGTAACAAGGCTCCTGGCCCGGATGGTTTTAATTTGCTTTGTTTTCAAAAATTTTAGAAGTTGATGAAGGGTGATGCGTGCAACTTTATTAAGGAATTTCACATGCATAGCAAACTGGTGAAATGATTGAATAGCTCCTTCATTTCACTCATTTCTAAAAAAAAAATCTAGTGGGTCTTGGAGATTATAGACCCATAGGTCTTACTAGTTCTGTGTACAAAATTTTGGCTAAGGTGTTGGCTAGAAGATTGAAAGCTGTGTTGCCCCATATAATTAGTGAATCTCAAACAGCATTTATAAGGGGGAGGAATATTGTTGACGGTGTTCTAATTGCTAATGAGGTGGTAGATGGTTGGAATAAATCCAAAAAGAAGGGTGTGTTTATTAAGCTTGACTTTGAGAAAGCCTTTGACTCTGTGAATTGGCTTTATCTCAAATGTATGCTTTTGAATTTTGGTTTTGGGGAAAAATGGATCAGCTGGATTGAAGAGTGTGTATCCTCTACTAGGCTATCAGTCCTTGTCAATGGATCCCCAACTCAAGAGTTCAGTCCACAAAGAGGCCTGAGGCAAGAGGACCCCTTATCTCATTTTCTATTCAATTTGGCAGCAGAAGGCCTTAGCATTTTATTGTCTAGAGCACGGCAATTGGGTCTCATTAAAGGAGTTATGATAGGAGCTAATGGGGAGATGTTGTCCCATTTACAGTTTGCGGATGATTCATTATTATTTTATGAAGCTCAGGAGGCTGAAATTTGTAATTTGAAGAGGATTTTAAGATGTTTTGAATTGATCTCAGGTTTGAGAATTAATTATCACAAAATTTTTGTGTGTGGAGTGGGTGTGCGTAAGGATGACACTGCTTCCTTTGCTGAAACACTAAACTGTAAGACCAAGTCCTTGCCTTTTCACTACCTGGGACTGCCTCTAGGTGCTAATCTAAACAGGAAAGCAACCTGGAAACCTATTCTGGACAAACTTAAGAGCAAGTTAGCTGGATGGAAGAGAAGGTTACTTTCTTTGGCTGGTAGGCTCACTCTAATTAAAGCTATAACTTCCTCTTTGCCTGTGTTCTATTTATCTCTTTTTAAGATGCCAAAAGGGGTAGCTAGTGAATTTGAGAAGCTTAAGGCCAGATTTCTATGGGATGGAACTGAATTGAAGAAAAAACTTCATATGGTGAAATGGGAGGAAATTACAAAAAATGTGGATCAAGATGGGCTTGGCATTAGAAGAGTGAGAGAGGTTAATGATAGCTTATTAATCAAGTGGTGGTGGAGATTTGGGCTTGACAAAGAAGCTTTGTAGAGGAGGGTAATCTGTATCAAATACTTGGAATTGGATAGCTGGGTTCCATCATTTAGACCAAGTAGTAGACATTTTTGTGTTTGGAAAGGCATCTTATTAATAACAGATCGCAGAAGCAGTTTATTGGAATTTTTTATGAACACTCTGATTATAAAGGTTGGGGATGGATCTAGAATCAAGTTTTGGAAAGACAAATGGTGTCTGAATGTGTGTTTGGAAGAAGATTTTCCTACTCTTTTTAGATTGGTAGTTGACAAAGAAGAATCTCTGAAATCAATTTATGAGAAAAAAGATGGTTCAACCAACTGGATATTTAATTTCAGAAGGAGGCTGTTTGACTGGGAGTATAGGGAGGTTTCCAGACTCACTGAATTCCTTTTGGCTGCTCCTAGCATCAATCTTAATCAAACTGATATGCTGTCTTGGGCTGCTACAAACTCAGGTGTGATATCTGTTTATTCTATTTACAAATTTATTGAACACTATTTTGGTATAACTCTGCCAACCAACAAGCTTGTTTGGATTAAGTATGTCCCTCCTAAAGTCCAATTTTTCTGTTGGCTATCATGGAAAAATAAAGTCAAGACCTCTGTCTTTCTTCATAGAACTGGTGTTTTACCTGGTAATGCTTCAATACTCTATATTTTTTGTAAGAAGGAGAATGAATCAGTGAACCATTTATTGTTGTATTGCCATTTGCTTGGAGAGTATGGTCTCATATGTTGAGTTGATGGGATTTCCAAGGGGCCTTTCCAGAAACAATTGATAGATTATTACTATGGTGGGATGGTGTTAGACTGAACAAGAGAGGGAGAAAGATTTGGAGAGCTATTCCTCCTACTGTGTTGTGGTCCTTATGGAAACATAGAAATGATTGTGTATTAATGATACTTCACCAAATCTACCGGAACTGTGTGAACTAGTCAAGATTAGAATTGCAATTTGGCTAAAACTAGTCCTCAAGGAATATCATTTACTAGTTCAAGATTTCATTTCTAATCTCAAAGGCATTAGGCATTGTTTGGTAGGAAGAAGGCTGCAAAGTCTTGGTGGGTGATAATAGGAAGAGTCAAAGTCCTAGTATGTTGGTCTGCTATGCTCAGCAGTGGAGGACTGAACTGCCATACCTTTACTGCCATGCTGTCTGTTTTTTGGTGTGTAGTAGCTAGTTACGAACTGATATGGTGATTATGCTCAGCTATTATGCTAATCTATGGAATGCTGAATTGGTAGGTGATAATAGGAAGAGTCAAAGTCCTGCTATGTTGGTCTGCTATGTTGTTCTGATATGTAGGGTTGCTTTGTGGAATACAGTGCTATTGTTGTAGAGGTCACTATCTGCAATGCTATGCTCTAAATGATTTGGTGACTGCCATTGGTGACTGCCAGTGCTATTGTTGTAGTGGAGATGAGATTCATATATATGGAGTATGGCATTGAGTTTGAGGCTGCATAGTCCTAGTGACTGTTGAAAGTGTGGGTATGCTATGCCTAACTTCACTAATGGTGGCTTTTTCAACCCATTCTGGCAGCTGCTGTGAGGGTTGATGGAGTTGGTAAAGGGTGTTGCTCGTTATTTCTCTAATACTAGTTTTCTACAGTTGGTGAAAAGGTAATGGGACATATACTAGCATATTGGCTGTCACAATTCTGTGCTGCTACTGAGCTGGTTTTATGCTACAGAGTTCTTCATCAGGTGATGCTCAAGTTGAGTGCACTAAGCTACTGCTGCTGATTCTGTGGTCAATTTAAACCAAACCATCCTGGAGTGCTCATCAATTTGCTAATTTTGCTATGCTGATTCTGTGATTAAAGCTGCATGATGCCTGGAGTGCTCATCAATTTGCCGAAAGGTAAAGCTTGGCTAGGCTGCTTGAGGTTGGGAGCTTCTATCTATGGACGGAGATTATGCTAGCATAATAAGCTCAAGGACTTCAAAATGAGGTTGATTCTGGATTGTGTTTCAGTTCTGCATTTTTATCTGAATTGGTGCTCTTTGGTGTGTCCGCATTAGATGATGTAGTATGTTGGTCTGCTATGCTTAGGTGCTAGCATTGGTTGGTTGGTTGGTTGTTTTACCTCAGATGTTGCTCTGGTCTGTACTTTTTTCGTTGGTCTTTCACTAGCTTTGGGGTGCTAGCAAATTATAGGATGAGCTTTGTGGTGCCAACCTTGTTGGGATCATTTAGCTCATTGTGATACTTTTGCACTTCATTTTCCTTTATTAATGTAATTTGTCTTGTACCTTGTACTTGTTTATTTCATCAATAAAGTTTTTTTTTTGCCAATTAAAAAAAAAAAAAAAGTAATGTCTGCCCCTTTTGTAAAGTTGAACCTGAATCTGTGAATCATATTTTTCTGCTGTGCAGTGGCATTTGGGAGTCCTGGATTGAATTGGTAATCTGGTGGGATTTGCAATGGGCAACACCTGCTTCAGTTGTGGTTTTGTTACATTGGTGGATGGGTTTTAAATACAAAAAAACTATATGCCATTGGCTATGTTATGGTCTATTTGGAAAATCAAGAATGATTGTATTTTTAATGAGTGTCAACCTAATCTAAAGGATTTGTGTGCTAATGTGAAATAGAGAGTAGCTTTGTGGGCCAAGTCCAACCTCCTAGGTTTCTCTTACTCAAGGCATGATATTGTTCATAACCTTAGTCAGCTTTTGTTCTGCTGTTAAGTGTGTTTTGCCTCTGTATCTGTGAGCTGCTCTGGTGTACCTATGCTCTATTCTACTGTATATGTGTCCTGATATGCCATTACATTGGTGTATCTACTGTTACATTAGTGCTTTGTTTGGTACTTATGCTAATCTGGTATATCTGTGCTGCATACTGTTGCTCTGGTGCTTACTGCTGTTCTGTTAATCTGGTGCCTCTGTATACTGCTGTTATGTTAATCTGATGCCTTTGTATGCTGCTCTATTACTTTGTTAATCTGGTGCATTTTTGCTAACAAGTCAGCAGTATATTAATCTGCTAATCTGGTGCCTCTCTGTATCTGTGTGAGGGTTACATTAGTGTATCTACTGTTGCATTAGTGTTTGGTTTGGTGCTTCTGCTAATCTGGTATATCTGTGTTGCATACTGTTGCTCTAGTGCCTACTGTTGTTCTATTAATCTGGTGCACTTTTGCTAGCAAGTCAGCAGTATGCTAATCTGGTGCATTTTTGCCTTTAGTATTTGTGTCTAGTGCATTTTGATAGCTGATGGGTTTTACTTTTGTGTACCTGTGCTGTTTTGCTTTTGTTGCCTCTGTATCTTGTTAGCTGCTGTTTTGTGATTGATTTGTTGTAGTGTTGCTGTGTCTCTGTTGGTTCCTTACCAACAGATTCTTGGTTTGGTGCTGTCATATGATTGTGTAAGCGACTTAGTGCCAACCTAGTTGGGATTGGACTGTTTCACTATGATGGCTTTTGCATCATTCCCCCACTCTCTCCTTTATTGTTGTGTTTCTACCTTTGTTGTAAGATTTTTTTCTAATCAATAAAGTTCTTTTGGTTGATAAAAAAAAAAAAAAAAGACTTTTAGGAACAAAATAATTTGATCTCAAAATAGTTTATTTTTTGAGACAAAAAATTTGATACCAAAAAGATAATAATTAATCACTAATGTTTAATTTTCGTTGCTAAAAATAAAATGACACTTTTCGCAACAAAAATATTTGGTTCCCTAAAAATAATTTTGTCCTTAAATTTTGATCTCTAAAATCTTAATTTTTTGTAGTGTGATAAGTGTTTTTCCATTTTAATTTTGTATTTTATAACTTATTTAAAAATGATAAGTTAGCTAAACCTCAGGGGGAATCTGTAAATTAGGTAAATCTCATGAGGGAATCTGTAATTTAATTAAATCTCAAGGGGATATAGGTAATTTGCCCTTATTTGTCAAAAGGGCATTTTAGTCAATTTATAATATCTATTAACGACGTTAATTGCGATGGGGCGTGATGTAATTTTTGAAACTTCAGAAAAAAATCTGTGATTTCGTTAAATGTCAGGGGAGGTGTAGGTAATTTGTCCTAAAAATAATAATAATTATTATTTTTTTATAATACATTTTTGAGTGGAGTTTGCATTGTTTGGTTTTGTTTTTAAAATTTATTTTTTACAAAAATTCAAAAAACCAAAATCTAGTTTGGTGAAACAAATAAAAAAAAAATACTCATAATTTGCTTTGGCCTCCCTCTCTATTGATGTTTATTCTGATGTAATGAATTCAGATCTCATCAATAAAGTCTTTTTTTTCTAATAAAAAAAAAATGTAATTTTTTTTTTATCAAAACTATCTTTTATGTATTTATTTTCGTCAAAATAATTTTTTTTTAAATTAAAAAAATCAAATTAAAAAATTAAACCAAACATATATAGTGATGAGTTTCAAAATGTGTTATAATTTGTTTAGTTATATAACGAAGTCGTCTCGAATGAGAATATAATGAGGCAAACACTAGCTCGAACAAAATTTTGTTCATTTCACAAAAGAGTCTAAATTTTTAATGTTATATATTATTCCTCAAGAATGTATTGATATCAATGAAGGTATATACTTATATATATATGGAGAGAGAGAGAGAGAGAGTGATAGGGATTCTTTGCTTGACATGAGAAGTCTACGTAAAGAAATGGATTAGTAAAAATATATATACAGGTTGGTAGTGCAAAATTTTGGTTTGTAACTTTCATTTTTGTTATATATGTATGTGTATAGTTTCACATATATAGCTTTAAGAACACTCTAGGTTGACACTAGAGCTAAAGCCCATTCTCTCTCTCTCTCTCTCTCTCTCTCTCTCTAAAGAGGTGAAACGTCCTAAAAGAATCAGGTTGCCCCATCTCCACTCTACCCTTTCTTTCTTTTTTTTCATAATTTTTTTCTTTGGTAAGTTTATTAAAACTTTATTTTGAACAGTTTTGCATATACAGACAGAATCAGATTATAACCCAAAAAGCAACCAAAAAAAAACTGCATTTATTCTTTTACATGTGTGATGTGTGTGTAGACAGATACACACACAAACAAAACCTTAACTTGCAAGCAACCTATTATTTTAATAGATAATAAATTCTTTTTCCTCTTCTTTCAAAAGATATAAGAAATTCTCTCATCCCTCTCATCTCTCTCTCTCTCTCTCTATAGAAAACTTTGCAAGACACAGTTCATTCCAGACAAGGGAGAACAAAAAGTGGAGAATTCAATTCCTTCCCAAACATCAAGAACAAGAACAGAAGATTTGGTTAACCAAATACTTAGCTTTAAAAGAGAGAATTTTGCTTTTTTAATTTTTTTTTTCTATTTTGTTTAAGTTTTGTTTTGTTTTGTTTGTTTGTTTTTTTTTTTTTTTTTTTTTTTTGGTTTGTTCAGCTTGGAGAGGTGGAGGGAACAGGAGAGAGAAACTCAGTTTGGGATGGGCATAAGAGCAAAACAAGAGAGATCATGACATGGTGCAATGACTCCCAAATAATTTCAACAACTTCTTCTAAAGAAAATCTTGCGATCGATGCGAAAACCGATGAAAATACTATCATAACATGCCCGTCATGTGGCCATAACATAGAATTACAAGATCAGGTATTAATTATATCATTTTCTTCTTCTTAATTATTTCTCACAATTTGTTAGGTTTACTTTACAATTTTCAATAACTTTGAGGGTACGTTTCAGTATAAGTAATATAGTCATACATATATATATATATATATATATTTAAAACCCTGATGTGTTTATTGTTACGCACACATACATGTATATTTTTTAATTAAGTTAATAAATTCTCAGTAAAAATTTAAATTAGGCGGGAATTCAAGATTTGCCGGGCTTACCTGCTGGAGTGAAGTTTGATCCATCAGATCAAGAAATTCTTGACCATTTAGAGGCCAAAGTGTTGTCTGATACACATAAGCTTCATCCTTTAATTGATGAATTTATTCCTACCCTTGAGGGTGAAAATGGAATTTGCTACACACACCCAGAGAAGCTACCAGGTGATGATCATCATCTTCAACTAATCATGAATTATGTATATATGTGTGTGTGTGTGTGTGTGTGTGTGTGTGTTGTTCATGATTGTTTAGATCTATTGTGTTGAGGGTACAATTTTACTACATACGTACATGGCAACTTTCACTAGAATAGGTTCTTGAATAGGCAAAGGACTCAAATCATTGATATGAATTGGATAAAAAGAGATATGAGAATGATTAGCTCATATATACTAGTGTTATGATTTAATGTCCTACCCAATCTTCTTTTCTTGAACTTTTCTGAAGACTGAGAGCAAAAAGTTGGAAGTAGGGGTTGATAATTTGCGTAGGACACACTAGGTACAATGAGAAGACTTGTGCCATGTTATATATATATATATTACGACCGAGTGTCCAAATCAGTTTATACATATCTCGATTAATTTTGAAACTCATGTAAAGCGCCTCCTTCACGTGGATCGGACAAATTTCGAATAAAGTCCGCGGTGTGGCCTCAAAAAATTGAAATTGATAGCACCTCTTGTGCCATGTTATGTAATCATGTCTTAATTATATAAATGTCATTTCTTCTAAGGAAAATGTCATTTCTTCTAATCAAAATTTTGTTGTTGGTTCTATAATTTGTCTCATGTATTAATTTAATTTTTATAATTTTAATTATATTAATTTTGTCTTTAAAATTTTCTTGTTGTGTCAATTTAGTCAAATTAATAACATTCCTTAAGAAATTAAATAGAAATCAAAGATAAATCCATCCGTTGATTTCAGTCTATTTTTCAAAACACAATGTGAAAAGTGTATTGGTAATTTTTTTTTTTTATTGGCAAAGAAAACTTTATTGATAAAACACATACAAAATGTGATAAATTTGATATAATTAAAACTATAAAAATCAAATTAACACAAGAAAAAGAGATACAAATGTAATTTATCACTTCTTTTATTTTTACTCACAAAGTACCAATTGATAAGCTATATTATTTGGGTTGCATAATAAGATAGGTAGAAAGAAAGATTTATCAAATTGTTAAATCTTGTGTCAAATTTTCTACATGGCCGCCCATTTTTTTTTTTTTTTTTCCTTTTAAGACTTGATAATGCTATAATTTGACAACAAAAAGTAACATACAATTGAGGATGGTTTTTGAGAAGAGTAATGCTACATTAACCACTATTTTATTCTACTTTTAGTGTACCATTTCATGTACTAGCACTGTATTGAAGATAAACATAAATGGTGAAACCTATTATATTAATAATATGTTGACACGTAAAGTGATATACTAAAGTCTTGTTTGGGAACATGATATTTTAATAATTTTTTGACTTTTTTTTTTTGAAAAGATATGTAAAACAATAAAGAGAGTGATGTGACAATTTATATTGACTTTTTGACTAAAAGTCAATATAAAATATATGTTGTGTTGCCCTGCTTTGGTTTTCTACTGGTTGGTTTCTCACCAACTAGCTTTTGGCTAGTGCTAACACTTGATTGGATGGCTTTCTTGTGCCAACCTGGTTGGGATGAGTAAGGTTCACCATAACGTTATTAGCACTGCTTTTGGTTATATTTATCTTTATTGATATAAGATGTAAGGATTTTTTCCTTGGTTCTAATTCAATAAAGTGTTATTTTTGTTGTTCAAAATATATATATATATATAATTGACAAACAAGTCTTAAAAATGGCGTAAAAAGGTGATTAGTGTTGTAGTGGTAAGTTGGTTATGACTGTTAAAATGATTGCTTTGGGTAGTTAAGAGACTAATACATATTTCATCAGTGCGCTAACAAGTGACAACATAATTTTTGTCCATGACTCTTTATTTAGCCTCATACCATAAAGTTTTGATAATCTCATATACCATAAAGTTCAAATAATAGCATATAGTTTGCTTTAGTATATAATCCTCATTCTTGTCTCTACTTAACATGTGCTTTATTAGTACCTCATTAAAAACCAACGGAAAATTATTGGATTTATTCCCAAGTATGAACTTGACTAGTAGTGTGTCCACTGCATTGCCTTTTTTTTTTTTTTTTGAATAAATTCATTGAGGCATGACAAAATCTAGAATGGCCTTAAGTGAAAGGCTCTATTTAATACAATTCTAGAAGAGCAATCCAATACGAGTACAATTTGCTTTAATTTTTTATTATTTTTGTAGAATCATTGGAATGGAGAATGACAAGGTGTACTATTTCCCCCCTCAATAATCAAATTAGATGCTATTGTTGTACATTAGCTTTTGATTTACTTGAGTGATTTTGAACAAAAATGAAATATTTCTTCCGTAACTTCCCAATAAAACAACAATTTTCTTAAATTGATGAATAGTGATTCCATTTAGAATGTACTCTCTAAATATTTTCCTTCAATTCTCTTTGCTGAACTAAACTTATTCTAATAAAATAACTATTCTATTTCAGCATTCATTTCTGTGAACCAAACAATAGCCTTAGTTTTAGAATCAAAACATTAATGCTACATACCAAAGGAAAAAATAAAATAAAAAAACCTAGAAGTTGAAATGTAGATTAAATTTGTTTTGAGTATGATCAAATTGAAATGTATCTGTTGGTCGCTCACCAACAGGTACCTGGTTTGGTGCTTTGCATCATTCCTCCCTCCTCCCCCCTCTTTTCTTTCCCCTTTATTGATGTCTTATTTCCTTTCTTGTAAGGTTTTCTTCAATCAATAAAGTTTTTGGTTGATAACAAAAAAAAAAAAAAAAACTTTAAATCTGCATTAAATTTGAAATTCTGTACTTCCCAAAATATTTTTTTGGGGTACATAACATTTTCATTTTAGAAGTGCTCTCAGCAGTGTAGAAATAATGTAACAAGCATAAGAAATAATTAGGAATAATGTAACATGCATGATGTTGTAGAATTACGACCACTTAACTAGATTTACTAAAATTAATATTGAAAAAAGGTACAAAGAATGCAAACCTTGTAAGTAAGGGCATGCAAGCAAATTATTTCAATGCTCACTCAACTTGACAATTGCTTCCAACCTAATTATCCTTTTGTGGATCCAAAAATCTCAAGTATACTATGAATTTTCAGGAAATATATTATTGTGGAGAAAGTCATTAGGCATAAAAGTACTATATATATTCAGGATGATCAGATCATAGGTCATTCATTGTTTTTGCTACTTTTTAAGTCTATCTTAACCCACAAAACTTCTCTTGTAAGTTGTATGCAAGTTTACTTCACTAACAAATACAAAATCATAACAATTTTTTGCACAATATAACATTTATGTAACATATTTCTCAATTTCACAATCTCGATTTATTCTCAAATTCCTCCTTATTTATCGTTATAATTTTCACTTACTATGCGAAATGATTTCCTTCCTATGCTCACTCTGGTCATGCAGGTGTAAGCAAAGACGGCCAAATCCGCCACTTCTTTCATCGTCCTTCAAAGGCATACACAACCGGGACTAGGAAGCGAAGAAAGGTGCACACAGATGATGATGGGGGAGAAACAAGGTGGCACAAAACAGGCAAGACTAGGCCGGTCTTTCTTGGAGGGGCAGTGAAAGGGTTCAAAAAGATATTAGTGCTCTACACCAACTATGGAAGGCAAAGAAAGCCCGAGAAAACCAACTGGGTGATGCATCAGTACCACCTTGGCAACAACGAGGAAGAAAAAGATGGTGAATTAGTTGTTTCAAAGGTTTTCTATCAAACGCAGCCTAGACAATGTGGATCAAGTGTTAAGGATTCACTTAAGAAAAAATCAAGGACTCGGATTGGGCATGACGATGATAGTCCTATAATTAAGAACACGCCCTATGTTGAGTACTATAATAATCCTCCATTGATCTCCTACGACATTGGAAGCCAAAATAGAGGAAGTTCACCTCAGTTAATCCCTAATTTGGTTCTTCAAGGTGATGGGCCTTCATTTATTCATTTACCCACCAATTCAAGCAAAGGAAAAGTACTTGAAAGGACATAGCATGAAGGACAAGTTACTAGGGCAAGGCAATAATGACAAGGACTTGTTTGGTTGTTGTGTAATAGTAAAAAATAAGTTAAGATGGACAATGTAGAGATGAAGGGGGTGGGAATAAGGTTGGTGCTTAATTTCTTTAACTATAAGTATTTATTCACTGCGGTTTGTGACATTCGTGAGACACAAAAATGGAGAGTTGTGATGTGTTTGTGACAATGTTACAAACTACGGTGAATAATTTTCGTTTTAACTGCATAGTCATTTTCTTTGGTGAGTATTGGGATTGGCTTGGGCTTAACAATGTTATAGTAGTTTTTAGGTAAATGATAGGGATTATACAAGGGAGGTGGTGCACTATTGCAACCATTTATATATTGTAGAGCTATATATTTGATTATAGAAATGTACAAAGAAAATTCTTGCAAAGTTCACTTGGGGTTATAGTTTCATATTATTATGTTCATCTTACCTTATTGTTTTACCACCTTGTAATTCAATAAGTCAAAGCTTTCTTTGATAATCTCTCTCCCTGAACTGTCACATGATTTATGTAGACAAGTGGTATCTTAAGGCCATGATGATTAAGTAGAATAATATATATATATTGATCGTTGAAAATCAGTTGTTAATTGTTAGATTAGCACTTATAGGAGTTAGTCTATCTAATCTTTGCAAAGTACCAAGTGTTCGACCCCTTAATTCAGCTCCCCCTAAGGAAAGTTGAACCCATTACCTCTCCTTTTAGAGACTAAATCCTTAAGAAAATCAAGATAATCAATTAAGATACGCCTAGTTGGTTAGAATAATATATTTCTTATCAACTAAATAAAGAAGGGTAATAACTTTAGGGGTGATGCTACACAATTTCTATCCTAAACTCAACTTCTTCTCCTGAGCACATTTCTTTTTTTTATTATTATTATTTTAAAACAAAATATAATACCTTCGAGTTTATTTTAGTTTACCAAGTTGCTTATGATGTAAATTTGTATGACGCCCTTGATTGATAATAAATTAAACATATAATCATAAAACATTTCATTCCACATTTTCAATAAAAAAAAATTTTCAACTTGTTAAGTCATTTTCCCTCATAAATTGTGAGTATAAAATGCACCAAAAGCTCTGATAGAACAACTTGCACCAAACGGTACAATTCTTTGGTGGTTGTGGATTGGATTGAGGAGGAAGAAGTTTTGGCTTTTCTAATGACGGGATTGTATAAACAGATCTTAAGTCAAACTTCAAAGAAATTTCAAAATTTCATAGAAATTCTTGGAAGAAACAGTCTTTCTATAAGTAGAAAGGTGACAACAATGTCTATAGGAATTAATGATTTTTAATTAACATTTTAAATCTTTGTTAGATTAATGAAATTAAAGGAGTTCTAACTACAAAAGGGGTTAAGGCAGGGGGACCTCTTGTCTCCTTTTTTGTTTATTATTGCAGTTGAAGGACTAAATCTATTATTGAAGAGGGCCATAGAGATAGGTATGATAAAAGGTGCCACTGTAGGCTTGGATCAATTGGGAATTTCTCATCTTCAATTCGTATATGACACAATCATTTTTTGTGAAGGGGTGTAGACATCCCATTTTTGACCGACCTTAAGACTCAGACGTCACTAGTTGAGTGCTCGGTGATGTTGCATATTGTGCTCGTTCTGAGGTTTCAGAGTCTCGGCTGTGAGCCTTGCCTCCGGATTTCGGGACTCTTTTGTGCTTTACCTCGGTTTGCGAATCAGGTCCTGTTTTCTCTTCCCGAAGGGAGGGAGAGGTCTCGTAGATCATCTCTCAGTGGCCGTAGGCTACGTTTCGTGGTCGTAGGCCATTTTTCCCGTTTGGAGCCCAGTTTTCGATTTTCGGAGCCGTCGGCCGTGTGCCTCGGTTCGGGACCGCTTAACTACCTCCGTTTGCTCCAGTTTTTGGCATACATCTTATTTCCTCCCTTTAGAGGGACACTGTGGCCCGAGAGACCCCCTTCGTGGTCATACGCCACTTCCTGTGCCTAACAGCCTGTTTTTGGGGCCCCGAACCGCGCGTTTTGGTCCCCGAACCTTCGTTTTGCATCCGTTTTGGTCCATTTTTGGTGGAGACCCTATTTTCATTGTTAGGGAGGTGGTAGGATGGTGGCTGGCCACCTTTTCTCCTGAAAAGCCAGTTTTCTCATTTTCTCTCTCCAAAAGCCCGTTTTTCTGACAGAAAGCTGATTTTTCTCACTTTTGACCTACATTTTCTGGCTTTTCATACCACCATTGTGTTGTGCTCATCTGGGAGGTCACTAATATGGATAGGCCGGCCAGAAATTCATCTTGACCCTTTTGAACCTTGCTTAAAAGCTAGCTTTTCTCTCTCTTGAGTCACTTTTTCTAGTTTTTCTCCACACAGTTGTATTCTACTCATCTGGGAGGCCACCTTTCTGGGTAGGCCGACCAGCAATTTTTGTTGACCCTTTTGACCCCTGGTCGGCCGACCAGGGGGGTGGCCAGCCGGCCACTTGAACTGGCCGGCCTGCTTCTTGCTTTTTGCTTTTTCTGAGTGTAATCCAGCTGTGCCAGCTAAAAGCCATTTGGTGCATCCTCCATACACATGTATGGGGGATACTTGGGCCCTTTTAGGATATTTTGGAGCCTCTCCTCTATAAAGGAGAGGCTTGGCTTCATATCAGCTGGTTGAACAAAATTGCTTAAGGCTTATCACCTCCCTCCTCCATTGTCACTACTCAAAGCTCCAAAACCCTAACTTTCTTGGTCCATTTGCACTACAACCCTTAGCACCACACCCCCATCATCCATTCCAACACCTTGGAAGTCATTTGCAGAGGTTGAAAGCTCACCAACATGGTCCAAAAGCTGCTGGAGGTCAGCTCTTCAAGGGTAAGTGTCCATTTCCCTTAAACTTGTATTTTTTTGCATGATTAGTTAGCCTTATTTGCAAGTATTTTTGGGCTTCGAGCCAAACTGTAAAGCGTCTTATTTTGATCCCCTCTTCAACTTTGTTTAAGGGAACTTTGCTTTTTGAGGTCATTTATTTCCCCTTATCCTCTATCTCTCTTTTAGGGCCTTTTTTGCATCATGTTTTAGCCTTACTTGTGAGCATTTTTGAGATTTTCTATAAACTGAAAAAAGTCTTTTTTTTGACATCCTCTTCAAGTTTTGTTAAGGTCCCATTTCTGTTTGGGGTCATCTTCCCTTTACGCATACTTCATCTCTTCATGATTAAGGCTATGCATTGGAGCACTTGCATTGGCCATGGTTTGGCCTCTTAGCCACTGAAATCCAGTGGATTTTTAGCGGTTTTGATGCATTTTTGAAGGCCAAAATTAGAGGGGGGTGACCCCCTTTCTCCTTGTCTTGTTTGGGGGTCTTTTGGGCCTTCCAAAGTGGCTCTATTTTGCATGCATTGAAGTCACTTTTTGGGACCAATTTTGTGGGTTTTAGGGTTTGCCTTAGGTCTGTCCGGGGCCTTTTTGATCATATTTTATACCTACAATGCATGTGTAGAACAATTCCATTCAAGGCCTTTTGAGGGGGCCTTTCTTTGCATGTTTCCTAGACTGATTTCAAGACCTATTTTGTGAGTTTTAGGGCTGTCATAACTCATTTAAAGAGTTGGTTTGGTCATGCTAAGTGTCTATCTTATATGTGCTTAACAACCCCTTAAATGGCCTTCCAAAGAAGCCCCTCATTTTTGCATGCATTGACTGCGTTTCAGTGATTATTTAGGCATATTTTGACATATTTTATTCACTGTTTTTGGCTAGTTTGATGAGTCCTCATTTGCTTCATATACATGCCATGTAAACCATGCTTACTAGCCAATGTTGCATGCTATTTTAGGCCATCATGTTAGCATCTTTTGGCCATGCTTTAAACTGAAAATGTGCATGTTTTGGGACTGCCTTAGCTCTGTCTTTAGACTTCATGATCAAATAATGCTTCCTTTGTATACTTGTGGTTCAATGCATTGGACTAGTTTTGAGTTTCGGGGCTTATTCCATGCATCGGGTGTCATATTTTCATGTTTTGGGACCATTTAGCATTATGTTTCAGTGCTAAAAATTACATGTTTGAATGCCATACTTCATCCTTGCCATGTTTTGGTAGAGTGGCATTCAATGCCTTAGGTTCGGTCCTCGGTATGCGTGCATGTGTGCACGCATTTCGGCTATCTCATTTTCATCTAACACTACAACAAAAAAGGTCTATGGTGACGAAAATGCGTGACGAAAAAATATTTAGTCTCCAAATATGCACGTTTTAGTGATGAAAATAAGATTTCGCCTCCAATTATATTATTTTCAGAGACGAAAACCAAATTTCATCACCAAATGCTTAAAATCAAATAAAACAATAGGTGACGAAAATTTTATTCGTCTTTAAATTTTATTTTTCGTCACAAAACAATTTCCTGCCCTTGGAAAATTTGTTGGAAGATTTGGCGCCATTTTGGAGACGAAATTTGTCGTCACCATTGTAAAAAATTTTAGAGAGGAAATAATTTCGTCTCCAAATGTATTATTTTTAGAGAGGAAAACCAAATTTCGTCACCAAATGCTTAAAATCAATAAAAAAAAACAAGAAATCTGGACTACGGTGACAAAATTTGGTGACGGAATTTTTTTTGTCTTAAAATTTAACCCAAAGATGACGAAATATTAATTTTGTCGTTTGTTTTAATTTTTCTCAAAGTATAGGAGACGAAAACAAAATTTCGTGTGCAAAAATGAGGCGCCAATTTCATTTGTATTGGCGCGAATTATTTTAGCTCATTGGAGACAAACATTTTTGTCACAAAATATAATTTTTTTTGTGACGAACGTAATTCGTCGCCAATAAATTCCATACCTATTAAACGATGTCGTTGCATATTTCCATTTATTAGGTGACAAATATATTTTTGTCTGCGAAGGATAAGTTATGGAAGACGAAAATATTTCGTCACCAATAAACACTCCATCATGCAGACAATGTCATTTCATCTTTCTATTAAATAGGCGACAAATATATTTTTGTTTCAGAAGAATAAGTTGTGGGAGACGAAAATATTTCGTCACTAATAAATTCTAATTGATTGCATGACGAATATATTTTTCGTCTCATAAGGTTAAGTTGTGGAAGACAAAAATATTTCATCACCAATAATAAATTCTTTGTTCTGGTATTGAAGGATACAAAAATATTTTATCACTAATTATTTCTCTTTATTAAAATGCCGTGGTTTTGTGTTTCAAAGCATTGGAACTGTGACCCCAAGCGATACACTCTAATGCTTATCACTCATTTTCATGTACACGGACCTTGAAGTCGTGACCCAAGAAAACACTTTCTACAAACCCTCATTTCTCTCTCGCACTTGAGTCTACTCCTCTCTCACAAGTATTGAAGTCATGACTCAATAAGACACTCTGTAAACCATTTCTTCTATTTCGCACTAAAGCCTATCTCTTCTGTCTCACACTTAAGCCCTTCGTGCATGCCAACATTGAAGCTATTATCCAAGAAGGCACCCTATGCAAACCCACTATTCTTTCTCACAGTGAAGGCCCCTCTTGCACGCAAGCACTTTTTCTCATTGTTTGAACCAACTCTACCCTTTCCATCTAGAACACCCATTTCAGAAAAATCGAAGGTCAAAACCTCTCTCCAACAAAAAAAAAAAAAAAAAAAAAAGATAATTAATGTAGCTATTTTTTTTGTGAGAAAAAATACAGAGAAACAAATAATAAAAAATTTGTAATTTTCAAAATTAATAGAAAACATTACCTTGTTTAGTATGGAGTTTTCAATAATTAATTTTTAAAATTTGGTGATCAAATTTATTTTCGTTTTAGAATGTAACCCAAACATGACCAAATATTACTTTTGTTGTTTCTTTTAATTGTTTTCAAAACTATAGGAGACGAAAAAATAAATTTGTCAGAAAAAAAAAGAGGCACCAATTTTTTTTCTTATTGGCATCAATTATTTTAGCTCATTGGAGACGAACATTTTTGTCACAAAATTTAAAGTTTTTTGCGACAAAAGGAATTCGTCACCAATAAATTCCAAACTTATTAGACGATGTCGTTTCATTTTTTTATTTATTTGGTGACAAATATATTTTTTTTCTGGGAAGGATAAGTTATGGAAGACGAAAATATTTCATCACCAATAAACCCTTCATGCTCGTTTTATCTTTCTATTAATTAGGCGACAAATATATTTTTGTCTCGGAATGATATGTTTTGGGAGACGAAAATATTTCGTTACTAATAATTCTCCATGTGTCGTGTTGCATTTTAATTGATTGTGCGACGAATATATTTTCGTCTCATAAGGTTAAGTTGAAGGAGACGAAAATATTTCATCACCAATAAATTCTCCATCCCCACACAACATTATTTTTGTATTTTTGTTGATTAGGCAACGAACATATGAGTTTGAGACGAAAATATTTTCTCACTAATTATTTCTCTTTATTAAAATGTCGTCAGAAACTAAGAGACGCTCTTACCTTAATCACTTACTTTCACACACACACAAATACTAAAGTCGTGACCCGAAAAGACACCCTCTACAAATCCTCATTTCTCTCTCGCACTTGAGTCTTCTCTCTTACAAGTATTGAAGCTGTGACTCGAGAAAACAATCACTATAAACCATCTCTTCTATTTCGCACTGAAGTTTCTCTATTCTCTCTCACATTTAAGCCGTTTGTGCATGCAAACATTGTTATCCAAGAAGACATTTTGTGCAAAGCTACTATTCTTTCTCACAGTAAATCCCTCTCCACAAAAAGAAAATAATAATAATAATAATAATTAAACAAGGAAACAAAATATAAGAAATCTAGGCTATTGTGACAAAATTTGGTGACTTAAAATTTAACCCAAAGATGACAAAATATTAATTTTATCGTTTGTTTTAATTTTTCTCAAACGTATAGGAGACGAAAAAAAATTTCGTCTGCAAAATTCAGGCGCCAATTTCATTTGCATTGGCGCGAATTATTTTAGCTCATTGGAGACGAACATTTTGTCACAAAATATATATATTTTTTGCGACGAACGTAATTCGTCACCAATAAATTCCCTACCTATTAAACAATGTCGTTGCATATTTCCATTTATTAGGCGACAAATATATTTTTGTCTAGGAATGATAAGTTATGGAAGACGAAAATATTTCATCATCAATAAACACTCCATCATGCAAACGATGCCGTTTCATCTTTCTATTAAATGGACGACAAATATATTTTTGTCTTGGAAGAATAAGCTGTGGGAGATGAAAATATTTCGTCACTAATAAATTCTGATTAATTGCGCGATGAATATATTTTTCGTCTCATAAGGTTATGTTGTGGAAGACAAAAATATTTCGTCACCAATAATAAATTCTCTGTTCTTGTATTTAAGGAGACAAAAATATTTTATCACTAATTATTTCTCTTTATTAATATGCTATGGTTTTGTGTTTCAGAGCACTGAAACCGTCACCCCAAGAGACACACTCTGACCCTTATCATTCATTTTCATGTGCACGGACACTCAAGTCGTGACCCAAGAAGACACTTCCTAGAAACCCTCATTTCTCTCTCACACTTGAGCCTACTCCTCTCTCACAAGTATTGAAGTCGTGAAGCAAGAAGACACTCTGTAAACCATTTCTTTTATTTTCGCACTAAAGCCCCTCTCATATGTCTCAGACTTAAGCCCTTCATGCATGCCAGTATTGAAGCTATTATCCAAGAAGGCACCCTATGCAAAACCGACTATTCTTTGTCATAGTGAAGGCGCCCCTTGCATAAGCACTTTTTCTCATTGTCTGAACCAATTCTACCCTTTCCGTCTTGAACACTCATTTTAGAAAAATCGCAGGTCAAAACCCCTCTCCACAAAAAAAAAAAAAAAAAAGCTTTTTTTTTGTGAGAAAAAAAAAACAGAGGAAAAATTAATAATAATTTTTTAATTTTCAAAATTAATAGAAAACATTACCTTGTTTAGTATGGAGTTTTCAATAATTAATTTTTAATTTTTAATCTATATTTTTTTAGTGAACATTTTTTAATATTATAATTTTTATTTTTATTTTTACTTTTTAAATCCCTTTAATTTAGATGAGGGCAAATTGCAGCAATTGTCCCGGTACTTTGGTCCTTGTGTCATATAAATGGTATGTGCCATATCTATATCTATTTATCTATCTATCTATCTATCTATATGTCTATATCTATCTATCTATCCTATATATTAAGCAAAAGGAGGTTTTTAACCCCAAGCCATGTGGGAGCTCCAATCTCTCAATCTAAATTTCTTGATTTTTTTTATTTAAAAAAAAAACCTTAGCATTTATTAACTTCTCCCAACCCCCAAGTCTTACCCTCATAATAACTCTTTAATGCATTAAGAACAAACATAAAAAATTCTTTGAAATCCAACACATGAATTCCTTGAAAAGTCTCAACACATATGATTATTATCCCTCATAATAGCACTTTAATGCATTAAGAACAAGCATAAAAAAAATTTCTTGAAAAGTCCAACACATATGATTATTATCAAAATATTAAACTTTAATATAATATGATAATAAAAAAAAAGACATTTAATTCCTTGAAAAGTCTAACACATATGATTATTATCAAAATATTAAACTTTAATATAATATAAAAAAGGAAAAAAAGAAGACATTTAAAAAAAAAAAGAAAAAAAAAGAAGACATTTAAAAATCGCAATTCACATATATAGATAATTGTAAACACAATTTGTGCATAGCACGGGTGATATGCTAGTCTATACTATATATTAAGCAAAAGGGGGTTTTAACCCCCAAGGCTTGTGAGAGCTCCAATATCCCAATCCTAATTTTCTAATTTTTTGATTTAAAAAAAAAAAACCTCAGCATTTATTAATTTCTCCCAATTCCCATGCCTTTTGAGAGATTTGGTCAAAACCCCCTCATAATTAAACTTTAATGCATTAAAAACTAGCATAAACAAAATTCCTTGAAAATTTCAACACATCTATCTATCTATCTATATTATATTATCTATATCTATATCTATCTATCTATTTATCTATATCTATACTATATATTAAGCAAAAAGGGGTTTTTAACCCCCAAGGCCCAAGGCTTGTGGAAGCTCCAATATGTCAATCCTAATTTTCTAATTTTTTGTTTTTTGAAAAAAAAAATTTAACCTCAGCATTTATTAATTTTTCTCAACCCATAAGACTTTTTGACTTCTCTCATAGTTACTGCAGTACCTTTACCAAAACAAATAATATGTATATTAAAAAAAAATTAAAACAAATATAAATATCTATATCTATATCTAAATCTATCTTTTTATTTATATCTATCTCTAACCCACAAGTTTTGTGGGAGTTCCAATATCCCAATCTAAATTTCTTGATTTTTTGATTTTAAAAAATAAACCTTAGCATCTATTAATTTCTCACAACTCCCAAGCTTTACCCTTATAATAACACTTTAATGCATTAAGAATAAGTATTTTTTTTTTATGTATATCTATGAAAATTTTAAATCACTTAATAGGACAAATTAATCAATTTTCCAAAATTATTGATTTTTAATTTACAAAATAGATTAAAAAAAACTATTGACTGATTTATTTATTTTTCATTTACAAAATAAATTAAAAAAACTATTGACTGATTTATTTATTTAATAACCAAAATATTTCATAATCTCTCCCTCCTAATCTCTCTCCCAAATTTTCAAAAAAAAATATTAAAACTTGCATTCCTTTTCTCTTCTCCAAAAAATCAGATAATATTTTCTATTAAAATTCCTGATTAGCATTTAAAATCCCCTCATACAAATAATTATAGATACAATTCGTGTATAGTTACTGCAGTACTCTTTTCAACTTCTCATGTATATTATGGTTAGTGATCAAATTGTTAAATTATTTTTATAAAAAATATTTAAAAAAATAATTTATATATTAAAAAAAATCTAAAACAAATATAAATATCTATAATTATCTCGTGCATAGCACGAGTGATGGACTAGTCTATACTATATATTAAGCAAAAGGGGGTTTTTAACCCCAAGGCCTGTGGGAGCTCCAATCTCCTAATCCTAATTTTCTAATTTTTTGATTTAAAAAAAAAAACTCAGCATTTATTAACTTCTCCCAACCCAACCTCAGCATTTATTGACTTCTCCTAACCCACAATCCCTTTTGACTTCTCTCATAATTATTGCAACACCCTTTTCAATTTCTCCCATACACTATAGTTACCCACAATTTTTTTTTTTTTTTAAATAAGAATTTAGCTATAGATCTCAAAAAGATATAACATTTAAATTTAAATTATGATTTAATAATATAATTATGTATTTTTTTTATGTATATCTATCAAAATTTTAAATCACTTAATGGGACAAATTAATCAATTTTTCAAAATTATTGATTTTTAATTTACAAAATAGATTAAAAAAAAACTATTGACTGATTTATTTATTTTTAATTTACAAAATAAATTAAAAAACTATTGACTGATTTATTTATTTAATAACCAAAATATTTCATAATCTCTCCCTCCTAATCTCTCTCACAAATTTTCAAAAAAAAAATATTAAAACTTGCATTCCTTTTCTCTTCCCCCAAAAAATCAAATAATATTTTTTATTAAAGTTGTAGATATCTGCCTATATTTTATATATTATATTATAACATAACAAAAAAAAACTAAAAAAAAATCTTATTTTTTTAAAAAAATAAGAATTTAGCCATAGATCTCAAAAAGATATAACATCTAAATTTAAATTACGATTTAATAATATAATTATGTATTTTTTTATGTATATCTATCAAAATTTTAAATCACTTAATGGGACAAATTAATCAATTTTCCAAAATTATTGATTTTTAATTTACAAAATAGATTAAAAAAAACTATTGACTGATTTATTTATTTTTAATTTACAAAATAAATTAAAAAAACTATTGACTGATTTATTTATTTAATAACCAAAATATTTCATAATCTCTCCTTCCTAATCTCTCTCACAAATTTTCAAAAAAAAAATATTAAAACTTGCATTCCTTTTCTCTTCTCCAAAAAATCAGATAATATTTTTTATTAAAGTTGTAGATATCTACCTATATTTTATATATTTTATTATAACATAACAAAAAAAAGTAATTTTTTTTTAAAGTTTATCTAAATAAACTTTGAATCAATAAAACTCGCATGCCTATCACATATCTAACTCACATCATAACTTACCTAAACAATAATAATTAAAAACAAATGGAAACCACAGATAAATTAAATTAAAAAAAAAATAGATACCCACAACTCCATCTTAAATAAATTGAAAAAAAAAATACCCGAATAGAAACCACACAAAAATAAAAATAAAAATAAAAAGATATATCTATCCATCTATCTATATCTATACTATATATGAAGTAAAACGGAGTTTTTAACCCTCAAAGCTTGTGGGAGCTCCAATATGCCAATCTTAATTTTCTAATTTTTTGTTTTTTTTTTAAAAAAATAACCTCAGCATTTATTAATTTCTCTCAACCCACAAGATTTTTTTGATTCTCTCATAATTATTGCAGTACATTTTCCAAAACAAATAATTTGTATATTAAAAAAAATTTAAAACAAATATAAATATCTCTATCTATATCTATCTATTTATTTATATCTATCTTTAACCCACAAGTTTTGTGGAAAGTTTCAATATCTAAACCTTAATTTCTTAATTTTTTTAATTTTTTTTGGAAAAAAAAAAACTTAACATTTATTAAATTCTTCCAAGTCTTTTTAATTTTTCCAATACACACACTCTTTTTAACTTTTCACATACCTATTGCAAATAGTAAGTCTCATTTTTGTTTTCTTCTTCTTAACTTCTCACTTCTACACTTTCAACTTCAGTAACCACATATGCAAACAGTAAGTCTTCTTTTGTTTTTTCTTTCTTGACTTTTCCTTTTGTTTACTATTTTAATATTGTAGTTAGATAGCGCATAAAAATATTTGTGATTTGTCTAGCGAATTAAAAATTATAATTTGATTTTTTAATATGATTGAAGTTAGATAAATATAAATCTTCACAAAGAGAAAAATGTGATTATAATTAGTTGAATGATTCTTTTTTTTTTTAATGTGATTGTAGTTATTTTAATAGTTCTTTTTTTTCATTTATTTATTTTATTATGGGAAAAATGTGATGTGATTGTAGTTTGTTCAATTGCTCTTTTTTTTAATATGATTGTTGTAGTTAGTTCAATGGTTCTTTTTAATGTTATTTAATCTTTTTATTTACTATTTTAATTTTATTTTTAATATTACTGAAGTTAAATAAACATAAACACTCACAAAGAAAAAAAATGTGATTGTAATGTGATGTGATTGTAATTTGTTTCAATGGCTCTTTTTTTTAATATGATTGTTGTAGTTAGTTCAATAGTTTTTTTTTAATGTTATTTAATCTTTTTATTTACTATTTTAATTTTATTTTTAATATGATTGAAGTTAGATAAACATAAACACTCACAAAGAAAAAAATGTGAGTGTAGTTAATTCAATGGTTTTTTTTTAATGCGATTGCAGTTAATCAATGGTTCTTTTATTTATTTATTTATTTATTTATTTTATTATGAGAAAAATGTGATGCGATTATAGTTTGTTCAATGGTTCTTTTTTTTTAATGTGATTTCATCTTTTATTTACTGTTTTAATGGTTTTTCTTTACAATTATTTATGAAAAAAATATGATTGTAGTTAGATAGCATAAAAATATTTGTGATTTGATTTGATTTGATTTGATTTTTTTCTGATTTGGTTTTTAAAGTACCAATTATTGATAATGATTAGATTGTATTTTGAAAAAAAAAATTGTAATTGATTTTTTTAACTCACTGTGTTTTTTGAAAAAAAATTGTAAGTGATTGTAGTTTGTTCAATTTGAATTTCTAAATTTTTTATTAAAAAAAAAAATCAGCATTTATTGATTTGGTCAAAATTTTCTGATCAACATTTATTAATTTTTTTCAATCCACATGTCTTTCCACATGCCTACATTTATTGATTTGGTCAAAATTTCTTGATCAGTATTTAAAACCCCCTCATACAAATAAGGGCATTGATTTAGACTCCCTTAAAACACCCACCCCACAAGCCCCTCACACACATGGAGGTTGGGGATTGGGTGAAAAAAAAAAAAAAGTTGACCAATCAAAACTAAAGGGGTCAAGGGGGTGACCCCCAAAGGGGGTCTCAACCTTTATTCTACAAATAATTATAGATACAATCTGTGTATAGTTACTACAGCACCGTTTTCAACTTCTCTCATACACTATAATTAGTGATAAGATTGTTAAATTATTTTTATAAAAAAATCTTAAAAAAACATAATTTATATATTAAAAAAAATCTAAAACAAATATAAATATTTATAATTATCCCGTGCATAGCACGGGTGATAGGCTAGTATTATATAAGAAAAATGGAGTTTTTAACTTACAAGCCTTGTGGGAGCTCCAATATCCCAATCTTAATTTTTTAAAATTTTGATTTAAAAAAAAAAAGAGCTCAGCATTTATTGACTTCTCCCAAGCCACTTTTTGACTTCTCTCATACCTACTCCTACACCCTTTTTCAACTTCTCCTATACACTATGGCTAGTGATGAGATTGTTAAATTATTTTTATAAAAAAAATTAAAAAATAATTTGTATATTAAAAAAAATATCTAAAACAAATATAAATTCTTATTAAATCTATATATATCTATACTATATATTAAACAAAAGGGGGTTTCTAACCCCCAAGGCCTGTGGGAGTTCCAATATGTCAATCCTAATTTTCTAATTTTTTGTTTTTTTTTAAAAAAAAATTAACCTCGGTATTTATTAATTTCTCTCAACCCACAAGACTTTTTGACTTATCTCATAAGTGATTTAAAATTTTGATAGATATACATAAAAAAAATACATAATTATATTATTAAATCATAATTCAAATTTAGATATTATATCTTTTTGAGATCTATATATCTTTTTTTTTTATTTTTGTGTGTAACCATAGTGTATGGAAGCAATTGAAAAGGGTGTTGCAATAATTATGAGAGAAGTCAAAAGGGATTGTGGGTTGGGAAAAGTCAATAAATGCTGAGGTTGGACTGAGGAAGTCAATAAATGCTGAGGTTTTTTTTTTTAATCAAAAAATTAGAAAATTAGGATTAGGAGATTGGAGCTCCCACAGGCCTTGGGGTTAAAAATCCCCTTTTGCTTAATATATAGTATAGATTCCATGATTTATCTATATACTATTATAATTTCAAAATATTGTCATTTTCATTAAGGTTGAAAGTTGTAATTCTTTTTTTTTCATTTTTTTTCATTTTGTTTAATTTTTTGTTAATACGTGTTACAATATGATTGGTTTATAAATTAATTTTATATTCTAAAAATAAAATTTCAAATTTGGATTTTTACTTAAATTATGTTACTATAATTGGAATGAGATCAATATTCATTCCTTAAATTTTGAATCCTTTATTAAATTATAAAATAAAACTTCAAATGTGAATTCTTCTTCAAATTATATTACTACGATTAGAATGAATTCAATATTTACATGTGTCATAATATTATTGGTCTAAACATAATTTGTGTTAAATACATGTGTTCAAATTATTAAATTTCCTCCTTACCTTTTTTTTATTCAAATACTTTTATTTTGTAAGAAATTTGTTTTTATTCTATTTAATATTTTGTTGTAATTTTAAATTAAAAAGAATTTCTAAAAAATCATATTTAAATTATGTATGCCATTATAAAAAGTAGATTTTTTTAACATCAACTTAGTGGTAGTTTGGGAAGTGTCAAATAAGCATACTTTTTTACTTTTTATGAAAATATGTATAGAAAAGTAGAGATATAATGTGACCCAAAAAGATAATTAAGTATATTTTTTTTTTACTTTTTACGAAATGTTGCGTAGAAAAGTAGAGATGTAATGTGACCAAAAAAAGATAAAAAGATTATAAAAAAAAAGTGAGCTAATATGACACTTTCCAAACAACCTTTTATTCGATGATCCCTTTTTAAAAGGTATATTTTCAATAAAAATTCTATTGGAAATCTTAAGTATATTGCTTTTTCTTTTATTCGTTAATATTAAATTTTTAATTAATCTAACTTATTATTTTAAAAAATAAATTAGCAAATAATTCATATATTTATATATATAATTTCGTTTTGGTTGCTCAAGTTATTTGGTGGTTCTGCCCAAATCCACTCAAATTTAATTTGAATTTTTGAATTTCTGCATAGGTTCTCACTTAATTAAAAACTATGTTATTCAATCTTTAAAAAATTTTAAGCTCGACTCAAGTTACTTGGGTTGAGCTCACCTAAGTTTGCAATTCTAGTAAGGGAGGTTTAAAGTTACATGAATAAATTTGTGATAAATTAAAAAATAATAAATAAATTGTGATAAAATTGTGAGACTTAAATTTTAAATTTCAATCTTTTTTGTTTTCATAATTTGCATAAAAAATTTAACTGTGATAAAATTTTGCATCCTTTATTAAATTATAAAATAAAATTTTAAATTTAAATTCTTCTTCAAAATATATTACTACAATTAGAATGAGATCAATATTCACATGTGTCATAATAATGTATCATAATATTATTGGTCTAAATATAAGTTATTTTAAATACACGTGTTCAAATTATTAATCGCTATTAAATTTTTTTTTTTTGGTTTTAAATTTTATAAAAAAAAATTATGTCCTTCTAAACTATAAGGACTTGAACAATAATATTTTTTAATATAATTTTTTTTTTAACAAAAGAACAAAACATAACTTTTTTAGTACTTACTAAACATGGTGGATTTTGTTTTTTTGTTTTTTTTTTAATTTCAATTGTCAATTAAAGAAATTAAAATAAAGAATAAGAATATCTTTGGCTCAAGTTGTTAAAAAGTTAGTTTTGCTAAAATAAATTAGAAAGAAACGTTGAAATACGTATCTTTTAATGACGAAAATAATATTTCGTCTCCAATGTACAATTTTTAGAGACAAAAATAAAATTTCGTCACCAATCTAAAAAAATTAGGTGACAAAACTATTTTTCGTCACTATTTATATTTTTTTGTCACTGTAGATTTTCCCGCTAATTTTTTCGGAAGGTACCAAAATTTTGAGACTTTTGGTGACGAAAAAATTGGTCACCAATTATTAAATTATTAATGACGAATATATTTTTGTCACTAATAATTTTTAATATTTTAATATTATTTAGTGACAAAACTTTTTTTTGTCACTGTAGATTTTTCCACTAATTTTTTCGGAAGGTACCAAAATTTTGAGACTTTTGATGTCGAAAAAATTGGTCACCAACTATTAAATTATTAATGACGAATATATTTTTATTACTAATAACTTTTAATAATTTAATATTATTTAGTGACAAAATTATTTTTGCTTCTAATATTTTTATTTTTGGTGAAGAAATCAATAAATGATTTAGTTGGTAAAAATATTTTAGAGGGGAATAAAAATGTATTGGCGCCTATGGAAGCAGATAGACAGCAATCGGTTCTTCTTCTTCACAGTTCGAGCGATCGATCAATCTCTTCACAGTCGTCTCTTCAATGGCTTCCATGGACGGTCTGGTTCCGATAACTAGGGCTTTTCTTGCTTCTTATTACGACAAGTACCCCTTCACTTCTCTCTCCGACGATGTCTCTCGCCTCACGACTGAAATTCGTTCTGTGGCCAACGATTTGTGCAAGGATTTCCCGCCGATTGAAGGTGAATTTCTCAATTTCTTGATCCATTTTCAGTTTCTGTTGTCTTTGTTTTTGTGATCTACGACGCTTTGCGATTCGGTTGAAGCGAGATTTACTGAATCTTTGACTGTCATTTTGACTTGTGACGACTACGTGTAGCCCATTTCAGAGTCAAAATCGGTGATCTAGATCGTGACAGAATTACGATTGTGAAATATAGCTAGCTTTTAGATTCTGTGGTTTGTGCAATGTCAATATATTTAGGAGCTGAATCATTGGGTTTAGTTGTTTATGTGCAAATTTCCCCCAATCAATTTTATAGTGCAAACATCCCTAACTTCTTCCTCTAGTTTATTTTTTGTTTTTTTAAAAAAGAAGAAGAAGAAGACAAAGAAGAAAAAAAGAAGAGAGAATTAGCTTCTCCCTTTAGATGCATATTTACCAGAGAAAAGGAACATAAACTTTTACATATTCCTTGATAGAGTTAGATTTTGTATATTTGTTAGAAATACTGGAAAATGTACTATTTATTTTCTCCTTAAGACAAGTATCCTAAACAACACCTGGTTACTTGTCAACAATCAACATTTGGGTGCATTTTTTTTTCCCTTTAATATTTTGCTCCTTTTGACTTTGATACTATTGTTAACATGATTTCCAAAGAAGAGCCAAAGAAAAAGATAACAAAAAAGAATAGAGGAGGATATATATATGAAGGTACGAGCTCGAGGAGGATATATATATGAATAGAGGAGGATATACTTAGTGTCTATATATATGTATATATATGAAGGTACGAGCTCCACAATTACGCAGTTCATGGCATCACATTTAGAAACTTTTCTATACATTTGTGAAGCATTTATGCATATGTTTGAATGTAACATATTTAGAAGTATGAGTTTGTATGGTTGCAGTTATGTACTGATCTTGTTGTAGTTAATTAGCTCTCTTTTCATAATGGAAGATTTTATATTAGGTCTCTTTGCATTGCATGTATTTATGATGTAGGAGTGCACAGATTTTCAATGTGTTTGTCAACATTTCATTTCTCTTATTATTTGCTGGTGTTTCTCACATTTCCTTTGGGGTTTGCCAATTCTAGTAGGACTGTTTGTCTCTACACTCCCTTCACTATCTCATTATACAATTTCAATCTGTATGCATATGTTTGCAACCATTTTTTTTTTTTTTTGTTCTGGTACGGACTGAAATGGTAAACATATACCTACTCTATAGTTACTGTATTTTCTTTTTCTTTTTTCAAAATGTAGGAATATATGGACACCTAACTGGGAAATTGACATCACATATGACCGCGAAACTTGCTAAGAAGGTTGTTTTTTGTTAAGAACTTGTTTTTATTTTTTGGGAGAAATTTGATCAACAACTTGAGGTTGAAGAAACTGTAAGTGACAAATATTAGCTCACAAGTAGCCACGTACCTAGATAACTAGCGGCATGCAACTATGAAGATCCTATCGAGAGCTACTGTGAAAATCAGAAAGAGAAGAAAGCACCACACCTCACCATACCACGCACTTGTAGAGATGAAACTAAAGACCACTTGTAGCTCATAAAATGAATTTAAGACCATTCTTTTTCTAGTTGTGTTGTGTGCATTGAAGGGAAATACTAGTTGAATTTGGTGGCCATTGTTCTTAATACGGAATATTGGAGTTGAAAGTCTTCAATATTATGTATGGAAATAGAAGTGACTGGTGTAGGACAATATGAATGCAAATCTGTTGGAAAATTGGTTTTATGAGCATGAGTTTGGCTAACTTTGGAGCCAAATTAGCTTAAAATCCACTGAATATTTTTGGTTGGTCCAAAAGGCAAAGTTGTTCTTTTTATGTGGAGATTAAGAATAAGTATTTGCTTGGTGAAAATCATTTACGGGTGAATAAGAAATTGACACCAACGTGAGTTCTTTGGAAATGGTTCATGTTTGTGTTTCTTGTCCCACATAGGAAAGAAGTGAAGTGGCACCAAAGTTTTCTGTAAAAAATAATGTCATAGATGTATTTTTATAGAAAACTTATTTAATTAAATTTTTTTTTTTTGGAAAATTTTTCCTTCAAATTTTCTTTTTTCTTTCCAAACAGAGGTGATTGTTATGTTCAAACAGAGCCAGTATTTGCGAAACTTTCACCATCCTCAAAGAGTTTCAACCTCTTCCTAATAGATTTTTCATTGCCTATAAAAATGCAGCCCTCCTTCAATCCAATTCATTCCAATTTTCGTTACCTTCTCTGCATATATTTTGCATACTTGGTGTTTGATTGAGAGTGCGAAGCATAGGTTTTGGTTCGTTAGGCAAGTTTATTGTAGTGCTTCTTCAACTTGCGAATGTCATTTTATTTTGAGAAATAGACGTTAGCCAAAGAAAAATATTTTACTCATTTTTATAATAGGTTAGAAATCTTAATTATTTATTGTAATTATTTTATTTTTTATAAGAATTATCTATGACTTATTTATTTTTTGCAGGATGAATTTGATTTACAAGGAGACCCTGTTGATATAGAGAAGGCAATGAACACAAAATTTGGTCAGAGATTGAGTAACCATACCTATAGGCTGCACAAACAATTCATGGAGCTGAAGGAGGCTAAAGGGGAGAAGTACGCAAGAAACCACCCACCGAAGAATGTCAATCCTACCAAGTGGATAGATCTTATTGATAAAAAGTGGAACACTAAAGAATTTCTGGTAACATTTTCATCTTTTTTATTATATTAGCGAAGAAAGAATTTGATTAGAATAGGGAGAGATTCTAAAACAACTAGAAAGAACACAATCAATTTGCTGTGAAATTCCATATGTATTCTTTTCCCTTTATCTTCTAGGCATGTAAGTGGAACATAATAAAAACCAAATAAGTGGAAAAATGAGAAATGGAAACTATTAAACATGGATTGGAAGGCTCGCATAATAGGAGATTAATTTATGGTTCCTTAAAGTGCATCTTTCACATCATAGAATAAAGAACTAAGATTTCAGTTTCTATGATTGTATTAATTTTCTGGTTGTTCTTGGGTTTGGTCTGAAGTTTCATGATAATGGTAAGCAACTAGCTACGTAACTAATATAGGGTATTGAGACAGAACTTTAGATTTGATAGAGTTGCGGAAGAAAGAAAGGGTTATGAGTTTGGTATCAGTAATTGTTTCATATCTTGTGAAATGTAAATGGATTTTTTCACAATCTATCTTGCCCATGCTTATATACTCCCTATTTGTGAACGGTGTAAATTACTTGTTTTTCTTTTTTCACCCAGAAAAACCATCTTATGATGAAATCTCAATAAGTCCTCTAATCTATTTTTCACAGAATTGAATGAAACTAGTGAATAATTTGAAATATCTTTTAAGTTGAAATGATATATAGGAAAATGATAGAGAGGAACAATGCAATTTCTTTATTATCAACCATTAAATTTGTTTTACTAGTGATACATTTCATTGTTGTATTGGTTCATTATTCCTTACAGGAACAATCAAAAGCCAACATATTTATCTTACTAATGATACATTTCATTGTTATATTGGTCATTCTTCCTTATAGGAACAATCAAAGGCCAACATCGCGAACAGAGAAAGGATGTATACAAAACATAGGTGTGGTTCTAGGTCAATCCCTGTTAGAGTAGAAAAACTGGTACGTATCCTTGCACTTTCAGAATTATATTAGATTCTTATCTTTATATATTGAATATTTGGTCTATCGAATTAGGCACGAGAAAAGAAGATGCTACCTGATCTAGCAGAGTTGTACAAGGAAACTCACTATAATGAGAAAACACATGAGTGGATCTCATCTCAAGCTCAGTGTAATTATGTGAGTATATATTGCAATTTTTATTAAAAAAAATTTAGAATACTATTTGTTGTAATCTTATTTAATTTTCTAATAATTATTTAATTTTTTTTATATTTGATAGGAAAATATGATACAGACACGGGCTGATCACTTCTCACAGTCGGGATCAACCCCTTTGACTGCAGAAGAGCTATCAATCAATGTCCTAAAGCCAAGGTCTGGCTATGTGAAGGGACTTGGCATGAGACCTTCATCCTCTATTAGGAGAGCCACTACCATATATGCTGAAACAAATGATTACGTGAAGCGCCTTGAGATGCAAATAGAGACACAAAAGGAACAAATACAAATGCAGAACAATAAAATAGAAGATCTTGAAGAGGGTAAAAAGAAGCAAGGGGAGATAATGGCTGATATTGTCAACTTTTTGAGGACCAAAGGATTCACTGGACACTTTGGAAGTGGAGGGAACTCATCCACAAGTGGACATACTTCTTGGTAAAGTATATTAACTTTAATATAACAAATTTTATAAAAGAATACATGTTTGAAGAATTAGGAAGTAATGGAAACATGCATATGACATCCAATTTGTACAGGTGCACATGATGTATAAATTGTGAATTAGTCTAAAAAATATATTTTTTTCTCTATACTTAAAGCTTGAAAAAAGGCTGTCGAAATGATAAATTATCACACAATTACAGATTTGTACAAGAACCAATATAAGTTGTATGAACTTATGGCACATTAATGGGATGCACCATTTGTGAATTAGCCTTAAAATTAATTTTTTGTTCTCATAATCTAAAAAAAAAGTCTGTTACAGGGATAAATTGTATAATTGATCTAATTGTAAATTGATGAGTTACTAATGTTTTTAATCTTTTGTATAATTGATTTATTACTAAAACTTTTAATTTATTTTTTTGCAGATTAGATTGGGGTGGCATTTTTGACGTGCAACAATGATGTAATTTGTTTGAATGTTCATTTTTATTTGATAAGGATACACATACAGTTACACTAGTTATTGTTGGATTTTTGGTGGAATTGAACAAGTTATAACTTTTGGATATTTTGTGGATATTTCACTATTTTATTATATCAGGATGAAATTATTTGTAATGATGAATGTATATTTTCATTTTGTTAATTCGTAAATGTGTTGATAACAGGTTAGGTTAAGTTGTGATGGAATTGTTATATTCAACAGGTTTCAACATGAACAGGGTCAAATTTGTTGAACTAAAATTTAGATTTTGATAAAATAGGTATATAATGTGGAAAAAAATATTATGAAATTATTGACAAAATTTTTCATCCCTAAAGAAGGTTTTTTTGTCTCTTGTTTGGCTTAGGTGGATGATTAATTTTGTCATAAATTCTTTATTTCGTCGCTAAATGAATTTGTCATGACAAAAAATATTGTCACATTTTGTCACTATTACCCTCAATGTGTGACGAATTTTTTTTGACATTATTTCATCATTTTTAATGATGAATTTGTTTTTATCTCTATTGGTAACTTCTTTGACAAAAAATTTTCGTCTTCGTTTATATTAAACGTGACAAAATTATTTTGTCTCAATTTCTTATATTTATGACAAAATACTTTTGTCTCTAATTTCTCCTTTAATGACAATATTTTGTCGCTAATAACTTATAAGTATGTTCCCAACAGAGTGTATTGGAGACAAAAAAAATTCGTCACAAATTTATCATTTTTAATGACGAATTTGTTTTTGTCTCTATTGGTAGCTTCTTTGACAAATTTTTTTTGTCTTCGTTTATATTAAACGTGACAAAATTATTTCGTCTCTATTTCTTATATTTATGACAAAATACTTTCGTCTCTAATTTCTATTTTTAATGACAAAATATTTTGTTGCTAATTACTTACAAGTATGTCTCCAACAAAGTGTATTGGAGACAAAAAAATTCGTCACAAATTTATCATTTTTAATGATGAATTTGTTTTTGTCTCTATTGGTAGCTTCTTTGACAAAAAAAATTCGTCTTCGTTTATATTAAACGTGACAAAATTATTTCGTCTCTATTTCTTATATTTATGACGAAATACTTTTGTCTCTAATTTCTTCTTTAATGACAAAATATTTTGTCGCTAATTATTACAAGTATGTTCCCAACAAAGTGTATTGGAGACAAAAAAATTCGTCACAAATTTATCATTTTCAATGACGAATTTTTTTTTTCGTCTCTAAGACCCTTTAGCGACGACCCTTTGGAGACAAAATGGGTGACGAAAAATGTTTGTCGTAATTAGTTTGGGTGACGAAATATATACATTTTGGGACAAATTTGTTTCGTCTTTAAATCCCAAATTTGTTGTAGTGTAATGACTACTGATGTGAGTGTAACTGAGGTCCACTCATGTTGGTGTAAGTCCATTATGCATTGTGTATGCCATTTCATAGCATTGCGTATGCTAGGTTGTATGTTAAAGCATTGTGTATGTCATGTTGCATCGAGCATTGTGTATGCCATTTCATAGCATTGCGTATGCTAGGTTGTATGTTAGTCGCATTGTGTATACCATCTCATTTGCATTATGTTTGGGATAGGAGTTAGCCCAAGCACGGGAAACGAGGGACGTTTCGTACTCTGAGTGACGGAACGTGTCTCAATTCCCGGTCGCCGACACTCTGGATTACCCATGATGGAGTTTAGGTCTTGTTGTATTTTCATGTGCATTCATTTCATATTGAGTCGTGCAATTCGACTCCTCGGCCATCATGCATCTATATGCGTGATTGATGGCACGAGGATCGAAAACTACACTCCTTGAAGAGTAGTCATGCATACATATATGAAATACTTTGCCATGCCCTTTTGTTGCTCTCTGTTGCAGTAAATCAGAAATCAGCGGCCTTCTGGAGCGTTGCACAATATTCCGAAAACAATTGCAAACAAAGGCAAACCGGGGCATCGTAATGGATTTCCGCGCCAGGCAACTCGAGCATGCATCATTCCACCATTCGAAACAGAGCTGAGGCAGTCCATAGGCTTACATGCTAGTTTATCGATTTCCTAGTTAATTTGTTAATTAATTAGGGTTTTGTAATATTTAATTATTCATTTCGGATTGTATAATCATTCGGACTGTATTATTTATTCGGACCCTCCAAGCGAGGGCACAATTGTAATAAGTGTGCGTGAGTGTGATGTATGTCTTCCAACCCTACGTTTTTCTCCCTTTTATTTACCATCTTATGATGGTTAGATTAGGGTATGTTTCAATTAGCATACAGTATGATAGCATGTTTGCATTCATTCATCTATCTTGCATGCACCGGGCTCGGCGCATCATACTAACTGCATTTGTATTTCAATTCCAAGTTGAATACGTGTTAGCTGTAGCATTTCATATGCCATTTTAGAATAGCCGAGCCTATCTTAGCTGCATTTTGCATGTGTTGCATTAGGCATTTCTGTATAGTTCGGATCATGCATGGATTTCTAACATAGCTTTTGTTTTGGCTTGGAGCACTCGGTTAGTTTTATGCTTTAGCATCCTTACATGTGTGTGAGTGACTGCCATGATAGCATGCTTACCATGAGGTTAATTGCTTATGTGATATAACTGCCTGAATGCCTATGGGTGAAGGTTGGATTATTTGAATTGGAACAATTCATTAATTGTGAGTTTTAAGCCCACTAGATAATGGCAAATCATCTTGTTTTCTAAGCCCACCTGAGGGTGGCAAATCCACATTTTAGCCTACTTGCGAGTAGCAAACCGTTTTTTAAAACAAACATGAGATGTTTCGTTCCAATTTAGGCGACCCAGTCTATACTTGTATGCTGTGTGCATCACATAATAAATCTAGACTAATAATCGGAATAAGAATGCATAATGTTTTCAAAACCCGATATCATGGTTAGTAGAGGCCGATCTTTGATCGGGCGAGCGGGGGTGCTCACGAAGTGACCTTCTCCAATCGTACCCATGTTCCCGAGCCGAGGCAACTTTGGTGATGACGGACACGTGGCCTTAGGCAACGAGTCAGGGTTTTTTAAATTTTCCAAAATAAAATATTTAAGTAGCGACTCTGTATCTGGCAAAACAGTCCATGTTTGGCACTTCTTTCAAAAAAATCTGTTTTCAAAAACGATTTTCCGGATTTGGACTTTTTGATGATTTCATCGGTCTTGCATTGCATTCTGCGAGATTAGATACAGGACTGTGACATTGATTCCTGAACTGTAGTGAGCCCAATGAACAAAACGGGGGGGATTTCCTCCCGGGACGTTCGGGGACGTCTACAAGGGGCTACGGAGGAAGTGCTGAACATAAAGAGAGTTTTGAGGTGCTTTGAGGTGATGTCGGGATTAAAGATCAACTTCCACAAAAGCTTTGTCTGTGGGGTTGGGTATAATAAAGACCAAACCAAGGACTTGGCTACGGCTTTGAATTGTCTGTCAAAGAAATTGCCTTTCTATTTTTTAGGATTGCCTTTGGGGGCTAATCCCAAAAGGAAGAGTACATGGCTACTAGTTGTGGTCAAGGTCAAGAAGAAGCTCTCTTCCTGGAAAAGAAAGTTGTTGTCTTTTGTTGGGAGATTGGCACTAATCATATCAGCCTTGGCCAATCTACCAATCTATTTTCTTTCTATTTTTAAGATGCTTAAGGGGATTATTAAGATTATATCTAAGTTGCAGTCCAATTTTTTGTGGAGAGGGAATGAAACTAATAGGAAAGTGCATCTTGTTAAATGGGAGGAGGTCACAAAAAGAAAGAGCCAAGGTGGCTTAGGTGTGAGGGACTCAGGGGTGGTTAATGCATATTTGTTACTAAAGTGGTGGTGGAGGTTTAGCAGTGAGGATAAGGCCCTTTGGAAATCAGTGGTGTGTTCTAAGTATGGCAGGATAAGTGGGGCTTGGATCCCTTCAGTGAATCAAATAGCAGGGGTTTCCATGGTTTGAAGGGACATTACACAAATTACTGAGAGTAATCAGCAATTGGGTGAGTTTTATGGAGGCCAAATAAAAATTATTGTTGGTAATGGGAGGAGAATCTGGTTCTAGCATGATACCTGGTTGGGTTCTAGAAGTTTGAAATCTGAATTTCCCAGATTATTCAATCTATCCACAGAAAAGGAGGAGACTCTCCACCAAATCAGTATAAAGAAAAGTCTATCAGGGGAGTGGCAGCTCCAATTTAAAAGGAATCTGTTAGCTTGGGAAGTAAAAGAGTTGCTGAGGCTGTGTGGTCTGTTGGTGGCATTCCCAATCCTTAGAGTTAGGCTTGAGGACTCTTGTTCTTGGGCAGCAGAGAGCTCTGGGCAGTTCACAATCTCATTTGTGAGGAAGTGGTGGGATACAGCTTCAGGGCAAGGTGTGGCAGTACCACCAGGGGTGTGGGTCAACTTAGCTCCTTAAAAAATGCAGTTTTTTTGTTGGTTGACTTGGCAAGGTAGGGTCAAAACCTTAACTTTCCTCCAAAAGATTGGGGTTCTTGGTGTGAATGTTAATAAATTGTGTGTGTTCTGTCATATTGTGGAGGAGTCTATGGAGCATGTGCTTCTGCATTGTCCTGTAGTTTGGAAGTGGTGGTCTCACTTGGTGTATTGGTGGGGACAGGCCTGGGCTATACACAGTTCTGTTGCAGGTTTGTTGCATTGGTGGTTTGGTGGTAAGCTCAAGTCTTGGACTGGCCAAGTCTGGCAGATTATCCCCTCTGTCGTGTTGTGGTCTGTTTGGAAGTTGCGGAATGAATGTTTGTTTAAGGGAGCTCAGCTTGATATTCAGGATTTATGTGAAAAGATAAAAGTGTAGATAGCTTTGTGGGCAAAATGGCTCTTGAAAGTAGATTATTCTGTGCACGATATTGTATCTAACCTCTACCAGATCAGGATTGCTGTCTGATTTTTGATTTTTCAGTCTGAAATCTGTTGCGGTTTCTTTGGATTGTGGTCTTTCCCATGGTTGGTTTCTTGCCAACTGTTGGGGGATGGTTAGCTTCAGTTTTGGGTCCTCTATTGCTGTTTAATGAGTTCTCTCTGTTATTGCTAGCTCTGTTGATCAGCTATGTTACTTTCAGTTAGCACTGTTGTTAGCTTCAGTATCCTCATACTGTTGAGGTTGCTAGCTCTATTATGCTGTTGCTAGCTTTGTTGCTTCCCTTTTATTGATGTATCATCATACTTATATGCTACATTTCATCAATAAAGTTTTCTTAGCTTATCAAAAAAAAAAAGGGGGAGGGGGGTTCTAACTAGGAGCAACAAGCCCAATTTCAAAATTTTTGGGGGTAATAGTCCCAAATTTTATTTTTTTGGGATCAAAAGATTAAAATAATTTGAAAGGCCATATTACCTTTACCAATCGTTCTATCTGTCCAACTGTCATCTATCTGTCCGTCTATTTATCCATACCTCATCCTCTTATTTGTTCACATGCACCTATCTGTTCACCTAATTTGTCGATTTATCCATATCACTATCGCCAGCAGTTGCCACGGTGAGTTTCTGACAATTTTTTTCAGCACTATCGATTTTTCTGGTGCTAACAATGGTTTGACGGTGATCTAACGACAATGAGGGTAAAATCAAAAAATCATTCAAAACAATAAATTGTTCTTCTCGCTGAATCATTTCAATAATCATATCCTTATCTTCATAAGGATTAATTTTTGGATTTAATGTCATATTTCCTATAAAAATAGATTTACCGCCAATAAATCCTTTGAATTAAAAATAAATAAGAGGTTTTAAAATTGGCCAATAGGAGCGAAGCCACCAATTGACAAGGAAATGATACATTTTTAAAGTCAATATACTATAAGTTTAGGTTGGGCATTCGGACATTATTATTGAAAAACACACATATTGAAACAGACTATATTTCACGTAACTTGACACCAACCAAATTGTTTGAGAAGACATTTTATCTTGCAACTACATTTATTATTATTATTATTTTTTTATTGTAGATACTAATAGCATGCAAATGAATATATTGATTCATCAAAAACTAATTTTTTTTATTGGTGCAATAGAACAAAGAAATAACGAGTCTACTCTGCTTAACCCTGCACCTAATGGTTCTTCCCTTTCAAAGCAACTCCCTACTTACTGGTCCACTGTGTCATAGTACAAAAGAGTAGAGGTCACAAACTGGTAGGATGAGATAGATTTTGACAGATCAAAATTGGTTATGCATTAAAAATAAATTCAACCCAAATCCGCTCGGATTTAAATGAGTTGGATTAATTTTGATCTGGGATGGACTTAAATGAACTTATCCAACTCATTTACTTCAGCAAAAACAAATTTCTTCTAATAGATGGTTGCAATGGCAGCGGTGGAGGTGGATTCATGGGCTTGGATTGAGTTTGCTATTTCTATTAAAAATAAATTAAATCCAAACATGCTCATATTTAAATGAGTTGAGTTGATTTAAAAACAGGACGAATTTAAATGAACCTATCCAACTCATTTTAGCAAATTTATTTTTCTTCTAATAGATGGTTGTGATAGCAATGGTGGAGGCAACCAAAATTGGATGCTTCATTAGTGCCTATTTTTCTTTTGGTATGACATTCCATTTACATGAGCTGACTGTAGCTCCTGTATCTATGAGAACACTGAGGCTATAGGGTTTATAACCTACAAAATTAAATATTCCCAATACATATGTATATCTTCTTTTTCCTTGGCTAGGAGAAAAAATAATATTATCATTTTTTGTTTGAAAATGATACATATATGCAGACTTAATATATTCAAGTTGTTTTCTTGTTCCTAGAAAAATAAGAATCTGAATATTGTTTGAAGTAATAGATTCTTTATTAGAATTATTACTTGATTCTCCAATGCTTAATTTTGAAAATGATTTGTTAGGAAAATATTTTTCAAATACAGAAGTTGATTTTTTAATTTTTGGAATTGTATTTCCAATATATAAATTTTTTCCTGATGCCTACATTTGTAATTGTGCAGGATTTTTTGTTCTAGAAGATTCTCCTTGTCCCACCAGGTCATGGATTAACCATTGTCGAGGGACTTCTAAATCGCTCAAATTCATTAGACGAGGTTGTATTACCGTGTCAAATGGTTCTAGTTCAAAGATTTCAACGATTTTATTATTGTTTGATCTTGTTTTTGTTTCAGGAAATTTGGTTAATTTGTTAATTGTTTTCCAATGATTAGCCAAATCATGAAAATTTGATTTCATTCCTAATCCTTGTATCTTAATTCTTATTCTGACTGTATCTTCAAGATTAGGATCATTTATGGAAATAAAGAAATTTAGTCTAACATTAAACCAAACTACTTCATTAGCCAAATTAGACTGAATTCCTCCAATGATTGTTTTCATTGGGTCGAAAAATCTTTTGTCAAAAATTACTGCCAAAATAGGAGTATCTATCCCTTGGCGAAATAAGGCTGTTATGGTTACTTGAATTAATCCAATATGAATATATTGAATTTCAGGATATTTTTTTTTCATCTTGCAACATTTTTCTTATATAAAAAAAAATATCAATATTTCATTCTTCTGACCATTTTGCTTGAGTGTTACCACTGTATTGTTCAAACACTCTTGCAGAAAAGAAATTAAATTTTGAAAGTTTGTAAATTTCTGGAACAACAGCTTCTTGCATTTTTTCAAATTTTGCTAATTCTTCGTCGGTAAAAGTTTTTTCTTTTCTAATTACATCTCCAAGTCAAATTGTCTGTAATTCTTCTTGAGATATACTATCTGCTTTTTGAGATATTTCTTAACTATTATTAGTCATCATGAAGATTAGTTCTTCATTTGAACTTTCTTTATCACTAGAAATTTCGTATAAGATTTCTTCTTCATCAAAAATTTCTTCGCCATATATTATTTCAAAATCTTGTTCTTCAAGAATTTTGATCATTTTCTTTGCACTTTTTCCCCTTTTTGGGCATTCGGGTGTATAGTGACCTTCCTCGTTACAAATGTAACATTTACAAGTTTTCTTTTTTGAAACACTTGTTGGTTTCTTTTTTTGAATATATTTTTTTCTTTTTTGAAAAAGTTTTGTTCTTTTTCCAATGTTTCCATTTATATTTTCTATATTTTTTGAAAAATCCTTTTCGTTTAGGAAATGTATTACAACCAATTTTTCAATTTTTTTTTAAAATTTTATCATAACATTTTTGACCGTATTGTGAGTTGGAAATTTGATTTTTTATTTGTTTTTTTGACATTGCTTCTAGACACTAATCTGCTATCAGTCTTAAAACATAATTAATGCGAAAACCAAGATTATCATATTTTTTCTTCCCCATTTTTTTGAGAAAATCATAATATATTTTAATACATAACTCATCCCATGAATTAGAGAGTTTATAAAAAAATTGATCTAACCAGAGTTGATTTGCTGATAAATCAATAAAATAATAATATTTTTTAAAAGTTTGAACATAATCTTCAAAAAGACGAATATTACATAATTTTAATTTAATCAAAATATAATTTGCATCTGCTTACAAATTAATATTTCCTGCAAAACTACATAAATTTTCTTTTATAATTTTTGCAAATTCAGCTAAAATTGTGTCAAATGTGGAAAAAATTGTTAACAAAGCCATTTTTTAACTTTTTCCAATTTTAGATGGATTGAGTTTGGATTAAGTTTGCTATTTCTACAAAAGATTGATGTCAAGGTCATGTTTTGATTTTGAATTTGTCAAGAAAGGCAAAATTATATATATATATATATATATATATATATTTGTTGGTAATTAAAAATATATTTTTTAACATATATCAATTTTCTTCTCATTTATCCTAACTTAATCAAAAAATATTTTCTTTAAAAAATGCCTCTACTTCATCTCTCTTTCTCTATTTTCTCGTTACTCTTCACAAACACATCCAAACACAACCTTAGCATTATTGTCTAATATCCTCTATATGAGAAGTTATTGATTGGTCTTGGGACACCATGCCCTACATGTATTCTGATTGGTAGAAAAAGTATGTCCTACGATTTTGTGTTGCATAATTGAAAAGCATGAGAAGACATGGAGATTTGTGATTAGCCAAGGGCATGGCCACAAGCTACCCCTAGACCAACTAATAATTTTTCCTATATAAGAAACTATTGAATCCCAAGAGAGGGAAAAACAAAATAGACTAATGAGAAGTTCAGACTAATAGTTAAATTGAAAAATTAGACAATATTATGTCAATCGCTTCTCATAATCCTAACCAGACATAGGATAAAATATACATAGTACTAACAATCCTAAAAATGCTAATCCCATCTAATCAAATCAGTTCAAACAAAAAGAAATAATTTTATAAACATTAACACTCTTACTAAAAATACAAGTAGTCAAATCTGATTTGTTTCTAGAAATGCAAATCATACTCCCACATCCAATCATGTTTAGACAGATGCTTTTAGTAAAAAAAATTTGTGCATGGAGCATTGCTCAACAAATATAAATATGGCCTAAGATGTAAAGAGTATAGGATGATAATCAAACTGGACAAACTAAGACACAGTTTGGAAGGCACACATTAGTGCATGCTGTTAGGGTGGTTAAACATTCCTATCAACACAAATTAAATAAATACTTCAACCTAAGTAAATACACAAAGACAACCCACACAAACAAGAAATACACCTCCAGAAAAAAGCCAAAAATATCTAAAGAGTAAATACATCACACCTGAAGAGTTCTTGAAGTTGCCTCATTGCACCAAATGAGGTCGAAGCTTGATAATAATGAAACCACCAGTCTCCAGATTTTCGTTACTCACAGCTTTCACAAGCTGCCTATCAATCGATTCTCAGTACATACGACAATTTGAAAGGCTACGACTTCTGGAGAACATATTTCTCGTAAAGAGAGAGTATGTCTTTCTTGTTGGCATTCCTCAACTGAAGCAGCTCGGCACCAAAATTATGCTTTGTGAGTTCTTGCTTCAGTCTCTGAACGGTGAACTTCGTATAGTCTTCCGAATTCGTTTGCTGGCTGTGATTCTCTTCATCACCTTTGAACACTGAACCTCCATCTTCATGCTGTGTGAACTTTGAAGGGCTAGTTGTACTTCTGGACCTCTTGTTTCCTCTCATTACTCCATCATCGACGCCCATATCATGAACCGATTCAAAAGCCATTTCATAATTGTCTACCCGTGAACGTTTCCCATGAGAAGCAGTTCTCAGCTTACTGTCCAATGCTGATTCATTGAGTCGAACTTCCGTCATCTTTTGCTGGAGAGAATCGAGTTTTCCTTGTGTGGCTTGCAACTTAACAGAAAGTGCTTCTGCCCTGTTGGTTGCTTCCGCACGTGCCACCCGCTCAGTTTCTAACAGACTCTCAAGGACTTGTACCGTACTAGCCCTCTGTTCATTGTTAGATTTTAAGAGTGTCTCTATTTCCTTCTCTCTTTCTTCGACCCTTGACTCCAACATTGCGACTTTCGATATAGCATCCCTCTCAGAAACACGGTATCCCTCTAATTCGTTTGCCAGGTCAGCTTTCTGCCTCTCTAAACTTTCAACATGCCTCTCGGCCCTCTCAATCTGAGCCAACCTTTCCATTGCTGTTCGCTGAATCTCATTCTTTTCCTTTTGAGCAGTGACTGCCTCGGCTCGAGCTGTATCGGCTAACTCAGTGGCTCTTTGAGCTTCTCTCTCAGCAGTTCTACACCTCTCCTGGACTTCCTCAAACCTATTGAACTCGGATCGGTATTTTTCCTCCAAATGGATTTTTTCCTGTTCCAGTATCCTAACTTCTCTTTCAAACGATTGAGCAGTAGCATTTGCAGTTTCTAGCTTCTCACCCAACTCTTTAATTCCAATTTTCAAGGTTGAGATTTCCAAATCATAGTTCTTTATCTTGGATTCAGCAGCCTGTAATGAGAACAGAGCAGGGTCAAGTATTAAAACAGTTCAACCATAACCAGTCCATTTAGTAAACGGGTATAAACCACCAACATTCAAAATAAGTGCCGTATCCGTGTTGGACACAGACACGGCAGGGACACATATGGGACACGCCCCATGGCATGTATTTATTTTTAGGGGACATGCCGGGAACACTTCAAGGACACTCTAGCAAGTTGTCTTTTCTACCATTTTTTAGTACTTTTGATGAATATTTAATGTTGAATGTTTATTTTTTTTTCCTTAGATTTAAATACTTAATAGATCATCCATAAGAAAATAGTGCCTTTTAAAAATACATATATAGAATTAGAGTTAGTTTTTGTTAATATTGATTGTTTGTGGACGTAATATTAATCGAGATAGTAAATAAAAATATATGAAAATATATTTTATTGCCGAGTTCCCGCTATATCCATATCCCTTTTATAAAAATCGCATGCCAGCATTTGTGCCCATGTCCCCATCCGTATATGTGCTTAGGTAAATGGTTTAAGTCAGGTTGCATTGGGTTGGACTCATCAACTTGGGCAAAGCTCATTTACTTTTTGAACTTTCTTTTAGTACCCAGATGAGAATCTTTCATTTCCTAATAATTTTTATACATCATATATAAATGTAGTCATATGAACTTACCAAAACGGGAAACATGGTCCGGGTCAATACAAAACATATGTTCATTTGTGTTGGGTCAATATGGTCTGGTTCAACCCAACAATCCATGTACAAGTCACGATAAAACGTATATATATACATACATATATACTATATTTTTTAACTAAAATTAGAATGGAGGAAGAAAAGTAAAAAAAGATCTCCAAGCTCTAGATCAACACGATTTAAAAGTAAGCACACAAAAAGATTCATAACTTTTTTCAATATCAAGAATTTCTGCAAACAAAAAAAGAAAACCAGTTGGGTCAAATTTTGGTCATGTATTCAAAACTATTGAAAATTTAAAATGCTAATAATGTATGCATATTATTGAAGTACAATTGTTAGAATAACTACAAAAATAGTTTTTCAGTATTTTCTTATTTCTTACTGAAGAAGAAAATAGTAAGATTATAGTCTATGAAGCATGGGTGCGGGTATGGGTACCAGTACGGGTACGCCGGTATGGCAAATTCTTAAAAAAGTAGGGTATGAGTAAGACTGGGGTACGTCAATTTTTTTTTTCAATATATTTTTAAAAAATTTATAGCTAAACATCCAACATACAAGTCAAAAGTTCAATATCAAAACTAAAAAAAGAACAACTTGTCTAAGAAGTTATATAATTCTTTCTTTTTATTTTTTGATTGTCTAAAATAGGATGCAAAAGAGAGCAAAACCATGACTCATAGATAAAGGATGTTGGAAATAAATTACTTGATGATTTTCAAAGTTGAAAGAAGAAGAATAAAGGCTACAATAAATTCTACTAGCAGCAGCAAAAAAAAAAAAAAAAAAAAAAAAAGTCACCTCGATGTACCTGTGCCGTACCCACGGCATACCCAAACGTATTTGCCGTACCAGGTATGTATTCGGCTTAACCAATATGCATACCACCATACTGGTACGCATACCCGCACCCGAAAAGTATCCGGTACTCGTACGACACCATTTTTGGAGTATCCGTGTTTCATAGAAAGTAGCACTCTACTATTTTCAATTTTTATTAAATTAATGTATCTACTAAACTAACTATTGGCTCTCAAACTAATATCTAATTCCTAAAGGATTTCAACATATCCTGACTGTACCCTTATCCTTTTTTATTTTGTTGTATCGCCATATCCGTATTATATCGTATCCATATAAATGCTTCGTAGTATATGCTATACATACATATATAAATACCCATATATAACTACAACATAAATATAAACATGTATATTTATATACCACTATTTTTTTTATTCACTAATATAAAAACTAAAGAAAAAAAAGATGAAGTAACTTCAGAGTTTAAAGATCTACAAAATAAGAACTTAAAAAAAAAAAAAAAAAAAAAAAAAAAAAAAAAAAAAAAAAAAGAGAAGAAGATTCTAAGTAGAAAAAACTTTAGTAGAAACTTCATCTTTTTCTAAAACAAGAATTAGAAAAAAGAAGAAGAAGAAGAAGAAGAAGTCATGCAATCCAAAAAGAAGATGCCAAAAAAGGAAAAGGAAAAAAGAAAATCTCTTTAAGGATTAGACACAAATTTAAGGGAAAGAGACAGCTAACTTACCTTCTTATCTATCATTGTAGGTTTGAAAAGTTTACTTTATATAGAATGTTGGGTTTACGAAAATGCCCATTTGAAAATTTTAAATGACATAACTGTCTAGTCTCACATCTGCCAAATTGGAATCAGTTGGAATGTCCAGCAACCATGCAATTGTGTGGAATTCAAGTCTTATGATAAGCATGTTTTTTTTTTTTGCAACATTCTTATAACTGGACCTGATAAGAAATGTTACCAACCCGCACAAACCCACTACTGATTACAACCCATAAACAGAATTAGCAAAACCTGAAACCACTAAATGGCAGGCATGTATGGACAGATTTGTGTTGGCTTCGTCAGCGCCAGTTAAACACTATCTATACATACTACCTATTCGTTGACATGGGTTGATTGCTAGGTATGAATGTACGTGCACATCTATTTATTTGTTACATAAAGCAAGCAGCTCAAAGTGTCTGGAGTTTTCTTTCATTTGACACTACTACTCATAGTTACCTTTTAAGAATTGATTATCAATGCATGAGCATAATGGTAAATTTTGCAAACCATAATATATACAGTTTTCTACAAGGTTATATAACAAGTTTAACTTCAACTACCAAATATCAGCATAACAACCTACAAGCAGAAACACTACTACCTCTGAACTGCAACACTGCACCAAATGTGAATCAATCAAATTCATCATGCCAACCATAATTTAGTAAGCAAAAATCATATCAAAATGAAAAGAATATCTAAAACAATCAGTAGCATGAGTAAATGATATCTACAAACTATAATATAAAATTCTGTGGGAAATTCAACTGCTCCTATTTGTGTATGTGTCCATCTAAAAGGAATAGTGTGTGCTTGCATGAGCCATGATGTGACACATTGTTTCCAAACGGTAAAAACAAAACCCCAAAACTCACCTTCAGTTCCAAACTCAAAGTTGTCAAGCGCTGCTCTGCATATTCAATCTGTGCTGCCTTGTCCTTTATTTCCTCTTCCTGCAGGTCCATCAGCAACGAAAACAAATCAAACATTTTGTCATCCTGAAGTGCTACAAAGATAATATACTGTACAAGGAATTACTAAATATGAGAGAGAGAGAGATTCACCTTCTCAGCCAAGCTACTAGAAAACTCTGCTCTCAAAGTATCTTCCCTCATCTGTGTTTGCTTATTTGAGCGTTCTTGAACAGATGCTGCCTTCTCTAAAGCAGCTTTTGCTTCCCTAACAGCGATGGCATACTTTCGTTTCCACTCCTCCGCCTCCTCTTGGGCAGACTGAGAATGTTCCCTGGCAGCAGCCAACCTTGCCTCTGCAGCACTGCTCCTGGACTTGAGAATCGCAATTTCTGCACTTGCCTGGTCTTCTTCAGCCTTCTGTTTAGACAGAACCTGTTCATATTTTCTTTTCCATTCTATGGACTCCTGCCTGGAAGAATCTAATGTTTTTGACAAGCTAGAAGCCCTCTCTTCCAATGAGCTACATTTACTCTGCAAATTCATTATCCGACTCATATAATCATCACCAAGCTTTTTCTTGTCATTTATGGCATCTTCATAACGCTTCAAATATTCAGATTTATATTTTTCACTAGCTTCTAATTGCTTGTTAAGCAACCCCATCTTATCCTCAATCGACCGGCATTTCAACACAAGGGAACTCTTCTCTGATCCAATTTGATCTATCTGCTTCTTTATGAGATCAAGGACTGGACCTTCCAAACTGGGGAGATTGACAAATTTGGATAATAAGCCAAGATTTTAACCACATTATTAAGTAACAAATGTTGATACAAACCTGTGTCTCAAGAATGATGTCAGTTTCTGCCATTTTTCTGGACCATGACATGAGGCTTCATACTTGGTCAAAAGATTATCGAGAACCTGCATAACATATTTACATCTACATCATATTACAAGGACCAAAAACATCCCAAATCTGTCTATTTAGTATTTACTAATTCTATAAACCCTTTCAAATGTACCATAGTGACTTTCTAGCAACAATTCAAGTAAATAGAGGATCTATTCTAAGGAGCAATTAACTGAAACCAAGAACAAATTAGGGGAAAGCTGTTTATGCTTATAACAGAATCCCTTGAGAGTAGCAGTGCAAGGAACACTGAATCATGTCCGTTTCCATGCAACATTGCCATCACTTCAGCCAATTTATCAAAACTTCCTATTTAATTTCCAGAACAGCAATGTTCTCTGAAAATTTGAGCATTAATTTATAACTTGAACAGCTTACTGTACTCCAGCAGTCCAGCTACACAAACTGTAGTCCAGCCATAAGCACCAACCCTACTTTGCTGCAGACTGCTAAATGACTTGTTTTTAATGGTAGTCTATCAGTCAGCTAAAAAATGCCAGATATTAAAGCTTCTGACACAAAATATGTTGGTTTCAATTTTGAATACTATTTGACAAATTAACATGCCAGACAATGTATTTTTAAATCAGAGTAACTAAGATTTGAGAAAAAAAAGAGCTAAAAATAAAGGAACACATATTCTTTCAATTGCAAGGAAAGAAAATTAAGACAAAAACGGGAAGAAGTGTAAAAGCGAATGGGAATTGACGTTATTTTTCAATTGCACCACAAAAAATCATTTAAGATGCCTGAGGAAAATGAGGAACAAGTAATAACAATAATCTGAAGGTACACACTTGCCTTAAGAACATTATCCACTTTTGCATCAGAAGTGTGACAAGCTGCTCTTAGTTCTTTTTCCATGTTCTGTATCGCGTTTGAACATTGCAAGTATGCCTCCCTAAAAGCATCCCTTTTGTAGTCCTGCATCAGCAGCCAATCCAAATAAATACCACAAGCAGTGTTTGTCATACAAAGACATGACATGACACTCATTGGACACCAAAGTTTTAAAAGGCTTTACTGAGGCTCGCCTTGCCTTGAGGCTAAGGTAAAATGCATCAAGGCTTTGATTTTTGGGCTATACTCCCCAAAGGCTTGCGCACCACAGTCTGACGCATGCGCCTTGTACGCCTTTTGAGTTCACACATGAAGAGGTTGCCTTAGGCTCTTGTTAAACACAATCTAGATGGTTTAAACATAATAAAGCAAAAAAAAAAAAAAATCCTTTTGCAACTATATTCTATAGGAATTAATGATCAATCAATAAAAAACAATAAGTTAATGCTCATGTGAGAAGTTCAATCAGTAAAGCTAAAAATGTCAATTTTACTTTCAATGAAGGCAAGCTTCCTTCTCTATATTGAAATGTTCAACGCCTTAAGGAGAAAAATATTTACTCCTTTATGGTTGTTTGGAATGATTTAAATAAATATATTTTTTGACTTTTTATGAAAAGATATAAAATGTGATAGAGAACTCTGTCGGGATTGTTAACAACTCCGCTGGTCCCAAGCCCGGGTTAAGGGGGAGGGTTGTGTTAGGTAGCCGACAGTAAACACGTAAAAAAGCCGCTTGGATCCCTTATGACAATGAATCATACTTTGAATCGTTTAAATACTAGGTCGTTCCCTTCAAGTGACGTGTTGCGACTGTTCGAAAAGTGAGCATGGGGTGCCGCATCGACGCCTGGGTGCGGTGAATAATGGGCAAGGTTCCTGCGCTTTTCTGGATGAGCGCGGGTAAAGAAACTAATCCAAGACTATAGGTTTAAGGTAGCCACTTGGAATATAGGAACCTTAACTGGTAAGGCAATGAAATTGATAGATGTTATGATTAGGAGGAGAGTTAGTATAGCTTGCGTACAAAAAACTAAGTGGACAGGTGAGAAAGCTAAGGAAATTGAGGATACCGATTTTAAACTGTATTATAGTGGTAAAGATAGACGCAGAAATGGGGTAGGAATTATAATTGCCAAGGGTCTTGTGGAGAATGTAGTAGCGGTCATTAGGAAAGGGGATAGGATTATGTTAGTTAAACTAGTTATTGGAGAGAATATAATGAATGTTATTAGTGCATTCGCCACTCAAGTAGGATTAGATGACCAGACTAAGAGGGATTTTTGGGAGCAAATGGATGAGATCTTAGAAGAGATACTCATAGGAGAGAACCTGGTTATATGTGGAGATTTTAATGGCTATGTAGGCATGGATAAACTAGGATATGAAAGGGTGCATGATGGATACGGTTTTGGTAACAGAAATGAGGCTAGAGAGAGTATCTTAGATTTTGCGTTGGTTTCTGACCTGGTGGTGGCCAATACTATGTATAAGAAGAGGGAGGAGCATTTGATAACCTTTAAGAGTGAGTCAGTTAAGAGCCAAATAGATTACTTTTTAGTGAGAAAAGCAGACCGCCTAAAATGCAATGATTGTAAGGTGATTCCTAAAGAGAGCCTGGCCTCTCAACATAGGATTTTGGTACTAGATTTATGTTTTAGAGGGCAATACCAAGCTAGGAAGGATGGTGGGCGTCGTAGGACGAGATGGTAGGACCTAAAAGAGAATAAACTAGAAATATTTAAGAATAGAATGGATAAGAAAGATACTTGGGACTTGGAAGATGATGCTAACACTATGTGGAACTCAATGGCCAACTGTATGAGGAGAATCTCAAGGGAAGTGCTTGGAGAGTCGAAAGGGATGGGACCCAGTTCTAGGGAAACTTGGTGGTGGAGGGAAGAGGTTCAAGCGATAGTTAAGGCAAAAAAAGAGTGCTTTAAAAAGTGGCAGAATAATAGAATTGAGGAAAACCTTAAGAGCTATAGATTGGCTAATAAGGAGGTCAAAAAAGTGGCGAGAGAGGCTAAGTCGAAAGCTTATGATGATCTATACACTAGACTAGATAGTAAGGAGGGAGAGAAGAGGGTATACAAACTTGCTAAGATACGGGAGAGGAAAACAAGAGATTTTAATCAAGTTAAGTGCATCAAGAGTGAGAATTTTAAGGTATTAGTGAAAGATGAAGAGATTCATGAAAGATAGAAGAACTATTTTGAGAAACTATTAAATGAGGAACATGGAGATACGGCAATAGGGGAAGAAATAGTTAGTAATACGATAAACCAAGACTATATGTTCTATCGCAAGATTAGAAACTTTGAAGCAGAGATTGCACTTTAGAAGATGAAAGCAAATAAGGCTTTAGGACCCGATGAGTGACTAGGTTGTTTAGCAAAATTTTGTTGACTAACAACATGCCAAATGAGTGGAGGAAGAGTATTTTAATGCTAATCTATAAGAATAAAAGAGATGTCCAGAATTGCAACAACTATAAAGGAATCAAGCTAATGTGTCATATAATGAAAGTGTGGAAGAGGGTGATGGAACGCCGATTATGAGATATAATAGAGGTGTCAGAAAATCAATTTAAGCTTATGCCTGGCAGGTCAACAATGGAAGCAATTTATCTTTTGAGGAGAGTAATAGAAAAGTATAGAGAAAAGAAAAGAGATATCCATATGGTGTTTATTAAACTTGAGAAAGCATATGATAGAATGCCCCGAGATATAATATGGTGGATGTTAGAAAAGAAATGGGTAACAAAAGGTTACATTGATGTGATTAGAGACATGTATGAAGGGGTGGTGACCACTATTAGATAGCCTGCTGAAGAGACAAATGAATTTCCTATCATTGTACGGTTACACCAAAGATCTACCTTAAGTCTTTATCTTTTTGCTTTAGTTATGGATAAGTTGATGAGAAATATTCAGGATGACGTGCCATGGTGTATGTTTTTTTGCAGACGATATTGTGATAGTGAATGAGACTAGAGAAGGAGTTAACACAAAATTGGAGACTTGGAGAAAAGCTCTTGAATCTAAAAGATTCCAGATAAGCAGAACTAAGGGGTTGTTTGGGATAAACTAAATAAGTGCACTTTTTGACTTTTTATGAAATATGGGTTGGGTTTGAAGTGACGTGGTAGAGAGGTGATATGACTTAAATAAGATGATGCGACTTAAATAGGATAGTGACTTTTTGACTTTTTTTGGTTATGCCAAACCAAGCCTAAGACATAGTACATGGAGTGTAAATTTAGTAACAGTAACAATGAAAGTAGAGGAGAAGTGAAGATTGAGAACCACGAACTGCCTAAGAGTGAACATTTTTGTTATTTAGGATCAATTATCACAACAGCAGGGGAGATTGATGCGGATGTAGCCCATAGGATTAAAGCGGGATGGTGTAAGTGGAGGAGTGCGTTTGGGGTACTGTGCAATAAACGAATACCCACTAGACTAAAAAGTAAGTTCTATAGAATGACTATTAGACCAGCGATGTTGTATGGGACGGAATGTTGGGCAACCAAGAAACAACGTATAGATAAGATGAGTGTGGCTGAGATGAGGATACTTAGGCGGATGTGTGGCAAGACTAAATAAGATAGAATTAGGAATGAGTGTATTCAAGAATGGGTAGTAGTAGCACCGATAGAAGATAAGTTGAGAGAGAATCGATTGAGATGGTTTGGTCACATTCAACGGAGACCAATAGATGCTGTAGTAAAGAGATGCGATATTGTAACGGTAGATGGGAGTGTTAGGGGACAAGGTAGGCCTAGATTGACGTTGGCTAGCGTTGTAAATAGAGATATAAATCTACCTAATTTGACTAACGAAATAGCCTTTGATAGGACCGCGTGGAGAAGAAAGATTCATGTAGCCAACCCCATTTGATAGGACTTAAGGCTTGGCTAGGAATGGCAACGGGGCGGAGCGGGGCCGGGGACCACCCTCCCCGTCCCCGATCCCCGATAGTGAGAAATTCCCCGTCCCCGGCCCCGATCCCCGACGGGGACCCTATCGGCCCCCCTACCCCCGCCCCCGATCGGGGTTCGAGTTTCCCCGACCCCAAAAATCCCCGACCTGTTCGTTTTTTTTTTTAAACACAAAAACAACAATCTGTATATACATAAACATATATATATATGAATTTCAATCATCAACTTAAAAAAAATATATATATACATAAACATAAACATATATGAATCTATATATACACCCAACCCCTCACTGCCAGTCTATCATCATCAATCATCATCAACTTAAAACAAAAAATTAAAAAATCTGAACCTGTATATATGAATCTATATATACATAAACATATATATATATGAATTTCAATCTGTTGCATTGAATAGATTCATATATACATATATATATATATATATATGAATCTTTAAAAAATATATACATAAACATATGAATCTGAACCAGATCTGTCCATCTTCAAATCTGTTTCGATCGGCGGCGGGGAGCACAAATGTTGTTCATCTTCATCATCTCCATCTTCCAGATCTGGGACGATCGGCGGTGAGGGAGCACATCTCCGTCGTATGTGTGAGAGTGAGTGGGACGATCGACGGTGAGGGAGGAGTGTCAGTGAGAGTGAGAGTTCAGGGTGAGATCGACGGTGGCTGTGCTGTGAGAGACATAGAAGAACAAGAGGCGACTGCTGTGAGAGGGAGAGAGTTGAGAGAGAGAGAGAAGGACGAGAGTGAGAGTGAGAGTGAGAATGAGAGTGAGAGAGTGACGCAAGCACGGGTTTAGGGTTTGATTTATTATATATATAAGGGGTATAAAAGTAATTTAATTTTGGGAAAATTTGGGGATGGGGCCGGGGCTTGAATACTGATCACCGTCCCCGGCCCAAAACAGATCGGGGATTGATTTTCAAATATCGTCCCCTCCCCGTCGGGGGTATTTTTCGGGGAAAAACCGCTTAAACCGGGGTCGGGGTCGGGGTCGGGGATCCCCGTCGGTTCGGTTTCAAATTGCCATCCCTAGGCTTGGCTTGGTTTGGTTTGGTTTGGTTTATATAAAATGTGATAAAGAGATGATGTAATCTAAATAAGACTTGATGTCACCCAAATAAGATAAAAAAATAAAAAGATGTGCTATTCTAGCACATCTCAAACAAGGCCTTTATATTTATTTTTTTACTATTTTAAAATATTTAATTTATTTACTAGGTATTAAAATTTAGGGTAAATTACAAATACACCTCCTGAGAATTGATTAAAATACAAATCGCCCCCTGTAGTTCTAAAAATTACATTCCACCTCCTGAGATTTCTAATTTCATAACAAATCGCTCATTTTATAAATAAATCATCAAATCAATTAACACTTTTTAATGATGTCATAAATATGTTTCAATTAATAATTTAGGAAATTTTATTATTGTGTATGAGAGCAATTATGAATTTCTTTTTTTAGTTAATTCTGTTAAATAATTTTTTTTAATTAGGGGGTATTTGTAATTTTTCACATTACAGAGGGCGATTTGTACTTTAAGCAAACCTCATGAGGTATATTTGTAATTTATCCTAAAATTTAAAATTTGAAATGCTTATGACTCGTCACCTTAAGGCTTACACTTCGCCTCATGAGGGGTAAAACACCTCAAGTTATGCATTCACCTTTAAAAACTTTGTTGCTGAGGACCTTTATATCTAATTTTAAATTTTGTTTAAAATTTTACAGTATTTTATTTGTCTAATAACTATAAAAATTCAAAATTCGAGATACCTATGCGTTGATGCCTCAAGTCTTATGCCGATTGCCTCACAACGGGTAAAACGCCTCACATTACACATTCACCTTTGAAAACTTTTGGTTGTTACTTATATCGCATTTTGATAACCAACCCAAATGTGCAAAGACTAGAAGAAACATGGCAGACACATATACTCTCAGTCATAACTCTTTATATCTAGAATAGAAAGTCAAACATAGATTGAAAAGCGTTTAGGCTTAATCCCAGGTATGAGCACGGGCAACTTATTCATTTGATCAAGCTAGGGATTCAAGCCTTTGCCTCTGACATCATTGTTTTGTGATTTCTTTCCATGCAGCTGTCCAGAATATCAACTTCCTTGATTCGCTTAAGTGATTTGCAGCACAGATGTACAAATGGAAAATATGCTTGGAACAATAGCAGCAGTACGTACTAACTATGCATTACTCGATAAATACGTCTTTCTATGTTAGGACTTAATTCACAAATTATTCAGACATTAAACATAAGATGACAGACAGTTCATACCGTCATACAATTTTGCATAAAATGAAAAAATTAAAAATTTAAGAACTAAAGAAAAGAAAAGGAAAAAGAAGATATAATTGAAGGAACCTACATAATGCTACAATGGAAGACCTATACACATCCAACAACTGGTATTCCTTAAAATATCTTTAAGCAGAAAAACCAAAACAAAGATTACCTCAAACGCCTTCTTTAAAAAATTCTGGAGACGCTTTTCATATTTCTGCCTAGTTGAACCAGCCCCTATAGCACTATCATTAAATGCAGCGAATGATTTTTGAACCGCCACTTCGTGTGCTCCCCTTAATGCAGCCTACAACCACCTCAAAATTAAAAAGCAATATAATTCAACAACTAGTAGGAAGAAAACAACACTCACTTCCTCAGGGGGTTTTGAACGGTCAAAAGCAGACATATAAACTTCAGTTGCTAAATCATACGCTCTCTGACACTGTGCTTCTTCAACACTCTGCAAAACAAGAAAAGTTAAAACCTCCAAGAAAACTTTTCAATAAATTTCATTTAAGCATCATATAAACTTTGCCCAAGCATCACATTTATGTCCTGCTTCCATTGATAGCATAGTTTAATGTCTAGGAGTATTTCCTTCAAATAACTCTTCAACATTATTGTCCTGGTTATGAGTGTTGTGCTGTAGTTTATACGCAACTAGATTTAAATGCATATTCTGATCCAAATATCTTCTTCCACTATTACTATAATCCATTCATCATACGAAAGAAAAAGTAAATTTCCAATGATATTATACAAGTGAGTCGGTACAAAAAGCGATTGCTGCAAAACTCTTATAAAAAAGACAATAACAAAGTAATGAAATATTCTCGTGAGATAGCATCACAAGAGAATATCAGCAAACTGTTAGGATAAACAAAATCAACATTACAAGAAATCATGGAAGTATGAAACAAAGTGAACAGGAAACAGTATAGAGCTCCAGCAACAATAGTTACCTGCCATGAGGAGGTTATTGTAGGCACTGCACCATTATTAATTGCATCCAGAAAAGACTGAGTTATACATGCAAGAATGGGTCCTGTCATTACTGTTGCCCCAAATTGTTTGGGCCTAGTCCTCTCAAATACAAACTTTGTGAAGGCATCCAGACCAGATCTAAATTCTGGTCTTAATTTGTCTAACTGCATCAACAGACCAATAAAAGGTGGATAAAAATGGAAACAGAAACAGAGAAAATAATATTCATAACCACAATAATAATGATGACAAAAACAACACCACTAGTAATACATTTTTGTATATAACAACAGAAAGGTACTGACAGGAATTTGGTCAAGTCGCTGGAGTTCATTTTCATTGCTCAAAGGGCGCACAAGCGTGAAGCATTCTCTATCCGGAAAAAGAGCCCGAATGGACTCACGAATCTAGTTATCATCATTATGGTATCATTAGTACATCCACTTGCAAATGTGCAGCAAAAAAACATTTAAATATCAAGTGCTCAAAGCTATATAAAAATAAATAAATAAAACATAAAAGTGCCAAAATATAAATCTAGAAATGATGTAAATCTTATGCACAATCTAAGTTATAAATAATAACAGCTCTAGGTAGCTATTAAAATTGCTACCTAGAAAATTGCTTTTCATTAAATATCCCACAATTTTATACCCAGTAGTACAGCTAGATGATAACCTCATTTTTAGCAGCTAAGTCTCTTCCACCGCCTTGAACTGGCCTCAAAGCTAGCTCTAGGTAGTCACGGGGTGTTATTCTCCTATTGTCTTCCACCAAGTCCAAATAAAAGTCCTGCAAAAAGAAGTTGAATTTAGAAGTCACCATGAATAGAGAATTGGATACCTCATACAAAGCAAACATGCAAGAGTGCCAGGTATCCAAAACTCGTATTGCGAAAAACCACACAACATGCTAGCAGACATATCAGTAATATATATTTAATATCCAACAAACTAATATACAATGATGTTAACACAAGATTACCCTTAAAAGCCAAACAAAGATTGGGGAGAATTGGCCAAGCTCAGAGGCAGTAGTCCGTTCTCCAGATGCTCTAACACGAATATGTTTAGTCATTTCAGTAACAAGAGAGAGGCGATCAAGTGCTGCTTCATCAATACCACCCATCTGAAATGAACAGAAATTATAATTAGCAGATTAACTAAAGAATGTAAAGAATAAAATTTGACATATATTACATACACTACAGGCTATTAGTGAGAACAAAAGATGCATCACATTACAAGTTAAGAGAGAAAAAATTCAGCTACGATAATGTTCTATAAAATGATCAAGATCTCGGGATAAGTTTATCAAACCTGGTTGTATACAAACATGCTTGATAAGAGGACAGCTAAGGAAAATATCTGTGTGCTGTATGTTCCCTGTTGAGAAAAAAAAAATGAAAAGAGAATAATATTAAAGAAAAATGGTGATGCTAATGGCATACAATAATGCAAAAATAAGTATGAATGATGATTATAATAATAAGAAACTGTTAAAATTCACCTACTACACACCTACCACTACCACCTACTACACACTCACCTACTTCACCTACTCTCCACCTACTCCTCATCTACTCCATACCTACTACACACTCACCTATTCTCTTCCCACATCCTCTCTTCTATATATAGGAATCATTGTAATATATCAATACAATCAATCAATAATATATCAATTTTAACATGGTATCAGAGCAAGGTTGAGAACCTAGTAATTTCGCTTCACCGGCGGGCGGCAGTCTCGCCTTGGCCGCCCGCCGGACCTCTACACATACCTTCCATCCGCTGCCACAAATCCCATAACTGAATCATCGGAATAGTCGCCGTCGTCCACGGCTTCACCGGCGGGTCGAGCTGGCTCATTCAGCTCACCTCCGTCCTCTTCGCCAAGTCCGGCTTCGCCACTTGCGTCATCGATCACCAAGGCCCACGGCTCTCTCCCTCAACCTGATCTCTCTCTCTCTCAACCCTACTTTCTCACAGCATGGTTGTCTCCCCATCTTCTTCCTTCACTACTTCTCTAAACAGTTACAAAACTCTCTCTCTCGAGTTAGAGAGCTTCCATGGCCTGTTCATCAAGCTTTGGCCATGGTGTTGTGTATCTAACTCCGGCGTTGATGCTACGGTGAGCATAACGATGCTGTGCTTCACGTTCATTTGGCATGACGTCCCCTTCCTTCTTCAGAGTCTCTGCCATGGCAGTGTACAAAATGAAACCGATTGAACCTGAGGGTGAAGAGAAACCAGGATGGCTTCCTTCACTCAACTTCTCAACCAGCTTTTTCACTCTCAGTGGTCAACAGAGGATGCTACCCTGTGATCTCTACTGCGAGGATTTCTGCTCAGTCATACTAGGTGATTATTATATGTGGTTTGTGATGTCGGCAAGCGTGGAAGGAGAAGGAAGCACGTGGAGATGAGTGTGCAACACGTGAGTTGCAGAGGAGCAGCCTTGAGTAGAGAGGAATATTAATCAATTTTTTAATATATCTCTCCCACCACCACAACATCTTTTTCGCATTATTATATCACCTAATCAATACCCTTATGTTTTCCACTGGCAGTGTCCACTTTTGAACCCCCTTCTTTATTTATTTTTTAATCAATTTTTTTTTTTTTTGTGCCTTTCACCACCATTTTTGACCCCAAACATTTTTCACCCATCATTTCTCCTTCACCTTTTGCACCCCCACTTTCCTTTTCTTTATTTTTTTTATCTTCTTTTTTCGTAACAAAAAAAAAAAAAAAAAGACGAAGACGGACTGCACACCAAACTTATTTTATTCATGTCGGGGCTCACCCCGATCACCATTTTACACCAAAAAAAAAAAAAAAAAAAAAAAAACCAAACAAAAACACAACCACACCCACAGTACGAAGACGGACTGCACACCAAATTTATTTTATTCATGTCGGGGCTCACCCCGATCACCATTTTACACCAAAAAAAAAAAAAAAAAAAAAAACCAAACAAAAACACAACAACACCCACAGTGGGATTTTTTCTTTTCCCTTCTCTACTCTACTGCAGGTCTCTTCTTCTTACTTTTATCTTGGGTGTCTCGTGCCAGTCCGGTCTCCGTGCTTCCTAATCCACCGAGCACGTTCACTCCCCCCTGCTCCTCCACTGCAGCATATGGCGGCCCTCCAAATCGGAACATAACGGTGGCCTTCCGCTTCAGCTCCTTATTTTCCGCCTTTAGCACACTTATCTCTGCTCGCGCATCCTTATACATGCGTTGGAGCAGAGCCAGTTGGGCGTTTAACTGCTGCACCTCATTTGTCCTACTCTGCAGCCCGTGCGACAAGTTTGTGACCGCCGTCATGGTCTCCACACATGACTTCAAAGTATACTGATTGGCCTCAATATCAGTTTGCACCGCCATTTTTTGCTCCACAGATCGCATAGGAAAGTTCAACGGAGCAAACCCTGGGGCGCTTGGTTGCGGTTCAGGGACCACCGCACCAGTTATTTCTCTTGTGGACTCATTCAGTTCTGGAAAGAGCGTAAGCAGCCCACGGGAAGAGGAGGCCATGTTCTGGTTAGCTGGACGGGAAGAAGAAGCCATGTTATGGTTGCTGAGTGTTTCAGAGACGGGTTGGTTACAGAGTATTACAGAGTTTCTCTCTCAGAGAACGAAGAGGTTTCAACTAGTTTGTTATGCTTCCAAGCACAGCCTCCGCCTCAGTTTATAAAGACCCTGACGCAGAGGCAGACACGCGCATCATGTGCCGCTCGACGCTCGCCGACAACATGGGCGCGCCTTTTGATGGCACGCCTTTTTATGCATTGGGCACACCTTTTGAGGGTGCGACTTTTTAGGGGTCCGACAAGACTCTGTAAACTGTCCCGACATTGATTCCGGTTAGCTCCTTCATGGGTCCGACAAGACTCTGTAAACTGTCCCGACATTGATTCCGGTTAGCTCCTTCATGGGTCCGACAAGACTCTGTAAACTGTCCCGACATTGATTCCGGTTAGTTTCTACAAGGGTCCAGCAAGACTCTGTAAACTGTCACAACAACTGTCACCACATTGTCTGCTACAACGGTCCGACATGACCCCATAAACTGTCTTCTACATCGGTCTGACACCACCATACAGTGTCCTCTACAACGTTATGATACCCCCATACAGTGTCCTCTACAACGTTATGACACCACCATATAGTGTCCTCTACAACGTTATGACACCACCATCCAGTGTCTTCACCAATGGTCTGACACGACCATACAGTGTCTCCTATCCTCTTTTATTTTTATGTATTTTCTTGTTTTGTTACTCTCTCCAAACTCAAGTTGGTTAGTTCTTATCCCCCTTGAGTTTGCGGGGGACTGTTAAAATTCACCTACTACACACCTACCACTACCACCTACTACACACTCACCTACTTCACCTACTCTCCACCTACTCCTCACCTACTCCATACCTACTACACACTCACCTATTCTCTTCCCACATCCTCTCTTCTATATATAGGAATCATTGTAATATATCAATACAATCAATCAATAATATATCAACTTTAACAGAAACAAACAAAGGACAGTACTTCTATTAAGTACCAAATCAACAAAACAATTAATTAGAGGAAATTACAAAATCAAAAATAAGTATGAATGATGAGTACAATGATAAGAAACAAACATAGGACAGTACTTCTATTAAGTACCAAATCAACAAAACAATTAATTAGAGGAAATTACAAAATCACCATCAGTTCATTCTTGCAACAGAACAAAAACTAACCGTTTGATCATAAGCATCAATTCCTTCACTATCTAACAGTAAAAGGTTGTACTCAGTTCCATCGAGGGCAGTTCTCCTTATGGGTGCACTCCACAGCCAAAGCCCTTTTGTACATGGCCGATGAGTCGACGCCACTTGAAATCCACTGCTCCTTCCAAGAAGCTAAAGCACATAATTGAAAGCAGCAGTTTTAGTAACAGATGTGATAACAGAAGCAAACATGCATTAATATAAAGATGCAATATTAAATTAACAACTCATATCATCGGCGCTTGATGCTACAAATTCACATAACTTTTGAGTTAAACCTCCATATTGCATCAACTGAGCATAAATGAATTAAAAATATAAACCAACAACAGTAAATAACGGTATAAGGCCCTAAATATTTAAACATTGAAGTAGTGTTCAAGGTGTTAACTACTGTCAAGCAAAAAATTTCTTTCTCCACAATGCTTGCTATAGTAAAAGAGTGTGATTAAGAAGGCAATATTAGTCATCTGAGCCCTTCTTAGTGTCTCTAAACCTCATCAAACCATTAGTTCTTAGTCTCTAGGCTCAACACAATCTCACAAACTAGGTAACAATAGTCTCTAAATATTCAGAGGATTTGTCAGTTTTACTTTCCAAAATGGAGGTCAAAGAACCTGAAGATAATGAAAATTTAGAGATGAGATCTGATCTTAACAATTAAAGTACAACTTCAGTAAGTTATTCTCATTTTCTATAAATGGAATCTCACAATTAAATGGCTTTGTCCAGCTACATGAAGACCATGGAGGTCAATTCCCCATGGTCTTGTATGATTTTTATTGCACTTCGGTATTCTGCAAACTCCAAAAAAGTCTCTAAATACCTGGAGTGCTGCCACATTCGTTCTTCACCAAAAATCGGATACTTACATGAAGAGTATACTATATCAACTAGGACGCGCAGACACTCCAAAATGGGTGTCATGTTGTGTCGAACACGGCACAGACATGTGTTAGACATTCCATGTGATGATTTTATTTTATTTTTTCTTTCTTTTAATTCAAAATAAAAACTATAGAAACAAACAGGGTAGAAAGTGAAAAAAAAAAACAAACAAAAACACACTCACATATACATTGACATCTCTCATATTTGTGCCCTAAATTTATTTTCATGTACACAATAAATAAAAATATATAAAAAATAATACTCTTTTGTCGTATCCCAACAACGTTCGTATTTTTTTTTTAATTGTTGTCCCATGTCTGGACCCATACTCATGTTTGTGTCTATGTTTGTATCCGTACTTCTTAGATTATCAATGTAAGTTCAATGTTGTGCATTTTTTAGTGATAACATTTCTATTTTTCTTTAGTTGATCATACTCATATAGGCAAACACATTATTTCCTAATGCTTGAAAAACTATCTTCTTCCAAAGTAAGCCATAATTTCCCACTGTGTAGGCAGCCATGTCAATCGCCAAATCCCTTGGGCAATATTTTGTTATAACTTATAAAGAACAAATTATATGTCTTCTTATTTACTAAGTAATCTCAATTGCAAACTTATAAATTTATAATATATTCACGTGAGAAAGAGTAAGGTCATATTATGTGAACATGAATGTGATCCAAATTTGATATAATATCACCACTTTTCATATATATATATATATATATATATATTATAGAAGCATGCAAAGTATTGGAAGCTTTAGTTAGATTGACAATTTCTGTTGAACAAAATCCCATTTAGGCAATATTTGGCATAAACTAAATAAGGGCACTTATTTAGGTCACATCACTTTTCTATTTTTCTGCACATCTTTTCATAAAAAGTCAAAAAATATACTTATTTAGATCATCCCAAACAACCCCCAACTTTTGGGCTTTGGTTTGGTACGATTTTTTAGTAGTGCTAGTGAGATTGAGTTCACACCATATGGAAAATCTTCTTCGGCATATGATGCAGTTTTCGGTTCCTCTATTAGAATGTACAAGAACCATCCAAACCTCTGCACATCACTACTTTGTATCCAAGTTTCATTTATCCACAATGCCATTTTAGGACTTCGACTATCTATATTTCATAATTCATTTCAATATTTTTTTTCCAAAAGTGGTTAAGCATGTTTAGTTAGTGCTCTAGAGATGAAGTTGCTATGAGGCCCGTTCGCTTAGCTCACTAGTGTTTCTACGAGGCCTGCGGACTTGGTGTTTTGATAGGCGGTTAAGTGTTGGCCTTATTGCAAGCTGTGCTCACTCAACACTCAACGGGCACTTGAACGCTGTTGGCGCATTTTGAGCTATTTTATGACCATTTTGCCCCTAATCATTTAAAAAGACATCATTTCAGCATTTTTGTTCATGTAGGTGACAGTTATTTAAAGCTTAGATTCCTTATCTCTCTCTAGTTGCTTGATCACTCATTCATGAGGACTCCATTGATGAATAACATTCTACTTTAATGTAGGGCCTTAATTCATGATTTGAATGCATTCAATTCACCTAGATTGTATTACTACACATTAAAAACCTTCACAATCCACTTTCAATCCCTGTAACACTTTGAGCAATGGAGTTAAAGGTGGAAAATTGGAGCTTGGAGCTTCATGGTGGCTATTGCATCTACGGAACTCGATGTGTCAAAGCTGCTTTAGAGAGGAGATCAAGTTTGTGGTGGACTCAATTAAGATAAACTTGGGTAAAAAGTTGTAATTCCTTCAATAGTGCCTTGTAATTGTTTGATTCAATAGTGGATTATTTTGGGTGTTGGGATGGTGATTTTGTCTATATAGAACTGGGTTTCTAGAGGGTTTCCACGTTAAATCTTATGTCTCGTGGTTGATTGCTTTAAATTTTATGAGGTTGATGGATTGGATGGATTAATTGCTCAATTGATTGTTTGGTTGATTGATTAGATGATTGATTAAGTTTCAAATTCCTTAAAGTTTAGTTAATTACTTGTAAATTGTTAAATATGGTATTGAATTATCAAAGTTGGCATATTCACCCCTCCTCTAGACACAATTCCTTAGGTGCTTAAAATCTCATAAACTATTATTATAATTGCAACAATTATACACCACTGCTACACAATAAATGCCATACCATATTTCGTGATTGGACGCATGACTTAAAGTATTCAAAGAGTATATACTTCAAAAGTTCATAATAATTATTATAGACACATTAGAAAGTGCCCCATTTGTGAGTACGCGAGTATCAGTATTCAATATGGACAGAAGTCCTTTCTTGAAGTATATATGTTTCATTTGATATATCACCACACACCAAAAAAACAAAAAAAAAAACAAAACATAATGATCTATAAGAGCTCAAAGTCTAAGCAGGCCACTTATCACTTCATGCCAAGGTCCACTCCACATTCACTCAATCGCATGTTTGGATCTATTTCTTGCAAGGGTGGAAATATATATATATATATATATAGCTTAAGCTTCTAACCATGGAAATTATAGGGTTGACCAAACTGGTAAGAGTTAAATACTACAGGTTTTATATATATATATATATATTTATCAATCAATAGGAGAGTATTTACAATATGAAGCAAATTAGCCCAATGAAAAGCCCCATAATGGACAAAGAAACAACCAACCCAACAACCAACCAATTTAAGAAAGAGCGCCATGATGGGAAGAAATGAACAATACAACAAATAGCCCCATAATGGGGAAGAAATTATCAATCTTTGCTATCCTTGACCTGCTAGATAAAAATGCACAAAGGTGTGGGCGGTCAACTGAGCTATCCCACCCAGTTAAATTGAAGCTGAAGAAATTTATGGGAATCGTTAATACATCAATTGTGGTTCTTCATCAAATGTGCTTGGAAAAGAATCGGGCAAAGTAAGAATTTTACGCCATCTAAACTAATCTCTCCACTTTTAAATTTGCTGTTCTACAGCTTCCCTTTCACAATGCTAAAATCACAACCCACATATATTCATGTAAATACATCAACCAAAAAAAAAAAAAAAAATCACGGAATAGGAAAGTACACAAGACAAAATCAAACAGTGAATACATTCCACCACAATTTCCACTGTCCCCTGCTCCTCTACTAGCTCGCAATGTATTCAACTAATTATCAACAAAGATTGTCAATTTCCATCTCCAAAAGTCACCCAAATTTAGTCACTAGTCACAACAGCAACAACCGAAACCCTAATTTCCGAACCAACAATACCCTACAAATCAAATGAACATAAACCACGAACTATACACATCAATTTCCTCGTTAAAAACATATACAAAAAGCACTAGATTGAAAACCCTAGATTCCATATTATTAACGAATAAACATCAAAATTTTCAAAGAAAAGGGAAAACCTGATTCAAAATGAAGCTCTTGCCTTGGCGAGCGCGGCCGCAGACGGAGACGACGCCGACGGGGTCTTTGACGAGCTGAAGAGCGGCGACGGCCTCCGGATCCATCTGGAACTTGCCTTTCTCGTCGCAGTACACCAGGCGGATGGGCCGCGCAGGTCCGGTGGCTGTGGAGGGAGACGGAGGCTCCGGCGAGTCGCCGGAGGGTTTGGTGAACAACCTCCTCATCTTCTTCGGTTCGTCTTCTTGATCTCAGGTTCTGCTTAACTAGTACTCTACTTTTAGAGAGAGAAAGAGCCAAGAGTGTGTTTTCTAGAGAGTGTTTAAAATGGGGGAGGGAAAAAACGCCGCAGGGGGAGAGGTTGGACACTTTATATAAGGCCGAGGATGCAGAGGATCCAAACTTCACAATGTGTACGGGTTATGGACCCAGTGTTTATCCATACGGGCGTAAAATCAGGCCACTTGCCCCCTTTTGGGCCTGGGTCGAGATTTTTTTCACATGGACTGGCCTGGTCTAGCCCAAAAATTGGCGTGAGTTTGCAAAGCCTGATTGTGTGGGCAGTTCAATCCGGGGATAGAGTGGGCTGGATCGGGCCCGACCTGGTTGAATCTACACCTCTATTTATGCAGAGGATCCCAAATTTTATTTTAATTATTATAGTTTTAAATTGAATAATTTGATTCCTACATTTTAAATCTAATTTTAATTTTATTATTCTATCTTGTTAATTTTTTTTACTTGTTATCTTAAAAAATTGACTAGTATCTCAAAATTATTAATTTTAATTTTAAACTTGGATGGATGAACTAAACTTAAAAATATAATTAAAGTTTAGCAATTAAATTACTTAATTAAAACTACAAATACTACAATAAATTTTAGGCCAAATTAACGATCCCTTTTATTTAATTGGACACTTAAACAGTTGAAAAATGTTATATATTGATGATGCAGTAACTTTAGTATGAGATGGACTGGACTGATCCACGTTTCTAGCGAATCTGTTGACCTCGGAGTCCCTGAAACGTACTTGCAAAAAGGTCCAAAGGAGTAAGTATTCCCCCGATGGACACTTCGACGACCAAGTTAGGTTAGAGTAGATTGATTTTGAGAGAGAGAGAGAGAGAGTAACAAGGATAGAAAAACTTAACCTCTAACGTTCCTCGGAAGCTTTCTTATATCCTTCGTTCATTATTTCCTTCTCCATTCTAAGTTGTCTCGTCAGCCGAAAGTTGACCTCATTCATGGTGAGTCTGTTTCCTCCGGCGTGAAGAGATTGCAGCATTTAATACTGTTAGGGCTTCATTAAATGGCTGGTGTGTAGATGCAATAACTTTGCAGGATCTTTATCTGCTTATGTGGTTAGTTTTCTACCTGACAAGTGTTTGAATGTTATTGGTCCTGAGCCAGCATTAGCTTCTTGAAGTTGTTGGGCTTATTGGACTTTAACACCTAGGCCGTGAGTTGGGCCTTGAACCGTGGGCTAGGCCCCCCTTGGGTACCCATCAGTATCAGTAGGCCTCCATTTTCAAGTGTAGTTTTAGTCCAACGAAGAGAATAAGAAAGAAAAAAAGTGGCCTGCAGGATGACCGACCGTTGAACCGAGGGTTTACGTGGTGGACCACTGAGGGAGGTAACCGAGCACTAAGGGAGATGGCCGACCGACGGGGTGGCCGAATGGGGAGAAAGGTGACTGACTGATGTAGTGGCCGACCATCGAGGGAGGTGACCGACCAACACGATGAACGACCGAGAAGGGAGACGACTGATCGATGTGGTGATCAATTGGGGAGGGAGGTGACCGACCGATGTGGTAACGGAGTAGTGAGGGAGATGGCCGATCGACGGGGTGGTTGAATGGTGAGGAAGGTGATCGACCGATGTGGTGGACGATTAGGGAGCGGGGTTACCGACCGACACAGTGGCGGAGCGTTTGAAGGAGGTGACCGATCGATGGTAGCCGAGCGTTGAAGGAGGTGACCGACCGTCGTGGTGGTCGAGCTTTGAGGACCGACGCGGTGGGCATTTATAGAGCGCGGGGCTTGGGGTACAAGAAAACACGTGATGATATGAAGTGGAATAAATTGGGGAGAGGAAAGATGAGGAGTATGAGGAAGAAGGGATTGAACCCGTACATGTGGGGCAATCTGGGCCACTAAGGAGGGATGTGAAGCGGTAGTAGGGAGTGGAGAGGTTGTATAGGTGGTGACGTAGGAAATACGAGGTTTTATCTTGGTAGAATTTCAAATTGGCGAATTTTAGTCGCGACCCTTGGAATAAGGGCAAAACCTGGGCATTTGGGCTTGTGTGCTTTATCTACTTGATTACAAAAAATCAGCACATTCCAGACTTAAGTTCCTTCATCGCAGGAGACTCTCCCATTTGGCATATCGCAAATTTTCTTGCCCTCACAACAATAGTCAGAAACGTGAAGGAGATGGCACAAGACAAAATGCCAGCCATAGGATTGGATGCGTTAGGAGAGGATGACGAAGTGGAGTTAGCGAAACAACATAGGGTGACAAGGCGGATGAAGAGGAAGGTGCGGCTGGCGCGACCTCTACTGTCTACAATGATCTTGGTGGCGCAACTGATTAGCCAAGTGGCGCTTGACCGCTAATATACCAAGGCAGACAAATTCACTCTAATGGAAGAGGATCTGGAGGAATTGCGCAGCAGATACCATATTCCGACTGACATAGAGCTGAGGCTACCAACGGCGAAGGACAGAGCGTCAGACGCACGACCAATGGAGTTCGCGTTGTACGAAGAGGCGCTGTGGGGAGGCCTAAGGCTACCCCTCCCACAGCTAGTGGTCGACGTGTTAAACCGCTTAGAGGTGGCCCCAGGACAGCTTATGCCGAACGCGTGAAAGATTCTGTTTGCCTATACGATAGCGTGACCATGGGAGACTGGAGGAGAGATGATGACGGTGGATGAATTTTTTTCGTCCTATAAGGCTTTAGGGCGACAAGAGACATGGGTGACCTTGCAAGCAATAGTTGGGAGGAAATGGAGGCCGAAACGATTTTATGTGTCTACGAGTAGCGAGAGAGGAATTCGCACGATTTGGAAAGTCCCCACTAAATCATTGGAGCCAAAGTTGGATGCGACGGTGGAGAAGAGGGCCAAACAAGTGAAGGAGTTGAGGGAGAAGGAGGGGCTAAAATGGGACAACCTTGTCTAGCCCTCAGCCTTGTTTGTCCTAAATCTGGGGCTGCAGCCAACTGGGGAAGATCCTATACCGGAAGAGGTAGAGGCAAGGAGAAAAGCGCAGGAGGCAGAGGACAAACGGGCCTTTGCGATGGCGGAGAAGTATGAGGAAAAACAGTTGGGCCCAGCACCTAAGCTGGTCATGAAACGGTCGGTCCAACCACGACCCAAGCCACTGGGAAAGAAGGATTTAACAGACTTTGTCCCCCTGCGAGCACCAGTGGATCCATTGAATGAGAGAAGTAGGAGAGAGGTAGACTAGGTGTTAGGGAAGAAGAAGAGGAAGAGGGCGGCGGCGAGTGGGAAAGAAGGGCCATTGGTGAAGAAGGAAAAAAAAAAGGAGCAGTAGAGAAAGCCCTAGAAGTGGGGGAGGGAGAAAAAGCCAAGGCAGGTCTGGATAGAGAGGGAGGTTTGGCTGAGACTCCAATTGTCGAAGTGAGGAGAGGGGTGGGAGGAAAAGAAAGGGTGTTGAGTGGTGATCAATTGGTAGACCGGTCCTATGTAACGACCCTAATTTTTTGTAAGTCTTTATTTATTTATTTATTTATTATTATTATGATTTTATTTTATTATTGGTTTTATTAATGGTGTGGTTACATGAAAATTAAATGTGTTATTCTGTTAATTTAATGTGATATTTAATTAGTTTAATATGATATTTAGTTAATTTAATGTGTTGTTCAATTCATTTAATGTGATAGTTAATTATATATAATTAATTCAAATATTTATATTTATATTTATATATATATATATATAAAAGGGTGTGACATGTATTGATGTTATAAAGTATATTTATATATTTTGTAGTTAGTTAATAAAATAAAATATATATATATATATATATATCATATTATTTATATGGTATTTGTTGTATATAATATAATAGCATTAGTTTCTATTAGGTTAGAATAAAAAATAAAAAAAAAACAGAAGCAGTCGCATAGGAGAGCAGCCGCGTGAGAGGGGGAGAGAAAGAGAGAGAGAGAGAGACGGCAGAGGGAGAGAGAGAGACGGCCGGGGAGAGCATCAGTGGAGTGGAGAAAAGAAAGAAAAAGAAAAAGAAAAGAAAAGAAAAAAAAAAGGGGGGCTAGGGTTTTATTTTGGTGGTTCAATTAATCTTCTAGATATTGCTTCAATCACTAAAAATACATATATATATATATATATATATATATATGGTGAGTACAAAATTTATTTTTCTTTGTTTATATTTGATTCATTATATTTATTTATTTGTATTTATTTAATATTGATTTGATTTTCGTATTGATATGAAGATGACAGATTGATTTTAATTGTTTTGATTAATTGCGTATGTAAGGTTTATGATTTTTTTAGATAATTGATTAATTTTAATTATGTTGATTAGATGTATATGTAAGGTTTAAGGTTTTTAGATGATTAATTGATTGTAATAATTTTAATTAGTTGAGTATGTAAGGTTTAGGATTTTTAGATGATTGATTAATTTTAATTATGTTGATTAGACGTATATGTAAAGTTTAGAATTTTTAGATGAATAATTAATTTTAGGATTTTTAGATGATTAATTGATTGTAATAATTTTAATTAGTTGGGTATGTAAGGTTTGAAATTTTTTAGATGATTGATTAATTTTAATTATGTTAATTAGACGTATATGTAAGGTTTAGGATTTTTAAATGATTAATTGATTGTAATAATTTTAATTAGTTGGGTAAGTCAGGTTTGAGATTTTTTTTAGATGATTAATTAATTTTAATTATGTTGATTAGATGTATATGTAAAGTTTAAGGTTTTTAGATGATTAATTGATTGCAATAATTTTAATTAGTTGACTATGTAAGGTTTAGGATTTTTAGATGATTGATTAATTTTAATTATGTTGATTAGATGTATATGTAAGGCTTAAGATTTTTAGATAATTAATTGATTGTAATTATTTTAATTAATTGGGTATGTAAGGTTTAGAATTTTTAGATGATTGACTAATTTTTAATTATTTTGATTAGACGTGTATGTAAGGTTTAGAGTTTTTGGATGATTGATTGATTTTAATTATTTACATTAGTTGGGTATGCAAGGTTTAGGATTTTATTTTTGGTGACTTTATTAATTCTTTGAGTGATTCTTTGATCTTCAAAAATAATTGTGAGTACAAAACCCGCTTCCCTTTATTTATATCTAATTCTTTGTTTTTATTTATTTATTTGATATTAGTTTGATTTTGCATTCACATAAAGATGATAGATTGATTTTAATTATTTTGACTAGTGGTGTATGTAAAGTTTAGGGTTCTTAGATAATTGATTGATTTTAATTACTTTGATTAGTTGTGTAGGTAAAGTTTAGGGTTTTTAGATGATTGATTAATTTTAATTATTTTATTTAGTTGTGTATGTAAGGTTTAGGGTTTATAGATGGTTGATTGATTTTAATTATTTTGATTAGTTGTTTATGTAAGGTTTAGGGTTTTTAGATGATTGATTGATTTTAATTATTTTGATGAGTTGTATATGCAAGGTTTAGGGTTTTTATATGGAATGATTTTATGATTGTAATCACACTTGTAAAACTAAAATAAACTTAGAATCCATAGATATTGGTTAGAGGATGGATTGATTCGTTATTTTTATTTATTTATTTTTATTTGATGTTGGATTGATTTTGTATTTGCATGTAGATGATAGATTAATTTTAATTATTTTGATTAGTTGTGTATGCTATGTTAAGGATTTTTATATGGATTTATTTTATTGTTGTAATTACACTCATGGTCATCTGAAATTAAAATTAATTAAGAACCTATAGATAAATTCCTTATACTCCACCATGACTCCATGGATTGTTGTTTTATTTGAGTAATGGTGAAAAACAGTGTACAAAAAAAAGTGAGAATTATGAGATTTATTTGAATGCCTTAGGCTCGGCATTGTTATGTTTATTCTCATGTGTGAGATGTTGTGTATATATATATTATTGCCTCGTTCTCATGAGTAGACGAGTGCTTTGATTTGCGCGCGTACGTATATGCTAACCATCCGGGGAGTGTGAGTCAAACTCGGACGATATCCCCGTGCAAGTTTGGCTTCGGAGCGGTGTTAGGTATACGGGTGGCACATGGGATATATGTGTAGGCCGGAAGGGGAGAGCCGAAGTGGTGGAGTTAAGGAACAAAGAATTTAATTATGAATTTATTAGTGTAGTGTGTATGGTACTGTTATATACATGATTAAAAAAAATAGTAAACGATCTTGATAAATTATGAAATTTGAGGAGAGACATGTATACGTGATTTTGAACAACTTTTGTGTTGTAGCTTTTTATTGAAAAGATCGATTAGAACTTATAATCGGATGACCTTAGTTATTGTCGATTTGATTCATTTTGGTAATGCAGATTTTGTAGGTTGTTTTAACCCATGAAACGAGCTCATTTTTATTGGTTTCGTGTAAACTGAATTAAAACATTATTCTGCACACTTTTCGTGTTTTGAAATTTTCCGAAAGAAATCATCTTAGGATAGTTTCTGTTCGTTTTCAGTTTCATATTTTTTCGGTTGAAATCCGTCTAGATTTTTATATCAAGTTTTTCTTTTAACCTGTTCAGTTTCTGTTAAATTCGTTCGCGTTGCCTTTTAGGAAATTTGATTCTGTATAACTTTCGTTCTTTGAGTTTTGATCAATTCGAATTATTTAAGTATGAAACGGTGTAATTTTATATATTTTTTTCAACAAGTTACTTATGATTAAATTATACTAACTTTTGATTAAATTATACTAACTTTATTTATTTTGCAGGATGGTGGGTCTTACTAAATTTTTGTGCAGGGCTGACCCACCATATTTTTTATTTCTATTTTGTCTATTTAATAATCAATTTATATTTCGTTGTGTACGGACAAGAAACTAAATGCCACTGTATCTCGGGAAACTACCCATTCGTCTCGGTGCGGTTGGAACTACTTGTTTTGTCCCGTGATAAGAATTAAATGTATTTTTGTCTATGTCTGGTGGACACGTGGGTGTTAAATATTGTACTCATACCAGTATACCTGTATACTGACCCGTTTTGTCTCTTGGCAACTTGGGTGCGTTCTGTTTGAGCGCAGCCGATCTTCCTTTGCAGGATTAGTAGAGGCTTTGGTGGTGACAAGAAATACCTGTGATCGAAGGACATGTCGTTTGGAGTTCTTTTATTTTTCTTGAGCTTAGGGTTGATACTAATTTATATATTTATTATTATTTTTTTTATGACCTTAGTATTTTGAAAATTTGGCATGGGTTATAACCTTACATTATTTAAGTTGTTTTGAAGTATTTATTGTTACTTCAACGTTGGAGGTATTAGGTAGTTTATGAAATTATGGTGCATGGTATGATTGGTGTTTTGTTAATTATCTTATTAAGACTAGAATGTTTAAATTTTTGTTTCACCCCTAGGATTTGAATGATGGAATATTAATTGGGGTTTAGTCCTAAGTTAATATTTAGTTGTCCTAATTTTGGGGCGTGATAGTTTGGTATCAGAGCTCTAGGTTACCTTAGACTTGTGAGAGTTTAGGTGATCCTCGGATTGTGGAAACATGGGTTAGCTGGTTTAGTTTTGTGATTGAGTTTATTCTATGTATTTATGAACGAATTCTTTTTATCTGTTTAACTTGAAGATGATGGCTAGAAAATAGCTTTAATTTTTTTTTCAAGAACTTATTAGAGTACTTTTTGATACTGGTGCCTCTCATTCTTTCATATCTAGATAATTTGTAGAAAGAGAACACCTTGTAGTTATCTCTTTGTCTAGACCTATTCGTGTTGAGACCCCTTCAGGAGGGGCAGCTACTCTTTATGAGAAGTGTAAAGATTTTGAGATTGACCTTGCGAGCAGAGTTTTGTATGCAGACCTAATTATGTTAGGGTTTGCGGGGTTTGTAATTATTTTGGATATGGATTGCCTGCGAAAGCATTTTGTAACTCTAGATTGTGCTAGAAGGACAATAAATATAGATATTACTAGTAGGTCACGGCTTATCCACACTTATAGCGGTAGAAGAGTGTTAGTGAGGACAAGTCTTCTGTGCTTGGTAGAAATCTCTAAGCAGAATATTAGTGAGATAGATGTGGTATGTGAGTTTGAAGGTACATTTCAGGAGACACATAGGCCTCCACCCCGACGGGTAGTAGAATTGTGCATTCACTTAGTGTCAGGAATTGCACCCGGAGCTTTTTCTTTACTATTCTTTCCTATCAAATCTCGGGACGAGATTCTTTTGAAGTGTGTATATTGTAGCAACCCTAATTTTTTGTAAGTCTTTATTTATTTATTTATTATTATTATGATTTTATTTTATTATTGACTTTATTAATGGTGTGGTTACATGAAAATTAAATGTGTTATTCTGTTAATTTAATGTGATATTTAATTAGTTTAATATGATATTTAGTTAATTTAATGTGTTGTTCAATTCATTTAATGTGATAGTTAATTATATATAATTAATTCAAATATTTATATTTATGTATATATTGATGTTATAAAATATATTTATATATTTTGTAGTTAGTTAATAAAATAATATATATATATATATATATATATCATATTATTTATATGGTATAGAGACGGCAGAGGGAGAGAGAGACGGCAGGGGAGAGCATAGTGGAGTGGAGAAAAGAAAGAAAAAGAAAAAGAAAAGAGAAGAAAAAAAAAAAGGCTAGGGTTTTACTTTGGTGGTTTAATTAATCTTTTAGATATTGCTTTAATTATCAAAAATATATATATATATATATATATATATATATGGTGAGTACAAAATCTAATTTTCTTTGTTTATATTTGATTCGTTATATTTATTTATTTGTATTTATTTAATATTGATTTGATTTTTGTATTGATATGAAGATGACAGATTGATTTTAATTGTTTTGATTAATTGGGTATGTAAGGTTTATGATTTTTTTAGATAATTGATTAATTTTAATTATGTTGATTAAATGCATATGTAAGGTTTAAGGTTTTTAGATGATTAATTGATTGTAATAATTTTAATTAGTTGAGTATGTAAGGTTTAGGATTTTTAGATGATTGATTAATTTTTATTATGTTGATTAGACGTATATGTAAGGTTTATGATTTTTAGATGATTGATTAATTTTAATAATTTTAATTAGTTGGGTATGTAAGGTTTGGGATTTTTTAGATGACTGATTAATTTTAATTATATTGATTAGGCGTATATGTAAGGTTTAGGATTTTTAGATGATTAATTGATTGTAATAATTTTAATTAGTTGGGTATGTAAGGTTTGAGATTTTTTAGATGATTGATTAATTTTAATTATGTTGATTAGACGTATATGTAAGGTTTAGGATTTTTAGATGATTAATTGATTGTAATAATTTTAATTAGTTGGGTATGTAAGGTTTGAGATTTTTTTTAGATGATTGATTAATTTTAATTATGTTGATTAGATGTATATGTAAGGTTTAAGGTTTTTAGATGATTAATTGATTGTAATAATTTTAATTAGTTGAGTATGTAAGGTTTAGGATTTTAGATGATTGATTAATTTTAATTATGTTGATTAGATGTATATGTAAGGTTTAGGATTTTTAGATGATTGATTAATTTTAATTATGTTGATTAGATGTATATGTAAGGTTTAAGATTTTTAGATAATTAATTGATTGTAATTATTTTAATTAATTGGGTATGTAAGGTTTAGAATTTTTAGATGATTGACTAATTTTTAATTATTTTGATTAGACGTGTATGTAAGGTTTAGAGTTTTTGGATGATTGATTGACTTTAATTATTTGCATTAGTTGGGTATGCAAGGTTTAGGGTTTTATTTTGGGTGACTTTATTAATTCTTTAAGTGATTCTTTGATCTTCAAAAATAATTGTGAGTACAAAACCCGCTTCCCTTTATTTATATTTAATTCTTTGTTTTTATTTATTTATTTGATATTAGTTTGATTTTGCATTCACATAAAGATGATAGATTGATTTTAATTATTTTGACTAGTGGTGTATGTAAAGTTTAGGGTTCTTAGATAATTGATTGATTTTAATTACTTTGATTAGTTGTGTAGGTAAAGTTTAGGGTTTTTAGATGATTGATTAATTTTAATTATTTTATTTAGTTGTGTATGTAAGGTTTAGGGTTTATAGATGGTTGATTGATTTTAATTATTTTGATTAGTTGTTTATGTAAGGTTTAGGGTTTTTAGATGATTGATTGATTTTAATTATTTTGATGAGTTGTATATGCAAGGTTTAGGGTTTTTATATGGAATGATTTTATGATTGTAATCACACTCGTAAAACTAAAATAAACTTAGAATCCATAGATATTGGTTAGAGGATGGATTGATTCGTTATTTTTATTTATTTATTTTTATTTGATGTTGGATTGATTTTGTATTTGCATGTAGATGATAGATTAATTTTAATTATTTTGATTAGTTGTGTATGCTATGTTAAGGATTTTTATATGGATTTATTTTGTTGTTGTAATTACACTCATGGTCATCTGAAATTAAAATTAATTAAGAACCTATAGATAAATTCCTTATACTCCACCATGACTCCATGGATTGTTGTTTTATTTGAGTGATGGTGAAAAACAGTGTACAAAAAAAAGTGAGGATTATGAGATTTATTTGAATGCCTTAGGCTCGGCATTGTTATGTTTATTCTCATGTGTGAGATGTTGTGTATATATATATTATTGCCTCGTTCTCATGAGTAGACGAGTGCTTTGATTTGCGCGCGTACGTATATGCTAACCATCCGGGGAGTGTGAGTCAAACTCGAGACGATATCCCCGTGCAAGTTTGGCTTCGGAGCGGTGTTAGGTATACGGGAGGCACATGGGATATATGTGTAGGCCGGAAGGGGAGAGCCGAAGTGGTGGAGTTAAGGAACAAAGAATTTAATTATGAATTTATTAGTGTAGTGTGTATGGTACTGTTATATACATGATAAAAAAATAGTAAACGATCTTGATAAATTATGAAATTTGAGGAGAGGCATGTATACGTGATTTTGAACAACTTTTGTGTTGTAGCTTTTTATTAAAAAGATCGATTAGAACTTATAATCGGATGACCTTGGTTATTATCGGTTTGATTCATTTTGGTAATGCAGATTTTATAGGCTGTTTTAACCCATAAAACGAACTTATTTTTATTGGTTTCGCGCAAACTGAAGTAAAACATTATTCTGCACACTTTTCGTGTTTTGAAATTTTCCGAAAGAAATCATCTTAGGATAGTTTCTGTTCGTTTTCAGTTTCATATTTTTTCGGTTGAAATCCGTCTATATTTTTATATCAAGTTTTTCTCTTAACCTGTTCAGTTTCTGTTAAATTCATTCGCGTTGCCTTTTAGGAAATTTGATTATATATAACTTTCGTTCTTTGAGTTTTGATCAATTTGAATTATTTAAGTATGAAACGGTGTAATTTTATATATTTTTTTTCAACGAGTTACTTATGATTAAATTATACTAACTTTATTTGTTTTGCAGGATGGTGGGTCTTACTAACTTTTTATGCAGGACTGACCCACCATATTTTTTATTTCTATTTTGTCTATTTAATAATCAATTTATATTTCGTTGTGTACGGACAAGAAACTAAATGCCACCGTATCTCGGAAAACTACTCATTCGTCTCGGTACGGTTGGAACTACTTGTTTTGTCCCGTGATAAGAATCAAATGTATTTTTGTCTGTGTCTGGTGGACACGTGGGTGTTAAATATTGTATTCATACCAATATAGCTGTATACTGACCCGTTTTGTCTCTTGGCAACTCGGGTGCGTTCTGTTTGAGCGTAGCCGATCTTCCTTTTCAAGATTAGTAGAGGCTTTGGTGGTGACAAGAAATACCTGTGATCGTAGGACATGTCGTTTGGAGTTCTTTTATTTTTCTTGAGCTTAGGGTTGATACTAATTTATATATTTATTATTTATTTTTATTTTTTTTATGACCTTAGTATTTTGAAAATTTGGCATGAGTTGTAACCTTACATTATTTAAGTTGTTTTGAAGTATTTATTGTTACTTTAACGTTGGAGGTATTATATTGTTTATGAAATTATGGTGTATGGTATGATTGGTGTTTTGTTAATTACCTTATTGAGACTAAAATGTTTAGATTTTTGTTTTACCCCTAGGATTTGGATGATGGAATATTGATTGGGGTTTAGTCTTAAGTTAATATTTAATTGTCTAAATTTTGGGGCGTGACATCCTCAAAGGGGTTGCCCTCAGCAGAGTTGCTCCCAAGCCATAGAACTACCATTTATCATGTGAAAGCGGAGGCTGGCCACTTGGTAATGGCTGAGGGTGAGTTCTCTAAGGACAGCGGGGGGTCAGAGCGGGGACAGATTGGCTGCTGGGGATCATTGACGACACAGCCGTGCGGGGTATGGCTCAACTGATAGAGGTCGGCCTCATAAGAGGACTCTACTCAGCGTAGATGGAGGCGGCGACCCTAGCGATTGTTCTACTAGGCAAGGTAGTGGGGTGAAGGAAGCAGAGCCCGTGAAGGCCCAGTTGGAAAAGGCTCGGGCACAATTACAGAATCTAAGGGTAGAGGCGACCGATTGGAGGAAATCGGCGCAAAGCTTGTTTGTAAAAGGCTTGGTGTACGCTCAGAGAGCGAAGAAGATGGATATGTTGGCAGTGGTGCAAGGGTATCTGGCTGAGCTCTCCAGGATGGGCCAAACTGAGGTCATTGCTGAACTGTCAGCTGCTAAGGTAGAGCTTAAAACGACACGTCGTAAGGTGGTGTCGCTGGAGTTTGAATTGGCGAGTGAGCAGAAGAAGACTGATGAAGCTCAGCAAGCCTACACCACTGCCAATGAGAGGTTAGAGGAGGCTCTTATGAACAATGAAGAGCTGCATGACCAGGCCTCGAAGGAGAAGGAGGAAACATGTGCACGAATGGCGGGCCTAAAAAAGGCTTTGGAGGAGGAAAATGCCAAGGTAGTAGATCTAACCAGGGTGATGGCGTCTGAGAGGGCGGCTTACCCAGATCTGTTCCGCGCGGCGATGGAGTAGTTCGAGCTATCTTTAGAGTTCCAAATGGTCGTCGACGTAACTGTGGCGAGGAGCTGGGCCATCGAGTGTGACTATGGCAGAGCTGGTGGAAGGGCAAACCAAAGAAGAAATAATCTAGAGGTTCTAGCAGTCAGACTATACAAGCATGAGATGAGCATGTACTGGGACAATAACTGGACAAGCTTCAAGTATAGGACAGAAGAGTTGTTCCCAGCTATTGATTTTAATTGCGTAAAGCCAGGAAAGGAAGACATTGCCGAGACCCCACTGGATGAGGGTATGGAGGAGAAGGACTTGGCATCCAGTGAAGAAGATTGGAAGGGGGCCAGATTGAAAGCTGAAGATTGGAGGCGGTTGTTGTTGGTTTGTTTTGTTTCTTATTTTGTATGTAAATATTTTAATTTGTAAAAAGTTGTACAATTTGTCGAGAAGTTTGTGAATTTATCAAAAAATAGTAAAATTATCAAAACTGACTTCGTACTTCTGGCCTCGAATTTTTTCAATGGATTAGTTTTGTGTGTGTTTCGTTGTTTGTGAAGAATTGCCTTGAGTTTGACAAGTAAAAATTGGTTTGAATGACACATAGGTAAACGTCACCTAAAGGGTATACAATTTTAATGGCATGTTTTAATGGACAGAAGTTTGGCTAAGAGCCCATAACTATAAATTCCAAGTGTTGGAATCATCATATCTAGCATGTTTTAGTGGTAATCTTGAGAAATCAAAGTGTTGGTGAATGGCTGAGCTCAGTCCAGCTGAGACTTTTTGTAACTTAGTCTGGCTGAGCTCTTCAGGCTCAATTGTTTGGCTGGGATTTAGAGGGCTCAGTCTAGCTGAGGCTTTGCTTGATTCAGACTGGCTAAGCTCTTCAGGCTCAGTCTGGTTGAGGTTTGGAGGGCTTAGTCTGGTTGAGGCTTTGCTTGACTCAGACTGGCTTAGCTTTTCAGACTTAGTCTGGCTGAGGCTTTGCTTGACTCAGAGTGATTGAGCTCTTCAGGCTCAGTCTGGCTAAGGCTTCTTTAGGCTCAATCTGGTTGAGGCTTGGAGGGCTCAGTCTGGCTAAGGCTTTGCTTGAAAATTTTAACTTAAGGCATAATGCAAATAATGAGGATTTTAAATTGTTGTCATAGTCCTGCGATCATAAATTTATGCATTGTATAGTAAGGGCCAAAATGGATAAGTGTTCCGAACAGCAAAATGAAACAGACAATAATTTGAATCATACAAAAAGCAGAAGACGCTGTTTTACTAGAAATAGCGTTTGAGGTGTATAGCATTCCATGGATGAAGAAAGTCTCTGCCCTCCATGTCTTGAAGACAGTATGTGCCTGGGTAGGGTCTAGCTTTGACGATGTAAGGTCTTTCCCACTTAGCTGCTAGTTTGCCCTCGGTCGGGTTTTCAGTAGCAAGGGTTGCTTCTCGTAAGATTAGATCTCCCACTGTGAATTCCCTCGATCGGACTCTGCGATTATAGTGTTGTCTTACTTTCTGTTAGTAAGAGGCCTATCACGAGCCAAACCTGCCTCTATAGGTTTAGTGTTGTAACCGACCAGTAATCTTTGGATTACTAAAGACCTCTTAATAGAATAACATATATTTAGGGGCTGCGGAAGTAAATACATAAACTATACATAGTCCATCGAGCTGTGAGAACATACATGAGACAGATAATTTAAACTTTTATAACATACGAGTGACATCAAAAGATACAGTATTTACACATCACTCCATGTACATATAAACAGAAATCTTTTCTGTAAGTCAAAAGAACAAAGTCTTATGCATTTATAAAAACACAGTCACTAGACTTGACTTAATCCAGAACCTCCTCGGGTGGCATAAAGGCTGGTTGACAAAACGGAATTTTAGGCCATCAACTCTAGGCCTGGTCACGCGCCAGATCACCTATATACATAATATAAATCGTGAGTTGGAGCCCAATGAATAATAATAGAGTAAAGATTTTAATGAATGATGTTTATAAAGAAAGAAAGTCTAATGCATATTCAGATTTCAAATCAGAAACAGATTCTTATATATATTTGTATTCATAATCAAAGTTCATATACTTCACATTATAATGCGTGGCACATCCATTAGCATTAGCAAATCCGATGACCCACGAGGGGATGGCCGTGAAGGCATTCTGATGACCCAAAAAGGGACATCTATAAGACATTCCAATGACTCACGTGCACAGAGACAGTTCTGATGACCCATAAAGGGACAGCCACAAAGGCATTCCGATGACTCACGTGCATAGAGATGTTTCTGATGACCCATAAAGGAATAGCCATAAAGGCATACCGATGACCCATAAAGGGACGCATATCATATGATGTTAAAGATGCCACGAACACATTTCAAAAACTTGGACAGTCATTCATTAATATAAAACGTAGTATCTCAGAAAACTGATCATTCATATCATCTGAAAATAATTAAGGTTAAACATAACTTTACAGAGTTATTACTCACAGTAGTTTGTGTTGTCACTAAGCTTCGGACATCCACCTAAACAAAACACATAACAAAAGCACAATTGAAACACCATTTCATTTTAGTTCAATTTTCTCTTTATGTGTTACTAGCTTATTTCATGACTATGTGAGTCCAATTGGTACCTAAGAATACTTGGGGTGGCATGAGGATGTAAATATGCACTTAAAAGAGTTAGCCAAAAGTTGCTGAAACAAGGTCTCTGCTCGAGCGGAGTTCAAAAATAAGGGTGGTCGCTCGAGCAGTTTGCAAACTTAGCAAAAGTACTGGTTACGTGAAATTCCTGCTTGACGGTTGCTCGAGTGGAAGACTGACTAAAAGGGTCTTCACTCGAGCGCCACTTTGGTCGCTCGAGCGACCTGTAAAATTTTGTAAAACTTCTAGGAGCTCGATTTTCATGCTCGAGCGACACTTTCCTCGCTCAAGCGGACAGTGCGAATTCTAGAATTTCCAGAACTGCCTTTAAGCTTCAAAGTTGATATTCAAAGGTCCAAAATTTGTGTTTTTGGTACAAAAACTTAGAAAAACATTGTATAGCACGAAAATACTTCCAATTTGAAACCATTTATTCAAAGTCAAGCTCCAATTGTCCAAATTTGAGCTTATACTTATCAAGTTAAAACCATGCATGTTTGGATTGAGTCCTCTTCATGTTAAAACACCACAAAGTGATATGACATGCATGAATCCATATATGATCTTCAAGTTCATGCCTCCTAAGCTTCATGTATGTATGAATTTCAAGAAATCTTAACTCAAAAATGAAAGATTAAGCATCTATGTGCATAATTCAACTGAAATTCATCATATTCATGGAAATTCATGCTCAACCTATTCAAATTCAAGCAAATGATCCTATAACTCCATGCATTTAGTTTTTACATGACTCAATTCCAAGAATTTAGGATGAATCTCATACCTAATGTGTGAATTCAAGTGTTGGCCTAGCTCAATTCACCAAAATTCTAGCAATTCACTTCAAGTCTCCTTTTTCTCTCTCTAAGTGTTGAGTTCTCTTATCCCTTCCTCAATTTCTCAGCTCAAAAGTGTGTACATATGAACTTAAGGCTTAATTAGAGCCTTATATAGGGTGCAATTAAGTTAGCCTAATCAAGTATGATTAAGGTTAATTAACTAGGCTTAATTCTAATATAATTCAATCAATTTATTTTAATTATTTTGATCCAAATCAAATTTTAATTAAAGTTGCCAAAAAATTCTAAATATTCTAATTATCACATAAATCAAGTCAATTTTTGAATCAGATGCCGATAAGGCCTTCAATTTGCAATCTGTAATGAAAACATGAACAAGTCTTTTTACGTTAAACAGATATAAACACAAATAAGACAACCCACATATGCAATTTAATTCAGAATTTCTCTCAATTACTGACTAAGCTTATTTAACCACGAATTAACGTAAATCAAAAGTCGAGGTTATTACAAGGCTAGTCGGACGGCGGCTGTTTCTCGCAGTTCCTCAATGAGGTCCCGGTCAACCCCCCAAAATTTATCATTCAGCTGTGGATTGGGATTGATGACCCTGAGCGTCGGTATGCCAATTTCCACGAGGATGATTGCCTCGGCCCCGTAAGTTAGGCAAAAAAGGGTCTCCCTAGTTAGAGTTCTAGCTGTCGTCCGATAGGCCCAGAGGACATTTGGAAACTCCTCTGCTCAAAGTCCCTTGGCGGCCTCTAACTTTGTCTTGACAATTTTCGGCAAAGAGCGGTTGGTGACTTCCACCTGGCTGTTAGCTTGAGGATGGCCAGGGGAAGAAAAGCAAGTCTTGACGTTGAGCTCATCACAGAACTCTCTGAATTTGGCGTTATCAAACTGTTTGCCATTGTTAGAGACGATGGCTTGAGGAGATTCGAAATGGCACATAATAAACTGCCAAATAAACTTAGTGGTATTCCGCTCTGTGATCTTGGCAAGGGGCTCTGCTTCTACCCACTTGGTAAAGTAGTCGACGGCTATCATTACAAACTTTACTTGGCCTCGGCTGGTCGGCAAGGGGCCTACGAGATCTATGCCCCACTTGGCAAATAGGTAAGGACTGCTGAGCGTGATCAGTTCTGTTAGAGGGACAAGGAAAATGCTGGCAAAACGCTGGCATTTGTCAAATTTAAGTACAAATTCGAATGGCATCTTGGTTGAGCGTGGGCCAAAAGTAACCCCGTGCAAAGGATTTTATGAGCTAAAGACCGTCCTCCAGAGTGGTTGCCGCAAACTCCTTCATATATTTCTCACATTATGTAGGTGGCTTGATCGGTATTGAGGCATTTGAGGTATGGTCATAAGAATTCCCTTTTATACAAGATGTCACCAATAAGGACATAATTTGAAGATCGAGCCCTGACCTTGGCGGCCTCCTACATATTCGTAGGTAGTATTCCCTGTTCTAAGAATGTAATAATGTCCTAGGCCCATGGGATAGGCTCGTCTTGGAGTAGATGAATCTCTTGGTGGGCTGGTGAGACTGCTGGATGGGTCAGGTATTCAATTCGGATGTCGTGGCTGAGGTTGGATTAATTTGCAGAGACTAGTTGTGCCATTTCATCGGCTTGGGAGTTCTCTGACCTGGGGACATGCTTAATGTGAAAGCAATTAAAGAGGTGGGTGAGGGGAAGAGCGACATCCCTGTGCGATCGCATTGCTACCTTCTTTACATCAAACTCGTCTGTTATCTGTCCGACCATTAATCGAGAATCACTGAACACTTGGAGATGGTTGATCCTAATGTCACGAGCTAGCCGGAGACCAGCGATGTGGGCCTGGTACTTAGCCTCGTTGTTACTGGTTACAAATAGGAAACAAAGGGCACATTTTAAGGATTCGTCCTCTAGAGTGGTGAGGATCAAGCCAACACGAAGAGTCCAGGAATGGAGGTCTTCTCTATTAGGAGTGACACGTGCTGGTAGAGGGGATGTGTTTGGAGTGAGATTGGTGAACTCCAGGATAAAATCTGCAACAGCCTGGCCTTTGATTGCTGTTCGGGGTCAGTAAGAGATCTCATACTGGTTTAATTCGACAGACCATTACATTAGCCGGCCTAATAGCTCTGGCTGCTGCATGATTTTCTTCAAGAGTTGGTTAGCGAGGACCACTATGGAATGGGCTTGAAAGTAGGGCCAGAGGCGTCTGGAGGCAATGACTAGAACTAGGGCCATTTTCTCGAATAAGGGATCATTTTGTTTGGCACCTCGAAGGGCACGGCTGATGTAATAAACTAGGTGCTGTACTAAGGGGTCCTCCCTGACGAGGGCAGCGTTGACTGCGGTATGAGAGACAGCTAAGTAAGGAAAGAGGGTTTCTTCTGGAATTGGTTAAGAAAGGAGGGGAGGATGTGCCATGCACTATTTCAGTTGTTGGAATGCCTCCTCAGACTCGGTATGCCATGCACTGAAAAAGCATCCATGAAGCTAAGCATCTAATGTCCTGCAGTTGCGTCGACCAGTAGGTCTATCCTGGGAAGTGGGTAACTATCTTTCAGGCAAGCATGGTTGAGGTTAGAGTAGTCAACGCGCAGTCACCACTTACTGTTATTTTTGTAAACTAAGACCACATTGGATAACCATCTGGGATAGTCCACATTTCTGATGAACTGGGCTTTAAGCAGTTTTTCCACCTCAGTGACGATGAGATTATTGCGCTTAGGATGGAAGATGCGATGTTTCTGGTAGAATGGTAGGGTTTAATAGTTAGGCGATGAGTGATGAAAGAAAGGTCGATACCTGGCATGTCTGAATGAGTTCAAACAAAGACATCGTTGTTCTCGGCTAAGAGGGTCGTGAGGTCGGTTTTAGCCTAGGATGACAACTGACTGCTGATTTTAGCCGTCTTCATTAAATCGGTGGGATCGATGGAGACTTCGACTAGTTCCTCCACAGGTTCACCTCTAACGAGCTCCTCCTCATCCCTAACATCGAGGCCTTCGATTATCATAGCTTCCTTCATCTGGACCTCTTTCAACGAGGCGACATAGCATTCTCTGGCCACCGTCAATTCACCTCTCACTGTGCTGACCCCCTGATCAGTAGGAAATTTCATGGCCAAATGGTATGTGGATGTTATGGCTTGGAGGGCGTTGAGAGTCGTAAGTATGATATTGTAGGCGGATAGACATTCGACAACGAGAAAAGTAAAGAGTTTGGTAGACTGTCGTGGATATTCCCCGATGGTGATTAGAAGGTTGATGGAGCTTATGGAGGTCACCCGATCCCCAGTGAAACCGACCAAAGGGGTTTGTAACGGTGACAACTTTTCTTCTCTGACCTTGAGTTGTCGATAGGCGTTGAAGAAGATGATGTCTGAGGAGCTACCACTATGGACAAGAACTCAGCTTACTTTGTAGTTAGATAAGAGAGCGGAGATGACTAGGGGTCGTTGTGAGGGTATTGAATGCCTGTGCAATCCGTCTCCATAAAGGTGATCGGCTCAGACCATTGTTTGGGTTACTTGTGGGGTCGGTCCACTGTCGTAACTTCCTTATCGGAGCCTTGTCTGATTCTTGTGAGCGCAGCTCGCTGTGCCGACCAAGATGGTCCGTCATACACAAGCCTTCTGGTAATGACTCTGATCTTGCCTAATGGGGGGGTAGGACCATCTTGTGCTCGGGGCTGTTGGTGAGGCCGGTCATCATTCCGCCTTTGTTGTGCTAGTTACCTGGGAGGAGTGTAGAGTTGTGCCTTGGGGGGTCGGTCTAAGGGCATTGCTAGGGATGGGCTGTTGTGAATCTATTGAGATGCCTCTGGCAGATCAAATCCTCGACTTGATCCTTAAGGTTGGCACATTCTTCAATGTTATGACAATGGTCCTGATGGAAACGGTAATACTTGGATTGATCCCGCCGGGTGGAGGGAGACCTTGATGGTTGGGGCCATTTTAGGTTATAGTCACATTGGATTTGGTTCAAAACTTGCTCCATATGGGTGTTAAGAGGGGTGTATCGTTCAAATTGACCGGGCCGGTCGGTCTGACCGTGAGGGTCGATCTGAATACTGAGGGGGTCAGTGTATGTATTACGTGGACCTGGGCTCGGGTTCTTTTCTTTTGTCCTTAGATGGTGTGGTTTTTGATGTGAAGTCTTGGCGGGCAGCTAGAGAGTCTTTGGCGTTCATGTATTTTGGCCTTTGGCGAGAAGGGTGGCTATAGCGGATGAGGGGTTTTTGGAAAGGGAGAAGAGGAATTCTGACAGGCGCAAGCCGACCATGAAGGTTGTGAGAATGACTTTATCATCATTTTCTTCCACTTGCAAGGCCTCGGTATTGAAACGGGTGACAAAGTTGCGCAGTGACTTGTCTTTCGTTTACTGGATGTTGAGTAGTTGAGTTGCAGGATGGCGCTGCCTTTGAGCACCGATGAAATGACTGAAGAAAGATTTGCTGAGCTGGTGAAAGGAAATGATAGAGTCTGGGGGAAGTTGGCCAAACCAAAGTCGCACCGACCCTTTTAATGTGATAGGGAAAACACGGAACATGATTTCGTCCAGAAAGGCATAGAGGATCATGAGTGTCCGATATGCTTCCACGTGGTCGACCGGATCGATGGTACCATCGAAGGTGTCGATCGATGGCATTTTGAATTTAGGGGGCAGAGCTTTATCTCTGATAGAGGCGGTAAAAGGAGAGTTGACGGTAGAAGAAGGTCTGTACTGCATGTTCTGCATGACACCTTGTAACTGAAGCTTCATGGCCCGTAGTTCTGTATCCTAGATGGGGGTATTGTCACCATAATCATGAATCGGGGGTTAAACACTGCTAGCTTCTTTATCATGATAAACAGTAGTGTGAGGTGGTGGACGGTGGTTATGAAAAAGTAGTGGTTCCTCTTGGTGGACCTGCGAGTCAGGAGGGGGTACGCGCAGATCCTCAAGATTCGAGAATTGATGCTATAAGACGAAGGAGGGAAATATGTTGTGGGACATATGGTGATTGTGGGATTGTTCCAGGTTTAGGGGGACTGCTTGTGATGATGGAGGGAGGCAGGTAAATCCCGCTGGAGCAAAGCGTTGATTAGGGCTTGGTTTTGTTCACTTAGCCGGTTGATGCTGTTAGTGAGTTATGTGAAGTACGGAAGTGGGTTATTTGGGTTGGAGGACTCAGTTTCAGGGTTACCAACATTATACTGTGAAGCCATGGATCCACTCTAACGTAGGAACTGGGTGATAGCGGAGCTTCCTTATATGACAGTGAGCACAATTGTCTACCAGAGAGAGTTCCCACAGACGGTGCCAGTTGATGATGCAGTAACTTCAGTAGGAGATAGGCTGGATTGATCCACGCTTCTAGCAAATCTGCTGACCTCGGAGTCCCCAAAATGTACCTGCAAAAAGGTCCAAAGGGGGAAGTATTTCCCCGACGGACACTCCGACGACCAAGTTAGGTTAGGGTAGATTGATTTTTGAGAAAGAGAGAGAGTAACAAGGGATAGAAAAACTTAACCTCTAACGTTCCTCGGAAGCTTTCTTATATCTTTCGTTCATCATTTCCTTGTCCATTCTAAGTCTTGTCGGCCGAAAGTATAAGGCTTAGCTGACCTCGTTCATGGTGAGTCTGTTTCCTCCGGCGTGAAGAGGTTGCCGCATTTAATGCTATGAGGTCTTCATTAAATGGCTGGTGTGTGGGTGCAATAACTTTGTAGGATCTTTGTTTGCTTACGTGGTTGGTTTCCTACCTGACAAGTGTTTGAACGTTATTGGCCCTGAGCCAACATTGGCTTCTTGAAGTTGCTGGGCTTATTGGGCTTTGACACCTAGGCCGTGAGTTGGGCCTTGAACCGTGGGTTGGGCCCTCCTTGGGTGCCCATTAGTATCATATATAATCAATTTTTCGTTATAGTTTTATATAATTTCTTATATGAATATTCATGATTAATTTTATTGTATGACAAACAACTATTAAACAATTAATAAAATCATGTTGTATAATTTGATAATGTAAAACGGTAAAAAAAAAGTAAATTGTATTTTTACTTAAGATATAAAACAATATATTTTTTTAAGATATAAAACAATGAAAAATAATGACGGGAAAAACATAAATAATTTAATTATATTTTTTAAAGATATTATTTATATAATAATAAATTTAGCATTGAATATTAAAACAAAATTTATTGATAACAAGATTGATTTATAGGACTGGTATGTAAATGTCCCAATTTCTCATTGGATGTCTTAGGCTTATTTTGGGAACTCAATATTTTATTTAAAAAGTCAAAAAAATCACTATAAAAAATTAAATTTTCTCTCTATTTTTAATATTTTTTGATTTTTCTAACTAAAACTTTATGTTTCCAAAACAACCCTTAATTAGGCCAAAAAGAATTGTTCATATCAAATAAGAAAGGTCACGGGACTCTATAAAATTAGGTAAGTTGATATTGGGTTGAGACTTTTAAGAGACATGGGGTTAAGATAGAATATGGGTTGAACTTAGAGTAAGGGTCCACATGGGTAGGGCTAGGTTCTTATTGGACCAACCTTGAGTCATAAACTAAAGTGTTTGGTGGTACACACCAGTGACGCCCAAAGCTTATGATTATTCGTCGATATTAGAGAAATGGTATCCATCACTTGTTTTTGTTTTTGTTTGTTTGTTTGTTGTTGTTGGTTTTTTTTTATCACTCTTTTGTATTACCACTTATGTAGATACAGATAATTAATAATTTGAAGGGAAAAAACATAGTGTCATGTATCCGGTAATATAAAATGGTAAAGAACAAGATATGATTAATAACAGCCATCTCTATATTATTACTGGTTAAGGGAGAATTATTTAATACTTTCGGAGTATTATGTGATATTATTTATGTTTTTTTTTTTATCGGCAAAAAGAAGACTTTATTGATGAAACACATACAAAGTATGATAAATTACATCAATAAAGAAGAGCTTGGAGCTATATCAAGCTCTAATCTCCTAGTTGGTGAGAGACCAACAAACAAAACAAACAAAACAAAGGCAAAGAAAAACCAGCTTAGGCAACCACAAAACTCTGTAACAGCAAGACAACCAGTGCAACATCAGCAGAAACCAGTGCAAACATCAGCAAAAACCAGCAGCCCTTCAGTCATTCTACATTGCCTTGAACTACACTGCCTTGAACTCCATTCAAATTGACCAATTATTTCAAAGCAACAAGTAGCCCTTCAGTCATTCTACAAGACTCAACAAAGAGCAGTGAACTAGACACACTAGCAAGACAAATACTAGCATAGCAGCCAGATAAGTAACTCCATTCCAATTAGACCTATAACCCTGCTTCCTTGAACTTCATTCAAATTAACCAAACATTTCAAAACAACAAGCAAATCTCCAGTCAGTAGCCCTGTTTCCAAGCACCAAGTGCAACATCAAGAAGACAACTAGAAACCAGTGCAAACATCAACAAAAGCAAGCAGCCCTTCAGTCATTCTACATTGCCTTGAACTCCATTCAAATTTACCAATCATTTCAAAGCAACAAGCAGGCCTTCAGTCATTCTACAAAACTCAGCAAAGAGCAATGAACCAGACACACCAGCAAGACAAATGTCAGCATAACAGCTAGACAAGTAACTCCAGTCAAATTAGACCTATAACCATGCTGCCTTGAACATAGAAAGCTAATTGATAAGACCAAACAAAACACCAGATTTGAACCATAACATTCAACCTCCATTCCTGATACAATACTTCACCTGTGGCAGATTAAAGACCAAATCATTTATAGAAAAATCCACTTGAATTTGCGATGCTTTAAGCCACATAGTAACTCTAACCTTCACTAATTCACACAGAGCTTCCATATTTGGTTGAGAACCATTAAAAACACAGTCATTTCTATGCTTCTATGTGGACCAGAGAGTGGCCAAAGGTATAACCGTCCAGATTTTCTTCTCTAGCTTCTGCATTCTACATCCAGACCGCCATTGCAACAAACCTTGCACTGAACCTGCTAGTATCACCCACTGCAATCCCCACCAGTGTACAACAGCCACACAAAAGGGCAGTAAAGCAGAATATGTTCCACTGTTTCAACCTTATTATGACAAAACTCACAGCCAAGGTTTGCACTTCCCGCGAGGATTCCAATTCTATGGAGCAAAGTAGAGGTTTTAACCTTACCAAGCCAAGCTAACAACCCAAAGAATTGCACTTTTGGGGGCGCAAAGTTGTTCCAAATTGAGGCAGCCACTGGTACTACAGGTCCCAGGAATGATTCGGTCCAATTATAAACTGATGAAACAGTAAAGAGCTTAGATGGGTCTGCACACCATTGAAGCTTATCAACTCTGGTACTACATAGTGTTGGTGCAGTACTAAGAAGATTGAATAATCTATAAGCTTCTTCCTCCTTCCAAGACAACAAAGATCTTCTAAATCCTAGGTTCCACCCACCATCCTCTGCCATTCTTTAAAAAAACACACTAACCACACCATTTTTATCATTAGATAATAAGAAAAGCCTTGGGAATTCATCCATTAAGCACACATTACCCATCCACTTGTCCCTCCATAAAAGAACTCTTTTCCCATCCCCCAAAACCAGCTGAGAATTATTAATATAGAATTGATGCAGCTCTATATTGGAAAAAACAACATGTACTATATCAGTCCAGAGCTTTGATCCTTTGCCAATTCCATTCACCAGCACATATTTTACACAAATCACTTCCTTTCAAAGCGATTAATTCTCAACGCCAAATCTCCACCACCATTTTAATAATAGACAATGATTCAAAGTTTTAATCCTCCTCACACCTAACCCACCTAGTTTCTTATTTTTAATAATCACCTCCTACCGGACCATAGGAATTTTTCTTCTTAGATTAGAGCCACTCCAAAGGAAAGTTGATTGTAATATCTCAATCTCCTTAGCCACTCCAGCCGGAATTCTAAACAAGTATAAATAATAGATAGGTAAAGAGGACATTATAGATTTGATTAAAGTTAGGCGCCCAACAAAAGATAACAACCTTCTTTTCCATGTGGACAATTTTTGTTTGAGCTTGTCAATAATGGGTTTCCAAGTACTCCTCCTGCTGGGGTTTGCCCCCAAAGGAAGCCCCAAGTATTTGAGAGGCAGCTTTTGATGAAGACAGCTTAAGAAAGAAGCAAACTGCTGTACCAAATCCTCTTCTACCCTAACACCACATATGACGCTCTTATGGTAATTGATTTTTAGACCTAAAGCAATCTCGAAACATCCTAGAATTCTTTTAATGTTGGTTACCTCCACCCTATCCGCATCACAAAACAAAATTGTGTCATCCCGCGAATTGCAAATGTGTGGTTCTTAGGCCATTAGAACCCACCGCTGCCCCTTTAATTAGGCCCAACTCCTTGGCTTTGCTCAATAAGATATTAAGACCCTCTGCCACAATGTTGAATAAGAATGGCGACAACGGATCTCCTTGTCGAAGACCTCTTTGAGGACAAAACTCAGGTGTTGGTGACCCATTTACTTGGACAGAGATCTTGGCATAGGAAGCACAAGTTTTCATCCAGCTAACCCACCTAGTTCCAAATCCAAACTTCAACAGCAAATCAAATAAAACTCCCAGTTAATAGAGCCATAGGCCTTTTTAAAGTCCAACTTAAGCACCAAACCTTTTCGGCTAAATTGTTTCCACCCATCCACTATTTCATTAGCTATTAGAATGCCATCTAAAATGTTCCTTCCCCTAAAAAAAGCTGACTGGGCCTCACCAATAATCTTGGGCATTACCTTTTTCATTTTGTTTGCTACCACCTTAGCTAAAATTTTGTACAAGGAGCCAATCAAGCTAATGGGCCTATATTCATTCAAGCAAGAAGGACTTAAAACTTTTGAAATTAAAGCTATAAAAGAGCTATTAATTCCACCAACCAAACTAGCATTCTGATGGAACTCCCTCATAAACTGTAACACATCAACCTGCACAATTTACCAACATTTCTTAAAGTAAGACATGTTGAAATTGTCAGGCCCAGGGGCCTTATTACCATCACAACTCTTTATAACAGTCTGGATCTCTTCCTCTGTAAATTCTACCTCCAATTGTGCCACAACTTAAGCTCTTCCTATACTCTTGAAAAGGCCAGACAGTTTGGGTCTGACTTTCCAATCTTCCGAAAATAGCCTTGTAAAATGAGCTTGAATTGCATCCCTAATTTCCAAAGGCTCCTCAAGCAGTAGGCCATTCATTGCTATTGAACACAGGGAATTCCTACTATTTATGCTACATGTCATAATATGAAAGAACCTGGTATTTTTATCCCGTTTAGCTGCCCAATTCACTCGAGATTTTTGTAACTAGATCCATTCCAACATTTTACTTAACCTTCAAACTTCACCCCTCACTTCCTATCTTCTAATCAATTTTGTATCAAACAGTGGTCTCTCATCAACTAACAGGTCCAGAGTATGTACCTCATCTTCTACACTTTTCAGCTTCAATTCAATCCTACCAAACACCTTCACATTCCACTGCTTGAGTGCCTGTTTCAGTGCTTTGAAATTCATAAGACACTTGTACCCTGCCCATCATTCCACACCAAGTTTTGACCAACTTTGCTGAACAAAGGAAATGAATTTTGGATGTAAAAGTCAGGCATTGAGAAACCTAAAGGGTTTAGGGCCCCAGTCCCTATCATCCTCCATTAAGATAATAGGACAGTGATCAGACAACAATCTAAGAAGCCCCCATTGAAAAATCTAAAAATTCTCTAGATATTGATTTGTGATTATGTACGAATTTTAAGCAGTAAATAACAATCCCAATCAAACAATCAAGACAAATCGGCACAACGATTTTACGTGAAAAAACCAAAATTGGAGCGCCTCCAATTGTGATAAAAAAATCACGGGCAAAAGCCACAAAACAATCCATTAAGAAGACATAAAGGAATTACACAAGTGTATTCTCAATTATCTAACGAATCCACGTTCGAATCGAACTGACCCCTATGTGCCTTTTCCAGCCCTGTTTTCACATTGGAATTGTCTTGCCCACCGTTGAATCCACAATGCCGATGTCGAATCACGATGATGAGCCACTCTGAAATCCACCAAAGTTTCAAGCCCAAATTCCACGGAATCTACCGAAGAACAACTCTTTTTTTGTATTAAACAAAACAAACAATCCTTTGATGTATACTTTTCAAACCAGATTTAAACTCAAACAAACATCAAAGAAACTAGCAAAAAAGCCCTAAATGAAAACCCTAATACCTAAAAAGAAAATCTGGCAATCGTACCCTAAAATCAGACTGAAACCACATATTTATAAAAAAAATGATCCGTGATCTTCGCTTGAGTGCAAGAATGGCCACTCGAGCGGACCTCGCTCGAGTGTAGGAAAGTTCGCTCGAGCGTAAAATCCCAACTTCCAGTACTTTTGCAGACAGGTCAAACTTCTGGAACCAAACGTTCTCCACTCGAGCGTACAAATGGCTGCTCGAGCGGACAAGCAACTTCAAATGAATTTTTACATTTTGCTTCGGGGGCACTGCCCCTTGACCTCGCCTAAGCGCTGCCTCAGACCCACCAAGGGGCACTGCCGCCTGGACCTTCGCGAGCTGATCGAGCAGCTCAATCCCCAACATAGTTAGCGAAGTGGCAAACATGAAAGAATTAACTTCAATTAACCTCTGAAACATCTCTGCAAGGCGCAATTCAGGTTGGATTCGTATCTAAAAGTCAAAGCCTTACTAAAATAAAAGATCGAATAAAATTACAACTAAAAAGAGTTTTGTCAAACAGGATTGTCAAGAATAAAAACCTAACACCCATAAGTTGAAAGAAAAATTCTGTACCTACTCATAATTAAGCAAAAATCTATCAATTCTGCTCTATTTCTCCCTTGCTTGAGAATTACACCACGTCAACTTCCTTCCTAACATAGGCATATCTATCAACTCTAGTTGATCAATCATATTATTGAAGTCCCTCATTCCTCTATCCCTTCTTGAGCACCCTATTCTTTCTGAAATACTCCTGATTTCATTGAAATCACCCCCCCAGACACCATGGCCCCAGAAAGGTGGATTTCAACCTTACTAAAGAGTCCAACGTCTCTTTTCTTTTAACCACCTCATTAGGACCATAAACATTAATTATAACACAATTAAAATTGGAGAATAATGTACCTGATAGTAGGATGAAATTTTGAAAACTATAACAAGCCTTCAATTGAAACACCTCTAGGTTCTAAATACGTAACAGTCCTCCAGCTAGACCAATCGCCTCTATTCCTATGAAAGCAAAAAGATCCCCAGGCCACATAGACCTAACCAAGTCAGAATCCACTGCTGCTGTGATAACCCTGTTCCGTACTATGCTAATTGGTCCTTATTATGAATATGATTATGTGTTTGATATGTTTATGTGTTCCATTTACGTGAAAATATGTGATTTTGAATTTTTATCTGTTCACCGTAGGAATATTTGTTTGATTATTTGCTTTGGAAATTAAATTGAAGGCCTTATCAACCACGAAACCCGAAATTGACTACGCCATTGTGATTAGCGTAATTTTTAGAGCCTACGGTGAAATTTAATTGAAAATTGATTCAGATCAGATTAAATTGATTTAATTGATGAATTAGTGCCCAATTATTTATTATTATTAAATTGACTTAGTGGGACTTGTTTAAAAAGGGCAATACACACTCAATTCCTCTCTTTGTTTCATCTTTTGGCTGATTTAGCTCTCTAGAGGGGGAGAGACCCGAAATTAGGGAGAGAGAGGGGAGAAAATCTATGTTTTGGTCTTGAAACTTGGAAGTCTTGAAGTTAAACTCAAGAATTAACCATAGATTGGGAAGATTGGGCTTCTAGGTAAGCAATTGATTTTCAATTCATGAGTTTAATGGGTAATATTGTGAATTCAAGTTTGATTAATGGTCAAGAACATGAATTAGTTTGATTATAAGGAAATTGAGTTGTATTTATTGAATTTAAAGTCAATAGATGTATGCATGTAGGAAATTACTATGAATTTCCATATTTGAGCACAATGTGTATGATCCATGTTGGGTTTTTGGTTTAAGTCCATGTATTTGATCATCTCTTCACCAATTAAGTTGAGGATATTGTGTATATTTCACATGCAAGTGCAAGTCGTGGGAGTTTGAGTCTTGCATGTTTGAATCTAGTGTGTTGGTAATGAGTTTGAGTTAATTTGAGATATGCATGTGATTAAATTGTGAAATTGAGCTTCATCGTGTTGTAATTTGGTGTTTATACCATGTTAGGATATGTACATGTGAAGTTTGAGCCAAAATCATGCATTTGGAACCTTTGAACATCAAATTGAAGCTCAAGAACATGTTCTGGATTTTCTAGAATTTTGATGTCCGCTAGAGCGGGGAAACCGCCGCTCGAGCGTAAAATTCGTGCTCCCAGTATTTTTGCAGACTTGGATGTCCGCTTGAGCGGGGAAGTTCATGCTCGAGCGGGGAGCAATGTAGATAGGCCTTCAGCTTGAGCGCCAGACTTCACGCTCGAGTGTAATTTTGATGCATCTAGTACTTTTGCAGACCTCATGGGTCCGCTCGAGCGGAGAAGTCCACGCTCAAGTAGGGACCCTATTTTTTGAAATTTTGAAAATACATTCTGTGTTCCGTTTTCCGTTCTCTTTCACTTGCAAGCACTCTTAGGCATACATTGAGCATTATAAATGAGTTAAAGAGATAAGAATAAAGCCTAAAGAGGAATATGTGGATTTAAGAACGGATTGAATTGTTTGTGACCCTTCTGTGTTCATGGAATGTGTAGGGTCGAGCTCAAAGGCAAACCAACTAACCGATCACTGTGAGTAATATCTTAACAAAGATATCTGAAATATGTTGCTGTCCAAATTACTTACTTCTCTGTAAGTTTTATAAGCTCGTTGATCCGATTGGTGGACAATGTTGCTATGCCAAATGAATGGGCCAGAGGCCGTTTTGACATGAATGGATGGGCCAAAGGCCATTTTGACACGAATGAATGGATGGGCCAGAGGCTGTTTTGACATGAATGAATGGGCCAAAGGCCGTTTTGACACGAATGAATGAATGGGCCAGAGGCCATTTTAACAAGAATGAATGGATGGGCCAGAGGCCGTTTTGACAAGAATAAATGGACCAAAGGCCGTTTTGACACGAATGAATGAATGGGCCAGAGGCCGTTTGACAAGAATGAATGGATGGGCCAGAGGCCATTTCGACCTGAATAAATGAATGGGCCAAAGGCCAGTTTGATACGAATAAATGAAAAAACAAAATGTGAATTGGGGCCAAGGCCGTTTGAAGCATGTTGTTCTACATACTGTTTGTATAACTCCTTTATTTGATATTATTCACTGGGGTTTCGCTTATGCTCATTCATGTGTTTGTAGGTGAGCCAAGAGAAGTCCAAGCCCGACCCCAGTGAAGTCTGTGAGGAACAACAAAGGTTTTGAAGAGTCAGCCCTTGTGTCTCACACACGAGACCCGACTTCGCCTTTTTGTCATTCTGTTTTATTTTGGTCATGTAGGCGAAGTTTTTGAATATGTTGTATACAGTTTTCTTGGGTTGACTTAGACTTATATGATCCTGTATGTACAAAACCTTGTGTAATACATATTTTGCTGTGAGTTATTAATATGCATACGTATGGTTTGTTATGATGTGCCATGTAAGCACAGCTCTATGGACAAAATTTTAAACTGCTTCCGTTTGGCCCCCATTAACTCTGTTAAAATACGTTTGGTTTGGTTGGAGGCCGTAGGTAATCTCATGATTACTGGCCGGTTATGTCCTCAACCCGCGGGGGCGGGTTCGGGTCATGACAGAGTGGTATCAGAGCACGAGTTAATAACTCACACACTTGTCCAAAAGAGCAATAAGCGTCTAGAGGAGATCTAGGATGCATTCTTGTGATAAGTATGAATCTGAAAGCATCAAGAATACGCTTAAATGTTTAATGTGAACGATCATGTGTTATAACTTTGTGATTCGCTTCCATTACAAATTATTTGAATATGTATGCTCTTTAGTATATGCATACCTGTGAATCTTTTGTATAAAGTATAATGCACGCTTAATCAGATGGTGAGAACCTGTGATTATATGAGATATGAATTATTGCACTAATGTTTACAACAGGTCTTGTTTGTTATAATGCACGTACATGAACATACGAATTATGAGAAGTTACTTATGTGCATTCGATGCTGCAAATGGGTGCCTATGTGGAATATGAATATGATCTAAATGTGCAATTATCTAGTAAGTGTTCTATACGCAATATCTGATAAGTATGCGATCGTCTGTTTTGCATATGATTAATTGTGCCTTGATGATATGCAAAATGAGAATATAACGACGTGCCTATGTGCGAATGCACCTATGTGTATCTGTGTTTATTTCTGTATTGGGCATCCCTTATTTGGCATGGCTTAATAAGAATTTGTGTAAATCATGGATAAGGTAAGGGCATACGAGTTGGCAGACTCTTCCACAGCCCGACTTGATAGACTGGAAAGAACAGTACAAGAAATGGCAAAGATCTTAAGACAACAGTATCAGTTGTCACTACGGCAAGAACCTTTACCACCACTGGTGCAAGAGCACCAAGTGAACGTGTTGGAAGTCACAAAATATGTTAAGGTGCTAGATCGAACACTGACGACCAAAGCTAATATGGACCGATCTTCTGAATGGAAAAGCAAGAGATAAGGCTTTTTCTCAAAAAAGAGGTCATTTAAAAAGCGAAATACGGGATCATCGCGTACTTCAAACTCTGCAAGGAATACAGCACCGACATGTAATGAATGTGGTAAGAAACACCAAGGAGTTTGTTATCGAATTTCTGGGGCTTGTTATAAGTGTGGTAAAATGGACCATATGGTAAGGAACTATCCCCGAATTGAACAAAATGTGAATAAATCTTCTGCCTCAGCTAGATTCGTACCAATGGTAGGAATTGCTAACCAAGATAGAGTAATCACACTCATCCCAGAAAGCACTCAGAATATTGTAACCATTATTCCAGGTATTTATACTGTCTATAAACGAATGCTTATGTGTTGATTGATTTTGAATTAGTACATGTGTACATCCTTACTTGGGATATTATTTGATTCGGGTCAGCACATTCTTTCATATTTGCTACATGTGTGTCTAGATTAGTTAGACCCACAAGATCAAGACCGTATTCATCTCACTATTAGAGGAGGAATTCCTTGTATTTTATTAACCAATGGGGACAGTAGTTGGTTAGATTCAATGTCCCCAAAAATGAGAGAATGGTTTGATGTTAATGTAACCACTGTCATGATTAATAAAAAATTTTATTAAATTTATTTATGAAACCACTCAAAGTTTTATTTACTTACTACATTTCCCTTATCATCAACTGTTACATCTTGAGTCACATCACTATTTTTTACACTGATGATTACATTTCGTAAAACATTAGAAAATTCTGCTGGATCCATAGCAACTGATCCTCTACGATCAACATCCTCTTTGCTAACACCAATCTCTGAAATCGACGGACCAGAATCAACATCAATAGTGTCATCACCACCCCGGCGTACATCAATATCTGACAAACTCAGATGACCTCTGCGTTTATGAATAGCTGAACCACTTTTCCCAAAACCTCCTAACAACAAATCTCTTCGCTTCTCCAGTAAACCAACAGACTTAGTTCGTGTCAGAATCGGAATGGCCTTCGTTGGAGGACAATGCCAGACATCAACATTATCATTAGTATATTTTTTAGATAACACAACAATAGAGGGGGCCCTCATTTGCGAATCTTCTGGCATGTCACTTGTAGAATACTTCAGATACCCCTTCATTTTACAATACGTAACCCCCCTTTTAATATTGGAATTTTCAAGTCGATACTTCACCATCCATGGCACTTGTTTGTCGTTAATTGAACAATAACCATTCCCATAATAGACTAACTCGCATTGACAATCTACTGGGAAAATAAACCATGCCTGCAAACTGTCATTACCGTCTAACCTTCGATCATAAACATTTACTCTGACCAACCCACTAACATTGGGTGCGCAAAGGAGGGAATATTTTATCAATATTTTATCAACCTTAATACTTTTTTGTTTGTATCTTAACCTCAATTGAGAAAATAAATTAGGCAACGCAAGTTCAATACAACTGAAATCACTTGCCGAAACACCTTCAACAACCCTAGTTTTTATATCGTCCACCTCCATTAATCTGAACATTAAAAATAAAAATACATCAAATTACAATTCTAAACAGTTTTAAAGTACATTTGACTCCTTAAAGTAATTTTGCATTCTTTTCCACTAACAGTAGCGGCCACTAAATATATGGCACCCTTTTGAATGCTTCCAACATTTCCCAACAGCGTATCTTTATAGTCTGTCCAAACATCAACTGGGAAGAACCGGTCTATAACTCCTATCCCGTGATGAACGTACTCTTTGTCCTTGCCACCAATGAGCTTGAATCTCATTTTCTTTAGCATCCGAAAATGGTTGGACTGGTCAGGATCAACAATCCAGGTCTCAGGATTACCCTCGCCAACTCCAATAAATATCTTGTCAGGTGTAGGGACGGAATCTGACGGACTATTATCACTGATGACAAAAAACAACACGTGGTGGACCACAGCTTCGTCCTTAGCATCCTGTCCCAATTGAACATTACCAATGAATTCGATACCCTTAACCACGATCTTGTCTGATTGACGGTCAGATCTCTTATTACCCAACTCAATACCATTAAGTAATCTCGCCACGCCTTTATTATCAAACTTAACGTCCCTTAATTGTCCATCGTATAGCTGTAATTTCCTTACTCCCCTCTTAGTCTTCTTAATAAATCGGGGAATATTCTGAACGTACTGTCTGCGAACATACTGGGTCTTAAAAGGTGCACGACTACGGTAACTACGCCTATATCCACTGGCCGCCCGTGTCCTTGACCTCCGGTACGTAAGGGGGGTCCAGTAATGGCTGCTTCCTATTCCTTCCATTTTTTATAAATAACTCCAAATCTTTTATACGAACACTTCTACAGGATCTGTTACCTCTGCTAACCCTTCTGTTCAGATACCTTAGCTTTGATATTTTTGCCCTTTGCTCTTCGTACACCGGAACAAACTTCACCGGAGCTCTCCGCCAGCTCTTTTCCCACAGTCCTAGTTGCCACGACAAAAAGCGATCTATACACATTTGAGTGAACTACCCATAATTCTCGGGATACTCTTCTAAGGAGTACAACATTGTATACCAAATAAATCGACAAAAATGGCAGAAACAAAAGGAGGGACGAAACAAGGTACTAGAAAATCACCTCAGTGCAATAACTCTCTAACTGCAAAAGCATATCTCTCTTATCTCTCTCCACCGACAAATATCTGAGGCTGCACCCAAATATATAGACAGTTGTAAATACGGAGATTCGGAATTTAAAATTTGAATTCCCGCCCATTACTGTTCATTCACGTGGAATTCTGTGCACCTTTGCTTTATATCCAAGCAAAACCACCACGATCGTGATACGTGGGTGGACAGGAGATGGCCATGTCTACTCACACCAAGCCCCGGCTACTCACACCAAATAGTGATTACTATTTGGTGTGAGTACAGATTTAATCTTCGCCTTACACGTCACCATCCGTATGTCCATCAACGGATGAAATTGCCTAACGGGTACAATTTCAACAGGGGGGCGCTAGTAATATTATATATAGCGCCCCTCCCCAGCTGGTGTGACCTCCCCCTATATAAAGTCTCGACAAACAACATTCACACCTGTGTAAGTTAAGTGTTAATCACTAAATAAGCTAAATAATGCCTCGCCAAGCCTCTTTCCGTTTTTATGCCAAGAATGTTTTCCTTCCCTACCCACAATGCCCATGCCCAAAAGAACAACTCTTAGAACTCCTCCAATCTCTCCTCCAACTAGCCTGTCAGCCATACTACATACTTGTCGCAAGGGAGCTCCATGAAGATGGAAACCCTCACCTTCATGCCATGGTTCAATGCACGAAGAAGATCCAAACCTCCAACTCGAGATTTTTCGATCTCACTGGAACCAATGGGAGGATCTACCATCCAAATATAGAAAAACTCCACTCGCCAACAACAAGTCGACAGTATATACAGAAAGGGGGTGAGTTCGTCGAATGGGGAGAATTTTCATCTAAGGGGAAAAGTCCTTCGAAAAACAGAGACGAACTCTGGAGGGGAATACTTGGCGAAGCAGAAACGGAGGAACAATTCTATGCTCTCTGTAAAGAAAGATGTCCCACCGATTACGTCACAAAATACCCCCAATTAAAAACATTTTCCAAGGATCATTACAAAAGAGAGAGGCCCCCATATACTAGCCCTTTTAATTCATTTCCTTTCTTAAATAAAGAAGTAAAAAAATGGGCAGAAAATAATATTTTGTTTGTAAGTCGAAATTGCGTTCAGTACGAGTTATGTTAAAATTGATGTCTCTCCGTTTGGAGGGAAGACGATTTCCTTAGATTAGGGATACACAAAAATAATATAAACAATTTACATACTAATGAAGAACTCTCCTCCTCCTCTGATAACAGGAACCAGAGCAGAGGCCCGTCCGCCCAATCTCCCTCTACCTCGAAGGACCCTCAAGAACAGGCAAAACCGCTTGGGCCAGAAGCCTCGGACGACACAATTACTTCTTCGGCAGAATAAGCTTCAAGGACTACGACCAAGACGCCGTCTACAACATCAAATACTCGACAGTACCTACCGAATTGATGAAGAATTTAGTAGGATGCCAGAGAGATTTCCATATGTTCGTTAAGTTCCAACCAGATCTCACTATTAGAGGAGGAATTCCTTGTATTTTATTAACCAATGGGGACAGTAGTTGGTTAGATTCAATGTCCCCAAAAATGAGAGAATGGTTTGATGTTAATGTAACCACTGTCATGATTAATGAAAAATTTTATTAAATTTATTTATGAAACCACTTAAAGTTTTATTTACTTACTATATTTCCCTTATCATCAACTGTTACATCTTGAGTCACATCATTATTTTTTACACTGATGATTACATTTCGTAAAACATTAAAAAATTCTGCTGGATCCATAACAACTGATCCTCTATGATTAACATCCTCTTTGCTAACACCAATCTCTGAAATCGACGAACCAGGATCAACATCAATAGTGTCATCACCACCCCGGCGTACATCAATATCTGACAAACTCAGACGACCTCTGCGTTCATGAATAGCTGAACCACTTTCCCTAAAACCTCCTAACAACAAATCTCTTCGCCTCTCTAGTAAACCAATAGACTTAGTCCGTGTCAGAATCGGAATGGCCTTCGTTGAAGGACAATGCCAGACATCAACATTATCATTAGTATATTTTTTAGATAACACAACAATAGAGGGGGCCCTCATTTGCGAATCTTCTGGCATGTCACTCGTAGAATACTTCAGATATCCCTTCATTTTACAATATGTAACCTCCCTTTTAATATTGGAATTTTCAAGTCGATACTTCACCATCCATGGCACCTGTTTGTCGTTAATTGAACAATAACTATTCCCATAATAGACTAACTCGCATTGACAATCTACTGGGAAAATAAACCATGCCTGCAAACTGTCATTACCGTCTAACCTCCGATCATAAACATTTACTCTGACCAACCCACTAGCATTGGGTGCGCAAAGGGGGGAATATTTTATCAATATTTTATCAATCTTAATACTTTTTTGTTTGTATCTTAACCTCAATTGAGAAAATAAATTAGGCAACGCAAGTTCAATACAGCTGAAATCACTTGTCGAAACACCTTCAACAACCCCAGCTTTTATATCGTCCACCTCCATTAACCTGAACATTAAAAATAAAAATACATCAAATTACAATTCTAAACAGTTTTAAAGTACATTTGACTCCTTAAAGTAATTTTGCATTCCTTTCCACTAACAGTAACAACCACTAAATATATGGCACCCTTTTGAATGCTTCCAACATTTCCCAACAGCGTATCTTTGTAGTCCGTCCAAACATCAACTAAGAAGAACTGGTCTATAACTTCTATCACGTGACGAACGTACTCGTTGTCCTTGTCACCAACGAGCTTGAATCTCATTTTCTTTAGCATCCGAAAACGGTCAGACTGGTCAAGATCAACAATCTAGGTCTCAGGATTACCCTCGCCAACTCCAATAAATATCTTGTCAGGTGTAGGGACGGAATCTGACGGACTATTATCACTGATGACAAAAAACAACACGTGGTGGACCACAACTTCGTTCTTAGCATCCTGTCCCAATTGAACATTACCAATGAATTTAATACCCTTAACCACGATCTTGCCTGATTGACGGTCCACCACGTGTTGTTTTTTGTCATCAGTGATAATAGTCCGTCAAATTCCGTCCCTACACCTGACAAGATATTTATTGGAGTTGGCAAGGGTAATCCTGAGACCTGGATTGTTGATCCTGACCAGTCCGACCGTTTTCGGATGCTAAAGAAAATGAACTGAAATCACTTGCCGAAACACCATTTGGGAAAATTGCGAAATACGTATTGGGATATTGATTGACTCTGTACATGCACATGTACATCTAAACCTATGCTTAGGGTGATTTGTTATATTATTGCCTTCAAATGAATAAATCACTGGAATTATGACTCTGTGATTGTGTGACTGAGTTGAGCACCCCAAATGATGAACTCTATAATTGTGAGACCATGTATTTTGATTGGCAGAAAATTGACTGGGCTATGTGATTATATTGGGCTTAACTCATAAACCTATGGTTTGTGACTAATTTGGAACTTTTGCGTAACATACCCTACCTGATGTGCAACCACGGAACTTTGTTTAATGTGTTACTGTGCACCATGCGCTTGTATATAAGACTTATTTGGGAACTACTATATTAATTATGATACGTACCTCTTGATATGAACAACTGCATGCATATGAAACTACACCTGAACTTATGTGAACAATGACATATTGTACATGACTTGAAATACTTTGATATAAACGGTTGTGATGAATGACTCTAATATGACTTAGGAACTGATGAACTTAGGATAGTTGTGAACTATTGACTATGTACCTAAGCAAATGAATTATGCCTTACGAAACCAAATGTACCCTGTTTGAGAAAGCTTTTATCTGATTCAATCCGATAGAAATTTTGTTAGATTTGGCTTGTTAGAACCCTCATTTGATATAATTTGATGGGACCTTTGTTTGATTTAATTTGGCAAGACCCTTGTCAGGATTGGTTTGATGAGACCCTCTATCTGATTTGACCTTGTTAAGGGGATTACAGATTGCTTATAAATAAATAGTCAAATTATCCTTGGCAGAGAAACTGATAGACCCAAAACTTGAATCCGTTTGGAATACTTGGCTTATTTGAAAGACCTTATGTGGGCTATCAACAGACCGATCTAACCTTGAACACCATTAAGAACCAACCTTTAATTGTTGGAGACATACGTGTTATAGATGAACGGAATTGAGCAAATCCAGTGATTGGGTGTTTTAAGGAACAATGCTTGTGTATTAGCATATTCTTGCCTATTTGACGCTATGGAACCCGATGAGATTGATTTGACTGTAAATAGTACTGAATATTTATCCTCGACTAATCAGAATATGTTTCATATGTTTACTTCAGTGTTATTGGATTTTGGGAAATCAGGTTGTGGCGAGTGGTATTGTGTTTGTTTTGATGACATACTTGAGACGTCCTTTCATACTAGGGGACGTTAAGCCTATGTAGCACCTTTGTAGAGATATCTCTTTTGCCACCGACGGTTTTGTACGGGTGGGTTTGTCTAATCGATCTCGGGTCGGCCACCGACGGTCGTGAACGTGTGTGCTTTGATTCTGAGACGGTTATTCCCTTGTTTTGTCGGAATGTCATCCTTTGGTATTATGTAAATGTTATTGACATCCAAGAAACCTTGAAAAACCTTGATTATCCGTAAGTGTGTGAATTCAGTACGCGTTATGTAAATAACTGCTCAGTGCCATTATATTTTGCAATTGGGGCTCTGAGGATGTGTAAATTGTGTTTAACATGTGATTGACTGTTTTTAATAATACCTTTAACGCCATGGGGATTAGTATGTGAATTGCCTTATGCTTTTGACGACTATCAGATGATGTGGAAAGACTCGACGGAACAGGGAATTAAATATTGAACTGAATTGTAAACCGTAAACTATTGAATGAATTGAGAACACGTGTATAGTGGTGGAAATCGACTGCTTCGATGTTATTGTACTTTACAGTCAGTATTATGGGGATATGTGGATTATGTGCATTGTATGGGTAATTGCTTCGATGCTACCTTTATTGATTTGGGAACCAATATCTGGATCCACTTTATATTCCTGAAGACTTTTAGTTGACCTTGGGTAACTATGACGAGTCACTGAACTAAATACCGAATTGGATTGTGAATTGTGGAATTGTTGGGAAATGAATTGAACTTCTATGACAAGAAATTGTTGAATTTGTGTCCAAATATTTTCGGTGTCAACAAGTCGAAGTTGAACCTCAGACGGGACTATTTCGACCTCTCTCCATTTCGGAACGAAAATAGGAATGTGTGGCTATGAATTTCATTGTGGGGCTACCTTGAGCACCCAAAGTATAAGTTCTGTTTGGGTTATTGTATGAAGAATTACTAAGTTGCCCATTTCCTTCCTGTAAAATTTTCGTGTGATGTTTGCAGACTAGCCACTGTTTACATCAATAAGATTGCTCGTTTGCATGGGGTCCCAGTATCTATTGTTTTAGATAGGAATCCTAAAATGTGTTTGAGTTCTGACATAGACAAGAACCCTAAAATGCGTTTGAATTCTGACAAGCCTTCGAGAGGCAATGGGAACTGAATTGTGAGTCAGTGCTACTTTCCATCTGCATATTGATGTATAATCAGAAAGAACTTTTGGGAGAAATGCTCCAAATATATGCAATAGATTTTTCAGGGAATTTGGAAGATCTATCCATTGTTGGCAGACCTTGCTTACAACCACAACTTACACTCTAGTTTTGGTGTGACACCATACAAGCCTTGTATGGAGGAAAACGGTAAGTCTCTGACTGTTTGAGAACAGAGTGTTGCTTGATTTTGAAACTAAGTAAACGACTATAAAAAAGGATTGGAACCGTTGAATGAAAAAGTGTTCCGAATTGTATTCGACTAAAGGTGAAATAAGTTTGGAGGACCAAACTTCCTAAAGGGGGGAAGACTGTGATAACCTTGTTCCGTACTATGCTAATTGGTCCTTATTATGAATATGATTATGTGTTTGATATGCTTATGTATACCATTTATATGAAAATATGTGGTTTTGAATTTTTATCTATTCACCGTAGGAATATCTGTTTGATTATCTGCTTTGGAAATTAAATTAAAGGCCTTATTGACCACGAAACCCGAAATTGATTACGCCATTGTGATTAGCGTAATTTTTAGAGCCTACGGTGAAATTTGATTAAAAATTGATTCGGATCAGATTAAATTGATTTAATTGATGAATTAGTGCCCAATTATTTATTATTATTAAATTGATTTAGTGGGACTTGTTTAAAAAGGGCAATACACACTCAATTCCTCTCCTTGTTTCATCTTTTGGCTGATTTAGCTCTCTAGAGGGGGAGAGACCCAAAATTAGGGAGAGAGAGGGGAGAAAATCTATGTTTTGGTCTTGAAGCTTGGAAGTCTTGAAGTTAAACTCAAGAATTAACCATAGATTGGGAAGATTGGGCTTCTAGGTAAGTAATTGATTTTGAATTCATGAGTTTAATGGGTAATATTGTGAATTCAAGTTTGATTAATGGTCAAGAACATGAATTAGTTTGATTATAAGGAAATTGAGTTGTATTTGTTGAATTTAAAGTCAATAGATGCATGTATGTAGGAAATTACTATGAATTTCCATATTTGAGCACAATGTGTATGATCCATGTTGGGTTTTTGGTTTAAGTCCATGTATTTGATCATCTCTTCACCAATTAAGTTGAGGATATTGTGTATATTTCACATGCAAGTGCAAATCGTGGGAGTTTGAGTCTTGCATGTTTGAATCTAGTGTGTTGGTGATGAGTTTGAGTTAATTTGAGACATGCATGTGATTAAATTGTGAAATTGAGCTTCATCGTGTTGTAATTTGGTGTTTATACCATGTTAGGATATGTACATGTGAAGTTTGAGCCAAAATCATGCATTTGGAACCTTCGAACATCAAATTGAAGCTCAAGAACATGTTCTGGATTTCCCAGAATTTTGATGTCCGCTCGAGCGGGGAAACCGCCGCTCGAGCGTGAAATTCGTGCTTCCAGTATTTTTGCAGACTTGGATGTTCGCTCGAGCGGGGAAGTTCACGCTCAAGCGGGGAGCTATGTAGACAAGCCTTCAGCTCAAGCGCCAGACTTCACGCTCGAGTGTAATTTTGATGCATCCAGTACTTTTGCAGACCTCATGGGTTCACTCGAGCGGGGAAGTCCACGCTCGAGCGGGGACCCTGTTTTCTAAAATTTTGAAAATGCATTCTGTGTTCCGTTTTCCGTTCTCTTTCGCTTGCAAGCACTCTTAGGCATACATTGAGCATTATAAATGAGTTAAAGAGATAAGAATGAAGCCTAAAGAGGAATATGTGGATGTAGACGTCCTCGAACGCCCTCGGGAGGATGAGTCCCGTTCTGTTCGTTTGGGCTCACTACAAGTTTAGACTCTCAAATTGTCACGGTTCTAAATCTAAACCAAAGAGTCCAAATCCGACAAATCGTTTTGAGAAAACAGATTTTGAAAGAAGTGCCAAACATGGACTGCTTTGCTAGATACAGAGTCGCCACCTAAATGTTTTATTTTGGGGAAATTTAGGAAACCCTGACTCATTTGCCTAAGGCCACATGTCCGTCATCACCAAAGTTGCCTCGGCTCGGGAACTTGGGTACGATTGGGAAAGGTCACTTCGTGAGCACCCCCGCTCGCCCGATCAAAGATCGGCCTCTACTAACCATGATATCTATTTTTGAAAATATTATGCGTTCTTATTCCAGTTATTAGCCTAGATTTACTATGTGATGCGCACAGCATACAAGTATAGACTGGGTCGCCTGAATTGGAAAAAAACATTTCATGTTTGTTTATTTGAAAATGGTTTGATGGTGCTACCCACAAGTAGGCTAAGATGTGGATTTGCCACCCTCGGATGGGCTTAGAAAACATGACTTTGCCACTATCTAGTGGGCTTAAAACTCACAGTCAATGCATTTATTCCAATTCAAATAATCCAACCTTCACCCACAGGCATTCAGGCAGTTATATCACATAAGCATATAACCTCATGGTAAGCATGCTATCATGGCAGTCACTCACACACATGCAAGGATGCTAAAGCATAAACATTTACCGAGTACTCCAAGCCAAGACAAAAGTTATGTTAGAAATCCATGCATGATCCTAACTATACAGAAATGCCTAATGCAACACATGCAAAATGCAACTAAGATAGGCTCGGCTATTCTAAAGATGGCATGCGAAATGCTACAACTAACATGTATTCAACTTGGAATTGAGATACAAATGCAGTTAATATGATGCGCCGAGCCCGGTGTATGCAATACAAATGAATGAATGCCAACATGCTATCATACTGTATGCTAATTGAAACATGCCCTAATCTAACCATCATAAGCTGATAAATAAAAGGGAGAAAGACGTGGGGTTGGAAGACATACATCATACACACGCACACTTATTACAACACTGCCCTCGCACAGAGGGTCTGAATAAATAATACAGTCCCAGATGAATAAATAATACAGTCCCGAATAAATACAGAATCCTAATTAATTAACAAATTAATCTAGGAAAGCAGTAAATTGGCACGCAAATCCATGGACCGCCTCAGCTCTGTTCCAAATGATGAATGATGCATGCTCAGATTGCCTTGTGCGGAGAATCCCTTGCGATGCCCCGATTTGCCTCTGTTTGCAATTATTCTTGGGATGTGTGCCAGGCTCCGGAAGGTTGCTGATTTCTGATTTGCTGCAACAAAGAGCAACAAAGGGGCATGGCAAAGTATTTTCACATATGTATGCATGACTACTCTTCAGGGAGTGTAGTCCTCGATCCTCGTGCCACCAATCACGTATCTCGATGCATGATGGCCGAGAAGTCGAATTGCATGACTCAATATGAAATGAATGCACATATGGACACAACAAGGCCTAGACTCCATCATGGATAATCCGGAGTGTCGGCGACCGGGAATTGAGATACGTTCCGTCACTCGGAGTACGAAACGTCCCTTGTTTCCTGTGCTTGGGCTAACTCGTATCCCAAGCACAACGCAATATGCATGACATGCATGAATGCAATCCTAACATGCAACCTAGCATATGCAATGCTATGAAATGACACACACAATGCACGATGTAACGAGGCATACACAATGCTCTAACATACAACCTTGTATACGCAATGCTATGAAATGAAATGGTATACATAATGCACAATGGACTTACACCAACATGAGTGGACCTCAGCCACACTCACATCAGTAGCCATTAGATGAAAATGAGACTCTCAAAATGCGTGCACGCATGGACGCAAACCGAGGACCGAACCTAAGGCATAACATGCAACTCTAACAAGGCATGGAAAGGGAAGCAAGATGGCATACAAACTCACAAATTTCAGCATTGAAATATGATGCTAAACAGCCCCGAAACATGGAAAAATGGCACCCGATGCATGAGATGAAACCTGAAACTCGAAACTAGGCACATGGAATGACTTATAGCTATACAAAGCATGCATTATTTGATCATGAAGCATGAAGACAGAGCCAAGGCAGTCCCAAAACATGAACATTTCCAGTTCAAAGCATGGCCAAAAGATGCTAGCATGGTGGACAAAATAGCATGCAATCTTGACTAGCAATCATGGTTTACATGGAAAGTATATGAAGCAAATGTAATCTCACCAAACTAGCAAAAATTAGTGAATAAATCATGTGAAAATAGGCCCAAATAACCACTGATATGCAACCATGGTATGCAAAAATAATGAGTTACTTTGGAGGGCCATGCAAGGAGTTATTAAGCACATGCAAGGTAGACATTTAGCATGGCATAAGCAACTATGAAAATAAAATATGGTAGTCCTAAAACTCACCAAATTGACCCTGGAAAGTGACTTCAAAGCATGCAAGATAGGGTCTCTTTGGAAGGCCAAAATGACCACCAAACAAGTCAAGGAGAGAGGGGGTCACCCCCCTCTGATTTGGAGGCTCAAAATAGTGTGCTAGCCACTGAAAATCGACTAGATTTCAGTGGCTAGAAGGCCAAACAAAGCATGCAACAAGAGCTTAGGTGTAAGGCTCAAAACAAGGGACAATCAAGCATAAAAGGAAGCATGAGACCTCAAATAAGAAAATTCCCTTAATAAAACATGAAGATGATGTCAAAAAAAGCCTTTTTCCAGTTTATAACAAATCTCAAAAATGAACATAAATAGGGCTAATCTATCATGCAAAAATAGCCCTAAAAGAGAGATTAGAGACAAGGGACAGAAGCTGGCCCCAAATAGCAAATAACCCTTCAACAAAGTTGAATAGAGGCTCAAAAAAAGGCACTTTACAATTTATATCAAGTCTCGAAAATAAACACAAGTGAGGCTAAAACAACATGCAAGAAAAAGGCCTAAAAGAGGGATAAAGAGACAAGTGGTAGCATCTGGCCTCAAACAGAGGAGAGCCCTTCAACAAAGTTGAAGAGGGGCTCAAAACAAGACATTTTATAGCTTATGACCATGTCCAAAACAGCTCACAAATAAGACTAAAATACCATGCAAAAATAGGCCTAAAAGAGAGATAAAGAGGCAAGTGGCAGTAGGAGACCTCAAACAGCAAGTGATCCTTGATCAAACATGAAAAGGAGCTCAAAATATGACTATTTTCAATTTGGGTCGGAGCCCAAAAATGCTAGCAAATATGGCTTAGATATAGAGCAAAATAAGGCAAGAAAAGAGGAAAAGAAGACTTACCCTTGAAGACCAAACTTTAGCAGCTCTTGGACCAAATTTCTGAGCTCTCAACCTCTTCAAAACAGTCCCAAAATGCTGGAATGGAGGATGGAGGCCTTGTGCTATGGGTTGGTGTGTAAATGGCCAAGAACCAAGAGTGTTTTGAGGCTTGGAAGAGAGGGAGATGGAGGATTGTATGCAATGGCCCTAAACAATTTTTTGTAACCCTTAGAAATGGAGGAGAGTGCTGGTTTTAAAGAGGGAGAGAGGCCAAGGAAAGGGGGGGGGGAAAAAACAAATTCAAATTTTCCCCCTAAAAGGCAGCCTCTTGGATACAAAATCTGGGGGAAAACAAATTGCACAGTTAGAACACACTTGGAGAGAGGATCATGGCCGGCCAGGTTCAAAAGGTTCAGGTGGTCGGCAGGCCACCCCCCTAGTCGACCGGCCAAGGATCAAAAGGGTCAATTAGAATTGCTGGCCGGCCACCCAAAGAAGGTGGCCTCCCATGTGTGCACAACACAAATATGTGGTCAAAACCTAGAAAATGTGAACCAAGAGAGAGAAAAACCCACTTTTTAGAGGGGTTCAAAAGGGTCAAAGACAATTACTGGCCGGCCTATTCATATTGGTGGCCTCCCAGGTGTGTACAACACAAATATGGGGTTTAGGGCTAAAGAAAGTGGCCCGGGAGTGGTCAACATTAGCTTTCTAGTGAGGAAAACGGGCGACGGAGAGCGATGAAGAAATAAAACTGGCTTTTCAGAAAAATTGCTAGCCTCCCACCCTCCTACAAGCTTTCTAACAATGAAAATAAGGTCTCCACCAAAAATGAACCAAAATGGATGCAAAACGGAGGTTCGGGGACCGAAACGCGCGGCCTGGGGCCCCGAAAATGGGCTGTTAAGCACCGGAGGTGGCATTCGACCACGAAGTTGGTCTCTCGAGCCACAGTGTCCCCCAAAAGGGAGTAAATAAGATGTATACCAAAAATCGGAGCGAACGGAGGTGATCAGGCGGTCCCGAACCGAGGCACACGGCCGACGGCTCCGAAAAATCGGAAACCGGGCTCCAAACGGGCAAAATGGCCTACGACCACGAAACGTAGCCTACGGATACTGAGAGATGGTCTACGAGACCTCTCCCTCCCTTCGGGAAGAGAAAATGGAGAAAACGGGACCTGGTTCGCAAACTGAGGCAAAACACGAAAGAGTCTGGAAGTCCGGAGGCAAGGCTCGCAGCCGAGACTCTGAAACCTTAGAACGAGCACAACACGCAACATCACCGAGCGCTCAATCAGTGACGTCTAAGTCTTAAGGTCCGTCAAAAATGGGGTGTCTACAGTGGATTTAAGAACGGATTGAATTGTTTGTGACCCTTCTGTGTTCATGGAATGTGTAGGGTCGAGCTCTAGGGCAAACCAACCAACCAATCACTGTGAGTAATATCTTAACAAAGATATCTGAAATATGTTGCTGTCCAAATTATTTACTTCTTTGTAAGTTTTATAAGCTCATTGATCCGATTGGTGGACAATGTTGCCATGCCAAATGAACGGGCCAGAGGCCGTTTTGACAAGAATGAATAAATGGGCTAGAGGCCGTTTTGACAATAATGAATGGATGGGCCAGAGGCCGTTTTGACATGAATGAATGGGCCAAAGGCCGTTTTGACACGAATGAATGAATGGGCCAAAGGCCGTTTTGTCAAGAATGAATAAATGGGCCAGAGGCCGTTTTGACAAGAATGAATGGATGGGCCAGAGGCCATTTTGACATGAATGAATGGGCCAAAGGCCGTTTTGCCACGAATGAATGAATGGGCCAAAGGCCGTTTTGACAAGAATGAATGGATGGGCCAGAGGCCGTTTTGACATGAATGAATGGGCCAAAGGCCGTTTTGACACGAATGAATGAATGGGCCAGAGGTCGTTTTGACAAGAATGAATGGATGGACTAAATGTCGTTTTGACATGAATGAATGAGCCAAAGGCCGTTTTGACACGAATGAATGAATGGGCCAGAGGCTGTTTGACAAGAATGAATGGATGGTCCAGAGGCCGTTTCGACCTGAATAAATGAATGGGCCAAAGACCAATTTGATACGAATAAATGAAAAAACAAAATGTGAATTGGGCCCAAGGCCGTTTGAAGCATGTTGTTCTACATACCGTTTGTATAACTCCTTTATTTGATATTATTCACTGGAGTTTCGCTCATGCTTATTCATGTGTTTGTAGGTGAGCCAAGAGAAGTCCAAACCCAGCCCCAGTGAAGTCTGTGAGGAACAACAAAGGTTTTGAAGAGTCAGCCCTTGCGTTTCACGCACGAGACCCGACTTCGCCTTTTTGTCATTCTGTTTTATTTTGGTCATGTGGCCGAAGTCTTTGAATATGTTGTATACAGTTTTCTTGGGTTGACTTAGACTTATATGATCCTATATGTACAGAACCTTGTGTAGTACATATTTTGCTGTGAGTTATTAATATGCATACGTATGGTTTGTTATGATATGCCATGTAAACACAGCTCTATGGATAAAGCTTTAAACTGTTTCCGTTTGGCCCCCATTAACTCTGTTCAAATACGTTTGGTTTGGTTGGAGGCCGTAGGTAATCTCATGATTATTAGCCGGTTATGTCCTCAACCCACGGGGGCGGGTTCGGGTCATGACAGTCTTCTCGGTTTCTTGAAGTAACACAATATCCACTTTTCTATCTAAAAGGCTTTTCTTAATCCTCCTCATTTTTTCAAGTCTTCCAATTCCTCTCACATTCCATGATTGTATCTTTATGAGTATAAAAATCACTCTTGACATAAAAATCTAACTTGCCTCCCCTTCCTTCTTCCTTACTCTCTGTTGATCTTGAGCTTCCAAATCCTCTAACTTGCTCAACACCTCCTCTTCTTGACCTTTACAGTCTAAGCCCAGAGCTTTACCTATTTGTATAGATGCCTCTGCCTCTGATAACACTCTTCATCCTCTACTATTTCCACTTGCCATGGATAGTGAAATGGCAGCTACATTTATGTAGTACTCGCAGATAATAAGAAACTACAGCATACACTAAGTAGGTTATTCTTGTCTTCCAACTACGTAACAAAGGTGAGTCATCATGGTCTCAGCTCAAGTTTAAAACATCCTAGGTGCAAACAATTTCAAAGGACTAGTTCATATGGGGTTTTGTTCTGATTTTAATTGGGACCCCCACTAATGTACGGTATAATTGGTCTCTCAGATTAATTAGTCTAGTGAGCCAGATGCCAAATTATCAAAAATAACAAATCCATTAAATTATTGATTTGAAATACCACATGATAGGAACTACTGAATATTACTGGTTAAGGTGAAAAAGATCAACATTCGACAAACATATGAGGGATTAGCTGTTGGTGACGATTGAAAGGAAGCCAACGGACACCATTTGCTGCTGTTGGAGGAAAAAAAAAAATTTGTGGACAACTGACACCATTTGCTGCTTTTCTTTATGAAGGAAATTAGTATATGGACATGGTAATGACCTTTTGAATTAGCAGCTGAGTGAATTAAGTACTTGATTGTTGGGAATAATCTGCTAATTAACAGGCATAAAAAAACCAATTAGGTTGAGAGAGAGAGAGAGAGAAACCTTGACATAATACCTTCCTTTGCCAAGGGTAACTTGTACCAGGGTGCTTTAACTAAAAATCCTCTTGTTTCAGTCAATTTGCTGTGTTTTTTTTCAAAATTAAAATTTTATTGATGCTGGGAAGCATGTAGAAGTAATTGTGTAGCAAGAACAGTCATGAAAATCACAATAAAAATACCTTTGCTATGAATTTTATTAATGATCAACAAAAACTTCAAATAATGGAGTCTAATAGAAAAATCCATTAAAAGAAAATCCTTGCTAATAAACCAAAAATAAATAAAACAAAAAAATATATATAAAATGACCAATTTGAGTTAAGATCGAATTTAGATACTAAAAACTTCAAGAAATATGTCAAAATAAATGTTAGAACAAAGGAATTTTTTTAACATGTGTTTTTTAATATAAAGATGTGAGTTTTAACCGATCAACCGTTTCGAATGAAACATAAGTGTTTCGAATCTAATTCGACAACATTGATCCGAACACTTATTTATCATTTTGTTGTTCGTGAAAACTAATCCATCTCCATCAATAATGCTTGTACTCCATTTGTAGCTTTAACCTTTTGGGATTTTTTTTCCATTTTGTTTACTTGCTTGTCCTTTTTACAGCCGTTCTTTTTTAGTGATTTTGGAAGTACTCCATCAAATGTACATGGCATATTATTTTTGATTCCTTTCTTCATCTAATCCAGATTCAGTGATAGAATAGTTTTAAATAATGGTATTGAAAAAGTATCAATATCGGTTGCAGCATAAGTATCAAAACATTTACCGAGATTTGGGCATTGCGATGTGAATTTTTACAAAATATCAACAATAAAAAAGAGTTTTATAATAACTGACTGACCATATCAATTATAGATTGATATGTATTGAAAATTGATCGTTATAAATGTGATTTTCAGTCTCAAATTTCTTTTTAGGATTTTGGGTGTTTGTTGATCTTGGCTTAGCATATGATTGGCTCGGGTATATGTACCAACCTAGTTGTGTATTCCTGCAATAGTGATGTTGATTTTGGGCCTAGGTCTTTTGCCTTTGATTTTTAAATTTTTTTTTTTTCAATCTACAAAGAAAAATTTAATGATGAAAATACTGAAGAATTACAGTGAGATATATCAAAAAAGAGCTGAGGCAACTGACATCACTATAATTTCTTTTTATTGTTAAAATAAATAAATAAATAAATGTGGTTTCCAGTCCAACACGTATACCAGAATTTAAATGTGGTGGATATTTAAATCTCATGCATTGGATTCCAACCAATTTGGACAGCTAACCATATGATATATAAAAATAAAAAAAATAAAAAAAAATGATTGTCTTTTAAGAGAGCGAGTGTCGCATATGACAACACCTAGTCCACTTGAAACCATTTTTAAATCTTATCTACAAGTTTCATGCACTTCATTTGAAACCACCTGATAGGTTTATCTTTATCATTATAATAAGTAAAGTAAACTAATTAACAGGACTCAATCACAATCAACACAATGCTAAAAAACTTTTACACCCAATGCACAAGACAAAGGGACAGCCATGCACACTTCCATGTTATTGATGACAGAATAATATTACTACATCAACTAACACCTAAAGGCTACAATGAAGAAAATTCATTTGTATTTGAAGCTCAGAGTTTTAAATATCAATATATATTGATATTATCTGATATCAGCTAATATATGATTTATTAAACATTCCAAGAGATTTCGAAAATGCTAGACTTGTCCAAGTTGGTATAATTGAGCGAACGCAATCTCTTGTTTGGGGTTATTATCGGGACTTGTTCATCCATGGCTCCAATCGACAAAACCCTTTTGATTTTATCCAGCGCGGCTTTCATGGAGACAATTGTGGGGGATTGGATTTCGGAGTTGATGTCGAAAACAAAGTCGTTTGAGGAAGATTGGTTTTGGAAGTCGAGTTGCGCACTATGTTCATCTAATACTTCTCCTTCTTGAGGAACCATTAAGTCGGAGTCTTTGAGGTAGTTCATTTTTTCCATGATGTCTTTTTCTTGGAATTGACCGTGGTCGAGTTGATGAGGGAAGCTTTTGTTGTTGTTGTTGTTGCTGCTGCTGCTTTCTCGGCTGTCTTTGGTTGGAATTGGTATGTTGCTCTTTTGGCGAACCCGGCATAGAACCCAATCATCTAACTGTTAAATAAAAAATGGAAGAGTGGTTAATAATGATTTATGTACAAAACCTTGAAAGATGGATCAATAATGACACGTTGCAATATGAGTGTATTTGGTTTTGGTTTTTTGAAAATTAAGTATTTTGTTTTTCGTATTTTTTATTTTTATTTTTAGTGAATATTTTTAAAAATTTAAGTAATTTTTATATTTTATTTTTTTAGATGCACCTTACTTAGATATTTTTAAATAGTAAAATATTTGCAAAAAAAATATTTTAAAAGATTAATAAATATACAAAAATATAAAAAATGTACTGAATTTTTTGTATTTTTTTATAAAATTTTTGGTATTTAGTAAATATTTTAAAGATTGTTTTCACAAATATTATATTTTTTAATTATATTTATGTTAGGTGTGTTTAAAAATTAAAAAAATTATTTAAAAATTTTAAAAAATTCAACGAAAACAAAAAAAAAAATACAGAAAACAAAAAAGTAGAATTTTCTGAAAAGTAAATTCTGAAAACTGAAAACAAACAGAGTGAATAATCTTTAGGGTTTTAGTTAAAAAAAATTTAATCTTTAGGGTTTGACAAATGTTTTTTTATCAACATTTTTTTTTTGTTGGTTTTTTGACTAATTGATTTTATTTTTTTTAATTTCATCATCCTTTAAAAAAAAAAAATGAGTTCTCTTAGACTAGAAGACTTTTACAAAAACTTTTAGAAAAATTATAAAATTTGAAAAAAGTTTACGAAAAACAAAATTTTCTTTTCTTTTTTTTTTTTTTTCAATGAACTTCTAATTTTTTTTATAATTATATTTTAGTTTAGAAAGACTTATAAAGATGAAAAAAATGACAATTTAAAAAAAATTCCATTAAAATATGAACACAAATTCTCTTTAGTCCACACTACACCATATTGTTGGGGTCCATGAGGCCCACCATAAGTCTCATCTTGAAAATTCAAACTGATCATTTTTATACCATAATGTGTATAAAATATTTATGTAAAAAATCAAGTTTATCTGATAATAGTAAGCATGCTTTTTTATGACATTTGTTTGTTAGAAAAAAAAAATGATAAATATTACTTAAAATTTAGACCATTTACTTTTTAAAAGATAAATATAATAAATTAACATGGTTCAGATCGACCTAAGAGGTAAATATTGTGGTCTAAAAACTAAACTACTCGAATTATCCAGATGAAAGCCGTGGACCCAAACAAGATGAACCCAAGCAACATGATTAAGACCTCGTTTGGGAACAAATTTTTTTAATAATTTTTTGATGTTTTGATTAAAATGTAATGTAAAAAAAATTAATATATTTAAGATGATTTTTTAACTTTTAAAAAAATATATATAAAAAATAAAAATAATAAAATTTTTAATATTTTAATATAAATTATCGACTCCTTAATTCAAAAAAAGTCACCTGTCAAATAAGTGCTATGTCCCCGCAAAGAATCTGGTTCCTTAAATATAACCAACAAGACAGTGCACGCCCAGAGAGGGAGAGAGAAAAGAGGTAACACTATTTTGGTCAAACAAAACACCATATTGGTTGTAATAAACAATGAATATTTTTATTATTTTTCTTGTTAAAAGTTTCGGAAATTGCTCCACTTTGATATATAAAAAATCATTATCGCATAAAGTTGATGAGAGCATATTCCAGTTCATCTACGTTGGACATGTTTGTTTAAGTGTTAAATCTCTCTTTCCTTTGCTAACCCTTTCATATAATTATAGAATAGTTTCAAAATATTAATTAACTTGTTGATATGATATTTTTCGTATATTATTTTTGAAATAAAATTATCAATCGATTCTCAAAATCAAACTAATTTATAATCATAATATTCGATTCTTGATATGCATTATTTGACGCTCTTAATATTGTTATGACACAACTAATAATAATATGCATGGCTCCATCAAGAGTAATAGTCACGTGTCACGATAATATTTTAAGAATTTGCATAATTTTATGGTTAAACTTACCCTCATTGATCCTCTAACTCTCATGGAGTGACGACTCTCATCGAGAAGTCTATACTCGTACATCATCCAGTCGGTTTTGATGCCCTTCGGAGGACGACCACCATAGAACACGAGAGCTTTTTTCACACCAACACACTGTGAGCCATACGATGAAATGATTGGCTTGTCGGTTCCGGTGGCTTTCCAATACCCAGATGCGGCTGCTCTGTTTGGCCGAGCACCGTTTGGGTATTTTCGGTCTCTTGGGGTAAAGAAAAACCACTCGCTCTCCCCAAACAAGGCCTTGTCTGTACACAACACAAAATTACAACAATTAGCATCATCCAGATCAAGCATATAGAATTGAAAATTAAAAGATCAATTCCAATATTCAACGTAGTCAAAAAATTTAAATTGTGCAACATATCTATATAGAAGGATGTGTTAATTTTATATTTATTCACTTCAAATTATAAAAATTTATAAAAAAGTTTATTTTTCGAAACTACCTTTGACTCATCATTATCATGGATTTTTTTTACACAAAAATTCTATTTGCAAATTATTATTTTCTTTAAAAAAATATACATAAAATTTATATGGAACAACTTGACTGAGTTGTGGTAGGTCACTTTAAAACAAAGAACGTTCAAATTGCGATTTAAATTATCAAAATGCCACTGTTATATTATTTTGATGAAATATTTTGTATAAAAATTTAGATTAATTACACTTTACTCCTTCACTATAATTCAATATTATTTTATTTCTTTTTATTTTAAAATCGTACATTTAGACCATTCAAGTATCAAAATTTCTTTGCTTTTACTAGTCTAAAAATGGGATCGGTATACAACTTTAGATAATGGAGGATAAAGTAAAGTGTAATTAATTTTTAAAATTTTAATAAAATGGTATTTTTCAACGCGAGATTCCCATTTTAGAATTTATATTTTCTTATCTCAAAGCGCACTTATCTTCTCTATCCTATCTCGATATTTCATTATTTCCAGATTTCCACGACAAGAAGGTGCTGTTAAGATTACATTGAGATTTTGTGAACAGAAGATTAGATTCATGACCATGTTTCCCGAACTTGTGTGCGCACAGAGAGAGAGAGAGAGAGAGAGAGAGAGAGAGTACCAGGAAGGTCCCAGGGGTTGAACTTATATAGATCAATCTCAGCAATAATGGATACCATAGGGCTAGTAGGCGAATTCACCTTCTTTTTCAGATAATGAGCAATAAGCTCTTCATCAGTTGGATGAAACCTAAATCCAGGAGGGAGAATAGAAGTTGACATATTCATCCCTTCCATTTCAATTTTCAGAGAGATTTTAATTTTAGAAAAATATATTTAAGATATATTTAATTTCCAAACTCTCTTCAAAGTGCTTGGAATGAATGCATATTTATAGGCAAGAAAATAAAATCGTATCAAATCTTGGGTAGATCACCCTTGGATAAAAATAATCTTTATGTCATTGTTGGCCTCTTGATAATATACACTCTTTTTACCTTTTTTTTGGGTGATATGTTGTGTTTTGTTATGCTATTCACAATCACAAATTCATTTTGTTTATTATCAACAAGACTTGCCTCACATTTTGATGACAGATTTTGCTACTCTTTTTTTTTATTAGTAGATCTAGATGTTATCGGTGAGACAAAAAAAACTTTGGCATCGCTTTTCATTTTTGATATATATACTTTTTATTTTTTGTGTTTTCAAAAATAGAGACACTGAAAAGTTTAAAAAGGCTTGTCATTTTTATATTGGGTTTATTTTTGTAAGAATTTTTTTTTAAAAAAAATTCAAAAACAAAAATCTTAAAAAAGACTATTTAAAAAAAAAAAATCATGAAAACAAGTTTTTTGTGTTGGTTTTTGTTTTTCTACTAAGAAAAATATAAACATAAAATGAAAATCGATATCAAATTACAATTACATCTATTTTAGATTCCAATTTGAGCAAATTACATCAAATTTCATAGCCATTTAATGTTTAACTTATGTAATGTGCTGTAAATTCTTTGATGTACAATTAACCAACAGAAGAATGCCACGTCAGCTAATTTATGGTTGCACATAAAGAATCACAGTATATTCCCTGTTTCGTCCTGTTTCTTGGTCCCTTACCGTCTTCCTCCATTCTGGTTTCCTCCACCATTGAACATACATAACATAAAACAAATAAATGCTTGTCTTGTGTAGACCCAGTATTGTCATTATTTTTAGTGCTAGATGGGTCCAAACCACTCTTTCATTGGTGACAACCCCATTAATTTATTTTAAAAAAATTAAAATTTAAATGTAATAGATAATTTTTTTTAATGTTTTTTTAGAGAGTTTGGTTGACTCCACTCATCTATAAGCAATACCGCTCAAACATCGCTAATGGCCACAATTTGAAAATAAAAATTGTTGGTGAATTTTATCATTTGTTACGTCTTCTGTAAATTCACACTATAGATGTAATTGGCACATTTGTTTTGTCAAAAAAAAAAACCACTAGTGAGATTAATCATATGATGTAGCTACGGGTTGTTGTACATTGAGAGGGTAATTTTTGGGAAAAAATGGGCCGAGCTGTGAGTTGGGCTTTGTGGTCCAAAGTGCGAAGGACTGAGTAAAAAGGCCGTAATGATTACTCCGGCCCAATAGAAATAGTTACTCCGGCCCATGAATTATGAAGTTACTTCGGTTTAAGAATAGTAAAGCTACTTTAGTCCGGGCGGGTTTGAGCTAGGCTGGTCTCGGAGTTAGTCCGGTCGAGATATATCTTGAATAGATCGGTCTAGCAGTGTCTTTGAGTTAGACCGACCTAGGAGTTATACTGGTCGCAATTTGTTAAGATTGGTTCAGCCGTGCTATGGGTTGAGCAGAGGAGAATCGAGATGAGTAAAAACAGAACCGAACTAAGAGTAGTTCGGCCAACTCAGCGGCTCAACATGATTAGGCTTATCTCGGTCAAATGACAGTTCGGCCGTGATGAAAACCATCCCACTTGGTTTAAGCAGTGGGGGGGTGTAAAAGGATAAGCATTATCCTTAGGAGTATGAATCCTAGGAGGACTCTGCATGGAGGAATAAAAGTCCTACTAGGATTGTGCCACACGAAACTTATAAAAAGCTCACAAACATCACCTTGGAGGAGGTAACAGAACACAACACAATTTTGCTTTCTGAGAACATAGACCTTTGTCTATTTGTCAAGCCTACTGACTTAGGCATCAGAGAGGTTTTCAGCACACACCCGCCGGCTAGCTCACGTTTGTGTTTTCAGGTGATAAAGCGACGTCGTACGGAGGAGCGTGGACTTGGTCAATAGGATTATACGAGAAGGCGTGTTTCTTTCCCGTACAATTGGCGCCGTCTGTGGGAAGAACAGACAGAACGAAACCTCTTGACTAAGCTTCTCCTTTTCTCATTCAATGGCACACATTGAAGAATTGCCGCAGTCCGCCGTCGACGGACTAACTCCAGAAGGGGGCGCAAGGCGTGAAGGGTTACCTTCTGTCCCTCCCATGGCGGACTTGGAGCCCCAACGACATACCTCCAGGAGGGATGCTAGGGGAAGGCGGAATAACAGCCCCCATCGCTCTCATTCACAAAGTCCAGACAGGCAAAGACGGAGGATTGACCCTCAAGCTCTGGAAGACCGCGTAAAAGAACAAGATGAATTAATAAGAAAGATGGCGGCGGACATGGAGGCCTTGAAACGCCAGATGAAGAGAAAAGAAGTGGCGACAGGAGAGGGGCGCAAAAACAAGATGCCCCCTCGCCACTCAGAAAATCGTAGTAGGAATACTACACCCTCACAAGGAGAAAGCAGAAGCCTCAGGACAGGCGACACTCAATCCTTGTCTTCCAGAACTCGTCACTCTAGGTCTGAGAGGACGAGATCTGAGAGATCATACACTGAAGAAAGCACGCATTGGCCTTCACATTCACACCAAACCAGATCTAGACAGACAGAGCTGCCCAGGTCATCCGACTTACGAACTGTGCTCGAAGAAAAAGCACGATACAAGGAGGATGCCAGGGCAAGGGATCCACACCGAGTTTCTACCTTACAGCGGTTGGCTCCTCGGACGCATGGAAGCGTCGAGGGTGGAATGCCAATACCGCGCCCTGCCTACGAACCAACGGACAAAGCCTTAGCAAGACTACAGACTTCGCCGTTTGTTCCAGCAATTGAAAACGCGCCCCTACCATCAGGCTTCCTTCAACCGAAATTCACTACATATGAAGGGAAAACGGACCCGTATTCACACTTGAGCCACTTTCGCCAAGTCATGGCTGTGTACAGGCGAAACGAGGCCTTAATGTGTATACTCTTCCCATCAAGCCTTGGCGACTTGGGCTTGACTTGGTTCGAGAAACTCCCAGAAGGCAGCATAGCCTCCTGGGCTCAACTGGCGGAAGCATTTGTAACAAGGTTTCGAACAAATACTAAAACGCCGGTGGAGATAGACCAGTTACTCTCCATCGACATGGGTGAAAAAGAGACCCTCAGATCTTACAACAGTCGCTACTGGGAGACATTCAATCAGATTGGGGACTGTCCCACTAATCTCGCCATCGCACAGTATAAAAGAGGCCTTCCAGTTGGGAACAGACTGAGGGACTCGATCACCATGACGCCACCCCTCACTATGGAAGCCCTGATGGAAAGAATGCATCAGCACATCAGGGTAGAAGAGGATGGCGCACGAGCCAAAGCAAAATCTAGTGCAACCGCAGTACCAGAAAAGAAGACCTCAGCAAAGGTCAATACAGTAGATCGTCAGAACAAAAACGGACGTGGCAGACGAGATAACGGAGAAGACCCTGATAAAAGATGGTTGAGAATCCGTACTGCCATAACCACTGTGTTCAAGAAATCGATATATCGGATTCTTAGCGAAATAAGAGATGAGCTTTTCGTCAAGTGGCCAGCCAAGCTAGGAGAAGCTCAGAAGGATTATGACGAAAGATCACGGTGCACCTTCCACAAAGAAAAAGGGCACCGCACTGAGAATTGCACGCCATTGAGACAACACTTGGAAGAGTTGGTGGCAGTAGGCCACTTGGACAAATATATTGAAGGAGGGACGCAACCAGCCCCCCAAGATCATAATAACCATCCCAACGGAATGCCAATCGACGCACCGCATCAAGGTATTATCAATGTCATACATGGAGTTTTTGAACCTGAGCGCGTATGCGAGCTCAGAGGATTAATCAAAAAGGCTGAGCACTTTAGAGAAGTGCTAGGTGCCCAACCTGCCACCAAGAAAGGGAAGACAGAGGCAACAAACGTCATGTCTTTTTCGGATAAAGACCTGGATCGAATATACTGTCCTCACAATGATGCTCTGGTTATCACTCTCCGAGTCAAAGATTTTGACGTCAAGCGGATTCTGATTGACCAGGGTAGTTCATGTGAGATCATGTACTACGAAACATTCAAACAGTTGAAGCTACAAGACAAAGACTTGGCGCCTGCAGTTTCTCCCCTAATTGGATTCAACTCCATGCCAGAATGGCCCGTCGGCAAAATAATTCTTCCGGTCAGAGCAGGAAGCGTAACAAAACAAGTGGAGTTCTGGGTATTGAAGGTCCCCTTCACTTACAACATCATCTTGGGCAGAACATGGCTGCATGCCATGCGTTCGGTAGTGTCATCATACCATCAGGTAATGCAGTTCCCCAACGACACCGGTATAATTGAAGAAGTCTATGGAGATCAGATCATGTCAAAGCAATGTTTCGCCACGGTGAATGGCAGCCGCGCTGCCAAAGGATATGTTCATTCGATGGAAGAACCAGAAAGTAATGAACTATTCGCGGACGTCGGTAAAGAGGCTGATCAGAAAGCGGTGGAGGACTTGGTGGAGGCAAAAATAGATGAGAAGAACCCGGATAAGTTCTTCTTGCTTGGCTCATCGTTGTCCAGCGCTGAGAGATTAGAGGTCTTGGAATTCTTGACCTCTAACATCGAAGTGTTTGCCTGGACGCCCTACGACATGCCAGGTATTGATCCAAACTTCATCAGTCACCAACTCAATGTCCACCCATCCGCCAGACCAGTCATTCAACGCACACGCAGATCGGCACTCCACCACGCCGAAATAGTGGCAGAAGAGGTAGGCAACCTGCTGGAGGTAGGAGCAATTAGAGAAGTGCACTACCCAAGATGGATCTCCAACACAGTCGTAGTGCCAAAAAAGAATGGTAAATGGCGTGTCTGCGTCGACTACAAAACAGTCAACAAGGCGTGCCCAAAAGATAGCTTCCCTCTACCAAGGATAGATCAACTGGTAGACTTAATGGCGGGGCACAATCGACTTAGCTTTCTGGATGCATACAGAGGCTACCACCAAATTGCCATGCATAAACCGGACCAGGAGGTCACATCCTTCACAACACCAAGAGGATTATACTGCTACAAGGTCATGCCCTTTGGCTTAAAGAACGCAGGGGCGACATTCCAACGGATGGTCACCAAGATGTTTGAACCATTGTTAGGCAGAACAATAGAAGCTTACATCGACGACATGGTGGTCAAAAGCAAGGATGAGAATGACCATCTCAAGGACTTGGGAGAAATGTTTGAAGTCTTGAAGAAGCACAAGTTGCGCCTCAATGCGTCCAAGTGCGCCTTCGGCGTAGGATCTGGCAAATTCTTGGGCTTCCTTGTGACCAACCAGGGCATAGAAGCAGATCCCTCCCAGATCAAAGCAATCCAGGAGTTAGAGAGACCAAACTCAGTCAAAGAAGTGCAGCATCTCACCGACATGGCGGCTGCACTCAACCGGTTCATAAGCAAGTCATCAGACAGACTGCGACCATTCTTTCAAGCTCTAAAGGCCAAGTTTGAGTGGGATGAAGAATGTGACCAAGCTCTGAAAAGCTTGAAGGAATATATGTCTTCCCCATCACTACTTGTCACCCCAGTTCTTGGCGAAGAACTGTTCTTGTACCTGGCAGTCTCTCAGCACGCAGTTAGCGCAGTGTTGGTGCGTTCAGAAGGAATCCAACACCTGCCCATCTATTATGTCAGCAAGACATTGCTGGGAGCCTAAACGAGGTATTTGCCACTAGAGAAACTAGCATTAGCATTAATGATGGCATCCAGAAAATTGGCACACTACTTTCATGCCCACACCATAGTCGTCCTCACAGCTTTTCCACTAAAAGCTTTGTTTGAGAGGACGAACTTTTCTGGGCGAATCTTAAAGTGGGCAGTAGAGTTGGGACAATTCGACATCAAGTTCCAACCCAGAACCGCAGTAAAGGCCCAGCCTTTGGCAGACTTCGTCGCAGAATTCACTCTTGGTAATCATCATATCTGCCCAATCGACCTAACTGACACAACCGAACTAGGGATGGAAGTTGACGCCGGAATAGCGCAGCCTCTAGCAGTTAGCACTCAGTCAGACTCCAAGGCAGACCAGACCAAGGACAACAAGGAAGAAACAAACAAAGATTCACCAACAGTACAATCAGATGACGAAGGGCAGACAACAAACATGGACCTTGAAGAAAACACCATCCTTGACTCCACGACATCATCTGACCCCTCCACTTGCTGGAAGTTATTCGTTGGAGAGATGTGGAAGCTCTTTGTGGATGGAGCATCCAATCGGCATGGTGCAGGACTTGGCATAGTCCTCATCTCTCCAGACGGCCTGGTTGTAGAGCAAGCAATCAACCTTGGCTTCCCAGCATCTAACAATGAAGCGGAGTATGAGGCGCTTCTCGCAGGACTCAAGTCAGCACACTACATGAAGGCCACCGAACTAATGGTTTACAGCGACTCACAACTGGTGGTAAACCAAATTTCTGGCGACTACGAAGCAAAGGATGACAGAATGGCCAAGTACCAAGAGCTGGTCAGAACAGAGATCAAAAAGTTCGATGTAGTAAGGATAGAACAAATTGGCAGGGAGGAAAACAACAGAGCAGACGAACTAGCAGGCTTTGCCTCAATGGCAGATGCATCTACCCCTCATCCATTACTCATCGACTACTTACCAAGACCAAGCATAGAAGACCCCGAAGCAGAAGAAGTATGTTGCGCAGAACTAGGCCGCTCTTGGATGGATCCCATCATTCTGTTCCTAAAAGACGACATCCTACCAGAAGAGAAAAAAGAAGCCAACAGAATAAAGGCGAAGTCGCAGCGATTTTGGCTATCTCCATCTTTGGCATTATACAAGAAGTCATTCTCAGGGCCTTACCTAAAGTGCGTTCATCCCAGCAAAGTAGAAGCATTCTTGTTCGAAATACACGAAGGAGCGTGCGGAAGCCATCAAGGGGGAAGGTCGCTAGCTTACAGGGCTATTTCACAAGGTTATTGGTGGCCATATATGCAGGCAGACTCAGAGAAATATGTAAAGAAGTGTGAAAAATGCCAGAAATTTGCACATCAAATACATCAACCAGCCAGAGAACTCCTACCATTGACTAGCCCATGGCCTTTCGCAATGTGGGGCTTGGACATCGTAGGACCACTTCCAACAGCACCCGGCGGCAGGAAGTTCTTTCTCGCGGCAACAGACTACTTCACAAAGTGGGTTGAAGCAGAAGCATTGGCATCAATCAAGGAAAAAGATGTGAAGAAGTTCGTCTGGCAAAACATCATTACTCGATTTGGCATACCAAAGGCCCTAATCTCAGACAATGGCACTCAATTCGACGGCAGAATCTTCAGAAGCTTTTGTGAAGAATACAAGATAGAGTTCTACAATTCTACACCAGCATATCCTCAAGCGAATGGCCAAGCAGAAGCATCAAATAAAGTCGTCTTGGATGGACTAAAGAAAAGGCTAGAGAAGGCAAAAGGCAAGTGGACAGACGAACTTCCTCATGTTTTATGGGCATACCGCACCACACCTCGGCGATCGACAGGAGAAACACCATTCTCCTTAGCTTACGGAATGGAAGCAGTAATCCCACTAGAAGTTGGCCTCCCCACAATTCGAAGTGAAAATTTTGATCCAGACTTAAATGGAGAAGCCATAGCTTTAGAACTCGACCTTGCAGAAGAAAGAAGAGAAAGAGCACTGGTTCACATCGCCGCATACCAACGAGAGTTAATCAGAAAATACAACAAAAAGGTGCATCCAAGACAATTCAAGATCGGCGATTGGGTACTGCGCAAAATAATGGGAAACACTTTGGTTCCAGGAGACGGCAAGTTAGGGCCAAACTGGGAAGGTCCTTATAAGGTGGTTGGGTTAGCAGGCAAAGGGGCATACCACCTAGAAGACAAGGATGGCAAAGCGATCCCTAGGCCATGGAACACGGCCAATCTCAAGTTATTTTACTTCTAGCTTTTCTTTTTCAAACATGTAATTTTTTTCTTTCTTCAATAAAACAAGCAATTCTTTCCAGTACGAGTTGTTCATTGTAAAAGTTAGCTTTAGTGAAAATTAGGTACATTGCAAGCACTTTATTCTAAGTTAGCTGAAAAAACTAACTTAAAGGTTGGCTGGAATAAACCAACACCCTTCCTAAGCCCAGGATAAGGATCCAGGCTACAGGACGTTTGGACGGAATAACCAAACATTATTCTAAGATAGCTGGAAAAACTAACTTAGAAGGGTTGGCTGGAATAAACCAACACTTATTACTCTTCAGCCGAAGTAAGGGTATGGCTGAAGAGTGGTTGGCTGGAATAAACCAACTCTCGTTACTTTTCAGCCAAAGTAAGGATACGGCTGAAGAGTGGTTGGCTGGAATAAACCAACACTTGTTACTCTTCAGCCGAAGTAAGGGTACGGCTGAAGAATGGTTGGCTGGAATAAAACCAACTCTTATTACTCTTCAGCCGAAGTAAGGGTATGGCTGAAGAAGTGGTTGGCTGGATTAACCAAACTCTGTGTACTCCTCAGCCGCAGTAATTATGTCGGCTAAGGAGTGGTTGGCTGGTAAGCATAGTTTAACAAGTAAAAACCGAAATAGAAGTTGGAGTATTAGAAGGCATTATGAAGTACAGGCATACATATCAGAACCGGAATAAGAGTCCAACAAAATTTTCATTCATTGAAAAGCAAGTACAAGAGGGACATAGCCCGATTACAAAGAAAAGGTAAACAAAAAAGGAGAAAAAATCAGGAAAAAAGATCTTCAATTTCGGCGTCAAAGGCAGCATCTGCGTCAACAGGAAGACCGGTTTCAGGCGGAAGGACGTTTTCGGTCGCAAGAATGGTTTCGGCCGGAACCACAGTTTCACTCGGTTGTTCAATAATTAGATCTTCCACTATCGGCTTCGGCCGAACCGCCTGATCCACGCTGACAACCGGAGTATCCTCGGAGGCAGAATCTTCATCAGAATCTGAGCCTTCAAGAAACTCCTGTTGCATAGCATTTGCATAATCCAGGAGGGAGTTCGGTATGAAGTAGGCTGGAGGGTTGAAAACCTCGGTCTATGGATCATGACCGAGCTTCTCAACGGCTCCCCTCCAGCCGCACTTAAAAAACAGCTCCTTGGCAGCCTCACATTGCTTGACGTATACATCCTCAGCCTTCTTGAAACCCTTCTTCTGGGCCTCCTTGGCGTCCTCCTTCGCCTGGGTTATTTCGGCGTCTTTCTTCTTTTCAAGTTTTACCAGCTCACGCAGGTACTTGTCCTTCAGAGCAATGGCAGTCTTTTGCTTTTCGGCTTCGGCCGAACTAACTAGTCCGGTCAGTCTGCCGACCTCCCCGCGTAGCTCGGCCATTTCCTTTCTGGCATCCTCCAGCTTGGCCGTTTTTGCCTCAGCTTCCGCCATTGCTTGCCTTGTGGTTTTTCTAAGCTCTTGGACTTTCTTGTAAGTTATGTTGTTTTTCTGTAAGGCCTGGCAAAACGAAGATTTCCCTTAAGCCGAAGTAAATGTTAGAAAAATTAGCCAGAAAAAACGGACAGAACTACTTACCAAAATCATGGACTTCGATGAAGACCGGATGGACTTCAATTCGGTGTTTAGTTGCTTTAGGTGGTGCTCCATGTCTTTGGGGAGGCACACACTCTTGGCCAGGTTGAAGGCCAATTGATGATCTTTTTCAGCAACAACCGAATCAGAGTCTTTGATATCTCGGTCGTTGAAGGTTAGTTGCGGAGCCCATTTGGAAGATTCCGCTCGGTCAGTTTGCTCCGGTTGAAGGGTAGGTTGAGGACTTTGGGGGATGGATTCAACCTCATCGACAAGTTGCTGTTCGGTCGATGTAGATCGGGCGCGTTTTGAAGGGCGAGATGAAGAAGGCTGTTGAGAAGGGAGGGCCACAACGGCAGGCTGCGTTTGGATTGTTGGTGGTACTTCGGCCCTGGTTGTTGCGGTCAGAAGGGCCCTAACTCTGCTTTTCTTTGCCATCTCTTCTTCAGCGGTTAGTGGGACAAGTCGTATTTCGGGCAAGGTAGGGTCCGGTTCAGGTGCGTCTTCAAGAAGGAAGTCGGTCACTCGGGCTTTTCGGCGACCGCTATATCGGTAGGTCGGCTCGAATTGCAGCAACTTGGCCCAACTACGTTCAGGATACCGTAGTGCGGCTTGCAACACTGCAAGATTTGGATAACTGTATAAGGAATGAAGGTGAGCAGAATCTGCGAAAATAGAGACAACTGTTAGTTCGGTTGATGGACTAGCAAAACCGAAATAAAAAATTGCAAGGAACAAGACCGAAGTTAAATTACCGGGCTCCCCTTTTTTCCAATTTATAGGTCGGCCAGGAATTTGGGCTTGAAAATCCTCAAAGTTCCCAGAGACCCAGAAAAAGTCGTCGTCATTTACATCTTTGTCCGGTGTGTGCTTAATTATCTTCTCTCGGCGGCGGCGTATCCTAAGGTAATAGACCCACCCATCTTCTTTTGAGCCGATGGTGTATTGATGGAATATTTCGGCCAGGCCAAGATTTAGTCCGGCTTGGCGGTTTAGTTCGGCTATTCCCATGATGATGCGATACGTATTGGTGGACAATTGGGTAGGGCATAATCTGGTCTGCCTAAGAAATTCACAGATCAACGGTTGAACCGGAAACCGTAGCCCGGTTTCTATAATGGATAAAAGGGTGAAGGGGACAAAGCCTTCGTTGTCCCAGGGAATGACGTCTTTTTCGGCCAGAATCAGCTGGACGTCGTCAGGTATTTGTAGTCTTTCCTGAATTCGGCTAGGCCACCCGGAGTATTTACTAGGTATCTATACTTCCCCATCTACCGTATAATTTAAGAATAAGTTATTTCGGTGCAAATATTATGCTCAGTAGCTCGGTTGAGCGCACGCAAGAGTGCCTGGGCAACCTAAGTCTGCAAAGTAGAAAACACAGGTTAAGCACAGACCATTGGACCGTGCTACAAATTAAAAGCAAGGTATAAGAGCCCTACTTCGGCCTTGTGGACTGGTTCTACCTTGGTTCTTCAAAAGGTTTGGTAGCTCGGTTTGAGCGGGTTGCGTATCAGACCGGGTCATCGTCTGGGGACAGCTTTCTTAGTTCGGTCTAAAAACTAAAAAAGCTGGCATAGCCCTAAGGCCTAAATCGGTTAAGCTATGTGTTTTGTTACTTCGGTTGAGCCTCTAGGGGCAGCTTTCGGAGTTTGATATAGAAACTGAGAAAGCTGGCTTAGCCCCAAAGGCTTAGCTCGGTTAAAGACTGAGGTTCCTAGTTTATTGCATTCAAACTTCGTTCGGTGATCTTATTTCGGCTAAGTTGAATCAGAAGTTTATTTTTCGAAGCTGCTGTCATCTCTACAAGTTTTAGTTCGGTTAATTGTCTAAGGTGATCTACCGATATCGCACAAAAACAGTATCCTAGTTCGGTTGGGACAAGATTTTGGATCAGAGACTAATTTTCTACAACACAGTTCATACACGTATAAGTTCTATTGTTTTTTCATGAAAGTACAAAAGCAAAGCAACAATGGAAGAAAATGTTTTGCAAAAATACGGTAAACAAAATACATAGAACAGATACGACAGCAAAATAGAGCAAGAAGGATGGGCATGCTTACCAGATTGAAGAAGATCTAAATGGAAGCGGCAACAGTAAAGGAGGCACACACGAAGTATACTTCACAGTTGCAAGAAAAATGAAGAACTCGAAGAAAAGGAAGAAAGTGAATGGCAAAAGTGAAGGGACCTAGCCACGGGGATTGTTTTTGTTAGAAAGCCCACAATTCGGACGGGACTGTTCAAAATTCGTGAAGTACGAAAGACGGCGTGACAGCCGTCCTCAGCCTATCAGAATCTGCCACGTGTCATTGGAAAGGGAAGCGTTACAGTCGCTGTGATTGAAGAGACGTTTTGACCGGACAAACAGAGCCCGGAGTGGAAGTAGCTCGGCTGGAAGGCTCAAGAGTTTTTAGCTCGGCTGGAGAGGCTAAACTGTTTTTTTAGCTCGGCTGGAAAGGTTTAAAGAACTCCAGATCGGCTGATAGACTAATAATCCCAATCATACTGTGCAGATGGAATTAAGGGGCAATTGAGAGGGTAATTTTTGGGAAAAAATGGGCCGAGCTGTGAGTTGGGCTTTGTGGTCCAAAGTGCGAAGGACTGAGTAAAAAGGCCGTAATGATTACTCCGGCCCAATAGAAATAGTTACTCCGGCCCATGAATTATGAAGTTACTTCGGTTCAAGAATAGTAAAGCTACTTTAGTCCGGGCGGGTTTGAGCTAGGCTGGTCTCGGAGTTAGTCCGGTCGAGATATATCTTGAATAGATTGGTCTAGCAGTGTCTTTGAGTTAGACCGACCTAGGAGTTATACAGGTCGCAATTTGTTAAAATTGGTTCAGCCGTGCTATGGGTTGAGCAGAGGAGAATCGAGATGAGTAAAAACAGAACCGAACTAAGAGTAGTTCGGCCTACTCAGCGGCTCAACATGATTAGGCTTATCTCGGTCAAATGACAGTTCGGCCGTGATGAAAACCATCCCACTTGGTTTAAGCAGTTGGGGGGGGGGGTGTAAAAGGATAAGCATTATCCTTAGGAGTATGAATCCTAGGAGGACTCTGCATGGAGGAATAAAAGTCCTACTAGGATTGTGCCACACGAAACTTATAAAAAGCTCACAAACATCACCTTGGAGGAGGTAACAGAACACAACACAATTTTGCTTTCTGAGAACATAGACCTTTGTCTATTTGTCAAGCCTACTGACTTAGGCATCGGAGAGGTTTCCGGCACACACCCGCCGGTTAGCTCACGTTTGTGTTTTCAGGTGATAAAGCGACGTTGTACGGAGGAGCGTGGACTTGGTCAACAGGATTATACGAGAAGGCGTATTTCTTTCCCGTACATACATATATGACATTTTTGATGTAGCTACGGGTTGTTGTACATATATGACATTTTTGTTGATCCGTTTTATGTCGGGTATTTCAACACAGGCTTCCTACATTGGTGAATCCAAAAAAATCTTTTAACTAAAGAAAATATATTTGGTGATGATCAAATTTTGTATAGGAGACACAAAAGGAGAAAGACTAGTAAATTGAAGCTTGTAGGGACATCGGATTTCAGATGCCTTTATCCATTGAGTCGTGTGATTTTAGAATGAGGCGTTGGTCTAGTGGGTTTAGTTTGAGGTTTGAGAGTGTACTTCTTTCAGATTTTATGTTCAATTCTTACCACCCTCGCGGACTCTGTTCAAAGTTTGCTCATTCTACATTGAGAGAGTGCTTTGCGTAGGTCTCGAGATTAGTCCAGATGTGAGTAAGCTAACCCAAATATGTGGTTATAATAATAATGATAATAATAATAATAATAAAAGAGTTGTGTGATTTTAGAGATTATTTGATAACTCAATAATATTTTAGTGAAAAAGTTAAAAAAAAATTATTTATAAAGTTAAAAAATCAATTACTATATTTGGTTCTAGAAAATTGAGTTTTATTTTTTATGTTTTTATTTTTGTTTTTAGTGAATTTTTTTAATATTTTATGCAATTTTTTTTTGATACAATTAATCTAAAAATGCTTAAAATGTATAATATTTATGAAAAAAATCAAAAAATTTACCAGATACAAAAAATACAAAAATAAAAAATAAAAAATTTAATACATTTTCTTATTTTGTTGTATTCAATGATTTTTTTTAAAGATTTTTGTACGAATGTTTTTATTTATTTTTAACTATATTAAGATAGTGAATCTAAAATTTTAAAAAAATGATTAAAATACTTTTAAAAATTACTAAAAATATAAAAAACGAATTGAAAACTCATAAAATTATTTTTGAAAATTGAAAACCTAATCAGATGAATAACTTTTCAACTCATACAAAAAAGTTAAATACTTATTCTCATTCACTACCTTTTACACATTTTTTTAAAAATAAAATATCAAAATTTTTTTGGGTTAATTACAAAAAAAATCTCAAGATTGCACGTATTTTTCACTTTAAACTTCAGTATTTTAATTTCGACAAATTAAACCCTACAGTTCCATCTGTGTTTCAATATGCCCCTCTGTCTATCTCCGTTTACATAAGGTAATAGAGAATGAGACATTGAAGTTTAAAATAAAAAATGTGTGAAACTTTGAATTTTTTTTTTGTTGTAGTTAACCATTTTTTTTTACAAATTAAAATCATTAAAAACTAAAAAGGGTTAATTACAAAAAAACCCCCAAAATTTCATGTGATTTTCACTGTAAATCCTAGTATTTCATTCTCCATTACCTTACACAGACAGAGATGGATGGAGGGGACACTTTGCAATACGGATAGAATTTCAGTGTTTAATTTGTCCAAATTAAAATACTGAACTTTAAAATAAAAAACACGTGAAACTTTGAGTGTCTTTTTTTTTGTTGTTGTAATTAACCCTTAATTTTTTTAACCTTATTTTTAACTAAAAAAATTACTTAACAAGTCACTCTCCAAACACCACTGCAAAGTCAAACTTATGAATTAGAATTTATCCAAAGAAAAAAATAGTTCAAATTTATTTTATTCATAAATCTCATGCTTCATTAATTTAGGCATATTTTGAAAATTATGCTAAAAGTTAATTTTTTAATTTTTTTTGAAAAAATGTACAAAAAAAAGTAAAGAGATAAAATGATCTAAAAATGTAAAAAAATCAATAAGATGACTTTCAATCATGTTGTCAAAATAAACTTCATTTTCTATCACGTAAACACATTCAAAATAAATTATAAATTAATTAGAATAGTTAATAGCATTTTTCATCATTAAAAATCTACCCCAAAACGTTAATCGTTAGCATATTGTACTCCCAGTACGACCATGATTGAACTTGGATGGTACTGCAGGTGCGAGCTCTTCTCAATTGGTTTGTCCATTCTTTTATTTTTATTTTCATTTTTATGATCGCACACTAATGTTTAAATTTGGGGAATACAATTTTAACATAGAAGACAAAAATAATTTGAAAATAATTGGGAGTATAAGGCTTCGTTTGAGAACAAATTTTTTTAGTAACTTTTTAATTTTTTGACTAAAATATAATGTAAAAAAAATTAGTATATTTGTGATGACTTTTTAATTTTTTATAAAAAGATGTACAAAAAGTAGAGATAAAAGAAAATCTTTAACTTTTTAATATAGGTTGTTGACTTTTTGATTTTTTTAGTGATTTTTTGACTCTTTGATTGAAATCATCACTTGTCAAACGAGGCCTAAGTTTGGGCAAATAACAGGTCAGAGTTTTGACATAAATAGAATAAAAAAATGATAAATATTAATAATTAAAATAATACACTTTTTTTTTTATTAATGTATAATAATTTTTAAATTTATCACTGAATGGTAATTTTATAAGTTTTTAGTGGATTGGTAATTAATTGTTAGATTTTGTTGACTTTTTAACTAGTGTGGATTAGTAATTTGTTTGATGATATAATATATCTCATATTTATAAAGGATTTTTAGTTTAAGTTCTCTAATATTAATATTTTATAAGATAAATGACATACAATATTTTTATGGTAGTTGGGGTGTCTCAACATTTTCATAGAGAAATTTCAACTCTTTAAAAAAACTTTTACAAAGAAATTTTATTTTTACATGAATTGAAATTTCTCTGTGATGAGTTAGAATTTCTCTGATAATATTATTGAGGGATTTTAACTAGTAAGAAAAAATATATTGAACCTCTACAACTACCAATAGTTGGAGATAAATGTTACACTAATTTTCTCTATTTACAATTACTTCCCTATCAATTGACCCCCTCAAAAAAAAAAAAAAAAAAAAAAAAAAAAAAAAAAAAACTACACAAGTTTCTCACCATTTTGATGTCACACAATAATTATTTTTGGTGAATATTTGAGGTGCAACTTAGCTTAACCTAAATAGCCTGAGCTTAACTCAAAAAATTTAAAAATTGAAAAACACATTTTTATTGAGTTCAGATAGAAATTTAGAAGTTCGAATTAAATTTACACCGACTTTGATATAGAAAAGGTGCAACTCAAAACCTGAATTACATATAAAATATATAAATATTTAAGATGTCATATCACTCTTTCTACTTTTTTGCACATCTTTTTATAAAAAACTAAAAAGTTACTAAAATAGCCTATTCTCAAATGTGGGTTAGCTTTTTGATTTTTGGACCTTTTGACTATTTTAGCCTGAGGCTAAAAAGCCTTGTTTGGGATAAGCTCTTTGATTTTTTTTAAACTTTTGTGAGAGAAAAAATAAAATAATTATGGTTTGGATGTGATATTTTGTTTTATTAGACTAAAAAGCCTATTTTGTTTTTTTGGAACTATTTTAGCCAAAAAGTTCCATTTTAACTTATGCCAAACGAAGGCTAAGTTGCTAGATTATATTCACTATACATTAGGGCTAGGCATAGGGTTATCCGAACCGATCCGCATACAAATAGGCAGTTTCACAGACACAATGTGGGCGGATGCGGTTTGAAATATGACATTATTGTGGGTTACGGGTTTTACCTGCACCCGCAAGAACTCGCCTGCACTTAGATTTTTTTTATTTAAAAAAAAGAAGAAGCCTAGACCGTTAATTTCCTCCATCCTATCCTAAATATTTTTGCCCAATAAACCAAATCCTAATCTCTTAACAACAACAGTACTGAGCAGACTCTCTCTTTTCATCTCACTCTTTCACTCACTCTTGTTCATACTTATTCTTCCATCTCTCACTACAAGAATTTTCACTTTTGGCTACTAAATTTTTAGTCGCCAAAAGTTAATTTTTAGTCTGAAGGGTTTCAGCGACTAAATTATTTGGTCGCAGAAGTGGTCGCAGAAGTAGTCGTCAAAGAATTGTCAGTAAAGGTCATTAGCGACTAAAATTTTTTTAGTTGCCAAATGTATTCAATTTCCGACTAAATTTTTAGTCGCTAAAAGGTTGGACATTAAATTAAATTAGTACATTTTCGGTGACCAAACTTTTAGTCGCCTAAAGTCCCACATTTTTAGCTACTAAAATTTTAGTCGGCAAAAAGTTTTTGTTTTGGCTGCTAAAAATTTGGTCGCCTAAAGTTCCACATGTTTGGCTACTAAAATTTTAGTCAGCAAAGAATTATTGTTTTGGCTACTAAATTTTTGATCACCTAAAGTCCCACATTTTAGCCTACTAAAATTTTAGTTGGCAAAGAAGTCTTGTTTTGGTTACTAAATATTTGGTTGCCACATTTTTTGCTACTAAATTTTTAGTCGGCAAAAGTGTTTTTATTCTTTATCTTTTGTTTTTAGTTACGAAATATTTTAGTCGCCAAATGTTTGATTTTCTTTTGGCTACAAAACTTTTAGTCACCAAAGCCGCCTAAAGTATTTTCCCAATTTCTTTTTAACTGCTAATTGTTTAGTCGCCAAAAACATGATATTATGTTTTATCGCAAAATTATAATTTCTCCATAACCTGTCTATATTCCATGCAACCTATAATACGTATATAAACAAAATGATGCGTACTATCAATCATTTCACAAGCTGCATCCATATACAAAAAATAAATAATTTTAAATGTCAAAGTCCATACAAACCAACTATTGTCCAAACTAAAATAATAATTCCATACAAATATATCATACAAAAATCAAAGTCCTCTGTATACAAAAAGTGCATTTACTACCAAGCGAAATTACCATTTGACATAGTACAAATTACCATCGTAATCTGTACCACGACAAAAGGTGATATATGTACCACGACAAAAGTTTTTCTATAGACCATGACAAAAGGTCATATATGTACGCCGACAAATGGTCATATATATGTACCACGACAGAAGGTGATCTATGTACCACGACAAAAGTTTTTCTATAGACAATGACAAAAGGTCATATATGTACGCCGACAAATGGTCATATATGTACCACGACAGAAGGTGATCTATGTACCACGACAGTCATTATCTGTCGATTGCCAAAACTTTTTCTTTATCAGTAATAGTGAACTACACAAAAGCTAAGGATGACAAAAGTATTATATTAGTTCGATACAAAAGTGAAAATTCTTCTCCATACACTAATATGGATTATCCACAAGTCCATGCAACAAAGCCATCTACAAAAAAACAAAAAAAAAAAAAACAAAAACCAAAAAACAAAACATTAGAATTGGTTACAAAATATCAATTCAGTCAGCCATAGGGAACATGTTCTAACATGCATTTAAGGTAGAATAATCGAGAAATGTCTTCTTGGAAATAAAAGAAAGTATATACATATATGTATCATACAATATTTATTCCAACCAACTGCACAAACAATCTAATATGTAATTTCTTTGCCCTATAAATATATAAAGGCAATTATTAAAATATGTAGATGTTATTTTCATAAAGTTGTCGCTCTTTAAACTAAGTGTTGCGAGTTTTTTGACTAAGTGTAAGGCGTTTTCGGCTCAAACTTTAAGCCTACAGGTCCTAATTACATTCCGTTAGTTGTCACATGTTGTAATTGTCATGGGAAAGTAGTCCGTGAGAGCCACACGGTGGTTCGGGGACTGTTTAGAATTTTCACCCCCAAAATGCCGTTTTTCAAGTAAGTTTAAGGCGTATTCGGCTCTAATTCCCAACCTACGGGTCCTAATTACATTCCGTCTATTGTCACAAGTTGTAATTGTCACGGGAAAGCAGTCCGTGAGAGCCACACAGTGGGTCGAGGGTTGTTTTGAATTTTCGCCCCCAAAACGCCCTTTTTCGACTAAGTTTAGGGCGTATTCGGCTCTAACTCCTAACTTACGGGTCCGAATTACATTTCGTCAGTTATCACAAGTCCTATTTGTCATGGGAAAACAGTTCGTGAGAGCCACACGGTGGTTAGGGGTTTTTTTTGAATTTTTGCTCCTGAAACATCCTTTTCGACTAAGTTTAGGGTGTATTCAGCTCTAACTCCCAACCTACGAGTCTGAATTACATTCTGTCAATTGTTACAAGTTCTATTTGTCATGAGGAAGTTTTTTATTTTTGCTCCTGGAACGCCATTTTTCAAGTAAGTTTAAAGCGTATTTCGCTTTAACTCCCAACCTACGGGGCCAGATTACATTCCGTCAGTTGTCACAAGTCCTATTTGTCATGGGAAAACTGTCTGTGAGAGCCACAAGGTGGTTAGGGGGCTGTGTTGAATTTACGCCCCCGAAACGCCCTTTTTCGACTAAGTTTAGGGGCTCTAACTCCTTACCTATGGGTCTGGATTACATTTCGTCAGTTGTCACAAGTCCTATTTGTCATAGGGAAACTGTCCGTGAGAGCCATATGGTGGTTTGGGGGCTATTATGAATTTTCACCTCCGGAAAGCTCTTTTCGAATAAGTTTAAGGCGTATTCGGCTTTGACTCTCTACCTACGGGTCCAAATTACATTCCGTTAGTTGTCACAGGTCCTATTTGTCGTGGGGAAGTTGTCTGTGAGAGTCATACAGTGGTTTGGGGGCTGTTTTGAATTTTCGCCCCCGAAAGTCCTTTTTCGACTAAGTTTTGGGCGTATTCAGCTCTAACTCCCAATCTACGGGTCTAAATTACATTCCATCAGTTGTCACAAGTTCTATTTGTCATGGGGAAAGCTGCCTGTGAGAGCCCCATGGTGGCTCAGGGACTGTTTTGAATTTTCGCCTTCGGAAAGCCCTTTTTTGAGTAAGTTTAGGACGTATTCGGCTCTAACTCCCAACCAACGAGGTCCAGATTACATTCCGCCAATTGTCACAAGTCCTATTTTTCAAGGGGAAGCTGTCCGTGAGAGTCACACGGTGGTTCGGGGACTGTTTTGAATTTTCACCCTCAAAACTCCCAATTTAGAGTAAGTTTAAGGCGTATTCGATTCTAACTCCCAACCTATGGGTTTGGATAACATTTCATCATTTGTCACAAGTCCTATTTGTCATTGGAAAATGTCACGACCCAAACCCGCCCCTATGGGTTTAGCACCGTAACCAGCCAGTAATCCGAGATTATCGAAGGCCTGCCTAACAGTCAAACAATAATACAGAGTACAGGGGCATGGCGGAAGCCAAAACAGTAAATAGACAATGTCTAATGAGCTGTGATAGTCTGTATGCCAAAAGACTTTTCATATATATGCACATTCAGGACAAAAGAGTACATACATACATCATATACAGATATTCAGGTTAGGGACCGGATCCCCACCATAACAGTACAGTACGATGTCATTCAGTCTATACAGTAATTACAAAACAGATGCAAAAAGGGGGAAACTAAAACACCCCAAAAGCCCTAGCTTGACAGGCTCGGAACCTCGCAGTGAGGCACAATGGTTGGCTTTGACAAAAGGGAGTCTAACCTACGCTGCTAGCTCCGGTCTGGTGCTTGTACACCTATATATATATATGAGCAGTGAGCTAAAGCCCAGTGAATAACATAATGCGTAAAGAGGTTAAGAATGAATGTCCTTTCAGTATTGAAAACAGTCAATTGATTCATTATATCAGTCATTCAGTCATAACAGTCATATGTGTTACATCCAATAGCAGAACAGTACAGTAAACAGTAGGTCTTGAAAGACCGAACAGTTAATGATGGCCATCAGTAATGGTTCCAAACATGGGAACCGATAGAGATCTCTGTAACAGTAGCAGTAACAGTAACAGTAGTTGCTAAGGATGCCACAATACAGTTCAGAATAGAGGACAACATTTATTCAGTTAACAGTACACAGTTCAATTAATCATTCAGAAAATATTCATTTTCGAACATATCTTTACAACATTGTTACTCACAAAGTTCTGGGCTACAGATAAGCTAGAGCGCGTCTCCGAATGCCAACCTTACACAGTTACAGAGTGAACACACACTAAGCTACACAGTTGGGAGAATAATAACTTAATCCCTATCTTGACTTGGTGTGGTTCTACATCAATATCCTCATTAAGATGCCTTAAACTAGGCTTAAGAATGCCTAGAATGAAATGAGGATGCAAAGATGCATTTGGAAAATATTTTCAGAGTTTTCAGAAAACAGAGGTCTCGCTCTAGCATGGGATTCCCCGCTCGAGCGGACATGCAAACAAAAGACTCCGCTCGAGCGTAAACTTTCCCGCTCGAGCGTACTGAAAAAGTACTAGATGTGTGAAAATCGCGCTCGATTGGGCGCTCGATACCCGCTCGAGCATGTGAAACAAGTCTTCGCTCGAGCGTCCAATACCCCGCTCGAGCGGACTGTAAAACAGTGCAAAGTGCTGGGTGCACGAATTTCACGCTCGAGCGCCAGACACTCCGCTCGAGCGTGAGTCCAAAATCGGAAATTTCCAGATTTGAACCTCAAGCTCAAGAACAAGTTTTAATGTACTAAATTCGATCATTTTGGGCTAATTTTCTGGAAAAAACTTCAAAACTCATAATATAACATGTTTCAAAGGTCAATTTGAGAAATCAAAGCCCAAAGGTAGTTCAATTAAACTCAATTTCAAACCAATTTTCATGAACAAGACTAATATGGAACATGCAAGAATTTAAACACTTCAAAGCTTCAAATGCTAGCTCAACTGAGCCAATTCTTTTCAAAACAAGATAAATTCATGGCCCTTAGCAAAAATATGAACATGCATGTGACCATTTTCCATGAAAACAACTTTAAACTCCTCAATATAGGCATGCATGCATGAAGTGAGCTTCAATTCAACATATAGAAGCAATTATAGACTTTGATCACTAAGGACACAAGAACCATGCATGAATCAATTCAAAAACAAGTTCAAGAAGGTGGATGTTCTACCTTAAGTCTTGTATTCAAGGTCTAGGAGCTCAATTTGCAATCTATACTTCAATTCTTCAAGTTCTTCAAGTCAATTCACAAAACAAAGTTGAAATCACTCCTATTCTCTCACTCTCTCACTCTAGTCGGTTGTGGCCTCTAAAATGGCTGAGGGAGAAATGTTATGTGATCAAGTGCAAGGCTCAAATGTGTTAGGTAGTGGGCCACTAGGATGGCAATATGGTAAATAGGGCAACTTATGTAATTTAGCTCATTTTAATCTAATGTAATCATACCAAATCACAATTTAGATAAATATGCCATAAAATCACATAAATTACGATTAACACATATCACTAATCAATTTCAGATTCGGCCGCCGATAAGGCCTTCAATTTGCAGTTTAAACGTAAAACATGAACAGATAATTAAGCAGTCAAATAGATAGACATGAATTTAAACTAGTACGTTCAATCAGTCAGTTCAATGTTTCGGTCGATTCAATTACTTATCATAATCAGTCACAGTTCAGTAGTAATCAGTAGGGTTATCAGGAATCAGTGGTGAAGGTTATTACAGTCTCCCCTCCTTAAAAAGAGTTTGGTCCTCCAAACTCGAATTACCTTCATTCTAGAAGAAAACAAGATTCAGTGGGACCAGTTCAGGATATCTCTTGGCCATGTCATCTTCCCTTTCCCAAGTGGCATACACGCCACCATGGTTTTACCAGTCAACTTTCACTAACGGGATCTCTTTGTTTCTCAACTTCTTGATCCGTCTGTTCATAATCTGTATCGGCCGTTCTTCATAAGTGTAGTCATCACTTAGCACTACACGGGTAGGCTCAATCACGTGGAAGGGATCCCGAAGGTATTCCCTCAATATTGAAATATGGAACACGTTGTGCATATGTTCCATTTCAGGAGGAAGCGCCACTTGATACGCCACCGGATTGATTTTCTCAATAATCTTATACGGTCCGACATATCTCGGCGCTGACTTACCCTTGACTCCAAAACGAGTCTGGCCTTTCATTGGTGTCACTTTCACAAAAACGTGATCACCTACTTCATACTCTCTGTCTCATCTTTTGACATCCGCATAACTTTTCTGTCTGCTTTGTGCGGTTTTCAGTCTCTGTTGTACCAGTTTCACTTTTTTTGTAGTTTCATAGACAATCTCGGGCCCAAGTAAAGGCCCATCTCCAACTTCTACCCAGCAAATCGGAGATCTACATTTTCTGCCATACAATGCCTCGAAAGGCGCCATACCAATACTTGAATGGAAGCTGTTGTTGTAGGTAAATTCAGCTAACGGTAGATGACTTTCCCAATTTCCCTAGAAATAAAGAACACACATCCGTAGTAAATCCTCTAGAGTCTGGATGGTTCTTTCTGACTGACCATCTGTCTGAGGATGGTATGCACTACTCAATCTCAGTTTAGTACCCAATGCTGTCTGTAAGCTTTGCCAAAATCTCGATGTAAACTTCGAATCCCTATCAGAAACAATGGACACAAACACTCCATGCAATCTCACAATTTCCTCAATATAGAGTATAGCCAATTTGTCCGCATTATAAATTGTTTGGACAGGTAAGAAGTGAGCAGATTTAGTCAGTCTATCAACAATAACCCAAATTGAGTCCATACCTTCACTGGATCGAGGTAAACTAACAATAAAATCCATGGTAATATGTTCTCATTTTCACTCCGGTATCGGTAAGGGTTGCAGTAAGCCTGCCGGTCGTTGATGTCCGGCTTTGACTTGTTAGCAATGGAGACATTTTGATACAAAATCAGCAATTTTCTTCTTCATTCCCGACCACCAGAAATCCAATTTCAAGTCTTGGTACATTTTCGTATTCCCTGGATGGATAGACAATTTTGAATTGTGGCCCTCTTGCAGAACTCTTCTTTTCAGTTCAGAATCATTCGGTACACCTAATCTTCCCTGGAATTTCAACACATTATTCTCAAATTTGAAATCCGGCCTCGGTTTGGATTCTCGTTCATCGATGATCTTCTTCAAGAAGTCATCCTGTTGCTATTTTTCTTTAATTTCTTCAATCAGTGCCGGTTGAGCAGAGATAGCAGCTATTGTTCCACCTTGTTCTTGCAAAACAATCTCAATTTCAGATTTTTCAAGGTCACAAAGCAACTCTTTTTGTCTGGTGAGTAAATAGGCTATGTTTCCAATCGCTTTCCGACTCAGTGCATCGGCAACGGTGTTAGCTTTCCCCGAATGATACAAAATCTGTAGATCATAATCTTTTATCAGTTCTAACCATCTCCGCTGCCTCATGTTCAGTTCTTTCTGTGTGAGAAAGTATTTCAAACTCTTGTGGTCTGTATACACCTCACATGTTGCCCCATAAAGGTAGTGACGTCAGATTTTCAGTGCGAACACTACTGCAGCAAGTTCTAAATCATGGGTCGGGTAGTTCTTTTCATGCGGTCTCAGTTGTCGGGAAGCACAAGCAATAACTCTCCCATTCTGCATTAAAACACATCCCAAACCCTTATGAGAAGTATCACTAAAAATGGTAAAACCATCCGTACCTGAGAGTAGGGTAACAACCGGTGCAGTCACAAGTCGAGTTTTCAACTCTTGGAATGCTGATTCCCTTTGGTTAGTCCAGTCAAATGATATCCATTTTTGTGTTAGTTGAGTCAATGGTAAGGCAATTTTGGAGAAATCTTTGACAAATCTTCTATAATACTCGGCTAATCCCAAAAGGTTTTGGACTTCTGTAACATTTGTTGGTCTAGGCCAATTTACTACTGCCTCAACTTTCTGCGGATCAACTGAAATTCCATCCTTGCTAATAACATGTCCCAAAAACATAACATGATCAAGCGAAAATTCACATTTAGATAGTTTAGCATATAGTTTCTGTTCTCTAAGGTCTGTAAGGCAAGTCTCAGATGATGTTCATGTTCCTCTTTACTTTTTGAATAAATCAGAATTTCGTCTATAAATACAACAATAAAGTCATCGAGGAATAGTCTAAAAATTCTGTTCATAAGGTCCATAAATGCAGCAGGTGCATTGGTAACTCCAAAAGGCATAACTAGGAATTCGTAATGTCCATACCTCGTTCGAAAAGCAGTTTTGTCAATGTCCTCGGGTTTAACTTTCAGCTGATGATAACCGGATCTGAGATCAATCTTAGAGAACAATTGAGCACCCTGTAACTGATCAAATAAATCATCAATACGCGGCAACGGATATTTATTTTTCACAGTTACCATGTTCAATTTGCGGTAGTCAATACAAAGTCTTAGTGAGCCATCTTTCTTTTTCACAAACAAGACAGGCACGCCTCATGGTGAGGTACTGGGCCTGATGAACTTCTTATCTAATAGTTCTTGCAGTTGCACCTTCAATTCTTTCAGTTCAGTCAGAGCCATTCGGTAAGGAGCTTTAGATACTGGCTGTGTACCCGGGATTACATCAACGGTGAACTCAATCTCCCTATCAATCAAATTCCCTGGCAAATCATCTAGAAAAACATCTGGGAATTCTCTGACTATAGGAACATTGTTCACATCAGTATTATCATCAGTAGGTACAATCAATATAGAACAGAAATACCCTTTTAACCCCTTTCTAATCAGTTTGTATGCTTTCATAGATGAAATCAGATATGGGGGAGGTACTACTCCTACTCCGTTAAACACAAATTTAGGCAAACCAGGTGGACGGAAAACTACTTGTTTCGTTACACAGTCTATGGTAGCATGATACTTCGTTAACCAGTCCATCCCCAATATTACATCAAAATGGTCAATGTTCAGAGGCAGTAAATCAATATACAGATGCATATCCCTAACAATAATTTCACATACAGGGTACATATAAGCACAAGTCACAGATCCCCCAACAGGTGAAGATACAGCTAACAGATAGTTCATGGGTTCTAATGGTCTATTCAACTTTCGCGAAAAAGCATGCGAAACATATAAATGTGTAGACCCCGAATCAATCAAAACATACGCATTTTGAGCATAAATTGAGAGTATACCTGACATGACAGTCTCGGCATTTTGTATGTCTCCTGATACGAGTGCGAACACTCGGCCTTGCCTCATGGGCTCTTTTCCAGTAGCGTTGGGGTTGGGTTTTGGTGGAGCAGTTGATGCTGTGCCGCTGGCTGCAGCTTTACTATTGCCCTGAGGAGCAGAGGGGCAATCTTTTACCATGTGGCCGACCTTGCCATACCTGTAACAAGCACCAGATAATTTATAACAAACCCCCTTGTGTTTCTTACCACATTCAGAACAGGGCGGTATGGAACCACTTCCCTGACCGGAACTGGTTGTTGACCCCGAGTTTTGCTTTTTGTTCAGTGGGTTGTTTCTGCCTTTCTTAAATTTAAAACCCTGTTTCTTCCCGCGCCACTCAGTTGCGGGTGTTTCAGTCTATTTCAAAGCTTCGATATTTGTTTCGGCCATAATGGCTCGGTCAAGGACATCCACATACTTCAATAGTTTCAAAACATTGATCCTATCAAGGATTTCAACATTAAGGCCGCCTTCAAACTTCCTGGCCTTTTTGTAATCTGTATCAACCATGTGTGGTGCATAACGGGCAAGTTCTGTAAATTCAGATTCATACTCAGCTACTGACATGGTACCCTGCTTCAGTTGTTCAAATTCAGTCACTTTTCTGTCCCTGACACACTGTGGGAAGTATTTCTCGAAGAAGGCTCCCTTAAACTGAGCCCAATCCATAGCAGTATTGGTGTCACGGACCAGCATCCACCACCTTCTAGCTTTTTCTTGTAAGGTGAAGGTAGCTAGCAACACTTTATGTGCTTCAGAGCACGGAAACACTTCAAACAATTTTTCTGTTTCAAGAACCCAAGCCTCAGCCTTTAAGGGTTCAAGGCCTCCCTGAAAGGATGGCGGTTTCATCTTACTAAATTTCTGTGTCAAAGCTATGATATCATCACTAACAGGTGGCTCTGGTTGTACTGGAGGAGGTGGGGGCTGTGGGTTCTGTTGTTGCTCTAGTCTTTGAGTTAGTAATTCCACCATTCTCTCCAACCTCGCCATTCTAGCCTCAGAGGATTCAGTTTCATTAGCAGTGCTTGCATTATCCATTTCACTATATGCAACATAGTAATAATAAACATAGGAAGTCGCATACTTTAAACATTTAAACATAAGGAGTTATATGTTTCAACACATTAACACATATTCATGTCATGTCCACACACACTTTTTCATGGTCATGTGATGCCCTAATTGCTTTTCTAGGACACCCTATAGCTCATTTGGACACGTGTGCGCGGTATAACTTGTGATTAAATATCGCTCTGACAGCACTCTGTCACGACCCAAACCCGCCCCTATGGGTTTAACACCGTAACCGGCCAGTAATCCGAGATTACCGAAGGCCTGCCTAACAGTCAAACAATAATACAGAGTACAGGGGCATGGCGGAAGCCAAAACAGTAAATAGACAATGTCTAATGAGCTGTGACAGTCTGTATGCCAAAAGACTTTTCATATATATGCACATTCAGGACAAAAGAGTACATACATACATCATATACAGATATTCAGGTTAGGGGACCGGATCCCCACCATAACAGTACAGTACGATGTCATTCAGTCTATACAGTAATTACAAAACAGATGCAAAAAGGGGGAAACTAAAACACCCCAAAAGCCCTAGCTTGATAGGCTCGGAACCTCGCAGTGAGGCACAATGGTTGGCTTTGACAAAAGGGAGTCTAACCTACGCTCCTAGCTCCGGTCTGGTGCTTGTACACCTATATATATATATGAGCAGTGAGCTAAAGCCCAGTGAATAACATAATGCGTAAAAAGGTTAAGAATGAATGTCCTTTCAGTATTGAAAACAGTCAATTGATTCATTATATCAGTCATTCAGTCATAACAGTCATATGTGGTACATCCAATAGCAGAACAGTACAGTAAACAGTAGGTCTTGAAAGACCGAACAGTCAATGATGGCCATTAGTAATGGTTCCAAACATAGGAACCGATAGAGATCTCTGTAACAGTAGCAGTAACAGTAACAGTAGTTGCTAAGGATGCCACAATACAGTTCAGAATAGAGGACAACATTTATTCAGTTAACAGTACACAGTTCAATTAATCATTCAGAAAATATTCATTTTCAAACATATCTTTACACATTGTTACTCACAGAGTTCTGGGCTACAGATAAGCTAGAGCGCGTCTCCGAATGCCAACCCTACACAGTTACAGAGTGAACACACACTAAGCTACACAGTTGGGAAAATAATAACTTAATCCCTATCTTGACTCGGTGTGGTTCTACATCAATATCCTGATTAAGATGCCTTAAACTAGGCCTAAGAATGCCTAGAATGAAATGAGGATGCAAAGATGCACTTGGAAAACATTTTCAGAGTTTTTAGAAAACAGGGGTCTCGCTCGAGCGTGGGATTCCCCGCTCGAGCGTAAACTTTCCCGCTCGAGTGTACTGAAAAAGTATTGGATGTGTGAAAATCACGCTCGATTGGGCGCTCGATACCCGCTCGAGCGTGTGAAACAAGTCTTCGCTCGAGCATTCAATACCCCGCTCGAGCGGACTGTAAAACAGTGCAAAGTGCTGGGTGCACGAATTTCACGCTCGAGCGCCAGACACTCCGTTCGAGCGTGAGTCCAAAATCTAGAATTTTCAGATTTGAACCTCAAGCTCAAAAACAAGTTTTAATGTACTAAATTCGATCCTTTTGGGCTAATTTTCTGAAAAACACTTCAAAACTCATAATATAACATGTTTCAAAGGTCAATTTGAGAAATCAAAGCCCAAAGGTAGTTCAATTAAACTCAATTTCAAACCAATTTTTATGAACAAGACTAATATGGAACATGCAAGAATTTAAACACTTCAAAGCTTCAAATGCTAGCTTAACTGAGCCAATTCTTTTCAAAACAAGATAAATTCATGGCCCTTAGCAAAAATATGAACATGCATGTGACCATTTTCCATGAAAACAACTTTAAACTCCTCAATATAGGCATGCATGCATGAAGTGAGCTTCAATTCAACATATAGAATCAATTATAGACTTAGATCACTAAGGACATGAGAACCATGCATGAATCAATTCAAAAACAAGTTCAAGAAGGTGGATGTTCTACCTTAAGTCTTGTATTCAAGGTCTAGGAGCTCAATTTGCAATCTATACTTCAATTCTTCAAGTTCTTCAAGTTAATTCACAAAATCAAGTTGAAATCACTCCTATTCTCTCACTCTCTCACTCTAGTCGGTTGTGGCCTCTAAAATGGCTGAGGGAGAAATGTTATGTGATCAAGTGCAAGGCTTAAATGTGTTAGGTAGTGGGCCACTAGGATGGCAATATGGTAAATAGGGCAACTTATGTAATTTAGCTCATTTTAATCTAATTTAATCATACCAAATCATAATTCAGATAAATATGCCATAAAATCACATAAATTACGATTAACACATATCACTAATTAATTTCAGATTCAGCCGCCGATAAGGCCTTCAATTTGCAGTTTAAACGTAAAACATGAACAGATAATTAAACAGTCAAACAGATAGACATGAATTTAAACTAGTACGCTTAATCAGTCAGTTCAGTGTTTCGGTCGATTCAATTACTTATCATAATCAGTCATAATTCAGCAGTAATCAGTAGGGTTATCAGGAATCAGTGGTGATGGTTATTACAGTCTCCCCTCCTTAAAAAGAGTTTGGTCCTACAAACTCGAATTACCTTCATTCTGGAAGACAGCAGGATTCAGTGGGAACAGTTCAGGATATCTCTTGGCCATGTCGTCTTCCCTTTCCCAAGTGGCATACACGCCACCATGGTTTTGCCAGTCAACTTTCACTAACGGGATCTCTTTGTTTCTCAACTTCTTGATCCGTCTGTTCACAATCTGTATAGGCCGTTCTTCATAAGTGTAGTCATCACTTAGCACTACACGGGTAGGCTCAATCACGTGGAAGGGATCCCGAAGGTATTCCCTCAACATTGAAATATGGAACACGTTGTGCATATGCTCCACTTCAGAAGGAAGCGCTACTTGATACGCCACCGGATTGATTTTCTCAATAATCTCATACGGTCTGACATATCTCGGCGCTAACTTACCCTTGACTCCAAAACGAGTCTGGCCTTTCATTGGTGTCACTTTCACAAAAATGTGATCACCTACTTCATACTCTCTGTCTCGTCTTCTAACATCCGCATAACTTTTCTGTTTGCTCTATGCGGTTTTCAGTCTCTGTTGTATCAGTTTCACTTTTTTTGTAGTTTCATAGACAATCTCGGGCCTAAGCAAAGGCCCATCTCCAACTTCTGCCCAGCAAATCGAAGATCTACATTTTCTGCCATACAATGCCTCGAAAGGCGCCATACTAATACTTGAATGGAAGTTATTGTTGTAGGCAAATTCAGCTAACGGTAGATGACTTTTCCAATTTTCCTGGAAATCAAGAACACATATCCGTAGTAAATCCTCTAGACTCTGGATGATTCTTTCTGACTGACCATCTGTCTGAGGATAGTATGCACTACTCAATCTCAGTTTAGTACCCAATGCTGTCTGTAAGCTTTGCCAAAATCTCGATGTAAACTTTGAATCCTTATCAGAAACAATGGACACAGGCACTCCATGCAATCTCACAATTTCCTCAATATAGAGTATAGCCAATTTGTCCGCATTATAAATTGTTTGGACAGGTAAGAAGTGAGTAGATTTAGTCAGTCTATCAACAATAACCCAAATTGAGTCATACCTTCACTGGAGCGAGGTAAACCAACAATAAAATCCATGGTAATATGTTCCCATTTCCACTCCGGTATCGGTAAGGGTTGCAGTAAGCCTGCGGGTTGTTGATGTTCGGCTTTGACTTGTTGGCAATGAAGACATTTTGATACAAAATCAGCAATTTCCTTCTTCATTCCCGGCCACCAGAAATCCAATTTCAAGTCTTGGTACATTTTCGTATTCCTTGGATGGATAGATAGACAATTTTGAATTGTGGCCCTCTTGTAGAACTCTTCTTTTCAGTTCAGAATCATTCGGTACACATAATCTTCCCTGGAATTTCAACACATTATTCTCAAATTTGAAATCCGACCTCGGTTTGGATTCTCGTTCATCGATGATCTTCTTCAAGAAGTCATCCTGTTGCTATTTTTCTTTAATTTCTTCAGTCAGTGCCAGTTGAGCAGAGATAGCAGCTATTGTTCCACCTTGTTCTTGCAAAACAATCTCAATTTCAGATTTTTCAAGGTCACAAAGCAACTCTTTCTGTCCGGTGAGTAAACAGGCTAAGTTTCTAATCGCTTTCTGACTCAGTGCATCAGTAACGGTGTTAGCTTTCCCCGGATGATACAAAATCTGTAGATCATAATCTTTTATCAGTTCTAACCATCTCCGCTGCCTCATGTTCAGTTCTTTCTGTGTGAGAAAGTATTTCAAACTCTTGTGGTCTGTATACACCTCACATGTTGCCCCATAAAGGTAGTGACGTCAGATTTTCAGTGCGAACACTACTGCAGCAAGTTCTAAATCATGGGTCGGGTAGTTCTTTTCATGCGGTCTCAGTTGTCGGGAAGCACAGGCAATAACTCTCCCATTCTGCATTAAAACACATCCCAAACCCTTATGACAGTCACAAGTCGAGTTTTCAACTCTTGGAATGCTGATTCCCTTTGGTTAGTCCAGTCAAATGATATCCTTTTTTTGTGTTAGTTGAGTCAATGGTAAGGCAATTTTGGAGAAGTCTTTGACAAATCTTCTATAATACCCGACTAATCCCAAAAGGTTTTGGACTTCTGTAACATTTGTTGGTCTAGGCCAATTTACTACTACCTCAACTTTCTGCGGATCAACTGAAATTCCATCCTTGCTAATAACATGTCCCAAAAACATAACATGATCAAGCGAAAATTCACATTTAGACAGTTTAGCATATAGTTTCTGTTCTCTAAGGTCTGTAAGGCAAGTCTCAGATAATGTTCATGTTCCTCTTTACTTTTAGAATAAATCAGAATGTCGTCTATAAATACAACAATAAAGTCATCGAGGAATAGTCTAAAAATTCTGTTCATAAGGTCCATAAATGCAGCAGGTGCATTGGTAACTCCAAAAGGCATAACTAGGAATTCGTAATGTCCATACCTCGTTCGAAAAGCAGTTTTGTCAATGTCCTCGGGTTTAACTTTCAGCTGATGATAACCGGATCTGAGATCAATCTTAGAGAACAATTGAGCACCCTGTAACTGATCAAATAAATCATCAATACGCGGCAACGGATATTTATTTTTCACAGTTACCATGTTCAATTTGCGGTAGTCAATACAAAGTCTTAGTGAGCCATCTTTCTTTTTCACAAACAAGACAGGCACGCCTCATGGTGAGGTACTGGGCTTGATGAACTTCTTATCTAATAGTTCTTGCAGTTGCACCTTCAATTCTTTCAGTTCAGTCGGAGCCATTCGGTAAGGAGCTTTAGATACTGGCTGTGTACCCGGGATTACATCAACGGTGAACTCAATCTCCCTATCAATCAAATTCCCTGGCAAATCATCTGGAAAAACATCTGGGAATTCTCTGACTATAGGAACATTGTTCACATCAGTATTATCATCAGTAGGTACAATCAATATAGAACAGAAATACCCTTTACACCCCTTTCTAATCAGTTTGTATGCTTTCATAGATGAAATCAGATATGGGGGAGGTACTACTCCTACTCCGTTAAACACAAATTTAGTCAAACCAGGTGGACGGAAAACTACTTGTTTCGTTACACAGTCTATGGTAGCATGATACTTCGTTAACCAGTCCATCCCCAATATTACATCAAAATGGTCAATGTTCAGAGGCAGTAAATCAATATACAGATGCATATCCCCAACAATAATTTCACATGCAAGGTACATATAAGCACAAGCTACAGATCCCCCAACAGGTGAAGATACAGCTAACAGATAGTTCATGGGTTCTAATGGTCTATTCAACTTTCGCGAAAAAGCATGCGAAACATATAAATGTGTAGACCCCTAATCAATCAAAACATACGCATTTTGAGCACAAATTGAGAGTATACCTGACACGACAGTCTCGGCATTTTGTACGTCTCCCGGTACGAGTGCGAACACTCGGCCTTGCCTCATGGGCTCTTTCCCAGTAGCTTTGGAGTTGGGTTTTGGTAGAGCAGTTGATGCTGTGCCGCTGGCTGCAGCTTTACGATTGCCCTGAGGAACAGAAGGGCAATCTTTTACCATGTGGCCGACCTTGCCACACCTGTAACAAGCACCAGATAATTTATAACAAACCCCCTTGTGTTTCTTACCACATTCAGAACAGGGCGGTATGGAACCACTTCCTTGACCGGAACTGTTTGTTGACCCCGAGTTTTGCTTTTTGTTCAGTGGGTTGTTTCTGCCTTTCTTAAATTTAAAACCTCGTTTCTTCCCGCGCCACTCAGTTGTGGGTGTTTCAGTCTATTTCGGTCAAGGACATCCACATACTTCAATAGTTTCAAAACATTGATCCTATCAAGGATTTCAACATTAAGGCCGCCTTCAAACTTCCTGGTCTTTTTGCAATCTGTATCAACCATGTATGGTGCATAACGGGCAAGTTCTGTAAATTTAGATTCATACTCAGCTACTGACATGGTACCTGTAGACACCCCATTTTTGACCGTCCTCAAGACTTGGACGTCACCGTTGGAACACTCAGTGATCATCCGTGCTTGTGTTCGTCTCGAGTTCCCGGAGGTCTCGGCTGCGCGCCTCGCCTCAGGATCTCTTGACTCAACTTTTCGGTGTCTGGTTTTGCACCGAACACTTGTGTTTCCGCCTTGAAAGGTAGGGAATGGCTTGTTGGCCATTCCCACAGCCCACCGGCTGTCCCCTCACATCACTGGCCGTTTATTGGTGCCACTGGCAGTGGTTTCTTAAAACCAATGGCCGGTCGGCACTATATTTTGCCGACTGGCACTTTGTTTTGGCCGGTGACCTTTTTTTGCTGGCCGGTGTGACCCTTTTGCACCCTTCAGACTTGGTGCATGCCAGCTGTGCCAGCTGGAATGCACCAACACTCCTCCCCGTGCATGAAGTGGCTGTTTTGAGCCTTTGCACCCCTTTTCCTTCTAGAAGGTTGAACCCTTTGGCCAAGCTTCCTTGGCCAGCTGTCCTAGCTTTCTCAAGAAGCCTTGACTCCTTTGCCCCCTTTGCCCCTTTCACTTAGCTTCTTTGAGAAGCTTAAACCATTTCCCTTTGCCTATATAAGGACCCCTCTTCTCCCTTTGTCAAGGGTTGGTGGTTTTGAAAGAAAAACCAGAGCTTATACATATATATATATATATATATATATGATATATACACTCTCTCTCTCTCTCTCTATATTTTACTCTCTCTCCTCCCTTGTGTGTGTTTTGTGGCCTAAAAGTGCATTTTTACCTTAGTTTTGCACTAAGACACACACTACCACGCCTTGCTTCGAGTTTGAGAGACATTGAGGGTTGATTCTTAAGGTTTTGGATTGATTTTGGTCAGAAAAGAGTGGCTGGACCAACTGTTCTTGAATTGTTCTTCAAGGGTGAGTTTCTTGTTTTATTTTCCCCAATCTTGCATTGGCTTTTGACCTATCTTGCATATTGATTTGAGCTTTGTGTATAACTAAAAAAAGTTTTATATTTTCATGCTTAAGAACTTTCATTAAGGGTGTTTTGGCATTGGGGGTCGAAATCCCCCTCTTAGGTCTCTTTTGGCCCCTTTTGGTGTCTTTTTCTTTAAGCCTTATTTGCTTTGTTGTATTAGCCTTCTCACCACTGAAATCCAGTGGATTTTCAGTGGTGAAGAAGATGGTTTGAAGTCTTGTATAGGGGAGGGACACCCCTCTCCCTTTGTGTCTCATTTGTGCATGTTTTGGGCTCATAAGGGTAGCATATATGCTTGGTTGTTTTTGGCTCTATATCAGATGTTTTTGGTGCTATTTAGGTCACATGTTATCTCTCTTTTTGGTCGGATTGGTGGCCCTTTGCATGCTTAACATACTTGCTTTGTATTCCCTTGTTTGTGCCTAGAAATGCATCATGACTTTTGACTACCATGCTCTCATATTTTGGCTTCACTTTGTGAAGTTCTTGACCATATTTTGTCATGCATGAGGTCTGTTGGCCACTGATTTGGTCTTGTTTAGCATGCTTGATATAGTTGCTTTGCATTTTGGATCATGAGCCTTGAGTGTGTGGATCATTAACATGCCTAGCTTGGCCTATTATCATCATTTGGCATTAGTTGAGATCATATTCCAGTCCATATAATGTAGTCTTACATTGTCCTTTGTGTCTCTTTCAATGCCTTGAAGTGTTGTGTTTTCACGCCTTGACATGTGCATTGTGTATGCCTATGTGTTTGGGTCATTTTAGGGCTGCCATACCAGCGGGTTTTGGAGCTATTTTGCATGCTAAAATTCTGTTTTTGGGTTGTATAGTTCATGCCATGCTTGTTTGGGTTAGTGGTAGTGGAGTGCCCTGTTGTTATGCCTTAGCCTTGGGCCCCTTTTGACTTGCATGCTTGTAGTGCATTTTGTCCATCACTTGAGACATTTTTGGCCACTGTTTTGGGGGGTGTTTGAGGCCTCCCATTTTAGTCCAAGTCCCTTCTCGGACATGGTTGTATGCGTGACTTGTTGCCTCTAATCGCATGCTTGCATTGTACCATATTAGCATTGCATGATGAGTTGCATTGTAGCATTGCATGTTAGGAACATTGCATGCTTGCCATGATATGTTGCATTACATTTGGCATGCTTTGCATTTTAGTGATATGTTGCATTTTCGAGCCATGTTTGCATAACATGCATTGCATTGCTTGGTTTGGGATGTCAAACCAAGTGTGAGGGGGGAGAAGTGTTCATACTACAAGTGATGTAACGCGTCTCAACTCTCGGTCACCGAGGCCCTTGACTTTGGCATGATAGGGTTTTGGTATTCATTTATATGTTGCATGCATTTTCATTGAATTGCAACCTTGGCTTCTTAGGCCATCACGCATCAAAATGCATGATTGATGGCTTGAGGGTCGAGGGTCATGCTCCCTTGAGTCCCTTGCATGATAGGGAGTGTGCCCGCGCATACATTTGCTTGAAATTCCATGCCATACACTGTCTGTCCTTGTTGCTGTCAAAAACCAGTTTCTGCAGGGAGTTTTTGCCAACCGGCACTGTAGAGTGCCGACCGGCCATGGATTGGTGGCCGATAATATGAAACCCCAGCCGATGGATAAGTTCCATGGCCGGTGGGTATTCCCTTCAGCCGATGGTGTCCTACAGGGTTCAGGGAACCTGTCCCAGGATTTTGGCAGTTTTCAGAGAAGCAGGGCAGTGTAAACAGAGGCAGTAGTGGTATGGTACGGGCTTTCGGGGCAAGATAAATCCGAGCATGCATCACTCACGCATCCCGAGGCAGGGGCTGCGGCCATCTTCTCTTTGCATTTAATTTGTTAATTAGATTAAAAATTTTGTAATAATTAATTTAGTATTATTTATTCGAACTTTAATATTTATTTGGACCCTCCGAGTGAGGGCAATTGTGTAATAAGTGTGGGTGCGTGTGTGCATGTCTTCCAACCCCCACTTCCCCTTTTATTTACCCGCTTATGATGGTAGACTAGGACATATTTAAATTAGCATACCTTATGCTATGCATGCGTGCATCCACAAATTTGTCTTATATGCATCGGGCTCGGTGCATCACTCTAACTGCATTTGTATTTTAATTTCAAATTGAATACGTGTTAGTTGTAGCATTTCACATGTCATTGTAGATTAGCCGAGCCTATCTTAGTTACATTTTGCATGTGTTGCATTAGCCATCTTAACATGAACTAGGATCATGCATATGATTACTAACTAGTTTCTGTTTTGGCTTGGAGTACTCTGTAAGTTCTTTTGCTTTAGCATCCTTGCATGCATGTGAGTGTTGCCATGATAACATGATTACCATGAGGCTAGCTGCTTATGTGATATAATTGCTTGAATGCCTGTGGGTGAAGGTTGGATTGTCTGAGTTGGAATAGCTCATTGAAATCCGTGTTCCAGCCTACTTGCGAGTAGCAAATTCCAAAACATTTTTAAAAAACAAACGGATATGCAATGCTTATTTCCAAATTAGGCGATCTAGTCTATACTTTTGTGCTGTGCGCATAACATAGTAATTCTAGGCTAATAATCGGGATAAGAACACATAACGTTTTCAAAAAACGGATATCACGGTTAGTAGAGGCCGATCTTCGGGTCGGGCGAGAAGGGGTGCTCATAGCTGACCTTCCCCAATCGTACCCAAGCTCCAAAGCCGAGGCAACTTTGGTGATGACGAACACGTGGCCTTTGGCACCGAGTCAGGGTTTCCTAAATCCCCCCTTAAAAAATATTTAGGTGGCGACTCTGTATCTGGCAAAGCAGTCCATGTTTGCACTTCTTTTCTAAAAATCTGTTTTCTCAAAACAATTTGCTGGATTTGGACTCTTTGGTTCAGATTAAGAACCGTGACACAAATTGAGTCCGAACTGTAGCACGAGGGCCTCACGCGGGCGCGTCTACAGTACCCTGCTTCAGTTGTTCAAATTCAGTCACTTTTCTGTCCCTGACACACTGTGGGAAATATTTCTCGAAGAAGGCTCCCTTAAACTGAGCCCAATCCATAGCAGTATTGGTGTCACGGACCAGTATCCACCACTTTCTAGCTTTTTCTTGTAAGGTGAAGGTAGCTAGCAACACTTTATGTGCTTCAGAGCACGGAAACACTTCAAACAATTTTTCTGTTTCAAGAACCCAAGCCTCAGCCTTTAAGGGTTCAAGGCCTCCCTGAAAGGATGGCGGTTTCATCTTACTAAATTTCTGTGTCAAAGCTATGATATCATCACTAACAGGTGGCTCTGGTTGTACTGGAGGAGGTGGGGGCTGTGGGTTCTGTTGTTGCTCTAGTCTTTGAGTTAGTAATTCCACCATTCTCTCCAACCTCGCCATTCTAGCCTCAGAGGATTCAGTTTCATTAGCAGTGCTTGCATTATCCATTTCACTATATGCAACATAGTAATAATAAACATAGGAAGTTGCATACTTTAAACATTTAAACATAAGCAGTTATATATTTCAACACATTAACACATATTCATGTCATGTCCACACACATTTTTTCATGGTCATGTGATGCCTTAATTGCTTTTCTAGGACACCCTATAGCTCATTTGGACACGTGTGTGTGGTATAACTCGTGGTTAAGTATCGCTCTGACACCACTCTGCCACGACCCAAACCCGCCCCTATGGGTTTAGCACCGTAACCGGCCAGTAATCCGAGATTACCGAAGGCCTGCTTAACAGTCAAACAATAATACAGAGTACAGGGGCATGGCGGAAGCCAAAACAGTAAATAGACAATGTCCAATGAGCTGTAACAGTCTGTATGCCAAAAGACTTTTCATATATATGCACATTCAGGACAAAAGAGTACATACATACATCATAGACAGATATTCAGGTTAGGGACCAGATCTCCACCATAACAGTACAGTACGATGTCATTCAGTCTATACAGTAATTACAAAACAGATGCAAAAAGGAAGAAACTAAAACACCCCAAAAGCCCTAGCTTGACAGGCTCGGAACCTCGCAGTGAGGCATAATGGTTGGCTTTGACAAAAGGGAGTCTAACCTACGCTCCTAGCTCCGGTCTGGTGCTTGTACACCTACATATATATATGAGCAGTGAGCTAAAGCTTAGTGAATAACATAATGCGTAAAGAGGTTAAGAATGAATGTCCTTTTAGTATTTAAAACAGTTAATTGATTCATTATATTAGTCATTTAGTCATAACAGTCATATGTGGTACATCCAATAGCAGAACAGTACAGTAAACAGTAGGTCTTGAAAGACCGAACAGTCAATGATGGCCATCAGTAATGGTTCCAAACATGGGAACCGACAGAGATCTCTGTGACAGTAGCAGTAACAGTAACAGTAGTTGCTAAGGTTACCACAATACAGTTCAGAATAGAGGACAACATTCATTCAGTTAAAAGTAAACAGTTCAATTAATCATTCAGAAAATATTCATTTTCAAACATAGCTTTACAACATTGTTACTCACAGAGTTCTGGGCTACAGATAAGCTAGAGCGCGTCTCCGAATGCCAACCCTACACAGTTAGAGAGTGAACACACACTAAGCTACACAGTTGGGAAAATAATAACTTAATCCCTATCTTGACTCGGTGTGGCTCTACATCAATATCCTCATTAAGATGCCTTAAACTAGGCCTAAGAATGCCTAGAATGAAATGAGGATGCAAAGATGCACTTGGAAAATATTTTCAAAGTTTTCAGAAAACAGGGGTCTCGCTCGAGCATGGGATTCCCCGCTCTAGCAGACATGCAAACAAAAGACTTCGCTCGAGCGTAAACTTTCCCGCTCGAGCGTATTGAAAAAGTTCTGGATGTGTGAAAATCACCCTCGATTGTGCGCTCGATACCCGCTCGAGCGTGTGAAACAAGTCTTCGCTCGAGCGTCCAACACCCCGCTCGAGCGGACTGTAAAACAGTGCAAAGTGCTGGGTGCACGAATTTCACGCTCAAGCGCCAAACACTCCGCTCGAGCGTAAGTCCAAAATCTGGAATTTCCAGATTTGAACCTCAAGCTGAAAAACAAGTTTTAATGTATTAAATTCGATCCTTTTGGGCTAATTTTCTGGAAAACACTTCAAAACTCATAATATAACATGTTTCAAAGGTCAATTTGAGAAATCAAAGCCCAAAGGTAGTTCAACTAAACTCAATTTCAAACCAATTTTCATGAACAAGACTAATATGGAACATGGAAGAATTTAAACACTTCAAAGCTTCAAATACTAGCTCAACTGAGCCAAATCTTTTCAAAACAAGATAAATTCATGGCCCTTAGCAAAAATATGAACATGCATGTGACCATTTTCCATGAAAACAATTTTAAACTCCTCAATATAGGCATGCATGCATGAAGTGAGCTTCAATTCAACATATAGAATCAATTCTAGAATTAGATCACTAAGGACACAAGAACTATGCATGAATCAATTCAAAAACAAGTTCAAGAAGGTGGATGTTCTACCTTAAGTCTTGTATTCAAGGTCTAGGAGCTCAATTTGCAATCTATACTTCAATTCTTCAAGTTCTTCAAGTCAATTCACAAAATCAAGTTAAAATCACTCCTATTCTCTCACTCTCTCACTCTAGTCGGTTGTGGCCTCTAAAATGGCTAAGGGAGAAATGTTATGTGATCAAGTGCAAGGCTCAAATGTGTTAGGTAGTGGGCCACTAGGATGGTAATATGGTAAATAGGGCAACTTATGTAATTTAGCTCATTTTAATTTAATTTAATCATACCAAATCACAATTTAGATAAATATGCCATAAAATCACATAAATTACGATTAACACATATCACTAATCAATTTTAGATTCGTCCGCCGATAAGGCCTTTAATTTGCAGTTTAAACATAAAACATGAACAGATAATTAAACAGTCAAACATATACACATGAATTTAAACTAGTACGTTCAATCAGTCAGTTCAGTGTTTCAATCGATTCAATTACTTATCATAATCAGTCACAGTTCAACAGTAATCAGTAGGGTTATCAAGAATCAGTGGTGAGGGTTATTACAGAAAACTGTCCGTGAGAGCCACACGGTGGTTCGGGGGCTGTTATGAAATTTCGCCCCCGGAAAGCTCTTTTCGAATAAGTTTAAGGTGTATTCGGCTCTGGCTCTCTACTTACGGGTCCAAATTACATTCCGTCAGTTGTCACAGGTCCTATTTGTCATGGAGAAGTTGTCCGTGAGAGTCACACAGTGGGTCGGGGGTCGTTTTGAATTTTTGCCCCCGAAAGGCCTTTTTCGACTAGGTTTTAGGTGTACTTGGCTCTAACTCCCAATCTACGAGTCCGAATTACATTCCGTCAGTTGTCACAAGTCCTATTTGTCAATAGGAAACTTTCTATGAGAGCGGCACGTTGGTTTGGTGGCTATTTTGAATTTTCACCCCCGGAACGCCCTATTTCGACTAAGTTTAGGACGTATTCGGCTCTAACTGCCAATCTATGGGTCCGGATTACATTCTGCCAATTGTCATAAGTCTTATTTTTCTTGGGGAAGCTGTTTGTGAGAGCCACATGGTGGTTCGGGGGCTATTTTGAATTTTCGCCCCCGAAAGTCCATTTTCGACTAAGTTTTGGGCGTATTCGGCTCTAACTCCCAATCTACGGGTCCGAATTACATTCCGTCAGTTGTAACATGTCCTATTTGTCAAGGGAAAACTGTCCATGAGAGCGATACGATGGTTCGATGGCTGTTTTGAATTTTCACCCCCGGAACGCCCTATTTCAACTAAATTTAGCACGTATTCGACTCTAACTCCCAATCTACAGGTCTGGATTATATTCCATCAATTGTCACAAGTCCTATTTGTCATGGGGAAGCAGTTCGTGAGGGCCACATGGTGATTTGGGGGCTGTTTTGAATTTTTGCCCCGAAAATCCTTTTTCGACTAAGATTTTGGCGTATTCGGCTCTAACTCCCAACCTACGGGTCCTAATTACATTCTATCTGTTGTCACAAGTCGTAATTGTCATGGGGAAGCAGTCCGTGAGAGCCACATGGTGGTTCGGGGCTGTTTTGAATTTTTGCACCCAAAATGCCCATTTTCGACTAAGGTTAGGGTGTATTCGGCTCTAACTCCTAACCTATGGGTCCGAATTACATTCCGTTAGTTGTCACAAGTCCTATTTGTTATGGAAAAATAGTCCGTGAGAGCCACATAGTAGTTTAGGAGTTGTTTTGAATTTTCACCACCAAAACGCCCTTTTTCGACTAAGTTTAGTGCGTATTCGGTTCTAACTCCCAACCTACGGATCCGAATTACATTCTGTCAATTGTCACAAGTCCTATTTGTCATGGGAAAGCTATTTGTGAGATTCACGCCGTGGTTCGGGGCTGTTTTGAATTTTCGCCCTTGAAACACTTTTTTTCGAGTAAGTTTAAGGCGTATTTGGCTCTAACTCCCAACCACAGGTTCGGATTACATTCCATCAGTTGTCACGAGTCCTATTTTTCTTGGGGAAACTGTCCATGAAAGCCACATGATAGTTCGGGGACTATTTTGAATTTTTGCTCCCGAAATGCCCTTTTTCAAGTAAATTTAAGGCGTATTCGGCTCTAACTCTCAACCTACGGGTCCGGATTACATTCTGTCAGTTATCACAAGTCCTATTTGTCATAAAGAAGCTATCCATATGACCCACACGGTGGTTCGAGGGTTGTTTTGAATTTTCACCCTGAAACGTCCTTTTTTGACTAAGTTTTGGGTGTATTCGGCTCTAGCTCCCAACCTACGGGTCCGAATTACATTCCGTCAGTTGTCACAAGTCCTATTTGTCAAGGGGAAACTGTCTATGAGAGCGACACGGTGGTTCGGTGGCTGTTTTGAATTTTCGCCCCCGGAACGCCCTATTTCGACTAAGTTTAGGGTGTATTCGGCTCTAACTTCCAATCTACGGGTCCGGATTGCATTCTGTCAATTTTCACCAGTCCTATTTGTCATGGAGAAGCTGTCCGTGTGAGCCACACGGTGGTTTTGGGGCTGTTATGATTTTTCACCCTTGGAAAGCTCTTTTCGAATAAGTTTAATGGCGTATTCGGCTCTAACTCCTTACCTACGGGTCCGGATTATATTTTTTCAGTTATCACAAGTCCTATTTGTCATGGGGAAACTATCTGTGAGAGCCACACAGTGGTTCAGGGGTTGTTATGAATTTTCTCTGCCGGAAAGCTCTTTTCTAGTAAGTTTAAGGCGTATTCAGCTCTAACTCCCAATCTGCGGGTCCAAATTACATTCCGTCAATTGTCACAGGTCCTATTTTTCATGAAGAAGTTGTCCGTGAGAGTCACATGGTGGTGCGGGGGCTGTTTTAAATTTTCGCCCCCAAAAGTCCTTTTTCGACTAGTTATGGGCTTATTCGGCTCTAACTCCCAATCTACATTGTGATATGGTAAAAATTTCTGTCATAACTCAAGCTAATGAAAGACTAGGTAAGACTTTTGAGGATGGCCATAAAATATGACAATTTTGGTGAAGTAGGATAATAAAGAAAATACAAACGTAATTTTTATATATATATATATATATATATATATTTATATATATATATAAATGCAGACATAATGATGTATCTTATTTGCATGATTTAATAAAAATTAAAATGTCTATCAATTTAGTTTATAATTATAAAAATAACATTATTTCATCAATTTTTCCTTTAATATCATTTTTCTTTTAATAATGGAGCATCAATCTCCTTGTATTGTCTTTCAATTGTTAGATGACACTTTTGCACTATATTTGGCAAAATTTATGAGAAGAATGATACAAGACATGGCCAAATAAGTGACCAAACTGATGAGAATAGATATTAATTATATTTAAGCTGATAAGAATACATACACAGATAATCTCAATCTCAGAACACAAAATTTAAACTGATGAGAATACACAGTGAACATATAAACAGAGAATACACAAATAATCTGATTGAGATTATATTTAAACTGATGAGAATACATACACAGATTATCTGTGTATGTATCAGTTTAGATTACCCAATCTCATAATATATATTAATTAAATTTAAACTGAATCTTCGCCACTACATCTAAACTAATTACCTATTCAGTTTAATCCATTTAAATGTTGAGTTGCTAGGCTTAGTGTAAACCCAATCTGTAAATTGAAGATTCAGTTTACAGTTTAACTATAAACCTCATCTTCAGTTTAAATGTGAACTCAATCTCAAAATACATACACAGATAATATCAATCTCGGAATACATACACAGATCAGATAATCTGTGTATGTAAATTTCATACACAGATTTATATAAATAATGACGAGTAGAATACATGAGAGAGAAAATTTTAATGAAAATAATCAGAATACATGAGATTAGATAGACAATCAGTGGATTAGGGCTTTGAAATTAATGAGAGAGAAAGGAAAAATAGGGGGAAAGGTATCAACCCCTAAAATCAAACCCATTTACAACATCAAACCTATAAAACTCTAGTAATGAAACCACTTCAAACAAACCCATCTCAGAAATTAAGAAAAAATTAACCGGAATGGGTAGAATAAAAACCCTAGAGCAAGAGTTCACAGTTGGGGAAATAGGAGAAGGGGTAGACAGAGAGAGAGAGAGAGAGAGACTGAGACAGAGAGCGACAGAGCAAGAGAGTGAAAGGGAGCGAACCTCTTAGCGGCGGTGGTTGTGGTGATTTGCGCCGTACAGGGAATGACGGTGCTGAGGTTGCGAGGTTGTGAGGTTTGCTGGTGATTTGCGCGGCGGAACGACAAAGCAAGAGATGTTCTGTGGCTGTGTGTATACAAAGAGAGGCAAAATGTGTGAGATAGGCTTGGAAATAAATCTAAAACATTTACAACTTTAGCGACTAATGTTTTTGTTAGTCACCAAAACTGAATCATTGGCAACCAAACTTGTGTGGTCGTTTAATGTCTTCTTGAATATGATCTGCTGCCAATTGGCGACTAACGATTATTTTGTCGGCAAAAGGTATAACACACCGACTAAAAAACAATTTAGTAGCCTAAAATATATACTGTCGGTGACTAAACGTTTTTTAGTAGCCTAAGATGGAATATTTAGTGACAAAAATATTGTTTGGTCGCCAATAAGCTATATTTCTCGATTAAAAAATTTAATAGGTATATTATTTGGCGACCAAAAATTGTTTTCGTCGGCAATTGTTCAATAATTAGCGACTAAATAATAATTTAGTAGCCAATTGTGCCATTATTAGCGACTAAATTTATGTTTGTCGCTGATAAGCAATATACACTGACTAAAAAATTGTAGTAGCTAAATCTTTTTATTTTTGCCGACTAATAAAATATTTGGTCGCTAATTCCACCACTTTTGGCAACTAAAAATTGTTTAGTTGCCAAATTTAGTCACAAAAAATGTCTTTTCCTGTAGTATCTCTCTCTGTGGGAACCGGTGACTGGTGATTAGAACTGAAAGAAGTTGGTGGAACTGAAAGAAGCAGCTCTTTCTATGGCGACCGGTGATCGGAATTGAAAGAAGTTGATCAAAACTGAAGGTAATGCAAAATATATATATATATATATATGGATTTCGTTCTTTTTAATTTTCACCTGTTCCCTTTATGTTGATATCTGAAGGGTTGTTCCCTCTATTGGGGCTATTGATTTTGAAGCATTGATATAGGTGAACTTTTATTCAGTTCATCTGTATGTGTCATTGATTTTTTAGAATAAAGAAGGGGAAAACCAAATTGTTTTGCTTCATGGGTGTTATGAAGAATTTGAACTACAATTGTTTTGCTTCGTTGATTTTTTAGAAGAAAGAAGGGGAAAAACAAATATGTTTTGAACTAGTTTTCTCTTCATCTCAATTCTTGAAATTAATTTGTATTTTCTATTAGATTGTGAAGGTGCATATTTTGAATGACTAGTGATTATACTTGATTTTGTTTAGAAAGAAAGATGTTTGCTTAATAGTAGGAAAATTTTCACTGGAAGTTTTGTTTGAAGGCATGGTTCAGCAAACATATTTTGACTGTTTTTTTTAAAGAACGCAAACCGCCTGCAACCGCTTGCACATCCACGAACTCTACCCACATAAATTGCTATTTGTACTGCGGGCGGTTGCAGATTCAATTTTTCTCAAACCGTACACATGCGGACGGATCCAAACCGTCTAAAACCGAACCGTGAACACCCCTAGTATACGTCATATATATACAAGTAATATGACAAAAACTCTTATCATTTCTCTGTGATTGCAAGGATCACATGGACCTCTCGTAGATTTAATCAAATTTCAAGGATCTTCCCTAAAATTTTAATAATTATTTTGATCTTCCTTACTTTTAAAAATAGTAGTGGAGTTCACACGCTATTCTCACTAATTTCTGGTCTGCCTGTGAGTCAATTTTGGGCAGCATAGAATTACTCTAATTAATATGATCAGTTAATTGTCTACTAATTGTCCTGTATAAACTTCTGCATACTGAGTCTTCACGTGGGGCAAGAGTGACCGTGACAAATATTGTTTATTAGCAGCCATTTTGAAAAATCATTTTGCTTGACTCTGATTAAATATTACTATTTGACTAAGAATATGATTTATGGTGACCCGTGTCATTGATTTCAAAGTAGATTATACTTGGTTTGAAGTTTTTTAATCATTTTATGATGAAAATCTTAATTTAGATTAAGTTATTTCATCATTTTGAGAGAAAATAATATTGAATATGTGAAACAAAATGGCCTTATCCCAAGTTAAACTTGAAATAATTTTATTCTAAGATAAAATAATCTTATAACACTCTTTATCTGCAAAAACATAAGCCAAAGTTTCAGTTTGCCTCAGAAGTTGAAATGTGAACACACAATAATAGATTGAGGATTATGGCATTGATCATATATTATGGATATTTTTAAACAAAATACTGATGTCTTATTTATATTCATTTATTGGAAATTAAAAAGTCCTTGATTATGTTTCATAATCGTAAAAATTGTTATTTATGTGAAAGCAAACAAAATTTCACTTCTATATATTGCCTTTCCTCTCAAAATATTCAAGATCCAAACTAGAGTTTATGGGTTCATTACAGCTTGCACGGAAATCACTAACACAATCTTTGGATTTTAAATTTGTAAGACAAAAAAAGGAAAAAAAAAAAAAAAAAGGGTTAGAATCTCTTTACAAAGCGTTTCACAAATTCATAATGCAAATATAGTGTGTTGAGTCATCAATTTTTATTTTATTTTTAGGGTAAATTACACTTATCTTTCTTGAGGTTTCTGATAATTATAGGAACCTCTCACGTGGTTTCAATAATTACAGAAACCTCCATTACTTTTGAAATTATTATTAAGATTTCCCCACCATTAATTTTTTGTTAATTTATTTAACAGAATATGATGATATCATATTGATGTCATGTACTATGAGTAAAAAATTCAAAGATTGTCCTTATATATTCAAATAGGGATGGGCGTGGGTCGGTTGCGGCCACGGAACTTCTAATCCGTCATCCGTCCTTCAAATTGACGGATTGGAGAAAATTAATCCGCATCCGTCCGCCAATCCAGCAGATGTGGATTGAGCGGATTAGCGGATGGATGCGAATCGGTTTGGCGGTTTAAAATTTTATAAATTTTTAACATAAAAAAAAAGGTATTATAATCAATGACTTAAAAAAGTATTACAATCACTGTATGCCTCATCCACATATTACAATCACAACATGCCTCATCCATATAAAGAATTATAATTTGTTATTCTTAAAATATAAAATAATTCAAACTACCAAAACCATGAACATAGCAGTAGTAGAAACTGTATGTCTATGCATTGTTACATCTATATCTGTTTTTGAAAATAAAAATCAACCAACATATATCATATTTTTTATTTATTATTTTTAGTGTTAGATTTAAAAACCAAAAAATATAGATAAATAATACATTTTTTTCAATTCAAAAAATATATTCTTGTTGAACACTCATTTTTAACAGAATATATTCAACAGAAAATTTAAACTCTTTTTTAATTAAAAATACAAATATAATATCTAAACAAATTGAAAACACAAAGTTTTACAAATTACTAAGGGTGTTTATGGTTTGGCGGTTCGGTTGTGGCCAAATGAACCTTAAATCCGTCATCCGTCCAAAACTAAGCAGATTGGAAAAAATCAATACGCAACCGTCCGCTCGCTATCATGCATATGTCCAAAATGCGGCGGATCAGTTCTGTTCGGTCAGTTTGGACAGATCGGGATATCCGCTGCTCACCCCTTATCAAATAATAAATTTCACTCATCTCTCTTGAGGTTTTACAAAAAATTAATAAAGACACATACATTATTTTAATAATGTTGAATAAAATTATTAAATTCTATACAATATTTAAAAAAATTCTAAATTGTTAAGACAAGCACATATATAATAAAATAACCAAACATTACCTTATCTAAATAAAATAAAATAAAAAAAAGGCAATAAATTGATCACCATCAAACCTTATACTAGATTAAATATAATCCTTTATTTGAAAATTACGAAATAAAATATAAAAGATGTTTTATTTTTTAAAAAGACCACCAATTTCATTAATAATTATTTTGATTAATTAGAGTTTGAATAAAAATTTAAAAATACATATAGGTATTTGATTTTTTTTCCCCGTATGAAAAATACATATTTGGAGAAATTATCTCTCTCTTTCCATTTCCTATCTTTTATTTCTTTCATTTTTCTTTCTATTTGTTTTCTCATTCATCTTTTCATAGTGTCACTGCAGCTAATAGTAACACCATATAATTTAGGGAAATTAGAGAAACATCCCTCTCCAACTTTGTGTAGTAGGAGAGGTCCAAGTTTTTTTTTTATTATTAGCTAAGGTCTCTCAACTTTTTCACAGTGAAAATTTGACTCAGAGAAATTTCACCCGACTTAGAGAAATTTCGGCCTTGACTCAGACTCAGAGAAATTTCAAAATTTCTCGGAATCAGACAAAATTTCTTTGAGTTGAATTTTCTCTGTAAAAATGTTGAGGGACCTTAACTACTATGAAAATATTGTACATCTTTTATCTTATAAAATTTTAATATTAGGGACCTTAAAAAAAATTCCTATAATTTATTATTATTATTATTATTATTATTATTATTATTATTATTATTATTATTATTATTATTATTTGTTCTCTTTTCTATGCTTTTTCCTATATTTTTTCATCATTTTTAATGTTTCATCAATGTTAGCTAGCATCACCCAATACCATAGCAACTTCCGAAATATGAATTTCTTTTGTTTTGTAGACATATTTGTGTATTAATTTTTTTTTAAGAAAAACAAACATAATAATATTTCATATTTATAATAAAAGAATTGACTTATAAAAATTACCAAATGTTACCTCATAAATATTTATAAAACATTATCATTTTTATCTTTCATAATCCTATATATATTATTCTCAAATTTTAATTTTCATCTTTTGAATTGTTCAAATTCCAGTTGATGGATATTAAAAAAAAAAAGAGTCAATATTTCTCATCTTAATAATAATTTTTTTTAAAAAAATATAGAAAAGTGAAAAAAATCTAATCATGTTACAATAAATTAAAATTAGTTGATAGGGAGTGAAAGATAAAGAAATTATTTAAGAATAATAAACTATTTAAATTTGTCATTTCTTACATCTAATTAAAATAGAATTATACTTGAAGAAATAAATTATTTGAAAATTATAAAATACTCAAATAATTTGTTATTTATTACATCTAAAATCTATATCTCCATCTTTGTTTCTTTCATTTAAAATATTTTTATTAAAATAAATATCAAAATTAATTCAAATAAGAAACATGAATATTCTTTCTTAATTTCATTAATGGTTGATTTTTTTTTTTTTTTAAACTTATAGAAGTTCAAAAACTTATAGTAGTGGGAAAAAAAAATGGTGAGAAATAAAATGATAATTTAATATATAGGTAAATTACACTTAAAGTGTATTATGGTTATTTGCACAATTAAGTTGATACCGTTTGAGTTAAATTAACAGAAGGAGGGAATCTTGACAATGTCAAAAAAAATAAGAGAGATTTCTATAATTATTGAAATCACAGGAAAAGACGTTGTAATTCTTAGAAAACTTAGGGGAGATAACTATAATATACCCTTATTTTTATTTTTATAACTCGGTATCCGACCATTATATCAATTAATTTGGGCACTATCCATTAACAGTGGTCTAATTAAAATTAAAGTAAAATTCCGTATAGACTGATTATAAAAAAGGAAAAATTAGTGTAGGGTCCCTCTCCCACTTTTCATAATGGAAGAGATCTACAAAATTATTTTCTAATGTCTAAGGTCCCTAAACATATATCAGAGAAATTTGTCTCTCCTCTCTCTTTTTTCTCTGCTCCTCCACTATCCTCTATGACATCTTCCTCAACACCTTCTCCTCCGACTCCTCCCTCCGCTCTACCACCGTCGGAGACAAAGCTCTGAGCCAACGGGTGTAGCTTCTTCGGCGCAGTGGCAACGATGAACTTGTGCTCAAAGTGCAGGCCATCAGCTGGTTGAATCCGATGAGGAAAAAGAAACTTTCTTCGATTTGGAATTTGCTGTGCCAGGTTCTGACGAGAAGGAAGACAATGATGATGGTTCGGACACTGACGAAGATCGTACAACGATTTGGCTATAAAAAGGACGGCGTGATCGTGTCCGATTTCGTTGAATCTCCTAACGATGTGTTCTTTAAAGGAACCAAGCCTTTGTCTTCGATTTCATTCCTGAGATCTCCGCCGAAGTTTCGTGTGTTTATGCTGTTTAAGAAGCCGAAATTAGAGAAAATTGAGTCCGCCGATGCGTCGCCGGCGACTCACCAGCAGAGCAAGCGTTTTGTTGAGAAATGTAAGGTTGAGGAAGTTTCGATCTTCTCACTGCTTGTGAGAGTGAACAGTTCGAGAAGCAATTCACGGAAGCAGAGCTCTGAGAACGGTTCGTCGAAGTGTTTCACCAAGGATGTGGTCTAGAAGTATCTGAAGCATTTAAGGCTCAATCCTCACATGAAGAACCAAAGGAATGGCAGGTTTGCAGTGGCAGTGAAAAGCTGATTCAGATGATCCATTATCAGAAAGAAATGGTAAATCACGATCACCTGAACTGAATTTTCTCTGGGTTGAAACCAGAGAAATTCTCTAGTTTGAACTGAAATTTCTCTGGGTTGGTCCGGAGAAATTTTCTGGCTTAAAGTGAATTTTCTCTGGATTGGTCCAGAGAAATTCTATGATTTGAACTGAATTTTCTCTAGGTTGATCCAGAGAAATTCTCTGGTTTGGCGGAGAATTTAGTTTCTTCGACAACTATGATTTTTGGGTATGCCCGAAGTGGATGAAAATCGGAAGCTATTGAACTCTTGCGTGGTATGGCAGAGAAGAATTTGTTTTCTTGGACGGCTTTGATATCTGGGTTGGTATAGAGTGGAAAATGGATTGATGGGTTTAATCTCTTCATTGAAATGAGGAGAGCAGGGGTTGATATTGTAGACCGTTTTATTCTTTCAAGCATTGTTGGAGCCTCAGCTAATTTAGCAGCATTGGAGCTTGGAAAACAGATTCATTGCTTAGTTTTATCTCTTGGTTATGAATCTAGTTTATTTGTTAGTAATGCACCTGTTGATATGTATGCTAAATGTAGTGACATACTAGCAGCAAAGACCATTTTTGATACTATGTGCCAAAGAGATATAGTTTCTTGGACTTCAATTATAGTTGGGATGGCCCAGCATGGACAAGCAAACGAATCATTGTCTCTGCATTTGAGGTGATTTCAGCTGAATTTTCTTTGGTTTTTTAACTGAATTTTCTCTAGGTTGAAACCAGAGAAATTCTTTGGTTTTTTAACTGAATTTTCTCTGGGTTGGTTCAGAGAAATTCTTTGGTTTTATTGAAGTTTTCCTAGGTTGATCTAGAGAAATTCTTTGGTTTTTAAACTGAATTTTCCCAATTCAAGAATTTCAGTATTATGGAGATCCAAGTAGACTTCGGCAAATCATCACAAATCGCATGGGTAATTCAATCAAGGTAAGTATGCATCAGCTTCTCAAATTTCAGTCCAACAACCCAGAGAAAATTCAGACCAACCAAACCAGAGAAATTCTCTAGACCAACCCAGAGAAAGTCTAGAGAAAATTCAGTTCAGACGAAAGAAAATTCAGTCTAAACCAAAGAATTTCTCTAGACCATGTAAACAAACCCATGGTGGTAACGCTGCAAATTCAAACAGGTGAAGAAATTATGAAAAATATTGAGGAATTTTCTCTGGACCAATTTTCTCTGGATCAATTTTCTCTAGACCAATTTTCTCTGGATCAACTTGAGGGACCTTAGACATTATGAAAATATTGAGTGTCCTTTGTGCTGTAAAGTCTTAATACCAGTGACCTAAAAAAAAATTCCCCTATAAAAAATTATTTACACCTAAAAAAATTTAAACTTAAAACCTTAGAAAAAATACACTCTCAGACCCAGGCCTTGAACAAAAGGCCAACCCCGAAAGAGTTGAGTCTTCCATTAAAACTAGCAATATGAACACAAAGCAAGTGCAAAGGATATTCTAAAATCAAAGTCCATGAAAATCGTTTTTGACACGTAACTGTGTCGTTTTATGCATGTTTGTAGTTCTCGTAATATCTTAAAAGTCGGTTGTTGTGGTCTCTAGCTACCCCAAACGACACCTTAAGTCCTTTCTAAATTTGGATAAATATATAAATAAGGAAAATGAGTAGGAGCACTAATTAGTGCTACCACTAATGATGTGGCCGTGGGTGGGACCCACTGTCACAAAGTTGTTGTGCCTTGTTTTTTTTTTTTTTTTTTTAAAAAGTGAGTGCCAACTCATTAGTGGTACTTTAGAGCACCACTTTTAGTGGGATGTAGCATTGCTGTATAAATAATAATCTCTTCAAAAAAACCTTTTGCTTGTGATCTTCAAACTCGCTCCTAAAAAATCAAATCAATGCATTTCATATCTTGCAAAAAGCGACTCCATTGACAAGGTTTGTAAATCTCAAATTTAGGTTATGATTTTAACTCTTTGTGTTGTGTTTGGATCATAAATTTGGGCAGAAGTTTAGAAAGAAAAAGAGAAATAAAAAAAAAATTAGTTTATATTTCTTTCACCTTATCCTCTCAATTTTGTTTTATTTTTTCAAATTTTTACCTGAATCCATAATTTAAATACAATTTTAGTGTTGTTAGAAGTTGTGCACATCCGATAAGTGTGCCATGAAAATCAAACAATTGATTTTTTACTAATTCACAAAAAAAGTAATAATTTAATTAATTAAATAAAATAAAGTAGACAAAGAGAAAAAACCTAAAGAAGATATAAAAAATGTAAATTGAAAAGTAAGACAGTTGCAAAGTAATTTGGAAATGAAAAAATTATAACAAAACTTTATTGGGTTGTAGACTTTATATATAACTTGCGACGTTTTTTTAAGATAGGGAAAGCAATTATACAGAAGAAGAAACCTCAAAAGCCACCAACGTTATTAAAGATGGACAACTTTCCTCCATCCAAACGCGTAGTGAATCAAAGTCAAACGCTAGCCTACTTAAATAATACATAATTGGTTTCTCTATAAATATGCAAGACCAATGATGAATGGAACTGTAAAAAAGAGCGCATGGGTAGCGCCCACCAAATGACCATAGTACGACAAATTATCCTCATTTTCCTGAATTGCAGACACAACATTTAGAGAATCGCCCAATATTAAGATTATTCACAAAACTTGTGACATTTAATGTTGAAATTATAAATATTTTAATATTATATAGTTCTTATTTACCGCCCAATGACAAGAACCCATATATTTTTTAATATATTTCCTATAATTCAGTATCCAACTTTTAAAATGAGATTTTTTTTTTTCTTTTTAGATTGGATTTTTAAAATGAGGTTGACGGCATTGTTTATTACAAGAGAATATATGTCTTTCAATGACGCATCTCTTTAAAATAGTTTAGGTCACCATCCATGCATATTTATACTCAATTAATTTTATCCAAAGATAAAAGAAGATATATGATTTGTCTATTGCTTGAAAGGGAGAGAATCTATTTTAGAGAGAGAGAGATTTCAGGAGAGAAAGTCCGTACTAATCAACATTTTAAAAGCGGCAAAGTCATAGTTGTGAAAGATCCCGGCAAGATCTTCTCCTGTGGAGTCGGTGAATTTTATCATTTATTTTCGGTCCTTTCCATGCAAATATATGAGAAACCCATGTCTACATATTACAATCTTGTTTCGCCATCACGTAGTCATTTTTTACAACTTAACACTATTTCAATTAATAATTCTAAAAAATTTTAGAAATAAAGAAACCTAGAATCATATAATTTTTTTTTTTAATTGAAATGACTTATCTATAAGTAAAAGAATTGAATTGTTATATTTATTTCATTGGATTTTTATAATTCTTATGTGGCATGGTGAATGCAAATATATGAGAAGTCCCTGTCCACATATTACAATTTGTTTCACGATCATGTAGTCATTTGTTACAACTTAACAAATCTAAAAAATCTAGAAATAAAGAAATTTATGTTAGAATCATATAGATTTTTTTTTTTTGTAATTGAAATGACTTATCTGTAAATAAAAGAATTGAATTGTTCTATTTATTTCATTGGATTTTTATAATTCTTATATTTATTTCATTGAATTAATTCAGAAAACCAACCTACGAAAAATGATGAACAATAATTAAAAACTTACTTTCTCTATAGAAAATTGCTTGGAAACGTCTTCTTTATTTATCCATTGTTAATTTCAATACGAAATATAATGCAAAAATGATGGATTAAAGCAAATAGGGTTGGGTTAGGACTGGGTATGAAGATGCAAAGTGATGAAAGTAGGAAAAGAAGAGAGAAAATGAATATTGGGGCTCATGATGAATGGAATGTCCAAAATACTTTTATTTACACTTTTTCTAAAGTCCAGTACTTTTTGATCGTTGCAAATAGAGACTTAATAGTAATAAAAAAATATTATTAAATTGGGGTGCTCAACCTACTTTTTGGGGTGCAAATAGAAGTTAGATAAAATGGGAAGGGTAAATTACAATACATCCGTTAAGGTATGCTTAAAATATGAATTACCACCTATGATTTTGGAAATTACATCTCGTTCCTTTAAATTTTTAATTGCATAACAACTTGTTCCTTTTATTTATAAATCATTAAATCAATTAACAATTTTTAATTATGTGACAAATATATTTTGATTAACAATTCTTGTTTACTATTGTATGGAGAGTTGTTAGAAATTTCATATTTTTTGTTAATTTTGTTAAATAAAAAATTATAACAAAAAAATATTTATAATTTTTAAAATTATAAAAAACAATCAGTATTTTAAGTAAATTTCAGAGAACTTTGTAATTTATCCAAATGGGAATTTCATTGTCTTGCATTGGAAAGAAAAACAAAAAAAGAAAGAGAACCTTTGGGAGTTTATTCCTAGCTAGATGAGACACTGCATGAAAATGCTTTTGGAAAACTCTACTTTGGATTTTCCAATATTTGATTGAGGCCTTTGAGTGAACTATAGAGTGACAAGTGTCACATAAAAATATACAATAATGTAGACGTGTTGCTAATTTTGCTTTCAAACCAATCCATTTGGAATACCCAATATATTATGGATTGGCTGCTACATTGATACTAATATTATGCATGCTAATTTTAATGTTTTGTTCTTTCTTATTGTCATCTCTCTATAATCCTTCTTTTAATGTATTGGGTGGTGCAGACCATGTTTAATTTGTGGATCGGTTACGCTGTGTTTGGTTGGGGGATTTGGGAAGGGAAATGGAAAGGGAAATGGAAATGAAAGGAAAAGGAGAAAGAATTAATAAAATTCCAAATCCCAACTATGTTTGGTTGTGTTGGTTATAAAATAGAATTGATGTTTTAAAAGGTCTCCTATTTCTTTATTTATTTCTCACCTCCTTTCTTTTCCCATATATTTTTTATTATAACCAAACATAAATAGGATTACATTTCTCATTCCCTTTCCAAATCCCACCCCAAAAACCCCAACCAAACACAGCATTAAGGTGGATAAATTATTAATATTTTAATGAGTATATTTTAATCATTTTCGTTACAGAAGACTTGTTGTGGGAAAAGTTGAAATTCATTTCCTTATAATAAGTTATCTCAAATCACAAAATATGAATTAAACACAAAATTCACGTTATCCTGATTCGATAAAGTAGTCATATTACACCTGATAGATTATTCTGGATTACAAATTTATGAACCAAATGTGAAAAAGCACATTATTCTGGTCAGATAAAATAGTCACATTATGTTTCTTATCCGCAAATCAAATGTAACCTTATATAATATAACTATTGATGGACTGATAAGTGTAACTAGATCATATATCATTTTTCACTATATAAAGCTTACACTTAATTGGTGTTAATACTATAATATTTTTTTCTCCTCTTCCAAGAATGCCAATATGAATTAAATGCAAAATATCATCTTATTTTGATCTGATAAAGTAATCATATTACGCCTTATAGGTTATTTTGGATTACAAAGTTGTGAACCAAATGTGAAAAAACACATTATCTGGTCAGATAAAATAGTCATATTCTATCCCTTATCCGCAAATCAAACGTAACCATATATAAAGCCTACACTTTAATAATCATAATGAATGAAGACCATCAATAAGTGTAACACTAATTAAAGCGTACGCTTTATATATGTTAACTTTATCTATTTGTATATCAATTTTTTTTATTTATTTATTTTTACGTTTATTTAAAAAAATAGAAATTAGGAAAATTAGTAAAGGGGACTTGAGAGAACACCAGTAGGAAAGAAAGTGATTAAGAGTTAGTATTAGGGGTTTGGAGGCCTTTCATGTTTCATACTACATTCTTATAATATATAAGAAGATAAAAGAAAAGGAAGGGACTGAACATCTTATAAATATTTTATTTTTATTTTTTCATATGTACCAAAATCATACATTAATATAAGTAATTTTTTCTTTCTTAGTTGGTCCTTAGTTTTATTATTATTATTATTATTATTTTTATTTATTATCTAAGATTAATGTTTTAACCATTTGTCACACATGACCTCAAGCTAAAACTTTAGCAAGAAAGAAAAAACAATGGTGTGCGCATATCTATTGGACTAAGAAAAAATTGTGCCAACAAAAATTGAAATACAATTAACAACAGTGAACACTCAAATAGAAAAACTCTCCATCTCATATACACCATTTTTATGATTCAAGATTCTAGTTATACACACACATACAAAAAAAAAAAAAAAGAAAAAAAAAAGAAAAGAAAAGGGCAACAAAAACAAAAGTGTCATCTTTACATAGGAGTCTTTGATAAGTTTCTTATTGACATATTGTTTTAAAACTCGTTGGCCATATGTGCTTCCAAACTAAAATTTCTTCCTCATGGTAAAACTTTCTAATTCCTCTATAAAAGCCATCTATTTGATCGTTCTAGTAATTCTCGATTATCCTTCTCATTTATTGTTGTTTGTTTTCCTTGTGACTTAGGAGTATTGTTTGAACTTCAGCACTATTGTAACTTGTAAAATACTAAATTTTCTCAAATATAAGAAAAAGAAAAACATATGCAAAAAAAGAAAAAAAAAATTTGACAGATTGCTTTATTGATATGGAATACAAACACACAAAAATTCTATGTAAAACAATTGTTTTGTCTATATAATAAGTGAAACATATAACTCAAAAACTTGGAAATGAGCTTAAAAAATAAATAAAAATAAAGCAATGGCAACCTCTGTTGTATCATATATACCAATCTCTAACTTTCTTACGGAATGGCCATCTAGGCAGTACCAATCTAACTTTCTTATGAAATGACCATGGAGGTGATGGTGACAAATAAGGGCAAGTTTTTTGGGAGAGAGATATAGTCATATTTTTATTTTTTTATAAGAAGCAGTGTGAGATTGAAACAAAAATGTAACTATACATAAGGAGGAAAGAGAGACATGTGAGAGAGGAAGTCATGTGAAAGGAGGTTACTTTAATTGAGATAAAGGAAAGAGATGATAAGAGAGTTTTAAAATTTTTAATTTATCTAAAGTGATAAATATATATATTTTTTCTTATATATTTCATGTGGATTTTTGTCTCTCCTCTATTTTGGCTAGAAAAAACAGGGTGAGAGAGGAAGAAGTGCCACCTCATTTTTTTAATCTTTCAAAATTATGAGAAATTAGGATTAAATAATTGATATTCTGTGAGCTTCCATTACATTTGTGAGCTTCCACTACAGTTGCTTATATAGATAGATAGATAGTGTTGGCTTTTTGGCTTTCGAAGGTTATTTTTGTAATTGCGGGCGTGCCAGCAAGGATCAATCAGTCCTCACAGAAAATTAACTGCCAACCAATTATCAGACGATTGTGTTTTAGTTCTTTCAGCCTCAATGAAGAGGACTTTTACTGGTGGCTTGATTTAGGAGAATTAAATAAGATAACAATTAAATGAAGAATAATTTGAAGCATTTTATTAAAATGAAAAATTTACAATGATCCAAACTCAGCCTCGTAGAGGTTTACAGCAACAATCTACTACTTGAAACTACTCTTATGAACGAAGTGCAGTGCAGAAATTTAAAGTAAAGGAATGTAAAGAACAGGAAATGTAAGACTGGAAATGTAAAACTGAAAAGGAAAATAAGTAGAATAAGATATTGGTTTTTTGGATCTGAGTCTGGAGGTCTTTTTGTGGGCCTTCTCTGCTATTTATACTTCTCAAGGATGACTATCAAATTGCATTTCTAACCGTCGAACTACTCCTCCATGATCGCTGATCATGTTGCCTTATAATTAGCTCCACTATGCTATCACTTGCAGTTAGGCTTCCCTCTTAAATTTGAATTTAAATGTGAGTAACCGTTGAAGCCACATTACCTTGCATCTCTTTGTTGATCCACTACTAATTAGATCTCATAATAACCAATACTAACTGCCACGTGTACGATCAGGATCGAAGACTTGAATAGTCTTCCTGTATTACCATTATTCTGCTGCGCGTCGAATTGTAATTAGCTTGTACAAAATATGTAGCCAACAGATAGATAGATTGATATAGATATATAGATAAAAAGATAGATATCAAATCTAATTTGAAAAATGATAAAAGTAAAATAAACATCCTTAAAAAAAAAAAAAAGAAGAAGAAGAGAGAAATGTGAGAATTCAGTTGTTGATAATCAAAATTTTTAAAAAGATAAGATATTTATGAGAGATTATGTATGAGTAGAAGATAATTTAATTTTTGTTATATCGAAATAAAGGCATACATATTTTCTTGAATAGTAGCAAAATAAATTTACTTTTTTAATAAAGTTGTGATAGAATAAAATATATTTAATTTTTAAATTGCATGCTTGATGATAATTTTTTTTTAAAAATACATTGATAGAAAATTTTAAAATTGATGGTAGTCAATTGTTATCATTATAGCCAAAAAGAATTTAATAGTGGTCAATCATTAACCAATAATTTTGGATAAAATCATGGATAGCCAATAAAAAATCAACACTTAACAACTTAAATTTTGTAAAAATTAAAAAATTTTTTTTTTGGAAAATTCAAAAAAAAAGTATTGGAATTCCACAAATCATATAGTTAAATATTTCACTTAATTTTAAAATTTAAATGTTAAATCCAGTAATATTATGCCATGTGTAATAATTCAAAATTTAGATAATACACTAATAGATTTGAGTCATTTTTTTTTTCTAATATTGTAAAAAAAAAAATCAAAATTTTAAATTAGATATGTTTAGATAAAATTTAAAGATTTTAAAATTTTAAAATTAAATATTGTTAAATGTACCAATCACTTTAAGCCAAATATAATTTTGTTTTCAAAAATTTTAAAATTGAGAAATTGTGTTTAAGGTTTGAAGCTGTTGTGTGTGTTTGTGTTGTTAAGTGGGTGCATATTGGTTGTAGATGATCCGAAGAACTCTCATTTGAGAGAACTTGAAGGAGCAAAAGTGAGATTAACTTTATGCAGAGCTGATCTTCTTGATTTCGAGAGTTTACGCAAAGCCATTAACATGTGTGATGTTGTGATAGACATGAGATAAAGTAAATTAAATTAAATTCAAAATTTGATGAGTTTCGAATCTGATTAAATTGAAAAACAAAAGCAAATTACAAATTAAAAAGTAAGCAAGCCCAAATCGTGCCAAATGTAATAATGAACAAAATGAAAAGATAAGTAGATAAACTGAAAAATAATGGAAAAAAGAAATATATATATATACACAAAAGTAATAAACATTGAAAAAATACATATAAAGCAAGAAATAATATTATGAGCATAAAAATGAAGAAAATGAAAATATATGTAGATGAACTAAAAATATTTAAAAATATATATACACACAAAGTAACAAACACTGAAAAAATGCATATAAAGTAAAAAATAATATTATACTGACATTGTAATGATTTTTTGCAAATAATCAAACTTGCAAAATGTAACAATGGAGAAGATTAGTTATTATGAGAAAATAAAAGATGACTGGAATAAACTGAATAGAGAAATGTGTGTGTGGAAGTTGTAGGAGTTGTCGTTTTTTTTTTTTTTTGTTTTAAATTGAGATTGAGAGTGAGATAGATATTATTATGAGTGATGGATATAGATGAATATTTTATTATTTTGAGATAAGTATTATTATGGGTGATGGATATGGATGAATATTTTATTATTTTTTAATTTTATATTTTATGTAGGGAGAATGAGTGAGAAGGCTTGAAGAGTGGGAAGGGAGGTAAAGGGAAGTGCCACATAATATATATATTTTTTAAAATTATAAGAATTTAGGATTCAAGTTTAGAGTCTTTTGACTTAACAACTACATTTAGTTATATACATAGTATAGATAGATAGATAGATAGATATAGATAGATAAATTCCTTGACTCTATAAACCAAGAATTGTGAGCACAAACATTCATAGAAATATTGTGTAATAAACATTAAATATAGATATCAATGTTTTTATGTTTCCTCAAAATGCCTGTCTAGTTTCATATTTGCATATGTATCGATAGAGAAATTTCCAAATTTTGCCATGGATCTGAAAAAGGCAAAGCAGAGCACGATTAACTTAATATCAAGTAACTTTGAGTTTAAGCATTTTGGATCGTGTTGATAGATCCCCTTGCAGGAGCTTTGGTAAATACTATCAGAGTGGACCTTCGCTCTATGATATGAGGGCGGCATGGTGATTTGGTACTCTACCTGATTTGAGTCCGTAAAGGGAGTAAAATTGCGTCACACATAGGCCAGCCAGAGTAGTTTTGTTCGTCTCATGAGGCATACGGTGTAATGAGAATGTTGCGTATTAAATGGGAGAATGTAAGGATCCTACATTGGTGAAAAAAAGAAAAGAAAAGAAAGATATATAGGCTGTGTTTGAACTTTAAATTTGTGAAGAAAAAAGAAATTTTTTTTTTTTAACTAAATAGAAAAGCTAAACACCCTGAATTTATGTCTAGAATTTTAGCACGAAAGTTAATGGATTGATCAGATTCAAGTTTAGTAGCGACATTGATGTTAGGGAAAATATAAGATTTTTCAGAAGTAAATCAATTAATGAGAATAAAAAATTAATGCAAAAAAATTAAATAAAAAGCAACACAAGAATTTTACGTGGTTCCCTCAATGTGAGATACGTCCACGGGATCGAAATCCGATTCCATTATCAACCAAACAGTTTTCAAACGATTACAAACGAGACACAAATGGTCTCACAAACCACCCTTAGGTAAATTTCAAATAATCATAAATAAATAAAGATGAAAGATCTCACCAAATAGAAAAACAAAAATCTTCAGAACTAGAGTTGTAGAAGATCCAAAATAATTATCCCAAGTCAACCGAATCAAGAGACAACAACAGCCATGAACCAAGCACAATCAACCTAGATCAAACAACTGCTGTTATCCCCCAGCAAACCCACTGAATCAATCAGGAAGCACTAATCTCACTAACTATCAATAAGAACCAATGGTTGCTCCCCTTTTGAAAAACCAAAAAAATAGTGCAGCCGCTACAGTACTTTTTTCTTGGGAAAAACAATATAAAAAATATGTATTGTGAATTTAGGATTTTTTTATTTTATTTTATCAAAACCTTAGTTGTTTCCACACTGAATTGGGTCTTCACAAATTAGATATAATATATAAAAATATATTATAACTAATACTAAACCAAATTAAAACTCTTTTAATAAACCATTGGGTCCCACACTCCAATAAGGAGCTTGTGAAAGCAAACACCTTGTTCTTTCCACAATGGTGCGGTTCATCCTCTCGGCAACGCCATTTTGTTGAGGAGTCTTCTTAACTGTCTCTTAGTGCCGAATACCTTGGCTACGACAATACTCATCAAATGGCCCAATGTATTCACCACCATTGTCTGATCGGATGCACTTCAATTTCTACCCTGTTTCTCTTTCAACCATGGCTTGAAAATGCTTAAATACTTCTAGAACTTGATCTTTAGTTTCTACTAGAAAAGCCCAAACTTTCCTTGAATAATCATCAATGAAAGTAACAAAATAAAATGCACCACTATGTATTCTAACTTTAAAGGACCACAAACATCCGAATGAATCAACTCTAAAACATTTTCTTTTCTAGAAGCAACATTTTTATGAAAAGAAACTTTATGTTGTTTACCCACCAAACAATGAACACAAGTTTTAAGATGTGTACCTTTCAAACTGGGTAGAAGCACTTTCTTGAACAATACTTGTAGCCCCTTTTCACTCATATGGCCAAGCCGCTTGTGCCACAATTCGGTAGAAGTATCATCTTCAAGTGCATTGACAACACCTTTACAAATTTTTCCTTGCATCGAGTAGAGTGTATGTGTCTTCTTGCACTTAGCCACCACCAAAGAACCCTTTGTGAGCTTCCATATTCCATCACCAAATTTGTTGTTGTAGCCTTCATCATCTAGCTTCCCAGTAGAGATCAAATTGAGGCGAATGTCGGGAACATGCCTCACATCTTTAAGCAACAACTTGCAGCCCAAATTTGTTTCCAAGCAAACGTCACCCATGCCGATAATCTTGGACAGACCTTCATTACCCATTCGAATAGAACCATAATCTCCTTTGGTGTAGGTAGTGAAGAAATCAACTCGAGAAGTCACATGAAAAGAAGCACCAGAATCAATCACCCAATTGCTCTCTTGACCTACAAAATTGATACAATCATTTTCACAAACGACCATGAGATCATCGGTAGTAACTGCTGTTGTGTCTTATTACTTCTTATTCATACTTTTGTCACGCTTTTTCTCCTTCTTCTTGAGCTTTCGGCATTCTCGCTTCATGTGTCATTTCTCACGGCAATAATAGCACTTAATATCTTTCTTTGAAAAAGAACCATCTTTTGATTTGTTACGGCTTTGATCATGACCATGAGGAGTCTTATTTCTCCCCCTTGTTTTGCTTTGACCTCTCACAACGAATGCTTCCGAATGAGAGGAACACGCTGATTTTCTTCTAGTTACTTCATTCAACAAGCTACTAGTAACTTGGTTCATTGTGACAACTCCATCGGGCGCTGAATTACTAACTGTCACAACCAAAGTCTCTCAACTTTCGAGTAAAGAACTAAGTAGCATCAAAGCCTGCAACTCATCATCAAAAATAATTTTCATAGACGCAAGTTGGTTAAAAATATTCTTTGTTTCATTCAGATGTTCTGGAATAGGGCTGCCTTTTTTATATTTTAAATTAACTAACTTACGAAATAAAAAAGTTTTATTTGTGGCTAATTTCTTATCATAAAGGCCTTCTAATTTTTTCCATAAATTATATGCTGAAGTTTCAGTAGAAACATGATGAAACACACTATCATCAATCCATTGACGGATAACACCAACGACTTTTCGATTAAGCCTCTTCCATTCATCATCTTTCATACCTTCGGGTTTGCCACTATTACCCTCAATAGATCCATACAAATCTTTACAAAATAATAGGTCCTCCATTTTAGTTTTCCAAGTTACCCAATTACTTCCATTGAAGCTAGACATAAGACCCACATTCCCTTCCATTGATTTACACAAATAAATAAACCCAAATAAATCGTAAGCTCTGATACCAGTTGTTAGGGAAAATATAAGATTTTCCACAAGTAAATCAATCAATGGGAATAAAAAACTAAAAAACTAATGCGAAAAAATTAAATCAAAAGCAACACAAGAATTTTACGTGGTTCCCTCAATGTGAGGTACGTCCATGAGATCGAAATCTAATTCCACTATCAATCAAACAGTTTTCAAACTATTACAAACGAGACACAAATGGTCTCACAAACCACCATTAGGTGAATTCCAAATAATCATAAATAAATAAAGAGGAAAGACCTCACCAAATAGATAAACCAAAATCTTCAAAACCAGAGTTGTAGAAGATTCAAAATAATTATCCCAAATCAACCGAATCAAGAGACAATAACAGCCACGAACCAAGCACAATCAACCCAGATCAAACAGCCGCTGTTATCCCCCAGCAAACCCACTGAATCAATCAGGAAGCACTAATCTCACCAACTATCAATGAGAACCAATGGTTGCTCCCCTTTTGAAAAATCAAAAAAATAGTGCAGCCGCTACAGTACTTTTTTCTTGGGAAAAATAATATCAAAAATATGCATTGTGAATTTAAGGTTTTTATTTATTTATTATTTATTTATTTTTTTTATCAAAACCTTAGTTGTTTCCAAACTGAATTGGCTCTCTACAAATTATATATAATATATAAAAATATATTATAACTAATACTAAACTATATTAAAACTCTTTTAATAAATCATTGTGTCCCACACTCCAATAAAGAAGTATACCCAACAATTGAATTTTCATAGTAAAAATTGTTGGCATAAAATATTGCTATTGACTTATATTTCATTACTTTTTCATATATATATATATATTTTTTCTCTTTTGTTCCTACAAATTCTTTCACAAACCTAACATCCAAATGCAATATTAAAGAACAAAAAGAATAAATCGAAAATTTTAAAAGGATACATGGATTTGACATCACTCCTAACACAACAAAAGATATGCGCATAGAATTCACACACAAAAAATAACACAAGAAAAATAGGGTGATTTTTCTTTTTATTTTTCTCAATTCTATGTCCACAGCATTGCTCTTCCAAATACCAGTATTAAGGCTTTGTTTGGGAACATGTTAATTTAGTAACTTTTTGGTTATTTGGTTAAAATATGAGCTAAAAAAAACTAGTATGTTTGGGATAACTTTTTGACTTTTTACGAAAAGATGTGCAAAAAGTAGAGAGAAAAGAGAATTTTTGACTTTTTAGTATGAGTTATTGACTTTTTGACTTTTTTAATAACTTTTTGACTTTTTGACTAAACCGACCGCTTTCCAATCGAGGCCTAAGTTCATGTAACCAACCTCTTGCATTTTCAAGATCTTGGTTTCTAGTATTGAATGGACAGAGAGGGCCAGAGTTAGCATGGTAACAGATTTGGAAAATACGTGTATCATCCATGTTATCAAGAGGGACATTGTGTAGCCTCTTGCTCAGCGAAAACACAATTTCTTCCCCAAAAGACGTGACACAGATCTGAATTAAGCACATCTTTGATAGAAGAACTTGTATCAGTGATTGAAGGCTTGGAAGGACCTCCCCGAGAGTGTTTGATGTATCATTGTGCTTGTTCATTTAGTTCTTTTACTCTGTTTGGAGGCCTCAAGAAGATCATGGCTTGAGTTTGATTGTGAAAGTAGTATTCTCCTATTTGCTGTTGTTGTGGGTTGTTGTTGTTGTTATTGTTGCCCCTTTGGTGAACTCCACATAGTACCCAATCATCCAACTGAAAAATTAGCATATAGAAAACATTATTAATTACAAAAATGCTGCAGCCGAAAACAAGGACAATGTATATGGTAAGAAATTGAAGATATTACTTTGTTTTGTTAAGTTTCCATGAAATTTATTCATCTAGTTTTTAGTAAAGCTGTGTTTGGTTGGAGGATTTGGGAAGAGATTTGGAAAAGAAGAGAGAAAATGTGCGTGCAATTAGGTGAAATGTAAGTATATTTTATTCATATTTCACATGTCTTTTCTCTTTCTCTTTCCAAATCTATTCTCAAATCTCTCAATCAAATACAGTATAAGGGAAACTACCGATCAGTTGGAGGTGGGGGAAATATTTATCAAAATGTGAGAATTTTCGTGGAATGTAATCTGTCTTGTGTCCGTTTACACAGGGAAGAATTACACCATCATATTTTTATAAATATTTTTGGTCAAATAAATGGATATGTAGTTTCCCCTTTTTAGTACGACCATCAAGAGAAAATTTTATACATTAGTCCCACTAATTTGTGGAGGATTAACATATATGCTATGATATAAAAAATAAGTAATGTTACACATAAATCACAGAAAAATAACTAGAATGTTCATGTGTAGAACCCATTAATTTATTCTTATTCGTTGGTAGTCTCATTTTTTTTCATAATAGATGAACTCCACTATGATTACATGCACATTTTTTTAAATATCTTTTATAATTTAATTTTATACATGTAGATTTAGCTTCCCTTTTTTTTTTTCAGTTTATTTTCAAAATTTATGCCAACGCTATTTGCCACAACTTCTGTTAATTTATGAAACAAAAATAATTTAGATAAATTATAAAAAATAGATTTTTAGGAAAGTTGGGGAGAGATTTTTTTAATTTTTTCCTTTCTCATTATTATCCTTTTTTTTTTATCATTAAAATTTTTTTATTGATAAAATCAATGATACAAAGTATATAGAGAAAAAACATCAAAAATAAAAGCATCATTATTAGCTTTCTTTTTAATATGTTGGAGGAGAAAATAGAGTTAAACCCAGAGACAGCCTCCTAATAAGGTACACCAGTTTTAGCCATTGGGTTGATCCCATTGATTTTTTACTAGCAACTTTCATATTGCAAAAAATGACACCAAACATGACCAACATCATTAGAAGCTCGAGCAAATTAATGCTGTGTTTGGTTGGGGGATTTGAAAAATGATTTTAAAAGGGAAATAAAAAAGGAAGGTGAAATGTGAATAAAATATATTTACATTTCAACTAATTTCACTCACCTTTTTCCTTTCATTTTCCAAATCTTTTTCCAAATCCTCCAACCAAACACAGCATAAGTGTATAGATTATTTTCACATAATGAAATACTACATATGCGAGACAAAAGATAAATGAAACCTTACCCGCATGGTGAGGCTTGAGAGGGACGATGAGCATTATCAAAAAGCCTTTACTCATTCATCACCCAATCCGTTTTCAAGCCTTTGGGAGGACGACCTTGGTAGAACACTAAACCCTTTTTCACCCCAATACAGTGCGACCCATCGGAGTTGAGGATTGGTTTATTGGTTCTGGTGGCTTTCCAATACCCATCTCCGGCTGTCCTGTTTGGCCGAGCTCCATTTGGATATTTCCAATCTCTCGAGGTGAAGAAAACCACTCCTTATCTCCAAACAATGCCTTGCCTGTACAAATACAAACAATCACTCTTAAGCAATGAAATTAATATAAGTGCTCAATTAAAATTCAAAATTGATACTAAAAGCCTGTTTGATTAATTTAGAAAACTCCTTTTTGGTTTTTTTTAAAAATATATTTTTAAAACGACCTTTTCTCATGGAACAATTTTAAATTGACGTATGATCTAGTTACACTTAAATATATTTTAAAATGATAAGTCTCACCTATTTATAATCATTCTGTGAACAAAACCCAAGTTCGATCTTATTTAAAATACTGGGACTTATCATTTCAAGTGGGGATCAATACACATTTTTGATTAGTCCACAGTTTTGGACTAATAAGAGAATGTGTATATAAATTCCTTTTCAGGGTGTTACATAAAAGAAAAATTATTGGTTGGTCCTGAGCACCATGTGGCTATGCCTTAGGCCAATCATAAACCCATATGTCCCTTTATGTTATTTAATCACCCAATATAAAATTATAATCCTTACCTCCTCCACCAATCACAATAAGTGTAGAGCGTCACGTGATGCTGTTCTTGGACCAATCAATAACTTCTCTACATTAAAATATCAATGTAACCCTTCCACTTTCAATTGCGACATTGAGTGAGTAACAAATATGAGTTACACTCGTATTTTTTTGCCTCACCAGCACATATCAACCAGGGCAGCCAGTATATTTAATTCATGAAAAATATATAGATGAGAAAATTGAAGTACCAGGAAGTTCCCATGGACTGAACATGTAGAGATCAATATCAGCTACAACAGAGAGTAGAGAAGTAGTAGTAGTAGTAGTAGAGGAGAGTGATGATGAGATCTTCTTCAGGTAATGGATGATCAGCTCTTCATCTGTTGGATGAAATCTGAACCCTGGTGGCAGATAATGTTGTTCACTACACTTTCTCTATTCTGAATCTGATTGGTTGCTTCAGCTTATTGGACAAATCACAAGTGGAGGGATTTAATTTTGATTTTTGATTTTTGATTTTTATTTTATTTATTTATTATTATTATTTTTTTCTTTTGTAGTTGTTGATCAAAACCATATGTTTTTATAACTATACAAGGTTGAGAGAGGTTAAGCAATAGGTAGAAAAAAACAAAATTCTATGGAATGTTGAGAGACCACCCAATAACTATTATATTATATCTGTACATATAGAATAAATCTGAATTATGAAATGATAATTATAGATAATTTTTAGATAGGTAAGTTTAGATTTGTAATAGACATTTGGGTTTGGCCCAATGGTCTAGTAGCCACACTTTAAGGAGTGTGGTAAGGGGGAGATAAGGAGTTCGCACTACAACATTTTCTTAGTTTAGTGACATTTGAAAGTGCCACAAAACTATTCTTCTAATGACATTTTTTGGTCTTGTGGCATTTTGAACAAGTGCCACTTCTATCGGTGCCACGGTAGATATGAGTGCCACGGTAGATACTTGCAAGTGCCACTGCACCATCATGATTGAAAACTTTCAATGACATTTTAATGTCATGGTAGATATTATTTGTGGCACTATCAAGTGCCATTAAAAAAAGAGTTAGTGACACTTGTAAGTGCCATTGCACCATCAAGACTAAAACCTTTCAGTGACACTTCAATGTCATGGTAGGCACTATTCGTGACGCTATTAAGTGCCATTCATGACGATAATTCGTTGTAGAACAATTTGATCCGCTCTTGCGGAGACTCGAACTGCCAACCTTCCGCATCATAAACCTTATACACCACACTCTTTCCACTACACCTCTATAGCACCACATGATTATATATGCAACATATATTATTTATATAGGACATACATCCATATTAATATAAAAGTATATGTATAAACATAATTATTTTATTGAACATAATTTATGTAAAATAAACTATTTACTACCAAAATAAAAAAGACCACTTTTGGCGACTAAAAATATTTTTCAGTCGTCAATTCTATACTTTTGGATACTAATTGTTTTTTAGTTGCTAAAAAACTTAACTTTTATCCACCAAAATCGGATTTGGTCGCCAAAGATGCACTTTCAGCTACCAAAATTTTGGTCACCAAAAAATTTTATTCCCGCCTTAGGATTTTAGTTCTCCTGCGCTAAAAATGACCACTTTTGGCGACTAAACTTATTTTTTAGTCGCCAATTATAGACTTTTGGCTACTAAAATTTTTTTTGGCACCAAAAAACTTTACTTTTGGCTACTAAAATTTTTTTAGTCGGTAAAACCCATATAATCAGCGACCAAACTTATTTTTAGTTGCCAATTGTAGAATTTTGGCTCTTAAATTTTTTTAGTCGCCAAAAAGCTTTACTTTGGGCTACTAAAAATTTTTTAGTCACTAAAACCCATATAATCAGCGACCAAACTTAGTTTTAGTCGCCAATTGTAGACTTTTGGCTACTAAAATTGTTTAGTCGCCAAAAAGCTTTACTTTTGGCAACTAATGCTGTTTAGGTCGCTGACTTTCAGCAACCAAATTTTTTTGGTCAGGAAATTTAGTCGCCAAATATGCTTTTTCCTGTAGTGTATATTGAGTTTAATTCATTTATTTTTAATCATTTACTGCATTTTAAAAATTTAGAAAATATATTGACATTTTTTATTTTTTCAAAAATGTCATTATAAGCTTGGAAAGTTTTTGGCTTAGTGTCATTTCTCAAAATGCTATAAAATATTTGTTTATGACACTTTTCACCTAAGTGCCATAAAAAGTAATTTGCACCTACCTAGTGTCATGACATTTTTTAAAAAATGCCATTGCAACTAAAGTTTAGTGGCATCTGTTGGTAAATGTCACGAACCACTACTACAAATATAGATAAAGATCACACTTTTTTGGTGTGATGTATGTTTTTTAATCACACCTTTTAAGTTTTATTAAAGTGTGATCTTTAGGAGTGTGATTAAAAATGGTCATTTTTAATCACACTTTTTAAGTGTCATTAAAAAATACTTTCATCACACCTTTTAAGTGTGATTAATAATATTTAGATCACACCTTTTAAGTGTGGTTAAAAACATTTAGATCAAACCTTTTAAGTGTGATTAAAAATATTTAGATCACACCTTTTAAGTGTGGTTAAAAATATTTAGATCACACCTTTTAAGTGTGATTAAAAACTTTAGTTCACACCTTTTAAGTGTGATTAAAAATATTTTGATCACACCTTTTAAGTGTGATCTTTGGAAGTGTGATTAAAAATGATCATTTTTAATCACACTTTTTAAGTGTGATTAATAACATTTAGATCACACCTTTTAAGTGTGATTAAAAATATTTACATCACATCTTTTAAGTGTGATTAATAACATTTAGATCACATCTTTTAAATGTGATTAATAACTAATAAAATCTGTGATAAAAAAAAGGTGCTACATATTTGAAAAATAATCAATATTATTTTTGTATGCACATTTGAATAATGTAATACACACTATATACTATATTTTGAATCATAACCACATATTGAATAGAATAACGTCATATATTTCATAAATGAAAATTAAATATTCAAAAGTATATACAAAGGAATTAAATAATAAAAAATTAACTGTGCTTACATATATTAAAAAATGAAAAAACTTAAAAAAACTAAATTCTTTAATTCTTGGACCATATTTTGCATCTCTCTAAAAAAATTCTGACCTGAAAAATAAAAACACAAATTAATCCAGAAACCGCTAATGCATATGAATAAACTAAAAAGTTAATTCAACAAACCAAAATAGAAACATTAATTATTTCTGCTTGATCTTAATTCTTTTGGAAGTAACTTCCCTGTTAACAATTAGATGCCACAGCAGCTCAGTGTCAATGACATTGTAATTAGAAGGTCACTAATGAGCACAATATTTAAAAATGATAAATTTCAATACAGCTTGTGTACGATCTTTTTGTGAATATATATTATTTAAAAAATTAACTGTGCTTACATATATTAAAAAATGAAAAAATTTGAAACACAAACTTCTTGAATTCTTTGACTATATTTTGCATCTTTCTAATTAATTTCTGACCTGAAAAATGAAAATACAAATTAATTCAGAGACCGCTACAAACACAAATTGCCTTTTAGCAACTCCAAAACCAAACTATCAACCTATATGGGAATCAATCAACTCTGCTGTGGTTATGCATCAACTGACTGTATATGTGATGATCAATGTCAAGCAAGCATGACATGTTAGAGTGACACACATTCACAAGAATTATTGCATGAATGTTAAATCAAATATCATTATACTCAATCCCTCCATACAAAATTTTCCCATTTGTAGTGATATGACATTGAATGTGTTTGTTAGCAATTCATAGTATTAATAATAATGCTTGGGCAAATCATGAAAATCATAGAGAGAAATTCACAAGCTAATAAGATCAATAAGCTTTGAACTTCAGACCTGAATTTGGACAAAGTGGACTCCTGAATCATTACACTCCACAGAAAAAGCACAAAGCACCCACAAAAGAAAGAAAAAAGACTTGCAATATCAATATTAGAAGTAAAGATGAATCTACATGATAAAAAGCATCGAATACTTGTGAGCTTTTACAAGCTTCTACAGATTAACAGTGAAGTAGGAACAGTAAGGTATTTATCAACTAACATTAGTAAAACATGGGGAACCTCCCATTTGAATTCCATCCACATATTGGCTAAGAAAATCAATCTGATGATTAGAACTTAAATGATTTCTAGAGCCCTTAGCAAAACCAGCACACAAAACTATTAAATAAGTGATGCTTCAATCAGTTCATAATCAAACTCAAGATATTTAGCAGCAAGCAAGGGAGATAATGGGATCTATATGATATATCCCATCACCCTACAAACAACTAAGATGTACTTCTAGCTTAAACATAATTATTATTTAAAGACAAGGAATGGTCATTTACCTACTACCTAGTGATCTGCACCAATATGTTCCCAAGAGTTGTCTTCTACTCCAGCTGACCAACTGTAACCATCAACTCCTTGTCGTCTAAAACAGGATATCTTGCTAAAGCTGAAAAACTAGCAGCAGTGTACCTCAACAGATCCACAAGCAACTGCAAAAGAAAAATTCACAGCTGTTAGGGAAATATTGCTTTAAGACAGTTGGCATGCTTTGGTGCAGAGAATTTAATGCCACGTCTTGTAGAGTTTCAGAAATCAAAGCAAAAATGCAGAGACTACTGCAAGAAGAAAAGTTGCACCATAACAAATATTTCAAACACAAGACTTGTGGCAACTGGAAAGAGTACCAAAGAGATAATTAACAGAAGAGAAGACTCGAAAGGCACAATAAGTATCTTAAATAAATGTTAATCTAAAACAGATTCTGATGAAAGAAAGTTTGTTTTTTTTTGCCCCTCACAGGATACAGTTTTGATTCCTCTAATAAAAATATTTTGATGATTTTTAACAGTACAGGGTTTAATTTGATACAGGACTTTTAATTAAAGGTTATGATATATGCAGAAGCATTTTCAGAAAATGTCCCAATCCACCAAAACAAGTCGCGACTTGCCATCCTCTGTGAACAGGTGTGACATAACAGCCTTAAGAAATTCAACATCCAGTTTGACTATGGTCAAATCATACTTATCAATAATGCAAGGAAACTCAAAAGTAAAGAAAAAATAAAAATGACACATCATTGTAGGGTCCAAACCTACAAGTCTCAAAGTTCTGAGAAGACCTTGGCAAATATTCAGGAAAAATTATTTTAAAGCCTTTACAAAACCGATTAACTATGTTAGCAGTTTTTTTATTAAAAAAAAAAAACTCAACCTTCTAATTCTAAACCTTCCTTCAGCATTTGGATTACAATTCAATTGCAGTAAAATCTAGATGTTGGTTAAATCAGCATTTATGTAATCAGCACAATGCAAGTCCATGTTCTCAGAAATGAAACATACTAAGGGTTTTTTTATTCCAATACTAGGTTCTTCCTACAGCTAGCAAGTTTCTACAAGCTGCATAATTTTATTTTCAAATAAGAATTCTGAAAAACAATGTTGATACTTCTCTTTGCACAATCCTGTAAAACGACTTCATAACTCAAGAAAAGTCCCACTTAAGAAAATTCATTAGGTAATTAATTTACATCACATATCATTTACCTGGAAAAAGAGATTGCAATGTTCTTCTTGAGACTCCTCAGTCGACATAAGTGTCATCTTCAAATGCTTTCCACACCATATGCTTGCCTAAAAGTAAGACTCAAGATATTCACCAACACATATTTCTAATAACTTCAAGAAACTGAAATATAGCATCTGTTACAGAAGTACAGATAACCTAATGAAGTAGACGGAGGATAGAAATGAAATGTACCTTGATACCAAGAGAAATAAAGTGCCGTAGACATCCTGATATGTCTAACTCAAGATATTTTGCAGCTACATGCAAAATAGTTTTATTTAACATGCACTGGGAAATGTCCAAGCATGTGAAGTCTTCCCAGAAAATCTAGTCAGCTGTTAAGGTAAGAATTGTGACAAAAAATATAGAACACTCAAACAGTGTGCAGGAATATTACACACTGAAAAATGATAATCTCCTCTTTGACAATTAATGTGGGTGATTATACAATAAAGGAGTTCAATGTGCAAGGCTTTGTTGCCACAGATCACAGCACCATCTAGTCATTTATCACACTAAAGAATGTGTACCACAAGCACATGCATCTTTGTTCCAATCAGTAAGAGATCAGCACATGACAAACTAGTTCTAATCTGAAGCTTTCTTTTATCTAATAGAATAGGACTATAAGAAAAGATCTTTGGACTGATAGAAAGAACAAAACAAATTATTTCCCATTTACATCCGCCCTTTGTGCCACATCACTTGCCTTTTTTTCTTCTTTTCCACTAATTCATCTTCATCTCATTGTTTATCAAAAAAGGAATAATAATAATAAGGGGAAGATATAAGAAGCCATGAGTCAGCATTCTAAATTTAGAGAGAAAACGATGAGTCCAAGGAGACCAACTCCCCTCCCCCCAGCACAAGTGCACAGGCATGCCCTACGAAAAATAAAAAAGTACATCATTTTTTGGAGACAAATTAAATTGCCAAATTGCTAAAGTTTAATCATTTTGTGATGACACAGGTTTGAGACAGTTAGATTAGAAAAATAAGGGGAGATCTGAGGTGGACAGGGTGAGAGTTGATGTGGTAATAGGGGGTAGAGATAGTAGGAGTAGTGGAGAACTAAAGGTGGTGAACAAAAGTGTTCAAGTTGCCGAATGAGGAGATTTTCTATAAATACGAGGGTCAGAACATGAGTGCCACTTGATCGCTCTAACTGAGCCGCATTCCCTTGAAGGTCCAGCATATACGTCACAAGGAAGCATTCAGGCACCCCCTTACGCCCAACCTCGAGAGGATCCATAGGCCCTACTCTTGATCTAGGCTAGCGTGAGCGGATTAAGGTACCAGTGGAGACAAGGGATTGAGGCATAGGAGAAGCATGCTTAGGTAGAGTATCAATTGGCAAAGCCAAGCGTACCTAGCTTGTCACTGTAAGCAAAAGAGGTGACACACTTAAGTGACGATTTGCTTGGTCGATCCTGATTTTCCCAATTTCCTTGAGGCTTAACCAAAGAACAACTCTTTACCTCTCTTTTGAGGGACAACATACAAAGAGAAAAATCGAACAACCTATGCATAAAACATGAAATATAAGAAACTTCATTTTTCAAAACTAAAAGTAACACCAAGAAGATTATTTATTTATTTATTTATTTTTTGAGAAAAAAAAAAAAAAAAAAAGAGGATAAGCAAAGACTCAAAAGAATATTACAGTCACAAATCAGTTTAAAAGTGACAAGCAAAATCTTTCTCAGTAAGTCAATCAACATGTTTTTGCAAGTCAGAAATTTCCCGTTTTCAGATTGTTATAGACCCAATCTTGAAAAATCAATAATATTCAAATCAATTTCAAGGCAAGGACTAGACACAATGACAACGAAGTCACTTGGGAATGCCTATAAGAAGTATCTTCACCCAATTCCACTATGACGACAGAATCTGTTGATATACAAGACTGGAATTTTTGCTATACAATAAGCCACTGTAATTTCTCCCATGCTTACAACCAAATTCTGGACACTACCCATTTTAACCATAACAATCACGCAAGACACAAACTCAACTATATTTCAGATTTATATAAAAAAGAATGAATGAAATGAAAAACAATTGCAAAACAAAGTTGGCTGGATACTATTAGGGATTCAATAAGAGAACCCAATTCAGATTTCTCAGATATCCCCAACTCCTCAAGTTTGATAAGAAGTTGAACGCGGCTCTCAACAACCTGTAAGATAAAAAGTTTTATGTATCACAAATGTTATACCATTCACCATAGACTACAAGATCCATTGTAACAACTTCAGTACCCAGTAACATTTGTTAAATTCCCCATCAAAGTCCAAATTGATGAAGTCTGATGGACATAAAGACAACAAAAGAAGTAAATAGAAAAACCGGAATAAAATTAATATGACTACAGAAAGTATTTAAAACAGATTATGAAATGAAGGAATTGTAGGTTAGTGAGCACAAATTTAATAGATAAGTACAAAGAGGCCATTAGAGTTTACTACTGTAGCACTACTATACTCAAAAGTCAAGGATAGCATTCTCTAAAAATAAGAAGTGTCCACAAAAGATGAAATTTATTATCTGTAGACAAAATTTGGTAATTAAGATGACAAAAAAATACAGCGTAGTTTTACTTCATGAAATATATCAACCCTAAGAACAAATTATGAAATATTTGAACCCGAAGAAGAAAGGAGGTTATCGTCAGTTTGTACTGCATTTAGATGAGTCCATCCTACAAAAGGTCAAAATGAATAATAGTATTTTATCACACATTGCCATCGCGCTTCCTGAAGAAAAGGGGGGTGGGGGTGTTGGTTAACAAAATCTGCATGGTTGGCATGAAAGTATGCATAAACCGAGTAAACACCTTTTCAGAGGTTGTTTGGAAAAAACTTATTTGCAACTTAAAAAAATCTAGCTTAAGAAAAACATCTAAACCCAACTTCATAAAAGTTAACTTTTTGAGCTTGTTTTGAGCTAGAAAAATAAATAAAAAGTTTTATCAAACAAAATTTTCAAGGTACAACTGCTTAAGCATGGAAGTTCAAATTAATTTTTTGTAAAAATGACTCTCATTGCAACTATCGAATTACACAAAAGCTTAATGAATTAGAATCAATGAAGCTGCTCGAATTAATTCCTTGAAAACCCTAACATAGTAGTAATCATAACTCCATAAATGCATACGGATTGCCGAGATTTCGATGAATCGATCCATAAGTGAAACGATAGTTCAATTTCTGTGTTAATTTAGTGCAATTAAATCTACTAAATAATTTTGTGTTTGTGTAAACTACAACAAAAGAGCTAATCAAGGTGATTAAGAAATGAAAGAACAATTAAGAGTGGAAAAGAAGCTTACATCTGAAGATGTAATTGCTTCCAGCAAGCTATGCAAGTCGTCGTTACTCGACCTCTCTCTCACCATCTCTCTCTCCGTTTTTCGCTCGCTGTTTCTCTCTGTTCGTTTTCCCGCCTTTAACAGGCGAAAAGAAGGGGAAGAACTATTTATAGTAGGGCTTGGACTGTCTTCAGCTGGGGACGGTCTAGTCCGGCCCATTTTGAGTCCATCTTGACGATCCATGTATGAATCGTCAAGTATTTCATTTTTATAAAAAAATTATATTGATCGGATATCAATAATTACTTGATAAAATTATATGTGTGAATATTTTATTTTTGAAATCATAATTACCGTTAATACAAATTTGATCAGATTAAGTTACCATCTATATTCAATCAACGTAATTTTTTGTAAGAGTGGATATGTCCTTGTGGCTTTAAGAGCCAATCATACAAATTAGAAATCACCGTAAAACAACATATTGGATTGTGGGTTTTGTCAAAAATATAGGCTGGGCAACAAATACTACTGCAGTCTGCAGATTCGTGTCGTACATTGAAATGTCTTCCAGAAGGTCACAACAAAGTCAAGCTGGAAACCAACTCAGTTGCATACTCAGATAGACTCCAATTGCTTCTGTTTCTTCTTTTGATCCCCGTTACAGTCTCATTTTGAGCATCAAAGAGCTACTAGCTAGAACCTTGGATGGGAATTCAAACATATATGCGAGAAGCCAACTATTATGCAGATCGGATCACCAAGATACACAAGTTCTTAATCAGCCAGTGGAAGCTGTTAGTCCAATTTTGGCAGCAAATTCAGTTAGGGTTATTAACATAGTCTGGTCTGGGCCTTATCCCTAATGATAAAAAATTCTCAAACATGAGAAGACTTTTCTTCCATGTAACAACTGAAATCAAGAAAAAAAATGTCAATGTAGTAAAGAAACATGAAGGAAAAGGTAACAGCATGGTGAAGAAAACACTAGAACAGCGCCAATTAGGTGTTCAAATGAGTGATGGTATAGAATGGCCAGGCCATCAACCAAAAACATTTACTCTAAATTAAAAATTCTAAAAGGAGAGGGGCCATACACACATGACATTGATAATAGAAAAACATTTAACAGATACGATGCTTTATCTGAATGAAAGGCTTCTGGAAAAGAGAAACCGCATAGCAAAATTCATCTTTCATACTCCAAATAATAATAAAAGGAAAAGAATAGTACTGACAAATTGTAGAATAACTTGACAAGATGATAAACTTCTTAGGATGCCCAAACCAAATTGATCAGAAGAGTTGAACGAACCCATGATGTGGCATGTGAATAGTCGACAACCTAAACTGGTTCGGCATTATCTCAGCATCATAACTACACAACAAGATTTGGTCTAACTGTACTGTGTGGGCATTCTGGTTATGTAGGCTCATGATCCGTGGTATTAACAAGCTCAGTTGCAACATTGTAGAATATTAAAATAAGTGCAATTTAAGGTCTTACACTTTAAGCTATGGCACATCAAAATACACATGCACAATTGCAAACGTAACTTACATGTGCTCCCTCATCATCTTAAGTTGGTTACCATCCAGTCCTCACACACGACATGTACAATCCTCGCCAACAGTGACTATTAACTGAGTGAAGCCCCATGCAGAAGAAAGTTAGTTCCTATCCGCATTAAAAAGACAGAAAATATACCAACTTTACATATAGAATAGCAGAGAGAGAAGCTTTATCTTTGGGAAAACATATGAAATGCATGACTAAATTCCATGAAACCCATGTTGTAGTCAAATATAAATCCTTAATAGGTCAAGGCCAAATTGAAAAGGCCTAAATTCACTTCACCCCATAATATGCCATCTGGTTTAGAAAAACAACAACATTGCTGTAATGTCTAAAAGCTTCATCATTGGAAAAATTATCACAAGAATTATGATAACATCAGAAGTTGAACAACAGTTCATATCATTGATCGTATTCACATCTAAATGTTGTTATGTGACAATGAATTGGCGCAATATTCAGTTATAATTACTTGGCAATCATGAAGCCATCTCTGGAACAATGGAAACAATATTCCCATTGATGAAATCAGACACCAAAAAAAATGGGAAAAACTATTTAATAACAATTGACCATAGAATCAGAGGACAAATATACTAAATTGCTTTCATTTGCAGCAAGCCCTAGTTTCAGTTTTGACCAATAGCTCAGCATTGCAAACAAAATTCCTTCCCATTCTGACCACCTCATATTATATTTGCTGACATTACAAAATATTATAAAAACTATTTAATAACAATTGTAAACTGGCTAGCAAATAAAACTTACACTAGTAAATTAGCAGCGTGTTTCTGTAATCATCCTTTGGAGGTCAAAATATTGCTCAAACTCAACAAAGGAGGGAGAGATTCTCTCTTTTCATGTTACTATTAATTTGATTACACTGGAAATCAAGTACTCGCACTCAACAGAAAATTAACAGAAATTTTTTTGGTTTGTTAGTTTTCACTTATGTAATTCCTATGCCGTCTATTTTGTTTGAATTTTTTAATAAGTTTTGACTTATATTGCGATATGCAATGTGCTCTTGCTGAGAAGGCCAAATCATTGCCACCAACAACAAAGGATTTTTAGAAACCAGTCCAACAGACTATCATGATTTCTCTAAGTCAAACCCCATTTTGGAATTTCACGAACAGGTCATCCGCATACTCTCACCGTAGCCAAATTCATATAAAAATTATTTATGTATATATATATAGAGTGAGAGAGAGAGAGAGAGAAGCAGGGATAAAAGGGAAAACGGGGCTGATGGTGGTTGTTCATGGTGGAGGAGGAATCTGGATTAAACTCAATGGCGGTAGATGGGTCAATTTGGGGCTGGGTTTGTGTAAAGGTATGCGACTGGAAGAAAACAGAGAGAGAGGGAGAGAGAGAGATACCTGGGGTAATGCTCCAATGGTGGATCGACGTTGGTGCGATGGTGGTGATGCTCCTGTACCCGACGGCTATGGAGACAAAGCGAGAGAGATAGCGTGTAAGGAGGAGGGCAAAGGCATGAGAGAGAGAGAGAGAGAGAGAGAGAGAGAGCCGCTATGAGAGAGGCGTGAGAGGGAAGTAGAGGTAAAGATTTATTAAAACGGTGATGCTTTTGAAACCCTAGCAACCCATTGTTTAGGGTTTTGGGATGTCTTAAAAAATATATTTTTTATCTTTTTATGAAAAGGTATATAGAAAAGTAGAGAGATGATCTGATAGAAAAAAGATAAAAATATGGATTATATAGTAAATGTGTATTTTTTTCCGACTAAGTCCTCGTTTGGGAACAGATTTTTTTAATAATTTTTGATTTTTTAGCTAAAATGTGATGTAAAAAAAATTAGTATATTTGGGATGACTTTTTAACTTTTTACGAAAAGATGTGTAAAAAGTAAAGAGAAAATAGAATCTTTGACTTTTTGGTATGGATTGTTGACTTTTTGACTTTTTGACTTTTTTAATAGTTTTTTGACTTTTTAACTAAAATGAGCACTTGCCAAACGAGGCCTTAATCAAATCAAGTGTGATTAAAAAATCAATCTAAATTTTTGTATCACACTTACAATAAAAGTGAGATATTTTCATTTGTAAAAGTGTGATCTTTAATTGTTTTTGTAGTAGTGGCCCCTTTCCACTCAATCGACCCATTGGTAGGGGAGACCGATCCGACGAACGATGGCAACAAGTCAACGGCGCTGTGGAGATTGTTGAGCACAAGCCACGAAATCTGCCGAGGAAGAGCTGGAAGGACATCGTTGACTCTGAAGGGTACCTTCAGAGATTTCCCAAAATTCAAACCAAACACTAAACCTAACCCCAGAAAGTAAATTAACCCCAGCAACCACATGCTACGAGCAAACACCATCATCGTCAATATGTATGTACAGAATTGTGGTGATTGTGTATAACCCTAGATTTGGGGTTTGAGGGAGGGAGGGAGGGAGGGCGTATTATGGGCGGAGAAGGATGAGAGTTTGATCCATGGTTTGGGTTTGGACTGGTTCAAGTGACTGCTAGGGCTCGTTTGCCCTTTCGGCTGCTCCTCCGCCGAGCGGGAATAGAAAAAAAAAAAAGGTGAAGAGGGGAGCGGGGCGGGAATAAAAAATAATTTTTTTTTTTGTCAAAAATAAAATTTAAATAATAAAATAATGTCGTTTAATTTTTTTTTTTTTTTTTTTTGCGACGGGGTTGTCGTCATCAAAAAAATTTATTTTTTGTTAAAATATATATTTTTTTGTAGTTAATGAATTTGTTTTTAAAAAAATCTTTTTTTTTTTAGTTACTAAGATTGAAAATTTATTTGTTTCATTTTTATTTTAATGAAAAAAATATTATTATTTTCTATTTGGTAGAAGTAGGGGTAATATTTTAATAAAAAATATTTCCACTAAAATAAAAGATAATTTTCTGTGGTCAATGAAAAATATTTTTCTACGGCCTATTTTTTTTTTTTGTTATTAAAAATCATGAACTAATTTTTTGTGGTAGAGGAGAGGGAGTAGTAGTAGTGGTGAAGGTGGTGGATAAGAGATGGTGGTGGTGGTGGTGGCGGTGGCGAAGGAGATTAATGGTGAAGTTGTAGTAGTGGTAGAGTAGATGAAGTGGCAAGAGTGAAGGAGAGGTAATGGTAGTAATAGTAACAGTAATGGTGAAGGTGGTGGATAAGAGATGATGGTGGTGGTGGTGGTAGCGAAGGAGATTAGTGGTGAATGGTAGTGGTAGAGTAGATGAAGTGGCAAGGGTGAATGAGAGGTAATGGTAGTAGTAGTGGCAGTAATGGTAGTGGTGGCAATGGAAGTAGTAATGGTACTCGTAGAGGTGAAGTGGTGACAGTGGTAATAATGGTGGTAGTGGAATGGCGTTTGCAATAGTGGTGAAGATGGTGAAGGATAGGGGTGGGCAACGGTTTATCCGAACCGCTCAAACCGCCCAACCCGCCCAATCCGCATATAAATGGGCGGTTTCGCAAATATTATGCGGGCGGATGCGGTTTGAAATATGACAAATTTGCGGGTTGCGGGCGGGTCGCGGTTTAAACCCACAACCCGCAAAAACCGCCCGCACTTTAATTATTATTGTTATTATTATTTTTTTTTATATACCAACTTTGTAACTTTAATAGGAGCCCCATTATGTTCTCTGACACTAGGATCCTTATTTTTAAGTATTTCTCAACTTTCTTAATGCCGTATAATTATCAAGTCCTAAACTTGATTTCTTATATATTTTCATTGGTGACTCATCCACTTTTTTCTAATAAAATTTTCCTTCTGGTAGTCGATGGAGTTTCTAGTTTGATTATTAATTACTGAACTGGCAATTCTAATTGCGTACAACCTTTAATGCATTGATATATATTTTTTAATGCATCGATATATATTTTTTTCATTGCAAAAATGCTAGTGTAGGGTCTCTTTGTTTTAGGTACTTTCATTTAATACATTGATATTCAATTTTTATTTGTAAACTCATCAGAAAATTGTTGTCAAATAATCACAAATATATAAAATGAATCTGATGCCTAAATTCGATGGGAAAAAAAAACTCAAAAATTAATTTTTAAAGAAAAAAGTGTAAACCGCAAACCGCCCGCAACCGCCCGCACATCCGCAAACCCTATCCGCATAAACCGCAAACCGCACTGCGGGCGGTTGCGGGTTGACTTTTTCCCAAACCGCATAGATGCGGGCGGGTCAAAACCGAACCGCAAACCGCACAAAACTGATCCGCGAACACCCCTAGTGAAGGAGATGGGTGGTGAGAGAAAGAGAGATGAGTGAGAGACAGATAGAGGAGAGAGAGAGAGAGACAAAGCCAGAGTGATGAGCGAGAGAGAGACAAAGTGGTCGCTAAAAGTGCATTTTCTTGTAGTGGATAGATAAATCAAGAGGGAGCTCAGTAAATAGAGAAGACGAAAGAGAGAGAGTGAGCAACGCGAACACAGAGGGAGAGAGAGAGAGAGAGAGAGAGAGAGGGACAAAAAGATAAAGAGATAGAAAGTGGGAGACAGAAAAAGAGACAGAGAGAGAAAAGAGATGAACGAAAGAGACAGAGAGAGAGATAGAGAGAAGAGAGGTGAGCGAAAGAGACATAGAAAGAAGAGAGATGAACGAGAGAGACAGAGAGAGAGATAAAGAAGAGAGATAAGCGAGAAAGACAGAGAGAGATGAAAGATGAGAGAGATAGAGAGAAGAGAGATGAGCGAAGAGATGGGGAGAGAGAAGAGATAGATGAGTGAAAGACACAGAGAGAAAGAGAGAGACAGATAGACAGAAAGAAAAGAGTGATGAGTGAGAGAGAGAAAGAGAAGAGAGAGAGGAAGATGAAAAAATGGGTAAAAAGATATAGACAAAGAGAGAGAGAAAAAAAAAAGAGCGAAAATAGATAAACGAGAGAGAGACAGAGAAAGATGAGCGAGAGAGATAAAAAGAAGAGAGACAGAGAGAGAAGAGAGATGAGAGAGATAGATAGAAGAGAGATGAACGAGAGACATAGAGAGAAAGAGAGAGAGAGACAGATAGACAGACAGATAAAGAAGAGTGATGAGTGAGAGAGAGAGAAAAATAAGAGACACAGAGAGAAAGAGAGAGACAGACAGACTGAGAAGAGTGATGAGTGAGAGAGAAAGAGAAGAGAGACAGAGACAGAGAGATAGGAAGATGAAAAAATGGGTGAAAAAGTTCCGTGTCTAACGCCTCATTTTCTAGTAGTGAGTCGTCTCTATCATTCATGGGTAGAATAGAGGCACGGATTTGGGAATTGTATATTTTATATAAAAATCAAATTGAAATATTTTATACAATCACACCTATTTAGGGAATGTGATTAAATATATATATATATATATATATATATAATTACACTTATTTAAAAAGTGTGATTAAAAAGTAGTAATGTATATATAATCACACTTTAATTAAAATGTGTGATTAAAAAAATATATATAATCACACTTATTTAAAAAGTGTGATTAAAAAGTAGTAGTGTATATATAATCACACTTTAATTAGAAGGTGTGATTAAAAAATATATAAATAATCACACTTTAATTAGAATGTGTGGTTAAAAATTATATATATAATCACACCTATTTAAAAGTGTGATTAAAAAGTAGTAGTGTATATATAATCACACTTTAATTAGAAGGTGTGATTAAAAAATATATAAATAATCACACTTTAATTAGAATGTGTGATTAAAAAAATATATATATAATCACACTTGTTTAAAAAGTGTGATTAAAAAGTAGTAGTGTATATATAATCACACTTTAATTAGAAGGTGTGATTAAAAAATATATAAATAATCACACTTTAATTAGAATGTGTGATTAAAAAAATATATATATAATCACACTTGTTTAAAAAGTGTGATTAAAAAGTAGTAGTGTATATATAATCACACTTTAATTAGAAGGTGTGATTAAAAAATATATAAATAATCACACTTTAATTAGAATGTGTGATTAAAAAAGATATATATAATCACACTTGTTTAAAAAGTGTGATTAAAAAGTAGTAGTGTATATATAATCACACTTTAATTAGAAGGTGTGATTAAAAAATATATAAATAATCACACTTTAGTTAGAATGTGTGATTAAAAAATATATATATAATCACACTTGTTTAAAAAGTGTGATTAAAAAGTAGTAGTGTATATATAATCACACTTTAATTAGAAGGTGTGATTAAAAATATATATATATAATCACACTTAATTGAAAAGTGACATAAAAAATAAATATTATCACACTCAATCAAATTAAGTGTGATTAAAATATCAATCTAATTTTTTTTATCACACTTCCAATAAAAGTGAGATCTTTTTTTTTGTCAAAGTGTGATCTTTAACTATTTTTGTAGTAGTGAACATAATTTTTTGTGTCATTATTTTATAAAATGTCATAAAATTGATGTGACATTTCTTTATTGAAATGCCACTAGAGCCTTATATGTTTTGTGGTTCTGTGGCATTTTTCTAAAACATTTAATGCCAATTTTTATTTTTGTGGCATTTTCTAAAAACATGCTACTAGTGTAGTGTCACTAAAGTGTAAATTTGTTGTAGTGACATTTTTGTTGTAGTGAAGTGACACTTTTTTTAATTGAAATGCCACTAGAGCCTTGTATGTTTGTGGCTCTATGACATTTTTCTAAAAAATGCCACAAAATATTCTTTTATGACATTTTTTAAGAACATGCCACTAGTATGGTGTCACTAAAATATGTTTTTGTTGTAGTGTTGTGACACTTGTTCATTGAAATGTCACTAGAGCCTTTTATGTTTGTCGTTTTGTGGCATTTTTCAAAAACGTGCCACTAAATATCATTTTTGTGGCATTTTCTAAAAATATGCCACTAGTATAGTGCCATTAAAGTATGTTTTTGTTGTAGTTTTGTGACACTTGTTCATTGAAATGTCACTAGAGCCTTTTATGTTTGTCGTTTTGTGGCGTTTTTCAAAAACGTGCCACTAAATATCATTTTTTGTGGCATTTTCTAAAAATATGCCACTAGTGTAGTGCCACTAAAGTATGTTTTTGTTGTAGTGTCGAGCTGATGAAACAGTGACGAATCCTTTCAGTTGTAATCTACCTATACTAACACATCAACGCTATCTTTGTTACTATGGGATATTTATATGTAGGTGATAAGTGGATTTATTGTCGAATAAGTCCTATAGAAAAAAAATTGTCATAAAAAAATGTCACTAATTGTAAGTTTTAGTGACAATTGATAAAAATCATGACAAAAAAAAGTCACTAATTGTCAATTTTTAGCGACATATATAAAAAATTGTCACAAAAATTATTTTTAGTGACAATTTTACCAACTTATGTGTAGATCCTAATAAGTGGACTTATTGTTTAATAGGTCCTATGGAAAAAATTTATCATAATAAATTGTCACTAAAACTAATTGTAAGTTTTAATGACAATTTATAAAAATCATGACAAAAAAAGTCACTAATTATCAATTTTTAGCGACATATATAAAAAATTGTCACAAAAAAATTATTTTTAGCGACAATTTTACCAAGACTTATTTTTAATAAGACTTTATGAGAATTAAATCTAACTATTAGGACCTATTGGTAGTTTATACTAACGCTATCTTTATTATAAAAAAAAATTAAAAAAATCTGAGAAAGTCTGGGTTTGTACTGTTACTGATATTATATTCAATGATATCATGATCATTATATATATTTTTTTTTTGGAAAAATGTTTGGGAGCACTAATTAGTGCTCCCACTAATTAGGTGGCAGTGGGTCCCGCCATTAATGATGTGATGTTTTGGTCTTGGAGTTGTATTTTTTATTTTTTATTTTTTTTTTACTTTTTTAATGCATTAGTGCTATTAGTAGTGATGTTTTTAGTGGGATGAATCATTGTTGTTTTTTTTGAACTCCCAAACTTTCATGTAAAGAGGAAAATGGGATGCATCAGAGTTGAGTATGGAGACAAGAGCTGCAGGTGGGCATACAACCCAATTTATAGGTAAAGACTTAGAAAGACAAGACTTTGCAACCCAATGTGCTGCACCATTGTTGTTGCGTCTGGTCCAGGAAAACAAAATAGAATTTGGAGGAGCAAGAGCTCTAATATCCATAATAACAGCACTATACTCCCATGGTGGAACTGTTTCGGAAACGCAAAGAGAGATCACCATTTTGTTGTCACTTTCGATTTCCACTTGTGAGAGATTGAGGGCTTGAGCCATGAGACACGCCATACGCACTGCATGTGCCTCGGCTTGTGCTGTAGAGGAAGTCGCAATAAACTTAGCACAACCATCCAATAGGTTGCCCTTTGAGTCTCTAAGAATCACAGCCAGTGCAGCTGATGAAGAGTGCTGACAGAAAGCTGCATCACAGTTGATTTTGACCCTACTATGGGAAGCTGGCTACCAACTTAAACGGGGGTGATGGTTGGGGACGGCTAAGGCCTAGTTGGGAGGGTTGAGATGGCTAGTCAGAGCATCTTGTTCCTTCCAGAAATGAGTGATTTTTTGCAAAGTGACATGAGGGTCCACCGCTTGATGGTTAAAGACAAAATCATTTCTAGATTTCCATATGAACCAGGCAACAATAGCAACTATACTGATGAGACGTTTGGATTCATTCTTCGGAGTACCGCCTTGCAACAAATCGTTGGTCCACTTGGTCACATTTGTTATCGAGCCTTGATCCACTCGCATATTTAAGGAGCTGCCAAACCACACAGCCTTGGTCCAGGGACAATCAAACAGAAGATGTTCCACGGATTCAACACATTTCCTGCAAATAGGACATTTACCTGAAGATGCACACTTGCGCCTAAACAAACCCAACTTGGTGGGCAACAAATTATTGCAGATTTTTCACCAGAAGTGTCGGATTTTAGGTGGAACATCAAGAGTTCAAATTGATCTCCAAAAATCTATGCCAAGGGTGAGAGATCCCGAAGGTTTGTTAGATACATTGGAATTGTGGCAGATCTGTTTGGCTATGACATAGCCCGACTTGACTGAATAAACTCCCGATGGAGTGTGGTGCCATATTAAAAAATCATCTTTATTGACCGTTGCAATTGGGATGGCAAGAACAGCCTGTAAATCTTCTTTCGAGAGCCACTTGGTGAGAAGTGCACGGCTCTAGGTTTTATGAGTGGGATCAATGACTTCAGCAACTTTTTGAACGTTGCACATAGATGGTTTAGGTGAAGCAATTTTGAAGTCTTTGGTAGAGGGTACCCACTTATCTTCCCAAAACTGCGCAAGTTTGCCGTTTTGGATTTGCCACCGGAGCCTATTTTGGAGGAGTTCCCTTCCTTTGAGAAGGTTGGCCCATGCCCAAGATGTTCTCTTTCCCTTTGATGCTTGCAAAAAAGTGGAATTTGGAAAGTAGAGGCCTTTATACACACGAGCCCAGAAAGAATTGGGGTTCATAAGGAGGTGTCATCCTTGCTTAGCCAGTAAGGTCTGGTAAAAAGCTTTGAAATCCCTGAAGCCCATACCTCCATGCTTTTTGGGGGTTGTCATATGATCCTAACTTGCCCAAGGGATGCCCTTGTTATCTGGATCCCCTTTCCACCAAAAATTTCGAACAAGATAATTGAACTTAGCACAGAAAGATCTTGGCATTTCAAAACAAGACATGGCATAGGAGGGTAAAGCCTGAATGACAGCTTTGATTAGTGTTTCCTTACCCGCATGAGGTAAAAGCTTTGATTTCCACCCTTGCATTTTGCCCAATGCTTTTCAATCAGAATCCCAAAAGCTTCAGCTTTAGATTTTCCCCAGGAAGAAGGTATGCCCAAATATTTAGCTGCAAGATTGGCTTGTGAAACACCCAAAGAAGAGCAGATGGAGCTACGGACTGTTGCAGATGCATTGGATGAGAACATCACTCCTGACTTGTCAAAATTGATCATTTGTTCTGAAGCTTCACTATACATCCTCAAAGTGGCCATTATGCTGTGGCATTTATTTTGATTGGCCTTGAGGAAAAGTATAGCATCATCAGCAAAGAAAATGTGAGAGAGGAATAGACAAGTCCTTCTCATTGTCAACCCCGAAATCCCTTGGGTACATAGAGCCCGAGTTATGAGGTTAGAGAACACATCAGCCACCATTAGAAAAAGATAAGGTGAGAGTGGGTCGCCTTGACGAAGTCCACAGGAGGGAATGATAGAAGTGTGTTTGGCTCCATTGACAAAAATTGAAATCCACACTGTTGTGACACATTCCATAACTAAATTCACCCAATTCCTATAAAAGCCCATTTTGAGTAACACAGTTTGCAAAAGTCCCATTGGATACGGTCATAGGCTTTGTTGAAGTTCAGCTTAAGGGCCATGTTTGCATATTTTCCCAATTTCTTCTGCTTTAAAAAGTGGAAGGCCTCGTGAGCTATGAGAATGCTATCTTGAATAAGCCTACTGGGGACAAAAGCTGCTTGTTGAGGTGAGATGAGATGCTTCAAAATCTTTTTCAATCTGTTGGCCATGACTTTAGTAATGATTTTCATGCTGAAATTACAGACGCTTATGGGGCGATAATGATTGAGACTAATAGGGGCAGCCACATTGGGAATCAAAATTAGATTGGTATGATTAAGGCCTCTAAGGAGGGACCCACTTGTGAAGAAACTTCGGACTGCTACACACAACGCTGGACCCACTACATCCTAGTTCTTATGGTAAAATAGCCCAGGAAAACCATCAGGTCCTAGAGCCTTTAAGATCCTAGCTGAAAGACAACACTTTTAATTTCACCATCAGTGACTGGCCTCAGTAGATTAGCGTTCATCTGCGATGTGACCATGTGGCTTACCACTGAAAGTGCCTCCTTAAAATGTCGTGGATCCTTAGGTTTGAATAAAGTGGAGAAGTGATTATGAAGATGTTGGTTAATCTCATGATCTGTCTCAAGCCATACTCCACTTCCAGTCTTGATTTTGACCAATTGATTCCTTTGTCGATGTTGGGCCACTGTTGCATGAAAAAAGTCCAAGTTTCGATCTCCATAACTAAGCCAGTTAATTCGAGAGCGTTGATGTTGGTACATCTCTTCTTGAAGTAAGGTTGTTTCTATCTCATCTTGGATTAGACGAATCTATGATCCATTGTCCAGCGAGTAGGGGAGAGATTGGTAATAACGTAGTATGGTCCTTAAGTCACGCAACTTGATTATGTTATTTCCAAAAGCGTCTTTGCTCCAATTGGTGAGGCCCCATTGGCAAGAAGCCAATCTTTGTGTAAATTGGTGCATATGAGAACCTGATTGATGTTGTCGCCAATTGAACGCAATGATCTCAGCACATTCCGGCTTTGTCGTCCACATGGATTCAAACTTAAATTGGCGGGGTACCTTTTTGGTGGGATGGTGCAATTAAGTAGCACTGGGTAGTGATTTAAGCCCACAAAAGCTTCATGGTAGAGTTGGGAAAATGGAAACATAAGACGCCATTCTACAGTTGCAAAGGCTTTATCTAGTCTTTCCCTCAAGTGGCACTCCCCCCGTTGATTGTTAGTCCATGTGTACGGGGCCCCTATAAATTCAAGATCCATGAACTCGTAAACTGATAGTAGATCCTGGAATTGTTCCATTCTCAACTTGTAACAAGCTACTGAGCCTGGTTTTTCCCACGACATTCCCACTTCATTTAGGTCCCCTATGCAAAGCCAAGGATATTTGTTTTCTGAAGCAATTTTTTTGAGGTACTTCCAAAAAACTTGTCGTTCCGTCCATCTAGGAGGTGCATAAACAAAAGTTGCGAGCCAATCTTCAGTAACTACCCCTTTGGAGATGAGGCATCTAAAGATGTTGGGGGATTTGTAACGGACCTGAAGGTTAACCTCATCCGACCACCAAAGAGCTAAACCGCCTGATAAGCCAACAGGATCAACATAGCAGTAGTAGGGGAAATGGAGCCTTCGACGAATTCCTTCCAACTTAATCTGCTTATTCTTTGTTTCCATAAGGAAAATTATTGTAGGGCGATGGGTGTTACATAACCCTTGGAGGATCTGAAATGTCAGGGGTCACCCAATCCCCTGACAGTTCCAGCTCAAAATCAACATGGCTGTGGTGGCTGTTTAGGGCCAGCCACCACCGCCTGATCAAGGGAATCCGAAACTGGAAAAGTGCTTGTGTTTGTAATAAAGTATCTCTATTACATATTTTATGACTATAAAATATAAATTTTTGATAAATATTAATAAATAAAATCATAAACAATCTCACTTTTTTATAAACAGTTTTTATTGTTCCCACTGATCTGTTATTTCCTAAAAAGTAATATCAGTCGAAAATTACATTATGCCGATTTGTAATATAATAATCAAAAGAGATGTCAACTCATTATATGATTTTTTATTTTATTTTTGGGTTGATCGCTTTCAAAATAAGGAGTTAAGAGCATCTACAATAGAACTATTATTATCCTACCTTTTTGCTAAATTGAGATGTTGCACTCCCCAACATAGCCTCTATTAAGTCTCTTAAATTTAAGATTGTTATAGTCACTTCTTATTTGTAACGAGTCACTGTAACTCCCTAAATATATAAAATTTTTATTTTATTTCATCGATTATGAGAGGCACGAATTGAAAGGCGCAAAAGAATATGGAATATTTTAATAGAAAAACATATTTTAACAAAATAATGAAAGAATAAGAAGTGTTGTTGGGGTAAATAATTAAAATAATGAATTCTTAAAATAATAAATCAAATTTTTAATTATATTTTAGATAAAAATAGGATAGATTGTTAAAGATGGATTTGGGGACGCTGCTGCGCGGGGTGCGCAACAGCATCTGCTGTGCGCGGAAATGGGTCCATTTTGGGGTCCATTTTGATAATCCGAACCGTTCACATTTTAGAATACATCAAGTAGAATATGCCTGCAAAAAATCAAGTTAATTTGATATCGTTTACCTATTCATCTACTCACATTTGTATTCATTTTAATACTTTAAATCACAATTATTATTTATTTTTGTAGTTAGAAATGTGAGTGGATGAATAGGTAAATGATATCCGATTAAGTTGATTTTTTATAGGCGTGTTCTACTTGGTGTATTTTAAAATGTGAACGGTTCGGATTATCAAAATGAGCCCCAAAATAGACCCATTTCTGTGCACAGTAGATGCTGCTGTCTAAGCATGTGTTTCCGTCTCTCTCCACTTGCTTTTTTTACTTTGAAATGAGAATTTTGGCAAAATGAAGGAAAAGTTTGACTTGAAATTGAGCCTTCTGAAGAACCAAAGATTGACATGATTGACATGCTTTACAGACATGGAGAGTACAGTACCCATGTTTATGTTTAATTCAAATTTGAGAAGGGATTTGTGAAGGTCAAAAAATAATAAGAAAAAAAATAATTTCTCCACAAAGTCTACGCAAATATATAGTGTACTTTTGACATTAAAATATGAATAGTAGGTTAGTTTTTAGTATCTTTTAAGTCTCGTAAGGGAATATATTTTTTTAGTAATTTTTTTACTCTTGGTTAAAATATGATGTAAAAAAATTAGTATATTTGGGATGACTTTTTAATTTTTTACGAAAATATATGCAAAAAGTAGGGAGAAAAGGGAATCTTTGACTTTTTGGTATAGGTTGTTGGCTTTTTGATTTTTCAGTATTTTTTTGACTTTTAGGCTAAAAAGTGATGTTACCAAATGAGGCCTTAACCAATCATTAAACTAATTTTTACATTACTTCAAATTAACAAAAAAAAATTACATATTAGGCATTGTTTATCAACTATATATTTTAGCTAAAAAGTCAAAAAGTTACTATAAGTTATCACATTATTCTCTCTACTTTTCTGCACATTTTTTCGTAAAAAGCTAAAAAATTACTAAAATAGTATATTCCCAAACGAGGCCTTAGTACCCATATCATATTTTCTTAAAATTTTACTGATTGACATATTGGTACCATATTTCTATTCATATTGGTGCCCGGACATGTGGGGATGTAATAATGATCTAGCTCGGCCTAAGCGGGCCTCGCAGGCTCCCTCCTTTTTAGCAGGGCCGTGCTGGGCTGGCCTATGGGCCAAAAAGTGGGGCCCAGGCCCACTCATAATAGGGACTGGGCCACGAGCCTTTTTTTTTTTTTTTTAAATATTAGGAATAAAAAAAATTATATTAGAGTATTTTAGTTAAGATTAATGAGATGTTTTGTTTGGTTATGTTTTATTATGATATTTAAATTTAAATATGTATGACTTATTTTTTTTTTAATTATGAACTTATAACTAAAAAAGTATACAATTATGTAATTTTTTTCTTTCAAAATGAATAATTTTATATATATGAAAATAAAACTTTCAATATTACAATATTAAATTATTTATATAACATTTATTGAATGAATAATTTTATTTCAAAATGAAACAAAATATTATAAAAATTGATATTATTAAATAAAATAAGTGTAGATTATTGATGATGGTAGAGCAATTGCATCACTATACCAAATAAGTTAGCACCTACTGTCTTACCAATAATTTACATTATACTCCACCTCAATAATCTAATACAAAAAAAAAGAAAAAAAGAAATGAAATGAAATGAAATGAAATGAAATAGTAAAAAATAAATTATTGATCAATCATCGGAGGAGACAGACATTTCTGTCGCGTTGCCCAAGGATATGCCATCCAAATCCTTTTGAATTCGCTCATTTTCACTAGAATTTTGTCTTCTTGTAAGCGCATGCATATGATCTCTAGATATCATCAGTGCTTCAACCATTTGGGGTGAAAGCCTGCTGCGGTAATCACTCAGCACTCGTCCACCTGCACTAAAAGCTGTTTCTGAATCAACTGTAGAAATAGGAACAGTTAGAATATCACAGGCCATCTGTGAAACCACAAGCCACATAGTTTCATTTTGTGTCTACCGTTCCAAAATGTCAAAATCATCGGAATTATCCACTGACGGACTTTCCAAATAACGTTGTAGTTTAGAACTACTTACACTTATATGTTGAGATATTTCTTTTACTTTTTATTGCTGAAAAAATACTTAATCTCCCGCCTCGAGATGAGACTGCTACTGTAGTGTGTGTAGGTGTATTTACAAATGCAGTTGTCTTGTATTCTTCAAATAATCTATTGCATGTTTGCATAATAGGGACAAACTGTGTTTGATCAACGAAAAGACGCTCTAAAAATTCTTGTAAATCAATTTCTTTACACCTAGGATCAATTATTATGGCTAAACCTAATAGATGAGACAAATGATCAAAATATTTATCCAATTTTGCTTTCATTGAAGTAATAATAGTTACATAATATTCATTACCCATATATTTTACAAATATTTTAATTATTTCTGCTAGCATATGTAAAACAAATGATGAAGTAGGAATATATGTACATAAGAAAATAATTTTGTTGAAGTATTGAAAACTTTTAAAAAATCTTTATACAAGGCTACTTGGCGCCAATTAAGTTCTGTGAGAGTCAGTACTCCTTCTATTGATGTTGTTACAAAAAATAAATTTTTTGCTCTTTTTTGTTTATAAGCTATTTTTAATATATTATACGTTGAATTCCACATACTATTTACATCTAAAATTAATTTTTTAAATGACATATTTTCTCGTTGACAAATTTTTCTATATTCCGAAATTCGATTATCAGAAGATATAATAGTAACAATTGCATTTTTTATTACAAGTATAGAAGTCTCGTATACATGCATAGCTTCATGTACGAGCAAGAAATAATCCTCTCGTATAATCCTGTTGATCAAGTCCGCGCTCCTCCAAACGCCGTCGCTTTACTCCCTAAAAACACAAACGTGAGCTAGCCGGCGGGTGTGTGCCGGATATCTCTCCAATGCCTAAGTCAGCAAAATAGACAAATAGACAAAAGCTCTATGTATTCGGGAATCAAAGTTGTGTTACCTCTCCATAGGTGATGTTATGAGCTTTTATAGGTTCCGCGTGGCACAATCCTAGTAGGACTCTTATTCCTCCATGCAGAGTCCTCCTAGGAATCACACTCCTGAAAGATAATGCTTATCCTTCAACACCCCCCTCACTGCTTAAACCAAGTGAGATCGTTTTACCTCGGTGGTATGACAAAATGACCGAGCTATCACTGCCATGCTATACTGGCTGAAATGACAGAGCTTTACTTAGCTCGGTTCTCCCCTTCACTGCATGCACATCGGCTTCTCCTGTTGAGACCGTGCTAACCATAACGAGATTGGACCGAGCTAAACCGTAGCAAGGTCATGAGAAAAGCTCAAAATACTTCGGCTCAGAAGGGTATGGCCGAGCTAACGGCCATCACTCTAACAGCGGTGACCGAGCTAAATACAAGGCACTCTTGGACCGAGCTAACTACAAGGCTCTCTTGGACTGAGCTAATTACAATGCTCTTTTGGACCGGGCTAACTACAAAGCTCTTTCTGGACCGGACTAACTACAAAGCTCTTTTACTCTGCCTTTTTTACTGTGGCCCACAGAACAACCCATAATCCAGCTCGGCCCAATTTACACATAAATTACCCTCTCTTTAACAATCAAATTTAAAATATGGACACAATAACGAATATGAAATAAATCACCATCAACAAATAATTGTAAAGTTGATTTTAAATGAGTTACAGTTTGATTATAATATACTGCATTATCTAAACTAATCGTAAGTATTTTATTTTGTAAAGTCTACTCATATAATACATTTCTTATTTCTACACTACGCGAATGACCAGTGTATGGAAGTTCAACTAATTTAAATAAAATAATTCTTTTATTTAATTTTCAACCATTATCAATAAAATGTGCAGTAATGCATTGATATTCAAAACCATTATTTGACCACAAATCAGATGTTAAACAATCTCTTCCATTCAAAATTTTAAAGATGTCAAATAATTCACTTTTAACATCCTCAAATTTTTCTAAAATCCTGTTTCTAGTAGTATTTCTTGAAAAACTTTGATATTGCGGTGCAAAACTTTCGTGAATAATTTCGGTAAAATCGGGACATTCATTAGTAGTAAAAGGTTGTTCATTTTTAATAATATAATCAACTACAGAATTTTATGCACATTTAAAATCATATGAAAATGTTTGCAAATTACCAGTTGATGAAGCCCTAATTGTATTTGATTTCGAATATCAGGTTGTTGACTTTGTAAATGTTTGTTAGCATGCCTTTTTAGATGACTAGTACCCTCTTGCAGATGCAGCACTAAGTAAATGTACACAATATTTACATTTTACTTTAAATGTAATTGTGTCATCAGGATTATTTATAGATATTTTTTAAAAATGTTTCCAAACACTACTACTTTTGCTCCAAGATGATGATCCAACTGTTGGAAGAGGGATATTATAAGAAGAATCAACATATTCATGTTGTGTAGTATATGCATCAACATTGATATAAACATTAGGAATATTAGGATCCATAATAATGTAAATAAAACAATATATAAGAATTAACAATTAATTTAAATAATTTAAAATTAATTGAGAGTTGAGAGAGATTGAGAGTTTAAGAGAGATTAAGAGAGTTTAAAAGAGAGAGAGAATTATTTGTGAGATTTATTTTGAAAAATGAAGGATATTTATAGTAGTTTTAAAAAGTGAAATAGATTTATAAATATATATATTACCGTTTGGATTTTTTTATGACTGTCCGTTTCTACTAATTTATGATCGTTTGAATTTTTTATTTTTTCATTGAATGAATAAAGAAGAGTATGAGTTGAGTAATTGATGAGATGCAACAGACCAGAATAGGATACGTTAGTAGAGGCGGGTAGCACTGCAGTGACAAACTCTTCTTTTTTTCAATGTAATGTCATTTCAGCTGCCATAGAAGCCAATGGGTCCCACTCTCACTCCCACTCCCTCCCCCTACACACACACTCTCTCTCTCTCTCTCATCTTTTATTCCGGTGGCTGGCCAGAGAAAAAATAAAATAAAGTTAATTTGATTTTAATTTAATAAACTATTATTATTTTTTGTTTTATTTTTAAATTATTAATGTTATTTATTTAATTATATAAATTTTTATTTTAGTTCTTGTAATTCAATTAGAGATAATTTTACAAATTATTAACTATTAACTATTATGTTATTTTGTTTTTATTTTTTTTTTATTTTTACAAGATCAATCTTTTTATTTATTTTATTTGTTTATATTTTATATTTTTTTAATTATTTAACCGTTGCGAGTTGTTTTTATTTTTATTTTTTGAAATTTGACCATTGATAGAGAGAGGGCCAGATGGGTGGGCCGGGCCGCCCGCAGGGACTGAAATTTTTTGGGCCGGGCCGGGCCGACCCACAAATGGAAGGCCTAGGCCCAGACCTAAGATAATGGGTTGGGCTTAAGCCTAGGCCTAACCGGGCAAAAACAAACCGGGCCCACCTCGGGCATCTGGTCGCCCACGAGCCTCAGGCTATCTTTACAGCCCTACGGACATGTAGTTTATAAATATCCATTACAATGGTGATATGTTGTCCAATTAGGTATTGTAGAGGGTCAGAAATTAAGCCCCAAACTAAGTATGGGCCTGAGCACTGAGGTCGCCCCAAAGAGGTGACTAGGAATGAAAAAAGAGCATGGGCGCCAATAGTGGGCCGAAGCTAGGGGTGCAACTCGAGCGGGTTCGGGCAGGTTGGGAGGTTGTCCAAGCCTAGCCCAAGTTGTGCTGAGATCTGCCCAGACCCGCCCAAGCCTGAATTGTAGAGGTTGCATGTCCAAGCCCGACCCAAATTAAACCCGAATTGCCCGAGTTGCCCGAATTACCCGAATTATATATATATTTTTTCAACTATATTATTAAATTATTAAAATTTGACTCTATTTACATTTTTTTTATATATAGAAAATCATTAATATCGTCAAAACAAAAAATTTATATAATGTAAGAGAGATGCCACTATAGTAGTCTTTAGAATTTATGAGTGAAAATTAAAAAAAAAAGAAGAAGTAAGATTTTATGTTATTTGTATGTATAATATATATTCAATATGATTTAATAATCTAAATTACTTTAATATCATCTAATGACTAATAATTTATATATATATTTAATATTTTTATATATCTATATAATTTGGGTTTCGGGTTGCTCGGGTTGTTTGGTGTCTTTGTCCAAGCCCGTCCAAATTTAATTCGGGTTTCTAAATTTTTCCCCAAACCCGTACTGAATTTGAAAATATCTTGTCCAAGTCCTAAAAAAATTCAAGCATGATTTGGGTTGCTCGGGTTGAGCTTGCCCAAATTGCACCCCTAGCTGAAGCAGGTCCGACCCACAAGGGTCCAAGTAGACTCCACAAAGGAAAATGCCTAAGTCAAGTTGCGGAGGTAACACCTATAGCGGTGAAGTTGCAGAGGGAACATGTGCAGCAGGAAAGTTGCTAAGGCACCTTGCCTCAACACCGCCATTCTTAATATCTTCGGTTCCGCTGCCATTCGAAATTGCTGAAGGAAAGAGAAAGCCAACGCAACTAAGTTGCAAAGGCAACACTTGCGACACCCAAGTTGCGGAGGCACTTTGTCCCAGTGCCGTAATCCCAAGTAATGTCGGTACTGCGGCCATTCTAAGTAGTGTCAGTACCACAACCATCTGGAGTTGCTAAGGAAAAGAGAAAACCGAAGCAACTAAGTTGCAGAGGCAGTACTTGCAGCACCCAAGTTGCAGAGGCATTCTGTCGGCGCCGTCATCTCTAATATCTTCGGTCTTGTCATCTGAACTTGTCGTGGGAAATGACTACCGCAGCAACTATGACCGCAACAACTAAGTTGCAGAGAGAATATCCTGCCAAGGTGATAGTAGCCTTTGAGAGAGGCCTCCCTCTGCAAGTAAAGGCTAATGCTTGGCGCTGATAGCAGGCCCCAAAGTTCATTTAACTTGGCGCTGGCCACAAAACTTACTGGTTGGAGCTGATAGCAGGCCCAGAGATACCAGTTTACCGTGACGATCCTGCGAAGATGGGAGTAGGATAGCCCGAGCACGAGGGACTCCCTTTCCATTACCCAGGTCATGGGTCTGCCTTAGTCGCACAGGCAGGACTAAGGAAGCCCCCTTGAGCTTGGTTCTAAGGCACAACATGGTTGATGGCAGGCTTAGCTGTGGCCTTCGCCCTAAGAAGTTAGGGAGTTTGTGGTTAGGTGGCTAAGGGTGGATGTTTCGCTGACGTGAACACGAACATGGTTGATAGCAGGCTAATGGAGTCCTGAGAATACATGTACTGGCCAAATAGTACTGAAAATGCAAGTGCAATAGCAAGGTTCATCGCTGCAAGTGCACTTGCTGAGGTTCAGGCTGAGAATGCAAGTGTAGAGGCAAACACTCCTGTTGCAACTACACTTGCTAAGGCTCAAAAGGAAGTTGTAGCGCCAAACACTCCTGTCACAACTACGCTTGCTGAGGCTCAAAAAGGTAGTTGCGGAGGCAAATAGATACTACATAGTACATGCAAAGGGACACGTGGCACCTTTAGCCTGGTGGCTCAAGGCAAAATATTACATGTGATCCTCTAGGACGCATGTCTTTCCTCTATTTGGCCACTTGGTGTCCTCTTGGCACCAAGGAAAAGCCTATAAATAGGATCCATTTCCTAATGTTCAGCAAGTGGAATTTTGAGGATTTGGGGGAGATACTACCCATTTTGGCACTGCCATTGTCTTCTTCTTGAGCCAGTTGCTTCACCCTCACCAAGCTATACACTCTCCAACTCCCAGATAGTTGGTACTACTCATTTTCTAGCCACTTCTACTATTATTGGACCACAAACATAGTTTTGCCTCTCTAATCACCTCTCTAACCTTGAGCCCTACAGGTATATCGTAAAATGATACTTGTTTTTTTTATGGAGTAATTACTTATAGGTCATGTTATAAGGATTTATGTACCATTATCTCTCACAAGTGTTTGTATAGATAAAAAAATTTCACACATATTAGTGACATTTTTCTGTGATGAATTTTCAACAATCGCTAAAAACTAACATTAGTGATTTTTTTTTTTTTTTTAATGTAAACGTTGCTAAAAAAATTATATATATATATAAATGATTTTGTAATAACAATTAAAAGTAAATGGGACTTTTTGATGCACTAAAAAGATTAGAGGACTTATTGGTGCACCTATCTTCTTAATAGTACTTTTCAATCAATTTTCCATTTTTTATTTATACATAAATTAAAATTTTAGATAACTAAGATGGAAATCAACAATTAATCTACTACGTACACATTTTTGCCAACAACATATGTTGATCTCTTATTGTCATCAATTGATTACGTACGTCATGAAAACACTCTTCTGTGATTTTCTTTTCTCTATCCATCGCCATGATTAGAGATTATTTATATCTTTGGCAAATCTGAATTTGATTGATTCTTATCAAACTAAGGAATCTAATAGTCAACTTTTTAGCTGCTACAATGATTTTGTATTAGTTTTATTTTCTAATGCCACGCCTCACATCATTTATCAGTTGGAGATTAGGTGGTCAAAGTTTCTGCGATTTGTTTTGGTTTTTTTTGCTATCCACTGTAACCATTAACCATTTCTTAATTATTCTACTCTAGAAGACTGGTTGCTTTTGATTTTTTTGGATTATTTCTATTAATTAATGTAAACTCTTGATGATAAGGCAAAACACTTTCTTATGATTTTGACTGCCTTTGAGGTTTCAGATAAGTGGATCTTGAAATAGTCAACTTAAAACCCCCCTGATTTACTCTGTTCGAAGGACATGAAGTTGGTTTTCCCTTTTTTTTTTTTTTTTTTTTTTTTTTTTTTCTCTCTTTTCTTTAGTGTTCGCTTCTTTGTAATAACTTCATTTTGCTAATGCAATGGGTGCCTTCTTTAACATGACCATGGCATTTTTAATTTTTAAAATGGTGATGCTACGTAACTATGTACAACCAATCATACAAGTCATTTCACTTTCAAATTCCAAAAAAAAAAAATAAATAAATAAATAGTGTTGGAGAGGTAACAAAACTGTGACATTACATATTTTCTTAGGGAAATCATATAAAAACCCATTTTCTAAACTTATTTTTTAGATCCAATAATATATAATTGATATGATTGGTTGATAATTAAAAAAAATATGAGAGAATCTTGTCTTTAATATCTTAATTGATTGTCACATTATTTAGCTTGAAAAGTGAGTCTAATTTTTAGTCTTAAATAACAGTACTCATTTTCTTAAGATGTGTAGACTTCACCCCTTCACCTTTGCATTTAAAAATTATCGATCAATCTTTGCATTTAGTAAAGATCAACCCCAGATCGGCCTACTAGATAGAATTATATATGAGTGGTCAATTAAGCTAACTCAGTTGGTTACATAACGTTAAAAATCAAAGAAGAAAATTAATACATTGATATTACAGTAACTAAATTAATACAAAAGAAAAATTACAGAGACCACATATCTGATAGGCAATTTTTTCCAATAACATGGAATAGGGTGCCTCTATTTACACACCATAATTTATCTCAAGGCAAACCACTTCTAAGAACACACCTTTAATAATTTGATAAATATATATTTTGCTCATCACACACCACAAATTTACATATTTATCCTTATTCACACACCCATTCACAACAATATACACACAAACTCTCATATTTACCCTCACTCACTCACACACCTCCACACACCCACCTTCTTCCATCTCCCCCCCCCCCCCCCCTCCATTCTCAGTTTCAACCGGTGAACACTATGTTGGTGCTTAACACAAAGTTAAGCATTAGTGAAGACGTCGTTGGTGCTCAAGTAAAGCAGTAGATGAGTTCTCATTCTACGGATGCACAGTTCTGGAAAAGGGAAAAAAAATTATAACTGTTCAGCAGTACAGAGTTGAACAAATGTAAGTTGTTCGATTGTAATTTGTTGAACATATGTAAGTTGTTCGATTGTTGTTTGTCGAACAATGACATATTGTTCACCTCTGGTTAACCGAACAACGATTTACCACTCATAAACGAAAACAAAGACAGAAACAACAAAAAATAACATTTTCATTGCTCCATTGTTTCGAATGAGAATTGTCAAATGCATCGTTTATTGAATCCAATGAAAATCTTCAATAATACTATATTTTTGATTATTTGTTGAAGGGTTTTTGATTTTGGTTTTAGGGTTTTTGGATTCTTGACAAAGAAGAAGTTTGAAATTGATGATTTATCTTATATTTATTCTTGTCCTTTATGGTAAATACACAAATGGTGTATATCATAACTTGTCTTCTATAGTCATTTCACTTAAGGTTAAAATTGTAATAAAAAATAAATTAATTAATGATTTGCCTTGAGAGGGAAGATGGTGTGTAAATAGAATGACCCCATGGAATATGCCATGCATATCCAGCATAAGGACAGTTTGCTTAGCAGTTACGGCCTTCACCCGCAGCCTCGTGGATGCCCTAAACTACAACACAAAAATAAAAGTTAAATAAATGACTAAAACATCACAGTTTAAATATCAAGAAAGAAATGAGACTTACCATTATTAAAAGTTATCCTTTTCAACTTTGTTTGAGCAATATATATAATTTAGTACAAAGTTTATGCCATATATTATTTTTTATCATAAAGGGGAGTATATTAATCACCAAACTGGGTTACATCTGAATAGAGCAGAGTAACAAAAAGAGCTAGGCAGATTGACATTCCATAAAGCAGGTAAAGAGTTGGATACTTTCTAGCTGCCTTTTATTAGCCGACCATTACTTATGAAAAATGTCTTAGACCTCCAGTGGGGGTGACCCCCACTGTTTTTTGATTGGTCCATATGTTGGATTTATTTTCTAGTGTGGCCCAATAACCTACATATTTTTACATGTTTTATTTTATTTGGACTCCACAATTAGATAAAACCAATATTATATATAAAGTTTAGTAATTAGAATTTTAATATAATCACTCTTCTAAGATAAGAAGGAAACCTTGATGGATTAGGAATTCTTCTGATAGAGTTTATCTGGCCCTCTTCTCTCCTCTATATAAGGATGGGTGACTCCCCTTTCATATGATAAGTATTTTCCATTACTCTAAGTTTTATAGTCATCCTAATTAAGAGAGACAGAAAGAAGAAGGTGAGCCAAGAATTAAAGGTTCAACTCTAAGGGGTATTTTCTCAACTTCTCTAATTCAATGGCTGACAAAGGTATGTTCATTTTATTCTTGAGTTGTATTGAATTCAAGATCCTGTAAAGTTTAATTCCACATTATAATTGGTTACATGTATAATGAAATCTTACATGTGGTATCAGAGCTTTAGTTTGTGAATCAATACACCTTGGAATTTATGAATATTGTTATTATATTATAATTATAATTATTCATAAAAACATACTTTTGTTTATAAGGTTTGAACTCTGTTGGCATGTGATGTGCACCCCACTAAGTATGCACATCATGGACTCCCTCACTCACAAGCCAACATGATCTGTTAGGTCCTAACCTAAATAAGAGCAGAGTCCACTCACTTTGTTTTGTGATTTGTTAGGTGCAGGCTTTTATGTAATTCTATATGTTGTTCATATGCATGTTTTGATTTAGTATCAATTTTAGTGATAATAATTTTTATAATCATCATAATTTGATATTAAATTGCGTGTATTGCTTGCCGTTATGATAAAGTACATAGATTAAAAGTAATTTTATAATTTGTTGAATCATTCGGTCTATTAAAGAATTATGATTTTACCTCATCTGATTATATGCACTTATTGTTGATATTTATATATTTTCATGATTTAAATTTGAGATCATGATATAATTTTATGACATTGAATATTAAATATTGGAGTGGTTAATTCATATTAGGTGTAATTCTTATTGACCATTATATGAGATATTCATGATTGTTATATTACATAATTTGATATATAAATATTCATGTTCGTCCAGAGTTATTATTATTATTATATTGGTAATTGCAATCACATAAAAGAAATTTTAGAAATCATAAAATAGTGATCTCATTAAAATTGTGATTGAATTAATGATAATTAAATAACTCAAAATTAATGAATAGAGAATATCGTTGGTTAGTTCCTTATTCATAAGATTTACTAATTTAGTAGCTACCAAAGTGGCCTAGATTTGTAAAACTTATGAATATAGAATTACATAAAAGAATTGTTAAAAAGGTAACATTAAGGTCAATAATATTCTTAATTGCAGTTATAATTAGGAGATTGAGACTAGCCCAAAGGAGAGTCACTTTCAACTAATTATAAATTGAGTAGGATAATGTAACTTATGTAATTTGACAGATTAGAATTGAATACCCAAAGGTAACATGACTAGCTGGAAAATTGCACAAATTGCTTTAGACCTACAGAAGTGATTCTTGACAAGTAGACAATAGATATACCTAAGTTTTGCCCAAAGGAAAGACTTATGTGATATCAATAGTTCATCATAATTCTCAAAGCTTTAATATGTATATTGTTTTATCTTATTTCAGTGAAAGTTCCCACCTCATTGCACTCTCTTGCATCAGGCGTCCCTCTACTTACTGGCTCAAATTTTTCGGAATGGTATGAACATGTTTAGTTTACACTGGGTGTGTTGGACCTCGATATGGCATTGCTTGAAGATAAACCTGCAGACATTAATGAATATAGTACTGCAGAACAAGTTGCCCTTTCTAAATCTTGGAAAAGGTCCAATAGACTCAGTTTGATGTTCATGAAGATGACCATTGCGAATAACATCAAGACATCCTTACCTCAAACTGTTAATGCATTGGAATACTTAAAGGCTGTTGAAGATCGATTTAGATCTACTGACAAGTCACTTGCTGGCACTATTATGGTTGAATTGACAACAATGAAATATGATGGCAACCGAGGAGTTCAGGACCACATCCTCAATATGGCTGATAAAGCTGCAAAGCTTAAAACTTTAGGAATGCAAGTTGATGAAACTTTCCTCGTGCAGTTTATTCTCAACTCACTTCCATCACAGTTCGGCGCATTCAAAATTCACTATAACACCAATAAAGATAAGTGGAGTTTGAATGAGCTAACTAATATGTGTGTTCAGGAGGAAGCGAGGTTGAGGGAGGAAGGACGTCAAACTACATTGGCTGTAACTCATGGAGCTATAAAGAAAAAGAAGGGTAAGTTTGTAAAATCAAAGAAAAATCCACCAAAGAAAAAGAATGAACCTGGGGAAGAAAATCAGGCTCAGAATGGTTTCACCGTCAGGTGCTACTTTTGTGGCAAAAAGGGACATGTGAAGAAAGACTGCAGCAAGCGAAAGGCTTGGTTCGAAAAGAAAGGTAAGAAATTTTCTTTTGTTTGTTATGAATCAAATCTTGCTGAAGTACCTTCTAATACATGGTGGATTGACTCTGGGGCCACGAGCCATATTACAAATGACATGCAGGGATACCTCTCAACCAGGAAACCGAAGGAAAGTGAAAGATTTGTTTGTATGGGGAACCGTCTCAAAGCTGAAGTCGTAGCTGTAGGAACCTATCGACTGATCTTAGAGACGGGTCATCAGATGGATCTAGAAGACACTTTTTATGTTCCTTCAATTTCTAGGAATTTAGTTTCGTTATCCAAATTAGATCGTGTTGGATATTCAGTTTTATTTAATTGTGGAAAACTCAATTTAATGTTTAATTCAAAAGTAATTGGTTCTGGTAATTTATGTGATGGTTTATATAAAATTACCTTAAATCATGAGTTTGCACAATCATTAGTAACTCTGCATTTGAATATTGGTTTAAAACGTGGTCTACTTAATGAAAAATCCTCAATCTTGTGGCGTAGACGGTTGGGGCATATCTCTAGAAATAGAATTGAAAAATTGGTGAAGAATGGGATTTTGGAAAACCTAGACTTCACTGATTTTCAAATATGTGTGGATTGCATTAAAAGAAAACAAACCAAACACATCAAGAAAGGTGCCACAAGAAGTAATAAGCTTCTTGAGATAATTCATACAGATATTTGCGGGCCACTCAACATCCCATGTCTTAGTGGTGAAAAATATTTTATCACATTTATAGATGACTTCTCACGTTATAGATATGTGTATCTAATTCATGAAAAGTCTCAAGCTATTGACATCCTTGAGGTGTACATAACTGAAGTTGAGAGACAATTAGATAGAAAGGTTAAAATAGTGAGATCCGATAGGGGTGGTGAATATTATGGTAAATATGATGAGTCAGGCCAAAATCCTGGCCCATTTGCCAAATTCTTAGAAAAGAAAGGCATTTGTGCTCAATATACAATGCCTGGTACGCCACAACAAAATGGAGTTGCTAAAAGGCGTAATCGTACGCTTAAAGATATGGTTAGGAGCATGTTAAGTTACTCAATTATACTTATTTCAATGTGGGGTGAAGCTTTAAAGACTGCAATGTATATCTTAAATAGGGTTCCTAGTAAGGCGGTCCCAACAACTCATTTTGAGTTGTGGACTGGTAGGAAACCTAGCTTGAGACATTTACATATTTGGGGTTGTCCAGCAGAGGCAAGAATCTTCAACCCACAAGAGAAAAAGTTGGACTCAAGAACAATATCTGGATATTTCATTGGTTATCCAGACAAGTCTAAAGGGTACAAATTTTATTGTCCTAATCACAGTACGAGGATAGTGGAGACTGGTAATGCAAGATTCCTAGAGAATGGTGAAATTAGTGGGAGTGAGAAAACACGAGTAGTGAATTTCGAGGAAATTAGGGTAGATGTGCCAACATTTGACCCTTATCGAAAAATTGTTGTTCCTCAGACTATTCTACAGTCTGAGGGAAACGAACAACATAATGAAAATCCTTTACCACCTCATGTTTTACCACTTCATGAAGATACCACCATTGAAAATATTGTAGAACCACCACAACCGGCAATTCTGAGAAGATCTCAGAGAGAAAGAAAGCCTGCTATTCCATATGATTACATGGTGTATCTACAGGAATCTGATTTTGATATTGGGATTAACAAAGATCCAGTCTCATTTTCACAAGCCATGAATAGTGATGATTCTTCTAAATGGGTCAATACTATAAATGAAGAGTTAAAATCCATGGAACAGAATAGTGTTTGGGATCTCGTCGAATTGCCTAATAACTGCAAAAAGGTCGGATGTAAATGGGTCTTCAAGACCAAGCATGACGCAAAAGGCAATATCGAACGATTTAAAGCCAGACTTATTGCCAAAGGTTTTACTCAAAAAGAAGGCATAGACTATACATAGACCTTCTCTCCAGTATCTAAGAAGGACTCGCTTAGAATCATCCTAGCATTGGTAGCTCATTATGACTTAGAGTTGCATCAAATGGATATGAAAACCGCTTTTTTGAATGAGAATTTGGATGAAGAAATTTATATGGAGCAGCCCGAAGGATTTGCAAAGAAAGGTAAAGAACATTTAACTTGCAAATTAAAGAAATCCATATATGGCCTTAAAAAAGCTTCTAGGCAATGGTATTTAAGGTTTAATGATACCATTACCTCTTTCGGATTTAAGGAAAATGCAGTTGATCAGTGCATATATCTGAAGGTTAGTGGGAGCAAGTTCATTATGTTTGTGCTATATGTGGATGACATTTTGTTAGCTAGTAATAACCTTGGCTTATTGCATGAAACCAAGGAATATCTCTCCAAGAACTTTAAAATGGTCGATATGGGTGAGGCAAACTATGTTATTGGCATAGAGATCTTAAGGGATCAATCTCGAGGATTGCTAGGACTATCTCAAAAAAGATATATTGATCGTGTTTTGGAGAAATTCAATATGCAGTTTTGTTCAGCCGGTGATGCACCCATCATGAAGAGTGATAAATTAAGTGAAAAACATGTATAATTAAATCTTACGCCATATTGATTATATATATATTTTTTTGTTGTCTTCCACTGACTGCCCCCCATGTGGAGGTGAGGGTGCTGGGGGTCATCCCCCACTGGGGGTCCCAGCACTGTTGGTTACTTATACTATTATGACTTGGCACTAGCATCTTTCATTTAAATTAGGAAATAACAATGTTAGGTACAAATAATATATCCACAAAAATAAATTCAAAAATTATTATGACATGTGGATCTCAGAATATTTAAATTAAATCTTGATCATATAAAAAAAATTTAAAATATATTTTTATACACAAATTTCATGCACATCAATTTTTTATTGGAAAAAAAACTTAGAAAATGAACTTAATTTTGTAACTACAAAAACACCATCTTGATATGGAGAGAGAGATCTCTTTGTTTGGATATTGGGAAAGATTGAAGAAATTTTTGGATTCTTGCTGCCTAGGTGGCTCCAATGACGTGACGTCCGACCAATGGCATTTCTGGATTTTGATTTGGCACAAAATTTGTGGGACCTTAATTTGTCTATTTTTAGTCAAGATTTAGTGAGAAAGGATGGGTGGAAGACTACTTTGATTAAAATACCAAAATAATTGTGTAATCTACCTACTGTTTGGATAATGCTCCCATTATCTTGATCACAAAATCTTTCCTTCTCAAGCATATGTTTCAAAAACACTTACAAATTCTGGTTTTCTAGGTCGTTTGTTGTTTTTCTATTTCTCTTTGGTTGTAGCCTCAATAAAAACAATTTAAAAACAGGTTTCTCTTGTACTCTGTTTAGTTACAATTACTTTTTAAAAATTTTTCGGCTGATATTCTAGGACTGTAGATGTTTTCTTTTGATTTGAAAGGGAAAAAGTGAAAGACCATAGTCAATCTGGTTGGGACCTTCATGAATTGTATACTTCATATTCTAATTTGAAACTAGTGTGAATTACACCACCCGCATTTATACTTTGGGGCTGTGTCATTTTAATTTATAATTTTTTAAATGTAATATATTTGATTTTAAATTTTGAATTTTATTTCTAATAAGGATAATTAAAGATATTTCATTTGCGAATGGTCCATTTTAAGGATAAAGTCGTCATATTAGAATCTATTTTTTGAAAATTTTTCTAAGAAACTAAAAATTAAATTGTTGAAAAAAAATTAAAAACACATAATTTTTTTATAATTTTATCTTTTATATGGCATAAATTCTTTTTTAAAATATTTTTTATATTTATTTTCACTAAATTAGTTTCTATTTTTTTAAAAGTCAAACATGGCGATAACTTTGATGCCATTATTAAACTAATCCATTAAATCAAAAAATTCAAAACAAAAAATATTTCATATGTTAAACATATCGATTATATATTAAAAGTCTCATAACCAACCATTATATGATAACTATTTAAAAATACCTATTAACATAAAATAAAATCATATATTACATGATAACCATCCAAAATCATCAACAATAACAACCATCCATTACATGATTATCATACAAACACATACTAAAAATTAATTTGGTAAAAAAATAAAAATATATATATATATATATAAAAGATTTATCATTTTTATATAATTTTATCTTTGGTAGGTAGAAATAATTTTTAAAAATTGAAAAATAATTTTTTGAAATTTATTTGGGTCAAACTACTTTATATTTTATTAAATTGACGACTTTGTCTTTAAAATGAAGCAACGGTGCCTTCAATTATCCTTATTTGAAACGAGATTCAAAATTCAAGGTAAAATATATCACAATTAGAAGATTATGAACTAAAATAATACAAGTCTCAAACAATAAGAACTGTTAATCTAATTCTCCCTTAAAGCTATGTACTGCTCCAATGATCTTTGATCACAAAATCTTTCCCCTTCATCTTGGTCAAATTTGGAAGTTTCAAAGTTTATGACAAGGATAAATGGAAAATAAGAAAAATAATTATAAATTAATTGAGTGAAAGTGAATGAAGTGAGAACTGTGTTATTTAAGTACAATTTCATTTACGCTGAGCATATGTTTTATTTACACTCTATTAATTTATAATTATTTTTTCATTTTTTGTTTATCTGATACTCTAAAGTTGTTTTCTTTGATTTGAAAGAAAAAACAAAGTGATATATCATAGGTTATTTGGTTAGGATCTTCTTGATTTGTATGCATTATGTCCTAATTTGAGAGAGACTACACATAGATACCCCTCCTCTTCATGATATCCTTTTCTTCCTAGCATTTTTCACCATTATGAAACTAGATATGTAATCAACACTTCCGTTTCTCTCTATAATGAGAGCTTCTCTTTTCAATGGGAGTTTCTGCCCTAAGGGCTTTTTCTCTCTGGTCCACCCAATGCTTTTGCTTTCATGTATACTAGCTGTGTCTTTCTTGGTTACCTCCTCGACTCCTTTCTATCACCCTTCCTCCTCTCTTCTCTTCCAATTTCTCTCTCTCTCTCAGCTCTCATGGCCTCTCCCCCTCCACCGACTCCATTGACCCCACCTCCCTCTTCTTCACACGTTGCCCAGGGGCTATCCTTGGAGGAAGGCAGTGGGGAAAGTGAAGACATCTCAAATCTGTGCCTCATTGGAAAACTCTTAGCCCCAAAAACTCCTAACAAAGTAGCCGTGGCAAACATTGTTCGAGCAGCTTGGCGTACTCGAGGCGAGCTCTCTATCTCACCATGGACCAATAATATATTCTTATTTCAGTTCAGTGACGGGGAAGACCGACACCGAGTTCTCCGTGACAGCCCATGGTCAGTGATAGGGTGGCTCCTAGTCCTTCAACCCCTCTCGCCGGGTTGCTCAGTGGAGGAACTAGATTTCAAATGGTGTCCATTTTGGGTGCAAGTCCACGGACTCCCTTTTAAAAAATTAACCAAACAAAATAGCGAGATTCTGGGCAATACAATTGGGAGATTGGTTCGAGTGGAAGCCCACACAGAAGGTCTGTTACTGTATCGGAGTTTCTTATAGCTTCCGGTGGAGATTGACACACAACAGCCGCTACCCAGGGGAAAATGGCTTCAACGGGGTACGGGGATTCCTGATACATGACTCTCCTTTAAATATGAAAAGTTATCGAACTTCTGCTATGACTGTGGTAGATTGGGGCATGAGAATAATACCTGCAAATTCGTCTCTAAAGAACAAGGCACCTTATCTGGTTATGGTCCTGAGTTGAGAACGAGCATGGCTGGAAGCACGGGACTCCCTATTAAGCGCTATCACCAGAAAGTGGATGCACTAGAAGCAAGTTTGACCCCACTCTTTTTAGGCCGGAAAATATCTCGGGCATCGAAACCCTCACTTCCACCGGAGTGTGAGGATCACGGAACAGAGCAACCTGGTTTGTTGGTACAACCACAACCACGATCACAAAATCGTACTGCGACAGAGACGTGTATCATCGTATCCCAGAATTAGAATCAAACTACCACTACCCCTGGAAAGCCACGTGGAGGCTCTGATCTCATTACCCTACAGAAAGATGGTGGACAGATGCACGCTTCTACCAACACTTCCGTTGGCCTCACGTCCCCTTTTCTGGAGCCTTTGGGCCAGGAAAGACATTTAAATCCTAGGGCCCTTCACACAGAAAGTGGGCCAAGTTCTGGAATGGGCCTTTCTCTAATCCCTGGTGTTACTACGAATATGATTGTGGGCTCTACTAAGGCCTCAACTTATTTTGTTACAGAACCACTTGATAGCCCAAACTACTCTGGGCCCTCTCTAGCTTTGGATATGGGGCCTGGACAGGAGCCCTCACTTTCTACAGGGCATAGACCACTTCTCTAAACCCTATTACCACCTAACCCATCCACCGAAACACCTTTTTTATGCATTACCCAGGTCCCAAAAGGGGGGTTAACAGAGGTGCTCCAACACTTGCCCTTCAAAATAAAGATTTATGGCGATGAAGACCAAGCACTGTTGCGCAGCAAAATCCAGAAGGTGGGAACTTCTTTATTGTTACTGGCAGCTCCAGATCAGACCCTATTCCAGCCAACACTCAGTTCCACACATACTTCCCCAGCTGGTGTGAGTAGTACGAAGGTCAAGAGAGGTTGATCCAGAGGTCGGCAGGGGAATATTTCAAAGGGCTCAGCTCTGGTGGAGGTGACCATCCATGACGCGATAAGCCAGACCAGTTTGTTTTCACCTTCTTTCTTTAATGTTGTCGAGGAGGATTGCCTCTCACAAATTGCTAGTACTTTCCCTGAAAATGATTCTGAACCCTCTGAATGGGCTATGGTGGTGAGCCCTAAATTGCCACATGACCGATGTTGATCATCAGTTGGAACTGTTAGGGGCTTGGGCGACCTCTGACAGTCCAGATCCTCTGAGGGTTATGTCAAACCCATCGCCCCGCAATAATGTTTCTTATGGAAACCAAGAATAAACAATCTTTACTTGAAAAGATTAGGAGACGTCTCCACTTCTCTTATTCCTGCTATGCGGATCCTATGGGTCTATCGGGAGGATTAGCTCTATGGTGAACTAACGAGGTCGACCTCCAGGTCAGGGAGAAGACTCAGAATCTATTTCGATGTGTCCTCACGGCAACGGAAGTTGCTACGGCTTGGTTGGTTACTTTTGTGTATGCACTTCCCCGCTGGAATGATAGGAAATTTTTTTGGAACAACCTTCAGCATATGGCAGTGACAAATGGATATCCCTGGCTCTGTTTGGGGGATTTCAACGAAATTGGATGGTCATGGGAAAATCAAGGCTCGAGGGGAGGTAATCGAGTCCGGATGTAATTTTTCCAAAACTTCGTGGGAAACTGTGAACTAATGGACCTTGAATTCAAAGGATCCCCATACACTTGGACTAATAACCAAGGAGGGGACGCCAACATCAGGGAGTGGCTAGATAAAGCAATGGCTACTGTGGAATGGCGACAGTTGTTTCCCTTTGCTCAGGTTTTCCATGAAGCTCTTATAGGCTTCGACCACTGCCCCTTGCTACTACACTGTCATATTCCTCCTAAAAAAATTCTGCATATCTTCAAGTCTGAATCTATGTGGACAACGCACGGGGAGTGTGCTGAGATTATAAATTCTTCCTGGGTTGAAGGTCTTTCGAGACCACCTATGGTGTGTCTATCCCAGAAACTGGAAAGATGCAGCCGCACACTTTCTTCTTAGGGCAAGTCACAGTTCGGGGATAATCGGGTTAAGATTAAGAATTTGAAAACAGAAATTCAAGCTCTCCAAGCATGCCCATATTCAGATGACAGAATGGCAAAAACTCGAGAGCTGCAGCAAGATCTTCAAGCTACTCTAGAACGCAAAGAAATGTACCAACACTAGCGGTCCAGGGTTAATTGGCTCAAATATAGAGATAGGAACACTTCTTTCTTCCAAGCGACAGTGATTCAAAGACGCCAAAGGAACCAACTAACCACACTCAAGACGGAGGCCAGGATAGTTTTGGAAATGGAAGAAGAGATTAATGAGCATCTTGCCACATATTTCCAAACTCTTTTCCAAGCCGATGCTGATCAGGATTTCAACAACGTTCTGTCCTCGGTCACAACGATTGTCTCTGCTGAAATGAATTCGAATCTTGTTAAACCGGTCACTGATGCGGAGATTAATGCAACTACTTTTCACCTCAGCTCGCTAAAGGCCCCTGGACCTGATGGGTTTCAAGGCATCTTTTATAAAAAATACTGGGAAATTGTGGGCCCAGTAGTGTGTTTGGCCATCAAAAGTTTTTTCCTTGGGGGACATGTCCCTCGAGAGTGGAACCATACCAACTTGGTGTTGATCCCAAAAATAGCTGCACCAGAAAAGCTATCCCAGTACAAACCTATCAGCCTCTGTAACTTCAAAATGAAGATCATTACCAAAATCTTGGCTAATAGGCTCAAGGTTTCTTTCACCAAGCTTATTTCACCACAACAAGTGGCCTTTATACCCGGTAGGCTCATTCAAACAGCATCCTGGTGGCACATGAGGGGTTTCATTTTTTGAGGTAGAAAAAAGGTGGTAGACATGCTCATTTGGCCTTGAAATTAGACTTTAATAAGGCTTATGATCGCATTCAATGGGATTTCCTCAAGGCGGTTCTCGAAAGGTTGGGCTTTCATGATACTTGGACCCGCTGGGTGATGGACTGTGTCACTACGGTTTAATTGTTTGTTGTTGTGAATGGCGAGAATAGAGCTTCCTTCACTCCCTCATGTGGTCTTCGTCAAGGCGACCCCTTATCTCTTTACCTTTTCATTATTGTAGCTGACATTCTTTCTAAACTAATCATTGGGGGTATTCAGAACAATGTTATATCAGGCCTTCGAATGAAAGGACATGCCCTATTTTGTCCCACATTTTCTTTGCGGATGATGTTCTTCTGTTCCTCAAGGCCAGTAGCTCGGAATGCTCCCAAATGATGCATTTTTTGAGACTTTACAGCGAGGCTTCCGGCCAAATCATAAACCTCGAAAAATCAGAGGAATTCTTCTCGGCCAATGCTCCTGCTGAGTTAAAAGATCAACTCTGTAGGGAGTTGGGTATCCCTTTGGTTAGACAAAATGTGAAATATCTGAGGCTTCCAACTTGGTGGGGTATATCCAAATTCGAAGCTTATGGTTTTTTGGTAGACAGAGTGTCCTCAAAGCTACAGGGTTGGAAAAATAAACTCCTTTCCCATGTCGGGAGAGAAGTTTTAATCAAGGCGGTGGTTCAAGAAATCTTAGCCTATGCTATGGCTTGCTTCACATTTTCGAAATCTCTCTGTAACAAACTTAATACGGTCATTCGGAATTTTTGGTGGAAAGGCGATCCAACGAACAAAGGCATTCCGTGGGTTTTTTGGGAGTCTATGTTTTCATCAAAGTTCCATGGGGGCATGGGGTTCCGGGATTTTTCAGCTTTTAATCAAGCAATGGTTGCAAAGTAAGGATGAAGATTGGTTTTTAATCCTCTATCTTACTGGGCCCGAATATACAAGGGTATAGACTTTCCACATTCTACCTTCCTAACCGCCTCTTGAGGAGCACGTGGTTCTTGGGCTTGGCATAGTATACTTCATGGAAAGGACCTCCACCACAAGGGGACTCGATGGCAGGTGCACAATGGCCAATCTATTCGCTTCTGGGAGGACAAATGGATCCCATATGCAAGATCTTTCCAACTCTCTTCTCCGAAACCTTCGAATTGCAATGTGGTGCATGTTGCGGATGCCATTAATCCCGCTCTTAAACAATGGAGGCTTGGACATCTACTTCAGTTTCTTTCGAAGGAGGAATGTCAAGCAATCCAATCTATTCCTATCTTTGTGGAGGACAGAGCAAACACACTGGTTTAGCATCCAACTAGATCAGGGGTGTATTCTATCAAATCTGGTTATTGGCTCGCTAAGTCCTCTAGGCAAAAAGGGTCTCGAAACCGACCATCAAGCTCTTTCCAAGTCCTTGCTGGTTTTTGGAAGTCTATTTGGCAAGTGGTAGCTCCCCCAAAAAATCGAACACTTTTGGTGGCGAGCGTATAAGAATCTTATGGCTACAAAAGTCAATCTCCACAAACGTCACTGCTCCCGATCTCAGATCTGCCCCATCTGCTTGAAGGACGATGAATCAGTGGAACATATGCTCTTTGATTGCCCATGGACCAAAGCTGTGTGGTTTGGTAGCATGCTTAACCTCAGAATGGAGAAAGGGACTGTACTCAACATAGAGCAGTGGACGGGTCAATGGTTGGAGGAAGACAAAAGAGCTGGGAAAGGGAGTGATTTATTGAGCATAATTTTCTTCACAGAGTGGTACATTTGGAAGGCCCAGAACGAATTCATATTCAACAACCTCCCAATCAACCCATCAGCTATTGCCTCAAGAATATCTCAGGCATGGCTAGAGGACCAACACCAACACTCTGGCGATATTTCCCCCATCGTTGAGTGCCTTCCCCTTACCCTTCCTGGGGAGCAAGGTTGGCATCCACCTCCAGTTGGGGAGTTCAAAATTAATTGTGATGCAAGTTTCAGCACTAACCGAAATATAGCCTCAGTTGCTGCTATCCTCCGTGACTCTGAAGACCGACTTGTGGATAGACTAGTCTCCTATTTTAGTTCCTCCTCTGCCTTTGATGCATCAGCCCATGCAGTGCACAGGGCAGCCCTCCTGGCGCAAGCCTGCAACCTCACTTCAGCCACTATCGAAAGTGATAACCAAGAAGTCATAAAGTTGGGGGTCTCAGAGACAGTTTCGCCTTAGGAGATTCTCGCCTACGTGCTAGATATTTGTCAGCTTAGACTCCGAGGAAATCTGCAATTGCAATGGACACCTAGAGAAAACAACCGTGCCGCTCACTGGTTGACAAAGGCTCATGCTTGTAATAGTTTGGCTTTGGATTGGGTTGCCAATCCTCCTCAAGCCCTTAATGATGTTCTTAGAAATGATGTATCTTCCTCTTTGCCTTAATGGTTTTTTATAGACTTTCGTTGTTCAAAAAAAAAAAAAAAAAATGAAACTAGATATGTTAAAAAAAACAAAAGTAATAATAAGTTTCCTATACATTCCTTTGAATTAATTATTAGGGAAATTACAATTCAGTGGTAATTCTACAAATTTATGAAAAAGTTAATGAGTTTAATTATTAATATCTATAAATTTTTTCATTTGTTTGTAATTATTTTTTTAAATCCCAACTGCACTGTAATTTCTCCTTAATTATTTCTAAAAGCATGATAGAGTAATGTAGATGTGACCAAATTAAATATGAGATGCTCTTCGATATAATTTTTTCAAATTAAAAGTTGTAAACAAAAATAGTAATATTACAACTTCAAGAAAAAAAATTAAAAAATATTTAGAAAAATAAATTAATATTTTACAATCATTGAGGGTGTGACTCACATCCTATTAATTTTAAATTTACACCACTCATTCAATTTTTGGATACAATTCGGAATATTATTTCCATTGTCTATAGCATTTTTGTAATTAAAAAAAAAATAGATGCTAAAATTACTTATTCTCTAACTTCTAGATAATTAGTTTTTTATTATTTTTATTATTTTTATTTTTTTAAGTCTATTAAGCTACTTTTACTCCAAAAACTATATGCAAAAGGGACATACAAATTTTCAAAATGAAAAAGAAGTTATAAGTAACTCAAATAGTCTGCACCAAACATGCTAATAACATATTGCATGGGATGAAATTTAAAAGGTGTAGGATGAGAAACAAAACGGTAAAAATTAGTGTTTACGTATAATATTTTAATACTTTAGTCTTATTATATTAAAAAAATTAAATTATATATTATATAAATAAATATAAATATATTTAATAAATATAATCAAGGTAGAAACGAGATAAAATAGTGTGTGTAGAGAAAAATTCATTCCCACCGAACCTTCTAATCGGGAGGAGAAAAATCCGTGCCGAATGGGCCACCATTAAATATATTTTAGGGGAATTGACCCAAAGGTCTAAGCCTAACATATCATACCCCATTTAGGCCCAAAACAAATTTAATACTCCATTAAGTCCTCAAATTATCAATAAGACGAAAATACCCACAATATATCATCCAATTTACATGCGCGCAACCATCACCCACGATCATCTTAGTCTGATCAGTACACTGTCACATCTTCGCCGCTCAAAATAGAATTCTCAGTCCTCCATCTCTCCTCCGTTCAACTCCATTCGCTCTGAAACCCTACTCTAACCACAAAACGAAACCGTTCATCTTCATCACCCACGATCATCTCAGTCTGATCAGTACACTGTTACATCTCCACCGCTTGAAATCGCATTCTCACTCCTCCATCTCTCATTCGTTCGACTCCATTCCCTCTGAAACCTTACCCTAACCACAAAACGAAACCGTTCATCTTCAACACAACACCAAGCCGTTCATATTCTCCAATCGGTGAATCTTAACAACACGAAAAACCATCTCCACTCTGAAGAAATTTCGTAGTTCTTGACTTCCGATTCACAGAAATGGGGAAAAAAAGTAACATCTCTCTTCACCTATTCATTATTTTTCATTCAAATTTGTACATTATTCTTTCATATTTCGTATATACACATTTTACATACTTCAAAATGTATAAACCCTCTTTTATATATAATCTCCTGTTTTAAAACATTCTAGTCCCCTGTTTTTAAACATTCTAATCCACTGTTTTTACACATAAATCCCTATTTTTACACATTCAACACCTTATTCTTATTCTTGTTGTTCAATATTGGCTTTTCTTATTATTATTTTTGAATACTTAATCTTCTTGTTGTTATTGTTGCTGTTTACAAAATACAATGGGTTGTTCCTATTGTTGATACTGTTTATAAAAACTGCAACATCATACAGTTTCATTTCATCACTTTACAAGTAACATATCTAAATTTATTCAAACTGCAAGTGAAACTGCAAAATTACACAGTTTAATCACTACTCAAAACAAATAGGTAACTTATTATAAAGTGCAAATCAAACTGTCAAATTATACAATTTCGTAACTGTTACCAACAAATACATATAACTTCATATTAAACTGCATATAAAACTTCAAAATTATACAGTTTTGTCACTATATTACTCATACCCTACTGTCGCTTTCATTTTTTCAGAAATAGCTGTTGGAAGATATTGGAAGAAACAAACCCATATGCCCAAAAATCCAATCAGGGATTTAAGTATCTCCCCTTTTGAAAGTTTGTCTCCTGTATCCACTGAAATGCCACCAACATCTCCCCCTTCACAAAAAACCCAACCACCACAACCAAACACCACGGACCCCACCAAAAAACCCACAAAACAACCACACTACCTATAAGAAAAAGCCCAAGAACTACACCATAGACCCCACCCACACAACAAACACCAACCACACCTCCAACCACAACAAAAACAAACAAAAAAAAGCCAACAAAAATACAAGAAGCTCCTTCAACCAAAACAAGAAAGCTCCAAGAAAACCAATCAACTCCCATAACAAAAACCAAGGCATCAAAAGGGAAAAAAGCAGCAGTCCCTGCAAAGAGAGTCCAACAATTTAATTACCGTTCCAACATCGGAACAGTAATCAAACTGTTGAAGGGGGTCAAATTCACAAAAGCCCAATAGACAGAGCTGGAAAAAACCCCTTTTTGGCCCATTATAAATGCTCTCTCCTCAACACAACTGAAAGCATCTTGGTGCAGATGCTACAATTCCATACAACAAAAGAAAAAGAGCATTTATGCTTGGCAAAAAGGAAATGAAACTTAGAAACAGTGATGTCAAGCTCATTTTTGGTATCGACTGTGGAGAAGACAGCATCACCCTATGCAAGACCAAAGGATTTTGAGCTTTCATTTTACAAACGAAGATGCAAATCAGTAAAGACCAAAATGTTTCAACAAACAAAAAAATGAAAATCAACCAATGATCGTCGAGATCTTGCAAGGGTCATCACCCTTTACTTGTGCTTGAAACTTCTCATGCCTACAACAGGCCATAAACTCAGTTGGAGTTTCCTCAACTATGTTGACAATCTCAACAACATCAAGAAGTACAATTGGGTTGAGGCAATAAAAGACACACTGATGAATTCAATGGTAAATGCAAACAACAACCCAAGGCATGTCACTGGATGTATCATGTTACTCTTGATAAACACATTACTCAACTACTTTACACAAAAATATCAGACATCCACCTATTTCTAACTATCTAACATATTTTAATTTTTTTTTACAGTACTGGTATTGTGAGCACAGTAAACTCCTCCGACCATCCAACAAAGAAGGCTTCCCAAGGTTTATGAAATGGAAACTTGGCAAAATGTACTCCAAGTGGAAACACATTAGCCTTGCTGATTTTGAAAAAATATTCAAACTCTTCTATACTATCATAGCACAAATCTATTCAACACTCCTTTCACAGTCATTATAGTAAAAATCATGTTATGAAACTGTCAAATTCTTCAGTTTCAAACAACATATATTCAACACTTGACTCACATTATTCACAGTACAAATCATATTATGAAACAGTAAAAGTTTGCAGTTTCAAAGCACACACTTATTTAACATCACTCATGTTATGAAACTGCCAAAGTTTACAGTTTAAACGCACAAATCTATTTCACATCACTCATATTATGAAACTGTAAAATTTTTCAGTTTCAAGCAACATATTTCGACACTTAACCCACATTACTCACAGTACAACTCATCTTATGAAACTGACCAATTTTACAGTATTACAAATATATGCCACATTGTTCCAATGCAGGTTAACCAAAGTGCTTTAACCCCAATTGAACAAGAAATACAGTTATTGCATATCAATCAAAGCACATCAACATACTCTTCAGCAGAGAAACATGACCACAAAAAGGACAATAAGCGAAAAAAGAAAACAAAAGCAACAAAAAAAAAGACTTCTAGACAGTGATGAGGATGACTTTCTCGAAGAAGAACATCAATCAGAATCAGAATCAGAATCAGAATCAGAACAAGAAAAACAACAAAAAAAAAAAAAGAAAACAAAAACCACAAGAAGAACCAGAAAGTGATGAACAAGAAGAAGAGAGTGATGAAGAAAAAAAACAAGTGACTGATGAAGAAGAAGCTGATAAAGAAGAAACTGAAGAAGAAGAAGAACCTGATGAACAACAAGACAACGATGAAGTAGAAGAAAGACAAGAAGCAAAAGGTGATCAACCAGAAGACACTGATGAAGAAGAAAACCAATAACAAGAACAAGAAGAACAACAAACAAACCAACAACAAGAAGTCAATGAACAAGAACTGACAAACCAACAAGAAGAACTCCAAGAGAAATCTGACATATTTCATGCACAAGGTAAACTATTGTCTAATACTAAAGCAAACTGCAAAATTTAATTAAACTAACTAAAACACAATCCAACATTTTTATAGGTCATGACTAACCACAAACACCAACCAAAGAGGACGACAAAGACAAGCTCATATCAGCCATGAGAGCACAAATGCAAGATATGGATCAAAAATTCATGGCTGAATTGCGTAAAAAAGAAGATCAATTGAAGGAAATGTCCACCAAAAAAACTGGCAGTCTCCAACAAAGATCAATGGTCAAGAGAATCAAACAAAAGTCAAGAAAACAAGCACATGACCCAGATTTTGAATACCAACCAATGACAAAAGCCAAAGAAGATACAAGGAACAAGACACAAACTGCTGCTGATGTACCCAAACCAACAGAGGGTACCGATGAAGAAAAAGAGAAGAAGAGTGAAAAGAAAAAAGAAGAAATCGAAACAAAGACAGAACCTGCTACAGAACCTGAGCAAAAAGAGGGTGCTCATGAAGCAAAACAACAACAGAAAGAAAAGATACCAGAAGATATTGGCTGAGATAAAATAGTTGCTGCTGAAACCAACCCAAAAGAGCATGCCAATCAAGAGAAGACACAATTTCAAGTATTGGAAAGTGATGATGATTTCAAGGAAGAATCAATCCAAAACAAGCCACTCGCCATTTCATGCCGCAAAACAAACAAGGTTTGGCATAGCCTATCCAAAAAGACCAAGACCAAATTCAACTCATCAACAACACACAATCAAGTGCTTGTGTCTGGTCTGGCAGTGAAGATGAAAATTGCGTATACTTTTGAGATATATGCAGATTGACCAACATGGAACCCTTATATGGGAATGTAGGTCTCCAATTGCACAATTTTACAGTTTTTGTTCATATTCAATAACCTATTCCACAAACCTAACACATTCTCATATATAACATGTTTCAGGTCATTGATGCCTTCTCAGAAAAGAAATTGGCACTCCAACCAACCATTGAAGAATTTGAGAAGAATGATCTAGCCTTTGCAAGAAATTCATATGCAGGAAGATATTACGTTTTCTCAACACTCATCAATGTAAGCAAAACTTAACATACCTTTCAACTGCAAAATTTTCTACTTTCTTAACATGTCTTACTACATAGTTTTATAACATATTTCAAACATATATATAACTTACAGACTCCACTACAAAACCAAGATCAAGCACTGAGAGAAAAAATGATGGATAGCCATTTTCCAGAAGCAATGAAAAACAGATATATCCATTTCCCAATCAACCACGACAACCATTGGACAATTGTGGTCTTTGACAATGCTGATGGGATATAGAGACACTATGACTCTTTGAGACCAGCAAAGGATTGCCACAACAAGCACTTTGAAATTGCAAAGGAAATTGTAAGTTAAATAAAATTTCCTACTTAGTTTTATTCATTTAAAAACTTCTCAACTCATCATTATAACTAACAAAAACACCCACTAACTATTTTGTAGCAACAACATCAACTGAGATGGAATAAAGCATTACTCAGCAATCAAGGAAACATTTTATCATCTCAAGAGTGCGAGACAGTAATTGCATCAATTGAGGAATGCCCACAACAAACCCCACACTCGTAAGATACAAAATCAATAAACTAATCTTCCAATATGCTAAATTTTGCAGTTTTACCTAACTAATTAACTTCATCTAAAAATTTGCAGGAATGATTGTGCAATTGCTGTCTGCAATATTATCAACCAATATATCAACTGGCAACCTGTGCAGAAATCACTTCGACCAACTGAGTGGGTCAAATTTCGAGCAGAAATCGTCAGTCAATTCCTCAATGATGAGAACCAATTTTGGAAACTCGTGCACTACCAAATGTTGACAAAACATACCAAACCATAGAAACAATGAACAAACTTCTTGACAATACAAATATTCAAGTGAACATCTCTTTGTACCTTTTTTTTTTTTAACATGTGACAAGTACTTTATATACTTTTGGGAATAATCTTCTTCTGGTTATTATGGTGAAAATGATTGTTGTCATTGATATTGTTGTTGCTCTTCTTCTTGTTATTATTATTGTGCTTGTACTTCTGATTGTTTGTGTACTTGTTTATGGTTGCATATATTTTTATACAGTAAAGGTTGTTTATAATAATTCTTCAAACTGCAAAATTATGTAGTTTCATCAGGTTGTTTCTAATAATTCTTAAAACTACAAAATTATGCAGTTTCATCAGGTTGTTTCTTATAATTCTTAAAACTGTAAAATTATACAGTTTCATTACTCAAACAAAATTTATGCTACACAATTATGCATCCAATTTCATGACTCAACAAATAGATGAACTACATTTCAAAATTGAAAATAAAACTGTAAAATTTTACAGTTTTCTCGCTATGAAATATGAAATAAATGAATCATGTAGTAAAACTACATTTCAATATTATACAGTTTCAATAAGAAATTTTTAACAACCTTCTCTGCATTCCAAAAAAATAAAACCAACCAAACCCACAAAAAAAAAAATAAATAAATAAAAAACAAAACAAGATTGTTACAAAACAACTTCAATAACTAAAGAACACATCAAAAAATAAAAAATAATTCAACCAACTTTATTCATTACTTCCATAATACCAAGTATCACATTTTTTATTATCATAATTCCTCAAATTCAAATACAAATCCAAAAAAATAGACTGTGGCCTCAAATAGCAGCCTTGCACATCTTCTTATTGTGATTCCCATGTTTCAAGCACCTCCCACACTTGATTTGCTTCACATTCTCACCCCTAGAAGGTATCCTCTTCTTCTTGTTCTGCCCAAGCTGCTTCTTCGTTATAGGAGGTTTGATAATCGAACTACTGGCACCATCAAAGTCAAATCTCTCACTTGAAGGCACTGGATAAACAGATTCCTTGTATGACTCTCTAAAAAAATCTACATGAAAAAAAGGATCAATGAAATCGTATACATCTCTACCACTACTACGCAAAGCATGCACAGTATGACAACAAGGAAAACCATTCAATTGCCATTCATGGCAAGAACAAGTCTGTCTACCAATATCAACATAAAAAGAAATAGAAGAATGAACCTCAAGCACAGTATTACTAGCAACAATCACATCCCAAGACTTAGCTAGCTCCAAAGAGTCCACCAACTTCTTTTCCATAACTGGACACAATTTCATAGTCCATCTTTTAGATTCAGCTCTTTTATTCGACAATTGAGTCGTGATTTGAACCCTAATCATATTAACCATACAAATAATAGGCAACTCACGGGCCCCACCAATCCAATTATTGTAAGACTCAACAGCATTAGATGACATCTCACTATATCGTTTCCCTTTAAAAAAATGCATTCGCCCACTTATCATTTTGCAAACCATCCAACATACTATCAACTCTACCATTCCCAACAATATGCCTCAATTTCTCTATATAATGTTGGAAAGACGCAACCGTTGGTGCATAAGCACATTTAACTAATATTTTTATCAAACTCAGCTTATAGTTAGTACGAAGTCCCACCAATGTTAATCAAATTTCTCTTCAAATGATTCAAGCAATATGCATGATGTGTATTGGGAAAAACCACTGAAATAGCGTCTAGCAAACCATGTTGACGGTCCAACACAAATGTCAATCCCCGGCTTGAACCAACACCCTTTAACAACTGACTTAAGAACCACATCCAATTATCTTGATTTTCAGCGTCAACAATCGCAAAAGCCAAAGGAAACAGACCTGCAAACAAAATAATATGAAACTGCAAAAATTAGCAGACTCACAATACAATAACACACTAACAAACCAAACCTATACTAACTACAAATAAATACATACCTTGATTACCATCCTTTAATGTTGCTGCAAGCAAATGCCCCTTGTAACGCCCCTTCAAGAATTTACCATCAACAAACAACAACGGACGACAAAATTGAAAACCATACAGACATCCATGAAATGCCACAAACAACCTCCGAAAGCACCCACTACTTTCATCCACATCTAATTCAAACACACTTCTCGGATTCGTTCTCATAGCTGTTTCAAGGTACCATCAAAATTGGTCAAAAGAAGTTGCAAAATCACCAAACAACCCACCTTTTGCCTTATCAACTCCTAACCATGCAACCCGATAAGAAACATCTATACCATATTGCTTCTTCAACTTTTTTTTAACTTCAATAGGACGAGTTAACGGATTATCACTAATATCATTTTGCACAATATCAGACACAAGTCTAGAACCAACCATTTTGCTACAGGATCTACGAGCAACAACCCCACAAGTATGCACATTATCCAACTTCATTATAAAAAAAATACCGGAATTCATCAACACCCTTCCATGCACAAACCATTTACAACCCGTAGACGACTTCATTATATATTCAGCAGTTACTCTTGTTATATCGTTCTTTAAATAATTCACTGCAAAACCACACTCAACTGCATACTTAGCCAATACAATGCGGAACGCCGGCACTCCACCTTCAAATTCTTGACCAACACTATGTATAATCCCCTTCCAACTAGCAGACAACAAAACTCTCTCTAGTTCTGGATAAAAACTAGGCAACAAACCACCAAAATCATCACAATCGTTAACCAAAGAACTCTCACCAATTACAGAATCAATCCTACAAGAATTACCATCATCAACTTCCACAATTCTCTTATCACCCACAACAACATCAACAACATGACAACCACTACCACCTACCATTGACAACATATTCCACAAATCATCATCACATTCAACAATACAATTAGAATATCCAAGAATAGAGAAAAACAAACAAAAGTTACCAACACTCAACTCCTTGAACTTCGCACATATTTTCTTAGCAACTTCATCATAACTACATCCCTCACTAATCTTAATAGCAGCACAACAATTACTGTATTTGCACATTAACATGAAACACCCCTCCATACTACAAAATCACAAACCAACAAACAATTGTTCACAGATTCCAAACTGCAAAATTATATAGTTACAACATATCAGTACCAACAGTGCACAATTCACAATTTCAAACTGTAAAATTATACACTTACAACATATCAGTATCAAAACACCAGAATTCACAATTCCAAACTACAACTTCAAAACATATTACACTACACAACAAACAAAATCAACAAAATCAAAATCATTACACTATATCACATACAAAAATCAAATAAAATAAGTATCAAACAAACAAAATTTATCACAAAACAAAGAACTAAAACAACATTGCCAAACACAAACCAGATATCACGCAAATTTGCTTATCTATATATATATATATACATATATGTATCAACAGATACAAACCACATACACACACAGAGATATATATATATATATATATATATATATGTATGTATATGTATGTATCGACAGATACAAACCAGATACACAGAGAGAGACAAAGACAGAGAGAGATAGAGAAAGACAGAGAGTGAGAAAGAGGGAGAAAGAGAACGTACGCAGAGATCGCCTGTACACAGAGATTCAGATTGCACAACCAGATCCACCTCATAGCACAATGAGATCGACCACACAGTACAATGAGATCGCCATAATGAAGAGAAATCGAGATCGCAGATGTGAAGATTTGATTTTCTTTTTTGAACGGAGCAAAAATTGATTTTTCACGTATATATAGATCTCAAAACAAAGGGTAATACAGTCATTTACAAAATAAGAAAATAAAAAACGGGACCTCTGGGTATAAAACTTAAAAAACTGTGGACCTATTAATCTATTAAAAATATATTGGGATTAGAAGGGAAATAGATCCCCTACATAGGACTACATAGTAATTTTCCCTATATTTTAATGGTGTAGTGGCCCGAGCTCGACCCATTCTGATACTGGGCCTTATCTAAACGTTCCAACTCTGCCCTATTGAGAAATTAGACAGCCCAAGCCTGTAATGTAACCCAATAGCTTTTTTCAATAAAAAAATATAGGGAAAATTAAAATTCAATGTAATTTTTTAAAAATAATAAACTCTATAAATATTAATAATTAAAGTTATAAATTTTTGGTGAATATATATAATGTAAACTTCAAGAATTAGAAGATTATAGAAATTTGATTGCAATAAGACAAAGTTGGTTTAATGTTTTTGTTCCTTAAGGTCAAATTTTAGTAACAAAACTAGCTAATTGGGGGTTTTGAGTATTCTAACAAGTGGATATTTACCACAAAAAAAATAAAAATAAAAAATAATTATAATAACTTAGTAGTTTTAAATTTATATTAAAGTTAGATAATATCATAAAAATTTTAAATTTGTATTCTGACATATAAATAAAGGAGTAAAAAAAGCTAAACAATAGATTTTAAAATTTTAAAATTAAAGTTAAACTTGAGATTTTGAAGAGAGTTGCAATAAAATAAAGATTTATTTATTTTAAATTAAGTTGTACCACCTTAGATTTTGAAAGTCAACCATGCAATAGAATTGTTTATTCTAAAATACGTTTTTATTTTATTGTTTTATAGTCCATAATTGTTACTTCTAAATTTTGAATGTTTAAAAAGAGTATAAAGATAGGGTTTTCTTTATATAAAAAAAAAAAAATTAACTCATCAATTTCAAATCTTACAAATAAACAAAACTTATTCATTTTGTAATGGGCACCCGTTCGCGCACTTTGCGTGCAACACTGTCTCATGTAAAACTAGGAAAAGAAAAATATTGGTTTCAAAGGAGATTAATCTCATTCAATCATGGATCACCTATTTACACAAGAGGTATCCTACAATAGCTCTAACAGTGCTAATCTATTCTAGGAATACAGATATTTATTGCTAACAATACATATTTACTTCCTCATCTATCCCACTAATCTTGGGATATATCTTTGATCTTTTCAACACTCCCCCTCAAGTTGGAGACTGGATATCAAGAACTCCCAACTTGCGTATCATGGTTGAGAAAGCTTCATTTCCCAAAAGGTTTGGTGAACACATCTGCAAGCTGATTTGCTGAAGCAACATATTTGGTGACAACTGAACCGTCTTGTATTTTGTCGCGAATAAAGTGACAATCTATTTCTATGTGTCTGGTCCTTTCATGAAAAATAGGATTGGCTGCTATGTGCAAGGCTGCTTTATTGTCACAATGTAATACTGCTGGCTTTGGATGTAAAATGCGTAGATCCTTCAACAATGAACGTAACCAAGACAATTCACAACACGTACCCGTCATTGCCCTATACTCGGCTTCTGCTGAAGAGAGAGATATCGTCTTTTGCCTTTTTGTCCACCAGGAAACAAGAGACGATCCCAAGAAAATACAATAGCCCATGGTTGATCTACGAGTTGTTGGGCAACCAGCCCAATCAGAATTTGAAAAAGCTTGCAATGATAAATCATTCTGAGAAGGAAAAAATAAACCCTGTCCTGGACTGCATTTTAAATAACGTAAAACATGCAAAGTTTCCATATGTGGTTTACGTGGTTCATGCATAAATCTACTTAATACATGTACCGAATAAGTGATATCGGGCCGTGTAATAGTCAAATAAATCAGATGTCCAACAAGCCGCCTATATTGAGATGGATCTCTAAGTAATGCTCCTGCCTCTGAAAGTTTCGAAGTTTGCTCCATGGGAAAGTCTACTGGTTTAGCACCCAACAATCCACCATCCTTGATAATATCCAAAGTATATTTTCGCTGAGAGATGGAAATGCCTTTTTTTGAACGAGAAACTTCAATTCCCAAAAAGTACTTTAAATATCCCAAGTCTTTAATGTGGAAACGACTATGCAAAAATTGCTTAAAAGCATATATGACAGTTAAATCATTACCCGTTATAAGGATATCGTCAACATAGATCAACAATGCTGTAAAAAACTTGCCATTCTGACATGTAAATAATGAATAATCTGCTTTGGACTGAACAAACATAGCTGCATGAATAGTTGTAGAGAACTTAGCAAACCATTGACGGGAAGCTTGCTTGAGGCCGTACAAAGATTTGTTAAGGTGACATACCAAGTTCTCCTCTTGTTGCTGAAAATCAGGAGGCGGAGACATATAAATCTCTTCATAAAGATCACCATAAAGAAAAGCATTGTGAACATTAAGCTGATGAAAGCACCAATGTTGGGCAGCGGCTAGAGCCAACAAACAGGGAATAGTAACCATCTTAGTAGTGGGAGAAAAGGTGTCATGATAATCAATACCCTCCAGTTATGTATAACCTTCTGCAACCAAGCGGGATTTATAACGCTCAATGGAGCCATCGAAGTGGCACTTGACTTTGTAAACCCATCGATATCCAATGAGTTGTTTGGCTGGGGGAAGAGGAACAAGAGACCAACTTTTATTAGCCGCAAAAGCTGCCAATTCAGATTGCATTACATCACGCCAGTGGGAATGAAAAGAAGCCTCCGTATAAGATGTAGGTTCAATATCCTGAATGAGAGCTGCAACAAAGGATCTATGTGATAGTGAGAGACGATCAGGAGATAAATAATTGCAAAGAGGATATCGTGTGCGTGTGGAGTGACCAGACGACGAAGACAACATTGGTGAGAGAGAAAATACTTGATTGCAAACATAGTCTTGTAATCGAATAGGACGGAAATGAGTATGCTCAAAATGACGCAAGGGCTGTGAAGGAGAAGGGTCAGTGGAGCTATGAGGGACGGCGCTAACAGAAGAGGGGGCTGGGATTAGAAGCACGTCCAGCACCGAGTCAGGTGAAGGTGGCAACAGATTAGGGAACAGTGGAGACTGCGAGGGTAGAGAGAGAGCCAGAAATGTCGGAAACGCAATGAGGTAAAATTGGGACGGGAGAGGAAGAAATGGGTGGACTAGAGGTGGTCTCATAAGGGAAAACAGATTCATGGAAGACAGCGTCCTGGCTGGTGAAAATTTTGTGGGTGGCAAGGTCATAGAGTTTATAAGCTTTCTGCCCATCCGGGTAACCAAGGAAAACACAACGTTTGGCTCGTGGAGCAAACTTATGCGAGGCGAGCACATTGGTGGCATATGCAAGGCCTCCAAAAACTCGAAGATGAGAGTAAGAAGGAACCTTTCTATATAGATGTTCAAAAGGAGTTTGACAAGAGAGAAGTGGTGTGGGAAAACGATGAGATGAACAGCAGTGAGGACGCATTCTGCCCAAAAACAAATGGGAAAAGAGGATTGAAAACGAAGAGCACATGCGAACGCAAGAATATGGCCATGTTTGCGTTCTAGAACCTCATTTTGTTAGGGGGTAGAAGTACAAGAGCGTTGGTAAATGGTGCCATGAGTAAGAAAAAAATCTCGCATAGCAAAAAATTCCAAGCCATTATCAACACGAATGTTGGCAATTGTGGTACCAAATTGAGTGCAAACATAGGAGAAGAAAGTAGTAAGGCAAGTTTGTGTGTCATTTTTGTGTTGCATAAAAAAAAACCCATATAAAACGAGAATAGTCATCCACAATAGTTAAAAAATATCTAGCACTAGAAAGAGAAGGACTTCTATAAGGTCCGCAAATGTCACAATGGATTTATTCAAACGGTCGAACAGATGAAATATTACTGACAGTGAAAGGTAAACGACGCTGCTTGGTAAGAACACAAGCATCACATAGCTTATTAAACTGGAAAGGAAAATTTAATAAATTCTTGGCCATAAAATCTAATCTTGTAGAAGATAAATGGCACAATCGACGATGCCAGAGGGTGGTGGATGACGCGCGGTGGATGACGATGCCAGAGGATGAGGAATCATGAGAACATGGAGAATGACGTGCGGTGGCTGCTAAGGACCGACCAAGGTGGGGTTTCTCTGGAGTGAAAGCAACCAAGTAATAAAGTCCGTCTTGTTGTCTACCCAAACCAATTATCATCCGCGTCGTCAAGTCCTGCAAAATACACCAAGAAGGAAAAAAAAATCATTGAACAATTGAGATTTTTGGTAATTCGACTAACTGACATCAAGTCTACTTTAAAAGATGGTACACCGAGCACATTCGGCAAAGAAAAATCTGAAGTTAAAGGTAAAGTTCCTGTAGAGGTAATTGGTGTCAATTCTCCATTCGGCGTGACAACTGGCAGCAACGATGTGTTTGAACAACTATTGACGAGTAAATTTTGTCATGATCCGCTCCTCTTACCCAAGGGTTAAGTATCATGATGGCTAGTAACTAAAGTTACCTTCGGCCAATTCTTGAACAAATTAATAAACGCGAGCGGAAATAATATTTACGTGAGGGTACCAAAATAATCATCGGAGCTTCTATTTTTATTACAAAATTTATTGACCAAAAAGGCCGATATTTATATATAAAAATATCATAAAAGTGCTGTGTGTGTCTATTCCGCAACCCGACTTTCCAAAAGCTATTTCTGAATTGCATTGTTTCCTGAAAATTGGTAAATAGCTATAAGCACATGGCAAATTGAGAAATATTATACCAAAAGTATAAGGGACACAAAATAACCATGGATAGTTATGTAACTAAAATATTTAAGATAACTTAGTCTAAACAAATAATCATTTAAGTAGCAAAACTGAGATTATGTAAATAAATAACCATAACCACGGTACTGAACAAAACAGAACAGAGGTCACAGGAGTGACAGTCAGAACAGAGGTACGGATTCAATAGGTGGCTCGTATGGATTATAGAGGCGGCTCCCATAATAGTGTAGCACTTATCTCCGCACAACACTTTGCTCTGCACAGAACAGAGGTCAATAGATCCATGACAATAAAGGGCCACAAAGTGACCAAACAGAGGCCAATGGTTATTTAAGTTTCCCAAGTCGTGGGACTCCTGTGGTGGTACTCACAAAACATAATTGTTTATAAGACTATTGTCAAATATTCTTTAAAATATAAACAAATATATCCATGGGTTTCATTTTAACAAATAGAGTTCAGAAATTAATCCACGTAATTGAAATATTAATATAATTTATAATAATTTATAAAACATAACTTGTATAAAATAATATGGTAAGTTAAAATATACGTAAAATATATTATGGTAACTCAAGGTATAATAAAACTCACCTTAAAATTAATACCTCACTCTTTCTTTCCACTATCAAAGATCTTAATTTCTAATATTTCCTTTCCCTTTCTTAGTTCCTTTTTCTTCCTTCCTCTCTTGCTCTTTTTCTTTACATCCTGAGCAAATCACTCCTTTATATAGGAAGGCAACCGTAGGCACCAAGCCACACGGCTGCGCACGCCTCTCATCTCTATTCCTTACCCATTAATTCATGCTTATCTTGATCTCTCCTTTTTTTTTTTTTCTTTATATATATATATATATATAATATAATTCATTATACTTTATTTCATATTTTATTTTTACAGAATATTTAATTAAACATTTAGAATTTTTCTTATTTATAATTAAGTAATACTAATATAAAATTTAAGGAATAACTTAAATTTTCGAGTTGTTACAAATTTGGTGAAGAAATGACGTGATCAGTGGCTCCACTATCAATTATAAATCGATGAAGATGTAATGGAACGGATAACAAACCTGAAGGAACACCAACCGTATAGGCATGAGGAGGAGCAGATGATGTGGTTTCTTTACCATTCATAACAGACAATATCTGCTGGAATTGCGAATCAGAGAGCCCATGTATCACCAATTGCATTTCCTGCATGGTTAGTCCGTCCGTCACATTATTTGCTGGTGATTGGTTGCCATTGAATTGTTTGGGACGATTTCTTCCTTGAACAGATTTGGTTGAATGATGTTTGGGATGTCCTAGTGGATAGCCATGTAACTTCCAACAAGTATCTCGCACATGGTGATCTTGGTTACAATAAGAACAGTGCAATGGTTTGCGATTGTTGGAACGAAAAGTAGAGCTTTGCCGAACAGCTAGCATGGTCGGCTCATTTCTGTGAGCAATCATTGCTGCAGTCTTTGGTATCTTAGTTACATCAGGCAATGGATTCATTAAGATGATCAGTCTTCGGATGGCACTGTAGGATTCGTTGAGCCCCATCAGAAATTGCATGAGTTTGCATCTTTGATGGTCCGCCCCACAAGTGCAAACGGCGGCTTGATATGAGCCAAGTTCATCCCATAATCCTTTCAGCTTAATGTAATAAGCTGCAACAGTCAATTGACCTTGAGTGAGACATGCAATATCTCTCTCAATCTGGAAGATTCGTGGCACGTTGCTTTGTGAAAAACGGTCACGGAGATCCTCCCACACTTCTTGGGCAGTGTTGGAGTAGATTACACTATCAGTGAGATCCATCGTAAGAGAATTAAGGATCCATGGAAGGATCATATCATTGCACCGTCTCCAGGATGCATAATCGCCCAGCTTAGTTTCTTTCGATGGTATGGTTACAGTACCATTAATGAAACCCAACTAGGATTTCACATTCAAAGAGATGGACATCGCTCGACACCATGTTGAATAATTATCCCCATTGAGGGGTTTGGAAACAAGCACCATTCTGGGATGATCAGAATGGTGGAGAAAAAAGGATTGGTAGAGTCAATCTTACTGCTATCAGGGAACGTTTGCTCGTTCACCATGATGAGAAATGGTAATGAAAAAAGAAAGAGAGATAGAGGGCTAGGGCTTTTCAACCTTGCTCTGATACCATGTAAAATTGGGAAAAGAAAAATTTTGGTTTCAAAATAGATTAATTTCATTCAATCATGGATCACCTATTTATACAAAAGGTATCCTACAATAGCACTATCAGTGCTAATCTATTCTAGGAATACAGATATTTACTACTAAGAAAAATGATTTTCCCCTCGAATTTTTCCTCCCCGAATCCCCCGAACTATCCAAAACGATGTCATTTTGGACAGTTTACTTTTTTCTTTTTTTCTTCCCTCCTTTATGTCTGAAACGCAGAGAGGAAGAGGAAGAGGGAAAGGGAGAGGGAGAGGGAGAGGGAGAGAAAGAGAGAAAGAGAAGAGAGGGGAAGAGAGAATGGAGAGAGAGAGGGTCGAGGCCGTCGCCGATCGTCACCGTCTCCGCCTCCGCCTCCGCCAATCGAGGGTCTAGCTCGATTTTGTTTTTTTGTTTTTTTTTTCTGGATCTGAAATGAAGGGTCGAGGCCGTCACCGATCGCCTCCGCCTCCGCCATCTCGGTCTCTCTCTCTCTCTTCTTCTTCTTCTTCCTTCTTCTTTTTTGATTTTCTTCTTCTGGAAAAAAAAAATAATAATAAAAATAAATAAATCAAAATGACGAAACGACGTCGTTTTGATTTCGGGGAGATTCGGGGAAGGGCAGATTCGAGCTACATAGCATAACTGTTACTACTAACAATACATATTTACTTCCTTATCTATCCCACCAATCTTGGGATATATCTTTGATCATTTCAACACTAGTGACTAAAAAAATTTAAGCCTAACAAATTAGTGGTGCAGTTAAAATGTGGCTCAATAATAGACCTAATATTTGGTATCAACATAATAATGTTATTTTAGAGATCTATTCTATTTAAAGTTAAAATGATTCTTAATATATGAATCATACTTATTTTCACACCCATATCACTCGCTAAGATTATATTTATAATATATATATATATATACAAGCACGCTCAAATAAACAGAAATAAATAAATAAATAAATATATATATATATATAAGCACACTCAAATAAATAAATAAATAAAAGTGAGTATAAACATGTTATAGTATGTGGTATTAACGTGTTTTCATATAGGAAATCGAGCAGGTATTGAACACGTAGTTTCCTAAATCGAACAGGTAGTTTTCTTGAAACCCAAGATAAATAAAAAGGTTTCTATCAAACTACTCTACTATATATATACATGTCCATGTACTACTCTTAACATAAAAATTATAAACTCTGCTTTCTGTTTTTTTTGTTTCAAAAAAATAGTCTCAGGTTTAAAGAAATTCAATTCATAATGTCTGGTTTAGAAAAATAAGGACACTGAATTTCCCAAGACGATCATCTTCATCGACAATCATTACCATAGTTCTAAAAATCGGCCGGTTGATCATATCGGAAAAATAGAATCGCAACGGATACAGGCCGGGATAGCCTTAAGATTGAAAATTGCAGAAAATCGACCGAGTCTCGATACACAGCAATCTGTAACCGTTACATAAATCACGACGGGTCGATACTCACTGGTTCGGACCGGTACGGGAAAGGAAAAGCTAAAAAACCAAAATGCCTATGAAATGATTTTTAAAATTTCACCATCGCTACACCCAATTCCCGATACATATCCGCGATCAATACCGTTACGTTACCCTATACTGCAATTTAGAACCATGATCATTACTCTTCTCTTTCTCCCTCCGACGATTACTTCCTTATGAAGTTGAATGTCAATGCGTTAAATCTCATACAGTGGGTCTCACTCTGTTAGACAATCAAGGCAACCTTCCGGACTTGTACACAGACTGTTGTTATGTGTGGCAATTCAATTTCCGAGCATAGTTCTAAAAACCGGCCAATACGCTAGGTACCGGCTGGTTCGTATCGAAAAAATCGAGCATCATGGCGCATACAAGCCGGGATAGCGCTAAGATTGAAAATCACAAGAGAATCGATTGAGTCCACATACATAGCGGTCTGTAACCATTACACAAACCGCGACGGACCGATACTTACTGGTTCGGACCGATAAGAAAAGAAAAAGCTAAAAAACCTATGAAATGATTTTTAAAATTTTACCATCGCGGCACCTGATTCCCGATACGTACCAACCAATACTACCGATACCGATACTCCGTAATCAACAACGTTACGTTATCTGACACCGTGATTTAGAACCATGTTTCTGAGACTTCAACATCGAGTCAGACGAACTTTGTAACCCGGATTCGATCAAGCTGTAAAAGTAGCACGGAATTGATTTCAAGAAAAACAGAGAAGAGGGAATCAATTCGAGGGAGTTTGCGGAGATGCTTTTGTGGTCGGGACTGGTTTATAAAAGGCCATTGAAGAGATGGTTAACTTTTCACAGTGGATATGATTTCGGGTTTTTGATAAAGGTGTTGACGCGCAAAGAGTTGCCTGAGAACCTCAAAACTTTCATGGCTATGGTGAATTTTTACTTTGGTGGGAATGTGTATGATATAAAGCACTTGATAAGGAATTGCAATGGATTGAATCTCAAAACTTTCATGGCTATGGTGAATTTTTACTTTGGTGGGAATGTGTATGATATAAAGCACTTGATAAGGAATTGCAATGGATTGAATGGTGGATTGGAGAGGGTGGCTAAGGCACTTGGTGTTGATCGTGTGGCTGGGAAAAGCCATCAAGTTGGATCAGATAGCTTGCTCACCATGCAAGCATTCTTGAAGCTTCTGAAGATGGTAGACATGTCCTTCATGTTGGAGAATCTTCATTGTATTTAATTAAGTTAAATTCTGTTGTGTACAAAATAACAACAAGAATATAAAGAAATAAAGAAAATGAGAGAATTTTTTTGATTACAAAAATCAAACTCGAAATAATAAATAAATAAATAAATAAAACCACAGATTTTATTTTGTTACAAAAACAAAAAATAAAATCTGATTAAATAAACAAATGAAAACAGAATAAACTTAAACAACTTACTTGGTTAATTTATTTGAATAACTTTTCTGATCAAGTCCAGTGTTTAACACTGTGTCCTTAAGACATATTCGTCCTCTCCACGGTGCTTTCAGAATTTGGACGTCTATCTCCCAGGATGAAATGATCTTACCACAAACAATAGCAGCACTACAAATTGTTTGCCTTACGAACACACTAAGTGTTTACACTCTTTCTTTCAAAAATAAAATGCAGCAAGATGAAGAATATAATTAGCAGAGGTGAAATACGAAATTTCTGAATGAAAAATATCAAATGAGAGTGGTCCTATTTATAGATGTAAAGGTGGCTCTTGGTTTTAAATTGAACATGTATGATACATGTTGGTTTTGAATTCAAACAGATTTGAATCTGTTGATAATTCAAACAGATAGCAAAAAAACGGGAAGGGCCCTGTTTGGGTGTGCATTAATTCCAAACTAGTTTATTTCTGTTTGAAAACGGGAAGGGCCCTGTTTGGATGTACAGAAAATCCAAATCAGTTTAATTTGAATTCTGGATTTTATTTTACTAAAAAATAAAATTAAATTCAAATATTTTTAGTCCAAAAAGATTAGAAGCCCAACCCAACCACACACCACACACCCGCGCCCAAGCCCAGGCCCAGCCCGCCTGACCGGACGGACGGCGGCGCGCGCGCACGTGTGGTGATTTTTGGGTCTAATGGGTCTAGCCCATTTTGCCCATAACCTCTCCCTCTAAAACACTTGGGTACCCCTTGGGGCACATCCCAAGTATCTCACCCAAGCCTTATAAACCCTTTCAAAACTTCCCACCAAATCAATGTGGGACAAGCCAATTTACAACCTTAAGGAATTTCCACTAAAACTCCATTTCCATGAAGCACACTTTGGCTTCAATTTCCCATTCACTCGGTAATGGTTTTGAGCAACTAAATATACCACGTGAATCACAACGCGTCATAGAACGCGTTACCACTTTGACCCGAGTAAATCGACACTCGGGGCCCACCTAAAAAATAGACCAAACTTGAGAAAAAATTCTGGTTTTACCCAGAATTTTTCTACCATTTCCAACAATCCCCCACATGAATGGAATTTGATGACAACAGAAATGCAGTAATATGCAGACTTTAACGAAAGGGTATAAGTCGAAAATATCTTGCATCAGGATAGGTAGTTTTCGGCCTTGAACCTTCCCTAGTGATAACCTATCGGATTTACTGGCTAACCAATAGACGCGATGCCTTGAATTGTTCAGCCGTTTGTGTAAGCCAAGACAATAGATTTCACACAAAATATCTTCTAACACATCGTGGTTCTCACTGTTGTGTTCATTTTGGCCTTGAACGCACCTGGTTTTCATGAGTATTTCTAGAGAATGTAGCCTTTTTCATTCTCATAGAACCGGCCCCAGTTCAACACTCATATAGGTGATTCTTATTGTGAGTATCTCCTTATACTTGTCTTGATTTTATACCTTAATCAAGCTATAAGTAATCATTAAAAGCAAAGTTTATCCTTATATCCCTGCATGTAACATATGTTGCAGATATCACTCTCACCATAGGAATGGGTAGGGAATTTTTAATCCCTTGGTGATTTCTGGTGAGCCATACATAACTTAGTTGTCCCTTTGAACTTAGTTCTTGGGATCTCCAGTCATATAAGTAGGGTTACCATTATAACGACTCTTATGTAATAGGCTTTAATCCCATCCTCTTCGATGAACTATACACTAGCTCTTTTGTCAAACCTTTTGTTAACGGATCCGCAATATTCTCTTTAGATTTTATATAATCTATTGAGATTATTCCGTTTGACAACAATTTCCTTACGGCATTATGTCGACGACGAATATGTCGTGACTTACCATTATACATATGATTCTGTGCCTTACCTATTGCAGATTGACTATCACAATGAATGCAAATAGCTGGCACAGGTTTTGGCCACATTGGAATGTCTTCTAAGAAGTGACGACGTCATTCTGCTTCTTCACCTGCTTTGTCTAAAGCAATGAACTCAGATTCCATTGTGGATCGTGCGATGCAAGTTTGTTTCGTGGACTTCCAAGAAACAGCAGCGCCTCCTAGAGTAAAGACATATCCACTAGTGAATTTTGAATATTTAGTATCCGATATCCAATTGGCATCACAATAACCTTCAAGTACTGCTGGATATCGAGTAAAGTTCAAACTATGATCACGAGTAAATCTTAGATATCTAAGAACCCGAATGATCGCTTTCTAATGGTCTTCTCCAGGGTTACTAGTGTACCTACTCAATTTACTGATAGCATAAGCTATATCAGGACGAATACAATTCATTAGGTACATTAGGCTTCCAATGATTTGGGAGTATTTTAACTGAGACACTGCATCACCTTTATTTTTCAATAAATAAAGACTGATGTCTACAGGTGTTCTAGCTAAATTCAAATCATCCTTGATAAATTTATCAAGAATTTTCTCAATATAATGAGATTGAGATAATGCATATCCGTCAGATGTTTTAGTAATTTTCATTCCTAATATAACATCTGCGACCCCCATATCTTTCATATCAAATCTTTTGTTAAGCATCTGCTTAGTTGATTTGATCATATTTTGACTGCTTCCAATGATAAGCATGTCATCCACATAAAGACAAACTATGACATATCCTTGGTCAGTGTTTTTAACATAGACGCATTTGTTACATTCGTTTATCTTAAACCCATTAGTAAGCATTGCATGATCAGATTTTTCATGCCATTGCTTAGGTGCTTGTTTTAATCCATAAAGGGATTTTACAAGTCGACAAACTTTCTTTTCTTGCCCTGATATTACAAACCCTTCGGGTTGTTCCATATAGATCTCTTCATTTAGATCACCATTTAAGAAAGCTGTCTTAACATCCATTTGATGTATTTCTAAATTAAACAACGCTGCTATAGAAATAAGCATGCGAATGGATGTTATTCTTGTCACAGGGGAATATGTGTCAAAATAGTCCAGACCTTCCTTTTGTCTGTAACCTTTAACAACAAGTCTTGCTTTATACTTGTCAATTGAACCATCTGCTTTCATTTTTCTCTTGAATATCCATTTATATCCAAGAGGTTTAGAACCTGGTGGAAGATCCACCAATTCCCAAGTATGATTTTGCATAATGGATTCAATTTCATTATTAACAGCCTCTTTTCACAAAGGTGCTTCAGGACCTGTCATTGCTGCCTTAAAGCTTTGAGGTTCATTTTCTAACAAGTATGTCAGAAAATCTGGACCAAAGGATTTTGATGTTCTCGCTCTCTTACTTCGTCTTGGTTCATCATTAGTTAAATCCTGTTAGTCGAGACTATTACTAGTCTTTTATGTTTGATTGTCATTAGTCTCTTGACTTTGTGTACAATCATAAGTTCTTTTCTGTAAACTTAATTTCTGTCCTTCCTTGTAAGGAAAGACATGTTCAAAAAACACAGCATTCCTTGACTCTATAATAGTGTTCACATTTATATCAGGTATTTCTGATTTATAAGTCAGAAACCGATATGCACTACTATTCTGAGCATAACCAATAAACACACAGTCTACTGTTTTTTGTCCAATCTTAGTCTTTTTAGGAACAGGAACTTCAACTTTTGCCAAACACCCCCACACTTTTAAGTATTTGTAGGAAGGTGGTCGACCTTTCCACAATTCATAAGGAGTACTGTTGGTTTTCTTGTGGAGTATTCTATTAAGAACATAATTAACAGACAATATTGCTTCCCCCCACAAATTCTGTGGTAAACCTGAACTTAGTAACATGGCATTCATCATTTCTTTGAGGGTTCTATTCTTCCTTTCAGCAATTCCATTTTGCTGTGGAGAATAAGGGACTGTAGTTTGGTGAATAATGCCATGTTGTGCACAAAATTCATTTAATGGTGCATCATATTCACCACCCCTATCACTTCTAATATAAATCAATGAATTTTTTATAACAAATTCAAGAAAAAACCAAAATAATTATGACTACTCAAGTCAGAATTAATGTTTTGACAAAATCATATCCTCATAAAAAAAAAATTTGCCTAAGAATCAAACAATTCAAAAACCCATTTGATTGTATACATTCTTGCAACTTAATAACAAATAAATGTCACTGTCATAAAAATATTTGTGACAGAAGAAAATTAAATTATCTCAACTAATGCAAGAGATACACCTCCATATTAATAAAATGGTTCATGGTTTAACAAATTCTACTACGCAAGTAAAATAATTATTAATGACATCTCATGTCACATAATTCAATAATTAACATAAAAGATTTCTTAAATTACTTCCCAATTAAACGGACCGATATAATTACATATATCTTCATGTTTAAATTTCTCTGGTGTTTAAACACCCATTCAAAATTGATTAGAAATATTCAAAAAAAACCTGCTTATGTCCAAAGTCGACATAACAATTTATCATTCCAAATCACTTGAAATTATTGTTAAGAAATAACTTGAGTTGATATCATACATGCATATCAAACGCATCAACTAAAAATAATGAATTAACAAAATAAATTAATCATGCATGATCCCATCACTTGCATCATGAAATAAAAGGATTCTCAACTCATAAATAAAATCCAACGCATTTAAACTTTAAACTTCAAAATGACAAAACATACCTTCATTTAATAAGTTTGATTTGTACATAAATAAACAAATTGAATATGCATTAAAATGTTCTTGTGAATATATATATATATATATATATTTTCCGACTCAAGTGCAGAAACAATTCAAGACTATGAATTCACATTGTAATAAAAATAAAATTAGTTTGTAAAACTAATATTTTACTCTACAAACAAATTCTTCCATGTATACTCACGATGAACTATGATAAAGTCAAAATAATTAACACCTTTTTCACAAAGGGTTCAAAAATAAGTGGTCTACCAAACGAAACCATAAGTTACTTACAAAATTAACAGATTGTGACCGAGTCACAAAGTTACATGATTGATTAACAAAATTAATTTTCTAGTTACTAAAACCAGAAAATAAATTACAATACAAAATAATTTTATTTTTCTTGTTACTAAAACTAGTAAAATAAAATACCGAAATAATATCTGATTACAAAAATCAGAAAACCAAACCGCAAATTAATTTTCTAGTTACTTAAATCAGAAAATAAATTATAACACAAAATCATTTTATTTTTCTTGTTACTAAAACTAGAAAATACTGTAATTTTATTTTCCTTGTTACTGAAACTAGAAAATAAAATACCACAAAACTATCTGATTACAAAAATCAGAACAAACACAAAATAATTTTCTAGTTACCAAAATCAGAAAATAAATTAAAAAACAAAATAATTTTATTTTCTTTGTTACTAAAATTAGAAAATAATATAATTTTATTTTCCTTGTTACTAAAACTAGAAAAATAAAATACCAGAATAATTTTCTGTAACACCAAATAATATTCTGTAATTGTTAATGAAACCAGTATATTACTACTAGTTGTCAAAGAAAAGAGACAGTATATTACTACTATCTGTCAAATAGCATAAATCACTATTTGTTTTTCCAACCAGAATATTAGTTTGAAAACACAGAAAATTAAATACAATGAAGATACCAAAAAGGAATCTGTCTTAAGATTGTTGGACAATCTTCACTGTATTTAATTAAGTTAAATTCTGTTGTGTGCAAAACAACAACAAGAATATAAAGAAATAAAGAAAATGAGAGAATTTGTTTGATTACAAAAATCAAACTCGAAATAATAAATAAATAAATAAAACCACAGATTTTATTTTGTTACAAAAACAAAAAATAAAATCTGATTAAATAAACAAATAAAAACAGAATAAACTTAAACAACTTACTTGGTTAATTTCTTTGAATAACTTTTCTGATCAAGTCCAGTGTTTAACACTGTGTCCTTAAGACAGATTCGTCCTCTCCACGGTGCTTTCAGAATTTGGACGTCTATCTCCCAGGATGAAATGATCTTACCATAAACAATAGCAGCACTACAAATTATTTGCCTTACGAACACACTAAGTGTTTACACTATTTCTTTCAAAAATAAAATGCAGCAAGATGAAGAATATAATTAGCAGAGGTGAAATGCGAAATTTCTGAATGAAAAATATCAAATGAGGGTGGTCCTATTTATAGATGTAAAGGTGGCTCTTGGTTTTAAATTGAACATGTATGATACCTGTTGGTTTTGAATTCAAACAGATTTGAATCTGTTGATAATTCAAACAGATAGCAAAAAAACGGGAAGGGCCCTGTTTGGGTGTGCATTAATTCCAAACTAGTTTTATTTCTGTTTGAAAATGGGAAGGGCCCTGTTTGGATGTACAAAAAATCCAAATCAGTTTAATTTGAATTCTGGATTTTATTTTATCAAAAAATAAAATTAAATTCAAATGTTTTTGGTCCAAAAAGATTAGAAGCCCAACCAGAAAGACGGCGGCAGCGGCGCGCGTGTGGTGTTTTTTGGGTCTAATGGGTCTAGCCCATTTTGCCCATAACCTCTCCTTCTAAAACACTTGGGTACCCCTTGGGGCACACCCCAAGTATCTCACCCAAGCCTTATAAACCCTTTCAAAACTTCCTACCAAATCAATGTGGGACAAGCCAATTTACAACCTTAAGGAATTTTCACCAAAACTCCATTTCCATGGAGCACACTTTGGCTTCAATTTCCCATTCACTCGGTAATGGTTTTGAGCAACCAAATATACCACGTGAATCACAACGCGGCATAGAACGCGTTACCACTTTGACCCGAGTAAATCGACACTTGGGGCTCACCTAAAAAATAGACCAAACTTGTAAAAAAATTTTACCATTTCCAACACTTCATTAATCGACTAATCAAAGAAGAAGAAAAATGAGTTGGTGGATCTAATCGTGGACTTCGGTCTGTGTTGTATGGATTGGAGACTAATTCAAATATACTGTGCATACTTCTTTTAACTAGGTACTAGAGCAAATTTACTCTGTTTTTATACCAAGTTATTGAAATTTTATTTGATCAATTTAATGTAACTTGTGTTTAAAATATAATCTGAGTATCAACAATTTGTTATCATTCAATTAAAGAATTTAGGTATAATTTGAGATATATAGTATAATATTGAGGACTCGTTTAGCATGGAACATTTTTTGTCTAAAAGTTAAAAAAATATTAAAAAAATTAAAAAGCGTATAATCTATATCAAAAAGTCAAAAAATTCTTTTCTCTCTATTTTTTTTTTTACATCTTTTCGTCAAAAATTTAAAATTCATTCCAAACATACTACTTTTTTTTACCTCATATTTTAGTCAAAAAATTAAAAAATTACTAAAATAATTTATTCCCAAACGAGGTTCAAGTATTCAAGGATTTTGTGGTTATGTGAACTGAAAACAATCAATTATAGAAATACATGAGTTATATATTACAGGTTCTATAAAATAAAGTGAGCTTTTTTGATAAATCCACTTTCTAAGAGCTTTATTCCATTCAACCCATATTTTTTTTGACTATTCCATTAGGTCCTATTTGAGATAAGAAGACCAAAATACCATTTTCATCTACTTATATTCCATTTAGTTCACATTATTTTCTTATGTTTCAATAAGTTGTATGGGTGACATAATTACCAAAATACCCGTAATGTGAATGTTTACACCGTCAATGTGAATGTTCATATCGTCAATGTGTAGGGGCCCGGCCCATGTCGATCCTCATGGGTGCCTGAAAAAATTCGAGTCGGGCCGGGGTGGGCCCGATCCATTGACAATGTGAATATTCACATTGACATGTTAACATTCACATTAATAGGAGTATAAAATTGGCCCGCGTCCCGTGGCAGCGCAAAACCCGCCCACGGCCCATGGGCGGGCCGGGTCCAGCCCATTGACAATGTCAATATTCACATTGACATGTTAACATTCACATTGATAAGAGTATAAAATTGGCCCGCGGCCCATGGACGGCCAAAAGCCCGCCCACGGCCCGTTGACAATGTGAATATTTACATTGACATGTTAACATTCACATTGATAGGAGTGTAAAATTAACCTGCGCCTCGTGGCTGCTCCAAACCCGCCTACGGCCCGTGGGCGGCCCAGGGCAGGCCCGGCCCAGCCTGTTGACAATGTGAATATTTACATTGACATGTTAACATTCACATTGATAAGAGTATAAAATTGGCCAGCAGCCCAGGGCGGGCCCGGCCAAGCCCGTTGACAATGTGAATATTCACATTGACATGTTAACATTCACATTGATAGGAGTGTAAAATTAGCCCATGCCTCGTGGCTGTCCAAAACCCGTCCACGACCCGTGGGCAGCCCGAGGCGGGCCTGGCCATTTTTTTTTAATTCTTTTTAATTTTTTTTACCAAAATTTTATTATTTTCTACAAAAAATGACATTAAGCCTCGGCGCGAGCCGGGCCTCCGACCGAGCCTTGAATGGGCCTTAACCGGGCCGATGGGCCGAGCCAGGCTTCAAAGTGATGGCCCAGGCCCTAGCCTAGGGTCTCGGACTAGGCTCGAGCCTGGGCCCAAACGAGCCTTTCCTGAACTGGGTCAGGCCGGTCGATGGGCCAAAACTTAGGCCCAGGCCCTAGCCCTGGCACAAGGGTATTCGGGCTTTGGACGGGTCGATGGATCGAGCCGATGGATCGAGCCTCGGGTCGGGCCGGTGGGCCTAGGTCTAACCTCGAACTTAGGTTGGGCTTGGGCGGGCTTGGCCATTTGTTTTTAATTCTTTATAATTTTTTCTACAAAAATTTTATTATTTTTCATAATAAAAGACATTGCGTCTCGGGCGGGCAGGGCCTCGGACCAAGCTTTGAATGGGCCTTAAGTAGGCCGATGGGCCGGGCGGGGCTTCAAAGTGATGACCTAAGCCCTAACCTAGGGTCTCGGACATGCTCGGGCCCGGACCGAAAGAAGCCTGCCCCGGGCCGTGGGCGGGCTTCGGGCAGTTCACGGGCCACGGGCCAATTCTACATTCCTATCAATGTGCATTTTAACATGTCAATGTGAATATTCACATTGTCAACGAGCTGGGCCGGGCCTACTCCTATTAATGTTAATGTTAACATGTCAATGTGAATATTCACATTGTCACGAGTCAGGCCACGCCCGCCTCGGGCTGCGGTTGAGTTTCGGGCCGCCCACGGGCTGCGGGCCAATTTTACACTCTTATCAATGTGAATGTTAACATGTCAATGTGAATATTCACATTGTCAACGGGTCGGGTCGGGCCCGCCCTGGGCCGCTGGCCAATTTTATACTCTTATCAATGTGAATGTTAACATGTCAATGTGAATATTCACATTGTCAACAGGCCGGGCCGGACCCGCCCAGGGCTACCCATGGGCCGTGGGCGAGTTTCAAGCAGCCACGAGACGCGGGCTAATTTTACACTCCTATCAATGTGAATATTCACATTGTCAACGGCCTGGGCTAGGCCCACCCCTGGCGGCGGGCGGGCTTTTGGCCGCCCATGGGCCGCGGGTGGGTTTCGCGCCGCCACGGGACGCTGGTCAGTTTTACACTTCTATTAATGTGAACGCTAACATGTCAATGTGAATATTCACACTGTCAACGGGCCGGCCCCGCCCCGGCTCGCGGGCGGGTTTCGGGTCACCCACGGGCCAATTTTACATTCCTACCAATGTGAATTTTAAAATATGAATGTTCACATCACAAAATTGTTAACCGTTCAAAAAATATTTATAAGGGTATCAAAATTAAAAATAAGAGCATAAGTGTCCAAGAAAATAATGTAAATCAAGAAAAAGGACTTTATGGAATAAAATTATACATACATGGGACTAAATGGGTTAAAAAATTCATTCATGGACTTTTTGGATTAAAACATTTATAAATGAAATTTATTAATAAAAATCTCTCTAAAATTAGAAGGGATGGAAACGAGTTATTCTTATTTAAATTTATAATTTTAGAAATATTTAAAATAACTTAGAAATATTAGAAATAAAAAAAATATTTTTTATATTTAATATTAGAAATTTTTTTTGCTTATCATGTGAAAAATTAAAAATTAATACCGTTTGCATAGAATTTAACGAAACTGGTTCTTTTTGAAAAGGAAAAATATATATATTTTTTACTGTTTTTTTAAAGTTAGAAAGTAGAGTCAATCTCAAACCGTCTTGGGCTTGCCAACACTTGGGCTGAGGTTGAAACCGCCACAAAGTATAATATGGGCCCACAGACTATGGTGCGGGTCGGGTTCTGTAGAGTCCATTAGGAATTGGAAAGGATTTAAAAATGCGAACCAGCTTCATTCTGCTACTCCGATAATTAAATCAATGAATGAATCATAATTATATTTCACGCTTTTTTTATTTTTTTAAATCATGAACGAAAACAGTGTTAATAAACAACTCCTTATTCTAGTTTGGTATTCAAAACCCAAAAACCTAAAACAACTTCTGGTTTTTTTTTTTCTTTCTAAAAGTTGGTTTGTAAAATATTCCCAAAATGTTTTCAGTAATGATGTGTCAAACAATTTTTTTTTTAAATAAATAAAAACAAGAAATAGAAAGCAAATACGCAACCAATGAATCAAATAGGCCCTAGATATTGGTCACATTTTAATAAGAAAATAAAATAAGTGTTGTGATTGTCAATTGTATTGGATCACAATCAAACAAAGCTTTGACTCTCAACTTCCATCTTCCTTGAGAAATTTGAAGTTTAAATTGAGTAAATTGTTAATTGGCTGTAAAATATATCAGGGTGATTCTGTGTTTGGGGTTTGCATATTTTTTTTAAAAAAAAAAATTGGCTTAGTTTAGCATTTAGTGATTTTTTTTTTTTTTATATATGAAAAACTTAGACTTCTAAATTCAGTTCAACAAAATATGTTGGATGGTTTTTTTTTTAAAAAAAAAAAAAATCAGAGAAGACAAAAATAAATAAAAAATGATGGACTCTATTTTTGTTTTAGAAACACATGGTAGGCTGGGATCACTTTCGAAACACAACCTACATTTAATTGATCAAATAAAATTTCAATAACTTGGTATAAGAATATAGAAAATTTGCTCTTGTACCTATGAACCATGGGTGTGGGTACAGGTAAGGATATGAGTATGGATACGATACAAGTATATTGATACAACAAATTCTTAAAAAAGTAGGGTACGAGTACAGCTGGAATACATTATTTTTTTTTTCAAAATTTATTGAAAAATCTAGAAATCCGCTAGATATTATTTTGTGATTATGTGTCAATTTAAAGCAATAAAGCAATTCTAATCAAACAATCAAGACAAATCGATACAACAATTTTAACGTAAAAAAACCACAATTGGAGCACCTCCAATTGTGATAAAAAATCACGGGCAACAGCCACAAAACAATCTACTAAGAAGATATAAAGGAATTACACAGGTATACTCTCAATTACCTAGCGAATCCACGCCCGAATTGAACCAACCCCTATGTTCCTCTTCCAACCCTGTCTTCACCTCAGAATTGTCTTAACGATGAGCCACTCCAGAATCCACCAAAACTTCAGGTTCGAATTCTTCAGAATCCACCAAAGAACAACTCTCTCTTTTGCGTAGAATGAACAAACAAACCTTTGATGTATTCTTCTTAACCCATGAGTTGAATACTTAATTAAACATAAAAGAAAACTAGCAAAATATCCCCAGATATAAACCTTAAAATCTAAAAAGTAAATAATCTTAAAATCTGACAGAAACATGTACTTATAGAAATCTGGGGCTGCGAAGCTCGCTCGCTCGCGAGAAACTCATCTTGCGTGATTTCCATAAATGGCTTCGCTCGAGCCACGCAACCTGCGCTCGAGAGCACATTCACCTCTCTCAGGTTTTTGCTAGACGCAGTCTTTGCTCGAGCGAGAACTCCTTCACTCGAGCGAGCAAGGGTGGACAGGCAACTTCGAAAGTAATTTTGCATTTTGCTTCGGAGGCGCTGCCCCTCGACCATACTTTTCGAAATTTTGCATTTTGCTTTGGGGGCGCTGCCCCTCGACCCTGCCTGGGAGTAGCCCGATCCCCGTCATAGTCAGCAAAGTGCCAATCTTGAAAGCATTAACATCACAAACTTCTCTGCAAGGCACAATTCGGGTTGGATTCGCATCTAAAAACTCATAGCCTCACTGAAATAAAAAGTGCGAAAATAAGTACAACTAAAAGGAGTTTTGTCAAAGGGGATTACGAAGAATAAAAACCTAACATTTATAATTAAACATCCAACATACAAATCAAAGTTTTAATGTCAAAACTAAAAAGAGAATAGCTTGTCTAAAAAGTTATATAATTCTTTTCTTTTTTTTTTTGATTGTCTAAAACATGATGCAAAAGAGAGCAAAACCATGACTCATGCGTAAAGGGTGATAGAAATAAATTACTTGCTGATTTTCGAAGTTGAAAGAAGAATAATAAAATTGCAACAAATTCTAACAACTGCAAAAAAAAAAAAAAAAAAAAAAAAAAAAAAAAAAAAACTTCATCTTACCTGTGCTGTACCCAAACGTATTTGTCGTACCCGGTATGTATTTGGCACACTCGGTACGCATACCGCCATATCGGTACGTGTACCTGCATTCGATATGTACCTGGTACTCATACGACACTATGTTTGGAGTACCAGTGCTTCATAGTCTTGTACCAAGTTAAAAGAAGTATACTCGAAATTAGTCTCCAATCCATACAACACAGACCGAAGTTGACAATCAAAGCCCAAGTCCTTCTTCTTCTTCGATTAGTCGATTAATTAAGGACATGTCTGCCATCTTTAGAAGCTTCAAGAATGCTTGCATGATGAGCAAGCTATCTGATCCAACTTGATGGCTTTTCCAAGCCACATAATCAACACCAAGTGCCTTAGCCACCCTCTCCAATCCACCATTCAATCCATTGCAATTCCTCATCAAGTGCTTTATATCATATACATCCCCACCAAAGTAAAAATATACAATATAAATGAAAGTTTCAAGGTTCTCAGGCAACTCTCTGTCCATCAACATTTTTATCAGAAGCTTAGTCGGAAGCTTGCGATATTTGACATACACAAGGTCAAACATACTCTTTAGAGTTGGACTTGTGAATCGATTCATGGAGGCACCAACCATGACACACTTGAAAACAGCCAAAAGGATTCTTTGCTACATAAAAGGTACTCTTGATTTCGGCTTATTCTATTCATCATATAATAATTTTAAACTTGTTGGATACAATGATAGTGGTTAGGGTGGAGACTTGGTTGATCGAAAGAGTGCAATCGGGTTCTTGTTCTTATTGGAAGACAGGGTTTACTTGGATTTCGAAGAAGCAACCAATTGTTACACTTTCCACTTGTGAAGTTGAATATGTGGCTGCCCCATCATGTGTTTGTCATGCAATTTGGCTTAGAAAACTTCTGAAGGAGCTCAATTTCATGCAAAAGGATGCAACACAGATTTTTGTAGACAACCAATCAACTTTTGCAATAGAGAAAATCCAATATTTCATGACTGTAGCAAGCATATTAACACAAGCTATCACTTCATCAGAGAATGTATGGGGGGGAAAAAGAAAGAAAAAAAAGTCTCAATTGAAATTTATAAGGTCACATCATCAACTCGCCAACATTCTCACCAAACCTGTAAAGCATGAAGTCTTTCAGAAATTGAGGAATCTCCTTGGAGTTACAAAATCAAGTTTAAGGAGGGATATTGGATTATAAACTTGTTTTGGGCCAAAATAATGCCAGTGATAACAAATAGATCCATGAAAGTTCTAGAATATATATTCAGAAATATCTAAGAAAGTCTAAGCTAAAATATCTAGATATTTTGTATTGTTGGCGAGTTTATCCCTATCTAGAAATTAGTCACACATTATAATCTATAAAGTGATTAAGAAAATATCTTGTAATAAATATCTTAAGTCTAGAATCATCCATTGATTAGTATAAATAGGGATGGTGCCTAGCCATTTTGTATAAGCTAAAATTTTTTGAAACCCAATTTCAATACAAGAAGTGTTTCATTACTTCTTATCTCTTTTGTCTTATTCCTCTTCCTAAGTTTTATTTACCCGAACAAAAAACCTTCTAGTTCCAAATTAACATGTTGACATTTAACTTCATGAGGAATGTTAGAGGAAGAAAGAGAAGAGTGATGATTGTCAGACAAGATGATCGTCAGACAAGACGATCGTCCCGGGAAATTCAATATCCATTGCAATGTTTGGATAATTGTCATGAACTCGTAGAATCAAATCAAACTCAAAACCTAAATTCTCAGTCCAAACATCACGAACCATCACAAATTTTTCTAAACTAAACATTATGAATTTCTTTAAACCTAACAATATTTTTTGAGACAAAAAAGAAAACAGAGTTTACAATTTTTTATGTAGAGAATAGTGTGTGGATGCGTGTATATATGGTAAAGTAGTTCGGTACAAACCTATTAGGGTTTTAAGAAAACTAGAGTTTCATTTAGGTAACTTCCTAGTGGATCACCTATTTGAAAACAGGTTATCTATAACATATATAAAAAGGGAAAATTCTATTTCCATACACCTAATTAGCTCAAAGCACACACTTAATAAAAGTTTATTTTAATGACAATTATATCCTAAATAAAAATGACCATAATTGACATCAAGCAACACTCATAATATTATATGGAAAAATTCTCTGTATACATCTTCCACCGTTGCCGCCACTGCCGCCACCTCCTCTGCTAGCACCCTTTTCTCACTCCTTCATTCGACTACAATTTCTAGTAAGCCCTCCCACCTCTGTCTCAATGTATTTTTCCCTTGTATGTTGCTTCCCTTGATCTCCATTCTCTCTCATTCTTTCCTACTAATTTATGAATTGTTCTCTTTCCTGGTTTAGAAAAAAAAAGCTTGGTAAGGATTAAGAAAAGAAATGTTTGTAACGGGACTTCAATGTCTTCTGGAAGATGCCCAAACTCAGAGATATTCGAGATGAAGAAGATCGGAGAAAGAGGAGAAATTTTTACTAGCAGAGAGAAAATTCATGGAGCAACAAAGATCATTGCTGCTGATTTACATCATTGAATGTAATTGTGTGTGTGTGTGTGTGTGTGTGTGTGTGAGAGAGAGAGAGAGAGAAGAGGAGAAGAAGGAGGAGGATTAAGTGGTGTGTGTAATAGTTATGAGTGTAAGGTATAATTGTAACTTTAAGTGTGTGGATTCAAAAATTTAATTAATAATCAAATTAATAAGTGTGTGCATCTAGAAAACATGTATCTTGAACTAATTAAGTGTGTGGAAATAGAATTTCCCTATAAAAAGGGACAAAATCTTAAGTTGAATCTAACATTGCCTTTATCAAATATATCCCTCTACTTTCAACTTATTCCAAGTTTACCGAGACAAGATCATTCATGCCTCCTTCCGTATTCTTTTAAATAAAATAATCACTAAATACAATATCTATATAATAAGGGAGAAGGGTTTTTGAATTTGTGTGAAAATGTATCAGAGATACATTTCAATTTAACAGCTGAAATGAGTTGTTTTTAACCATGAAGGGCTAAGATGCTTTGTGATATTTCAACGTCCCGCCCAAAACAATCCTTTGTCTCCTGCACCCAAACATTATTTGCACACACACACACTCTCTCTCTCCAACTTCTCAGGTCTCAAGAGCTCTCTCTCTCTCTCTCCCTCCTCTCCACTGCTACTCCGCTTCTACCGTTGCGCCGCCTCCGATCTCCACCGACAACCACTCTTTATCTCCTCTCCCTCCCAGATCTCAGATCGTCCTCCGCCGTCACCATGTCTTCCTAAAGCAAACACAGAGAGATGGTGAAACTGATAGGGTTCTCTCTCAGATAGGGTTCTCTCCCACTCTCACTCCTTCGCATTACAACATGCAAACATTAGATCTCTTTCTCTCTCTACATTTTTATATATATGTGTGTATGTATAGGTGATTGATTTTGATTGATTCGGGGGTGAATCGGGTCCCGCCTTGCATCAACTGAATCGGAGACCGTCGTGAACTTGGTCCGCGAGGACTCGGTAATGAGGACGTTTCAAATCGTTGAATTTTATTGAATTGTTGCCGCTTTGTTGATTTGTGGTTCAAGATCAACTGAATTCGTTCATTTCTAGGTTTGATTTTCATTCTTTGGCATTTAAATTCGCTTCTGTAACTAGAGATTTGAATAATTCTATGGAGTTATTCATTTTGCCTTTAATTCTGAATTGAGTTTACATGATCAGATAGTGTTTTATGGGTCTGAATCTGGGTCTTTTCTTGATTTCATGGTAATTGACTACAAAATGAGAATTTCATTGTCTTAGCTCTCAATATTTTAGCTTAAAATTTAAAAAATCAAAAAAAAAATTTAAAAGTAAACAACCTATACCAAAAAATAAAAAATAAAAATTTCTCTCTATTTTGTACAATTTTTCATAAAAAAATTAAAAAGTTATTCAAAATATATTAATTTTTTTACCTTATATTTTAATAAAAAAATTAAAAATTATTTAAATAACTTATTCCAAACGAGGTCTAATATCCTTTAAAAGTTTATTTATTTATTTATCTATTTGTGCATTTATTTTTTGTAGATGAGTTTTTGAATTGATCCGTTAGGTGATACTTAATTGGCTTAGTTATGTGATTGCCAAGGAACCCAGTTGCTGCAACTGTGTAATATTCTTTTTCTTTCTCCCATATATTTTTATTCTAGGATTGTCAAAAGGTTTACAAAACAATAAGTTAAAATTTGTGCTTAGCTCTGTACTTATTCCATAGTTGATCCTTTAGCTATTGGTTGACATTGTGTCATGCATTTTATATCTATTTGAAAATTGAGTACGTTGTGATTTCTGAAATGGGTTTGATGGGTTTTGATTTCTGAAATTTGAAATGGATTTGATGGGTTTAATTCGCAGAAATTCGAAGTTAAATGGATTTCTAATTTCTAATAATTTGTCTTCCCAAAGTAAATGCAGAGAGATGGTGAAACTATAAGTCTCAAACTTTAATTTGGTGTAAACTATTTTAATTTGTTGTGGTTAGAGTGGTTGTGATTTTTGAAATGGGTTTGATGGGTTTTGATTTCTAATAATTTGAAATGGATTTGATGGGTTTAGTTAAATTTGTATGAAACAATAATATTAGGAGTCAATAACTCAAAACACACCCACACAAATATGAAACAACATTTGATGATAAAGAGGATTACATGGTATTCTTATGTGTTTGATTTCTACTTTCAACTAGAAATTCATTGCTCTTATTGCAACCATGGTATTCTTCTTCCCATAAAATTGTTGATTTGTAGGTATATGATTGATATCCTCTATGGTTGGAGTGGTTGTAATTTCATCCATAACCTATTTTGATTTGTAGGAAATTATCATCCATCATGCTTGCTATAGGTATGATTTGTAGGTATATGATTGAACACAATAAAAATACTCCTTTTTTTTTTTTTGTGTGGTCATGTGTCATGTGTTAATGATGAAATAAAAAAAATCATACCTACAAATTCATTTGATGAATCAATGTGTTAATAGTTAGGATTTGTATAGTCAAGTTAGACAACCATGGCTTTAAATTTTTATTCTGTTAATTGTTAGGATTTGAATCTTTTTCAGTTAATTGATTTTGAAATTCACGACTTAATTGGTTAGAATTTGTAATATCATACAGTTCAAGCTTTAATTAATCTCATTAGCGAAGGTCTTTTTATTTTCTTAGAATTCTCCATTAGTATGATTTTTAATTTTTAATTTTTTCCCTTATCGTTTATTGTTTCAATTATGAAGTTATTTTCGAATTCCAACTTTGGTTTTAGATTTTGATATCTGCATTTTAGATATTTCTTCCCTCATTGATCTATAGGTAACATATTATTAGCTTAATGAAGAATACTATATACAAAGTTTTAAATTGAAATTGTATTTGTGTTTGTGTTGGAAAAATTAAACATTTTTTATTTCTAAAATGTGAAATGGGTTTCATTTCTAAATGTGTTTTGATTTTTGAATGTCTAAACTATGTAAACTGTGTTCACATTTTTTTTTTTCCCTTTTCTCTGCTCTTGCCTTCATTCGTTGTTTTTACTTTTGCCTCTACCGAAACCACATGGAAGAAGTGATCAAATTTTGATGACATCCATTGTGTATAGCATTATAATGCTTGGACAAAAATATTGCATCTTCAATTTTATACTCACTGTCATCTCAAAATGTTTGGAGATATTGGATAAAATAAAAATAAAGAACTGAAAATTCATTTTTAAAATAAAGGCACGGTGTAAATAAAAATTACAAAAGTACAAAATAAAGGAGAAATAATATTGGGATTAATCTTCTCCTGTCCAATCTTCTCTTGTCCAATTTTATTACGGGTATACACTGTCATCCCAACATTACCCTTGGGATTAATCTTGAGACAAAATGTTTGGAGATATTGGGATTAATCTCGAGATTAATCCCAACATCGATTTTATAGCAACTGTCATCCCAACATTAATCTCAAAATGTTGTCATTGGGGTTTGAAGTAATATTTTCATGTCATAGAGGAGATATTATATAAATTTTTCTTTTATCTTCACAATGTTTTATTGATTTTACAATGTTTGTTTTAATGATAGAAGAGTTTTCTTTTTCAATGATCTATTGTTTGATTGTTTTACCTGTTTTAATGATAGAGGTTTATTTATTTTATATTTTTTTAATTAAGGTGTGAATTGTTTTACCTGTTTTAAGATATTATATAAAATTTTCTTTCCTCTCATTGCTGTCATGACCCAAACTCGCCCCTATGGGTTTAGCACCGTAACCGTCCAGTAATCCGTGATTACTGAAGGCCTGCTTAATAGTAATGACAGTAGTACAGAGTAAAGGGGCTGGCGAAAGCCAAAACAGTAAATAAAAGATGTTCAATGAGTTATAACAGTCTGAATGCAAAAAGACTTTTTATAAACATGACACATTGACAACCAAAACATATATATATGCAACATATACACAAACATCCATGTCAGGAATCAAATCTCTAACTATAACTGTACAGTCAAGTTTATAACATTTGTTACAAAACGGAGACAGAAGGGTGGAACTAAGACACCCCAGAGCAGCCCTAGCTTGAATAGACATGGAACCTCAAAGTGAGGCACAAAGGTTGGCTTGACAAAATGGGAGCTTAACCTGACGCTCCTAGCTCCGGTCTGGTGCCTGGACACCTACATATAAATATAAACAGTGAGCTAAAGCCCAGTGAATAACAGTTGTGTAAAGAGGTTAAGAATGAATGTCATTTCAGTAATTAAATAGTCATATCAGTCATTTAGAAACCAAAGTAGTCATATGTGGTACATCCAATAGCAAAACAGTACAGTAGGTCTTAACAGATCGAACAGTCAGTTGATGACCATCATAACGGTAAATAGTTGTAGTTCCAACATGGGAACTGACAGAGATCTCAGTAACAGTAACAGTAACAGTAACAGTAGGTTGCTATGGATGTCACGAGTACAGTTTACAAATAGGACAAACATTCATTCATTGAACAATAGCATTTCAGTAAGCAGCATAGTTGATCATTCAGAAAATAATCATAATTGAACATATATTTACAACATTGTTACTCACAGAGTACTGGGCTATAGATAGGCTAATGAGCGTCCTCGGATGCCAACCCTACACAGTTACAAAATGAACACACACTAAGTTACGCACTAGGGAATCAATAACTTAGCCCTTTATCTAGACTTGGTGTGGTTCTATAACATTATCCTCATTAAGATGCCTTAAACTAGGCCTCGGAATGCCTAGAATGAAATGAGGATGCAAAAATGTACTATAAAATACTTTTTAAAATTTGCTGAAATAGGGGTCCACGCTCGAGCGTGGCTTTCTATGCTCAAGCGGACATGCAGACAATGAAGCTCTGCTCGAGCATGGCTTTCCCCGCTCGAGCAGACTGCAAACTCATGAAAAGTATTGAATGCACGATTTTCACGCTCGATGGACGCTTGACGGACGCTCGAGCATGAGACTCAGATCCTCGCTCGAGTGTGAATTCTCTCGCTCGAGCGGACTGCAAAACATATGAACTTCTGGGCATATGCATTTCACGCTCGAGCGTGACTTCTTACGCTCGAGTGGAAGTGCATGTACTCAGAGTGTACGCTCGAGCGTGAGGTCCTACGCTCGAGCGTGAGGTCCTACGCTCGAGCGTGGGTCCAAAATCTGGAATTTCCAAATTGATCCTCAAGCATGAAACTCGACTTTTAAAGCTTTAAATTCGATTCTTTTGGGCTAATTTTCTGGAAAACACTTGAAAACCCATAATACAACATGTTTCAAAGATCAATTTGTAAAATCAAAGCCCATAGGTAAGTCAATTGAACACAAATTCAAAGGAAACTTGAAGAACAATACAAGAACATCACATGCAAGCGTTCTAATGGATTCTAATGTTTCAAAACATGATGAATTCATGGACTACAACCCAAATGTAGACATGCATGTGGAAATTCTTATGAAAACAACCTCAAAATGCTAGAGTATGTGTATACATGCATAGATTAGCTACTCAAATCAACTCTTTAACTCAATTCTTGACTCTAGTCACCAAATTTCCATGAATCATGCAAGAAACAATTTAAACACATGAATAAGAGGATGAACTCCCTACCTTAGGTCTTGAATTCAAGTATGGAAGCTCAATTATGCAAATTCCTTTCAATTCTCCTAACTCTCCAAGCCAATTTTGATGAACTCAAGTTTTCTCTCCTACTCTCCCTCTCTCACGGTTTGGTCTCAAGAAGATGAGCAAATGATGCCTCAAACATACGCAAGGGTGAGCGAAGTAATGGCCTAGCATAAACCACTCAATGGCAAAATGGTAGTAAATGCAAACTAATGTAATTTAACTTTATTTAATCTAATTTAATCATTCCAAACCAAATTTTCATTAAACTTACCATAAAATCACGTAAATTCTAACTAGCATATAACACTAATCAATTTCTGCTTCGGCCGTCGATAAGGCCTTCAATTTGCGGTTCGAATTTAGATCACGAACATATCAGTCTATAGTGAAATAGATAGAAATGCAAATACAAACAATACACTCATGTAATCAATCTAGGATTTCATCCTAATCAGTTTCTTATCATGCTTAAACATAGATTAGCACTAATTAGAGGTGAGGGTTGTCACAATTGCTAAAGGAGAAATAATCTTGGGATTAATCTTCTCCTATCCAATCTTCTCCTATCCAATTTTATTATGAGTATACACTGTCATCCCAACATTAATCTTGGGATTAATCTTGGGACAAAATGTTTGGAGATATTGGGATTAATCCCAACATCAATTTTATAGCAACTGTCATCCTAACATTAATCTCAAAATGTTGTCATTGGGGTTTGAAGTAATATTTTCATGTCATAGAGGAGATATTAGATAAATTTTTATTTCCTCTTCACAATGTTTTATTGATTTTGTAATTTTTTTTTAAATGATAGAAGAGTTTTCTTTTTCAATGATCTATTGTTTGATTGTTTTACCTATTTTAATGATAGAGATTTATTTATTTTATATTTTTTAATTAAGGTGTGAATTGTTTTACCTGTTTTAAGATATTATATAAATTTTTCTTTCCTCTCATTGCAATATACAATTGTTAATTTCTGAAATTCCTTGCTCCTCTTTCATTTTTGATTTCATTGTTTTTACCAGTTACAAAACAGAAATTTCCGACTCTAGAGCAAGAACTGAACTGATTCTCACCAAGGTACTCTCTTTCTCCTTCTCTTTTTGCTCTGTTTTGTTACCCACAAAAGGTATTATGGGTTTTTAATTCTTGGAACTCTAGAAAATGAAAACCACAACATCATTTTGGTAGGTAAGAAAATCCACCATTTTGATAGCAATTTGTTAGAAACCTTTTTTTATTCTTCAAGTCACTACCTCACTTCTTAGGGGTTTGTTTGGTTGCTCACTTCTAATTCTGTATAATCTGAATTGCTAACCCCAAATCTTGACAAAACTTTACCTTTATGAAACATTCATATATGTGGATGTATGCTTAAGTATTTGGTTGTAATCTTTGTTTAAAAAAGTAGTACAGTTAATTTTATTTAATGAACCTTGGGTTTAATTTTATTTAGATTTTCCCATTAACATTGATTTCAAAGAAGCAATTAGAACCTATTTTTGAGTTTTGAGATCCTTGGGTTTCGTTACCTTGGTCCTTCTATGTTGTGTGCTTTTGGATGATTCATGTAACATTTTTTTAATTAAGATAGTATTGTGTTATGTATAGTTCACAAGTTGAGGCTTAATTTTACCATCAATTGGTCAACTGACTTGACAAGATCGGATGAAAAAAAACTCACCCACTTCTAATCGAATTATGATTTGCAACCCGTTTGGGAATTATGGTTTGAATGAGAGTGAAAAAAAAATTGAGTCAACTCGGCTCTTTAGCTCTTTGGGGTGGGTGTGTGAATGAACTCTTTGGGGTGGGTGTATAAAAATAAATAAAATTTAAAGTCTATTTCGGAATTACAATTTTTAATTAAAAATTTAAAAATCACTATAAAATATTTTATCATTTTTTTATAGATTTTTTTTTGGTCAAAAATTAGAAAATTAACTAAATTAGCAATTTTCAAATAGAGCCTAAATACAGTTGAGAAGAGTTTTATTGGGACATTTCAATGGTTGAGATCAATTTTATTCAGTTTGAATGGTCCAGATTTAGCTTTTTGGGTTCCCACCCAACTCTTACGTCTCTCACATCTCAAACACGCCTCAACTCTCACATGTGTAGACGTCACCCAAACGCCCCGGGATGATGAACCCCTGTTCCGTTCGATATTGGGCTCACTACAGTTCGGACTCTCAATTTGTCACGGTTCTAAATCTAAATCAAAGAGTCCAAATCCAACAAATCGTTTTGAGAAAACAGATTTTGAAAGAAGTGCCAAACATGGACTGCTTTGCCAGATACAGAGTCGCCACCTAAATATTTTATTTTGGGGAAATTTAGGAAAACTCGTTTGCCTAAGGTCACGTGTCCGTCATCACCAAAGTTGCCTCGGCTCGGGAACTTGGGTACGATTGGGGAAGGTCACTTCGTGAGCACCCCCGCTCGCCCGATCAAAGATTGGCCTCTACTAACCATGATATCTATTTTTGAAAACATTATGCGTTCTTATTCCGGTTATTAGCCTAGATTTACTATGTGATGCGCACATCATACAAGTATAGACTGGATCGCCTGAATTGGAACAAAACATTTCATGTTTGTTTGTTTGAAAATGGTTTGATGGTGCTACTCGCAAGTAGGCTAAGACGTGGATTTGCCACCCACAGGTGGGCTTAGAAAACATGATTTTGCCACTATCTAGTGGGCTTAAAACACATATTTGATGAATTGTTCCAACCCAAATAACCCAACCTTCACCCACAGGCATTCAGGCAGTTATATCACATAAGCAATTAGCTTCATGGTAAGCATGCTATCATGGCAGTCACTCACACGCATGCAAGGATGCTAAAGCATAAAACTTACCGAGTACTCCAAGTCAAAACAAAAACTAATTAGAAATCCATGGATGATCCTAATTATACAGAAATGCCTAATGCAACACATGTAAAAATGCAACTATAGCAGGCTCGGCTATTCTAAACATGGCATATGAAATGCTACAGCTAACATGTATTCAACTTGGAATTGAAAATGCAATGCAGTTAGTATGATGCGCCGAGCTCGGTGCATGCAAAACAGATGAATGAATGCAAATATGCTATCATACTGTATGCTAGTTGAAACATGCCCTAATCTAACCATCATAAGCGGGTAAATAAAAGGGAGAAAGACGTGGGGTTGGAAGACATACATCACACACACACACACTTATTACAGTTGTGCCCTCGCTCGGAGGGTCCGAATAAATAATATACAGTCCCAAATAATTACAGTCCAAATATGTACAAAACCCTAATTAATTAACAAAATAAATTAGGAAAGCAATAAATTGGCATGCAAGCCAGGGACTGCCTCAAATCTGCTCCAAATGATGAATGATGTATGCTCGGGTTGCCTTATGCGGAGAATCCCTCGGGATGTCCCGATCTGCCTCTGTTTGCAATTGTTCTTGGAATGCGTGCCAAGCTCCGAAAGGCTGTCGATTTCTGATTTGCTGCAACAGAGAGCAACAAAGGGGCATGGCAAAGTATTTTCACATATGTATGCATGACTACTCTTCAGGGAGTGTAATCCTCGATCCTCGTGTCACCAATTATGCATATCGATGCATGATGGCCGAGGAGTCGAATTGCACGACTCAATATGAAATGAATGCACATATAAACACAACAAGACCTAAACTCCATCATGGATAATCCGGAGTGTCGGTGACTGGGAATTGAGACACATTCCGTCACTCGGAGTACGAAACGTCCCTCGTTTCCCGTGCCCGGGCTAACGCCTATCCCAAACACAATGCAATATGCATGACATGCATGAATGCAATTCTAACATTCAACCTAGCATACGCAATGCTATGAAATGGTATACATAATGCGCGATGTAACATGGCATACACGATGCTCTAACATACAACCTAGCATACGCAATGCTATGAATTGAAATGGCATACACAATGCACGATGGACTTACACCAACATGAGTGGACCTCAGCCGCACTCACATCAATGGCCATTAGATGAAAATGAGACACTCGAGATGCGTGCACACGTGCACGCAAATCGAGGACCGAATCTAAGGCACAAATGCCACTCTAACAAAGCATGGCAAGGTATGAAACATGATATGCAAACATGCAAATTTCAGTACCAAAATATGATGCAAAACAGTCCCGAAACATGGAAACATGGCACCCGATGCATGAAATGAGACCCGAAACTCGAAACTAGGTGCATGGAATGACTTATAGTTATACAAAGCATGCATTATTTGAATATGAAGTATAAAGACAGAATCAAGGTAGTCCCAAAACATGCATATTTCCAGTTTTAAGCAAGGCCAAAAAGTGAACACAAATAGGGCTAAGTTAACATGCAACAATGGCCCCAAAAGAGAGATAAAGAAGCAAGTAGCAGCTTCTGGCCCAAAAAATGAAGATCCCTTTAATAAAGTTGAAGAGGGGCTCAAAACAAGGTGTTTTACAGTTTATGGCCGAGCCCAAAACAGTGCACAAGTAAGCTTAAAATACTATGCAAGAAATAGGCCTAAAAGAAGGCTTAAACACAAAGTGTAAAAAGGGAGCCTCAAATATCAAAAGACCCTTGATCAAACATGAAGAGGGGGTCAAAATATGACTATTTTTAGTTCAGGTCGGAGCCCAAAAATACAAGCACAAGGCGCTAACAAAACATGCAAAAATAAGGCCAAAAGAGGGATAAAGAGGAAAGTGACAAAAGTAAGCCTCAAACAGTAAATAGCCCTTCAACAATGTTGAAGATGGGCTCAAAATAATCCACTTTTCCGTTTATAACCAAGCTCAAAACAATTTACAAATGAGCCTAAAATACTATGCAAGAAAGAGGCATACAAGAGAGGTAAAGAAGCAAGTGTAAAAAGGAAGCCTCAAACAGGGAGAGGCCCTTAAACAAACATGAAAAGGAGCTCAAAATAATGCTATTTTCAGTTAGGGTCTGAGCCCAAATATGCAAGAAAGAGGAGCTAATACATTGAGCAAAAATAGGGCCAAAGAGAGGGACAGAAGACTTACCCTTGAAGACCAATGCTTCAACAACTCTTGGCTTGAGAAAAGGTGCTCCTTGCCTCTGGAAAACTAGCTCCAAGTGTTGGAAAGGATGATGGGGAGGTGGTGCTATGTGGTGGTGTAGAAAGGGGCCAAAAAAAACAAAAGGGTTTTGATGCTTGAAATATAGAGAGAGGGAGAAATTAAATGTAGGAGGCTTAAACAAAATTTTTTTCTTTTTTAAAATGCAGCTGGAGCTGCTGGTTTTATAGAGGGAGGAATGGAGGAAAAGGGGGGGAAAAATGGGGGGGGGGGAAATCAATTCAAATTTCCCTCCAAAAATAGGCCTAAAAGAGAGATAAAGAGGAAAGTGGTAGCTGTTGGCCTCAAATCGAAGAGATCCCTTCAACAAAGTTTAAGAGGGGTTCAAAACAAGACACTTTACAGTTTACATCAAGCCACAAAACAACTCACAAATAAGCCTAAAATACCATACAAAAATAGGCCTAAAAGAGAGTTAAAGAGGCAAGTGAGAGTAGGAAACCTCAAATAGCAAAAGGTCCTTAATCAAACATGAAAAGGAGCTCAAAATATGACTATTTACAGTCTGGGTCGGAGCCCAAAAATTCTTGCAAGCAAGGCTTAGATATAGAGCAAGATAGGAACAAAAAAAAAGGAAAAGAAGCTTACCCTTGAAGACCAATGGACCAGCAGCTCTTGGTCTGAGAAATGGTGCTCCTAAGCTCTAAAAAAAAGGTCCAAGTCGTTGGAATAGATGATGGTGGGGTGTATACCAAAAACTGGAGCAAACGGAGGTGGTTAAGCGGTCCCGAACCGAGGCACACGGCCGACGGTTCCGAAAATCGGGAACCGGGCTCCGAAACGGGAAAAACGGCCTACGACCATGAAACGTAGCCTACGGCCACTGAGAGATGATCTCCGAGACCTCTCCCTCCCTTCGAGAAGAGAAGACGGAGAAAATGGGACCTGGTTCGCAAACCGAGGCAAAGCACAAAAGAGTCCGAAAGTCCGAAGGCAAGGCTCACGGCCGAGACTCCGCGACCTCTGAACGAGCACAATATGCAACATCACCGAGCGCTCAATCGGTGACGTCTGAGTCTTAAGGTCGGTCAAAAATGGGGTGTCTACAGTTGCCCCTCTTTGACAGAACTCGAAAGTCGTAAGTGACGGGAGTGAATGTCAAAGCCTAGAGACGACCCATTTTTGACAAGGCCGAAGACTTAGACAAACATACTAGATAACAAAGAAATGTGCCCGCAGACGGGGGGAAAGATGCAAAATGATATGCAGGAAGATTTTGATAATTGGACTTATACGCTACGTGAAGCCGGTTTGATAATTGGACTTATACGCTACGCGAAGCCGGTTTGATAATTGGACTTATACGCTACGCGAAGCCGGTTTGAAAATTGAGGACTCATGCAATGCACTGCAATGTAGTGGCTAAGATGCAATGTAATAGCTAAGAGGTAAAAGTATCTTATAGGGGCAATTGGTAATGACTTACCTCGGCAATGTCCTACCTCATGTTGATGTGGGAACCTTCCTCTTCTTTTCAGTTGAACCACAGGTACTACTTTTCTCCCTGATTATGGTTGCAGCTTTCCCTATTCTCCAACAGGGTGACAGACTAGGTTGGATCAGTATCCAGAATTGAGGCGCATACAGATGCTATCTCAATCTATGGGGCTACCATACAGATTTCAAGCCGAGGATATACCCCTGGGTATTTAAACCAGACTTTAGTCTCGAAAATCCCGAATCTTTGCGTTCTAGGCAAGAGCCATTCGAACTCTAGTTTCCACCGTCTCAGTTGATCTCCTAGGAACTCACTGCTAACACAGGCAAGTGGCTATACCAGACCACTGGGAGTCGTTCGGGCACGACAAACACCAAAGGAATTGCACCTTTAGAGGATTTAAGGTCTCTTGGACCAGGTGAGTGTACAAGATAGTGCGAATAAATGCAAGTGCGATACGCAAAACAGTGCGAGTGATGATGCAGGATTTAAGGTCTCCTTAGACCGAAGAGTGCATAAGACAGTGCAAATGATGCAAAAATACAATGTGCACAAGACAGTGCGATGCAAAGTGAATGTACAAAACAGTGCTAAACAGATGCACAAAATAGTGCGATGCTAAAGGTGTACAAAACAGTATGAGCAGGGTGAATGCACAAAACAGTGCGATACAGATAAGGTGCGCAAGATAGCGCGATGTAATGCATGCACAATGCAAGTAATGGTCACGGCGCAAGATAGCGCGATGCAATACACTAACAAGTACAGGTGAAATGCGCAAGATAGCGCGATAAAATACATGCACAATGCAAGTAATGTGCACAAAATAGTGCGATGTGCAAAATGGCGTGAGTGAAATGTAATGCACTAACAAGTGCAAGTGGGACACGCAAGATAGCGCGAATGATACAATGCACAAAAAGTGTGATACGTTAAATAGCGCAATTGATTTAAAATGCACAAGATAGTGTGAATGATAAACTGCACAAAATAGTGCAATTGAGGTGCGCAAAATAGCGCGAATGTAAACTGCACAAAACAGTGCGATTGAGGTGCACAAAATAGCGCGAATGTAAACTACACAAAACAGTGCAATTGAGGTGTACAAAATAGCGCGAATGATAAGCTGCACAGAACAGTGCGATTGTGGTGCGCAAAATAGCGCGAGCGATAAACTGCACAAAACAGTGCGATGGCGGTGCGCAAAATAGCGCGAATGATAAACTGCACAAAACAATGCGATTGCGGTGCGCAAAATAGCGCGAATAATAAACTGCACAAAACAGTGCAATACGCTAAACAGCGCGAGTGATTAGAAATGCACAAAACAGTGCGATACGCTAAACAGCGCGAGTGATTTGAAATGCACAAGACAGTGCGATTGAGATACAACCACAAGATGCACAAGAAAGTGCAAGTGAGATACAAAGTGTAAGTGCACAAGACAGTGTGAGTGAGATAAAATGCACAAGAAAGTGCGATACGCTAAACAGCGCGAGTGATTTGAAATGCACAAGACAGTGCGATAAAATGCATCTTCTATGCAAGTATGGGGGCATTTTCCATGCAGAAGATACAGGCATTTTCTATGCAAGTATGGAAGCACATTCTATGCAATATTGAAAGCAAGCATATTCTATGCATGAAACAAGCAAAGCATATTCTATGCGGAATCGAAAGCAAGCATATTCTATGCATGAATCATAACGATGCGCGGCACGCATGCAACAACAGTGTATATGAAAGTTCACATTCTATGCAGTAGAGGAGCATTAAATATGTACTCTGGTGTTACCTCTTAGAGGACTTTGCAACACACTCAGCTCAAAAAGGGCACACCCTATTCATATTGGCGAGAGATAACATCTGCCGCTACTTTAATTGCCATTCTGACTTGAAGCATGCTTAAGCTTGGAGTAGAGGCACACTCATTCTTCGAAGCACTGACAAGGCCTGAAGAGGTACATATGGAATGCAATCTTAGAATTTTCTGAAGGTGAAACACACTCAGATGCTCAAAATTTTCCCTCTTTTCTTTTGCTTTGCAGTCCGGAACTTATATAGCTTCAGATAGGTCCTTGTTTTACCGTTCACACTTATCGGGGGTGGACCCTGCAGTTTTATGAAAGAACAAATCCTATTTTGCACAAATGTGGAGAATGGCATAGCACTCTGAGCACAAGATGATTTTTTGAAATTGAGAAATGAGTTCTCGACCAAGTATTGAGCCTACAACTGAACACAGCGAAAAAGACTCAATAATGGAAAATAAAAGGTAAACAACCTAAACACATCGAGACACACTCGGACTGACTCAAAGTAAGAATCGAGACAAAACAAAAGACACAACACTCAGACGTGTTACAAAGACGAGAGACCTCTTGGTGCACGAGGAGCCAGTTTCTCCGGGTATTATTTCCCACCCTTTCTCATTTGTGATTCTCACATCACTCGGCCCTCAGGCTCTGTTTTTCTGAAAAAGCCCTTTCCTCACTTTTTCTCTCAGCGCACATCTCTCTATTCTTCAATCTCTCATTTTTTATCCCTCTCCTGGGTGGTTGATGGATAAACAAAAAGTTGTGGGCTCTTGCCCCTAGCATTCCGCTAGATTCTTCTTCTTCTGCACGCGGCTAGTGAGTTTCTCCCACAAAGGGGCTGTGCTACAACTGGGTGTGTAGCAAATCTGCAACTGACATCGGTTGACGATGCTCTGCTGGGGAGTTTGGACGTGATCAGATCTGTCCAGATGAGGGAGTGGAATATCTTGATCTATTCCAGTTCGTGCTTCGCACTTAGCTTGATACCTCGTTGCTCGGAGGGTGAAAGAGCTTTCAGCCCTTTTACTATTAACTTCAGTTGTGCCCTTTTCTGGCAAGTAGAGTGCCCTTCTTGGCAAGTATGGTGGTAATGGGGAAAAGACAGAACACCTGACTCAACTGTGCCCTTAGTTCATCGTTTCGACCATTTTTTTGTTTTTGGCTTTCTACTAAGACAATTTTGACCAAAATGAGAGTTCGATTAACATGCTTGTTCAATTTTCTAATTTAAAATCATGCAAGTCAGGTTATGAGCACTGAAAATTTCCCTTTTTTGGGTCCGAGAAATGGTCCAATTTTGGAAAAATGGAACAATTTTTTAGAGAAAATTAGTCAATCTCATTAAAAATTCTCAAAAACTAATTTTGCAAACGGCCACTACTCAATGAGCACGAAACCCGCTCTTGAGATGCACAACTTCAGATCCGAAGGAAAATTGCCCCATGCTTGAAAAGAGCTTTCTGGCAACGGAAAGTTGCCCCTTGTTTGAATGGCACCGCAGCGTATTGAATGGCAACGGAAAGTTGCCCTTGTTTGGATAGCACCGCGGCGCATTGAATGGCAACGGGAAGTTGCCCCTTGTTTGAATGGCACCGCAGCACATTGTAGTCAGTCCTCAGAGTGACGAACATAACAAAATTCTCGGATACAGAGAAGACAAAGATGACCAGAACCATCACATGGACATAATCGAATTCAAAGTGTTTGTGGCTAGACTTCAAGATAAAGTTGTCTACGTATCCCAAACATGGGAATCAAGCCATACGTAGTTCAGGGTTAAGGTACACTCGGGTATTAACCTCTCCTTTTGCGCTCTAACTTTTGCCAAGGCAGCCCTTTGCGGGTTTTCAACCTTGCGAGCTATGTTTTTCTTCTTTTCAATTTTTGTGTTCTTTTTTTTTCATTTCATTTCTTTTTTGATTTTCTTTTTTTGTTCTTTTCTTTGCATCTTTCTTTTTTGTTCTTTTGTTCTTTTCTCTTTTTTGTTCTTTTTGTTCTTTTCTTGCTCTAACTTTTGCCTGGGCAGCCCTTCCGGGTTTTCGGCCAAGCGAGCATCTCAAGGGTAAAAGTATAGCTTTGTCCATGTCAAATGGTTTTGAGATCCCGAAGTCATCTGAATCCAGGAGAATGGCTGTTGTTCGCTGACGATGCAAGAGTCCATCCAATAGAGGGTGAATTTGCCCCTAGTGTTTGTGGATAGGAACTCGGTTGTCCTTCAACAATGTCTTCTTCTTTCCTCCCTTCTGGGGTTTGGCATTCTTACTGATCTTTATCTTGGACTCTTCGAGCACATTTGAAATTCTTGCCCCTAGTTCGAGGGGTGCTCCTGATCTGGCTTCGCAAGCTTCTTGATCTGACTTTGTTGTCGCTAATTCACGGGCTGCTCTGGATCCGGCCACACAGGCCTTACATTGTAGTTGACCTTTGAACTTTCTGAGTTCTAGTCCAAGGTTTGAAAATGAGGAGTCGAGTCTCGAGGCTGAGAGCGATCCTAAGCTGCACAATCTCAAAAGCGATTCCACACAGGTCTTCGCAAGACCACGCAAAACATTTTTTGAAATCTTTTAAGAAAGCGACTAATCGCTCGCGCTGAAGACGGTGTGGGACCAATTTGGATCAAGCCAGGATCCTTCTCAGTACTCACGTTAACAAACATGATTTCATTCATTAAGGGCTTAGCACGCCTCTCTTTCTCTCAATTTGATCAAAGTTTTGCAAATCCCGAGGAATTCCTTCCCTTTGTTTTCATCACAATGTTTAAAAGGTTTTGAAAAACTTAGGTCAATGCAATGATTTTCAAAGCACAGAAAAGCAGGTGAAAAGCACTGTCGTTTCATTCAGAACTTCTGGTATAACTGGCACAAGGCAGAAGCGAACACAAGAATGTGAAAATCACTGTTGTTCATTCAAATCTGTTGGCGTTACTGGCTCCAAGACAGAAACAGACTCAAAAGAAAGCAAAAAGACAAACACAAAACAAAACAATGATGCCCGAGGTAACACCCCCGGAATCACCTGACTCTAACAAAACAGAAATGACTCGGTACAACAAGACAGACCCAACTGACTCAGTAAGAAAAGACTGACTCTGTACGACACAACAAGACTGACCCAATACCCAAGTCAGAAAGCACAAAAACTGGTATTTGCATATTGCTCAGAACAGTGCATGCCATTCCCACGTCTGGAGTTAATCGAGCGCTGCTTGCAGGTGGTTCATCCCCCGATCACATAACATTATCCCCCCAAATTCACTGATCCAGTGCCGATAGACTTTGCTGAGCTCGGCGGGAGGATGACCCCATTGTCAAATAGATTCTGTACTTCATGGCGAAGACGGAAGCTGTCGTCGGTAGTATGGCCAGTTTGTTGATGGTACGCACAGTACTGGGTAGCATCATATGTAGCTGGAAGAGGGTTCGGGAGAGGCCGAGGCTCAAGGGGTTTGAGATGGCCTTGTCCAACAAGGATTTGGAGAGCTTTGGACAAAGGCATATAGAGGGCATGGAAGACCCTCCGACCTCGGGGTTGGTACTTCAAGGCTTGTGGATTTTTACTGGGCACACCAGCAAAGGGATTGGCAGGTGCTGGCCTGGTTTGCCGATCTCTTCCGAGTGGAGGATTAGAGATAACAGGATCGTCTCTAGTATGACAGCCCTTCTCCCGATGTTTCCTTTGATTCAGACCGCCCCCAACTTGAGTAGCGAAAGTGTCATCCATAGCTTTTGCAACAACTGTGAGGACTTGTTCTTTGTTCAATCCCTCCGCTTTCAAAGCCTTAACAGCGAACAGGAGATGTTCATGGGGATCCATGTCCGCCCCTACCTTGTTCTTTCCACTCACCTCCACTTTGCCAAGGGATTGGCCTTCCTCAAATGCAGCCCGTCCCAAGATCGGGGAGCCTTTTGACATGAAGTTCCCGGTAAGTGGTGTGGTCGATGATGGAGCCAATGTCCCGGAGGCCAGATCTGTCACGGTTCTTTGAAGATCTTTAATCATTCCCATCAACTCAGAAGTAGTGAGTTCACGGGTTTGAGATGGTTGAGGTTCAGGTGCACCCATCATGCATAAGTCCATGCTTTCTGGGATAAACACCTCAGGCTTGGGTAGATGGGCCGGGGTGATGTATATGTTGGGGTCATAGGTGGATGGCAGTATATGGATGAGATTGAGGTAGGCAGGAGATGTTTGGTCATTGGGGTCTGAATGTGGAGCTATCGTCTGATTGTCGGTGAGATTTTGGATCTCATGACAAAGGCGGTAACAACGGTCGGTGCCATGACCACACTGCTGATGGTACATACAGTACTTGGAGGGGTTATGTCTGGCTGGGAGTGGGTCAGGAAGAGGTTGAGGATCGAGGGGTTTGAGATGCCCTCTTTCCATCAAGGCTTTTAGTGCGCTGGTTAGGCTCATATAGAGGGGGGTGAAAGTTCTGCCCTGAGCTCGGGCTGGGCTAACTGTTTGTAGGCTTGGTTTGGCAAAAGGGTCGGGTGTGGCGACTGTATTGATTTTGGTGGGTTTGGGAATAGCGCTACCACCAGCGTTGGTACTCCCTGAAATCACCCTCCTTGTCGGTTCCTTTGTTCTGGGGATGATCCCACTGTTGAACGCATTCTCGACCTGAACCCCCAGTTCATGCAAACTTTTGAAAGTGAATAGCGGAGCAACTATCAACTTTTGCAACATATCATGCTCAAGGTTTCACGCCATCATCTGCACTTGACCCCTCTCAGAAGGGCGACAATCTGTCATCTGTGCTGCCTTTGCTCTCCACCTCGCAATAAATTCTACAAAAGGCTCTGTTGGGTTCTGGTGGGTTGCTTCAAGCTCTTGGATGGTCATTTCAACTTGGGTATTGTAGGAATACTGATCGACAAAGGCCTCAGCCAATTCTTCCCAATTTTGCTTCACCTTGTCCTCCAACTTAGCGTACCAAGTGGCTGCTACACCCGACAGGGTTCTTCCATACAGAGAGAGTTTCTGTGGCTTAGTCAGACCCATCGGCTTCAGGACATCCAAGAAAAGTCGGATATGTACCATTGGATCTCCAGACCCGTCAAAACGGTCGATATATGGCATTTTGAATCTGTCTAGAAGCCGGATGGCAGCCTTGGTGTGTCCATCCTCAATGTCGGGAATGGAGTTAAGGCCCTGTGCCTTTTTGAATTGCTTCTCAAGGTTTACAATTTTCACTGCAGTCGGATTGAACTCATCAACATGAAAGGGTTGAGTTCTCTCATTAGGCTGCACCAGGGGTCTGAGCACCTGAGCTTGAGTCAACCTTTCTCGAGGATTCGGACACTGCAAATCTTCAACTGGCAGAAGTGGGTCAAAGTTCGGCTGGGGTCCCAAAGTTGGATGTGAAGCAGATGCCCCAGATGGGCACTGCGTTTCAATACTGGTCTCAGCCTGCATGGCAGTTCCCTGATTTAACGCTGCTATCATGGCCACAAATTCTTCCGAACCCTGTGCCATCACAGGTCTGCTAATGATGTGACTGGTGACTGTCGGATCAGATGAACCAATGAGCCTTGTCTGGCCCTTCTTTGCCTTGCCTTAGCGAAAGAACATTGGTTGCCCTTGAATTGAATCTCTGACCTAACAAAGTCTATCAGCACTAGTTCAATGTACACGGGGGATATCGGAGCCTTCTGAAGCTATGGTTCCCAGACTACCTAGCAAAAGAGAAAACATGCAGCATCTGAGCCTGATTTCACGATAACCCATATGAGCAGAGCTGAATGACTGTGCCTCCTACAGAATTCTGCCCAAAATTCTGCCCGTAAACTGATACCCTCAGGTGAACTGAATCCCAAAATACTGAATTGGTGCCCGCAGGCCTGATGACCAGACTTGTAAACTGATACATGCATTCCTGTAGAGACGCACTCTAAAAACACATAGCAAGTAAGTAAGAGCCAAAACACCCCTATGTTGGGGTAGGGTTTCCCTGTCCTATTTTGTCAGGAGCTAGGGTTTCACTACGCACGTAGCAGTTTCAAACAACCTACGATCGGGTAAGCAACCTGTCCTAGCTTGGAATGGTCATTACGGATTCCGAATATGCACTAGGTCGAATGGTCAAAAGGGTGCCTCGGTAAAACCGGGGTTTGTGTTCCCATACTGACAGAGCCCACAACCGGTCAGCCTTATGGTCATGCCTTGACAAGACAAGCCTCCGGCAAACCGTTCAGGAATAGCAGATGGCAAACACAGTGTCCTAGGCGCACCAATGCAAATGCAATGCAAAGAAACACATAAGTGTAATCAAAACAAGATATCATGAGTTCGAGTCAAGTTCTCTAAATCCCCAGCAGAGTCGCCAGAAACTGTAGACGTCCCTCGAACGCCCCGGGGGGATGAACCCCCGTTCCGTTCAATGTTGGGCTCACTACAATTCGGACTCTTAATTTGTCACGATTCTAAATCTGAGCCAAAGAGTCCAAATCCGGCAAATCCTTTTGAGAAAACAGATTTTGAAAGAAGTGCCAAACATGGACTGCTTTGCCAGATACAGAGTCGCCACCTAAATATTTTATTTTGGGAAAATTTAGGAAACCCTGACTCGTTTGCCTAAGGCCACGTGTCTGTCATCACCAAAGTTGCCTCGGCTTGGGAACTTGGGAACGATTGGGAAAGCTCACTTCGTGAGCACTCCCGCTCGCCCGATCAAAGATCGGCCTCTACTAACCATGATATCTATTTTTGAAAACATTATGCGTTCTTATTCCGGTTATTAGCCTAGATTTACTATGTGATACGTACAGCATACAAGTATAGACTGGATCGCCTGAATTGGAACAAAACATTTCATGTTTGTTTGTTTGAAAATGGTTTGATGGTGCTACTCGCAAGTAGGCTAAGACGTGGATTTGCCACCCTCAGGTACGCTTAGAAAACATGATTTTGCCACTATCTAGTGGGCTCAAAACACACATTTGATGAATTCTTCCAACCCAAATAACCCAATCTTCACCCACAGGCATTCAGGCAGTTATATCACATAAGCAATTAGCCTCATGGTAAGCATGCTATCATGGCAGTCACTCACACGCATGCAAGGATGCTAAAGCATAAAACTTACCGAGTACTCCAAGCCAAAACAAAAACTAATTAGAAATCCATGCATGATCCTAATTATACAGAAATGCCTAATGCAACACATGCAAAAATGCAACGATAGCAGGCTCGGCTATTCTAAACATGGCATATGAAATGCTACAGCTAACATGTATTCAACTTGGAATTGAAAATACAATGCAGTTAATATGATGCGCCGAGGCCGGTGCATGCAAAACAGATGAATGAATGCAAACATGCTATCATACTGTATGCTAATTGAAATATGCCCTAATCTAACCATCATAAGCGGGTAAATAAAAGGGAGAAAGACGTGGGGTTGGAAGACATACATCACACACACGCACACTTATTACAGTTGTGCCCTCGCTCGGAGGGTCCGAATAAATAATATACAGTCCCAAATAATTACAGTCCAAATATGTACAAAACCCTAATTAATTAACAAAATAAATTAGGAAAGCAATAAATTGGCATGCAAGCCAAGGACTGCCTCAAATCTGCTCCAAATGATGAATGATGTATGCTCGAGTTGCCTTATGCGGAGAATCCCTCGTGATGTCCCGGTTTGCCTCTGTTTGCAATTGTTCTTGGAATGCGTGCCAAGCTCCGAAAGGCTGTTGATTTCTGATTTGCTGCAACAGAGAGCAACAAAGGGGCATGGCAAAGTATTTTCACATATGTATGCATGACTACTCTTCAAGGAGTGTAGTTCTCGATCCTCGTGCCACCAATCACGCATATCGATGCATGACGGCCGAGGAGTTGAATTGCACGACTCAATATGAAATGAATGCACATATAAACACAACAAGACCTAAACTCCATCATGGATAATCCGGAGTGTCGGTGATTGGGAATTGAGACACGTTCCGTCACTCAGAGTACGAAACGTCCCTCGTTTCTCGTGCTCGGGCTAACGCCTATCCCAAACACAATGCAATATGCATGACATGCATGAATGCAATTCTAACATGCAACGTAATGAAATGGCATACATAATGCGCGATATAACATGGCATACACGATGCTCTAACATACAACCTAGCATACGCAATGCTATGAATTGAAATGGCATACACAATGCACGATGGACTTACACCAACATGAGTGGACCTCAGCCGCACTCACATCAATGGCCATTAGATGAAAATGAGGCACTCGAGATGCGTGTACACGTGCACGCAAACCGAGGACCGAACCTAAGGCACAAATGCCACTCTAACAAAGCATGGCAAGGTATGAAACATGATATGCAAACATGCAAATTTCAGTACCAAAATATGATGCAAAACAGCCCCGAAACATGGAAACATGGCACCCGATGTATGAAATGAGACCCGAAACTCGAAACTAGGCGCATGGAATGACTTCTAGCTATACAAAGCATGCATTATTTGAATATGAAGCATAAAGATAGAATCAAGCCAGTCCCAAAACATTCATATTTCCAGTTTTAAGCAAGGCCAAAAAGTGAACACAAATAGGGCCAAGTTAACATGCAAAAATGGCCCCAAAAGAGAGATAAAGAAGCAAGTAGCAGCTTCTGGCCCCAAAAAATGAAGATCCCTTTAACAAAGTTGAAGAGGGGCTCAAAACAAGGTATTTTACAGTTTATGGCCGAGCCCAAAACAGTGCACAAGTAAGCTTAAAATACTATGCAAGAAATAGGCCTAAAAGAAGGCTTAAACACAAAGTGTAAAAAAGGGGCCTCAAACAGCAAAAGACCCTCGATCAAACATTAAGAGGGGGTCAAAATATGACTATTTGAAGTTCGGGTCAGAGCCCAAAAATACAAGCACAAGGCGCTAACAAAACATGCAAAAATAAGGCCAAAAGAGGGATAAAGAGGCAAGTGGAAAAAGGAAGCCTCAAACAGTGAAGAGCCCTTCAAAAATGTTGAAGATAGGCTCAAAATAATCCACTTTTCAGTTTATAACCAAGCTCAAAACAATTTAAAAATGAGCCTAAAATACTATGCAAGAAAGAGGCATACAAGAGAGGTAAAGAAGCAAGTGTAAAAAGGAAGCCTCAAATAGGGAGAGGCCCTTAAACAAACATGAAAAGGATCTCAAAATAATGCTATTTTCAGTTAGGGTCGGATCCCAAATATGCAAGCAAGAGGAGCTAATATATTGAGCAAAAATAGGGCCAAAGAGAGGGATAGAAGACTTACCCTTGAAGACCAATGCTTCAACAACTCTTGGCTTGATAAAAGGTGCTCCTTACCTCTGGAAAACCAGCTCCAAGTGTTGGAAAGGATGGTGGGGAGGTGGTGCTATGTGGTGGTGTAGAAAGGGGCAAAAAAAAACAAAAGGGTTTTGATGCTTGGAAAATAGAGAGAGAGAAATTAAATGTAGGAGGCTTAAACAAAAAAAAAAATTTTTTAAAATGCAGCTGGAGCTGCTGGTTTTATAGATGGAGGAATGGAGGAAAAGGGGGGGAAAATGGGGGAGAAAATCAATTCAAATTTCCCCCCAAAAATAGGCCTAAAAGAGAGATAAATAGGCAAGTGGTAGCTGCTGGTCTCAAACTGAAGAGAGCCCTTCAACAAAGTTGAAGAGGGGCTTAAAACAAGACACTTTATAGTTTACATCAAGCCACAAAACAGCTCACAAATAAGCCTAAAATACCATGCAAAAATAGGCCTAAAAAAGAGTTAAAGAGGCAAGTGATAGTAGGAGATCTCAAACAGCAAAAGGTCCTTAATCAAATATGAAAAGGAGCTCAAAATATGACTATTTACATTTTGGGTTGGAGCCCAAAAATGCTTTCAAGCAAGGCTTAGATATAGAGAAAGATAGGAACAAAAAAAAAGGAAAAGAAGCTTACCCTTGAAGACCAATGGACCAGCAGCTCTTGGTCTGACAAATGGTGCTCCTAAGCTCTGAAAAACAGCTCCAAGTCGTTGGAATGGATGGTGGTGGGGTGTATACCAAAAACCAGAGCAAACGGAGGTGGTTAAGCGGTCCCGAACCGAGGCACACGGTCGACGGTTCCGAAAATCGGGAACCGGGCTCCGAAACAGGAAAAACGGCCTACGACCACGAAACGTAGCCTACAGCCACTGAGAGATGATCTACGAGACCTCTCCCTCCCTTCGGGAAGAGAAAACGGAGAAAATGGGACCTGGTTCGCAAACCGAGGCAAAGCACAAAAGAGTCTGGAAGTCCGGAGACAAGGCTCACGGCCGAGACTCCGCGACCTCTGAACGAGCACAATATGCAACATCACCGAGCGCTCAATCGGTGACGCCTGAGTCTTAAGGTCGGTTAAAAATGGGGTGTCTACAACATGTCACAGACATCTTCTCTCTTTCACCCTCGTTTTGATTTCAAAATTTGAAACTTCATTCTCTCTCACACCTCTTCCTCTCATTCCAACCACACCTCTTCCTCATCCCAAGCTTTCTCTCTCTACCACAATAACACCATCTGACTTTCCTTTATACAGTTCAATTCACACAGCTCCAAGGTAGAAGGTTAAATTCTCACCTTTTTTTTTTCCCTATTCTGTTATTGTTCCGTTGTATTTTCATTTGTACCATGTTGGGTTAGATTTTTTTTGGAAGATGGTGTGAGAATCAAGGAGTTTTATTTGGGTTTTCTATTTGTGTAAAATGTGATATGATTTGTGTAAATGTGAGGGTGCGAGAATCTAGCATTTTTATTTGGGTTTTGATACGATTATCTATTTGTGTAAATGTGATATAGTCTAAGGATTTGAAACCTCAAACAAAGCCCCTCCTCTGCAACAAAGCACATAGCCTTACAAAGAAACCCAGGTAATATTTTATTTTTTTCTCATCAGCCCAGAAACTTTTCTTACTGCAGAAACTTTTCATCCCATAAACTTTTCTTGTTGGTCTTCTCTCTCTATTAATGCATGGGCTACATTCCAGTGTTTGTGAATGCATAGGACACATTCCAAGCTCATCATTGGTTAGTTGTGTACATATGTGTCAAAACCCTTTAATAGTAATTCTGCTAATTGTGTCTCTGTATCTAATTTTTTGGCTTGCTAATCAAACATGCACACACTTACCTTTTTTTCTCTCTTTGATTTGCAATATTTTTTTTGGTTCGGCAACCCTATGCTTTGCCATGCAGAAATCTGCAACTGACTAATCATCCTCTAATTTATAGCAATTTTAGTATAATAGAAAAGAATTAGTTTCAACCAAACTATTAAATAGTTCCAAATTGATAAATGTAAATCTTCATCCACTTTTCATGAGATAACAAAATTCCAAGAAATTATTAAGTAATTGAAGCACACAAAAAAAGGAACTCATATCCTGTCGCGCTTCTATTATAGAAATGGTCAAATTATTTAGTGAACAATCTTTTGACGTGCCCTCATTTGAAGTCATCGTGATTAATCAAGCAATGTATTCACTATGTGTGTATATATAGATACTCGGAGTCTATGCACACACAAAAAATGTATAATAATCTTGCATGGGTGATTTAAGGATAGTTCAAACCCCAAAAGACAATCAATTAGATGTTTAAATTACAAGATTATTACGCTAAAAATTATTACAGAGAATGATAAGATTGCTAGTTGGCATTTGAAGGGGTAAAATGAAAATAACAAAGATACACAGAAGAGGAGATTGAGAGATTACAAATATGACAGTTGAAATGTTTGCATAGAAGAAGGCAAAGAGTGAAGTGAGAGATGGACACACATAGATGGACATGAGTGATGACCCATCACTACTGATTGTCCTATATATAATGCAAAGGACTCCCAGATTGGGGACACACTAATAGACCTTCTTGAGGCTCCTTTAGCTTTACCATTCTATGTTAATAACTCAAATTTTTTTTAATGTTTTTAATTTCCCAACAGTGGCTTCAAGACCTATTGTTCAACACCAAAATAGAGGTATTTTACATTGTCTCTTGAATTTCCCTTTCTTTGCTCTTGATCACTGTTGTTGGTTGATTATGTTGTTTGGATTTGTTGTTTGAATTCTGAATCTTGAAGGATTTGTTGTTTGGATTTGTTGGTTGATAATATTTTGTATTACTTTTAAGATTTCGTGTACAGCACACAGTGCTTCCCTTTTGCAATAGTTAGCCTTCTATTTGACATGTAACTTTATAGTGATATGTCCAATTTTGGAGTTAATAATAATGTATTTTGGAGTTGAGCCCATCTCCATAATTAAACAGTGGACGTTTTATTTCTAGGCTTTTAAGTTTGTAGAAAATTTGCCAAAAAATTACCAAATAGGTTTTTGTTTTCAAGCTTCTTTTTTTCTCCTTCCTTGAAAGTTCAAACATTGAGTTTGGATGTGCTTTGATTGTTGGAAAACTTTATTCTTTACCTGCTCGCAAAACTTTTTGCTTTATTGTTGACTGTAAATGAAAGAACAGAACAACAACTTAAAGATCACATAAACACGTAATTAAACTAAAATATAACTATTTGGGCCTTAATTGAATTTCATTTGAAAACTCGCCTATGTTCTTATAAAGTTTAATTTCAAATCCCTTCATTTGATTGGAAACTCCCACAGCTTATGTGAACTTAGATAGATGTTTTTGAGTTTGTTTCATGGTGGGTCACCAAAGCTCAACAATGGTTGTTTGCCTATGCCATTTTCTTGGTATAGAAACAGGGATTTTTAGGTTGAAGGCATAATTTCATCTCTATAATTCATATTTTATTTTTAAGACAAGAAGGGTTGGGATTACAATTATATTAAATTAATAATTGATAATTTATTAAATAGTGTTGGGATTACAATTATATTCTAATCTCAACATTATTTACATCGTGCCTTCAGGCACAGGTATACACTAGTATATATATATTTGGTGAATTTTTTTTCATTATATATATACTTTTTAAATCCTTCTATAGTAGACAAACTTGAATAGTAAAATTTCTTTACACAAATTTGAAATGAACAAATCACTAAAAATAACAAAATTCAAAAGAAAATGTGGTTCTTTTAAGCTGATTCCAAACTCAATCTAAGTTAGTTATCTTGTCTCTCAATTACTTGATAAAGGTGAATTGTCATATCCGCTCGTAAATTTTTTTACTACCTTTTTTTCTCGGTCTTCAGTGGACTTTTTTTTCAATTATATACATATTTATATATTTTTACCTCCTAAATTATTTTACACTAAATAGGCTTGAATAGTAAATTTTTTTACAAAAATTTGAAAAAAAAAAATCATTAAAGACAAAAAATTTCAAAAAAAAAAAGAAAAAACTTTTTAGGCTGATTCCAAACTTACTCTAAGTGAATCATTTTTTATCTCTCAATTACTTGATAAAAATGAGTCATCATATCTTACTCGTAATTTTTTTGACAATGTACTTAATTGAAAATACCAAGTAAACACTGTGAAATAGTGACTCGCTAAATTATAGGCACACACAATCTGTTAGACTAATTTTGGATTTGCCAATGTTATGTCTTGGTGTTTGTTAGTATGGTAAAACTTTGTACAGTATGTGTTTGATGATATTTCCATAGCAGAGAGCTTATTATTTTTGAGTGGTGTTGTTTTCTTATCTTTTTTCACTTGAACTCTTATTTCTTTTGTTGGTTTAAACAAGTTGGATGCATTTTGTTGTAGGCAGGACCAAAAGATATGGAATCAAGCTTTATCTTGAGTTTAGTGAGTAACTGTGTGAGTGAATTTCTGATCACACTGCCAACTTAGTATTCAGCTGGAGAGTACTGGCAGAATAGATGACGCATGGCTGACCTGCAACAGAAAGAGAAGATTCCGGCGGTGTTTCGTCCACCTGGGGGCACTCCGACGATCAAGTCAGTATATCTCTCAAAGATAATCAAAAGTGCTAAACTCACTGTTCAGAATATAAATTGCGTACCTTAGACCCATCGGGGGTGCCTTTCTTTTATAGTTAACTCAATCCTACTCCCCATAGAAGCCTATCTTCAATGAACTTCTACTCAGTGCTTATCCTGGACTCTTCAATAGATAGAGCTAAACTCCCTAAGAGCTTTATCTTTATCCAGGCTGAGTCCCCTCATCATTCTAGGACTCTTGTGCCTTATCCGCTTATCTCGGATTCCGATATCTTCGGAGATAACCTCGGCCTTGCGGAAATAACCTCGGCGTCATGACCAGGACACGTGGCACCTCGGCTGACACGTCGGTATCACCTTGGCTACGTGTTGGTACTCAGAAAATATATCCCCATAACTGCCCCCTAGGTTTTATTACCTCGGCATTCTGACGTAATGGGACCTATATCGGTACTTCCTACCAGTACATTGGCTTAGAGATTCCCAGCCGACATATCTCTTTAATGATCAAAAATTTCAAGAGCTCCCTCATGCGTATGAGTTGTCAAGTATAATACATCAACCGTCTTAACCACGCGTTTTCCCCTTATTGGATCGTACTCCGTACGCGCTTGTAAGTCATCTCGTACCTGCGTGCGCCGTCTGACGCATACATCATTTTAGGCGCATTAATTGCTTTCTTTTTGCTGCCGTTTCAAGTTTTAACAAAACCTCTTTCTCCTTTCGTTTCTTCACTTTACATCGTTTCTGAAGCTCTCTCTCTCTCTCTCTAGCTTTCTCAAATCCTCCATTGTTCAAACTTCCATAGCTCTGCAACTTGCTCCATTTACCCCTTCCGGCGTAATTTTCACCGATCTTCCGCCTTTGCAACTGTCATCAAACTTCGGCAATTCCCATTCCGGCTTCCCTCTTTCTGGTAAGCCACTGTTCCTCTTGGTTTTATTTCTTGTCGCTTTCCAAGAAGTTTTGCTTCATTATTAATCGCCATTGCTGTTTTACTCAATTATTTGATTCATGAGTCATGTATCTGAGTGTGTTTATTTCATGACTTTACTCTTTGCCCATGTCTTGAATACACGCACTGCTCACAACTTTTCTGCACTTTTGCCACTGTTCTTGACCTTGTACCCTTGCACACACTCTATCACAGTGTTCTTGGTAATTCATCCTTGTTCTTGATTCTGAAACACGTTCTTGTTTTCTGTTTTCTGTGTCTTTTCCAGATTTCTGCCTTCAATCTTTGTTTCCATAGATCTAAATTTGGAATTTGTTTGTAGAGCCCACAATTTCTTAGGAAAAACTGAAACGTATTCAGTCGTCAATTTTAGTCGAGGTCATTCGAGATCATCACAAAACATTCCTTTCCGAAGTCTCACACCTTTCACTTAAGCCGATATTATGGGTATGTGGAGGCATAGGGTAGACACCCCGACCAAGCTAAAATACTTTAGGCGAGAGTTTTCCATCCCTGCCGACGTAAATCTGAGGTTGGCTAGGGAGGATGACTCTATCATGCCCACAGTTGATTCTATGTCCCTCCCAGTTGTAGCCTTCATCGAGTGCAGACTTCGGCTCCCACTCGATATCCTTTTTCGTGAGATAATCCATTATTACAAGTTGAACCCAATGCAACTTGCCATCAATTCCTACCGAGTCATAAATGGTATAATTGCCTTAGCCAAACAAGAAAATGTTAGGGTTACCTTAGCCGACATCCAATATTGCTCTACCATGTGTGGCCTCAAAAAAGATACAGGCTATGTTTACTACCTCAAACCGAGGTTCACAGAGTACAAAATTATTGCCGACCTCCCAGACTCCAACAAGGGAGCTGGGGATGATTACTTCATCACCTCGGGAAACTGGGAGTTCGCTCCAGACGAGGACCTCCACCTCTACCCTCTTCCTTGAACAGTTTTTATAGAGGGTAATGGTAAGAGCCCTGTGTTCATACTAACTTGTTTTTAAAGTCTTCAATACTTTGTTTGTTTCTTATGTCTGTTTTTTCTTGCAGCTCTTCCAAAACCAGAAAAAGGCTTCTGAAAGTCTTTTTTCCCCAGTAAAGGTCTGAAGAAGCTACTGGACCTTCCAGTCCACAAGCGCAAAGCTCCCCTGTTACTCAACTTTATCCCGACCTATAAGTCGGTTCTTCCCAATATTCCAAAGAAGAAAAAGAAGAGTCTGTCTCCTCCTTCCGCCACAACTCCTCAAGCTACCTTCACATCTCAGCCAGACTCAGGATCAACTTATGATCCAGCAGAGCAGCCGTCAACTTCGGCTCCATATCTGATCCCAATATCCCAACGCCAACGCCGGCGACGAACCGTTTTTGTTGTCGAGATGGGCCGTCAAAAAGCAGTTGCTAAGGATCTTTTGGCCAACATTCCTGATTCAGTTGATGCTCAACCAGCACCAACCCAGCCTCCAAAGCCAAAGCAAAAAAGGATGAAGAAGGCTTAGCCAAAGGCAACGGTGACTCAGATCGATTCTGAGGACACCTTGCCAATTTCAAAATTGTCTGAGGGTGAGAAGACCACCTCTGTCGCCGAGAAGAGGTTTGCTGAAACACAACCATCTGAATCCACCAGATCGAAAAGGCTGAGGTCATCCTCTGCAACCACCTCGGGGTCCCTAAAACATGATGCCCCCTGGGTCCCCAAAATCGCACTGGAAGACAAGCCAGTTAGGGCTGGAGACAGCGCTGATGACATTAATGTTGGCGTTGCCCTTAGTACTGCTCTGCTTCTTCCCAGCGATCTCAATCGAAACGCCGAGTTGAGCGAATATGAAAACTATGCTCTGATGCTCCAGCGCTCTGTGCAAGTAAGTGTCTTTATTTGGTAATTTTTCTTTCTTTCTCTTCATAATATTTTCTAATAACTTCTATTCACTTTCAGGCCATCCAGCATGCTCATTCTTTCTCAGTTCAAGCCTTTGAGAATCGGCAGGGGCTGGCCGACAAGAAGAGGGAGGCTGCTAGTCTACAAAAGACTAATAAAAACTTGCAATCAAAGATGAAAACTTTGGAGGATCAAGCCGAGACTGCTATCAGAGCTCAAAATGATGCCGAAGAAAAGACAGATTCCGCTGAGGCCATCAAGAAGGTTCTTGAAGCCGAAAAGAGAGAGGTCGAGGAAAAGATGGCCCAGGCTCAAAAAGAACTGAAAGAAGCCTTGGCCACGAAGGACGCCAAGCTCAAGGCAGTTGATGAGAAGGGCTACAATAAGGGGGTGGCCGATGTCACGGTTGACTATGAAAAGCAAGTGAAGCAGGCATGTAACAAGGGTTTCACCCTGGGTTAGATGTCTCTTCTAAAAAAGCTCGAAGTCCCCGAGGACTCGCCCCTCAGGAATGTCGACGTCATTCCTCTTCCATTCCCTCCAATTCCAACTCAATCCGACGACGAATCTGAGTCCGAGGAGGAGACCTTGGTGAGGAAATCAAAGGAGGCTGCTGGGACCAAGTCCCCTTCTCTGAATGAGTAAGTCCTGGACTTGACTCAAGATGAGGAGGGTGAGGAAGTTCCCAAGGATGCCACTCCTGAGAAGTCGTCATCGGACATGCCTCTTGCCGATAAGAGCCTCGATCTAACCCTTCAAGAAATTGACGTTGAGCTTGCGGCTAAGAAGGCCGCCGAGATGTCTTCTCAGCAGTCCTCTGAGGTCCAAACCCAGCCTGCTAATGATGTTGAAGAATCTTAATTTCATGTTTTTTTCTTTCTTCTGTTCTCTGTACTTTTGTCTTTCTTTTGAAAACAGTGTAAGCTCTTCATATGGCCGAAGTGCGTTCTTATAAATACAACTTCTTTGTTTTGATTGTTTATATGTTTGCCTTCTCTTTACTACTCTTGTATGATTCCATACTTAGAATATTTTGCATATCTTTAATAGACACTTCAATCTTGTACAACCTTCTCGGGGTGACACACATTGGTTATACAAACTGATGATTTACTTCGACAAGTACCCAAGTATCTTTCTTGGTACAACCTTGGTTTCACTTGTAAATTTTTTCATAAAATTTCAACAAGTGTTTAACCTTGGTTTAACTTCAACTTGTAAACTTTTTAAGTTTCAACAAGTGTTAAACATAATCTCGGTTTAACTTCAACTTGTAAACTTTTCTCAAGTTTCAACAAGTGTTAAACATGATCTCGGTTTAATTTCAACTTGCAAACATTTAAATTTTCAACAAGTGTTAAACATAATCTCGGTTTAACTTCAATTTGTAAACTTTCTAAGTTTCAACAAGTGTTAAACATAATCTCGGTTTAACTTCAACTTGTAAACTTTTCTCAAGTTTTAACAAGTGTTAAATATGATCTCGGTTTAACCTCAACTTGTAAACTTTTCTCAAGTTTCAACAAGTGTTAAACATAATCTCGGTTTCCAACTCTCTGCCCCCTAATGTGAACTTAAGTTCCACTTGGGTTCTCATTACGCATGTATTCTAGAAATATCGGCCAGTATCTTATCGGTCATAAATGTAGAAGAATTCTACTAAAATTTTATTCATTACGTCGGCAAAAAACAAGGAAAATCTAATGATAGAAAAATTTTAGATTACAAGTATTCCATGATCTTGGCAACTCTTTGCCCTCATTATCTTCAAGCCGATATGCCCCATTGCCCAATATCGAAGTGATTCTGTAGGGTCCTTCCCAATTTGGGCCAAGCTTGCCCTCCCTGGGATCCTTCTTATTACCGATGACTTTTCTCAAGACTAGGTCGCCGACTTGGAACTCCCTTGGGTTAACCTTTTTATTGTAAGTCCTGTCAAGCTGCTGCTGGTATGCTGCTAGCTGAATTGCAGCTCTCTCCTTTCTTTCTTCTAGTAAATCCAGGTCTCAGGCTAAGAGTACATCATTAGTCCCGTTGTCTACTCCCTGGGTTCTGATCCCTGGTATGCTGACCTCCAGCGGAATGACAGCTTCTGTGGCATAGGCCATGGCAAAGAGGGATTCCCCTGTTGATCTTCTCGGCGTCGTCCGATATGCCCAAAGTACACTTGGCAGTTCATCCACCCATTTTCCCTTTGCTGCTTGCAACCTCTTCTTAATCCCATCCAAGATGACTTTGTTGGATGCTTTTGCTTGTCCATTGCTCTGAGGAAAACTCGGGATCGAAAAGTAATTCTTGATTTTGAACTTTGCACATAAGTTCTTAATTAGCTTACTGTCAAATTGTATTCCATTCTCGGCAACTATTGCTCTTGGAATCCCAAATCTGGTGATGATGTTCCTCCATATGAAGTTCTTCACGTCCATATCTCGGATCTTGGCTAGAGGCTCAGCTTCTATCCACTTGGTGAAGTAATTTGTTGCTACCAGCAAGTACTTCCTTTGTCCAGTTTCTTGGGGCAGTTGCCCAACGAGATCCATGCCCCATTGGGCAAACGGCCAAGGACTGGATACTGGGTTTAGGTCTGCTGTTGGTTGGTGTATCAGAGGTGCAAACCTTTGGCACTTTTCACACTTCTTCACATAGGCTTCTGCATCTCTCTGCATGTAGGGCCACCAATACCCCTGAGTAATGGCCCTATGGGCAAGTGATCTGCCCTCAGCTTGGCTTCCACAAACTCCTTCACGTATTTCATATAAAATATCTTCAACTTGTAAGGGATGTACACACCTCAAAAGGGGTCCAGTGAAGGATCTTCTGTGAAGATGTCCTTCTGTTGTCAGACTGAATCTTGCCGACTTCAATCTGGTCTTGTGTGCCTCCTTGTGGTTATTTGGCAGCTTTTCTTCTTTCAGGAATGCAATAATTGCATCCATCCAGCTTGGTCCCAAGTCCACACACATTGCTTCACGCTCTGTGGTTAGTGGTTCGATGCTCAGGCCCGACAAGTAGTCGACCATTATCATCCTTGCTTTTCCAGGTTGTATTGCACTAGCCAGGTTAGCCAGTGCATCAGCGTGACTGTTATCATCTCGGCTAACCTGATGTAGTCGGCAATTCTGAAACAAGGCCACCAACCCTGTTGACCTATTTTGCGTAGGCCGACATCCTTTCATCGCGGGCTGCAAACTCGCCCGTTGTCTGGCTGACTATGAGCTGGGAGTCGCAGAAGACTATTACTTCATCTATTTCAGCTACTACTGCCAGCTTCAGTCCTGCAATCAATGCTTCATACTCTACTTCATTGTTTGAGGCCTTGAACCCCAAACGAATGGACTATTCCACTATCTATCCATCTGGAGACACCAGTACTACTCTTGCCCCCGCTCCTTGTCGGTTTGAGCTCCCATCAACAAATAGTCGAAAGGAGTCGCCGATGTAAATGCTGCAGGGTCTGAGTTTTTCCTTCTTCCTTTGTTCTGTTGCATTCGGCTGGGCTTCTCCTTGCTTGCTTGGACATCGTTCACCTCGGCTCAACGGAGCCTGATGTACAATGGATTCTGGTGTGAACTGGGCCACGAAGTCGGCCAAAACTTGGCCTTTGATTACTGTTCTGGGTCTGTACTTCAAGTCATACTGTCCCAAGGCCACTGCCCATCTGGCTATTCTTCCTGTTAGGTCTCCCTGCTGCAATAGGGACTTCAATAGATGTTCAGTTAATACCACAATCTTGTGAGCTTGAAAGTAATGGTTCAACTTATTTGAAGCCATTACTAGTGCCAGCTCTAACTTCTCTAGGGGTAAATACCTGGTTTTTGCATCAGCCAGGGTTTTGCTTACATAATAAACAGCCCTTTGTTCCCATTTTTCTTCTCGGATTACCACTGCACTTACCGCATGTTCTGAAATTGCCAGGTACAGGAACAGCTCATCTTCAGGTTCTGGATTTGAAAGAACTGGAGCTGTGGTCAGATACTTCTTCAAGTCGGGCAAGGTGGCTTCGCACTCCTCGGTCCATAAGAAGTTTGTGGCTTTCTTCACTAAGTTAAAGAAAGGTTTGCACTTGTCTGAGCTTTTGCTTATAAACCTATTTAGGGCTGCGGCCCTTCCAATCAGCATTTGTACCTGTTTTGCCGACGTCGGCCTCTTCAATTCCAGGATGGCCTTGATCTGATCTGGGCTGGCCTCAATGTCCCTTCTGGTCACCAAGTACCCTAAGAACTTACCAGATCCAACTCCAAATGCACACTTCGATTCATTGAGTCGGAGCCAATATGTTTTAAGGATTTCAAAGACTTTTTTTAGGTCGGCCAGATGTCCCTCAGGTTCTTTGGTCTTCACGACCATGTCATTGATGTAAACTTCCACCGTTCGGCCAATCAGGTGTCTGAACATCTTGGTTATCAATCTTTGGTAAGTTACTCCTGCGTTTTTCAACCTAAAGGGCATCACTATGTAGCAATACAGCCCTTTTGCGGTGATAAACGCAGCCTTCTCTTCATCTGGGGGTACATGGCTATCTGGTGATACCCCCTGTAGGCATCCAGGAAACTCATCCTTCCATGCCCTAAAGTGGCATCCACCAGCTGGTCAATCTTGGGTAAAGGAAAGTTGTCTTTCGGATAGGCCTTGTTTAGGCTGGTAAAGTCAACGCAGACCCTCTATTTACCATTCTTTTTCTTCACCACTACTGTGTTCGATAGCCATGTCGGGTAATTTACCTCTCGAATGGCCCTAGCCTTCAGAAGTCTGTCTACTTCCTCTTCTATAGCTTCGATGGGTATCAACGTCGGTCTTCTTGCTCGTTGGATTACGAGTTTTGCCAACCTATCAACGTTCAGTTTATGGCATTTGACCTTGGGGTCAATGCCAGACATTTCGTAAGGTGTCCAAGCAAACACCTCAATATTTGCTCTCAAAAAAAACCTCCAACTCTTTTTTCTTTTCTTCGGCTAAGCCCGAGCCGAGAAGGAAGAAGCGTTCTTCATCCCCCTCCTGGACGAGGATTTTCTTCAGTGCTTCTTCACTCTTCTCGGCTGGCTCCTTGCCGACATCCTCTAAGACCTCCATATCCTCGCCTTCGATCTCTGCCTTCTCTGGTTCTCGTATGCTGCAGGTGGATTTCATTGCTACCATGGAGCAATTCTTTGCCTGCAGCTGATCTCCTCTGATCTCCTCTATCCCATGTTCTGTTGGGAACCGCAATAGTTGATGCAATGTTGAGGGAACAACCCTTATCGCATGCAACCACGACCTTCCCAAGATGATATTGTAAGGGGAGGGTGTGTCGATTACGGTGAACTCTGTCTTTATGTTCTTGGTGCCAGCCTGCACCTCCAAGCTCGTCGTTCCCAGTGGCCATGTCGACGTTCCATTGAACCCAACCATTGGGCTATTGGATTGCTCCATGTCGTCTAGGTGAAGGCCAAGCTCCTTGTAACATCTGACGTACATGATGTCACAAGAGCTGCTTTGGTCGATTAAGATGCGTTTCACTTGGCATTTCCCAACCTGGAGGGATATTACCAAGGCATCGTTATGTGGATGCTGCACCATCTCAAGGTCGGCTTCAGTAAAGGACACTACTGGTCCTTGGCACTCCTCTGCCTGATGTCTCTTCTCCCCGACTTGGTAGACATGCTGTAGGTGTTTTACCTTCTGGGTCTCCCCCCGAATCTCGTTTTCGTTGACCTTCGAGTGAATTACATTAATTACCCGAGGTCCTCCTGCCTGAGGTTGTTGTGCTGGGGGAGGCGGGGCTGTTGGTGCCTGAGGCAGTCTTGCCTGTTCTTCCCTTGTCCTGGCCTCATCGACAAGGTCTCTCAGATGGCCTTGCCTCACCAGGTCTTCTAAGTGTGTTTTCAGGGCTCTACAACCCTGAGTCATGTGCCCATCTTCATTGTGGTGAGCATAATGTCTGCTAAGGTTTCTTCCCATAAACTCTCCCGGTGCCCTCATTGGTGCTCTGAAATAGGGTTGGTTCCGAATTTTATCCAGGACTTTGTAAATTGGGATTCGGAACACAGTCGTAACTGCCTGAGTAGCCCTTAGTCCTATCTCTTGTTTGCTGGATCCATTGTTACCTCGGCCTCGCTTCGGTGAGCCGTTTCTTTTTTCTTGCTTTGTCTCCTTAGTCCCCGATGTATCTTCCTCAGCTCTGGCATACTTCTCGATTCTAGCCATGAGCTCTTCCATGCTTTTTGGCAATGTCTTTGCCAAAGATTTTCGAAGTAGACAGTCGTCTTTTAGGCCGTTCTTGAAAGATACGACCGCCATCTCTTAATTACACTCTGGTATTCGGTTGAACACCTCATAGTACCTTTTTGCATAGGCCCTTAGGCCATCATCCTTACTGATCTTCAGAGCCATCAATGCGTCCACCCTTAATGGCTGCAGCTTGTTTGTTACGAACCTGGGCACAAACATCTCGGCCAGGCCTTCCCAGGTCTTCACACTTCCCTTTGGAAGTTTGTGAAACCAATCTGATGCAATCTCCCTGAAGGATGAGGGGAACACTTTGCAGAGCAATGACTCGCTCCCACTATACAATGCCATTGAGTTCAAGTATAATCCAACATGAAAGTTTGGGTCTGACTTACCATCGTATATTTAGAACCTCGGCATACTGAATCTCTTCGACGCCTCAAATTTGTCCAATTCTACAGAGAAGGGTGTTCTCGGCTTATCAGGGGAGGTTACTTCGGCATCGGCATTCTGTTGCTTCCTCTTGAGATAATCTCTCAAGTCCTCATTTGTCCGCCCAGGAGCTCAGCTATCTCCTGATTTCAATCTTTTAGGTGCACTGCTCTCAGTTTCGTTGTGAGCCTTGTTCGACCTTTCTCCATGAGTTGTGTCGAAACACAGCTCGTGCTTTTGAACATGCTGATGTTCTCTGGGGTCTGCTTCCTTGGTGCGATGCGTTGTAGACGCGCCCGCGTGGGGGGCTTCGCTACTACAGTTCGGACTCTCGATTTTGTTGTCGCGGTTCTTAATCTGAACCAAAGAGTCCAAATCTGGCAAATCGTTTTGAGAAACAGATTTTTTTGAAAAAGTAGTGCCAAACATGGACTGCTTTGCCAGATACAGAGTCGCCACCTAAATATTTTTTAATGGGGAAATTTAGGAAACCCTGACTCGGTGCCGAAGGCCACATGTCTGTCATCACCGGAGTTGTCTCGGCTCGGGAGCTTGGGTACGATCGGGGAAGGTCAGCTATGAGCACCCCCTTTCGCCCGATCCGAAGACCGGCCTCTACTAACTATGATATCCGTTTTTGAAAACATTATGTGTTCTTATTCCATTTATTAGCCTAGAATTACTATATTATGCGTGCAACAAACAAGTATAGACTAGATTGCCTAATTTGGAAATAAGCATTGCATATCCGTTTGTTTTGAAAAGTGCTTTAGAATTTGCTACTCGCAAGTAGACTAAAACACGGATTTCAATGAGTTCTTCCAACTCAAACAATCCAACCTTCACCCACAGGCATTCAATCAGTTTATCAGATAAGCATTTAGCCACATGGCAAGCATACTGTCATGGCAACACTCACACGCATGCGGGATGCTAAAGCAAAAATACTTACATCGTACTCCGTGCCAAAACAATAAACTAGTTAGCAAACATGCATGTCCTAGTTCATGTTAAATTGCCTAATGCAACACATACAGGATGCAATTAGATAGACTCGGCTAACCTAAGCATGGCATATGAAATGCGATCAATTTGATGCACGTATTCAATTTGGAACTGAAATACAAATGCAGTTAGCATGATGTACCGAGCCCAATGCATGTAATACAAATGCATGGATGCACGCATGCATAGCATAAGGTATGCTAAATTAAATATGCCCTATTCTACCATCATAAGCGGGTAAATAAAAGGGAGGGAAGACGTGGGGTTGGAAGACATACACACACTCACACACACTTATTACACAATTGCCCTCACTCGGAGGATACAAATAAATATTACAGTCCCAAATAATAAGCAAATAAAATTATTACAGAATTTCTAATTAATTAAAAAGAAAGAATGCAAAAAAAGAAGAGGGTGGCCGCAGTCTCTGCCTCGGGATGCGCGAATGATGCGTGCTCGAAACCCGGCTCACCTGAAAAACCCGTACCATATCTCTGCCACCTCTCTTTACACTGCCCTGTCTTTCTGAAAATCGCCAAAACCCTAGGACAGGTTCCTTGAATGTTGCAGTGTACCACCGGCTTAACAGAATTTCCACCGGCATTCCAGGATTTCCATCGGCACTGTTTTGATTTATCGGCCATTCAAAGATTGCCGGCCGGCACTGAATTCTGCCGGTCGGCAGAAACTTCCTACAGAAGACAGTTTTGACAGCAAACAGAGAACAGACAGTGCATGGTATGGGGTTTTCGGGCACATGTGAGCATGGTCATGCTTCCTATCATGCTTTGAACTCAAGGAAGTATGACCTTCGATCCTCGAGCCATCAATGGTGCATGATAACTCAAGGGATCAAATTTGCCACTTAATGTAAAGATGCATGCAACATACAAATGAGATCCAAAGCCTCATCATGTCGGAGTCAAAGGCCCCAGCGACCGAGAGTTAAGGCGTGTTTCATCACTTGTAGTATGAACACTCCTTAATACTCACACTTGGTTTGACACCCCAAACCAAGCAATGCAATGCATGTTATGCAAACATGGTTCAAATGTAACATGATGCCAATTGTTCAAGTCATGGCAAATGTTATGGAACTACAAATGTAACATGATGCCAATTGTTCAAGTCATGGCAAATGTTATGGAACTATCATGACAAATATGCAATGCTAAGCATGCAAGGTGTAAATGTGATGCAAACATGGACCAATTTGTCATAAAGTTAGCATGGGACTACACATTAATGAAACAATCATGCAACAAACATGAGACAAGCATGCAAGAGGGTCTTAAAATGATAAAGGTGCAGGCCTTAATTCACCTCAAAACAGCACCAAAAAGTGCTCAAAATGACGGACAACTCTCATGCCAACATGCAAGCCGATAGACCCAAGGCTAAGGCACCAAAAGGGCCACTTCATTTCTAACAACAAGACCAAATCATGGCATGGTTTAGACAAGTAAAAACAGAGTTTTTGCAGACAAAATAGGACTCCAAACCCTCCTAATATGGCAGCTAAAATGACTCCAAAGGAGTGTATGCATCAAAGTTCATGTGTAGGCACAAGAGGGCACACCATCAAGGCATGAAGGAGATCATACATGCACACATACAAACATAATTCTTGGGCTGAAATAAGGTCCTAAGTGATGCCAAAATCATGAAGATAGTTCAAGCCATACATGTTAGAGGTCGAAATGCTCAAGGCTTACAAGCCAAAACACAAAGGGGGGACATCAAACCATGCAAGCATGACTGAAATGAAGGGCCAACAGACTTTAAACATGATAAAATAAAGCCAACATCTTCATGGAACCAAGCCAACACATGCAAGAATTAAGGCCCAAACACAAGACACGATTCTAGGCCAAATGGGGGAGTATGAAGCAAGTATACTAAGCATGCAAAGGGCCATAGATCCGGCCAAAAACAAAGATCCTATATGACCCAAAAACACCCAAAAAGTTCTGAAATAAGGCAAAAGAACAAGCAAGCATGCATGTTACCCTTTTGGGCCAAAACTCAAGGAAACAAGACAATGAAGGGAGAGGGGTGTCCCTCCCCTATGAAAGACTTCAAACCATCTTCCTTACCACTAAAAATACACTGGTTTTCAGTGGTGAAGAGATCAAAACACTGAAGTAAACAAAGCCTTACCAAAGAGGCAACAAAAGAGGCCAAACAAGGCCTAATAGGGTGAGTTTGCACTCAAAACACAAAACAACCTTAATGAAAGTTCTAAAGCATGAAAATATAAGCCTTTTTTATGTTATACACAAAAGCTAAATCAACAAGCAAGATAGGTAAAAGACTATTGCAAGTTTGGGGAATATAAAGCAAGATGCTCACCCTTGAAGAACCTTTGAAGAATAAATGGTCCAGCCCTCTTCTTTTGATCAAAATCAGTCCAAAAACTCAAGAATCAACCCCCCAAGTCCCTCAATCTCGGAGCTAGGTGTAATAGTGTGTGTAATGGTGCAAAAGTAAGGTAAAAACACACTTTTGGGCCAAAAATCACACACAAAGGAGGAGAGAGAGAGGGAAATATAGAGATAGGATGTATCTATATTTCTAAGCTCTGGTTTTTGCTTCTAAGTTTTCTAACCTAGATCAAAGAGGAGAGCCCTTCCTCTTATAAGACTCCCTCTTGCAAAGCTTATACAACAAGCTTGCTTAGAGGGAGATCCCTCCATACACGTGTATGGAGGGAGGCAGAGTTGGTGCCAGCTATCACAGCTGGCACAAAATATCTCTATAAAGTAGATGAACAGTGGTCGGCTGCCCAAAAATGTCATTTTGACAAAAAAGAGTGCCGACCGGCAACAAATAGTGCCGATGGCAGAAAAAAACCAGTCGGTGGCCTCTAGCCACTGCCGGTGGTGTGTGGGGATGCCTCACAAGGCCTTCCCTGCCCCTCCAAGGCAAAACATAAGTGTTCGGTGTGAAACCAGACACTAAACGGTCAAGTTCGGAGATCCTGAGGCAGGGCGCGCGAGCCGAGACTTCCGGGAACTCCAAACGAACACAAGCATGGATAATCACCGAGTGTTCCAAGTGGTGACGTCCAAGTCTTGAGGACGGTCAAAAATGGGGTGTCTACATGCGTCCTCCGTGATTCTTCCCTTCTCGACTTTCTTCGCCCGACCTCCCTTGAAGGCCGGTGAGAGTGTCTTTCACTCCTAGTGTGCTGAGGGGCTATTGGGATTGGTTTCTGCCCTCCCTTATGGGCATTGGCCGCTGGAATCGGCGTGTCCTACAGCGGGAATGGTGGCTGCATGACGTTATTTTGCATCATAAAATTGACGACCGATTGCAGGTCTGCCAACTTGTTTGCCATCTCTTTCACCTCTTCGTCCCTCCGCAGGCATCTAGCCTTCCATACTTGGAGGTCGTCCTCGTTGTAGTATCTGCTTCGATCTGGTTTCTTTAGCACATCACCATCCTGGCCGACGCCTTTCTTGCCGTGATTCTGGTTCTGAGCCTCCTCATTGCGACCATCTTCCTCCACGTTTGGGTTAACGTGTTTTCCACTCCCAGCAGGGATTTCGTCCCCAACCTTATCCTTCTGTCCGTCGCTGGCCATCTATTCACCTTACTTTCCCACAGATGGCGCCAAATTGTGTGAGTGAATTTTTGATCACACTGCCAACTTAGTATTCAGCTGGAGAGTACTGGCAGAATAGATGACACCTGGCTAACCTGCAACAGAAAGAGAAGATTACGGCGGTGGTTCGTCTAGCCGGGGCACTCTGACGATCAAGTCAGTATATCTCTCAAAGATAATCAAAAGTGCTAAACTCACTGTTCAGAATATAAATTGCGTACCTTAGACCCATCGAGGGTGCCTTTCTTTTATAGTTAACTCAATCCTAATCTCCATAGAAGCCTAGCTTCAATGGATTTCTGCTCAATGCTTATCCTGGACTCTTCAATAGATAGAGATGAACTCCCTAAGAGCTTTATCTTTATCCAGGCTGAGTCCTCTCATCATTCTAGGAATCTTGTGCCTTATCCCCTTATCTCAGATTCCGATATCTTCAGAGATAACCTCGGCCTTGCCGAAATAACCTCGGCGTCATGACCAGGACACGTGGCACCTCGGCTGACACATCGGCGTCACCTTGGCCATGTGTTGGTACTCAGAAAATATATCCCCACAGTAACTATGACATTTTTGGAGTAAAAAAACAATACGTGACATTTGATGATGACTTATTTATTTGTTTAGTGGAAAATGAGTTTTACTGAATATACTATTATTTATGTATCAATCTGCATATCATTCTTAATAAATATGACACTATGACGGGAATTCTTCACTTGAATGATCCAACAATCTTTATCCTAAGAGTTTATAAATAAGCATAGATGCACATCAAATCCATGAGGGAGGAACATTAAGATTTGCATAAGCTTTCACTATTGGTTTTAGTTTTTGCTTGCTATTTCAGATCTAACTTTTAAATTGTGGGGACGACCCTATTGACTGCTTTCGAAGACCGACATTTTTAAAAGCTATTAATCTGCTAATTTCCATCATCTTATCTATCATCTCATTTAGTCATTAGACAAACACCTATATTCACAATATCTATTTTAGAGGAGAATCTGTTCTCCATTATGTGTTTTCTCCACTTGCAATAATTTATAGGACAAAAGAGTTTGTTGACATGAATTTTCCATCCCATCTGTTTTGGGAGAAAATGCTTATAAAGAGAAACAACATAATAAGTACATACTAAATTAAACATTTTCATAATGTACCCAATTATTTCCTGTCAAGAAAAATGCGACCCCATATGGGTAATGCGTGGGGTCTAAATTGTACTATAAAATGTTAATAAATAAAGATTTTATATTAAATATAATTGACGAATTTAATAATTGATATAATGAGACATTTATTTATTATTTTTTTATGTTTAATGTTTTAAATAAATATATTTATTTACGTATAAAAAATTAAATTAATTAATAAATTTTTTCGTAAATAATTAAATTATAGGGTAAATTACATTGACAACCCTAAAAGTTTGCTCCAATTACATCTCCCTCTCCGACCTTTTAAAAATTATACCTCCCTGCTTGATATTTAAAATCCCATTACATATTGCCCCTTTGTTACTTGACTCGCCCTGCTCTATTAATTCAACTAACAGATTTTTCTCTGTTAGCAATTAATTTTTCAAATATGTCTATTTTACCCTCACCTTCTCTCCCTAGACTTCCTAATTCCACACCACTGACCAAAGCAATTCCATCTGCCCAACCACTTAAGACTTTCATCAAGGACATGGTGCATATCCCGGACATGGTGCACCCCCTATTATCTCAATCACCCATTCCACCCCTCAATCACCATCTTCCTCTCTCATTGGTCATCATCCCAAAACTATCATAAACAAAATTTGCATCAATTGATCAACAAATCACAAACTATTGTGATGATCAAATGCAAGGCCTGCTCTAGCAATTTTTTGACAGTACTTATAAAAGATTACTTCTATATATAATTATTAAAATTTATTACTTAACTATATAATAAAGCTTGCAATAAAAGAATGATCAAAATAATCCAAATTTAAATACTAAAGCTTGGTTTGGCTATAGATTTTAGGCTAAAAAAGCACAAAAAGACAAAATGGACTACATAAGCCAATAAGATAAAATGTTACATTCAAATCATAATTACTACATTTTGTTTCCCAAAAAAGCCAAAAATGTCAAACCAAACGAGGTTAAAAAAGCCAAGCTAAAAAAGTCCCAACACAAAAAAGACAGCTAAAAAAGTCAATACCAAACGAAGGCTAAATAAAAAGTAAATAAATTATAACAAAATATCTCTTGAATATCACTATTCTCACATTTTTAATTACAAAATTGCATGATCTGATTTATCAACTAAATCATTTTCAATTGATAAAATGGTAAATTACACTTTGCACTCCAACCCTCTGCACTTTTATTCAAATCTCACTTTCATCCTTACACAAGTATCAATGTCTCTCTTCTGCAAGGGTAAGAGAGAAAAATCATTCATGTTTTCCACCAATACATTTTGTCCTACATGATAAGCATATAAAAATTATATATATATGTTCCTATGGTAAAAATTGGGACGAAAATGTAAGAAAGTAGAGTTTTTGAATAAAATAAAAAATACAGCAAAGAAATCAAAGAGAAAGAAAGATGAACAGATAGACAACTATGTTTCAATTTATGCAAAACCCTAGTTCATCTTCTTAATTGTTCATAATCTGTGTTTTATTTTAGTCTAATACAGTCATATTTTGATGTAAATTTTGAGATAAAGTGTGTATTGGTGGAAAATATAGATGATTTTTCTTTCTTACTCTCAAGTCGTAGTCACATTCTTATCACATGAATAGATTCTGTTAAAGATTTAAACAATTGAGTAACAGAAAGGAGATATTGACACTTTTATAGGGACTAAAGTGAGATTTGACCAAAAGTATAGGAGTTGACTATCACAATTTCATGTGTAGGGACCAAAGTGGGATTTGATCAGAAATGTAAGGGGTTGACTGTTATGATTTCATCTATAGGGGCCAACGTGAGATTTGGTACAAAGTGCAGGAATACAAAGTGTAATTTACGCTTAATAAAATTGTTAATTCATTCAAACATAAATATTTTTTGGAGGCCTCATCAAATGCTACATCTTACCTTAGCAAAAAAAATGAAGGAAAAAAAATCACCATTAGTGAAAGCAAACAAAAAGAAAGTCCATTTCAAATGTCCATTTCATTTCTAAAGCAATAAATTATTACTAACTGAAAACACCTCATGCCAGAATGTTTCTTTGGCTGCTTTTACAAATCAAAATTGCATTAGCCGTTCAATACCCAAAATCAATACCCAGTGCACAATCGCTACTTTAAACCCCCACCGAAAAAGAGAATCAAAACAAGAGGGAACTCACCTTACTTTTTGTCAAACACGTTGTCTTCATCAACCAAGCACTATAACAAAGCTTTGAGATAGGAAGGGAGTTATGGATGTCTCAAGGATGGACTTGGGCCAAGACTATGGTCCAAGTTGGTTATGTAAAACTTGCCACATGCATACACGTGAGCCGCCTGCCCGCCCACCCGCCCGGACCGGACCAGTCTGGGTCTATGGGTCCTGGATCTTGGGATCCTGTCCAGATCGGACCGTGTTGGGGCCAAGCCCAGGTCCAGGTACGTGGATCGTGGATCTTGGGACTTGGGGTTTAGGCTTGAGGCTTGAGTAGGAATGGCAACAAGCCGGGCGGGGCTGGGGATTACACTCCCTGTCCCCAATCCTCGAAGGTAAAAAAATCTCTATCCCTGTCCCCAATCCCAGCGAGGAACCTATCACCCCTTGCCCCCCTAACGGGGATTGGGTTCCCCGACCTCGAAAAATCCCTAACTTTTTTTTTTTTTGAATTTTGTTCAACACAAGATCAATAAAAAAAATTTAATCTGTTTGTATATTCCATCGTCATCATCATCAACAACAATTATCAACAACTTTCTTTAAAAAAAAAAGATCTAAAATTGTTATGCACACATATGTATGTGTAAATCAGTGGTAATCAAACAACATAGAAAGGATATAGAAATAGGTGTGAATCTCATATGGGATATGACAAATGATGGTCTCTTAAACATAAAAATATTGTGTAGGGAAGGCAACACAAACATCAACACTTGACGCAAACATATTAGTGGTGTCTGGTTTGCTAAAATAGTAATGCGGCCAAGCTGTATAGAATTTGGAGGAGGAAAAAAAATATAAAAAAAAGTTTGGAATCCTTGCAAACCCAAGAGAAAATAAATGAAAGAAAAAAAAATCAAAGAGAGAAAGTAATCTCAATATTTGCCCTTTGCGTTTACCTCTCTTCTTTACCTTGGTTGAAAGTTTACTTCATAAAATCAACAAGAAAAGAAGAGTTATCAATGTGTTTTGTAGAGCTCATAAATGAATCAACATACCAGCAGCAATTGTTGCTTCATGAACCACGTCATCAATTTCATCAGTAGTCACACCTAGCCAAATAACATGATTAGCTGCATCCAAAACCTCCTTGGCAATTAGACGAGTTTCTCTCATTCACTCAATTTGCTCCGGAGTCTTGATCTCAACAACATGCTGAAGATCACTATTGGGCTCAATTTTGGGGATCCCATCAACAACAACTAAAGATTTGTTCATTGCACACACACACACACACACACACACATATGTATGTATCTATCAAATCTGAAAAAACCCTAACAAAAAAAAAAGATTTGAGAAAGCCTTAACAAAAAAAGTTGTTATGCAAACCTTAACAAAGAAAAAAAGATTAACTTGTTCTCACAGATTAGATCAGAGGGAGAGAGAGAGAGAGAGAGAGAGAGAGAGAGAGAGAGAGAGAGAGAGTTTGATTACACCAGGTTAGATCAGAAACTGGAACTTTTCTAGCCAAATGTGGATACAAAACATAATATGGATACAAATACCTCTTGAACTCGAGATTTAGAGATGAGATTGGAGACTTCGGTGCGAAAAATGGAGAGAATTTGAGAAAAGTTGTTGTCAGAGAGATATTGGTCCACGATGAATGCGATTTTGACTAGAGTGACTTTTCTTTTGCCACAACTTTCTGGTTTTCTAGACTTGGGCTTGGTCTGCTTTCCCATCTCTGATCTTCAAAGTTGAAGAATCAAAACAGAGAGAGAGAGAAAAAAAAATCGAGAGAGAGATGAGATACGACTTCTGGACTTGTGTGTGAGGTTGTGTTAGGGTTTGGTATATATATATATATAGGGGTATAATAGTAATTTCAATTCAGGAAAACAAAGACGGGGACGGGGACAGAGACGGGAACGGGCTGGGGAACGTATCACCGTCCCCGGCCCAAAACTTGTCGGGGATTCATCTTCGAATACCATCCCCGGCTCGTCGGGGGTATTTTTCGGGAAAAAACCGTTCTAATTGGGGTCGAGGGGCCGAATCCTCATCGAGTTGGGTTCAAATTGCCATCCCTAGGCTTGAGGCTTGCTAGAATGGGTTAGGTTTGGACTGGGCCGAGTTAGTGGTCCACCAACCTAATCTTTTTGGGCCAAGCCAGGTTGGTAGTTGCAAATATACACACATGTATATATGAAGTGTGTAACTCGCACACATAAAGTCCCATCAGTGTTGCTGCATTTGTTGGGTAGTTTTCTAGAGATTTATTTCTGCAGGAGGCTCCTCCTCTCTCCCCATCCATGTGTATAAAAGGAGACCCCTCTCCTTCAATTTTATACTCAGAAATTTTTGCTATCGTTTTTTTCTTCCAAAGTTTCAGTTTTTATTCTTCCTAGTATGAGAGAGTTGCCTTAGTTCTGTTCCTCGAAACTACTCAGTAGGTGCCCTGTTGTAGTTGATCCAACTGTCGTATCTTGAGAGACAGACATCGAACAACCTCTAGCACCCAACTGGTGAGGCGGCGAATCTATTTTAAAGAGACTATCTAGTACAGGCTTTGGCTTGCTTCATTTTGCCATTTTATTTTATTCTATATTTTGTTCCATCTACTTGTAATTTTTCAGCATATTTCTTATTTTGATATTCAAATTGTAAATATGAATCTATTTATTTTTGTTAATCACACAATTTGTACAACATTTACTTGTACCAAACAAAGTGGAGATGAATATAAAGAGTGTGTTTGAGTGGGGAACAACGAACCCTCTCCAAACGACATGATCTCATTGTCAATCAATCAAAAACGTCTGTAATAGTGTTTTAGATTTAGTATTGGATTTTGCAATGTTGTCAAGGTAATATGCATTAGTTGTTGTAACGTCATTATTGTGAGCGTTCTTGACTTGAAAAATTGGAATTAGCTTATTGATGGTGTCCTTTTGATCCTTTTTTTAAAATATATATATATATATATATTAATAAAATTTTATAAGTTTTTCTTATTAACTAATGTGTTATGTGATAATCAAATTCAATTCAATAATAAGATAGATGTCATATTAATAAATAAATAATTTTTAAATTTGTTAGTTTGCACAACATTTACTTATTTTAAAATTTGTACAACATTTACTTATTTTAAAATATAATTTTGCCATAGGGATTTAGAGTGCCTATTGTGAACAAAGGTTTGTTGAAATGATCGGAAGCATTTCTTTTGTAGAATAATTGGAACCAAATATTAACCCAAACTATCAATTGATCAGACTTTCACATTCATATAGTCGGATTATATTTATCTTTAAAAAAACTAGATAATAAATGTAATTTAATCATGTAATTATTGATATCTGATCAATTAAATTTCTACATGTATGATTTTCTTAACTAACTGTTTAAAAATGAACGATTTAAATCACCTCGACAGATGAGAGTTAGCTGACCTTTATTTACGCATAGAATACTAATGTTGTGTTTGATTGGGGGATTTGAAAATGAATTTGGAAAGACAAATAAAAAATGTGCGTGAAATTAAGAGAAATGTAAATATATTTTATTCATATTTCACCTACCATTTATTTTTTCCTTTCCAAATCTCTTTTCAAATTTTTTAACCAACACAGCATAAGTAGGATTTCATAAGGATTTTAGACTTTGATGATGATCTAAAATTTGTTGGCTAAAAACAAGAAAGAGAGATAATAAGAAGTTTGCTTTCCAAATGTCTTGGGTGCAAAGTCAGCTTGAGCTTGAGCTTGGCCTTGGCTCCTAACCACCTAGTTTGAATTGCTCTTTCCTACCTGCACTTTTTTTTCGTTTTTCTATTTTTCTTTTTTCTTTTTCTTTTCTTTTCTTTTTTTTTTTTTTTTTGTTGAGGGGGAGGGGGAACCACTATTACTCAAATCAATATGTGCAATTTAAGATGGGAAAATTACTAATAAGTGGTATTATCAAAAAATTATTACATATTCATGAAAAATGTATAATTTTAATTATTAAAATTAATAAATTTTATCACTGATTTATAATTTTTTTTTTTTTTTAAGTTATACTGAAGTGCAATCTCTCCATTTAAGATTCTTAAATTATTTGAGTTATATGATAAAAATTGATCCTCTCTTTAAAATGTATCAATCCATTTATAAATAGACCTAACGTACCTGTATGGGCAAAATTATGTTGCACTTGCACCCACACAATTTTTTCTTTACACATAATACTATTAATTAAATGAGACTCACCTTTCTTTTTTATTTATTTATTTTTTTTTCTAATTTGATTATTTTATATATTGATGTGTGAAATATGATTTGAAACAATATATCATACATTGATTTATTTTGTATGTTTTGTGTTACGATTTAGAATAAATAATAATTTATTGAAATTGAAATTGAAAAAAAAATAAAGTTATACGTTCTTTCCCATTCTATGTTATTAATGGGAGAGGATCCTCTAGTGGAGGGTGTTATTGAATCTTTGTGGGCTTACTATAGAATTCACATCGATAATTTAAACTGTTCAATATATGGAGTTTGTCGAATAATTCATCCCTATGAAAAATCAAGTTGATCAGATATCTATAACCATTTAACTAGATTACATTTGTATAAACAATTTATTTTAACTTACCATTGACACAAATATAATCTGATCAAATAGTTATCGATTTTCGATTCACATGATTTTTTGTAAGGATGAAATACTGAACGAACTCTACACATTAAATAGTTTGAATTATCGATGCAAATTCCATTATAGGCCCACGGAAATCCAACAGGACCCTTCAGTTTGATTTGGAATGAGAGGAGCTGTGGTGACTGTTAATCAGTCTGCCTTCAAATTGTTTATTTAAAATCATTAAAATATTCAGTCAACACACCAAATTTTGAGAATTGGGAAAATGACGGATTGAGTTAGAAATTTTTTCAATGTAATCCGTATATCTTAAGGTTGAATAAGCAGTCTACATATTCATCCGAATTTGAATCATAAGGCTTCAGATTCATAGTCTAGATTCTGAGCACCAAAACTTTATATCAAACTGCACAATTGACCGTTGCAACTAGGTATTGTTAGGATGCTAGGAATTGATCCATATGTTCAACTTAAAATTTCACTTCAATAGTGCTACAGAGTACAAAGATAATTTCGTGAAAATTATTTCAAAGTCTTTTCTAGCCAACCAACCAGTCAATTGTAAAATTTTCCAATCATTTAGCCAGGCTTCATACGTTTTTTCTTGTAATTTGTCTATTGTATCAATTTGGTCATATGTAGTTTCAATTGTATCAATATTTGCATTTAATTTTTCACATTGTGTCAATTTTATTCAATTGATAACATTCGTTAAGAAATAGGAATCAAGGGTAAAATGACCCAAGTTAAAAAGGAATAAAACCAATCACTTAATCACTTTAAAGAGAATAAATAGACTATTTTGTTTCATAATTTTTGTTTAATTTCTTAATAAATGTTATCAATTGTACTAAATTGACAAAATATTTATAAATAAAAAAAATTAAAAGTAAAATTGATGCAATTAAAATTACAATTATTGATTAACACAAGTAACAAAGTAATTTTTTCCTGATTCATTTTTTTTCACCCAAACTAACTAGTTTGAAAGCTACTACTTACCCAATTTCATGTCAACTTGATCAATTCAATCTCTTAACAAATGAATTGAAAACATCATCTTTTTAAACCATCTAAACTTCGTTCATATAGTTTAAAATCTCTTTATTCGTCTTCATTCGATTTTGAATTGAATGCCTCCGAACCCTAACATAGTATTAGAGTTAAGTTTTGAGTGCTCATAATCTAAGTCTTCACTCCGGGGTATGTTTCTCTTATTTCGTTCTTCTATTTATCGCCTCCTAGTGCGACTTGACTGCACGTGTGAGGGAGTGTTAAAAACTTACCATGCTTTGCATTTTTAAGCCATCCAAACTGAATTCATATAATCAAAAAATCTCATCATTACTTAATTTTGAGTTGAATATCATCAAAAATTTAACTTCTAAAAAAATTACATGACATGCAGCAAGTTATACAAAATCTAATCACAAAATTAGACATAACCTTCTCAAAAGACATAAAACCCATCATATATATAAAGATTCCACACCATACGAAAATATTATATAAAATTTTATAATCTAATTATATGGATATAAAAGAGCTCATCCTTGAAGCTTTGTAGCATGTCTCCAATAAAGCCATTGCTAAGGACCATCTAATTCAATTATTAGAGCGATTCTTTCGCACATTGTCAAGAGTGGGTCACGCCCATGTGATGATCAGGTGCATATTTGAAAATGACTTGTATTGTATGCCCCAACCCCATCCCCTCCTCTCTCTTCTCTCTCTTTGTACCCTACAATTATAAGTTCAAAAACTTTAATCCACATCTCTATATAACCCTCCCACACATTAGTCCTAAGCACTCCCAAAAACCAAAAAAAAAAAAAAAAAAAATTGTAAAATGGATTACTTCCAATCCCATTCCCATACTAGAAAACACCCTCTAAAATGCAACAAGAGACTAACACAAGAACAGGTCAGGCTCCTCGAAACAAGCTTCAACTTCAACAACAGGCTCGACCCTGATCGCAAGTCACAGCTAGCCGAAGAGCTCGGACTCCCACCAAGGCAAGTTGCGATCTGGTACCAGAACAAGCGTGCCCGATGGAAGAACCAGAGTCTTGAGGCAGACTACAAGTCACTCCATGAAAAGCTAGAGAATATGTTGGAAGATAATGAAAGGCTTCAGAGGGAAGTTGAGAGGCTTAGACAAGAGTTGGACAAGGCTCAAGACATGTTGCTCTCATTCAACAACATGAATAATACGACTAATAACTCTTCATTGTCAAACTCTTGTGATGAAGTTGGAAGCTCAAGCTTCATTCATGATCATCATCATCAATCCATCATCAAAGTGGATGATCATGATCATCACTTGGATAAGGAGCTCTATGCTTGTTTGATTGATGGCAACAATTTCTTTGCTCCTATTTCTTGATGAATTCTTGGTGGTGTTGTACCATGTGGGTGTGGATCCGTATACTGGTTCAATGGTCCACACCCATATGGTAGGGCTAGACTGGGTGGTATGCATATTATTTTTGCAAAAATTTATCTATGTCTTTCATATTAATTAGCATTAATGATAATGCTCATACATTACTTATCAAGTATTGTATATACATCTCATAAAAAAAAAAAATAAATAAAAAATACAAAACAAAAAAAACAGTCTCGTATATATATATATATATAGAGAGAGAGAGAGAGAAGATTGAGATACTCTCCCATTAGGTTTTTCAAGTGAAAAGTAGTTCAGGCCTTGGTAAGCTCATCTCAGGACCTACATCAATAATATAAGTTATTTATCTTGTAAAATCTTCTAAGTAGATTATCTATATATAAAATGGATAATGTTTGAGAGCTCGAAAATTGGTCCCCCGAATCCCCCTAATGCCCAAAACGACGTCGTTTTGGGCATTAGCTTTTTTCTTTTTTTTTTTTCTTTTTTTTGCTTCCATTTTCAGTCATGCAGAGCAGAGGAACGAGAGGCGAGAAAGAGGAGAGAAAGAGAGAAAGGGAAGAGGGAATGGAGAGGGCCCCTCCTTGCCGCCGCCGACCGACCGATCGTCGAGCAGCTCCGATCGTCGCAGCAGCAGCTCCGCTCGCCTCTGCCCGATCGTCGCAGCCCTGCCTCGCCTCTACTTCCACCCCTGCATTTGCCCCCTGCATCCGCCTCCGGCCCCCGCCGCCCCCTCCGCCTTCGCCTGCCGCAACTGTCTTCTTCTTCCTCCTCCTTCTTCTCTTCTTCTTCCTTCTTCTTCTTCGTTCTTCTTTCTGCTTTCTTCTTCTTCTATTCTGATGGGAAAAAAAAAAAATTCAAACAATAAAATGACGTCGTTTTTTCTTTAGGGGGATTCGGGGGCAGCTCCTTTCGAGCTACGTAGCATGATCCATATAAAAAATTAAAAACGATTGGTAATTACAAGATCAAATTACATGTCTTCAAAAAATTAGCAATAAGTATAATTTTGTTAATTGATTATTATTATTATTATTATTATTATTATTTTGAATATAAACATAATATGATCATCTCAATCCATATTGAAATGTTGTACAAAAAAATGGATGATGGATTAAAGTTTGATAGTATACGGGTAGTGTATGTATGTATATATGTCGAATTAATTTCATGTCTGCAGACAGAATTACCACTGTAGAAGCTATGTTATAAGATTGTAAATTTGTAATTAAAAGTTATATATTGATGTGGATCGCATATGATTTCTCTTGTGTCTTCTCAAATTTTCATTTTGCAATTATTAGTACTTAAGAAGTGCATGCCAAGTGAATTGGTTGAAACTCGTGAGAGTAGCTTAAATGGTTAGTCGCCTAAGAAGTCAAAGATTACATTTGATTAGAAGAAAAAAAAAAAAAAAAAATTGATAAAAAGCGAAAGTGAAAAAAAAAATAAAAAATGAAGTAAAAGAAAAGAAATAAAATAGAAAAAATATTTTCTTACAAATATTTGATTAAGATGAAGATTTTATAAGAAAAATATAGTAAAATTTAAAAATTTAATTATAAATAACTTATACATTTAATTTTTCTTATGTTTTTTTCTTTTTTGGCAAGAAATTAAAAATTAATTACAATATTAATATGGATTATACAATAAAATTAATTTTATTTATTTTTTAATAACTTTTCACCACTTTTAAGCTAAACAAACTCATGAAAGTTATTTATTTATTTTTCTATTTTCATCACTCTCTATCTATTTCATCCTAAACAAACTGAGAGATTCAACTCTCTTCTCATTATCTGGTTTATTCAATTCGTAAGTTTATTTGATGATCTCTGAATTCCGAATTTATACACCTGACGTGAGAGTCTAAATGACCGTGCCTAAGCTAATTTCTCGATAATTTTTATAAATAAATTATATATATATATACATGAAATGGATGGAAACTAAGATTAGGATGATGTGACTTCACCAGCATGTTGTTTGGTATGAAAACATATTCACCTTTGTTTGGTCGATTTTGAAATTTGGTTTTAGGTTGTCTTTCTTTAGTAATTTTTTTTCCATATTAGTCATGTTGTTTTACTTTTTAGATACATTTTAATCAAAATAAATTTTTTTATGAAAAAATTTAAAAATAGAAAATTACTAAACAAAAAAAATAAAAAATTGGGCTAGTGATTGGGCTTGGCCTCAAACAATGAGTTTTTTAAACTGTTTTTTTTTTTTTTTTTTTTTTTGTCTTTAGTGATTTTTTTTTTCTTTTTCATATTTTAGTCACATTTTTTTTATTCTTAGATACACACAAAAAGTAACATATTTGGGAAGGGAAAAAAAAATCACTAAACACAGGAAAAAAAAAAAAAAACCAACTATTTGTTGGCTTGGCCCATAACTTGAGAAGCATCCGAATAACCTTGCAAAACCAATGAAAGACACTAGCAAACTAATGTAATGCATAAGGGAATCCAAGCCTAGGGTCTCATCTCATTTAATAAATCAAATGTAATAATTGTTATTTTGTTTTTAATATATAACTGATTGTGACTATATATACAGATAGATAACAGTCTTAAATTTTAAATAAAAATAAAATAAACATAATTAATTAGAAAGCTTGAATCAAACTTTCCTTGCTACAACAATGGGTAGCCCAGGCACTATTCGAGATTTAAATTCAGGCCCAACTCAACTCTTAACGAAGGTAAACTCTCTCCATGGACCTTTATAAGGCCCGTTTGGCCTTCAACTTTTTGATTAAAAATTTTAAAAAGTAAAAAAATAATGTCATATTCACACATCAACCCATCATTTTTTTCCTCACAACTATCTAATTAATTAAAAAAGACATTCTAAACTACTTTTTTTTTTACTTCAAAAAAAAAAAAAAAATCAAAACATCATTAAAAAATCCAAACTCTGAAACGGGCCTATGCATGCCTTTTATAAACTTCTTATCTAGTGTAAATAGGTTCAAAATCATCATATTATGACTAAATTTTCTTCTTATTAGCAAGGATTAGGATTTTTTGACTTTTTAATATTTTAAGAGTGAGTTTGGTATATAAGTAAAAATGTTTTTTTTAAACTTTTTTTTTATCTTTAGTGATATTTTTACAAAATTTTACTTTTTAGGTCCGTCTTATATATGTCTAATAAGTTCTTTTTTTAAATGTAAGAAACTTTAAGGGAAAAAAAACAAAAAAAAAAAATAACTATTTTTTTATTTATAGTATTAATTTCTTTACAAGATTGTTTTTAATCGATAAATCTAGCTAACTCAAAAAAAAATCCTTAATGACAGCACTACATCATCGCATATTGCAAAGATATAATGCCTAAATTTTTATTTATTTATTTAATCAAAGCACTGAAATCATGAACATATTGAATGGTGAATATCTAGAGAGAGAGAGAGAGAGAGAGAGAGAGGGGTTCCCCCTATTGCATGCATCATCATTAGCATCATCATTCAACTGTTTCATGGAATGACAATTGGAATTGACTTTAAGTACCCATCAAATGTTAGTCAGATAAGAAAGTGAGCCAATGGCAATTTAAAAACCCACTTTGCCTAGCTAGTTGATTATTATCATGCATATGAATAGTGAAGATGCACTATGAAATGAAACCCTCACCACCACTAGCTACACCATTTTGGTCAACTACACAATTTTCAACCACAAAAACAAAGAGATAACTTGTGTGTTCAAGAGTCAAGCCCACTAAGATTAAACAAATTTATTATTTATATTGATTATCTAAAAATGTTTGTCACTTTCAGTTTCATGGTAGTTGAGATTCGATTTTGAAAATGTTAATGGGTATTCATGAAGAAAAAAAAAAAACTACAATGCAAATTAATATAGTTCAAATTTTTAGATTTTGAATTTAATTTGTCTGCAATTTATCTAGGTGGATTGTATTATGCAATAGGATATGTGACCTTACAACAAGTTTATTATGATAATTTAAATTATTCATTTATTCGTTTTCAAGAATTATTAGGGTTCAAAGTATTTAGAACTTGAATCTAGCATGTCTGTAATTTAATTAGGTAGATTGTATGATGAAATAAAATCCATAAATCTACAACAAGTTTTGCTACAATGATCTAAATTGTTTATCTAGTTGTTCCATTTATTTAGATCATTTATTTTAAAAAATAAATTATTCTAATAGTAATAGTCACTTTATTTTATTACATTTTTCTTATATATATATATATATATATCAAAAGATGGTATGTATGCTTTTAAAATAGATTTTTTTTTTATTGAATCAATTTTATTTTTTTATTGATGATTTACACAAGAACTAATAAGAGAAACAATTTTAAATCACCAAAGCAAGATATGTTATAGGCTTCGCGAGCCCAATTATACCGTGTAATTCACTTGATGGACTATACAGACAAGTCACATCCTAAACCAACTAGCCAAAGCCACTACATTTTAAATCTTTTTTTTTTTTTTTTTTGGTTACAGGAAAATCTTCCCTACTCTCCCGCAGGTCCAAGGCAGTGTTCCTTGCAGAGATCACCAAGGTGTCCTGTTAGTCGTTCCGAGCGAGGAGACTATAACCTAGGAACTTGTCCCAACCTTTCAAGATAAGCTCCGCTTAAGTCAGGACTCGCACAATAGAAAAGTATTGAACCCACACCAAGTGCTGACTAAAATTTTAAATCTTGTTACATGCAAGACTCCACAAGCTAGGACAAAATTAAATGTGCCAAAAAAAAAAAAAAATCTATAGCATTTGTTAAATTTTGTATCATCATGACGTCATAGTAAGGAGTTATAAACGAATTTTCATCATTACCTAATAGATATCTTTATTTGTAAAATATATATATATATATATATATATATATATATGTACACTAGCGTATGTCCGTGTCTGAAGGTACGGTATAAATAATATTGGCACACATATTTTATAAAATCCAATTAACATAAATTATTAATATTGGTATCACATCCTTTATAAAAAAAATAAATTCAAAATGATAATAATTTCACTGTTATAGAGATCAATTATAATAAATCAGTTCAAGATATCGTACAATGGCAATTCATTTAAATTAAAATATAATTTATCAAATTCATTACTAAAAGTTTAAGTTAAAATATTGATTTGTATTTGAAATTTTTATTGAACTTTTTATAGAATTCCACCATCTAAAAAAGTATAGTATTTAAAATACTCATTCTCATTCTCTCTCTCTCTCTCTCTCTCTCTCTCTCTCTCTCTCTCTCTAACGTCTCTCTTTCTCATTTCCTCCTCTCATCATCTCTCATCTCTTAACAAACACTACATCTCCTCTTAGAGCTCAAATAACAAATCCTTTATTTCCTTTGTTTGATCTTCCTCCCTCTGTATTTTTTTTTTCCACTCTATTTTATCTTAAATTTGTGATTTGATTTTGTTAAATAAAAAAAAATCAACACCCATTTCAAAGGCTTTTTTCAAAACCATAAAAAATCAACACTCATTGTCCATTAAGAAATTAAATCCATTTCATAAATCAAACTGAAAATAAAAATATATTTATAAAATTAAAACCCATTTTATAAAGATCAATTATTATTTCATACCTAAAACTTTTTAAAAAATTAAATCTAAATCCATAAGCTACATAAAAAAAATCTACATAAATAAAAAACAAACAGAACACACGCATCAAATATGCTACAGATCTTTTAAAGAGAGAGAGAGAGAGAGGCTGGAATGAGTGGATTTGAACCTTACACCACTCCTATGAGAGCACCCTCTATCCTCAATATAGTCCCGACCCGACTTTTTTGGCATTCAGATGTCTTCTTCTTACGGTCTTACCAAGTTACAAAGTTGACTTGTTTAAAGCTAATATAGTCAAAGAAAAACTTCCAAAACCGTTCATTACATCCACAGGCCATTAAAAACCTTAAATGGAAACAAATTAGCGAAAGTGTATAGTAATTTCATATCAATATCATGGGATTTTATTACTCCCAAATAGACCTATGTATTAAACCAATTTCTATACACCAAAACTTGCATCAATGTACACTGAAACAATGACATCGAACACAAATAGATAATTAATCCTATAGAGTTTTACTTATCATCAATTTCGATAACAATAACAATAAAAATTGCAAAACCCAGATCATGCAAAAATCGAGAATAGCTTTTTGAACAAAACCCAAAACCTAATTGCAATTAAACATTGTATCACCAAAATAAAAACTCAGAGCTTGCAAAGTAAAACAATCAAAATGAAATGTGGGTTCTGAGACAAAGAGAGAGGATCTCGATGACATCGAACACAAACAGATAATTAATCCTATAAAGTTTTACTCATCATCAATTTTGATAACATGGGATTTTATTACTCCCAAATAGACCTATGTATTAAACCAATTTCTATACACCAAAACTTGCATCAATGTACACTGAAACAATGACATCGAACACAAACAGATAATTAATCCTATAGAGTTTTACTTATCATCAATTTCGATAACAATAACAATAAAAATTGCAAAACCCAGATCATGCAAAAATCGAGAATAGCTTTTTGAACAAAACCCAAAACCTAATTGCAATTAAACATTGTATCACCAAAATAAAAACTCAGAGCTTGCAAAGTAAAACAATCAAAATGAAATGTGGGTTCTGAGACAAAGAGAGAGGATCTCGATGACATCGAACACAAACAGATAATTAATCCTATAAAGTTTTACTCATCATCAATTTTGATAACAACAACAATAAAAATTGCAAAACCCAGATCATGAAAAATCGAGAATAGCTTTTTGAACAAAACCCAAAACCTAATTGCAATTAAACATTGTATCATCGAAATAAAAACTCAGATCTTGCAAAGTAAAACAATCAAAATGAAATGTGGGTTCTGAGACAGAGAGAGAGGACCTCGAGATGGGTAGATTTCATGGCGATGGGGATGCAGATGAGAAAGATACTAGCCACAGCGATGGCAGTGTTGCGCTTCCAGTGCTTGGGTCTGCAGTACGGACCACCAGTCATGCTCCATACTTTGTTTCTGAAGTCTCCGCCGTGTGCTGCATCTCCGTGGTGTCCGTGATCTCTTCCTCCTCCACCCATCTTCGCTTTCTCTCTCTTTGTGCAGTGGCGATGACTGGAGAAGGTGATGAGCAGCACCACGGCTGGGTCGCGAGAGAGTTGTCGGAAAGAGATGCATAGGTCTGTTGAAATTTGAAAATTGGGAGTGAGAATGAAAGAAAAAAAATAAGAGTTTATAGAAAGAGGTTGATGAGCGTGGGTCTCTCTTCTGTTTGAGTGGATGGGTGTGTTTTGAAATTTAAAATGTGAAAAGGTGAGGTGTGATAGATGAGAATGGGTGGTTGCAAAGTTTGTGGCTCTTGGGCGGGAAGTTCAGGTAGAGTGAGAGAGAATGTTTTCATCTCAGCTGTCCATCTAAATACAGAAATGAATCACGACCATTAAAAGGTCCTAGTAAGACAAATGTGTGAAGGACAAATTCAAAAATCATCCTGCTTTATTATATAGATATTGAAGATTCATATAAGGTTTAAATTTATGAAGTCTATTAGGTATTCAATATATTTAAAAATAATAATTAATTGTTATAATTCATTTAATTTGTGAACTATAAAATTCATTAATTTAATTTCCACTACACACAGTAAAATCTGGCTCCTAATTCTGGGATCGTAGGCTTTTCCCTATAATATGAATAAAAATAAGTGAACAAAAATGAGAAAATAAAAAAAAATAAACAAATGGAGAGAGAAACAAAAATGGGAAAAAATAAAAAGAAAATAGAGAGGAAAGTGGCATCATCGGATCATGGAATGATGGGTGAGAAAAGGAAAAAGTAAGAGAGAGAAGCGGAAAAATAGAAAATGTACATGTATGATATTTTTTGAAAAATATATCCCAGCCGTTGTTTTATAATTTGAATAGATCTAAGCCGTCCAAATGTCCTAGTAGGACAAATGTGTGTAGGACAAATTCAAAAACCATCTTGCTTTATTATATAGATGTTGAAGATTCATATAAGGTCTAAATTTATGAAGCCTATCAGGTATTCAATATATTTAAAAATAATAATTAATTGTTCTAATTCATTTAATTTGTGGACTATAAAATTCATTAATTTAATCTCCACCACACACAGTAAAAACTGACTCATAATTCTGGGATCGTAGATTTTTCCCTATAATATGAACAAAAATAAGCGAACAAAAATAAGAAAATAAAAAAAATAAACAAATAGAGAGAGAAATAAAAATGGGAAAAAATAAAAAGAAAATAGAGAGGAAGGTGACATTATTGGATCATGGAAGGATGGGCGAGAAAAGAAAAAAGTAAGAGAGAGGCGCGGGAAAATAGAAAATGTATATGTAGGATATTTTTTGAAAAATATATCTCAGCCGTTGTTTTATAATTTGAATAGACCTGAGTCGTTCAAATGTCCTAGTAGGACAAATGTTTGTAAGACAAATTCAAAAATTATCCTACTTTATTATATAGATGTTGAAGATTCATATAAGGTCTAAATTTATGAACTCTATCAGGTATTCAATATATTTAAAAATAATAATTAATTGTTCAAAGTCATTTAATTTATGGACTATAAAATTCATTAATTTAATCTCCACTACACATAGTAAAATCTAGCTCATAATTCTGAGATCGTAGACTTTTCCCTATAATATGAATAAAAATAAGTGAACAAAAAGGAGAAGAAAAAAAAAACAAATAGAAAGAAAAATAAAAATGAGAAAAAATAAAAAGAAAATAGAGAGGAAGGTGGCATCATCGGATCATGGAATGATAGGTGAGAAAATGGAAAAAGTAAGAGAGAGAAGCGGGAAAATAGAAAATATACATGTAGGATATTTTTTGAAAAATATATCTTAACCGTTGTTTTATAATATGAATAAATCTAAACGGTCCAAATGTCCTAGTAGGACAAATGTGTGTAAAACAAATTTAAAAATCATCCTACTTTATTATATAGATATATATTTTTGGAAAAGGAATTGGACAGCTTCAATCAAAATCAACATAGTGAAAGAGAAATGTTATAAACACTAATTAATTAGATTAAATTTATAAATTTAAAACAAAATCAAGTTAATTAAAAATCAAAATCACACAAACCAGTTTAAGAAATACCGATGTAATTTTCCATTGTTATTTATGTACTGAACAAAAACATGCTCACAAGTCATTTCAACTGCTTCAATTCCAAACACTGTATTACAAGGGAAAAGAAAATAAAAAATAAAAAAAAACCCTATTTGCATTCCTCTCTCCAAAACTTCAAGTCCAAACGAAAGAGAGAGAGAGAGAGTGGTTAGAAGGGTGGCGAGTCAAAGCCAAAGAGCACCAGCTTGTTTCAAAATGGGAACCAATTCACCAGAAATATGACTACCCACAACTCTTTCCAGCCCACCAAAAAACTTCCCACCCACAAACACCGCCGGAAACTCCACACCTACGCCGCCAATTCTGGAGAGTTCGTCGATCGCCGCCGCCTCTTCGCTCTCCTCCACCTCCACCACAGGAGGGTTGACTCCCAGCCCCAACAGCAACCGCTTCACAACATGGCACATGCAACACCCACGACGCCCAAACACTATCACTGCATTCTCCGCCACCAGCTTTGTCCTAGACTCGCCGGAGTTGGAGGCGCTGGTGGAGGAAGGAACCCAAGTTCTGTATGGGACTGCCTGTTGCATTGCATATAGATTTTAGAGAGAGAGAGAGTGGAGGTGTGAGAGAGAGAGAGGGATTGGGGCGATGATTTTATACTGATTTTTTGTTTGGTGGTGGAAAGTGATGACTCTAACGTCGACGACAGTGACGCATGGATTTACGTCACAGATGCTGTTGTTGACGTGGCGTTGCATCGTGGGTTGGGTGGCATAGATAAAGATATCCAGTTGGCGACGGCCTTCAACTTTTTTGCTAGCAAAACATGTTCTGAGTTCATTTGGGAATTGGCGTTGATTTTTTTATTTTTTTATTTTAGTTTGGGGTCAAATATTTTTATTTGTGATAGGTTTTTTTGATTTTTTGTAAAAAAAAAAGAATGTAATGATTATGGATTAGATGTGATATTTTGGACTATTTTAGGAAGTGGGTTAAAAGCTACTTCCTAACTTTTAACCCACTTTCTTTTCTCACAAAAAAGTTTAAAAAAAATAAAAAAACAACTTTTAACCATCTTCCTAAAACACTTCTTTGTCTTAAGTTAAAAAATTTATTTTATCTTTTTATGACTAAAATAATCTCAAATCCAACACAACTCAACCCAACCTAACCCAACCCAAGTTGCCAAATGAAATCTATGTGTCTTATAACAAAAAAGATATAATATAAATTTAATTTTTTTGAAATATAATTATAAAAAAATATCATAATTAAACATATCACAAGACATAATTGAAAAATTTATAAATCATAATTAAAATAATATCATAATTAAAAAATAAAATTAATCTTAATTAAAAAAATGACATAATTAGAAACATATGTATATTAGAATTTTCCTTTTTATTATATGTTATTTTGTTAAATTATACTTTGTCCATTTATATTTAGTCATTTTTTCAATTTGATCATTAAAGTTTTTTTTTTTCTCATTTTAACTCTTCATATTTTAAGTTTTTTACGTTTTGTGTAAGAAATGTAAGTTATATATAATAAATATTTTTATGACATATGACTCCCAATTTTATTTCTAATTTTTAATAGAAATTGGCTCTAGAAATAAATTAGAAAAAGTTTGAAATATGAATAATCAAAGTTAAAAAAAAAATGAATTTTAAAAATCAAAGTAAAAAAGTGGTCAAATATAAAATAGTAAAGTGTAATTTATGAAAAATATTATAAATCTTAAATAATTTGTTAAATTTTTTTATCAAATCTTTCATATAAAATTCATACAAATTCACATATATATGTAAATCGCAAATGTGGTTTAATAAAAAATTTAATTGAGTTTTGGGACCCAATGGATTTAAAGCCTTGTTTAACATAAATTAAAAAATTTAAAAAGTTAAAAAATCACAATCTTATTTAAATCACATCATTTTATTTAAATTATATTACTTTTTTATTATACTACTTTAAACTCAATTCATATCCAATTCATATTTTATAAAAAATAAAAAAAAATATACTTATTTAATACATCTCAAACTCCGCTAGCGCACTTATAAGAATTGATCACATCATAGTGCACTTACAAGAATTGATCACATCATAGTGGACTCGTGTTTACGTTTCAAACCAAGAAGAGTCGCCACCCTCTTAAAAAAAAAAAAAAAAAAAAGTTAATTACATTAATAGTCCCTATAGTTTGGGACTTATATCACTTTGGTTCTTGACTATTCAATTGTGACACATGCGATCTTAAATTTTGAATTTTGTTCCAAATAAGGACAATTGAAAATATTATTAGATTTTTCAAGGGTAAAATCGTCAATTTGATAAAATATAAACTAATTTGACAAAAATAAATGTCAAAAAAATATTTTTATTTTTTTTAAAATTATTTTTATCCACCAATGATAAAATTATGTAAAATTAATAAAAATTACATGATTAATTTTTTTAAATTAATTTTACATGATCATCATCCAAGCATATAATAAAAATTAATTTAGTAAAATAAATAAATAAATGTCTAAAAGATTTATTGATTTTACATAATTTTATTTTTAGTAGGTAGAAATGATTTTTAAAAATTCAAAAATATTTGTTTGACATTTATTTTTGTCAAATTAGTTTATATTTTATCAAACTGACAATTTGACACTTGAAAAATCTAATTATATATTCAATTGTCCTTCATTAGAACAAAATTCAAAATTCAGGTTCAAATGTGTCATAATTAAAAAATCAGGGACCAAAGTGACACAAGACCTAAACTATAAGGACTATTTATGTAATTTGTCCTAAAAAAAAACAAAAAAAAGTCTCCACCACTCTCGACCGACCACCGATTACCTTGAGCTCACTGCCCACTACAATTCCAGTGTGGCCAATTATGATTCATTATTCTTGAACATTTTTTAGTTATTCTATCTCAAAATATTTATAATTATTGGAAATATTTAAAAATTTAAAATATGATAATATCAAAATATAATTTAATAAATAGGAGTATTTTAAGATAAGAGTATATAAAAATTTTAAAAACAACACCTTATTTGATTTTAATTTTTTAAATTTAATTTTTTTAAAATTGAGTTTTTTTATATTTTCATATCTTTTTACTTTTAGTGAATTTTTTAAAATATTTTAAGCAAACTTTTTATAAAGAATTTTTGGTTTTGTAATTTTTATAAACAATTTTCAAGTTTTTAATATGTATTTTTAAATTTTTAGTAAATTTTTTCATATTTTAATTAATTTCCTTTTCTTTTTAAATTTAGATCCACTTTATCTGGATTATTAAATAAGATGTATATTGAATATAAAACTATATAAAAAAAAAATATAGATTACTTTTGAATACAAAAGCTATAACATTTCATCACTCCGTTTGGAAAGGGATTTTGTGAACTTTTTTGGCTATTTTAGCCACAAAAGACAAAAATAGGCTATTTTAGCCACAACAAACAAAACATCACATCCAACCCATAATCATTACATTATTCTCTCATAAAAAGAGTCAAAAAAACCAAAAAGCCAAAAAGTCCTTCCCAAACCAAGCTTTTTAGCCCAGGCTAAAATAGCCAAAAAAACCAAAAAATCAAAAACCCAACCTACTTCCCAAACCAACCCTTAAATGAATTCTGAAATTTGATGCTTTTAAAACTTTTTTCAAAAAAATTTCACAATTTAGATTTTCAAAACAATAAAAAAAAAAAAAACCACAAACATTCACAATTTCAATTTCCAATACTTGCAAAACTTGACACTTACAAAACCTATTTTCAAAACTGTGAAATTTCACTGTTAATATGGTCAAAATTAAAGGGCTTGATTTAACTCTCAAAACACAATTTTTCAAAAAAAAAAAAAAAATTTCAAAATTTTGTTTATAGGAAATTTTTCTCAAAAAATTTTCAAAATCACCCTCTCTCTCCTACACAATCAATCACTTTTTCTCTCTCCTCTCTCATTCTCAATAACTTTTTCTCTCACACACATCTACTCAACTACAACAAAATATCAAATCATCCCAAACTCCCAAACGCCAAAACTATTATCAAAAAATATAACCAAACAAACTAAAAAAATTTCTAAACTTTCTCCTCAATTTTTTTTTTTTTGAAAATTTATCTCAAAACACAAACCAAACACACAATATTTCACAATTTTAATTTCTAATACTTGAATTTTCACTCTCAAAATGTTTAAAAAAGAAATCATAAAATTTCACAGTTTCAAAATTTGTGAAATCATGAAATTTCATAATTTCAATAGTGTGAAAGTACATGATTTTAAATTGGAGTTTCAAAGTGAAAATTGTGAAATTTCACATTTTTTGGGATGAAATTTTATAATTTTGGTATGCAGAAAAAAAGAAAGAATGGACCTTGAGAATTTTAGTGTTTGTGTAGTACATAATGTGCATACCGAATACTGCACTAGATGATTATGAATCGGAGCTCCTCACCCGATTGGTCTATCCAGGAATTGAGCCCTTGCAATAGAGAGCACCGTTAGAGCTGCCCGGCCAGGGTTGGTAGGATAACCCCTCCAGTGTGGGAGTAAGTGGACGAAGAAGATAAGAAACTCTCTCTAAGCATAGAGAGAGGAAAATGTAGAGTGTATTTAGTTGTGTTTTAGTGAATATAGTTCAACTCAACTTAGTTACTTTCAATGTGAAGTGAGTAGAGTTTATATAGAACACCTTACTTGTTACTTGTTACCCACGTTGGTTTCATGAAGTTTTGGTGCTGCCAGGCTCCCTATAATATTGCTCAAGGTAGGGGACCATCGGGTACTTGACAATGGATGCATATACTCATTGTAACCATGCTTATAATAGGCCACATTCCCTTGATCAACTATTTCCGTGATTCTGGGGGGAAGAGACCAGCTGAGGTGGCAGTATGCACATGTATGCATTCATAGCTTCCACATTTCTCTGAGAGGTTCTCTCAGCTCGGTACCGTTGTGTCCCAACTCAGTCCTTTGTGGGACTATTTGTAGAGACGAGTTAGCCCGTTTGAATATCTTTGTATAGGCTTAACCCACTTTTGGTTCTGATGATGGGCTTCAGTTCATTAGCTTGGTTCATAGATTAAATCTTGCAACTCAGCACAGCTCAACATCGCAGCTGGACTAGCCTTTCCACTACGAGTTGGGCGCAAGTGCTTGAGGACTTGGGTGGACTATTGATCATAGAATTGGACCTAATTGGCTTGCCCACATATTCATCTGACCCACTTGGATTTGGACCTAGAGGATTGGACCGGCCCAAGGCTTGAATCCAACTTGTTTCACATCCAACCCCTTCACATAAGAATTAGTGTTTGTGTAGTGCATAATCTCTCTCTCTCTCTCTCTCTTTCTCACTCCAATAAACAACACATTTGATACTCACTCGTCAATAGTAATGAACAAATGTAACAAAAATCCATCTAAGAATATGCTTCATACTTGGAGTTCCAACCAAACTCGTCACCAAGTAGACCCTAGGCAGTTTTTAATGATAAACTCGTTGGTAAGAAACTTCGTGAGTTGCGGATTGTTGGAAACATTTATGATAACTCTACTAGTATTGATATGATTATTAGTGGGTGTTTGGGAAGTGAGTTTTTTTATAAATTCTTTTAATTTTAAGATATTATTAGAGAAAAAAAAATTGTGTTTAGGAAGATATTGGGTTTTTTTGTAGTTAAATGTGATGTTTATGAGAGAAAAAGTGAAATGATTATGAAATTTGATGTGATATTTTGTTTGAATTTGTTTTTTTTATATTTTATAACCAATTTATCTTTTAATAAAAAAAATCAAAAAATCTCTTTCCCAGACAGCGCCTAGGTGTCGCCAATGTTGTAGGAACCTCAACTTACACGGGAAGCTTTACCAGAGTTAATGGAAGTGGAGATAATGCGATAATTATTTATTTATTTATTTATTTTGTAATTTTTGTTCAAGGTGGAGTAATTGGAATCAATATCATTGGGATGACGTCAGGATAGAAAGAGTTGGAGGTTTCATTAGTGATTGTATTAAATTAGCTTTGTTGGATAGTGGCATTGCTATCTAAGAAACGTTACTTGGAGGTTGAATTAGAACATACAGGCCTGTCAAATTAGTGTTAGGGAAAATATGTGATTCTCTACAAGTAAATCAATTAATGGAAATAAAAATTAATGTGAAAAAATTAAATCAAAGGCAACACAATAATTTTTACGTGGTTCCCTCAATGTGAGGTACGTCCACGGGATCGAAATCCGATTCCACTATCAACTAAATAAGTTCCAAACGATTACAAACGAGACAATAATGATCTCAAAAAATCACTCTTAGGTGAATTCCAAATAATCACAAATAAACAAAGAGGAAAGACCTCACCAAATAGATGAACCAAAATCTTCAGAACCAGAGTTGAAGAAGACCCAAAATAATTAACCCAAATCAACTTCACCAAAGCTGCCGAAACCACGTCACCACCGAATCAAAACCGCAGCTTCTCACCATGATCATCATGCTCGGTGCTCACCTTTTGAAACAAAAACTAAGAATGGCAGTCGTACAACACCTTTTGGTGAAAACCAATATATATATATATCTCAAATATTGAACGATATATATATATATATATATATATATATATATAATTGGGTATTGAGTTTTGTAATCAAACCCTAATTGTATTCAAATTGAATTGGGTCTCCACAAATATAACATATAATAATTAATACCAAACCAAATTAAACTCTTTTTCCAAAAGCAATTGGGTCCCACACTCCAATAAGGAGGTATACCCAACAATTCTCCCCCTACCGACTTAGGTGGAGAGATCAACCATACCTGCCAAAATTCGACACTTCAAATGTTTGTCCCTCGACAAAGTCTTAGTCAACATATCCGAAATATTATCATCCGTGCGAACCTTTTCGAGTTGTAACAATTTCGAATCTAACACATCACGAATCCAATGGTATCTCACATCAATGTGTTTCGATCTCGAATGAAAAGTAGAATTTTTACTCAAGTGAATAGCACTTTGACTATCACAATAAAGCACATACTTTTCTTGTTTTAAACCCAACTCTTGCAAAAATATCTTCAACCATAACTCTTCTTTGCAAGCTTCCGTAACGGCAATAAATTCAGCTTCGGTAGTTGAGAGAGCAACACATTTTTGTAATTTAGATTGCCATGCCACAGCTCCCTCTGCAAAAGTCATCAAATACCCCGAAGTAGATTTCCTACAATCAACATCACCAGCCATGTCAGAATCTGTGAATCCATCAAGCATCGGCTTACCATTCCCAAAACACAAACACACATTCGAAGTCCCTCGAAGATACCTTAGAATCCATTTTACCGCTGCCCAATGTTCTTTACCCGGATTAGAGAGAAAACGACTCACCACACCAACAGCGTGAGCAATATCCGGCCTTGTACAAACCATGGCATACATCAAAGAACCAACTGCTGAAGCATAAGGAACTTTCAACATCTCTTCTTTGTCTTTCTCACTTGTAGGACAATGATTCGAACTAAGTTTGAAGTGACCCACAAGTGGACAACCAACCGGCTTCGCTTTATCCATATTGAACCTCTCAAGAACTTTCTCAATGTAGCTTTCTTGAGACAACCAAATCAGCCCCTCTTTGCGATCACGAATAATTTTCATATCAAGAATTTGCTTTGCTGGTCCCAAATCTTTCATAGCAAAAGACTTGCTCAACTCCAATTTCAACCTGTTTATCATGGTAGAATCTTGACCCACAATTAACATGTCATCAACATAAAGCAAAAGAATAATAAATTTGCCACCCGAAATGTTTTTTACAAACACACAATGGTCCGAAGTGGTTTTAGAAAAACCATTATTCATCATGAAAGAGTCAAATTTTTTGTACCATTGCCGCGGGGCTTGCTTGAGACCATACAAACTTTTCTTCAATTTGCAAACAAATTTCTCTTTCCCTTTCTCTACAAAACCTTTCGGTTGCTCCATGTAAATTTCTTCTTCAAGGTCACCATGAAGAAATGCGGTTTTCACATCAAGTTGCTCAACTTCAAGGTTCATACTTGCAGCCATGCCAAGTACAACCCGAATAGAAGACATCTTTACAACTGGCGAGAAAATCTCATCAAAGTCAATACCTTTCTTTTGCCCAAAGCCTTTCACAACAAGACGTGCCTTGTACCTCAGATTCTTTTCATCATTCTTCAATTTGAAGACCCACTTATTTTTCAAAATTTTCCTCTCCTTAGGTAACTTCACTAAATCATAAGTCTAGTTTTCAAGTAAGGAATTTATCTCCTTTTCCATGACCCTTTTCCAATCACCTTTCTTTGCATATTCAATTGCTTCTTGGTAGCTCTCCAGCTCCCCTTGATCAGAAATCAACACAAATTCATTGGGAGGATACTTTCTTGAAGGTTGTCGGTCTCTTGTAGATTTTCTTAACTCAAGTTGTGGTGGCAGTTCTTGAGTTGGATGCTCTTCCTCAATTTCTGGCTCAACTTCATTAGGATTAGTATCATCCTCTACATCTTCAATAGGTGGCTACACATCTCCCCCATTTTCATCATCAACTGAAGATGAAGGAGATGGATCCATGTCAATGAGATCACTAGTTTTTGGCTCCGGTTGATCACCTTTGCCAAAGTCTTCAATTGTTTGGTCTTCAAGAAACACAACATCACAGCTTCGAATGACTTTCTTGTCGACCGGATCCCACAATCTATACCCAAATTCATCACGCCCATAGCCAAGAAAAATACATTGTCTTGACTTACTATCAAGCTTGGACTTCTCATCTTTTGGAATGTGAACAAAAGCTCGGCAACCAAACACTTTCAAGTGCTCATAAGACACATCTTTGCCGGTCCAAACTATTTCTGGAACATCACCATTCAATGGATAGGAAGGAGACAAATTGATCACGTCAACCGCTGTCTTCAATGCCTCGCCCCAAAAGGATCTTGGCAATTTAGCTTGTGAAAGCAAACACCTTGTTCTTTCCACAATGGTGCGGTTCATCCTCTCGGCAACTCCATTTTGTTGAGGAGTCTTCTTAACTGTCTTTTGATGCCGAATACCTTGGCTGCGACAATACTCATCAAATGGCTCAATGTATTCACCACCATTGTCTGATCGGATGCACTTCAATTTCTGCCCTGTTTCTCTTTCAACCATGGCCTGAAAATGCTTAAATACTTCTAGAACTTGATCTTTAGTTTTTAGTAGAAAAGCCCAAACTTTCCTTGAATAATCATCAATGAAAGTAACAAAATAAAGTGCACCATCATGTGCTCTAACTTTTAAAAGACCACAAACATCCAAATGAATCAGCTCCAAAACATTTTCTTTTCTAGAAGCAACATTTTTATGAAAAAAAACTCTATTTTGTTTACCCGCCAAACAATGAACACAAATTTTGAGATGTGTACCTTTCAAACTGGGTAGAAGCTCTTTCTTGAACAAAACTTGCAGTCCCTTTTCACTCATATGGTCAAGCCGCTTGTGCCACAATTCGGTAGAAGTATCATCTTGAAGTGCATTGACAACACCTTTACAAATTTTTCCTTGCATCGAATAAAGTGTATGAGTCTTCTTACACTTAGCCACCACTAAGGAACCCTTTGTGAGCTTCCATATTCTATCACCAAATTTGTTATTGTAGCCTTCATCATCTAGCTTCCCAGTAGAGATCAAATTGAGGCGAATGTCGGGAACATGCCTCACATCTTTAAGCAACAACTTGCAGCCCAAATTTGTTTCCAAGCAAACATCACCCATGCCAATAATCTTGGACAAACCTTCATTACCCATTCGAACAAAACAATAATCTCCTTCGGTGTAGGTAGTGAAGAAATCAACTCGAGAAGTCACATGAAAAGAAGCACCAGAATCAATCACCCAATTGCTCTTTTGGCCCACAAAATTGATACAATCATCTTCACAAACGACCATGAGATCACCATTGGTAGTAACTGCCGTTGTGTCTTCTTGCTTCTTGTTCACACTTTTGTCACGCCTTTTCTCCTTATTCTTGAGCTTTCGGCATTCTCGCTTCATGTGCCCTTTCTCATGGCAATAATAGCACCCAATGTCTTTCTTTGAAAAAGAACCATCTTTTGATTTATCACGGCTATGATCACGACCATGAGGAGTTTTACTCCTCCCTCTTGTTTTGCTTCGGCCTCTCACAACGAATGCTTCCGAATGAGAGGAACCCGCTGATTTTCTTCTAGTTTCTTCATTCAACAGGCTACTAGTGACTTGGCCCATTGTGACAACTCCATCAGGCGCCGAATTACTGACGGTCACAACCAAAGTCTCCCAACTTTCGGGCAAAGAACTAAGTAGCATCAAAGCCTGCAACTCATCATCAAAAACAATTTTCATAGAAGCAAGTTGGTTAACAATACTCTTTATTTCATTCAGATGTTCTGGAATGAGGCTGCCCTCTTTATATTTTAAATTAACCAACTTACGAAACAGAAAGGCTTTATTTGTGACTGATTTTCTATCATAAAGACTCTAATTTTTTCCATAAATCATGTGCCGAAGTTTCAGTAGCAACATGATGAAATATACTGTCATCAATCCATTGACGGATAAAACCAACGGCTTTTCGATTAAGCCTATTTCATTCATCATCTTTCATACCCTCGGGTTTGCCACTATCACCCTCAATGGGTCCATACAAATCTTTACAAAATAATAGGTTCTCCATTTTAGTTTTCCAAGTTCCCAATTACTTCCATTGAAGCTAGACATACGACCCACATTCCCCTCCATTGATTTACACAAATAATTAAACCCAATTAAACCGTAAGCTCTGATACCAGTTGTTAGGGAAAATCTGTGATTCCCCACAAGTAAATCAATCAATGGGAATAAAAACTATTGCGGAAAAATTAAATCAAAGGCAACACAAGAATTTTTACGTGGTTCCCTCAATGTGAGGTACATCCACGAGATCGAAATCCGATTCCATTATCAACCAAATAAGTTCCAAACAATTACAAACGAGACACTAATGATCTCAAAAAACCACCCTTAGGTGAATTCCAAATAGTCACAAATAAACAAAGAGGAAAGACCTCACCAAATAGATGAACCAAAATCTTCAGAACCAGAGTTGAAGAAGACTCAAAATAATTAACCCAAATCAACTTCACCAAAGCTGCCAAAACCACGCCACCACCGAATCAAAACCGCAGCTTCTCACCATGATCATCATGCTGGGTGCTCACCTTTTGAAACAAAAACCAAGAATGGCAGTCGCACAACACCTTTTGGTGAAAACCAATATATATATATATCTCAAATATTGAGCAATATATATATATATATAATTGGGTATTGAGTTTTGTAATCAAACCCTAATTGTATTCAAATTGAATTGGGTCTCCACAAATATAATATATAATAATATATTATAATTAATAGCAAACCAAATTAAACTTTTTTTCAAAAATCAATTGGGTTCCACACTCCAATAAGGAAGTATACTCAACAATTAGGGAATCATGTATTGTGTTATTATTAATATATTAATAATAGATAAAATGACTTATTCAACCAATACAATTATAACGACTTCAATCCTATTTGCTTGACTAATTATTAAGAGTCATGTGCTAAAGTGTACACATCAGGACTGAATTATTGCAAATTTTTAGCTTTTAATATAGCACACAGCACACAATTCTTAATACGCTTACAAAACAAATTTTAAAGTGTATTAGGAAAAAGTTAAGAATAACATTTTTCACAAATTTAGAATAAATTATGTTGATTTATATAATTGGGATAAATGTAGCATGGCCCACTAATTTGACAATTTTCGGCCCTGCTTCCACAGTGACGCAGAGTCGGAGAATGATACTGGAGAATATGTGCGTTTATATACACACTTGCTAACTTTGTCGTAAACTAATATGTGATTCATGGAGCTTGAGATTCAAAGAGAAAAAAGAATAATAAAAATAAATAAATAATGTGATTCATGAAAAGGTTCATTTGATTAATCTTGAGGGACCCATTTCTTGATGTTGTCATTTTGGCCGTCCATTGGAGGAGACGAGGAATGTTGCCTGTTTAAGGCCAAATTAATAACACGGGGCTTAAGTTTATGTTACATTTGAATTATGCATTTAGATATAATTTTTTTTTAAAAATGATATAAATGTGAATAGTATCGCTACATTCACACAATTTGTTTTGCTCAAATGCACACAATTGAGATTTTGACCAAAAAGAAATCTTCGTAAAATTTTCTCTCGGTCAGAGTCACAATTATGTATATTCAGACGAAACAAATTGTGTGAATAAATTATTTCACTTATAAACTAATTTTTTTTTATTCATTCCTCTCTCTATTTTTAAATTCTTATCCAAATTCATCATTTCAATACAGTTTTAAAATTTAAAGGTTGAGATTTTGAAGTATAAGTATAGTTTTGAACATCATGTGAGACACTTCACAAAAGAGCAATCCTAAAACCAAAACAACGGATTTATTCAAAAAAAAAAAAAAAAAAGCCCAAAACAACAGAAGGCTCATATGCTAGGCATAACCTCATTTAATTGTGATATTTAGCTCATTTCACATTTGATCAAGTATTAATGTCATCTTTTAACCTTCCGGTGATAGAATCTTCAAATGAGAGGCTCATATGATCAAAAATTTTAAATAGCCTCTTTACTATTCACTTAGGGTTCATTTCAAAATTAATTTTTTAAAATAATTTTTTATTTTTTTATGGAAATACGTACAAATAATTCAACAACTTATAAAACATTTTAACTTTTTAACTAAAACCTCTTCAGTGCTATTTTAATGAAAACTTCCATATTGTGATCAACTCTAGAGCTCTAGCAAAACTACTTATTAACAACAGATGACAAGTAAGGGGATTACTGGGCATATTGCAATTTTGCCGGATGTTTGGAGCCATGAAGTTTTCTGTCAGTAGCTCTTCTGCTATAACCTTCTGCTTCCTACTCTACTGAGGATGGTTGATAACTTTTGGGAATAGAAATCGATATTTTCTCTCGATTATATGTATTATAAAAGGTTCTTTAAGGGAGTTTTCATATGAAGAAGATTGGCGGAGGAAAGCAGCTTCATGTTACTGGGATGTAGGATGCACACACGCTGTCCCTGGCCTTCCCTGCCTGGAATAAATAAACTCAGAGAACAATGAAAAGTAAATTAATTATATGTTAGGTCCATGAAAACATTATAAAGACTCAATTGAAGGGAAGATTTTGTTTTACTTGATGCTCCCAATCTACAGTATTGCTTGTAGACCACTCCCAATCATGATTCCCATCCAAAGGCCCTGCAAAAATGTTGGCTAAATGACACTAGGATGAATGTCTAATACATGCTTTGAGAAAGATGAACGTCATACCTTTACTCCAAAGTGGAAGACAAAAGTTAAGATGATTGCGGAAGGGAGGCCAATAAGGTAATAAGCTCCTAAATTCACAAATGCACCAAGCTTCTGCCATCCACATCCTATTGCGATACCTGTTTTCAACTCAAAAATTTTCATCATTTTGATATATTCTTTAAAAGACAAACTAAAGAAAACCCTTTAAAGAAAGTAGTTATATCTATCCGAAACATTGTGGTCTAATTGGGAGAAGGATAATGATAGAAGCTCTAACCAGACAGTACAGCTTGAATTCCATCCATGAAGTTAGAAACGGCAAGCAGTGGCATTATGGAAGCCATAAATTTCACAACTTGCTCTTCATTAGTATAAAAATAGCCCCATTTGTCTCGCACTGCTATTGAAATTAAGCTTACCAAAAAGCCCTCTGTTACAGCCAAGAACATCACAACCTTTACAGCAAGTTGTGTGGCATTATGAGGTTGCCCTGCTCCTAATTCATTTGACACTCTCGTGCTTTGAACCCGAGAGAGAGAGAGAGAGAGAGAGAGAGAGAGAGAGAGAGAGAGAGAGAGAGAGAGAGAATTAGAAGTTTTATCAAGATATGTCAAGGGAGAATAGTTAATGAGGGGTTTCACCAAGTGTACCTTACTGTACTGCCAAAACCAATGGGGATTATGAAGATCAATGCACTTGTATCAAGGCTGATAGAAAGAGAATTGAATTTAGAAATGGAGTAGCTATACAAATGCCATTGGAGTCATGTGCATGCCAAATTTGTAGCAGGATAGAAAAAAAGCTAATGTGCATATAATTTTCCCATTTTCTAAGTAATCAAAGGTAATAAGAAATATTAATAAAAATTAAAAAAACGCGCTTGTCAGAATGCCTTATATGAGTAGTATAAATGAGAATTCAATATTCTTGTGAAAGAAAGTTGTTATGAATAATAATTCAGTAATGAGAATCTTGTCTTGCATACCAAAGCCGAAGAAACTTTATCAGAAATTGATATGCAGTAGAACAAAAGGCCCAAATTGAGGTCCGTTTATCCAATTTAGATTCTTTCAATCCAACTACTGATGTATTTTACGTTAATATGCAAAAATATTGATGCAAACCTGATTGCCATCACTGATGCTTCCAGCTTTGGGTTAGGCAGAAGGCCAGACATGAGAACGAGAAACTCATATGACCAGCCTTCCAAGCTGATTCATGTAACAGGTACAATCACATTATTATTTCATAAGAAGAAAGAGAAAACCAATACTGTATAACTAAATTCCAGGAATTGCACAATGCCTTAGGTTTCTTAATTTGTGAAGGAAGATGTACACTCACCAAACCATAAGCGCTGAAGGAATAGCCACGGAAAGAAAACTAACAAGATCTTTGGCACCCTCCTTAGAGAATCCTGTCCAAGTCTCTTGACATGCAGGGGAGAAGTTAATATAAATTGCCAAAATCAAGACATTGGCCCAGTAAGAGATGGCAATGGATAGAGCAGCGCCTTTATGGCCAAGGCCAATTATAAAAACCAATGTCCAACACGCAAGGACATGGAATAAAGTTGTAAATACAGTGTGTTAGTGTATATTAGTGCTTATAATGATGTTAGTAGGTTAGTACTTGTCTTTATTATTCATTACTTTAAGTTAGTGTTCGGCTACTTTCGGCTACTTTCCTACTCAGGTTTGTAATCCTCTCCTATATAAGGAGCTTCTAACATTGTTAAAGAAACAACACAATCAATCAATAATACATCTATTTCTTACATGGTATCAGAGCTATAGGTTAAAGATCTTGGTGTTCTTCGCCTTCCGGCGGGCGGCAACCTTGCCTTGACCGCCCGCCGGATCTCAACCAATTCAAACCTCACTCTCACTCTCGGCACCTCACTGTTGCCATCACTCAATACACACTTCCGATTTTTCTCTCTCTCCCTGATCACACACAGATACATGCATACACTAGCTCTCTCTCTTCTCTTCCTCTCGGATTCATCATACGCTCCCTCTTGCTTAGCTGCCTCGTATCGATTACATCCATAGAAACTGCCTGTCCGCTCACCATGATCAGACCACGCACCAAGGCATAGCCAGCAGAATTCAAATTTGCAAGGGGGTGTGCACGTCATGTGCATACAGCCTTGGTTTTTTTTTTTTTTTCAATTGGTCGCTTGCACTTCGGACAAGGCTTGGAATTAGCTAGTATCCAATTCATGTTTTCAGATTCTGCGCTGTTCTTCAAAATCCACTTTGACACAGTGCCACAGTCCACAGGACGATGAGCTTCTTCAGTACAATTCCAACAAAAGCCACGTCACTTTCACAGTCTTCGGCTTCGCAGGAGCCGGCTTCTTCTTCACTAGAGCACTAGCAACAGGCTTCGGCACAGAAGGCCGAGTTGCAGGAAGCTTGAACGAGCCTTTCACCTTCACAAGTTTACCAGATACAACTAGCTTCTTCAAATGGAACAACAACAATTTCTTGAAGTTCGCCGGATGATTCTTATGCTTTTCCTCTGCAAACTTCGTGATCGCGTCCTGACTCGATCCATTTTTCTCCTTCCATGTCACAATTGCCTCCGTAACCATCTCAACATATGGGGGATGAGAAGGAGGGCTCCTAGGCTTCCTCGTTTTGGGCTCCTTCGCCTTCTTCGACTTTGCAGTCGGTTGCTCCACCTCCGCCGCCTCATCCGCCGCCACCACCAGCGGCAGATCAGGAACAGACTCCACCGCCACAACCACTGCTTCTTCGGTCGCCATTTGATGCTCAACCGACTAGGGTTAGCATTTAGAATTTAACAAAATAGATCTATACGAATAACATCCACTGGGAAGGCTCCCACTAGTTTGAACTATGCACATGGGCACACACTCAACACACTGCCCCATACACACACATGCACGACATCCCTCTCTCTCATCTTTTCCCACTTTCAAACCCACTTTAATCATATCTCTCCTTTCTCTTAATTTATTCCACCCATGTTCTTTCAAACTTTTCTTTTATTTTAATATATATATATATATATATATATATTTTTATTATAATATATTTTCCCTATTCCTTGTTAGTGCGGATCACCCGTTTTCCATTCTCTTATTATTATTTTTTTTATATTCCACAAAAAAAAAAAAAAAAAAATCGCACCGCTGTTTTTTCTTATCACCCATCCACAAATATTTTTTCTCTATTTTCTTTATCCATTGTTTTCTTTTATTTTATTTTTCTTCTTAAACAAAACAACACCACAAAATAACACCAACCACATTCCACAACCTTGTCATTTTATTCATATCAGGGGATCAACCCCGATCACACTTTTACATCACAAAAAAAAAATAAAAAAATAAAAAAATAATAATAATAATCCACACACAACAACCTCATCCACAGGCGGGATTTTTCTTCTCTACTCTGCCGCCGGTCTTTTCTTCTTGCCTCCGTCCTGGGCGCTCCTTGCCGGTGTTGCCTCCGTGTTTCCCACACCGCCGAGCACGTTCACTCCCTGCTCCTCCACTACAGCATATGGTGGACCTCCAAATCGGAACATCACGGTGGCCTTCCGCTTCAGCTCTTTGTTTTCTGCCTTTAGCACACTTATCTCTGCTCGCGCATCCTTATACATGCGCTGGAGCAGAGCCAGTTGGGCGTTTAACTGCTGCACCTCATTTGTCCTACTCTACAGCCGGTGCGACAAGTTTGTGACCGCAGTCATGGTTTCCACGCATGACTTCAAAGTATACTGATTGGCCTCAATATCAGTTTGCACCGCCATTTTTTGCTCCACAGACCGCATCGGAAAGTTCAACGGAGCAAAACCAGAGGTGTTTGGTTGAGGTTCACTGGCCACCGCACTGGTTATCTCTCTTGTTGACTCGTTGAGGTCGGGAAAGAGAGTGAGTAGACCACGGGACGAAGAGGCCATATTCTGGGTAGCTGAACGGGAAGAAGAGGCCATTGTTCAGATGTTTCAGAATACAAATATTCAGATATTTCAGAATGAAAATGTTCAGCGGTTTCAGACTGGTTTGCACAGCCTCCGCCTCAACCTTGGTTTAAATAGCCAGGGCCGATCCGCGCATTGCGCGCCACTTGACGCCAGACGACAAAACGGGCGCGCAGGCCAAGGTAATCACGCGCCTCGCCATCATGTCCGGCACACCTTTTTATGGATTGGGCACGTTTTTTGATGGCACGCCTTTTGAAAGATTGGGCACACCTTTTGAGGGTGCGACTTTTTACAACGGTCTGACACGACCACACAGTGTCTGCTACATCGGTCCGACATGACCCCGTAAACTGTCTTGATCCCCTTTATCTCACTTTATTTCAACCTCAAATAGGTTTCTATCTTCACACCTATTTGAGTTTGAGGGGGGGTTATACATATATCATGGTGAGCATGGTTACACACCATGGGAACCACTCAAGCCACCCCATGGCGCACTCCCTAAGTCGCCTCCTTGGTGCACCACCACGAACCACTCAAGCCACCCCCCCATAGCGCACTCCCTAAGTCGCCTCCTTGGTGCACCACCACAAGCTTCTATATCGGTCCGACATGACCCCGTAAACTGTCCCGACATTGATTCCGGTCAGCTTCTACAACGGTCTGGCATGACCCCATAAACTGTCTCGACATTGATTCCGGTCAGCTTTTACATCGGTCTAGCATGACCCTGTCAACTGTCACAACATTGGCTTCTACATCGGTCCGGCATGACCTCGTAAACTGTCCAGACATTATCTGCTACAACGGTCCGACACGACCATACAGTGTCTTCACCAACGGTCCGACACGACCATACAGTGTCTTCACCAACGGTTCGACACGACCATACAGTGTCTCCTATCCTATTTTATTTTCCTATTTTATTTTGTTACTCTCTCCAAACTCAAGTTGGTTAATTTTATCCTCCTTGAGTTTGAGGGGGGCTGTTAGTGTATATTAGTGCTTATAATGATGTTAGTAGGTTAGTACTTGTCTTTATTATTCATTACTTTAAGTTAGTGTTCGGCTACTTTCGGCTACTTTCCTACTCAGGTTTGTAATCCTCTCCTATATAAGGAGCTTCTAACATTGTTAAAGAAACAACACAATCAATCAATAATACATCTATTTCTTACACAGTGCTTATTATCATTGGCTTTACATTATTTTGAGTCTGTAAGAATCCGAGTTGGCACTGAAGGAGGCCATAAGGAAAAATGCTAGGGATCAGCCAGCGTGCAAATATCCCGGCTTGAGTAGAAATTTCCAAGTCTTGTCCACAAAGTGTGAAAACATACCCTGTGAAGGCCCAGATAAATGCTATAGGAATGCCCATTAGCAGGAGAACAAGCATAGCTCTCTGCATGTGTACACCAAGCATATGATGTTGTCTTGCTCCATAGGCTTGTCCACAGAATGTTTCTAGAGCGCTACCCATTCCAAGCTAATCAGCATGAAGTTTAGAGATATTAATATATGCTTACGGAAAGAAGAGGCCATGGGCTCAACCACATACAATTGTTCATGTACAGACAATAACTAAAATTTCACATATGTAGAATAGTGGTTATAGACACTAACAACAGAATCATTCTTAAATGTAGTTTGTGGTAAATGCTATAGGAATTAATGCCCACCGGATTAATTCTGGGTGTGGCTCACACCACCAGCGACGGAGGGAAGTAAGGACTAGGGAGGGCACATGCCCCTCCTCAATTTTTTATAATTACACTATTACCTATATATATGTAAAGTATTTTTATTTAGTCCCTGAAAAATTATAATTGTGCCTACCCTAATTTATTTAAGATCCTTTAAAAATAAATACTTAAAAGCCCTTCTTAATTGGAAAAAGATTAAGACTCACAATTTAAGTCTCACAATTTACTTACAATGACTAGTTATGTATCACCTTTTGATTTGTTACAATTGAATAAGAATCTTGGATCCAAAAATGACACTTTTTCTCTTCTCTCTCTTTTCTCTTATTTTTCTTGTTGGGGAAATTACACATGTAGTCCTTGTAGATTGTCTATTTTGTCAATTTGATTATATACTTCCAACTACGTCAATTTTATTCTTTAATTTTTCACATTATGTCAATTTAATACAATTAGTAATGGCTATTAATAAATTAAGAAAAAAAATAATCTATTCACTCTCCTCAAAGTTATTTGGAGATTGACATACAATTTAAAATATATAAACCATGTGTGTAATTTGCACATCAATAATGCTACAACAATTACATTTTTATATCATATTTGAAATACCATGTAAGTTATCACTACAAAATTGTTTGAATGAGTATAATCATTTATGTCTGTTTACAATATAAGGTTGAAAAAATTATTGATTGGTCTGAGACACCACATGGCCATATGCTTGAGCCAATCACAACGTGCCCTTATATTCCTCAATCACCTAACACAAAATCATAAATCTCACCATTTCTACCAATCACAATATATGTTGAGCGCCACGTGGCACTGCCCTAAACCAACCAATAACTTATAATATTATTTTTTCACTTTCATATTTTTGCAAAATATATATATATTGTAAGAAAAATTTGTGTTTTGTGCTACTATTAATCAAAAAAATTGTATTATATTATTGTTATTGATTATTGAATTTTTTTATCTCAAATTTAAAATAAATAAAAGAAAAAAAAAAGGGTAAATGATCATGGTTTATGCACTAGAGCAGTGGTATCTCAAGAAAGATTGTTGATTCAATTGAATAGAGAGAGAGAGAGATGAAAAATAAAATCAAATGAAAGCTTGAGGGTTTAAGAGGCTAGATGCACAACAAATTGGGATAAAGCATGTAAGAATAAGCCTTACCAAGAAGCTGAAGCCAGTTACTTCAGCAAATGAAATAGCCATAGATGCACTGGATAAAGAGAGTTCTCCAAGATGGCCTATGAACATAACTGATATCATCTGTAAGCTATACTGCAAAAAACTAACCACAACTAGAGGTCCTCCTAACCAGACTTGTTTCTTTAGCTCTTCAATGGTCTTTGATGCATCCCAGTCCCATTCCTTGTTTTGTTTTCCAATCAATTCAATTCCCATTCCAAATCTTGGAATCAGAGGAGATTCAGGAACAATATGTGTGGAGTCTTCTTCTTCACCCATGTCTCTCATGCCCGAAATGTCTACAAATTGAGACCGCCTCTATATATTTTTAAAATAAAAATAACAACAATTACAATAATGATTGGGACTTTTTTTTCTTTTTTTTTTGGGAGACCCTACAATCTCTTTACATTTTAAGAGGATTTCACACATATATTAATAATTAAGATCTAAAGAGATTGTAAAGTTTCAAAAAAAGGAGTCTCAAATATTTTATAAAAAAAATATTACAGACAATACTATCAGCTGGATTGAAAATATGCTATTTTAGTTAATTTTTTAATTATTTTAATTTGATTAAAAAAATTATATTTGAATAATTTTTTTTTAATTTTTTATAATAATTGTGAGAAAAATAAAATAATTACAATTTAAATATGATATTTCATTTTGTTAATTATTTTAATTTAATTTATTTTTATTAATTATTTTAGTTCAAAACTTTCTTCCAAACAGGGCCTATAGTTATGATGTGGTTATCCAACTTAGGTAGAATGGAAATCTTTGAAAATATACAAACACATATAGTATTATATATATTAAGAAAAAGGAAATTGTGGATGCAAAATTATTACCGAGGTTGTCCAACTTAGGAAGAATGGAAATCTTCGAAAAAATTCACGCACATATATAGTATATAGTGAGTGTGAAGAGAAAAGTTAGAGATCATGAAATTTTTTTTTATGAAAATGATCATGAAAGATTTATGAATTTTAGATTATCTTAATTAATGTATGATACTTTATTCTAAATATAATCCAAAAGTTACAAAATTTTTATAATTATTTTCATAAATTTTTTTTTATGATACTTGACATTGTTGGGATGCAAAATGACTGTCATGTTTCTATATATATCTAAGAGGGATTTATTACTTTTTACCGGCCAAGATGGCTTTTATTTTTCTTTTCACTTTTGCCCCTATTTTGTGTTTTGTGTTTTCTTTTTCTTTCTTTTTTCTTTTTTCTATTTTGCTTGGACAATTTCATAATTTTATATTTTTTTTTGTAATTTTTGTCTCTTTTGATAACACTTACAAATCAATTTTTTAATAAAAAAAATTCACTAATTGTGTTTGATTGCAATTTTAGATTATAATTTATTGTGTTTTTTCAACTAATTTGAAAAATAAAAAAAATGATATATTTTTAAGTTGTAAAATATAATTTTTGAAACTTATTTAAGACTCATAATTTATATGGACAAAATAACTCTATTTCTTTTGTCTTAATTATATTTTTTGAGTGGATGTTAGATATTTGCATATAACAGGTTTAACATTTTTTTAAATAGAATATAAAAAGTTATACCAAACAAATTTAGAACTTATTTTAATTCTTTGAAACTAACAATCTAAAGCGTTATAATCATAAAAACTCAATTACAGGTGATACCAAATTGAGTTATTATTTATTAATATTCTATTCATAATAAATATGAGCAGGAACCCATTAAATTACTAAAACTGTGACACATGAAATGATAATAAACTATTGTCCATAAATTTGTCATATTCATATTTATATTTTATTCAATGATGACAAATAATATCCAAATATTTTTTTTTGAGCTAATTTTAATACTTATAGTAAAGTTTTAAATTTTTTACTTCTTATGATAAGGTTATTAGTGCTAAAAAAAATCCTATGTATTTGACAAATGATTAATGTTTTTTTTTTTTTTGGGGGGAGGGGGGGGGGGGTTAAAGTTTAAGTGAGTTTTGGATAGGATAATGCCAAATGTTGCTTAAGTAAATAAGAATTTTATGGGAGTGTTTAGAGATTTAAAATGTCAAATAAATATTATTTAGGCAGTCACCTAAAAAATAATATATTTGTTGAAAATACTTTTATGCCACTTCAAATTTTTCCTTTCTATCCAATTAATAGTAAAAAATAAATTCCTTTTTTTTAGGGCATCCTTATCAAACATAATGCAATAATCTCCCATTCTTATTCGAGAGTAATGACATACAAATAGAATTGGAAAAATTATAATAAAATAAACCAAGAGTTTGAATCTTGTAACAAAATAAATTCTAAATTTTTAATTTTGTCAATTTAAACTATAAACTTTTGATTTGCTTTCAATCTAAACCATTTGCCTATTTTTGTTAAGTAAAATATGAAAAAATATATATATATTTTAGCCATTAAATTCGACATAAATTATATTTTAGATATTTTCCATATACTTACATTGAGTTTAATGATTAAATATAATTTTTTTTGCCCGTTTTATTTAACAAAAATAGACAAACAATTTAGATTAAAAACAAATAAAAAATTTAGAATTTATTTTATTACATGATTCAAACCCTGGGATTTTTTTTTAAATAATTTTTCCAATACAATTTTTATAAAAATTATTTATGGAATAGTATAACTTCTTCTGGTTACTTCATTTTCAATCAAAATACAATCTATCACTGTCTTCATAATTTTAAAAATGTCATTGACACTTCATTATTAATATTTTTTCTCCCTGTATAAATTTTTTATTGTAGTTGTGAAATTTAAATTTATTAAAAAAATTATTATATTTATGAAACATAAATTTATTACAACATTTTTTTATAGTATTACTGATAAATAGCTCTATATAGCTATGTATGGGTGTACAATTATATCTTGTCAGAGAAGATAGACAAATTTCCAACATATTAATATATCAAAAAGATATTATTATTAATCCAGATATTAACTCAACCTCATCTTAGATCATTATACACTTCTCTTTAATCTTAATTTATAACTCTCCAACATCGAATGTAATTTGGGTATTACACACTCTCTCTTAATCTTAATTTATAACTCTCCAACATCAATTTTAACTTGTGTCACCTGCATACACTCTATCATGAGTCACCATACTCCATTGAGAGTCACCTTGTCACGATCTAACCCTTGCCACGTGTACCAGGAATTTTCTTTACTCCATCAAGAGTTATTATAGATTTTTTTACTCCATTAAGAGTTTTTTGTGTAAGCCCAAGTCCATCAACATCAATGCTTCAGGAGAGTTTGCCCATAAATCCTCTGTCATCGGTTCTAATACCAATTGTTAGGTAATTAGAGAGCCCACAAGTGCCCAACAATATTGGTCCAATCCATTAGGGAAAAACTCTAGAGTCTACAAATATCACATCAAGGCCCAAAATACATTATTTAAAACTTATATCCACTTAAAAACTTAAGCCTATAAGTGAAGAGTTCATCTAATGTATATTAAGAGCCATCTTTTTATTCTTTATCTGATGTGAGACTCTACCTTCACACATGCTACAACACAAACAGGCTTGGACAAACCATACCGAATGTCAAGAGTGTGAGTTCGAATCCCCACCTATGTATGAGTTCGTGACTTATCGCTACATGGTTGAGCAGTTCTGCTATGTAGCAACTACCTAAACATGACCTCTAGGGTATTAGCTCCTTATAGGATCTAACCATGAAAGCTATCCCTATATGGTTAGGCCTTCAAAAAGATATTATTGCCGGTAGCATTACCAAAAACCACCAAAAAAAAAAATAAAAAAATACATGATCGGTGCTATCTTGCCAAACTAAAATCATATTGGGTGTTTGATTGAGTTTTAAAATTAATTGTTTAAACTCAAAACTCAAAGCCGGTTTGATTTTGAGTTTTCATATAATACATTTAAAAGCCTCATTTTGAATTCAAAATTTAAAATTCAAAACTTGTTTGGTTTCAAGTTTTCACAAAATTATTTAGTTTTCAAGTATTGACCAAATAATTTTTTATATTTTAAATGAATATGATCTAGATATACTTAACAACAATAAACAAAATGTGAAGAAATCAAAAATAAATTTAATAAATATATAAAACATTAAAATTAACAATGGTAGCACTCTCTCTCTCTCTCTAACAAGATACAACAGTCGAAACCAACTCATGTAGAAACACTTTTTAAATAGTTTCGGCGAACTTGACAATGGCAGCATTCTCTCTCTAACAAGAACCAAAAAAGCAGTTAGCACAAAGAATATAGAAAAAAAATTCTTTGGTATAAAAATCATCTCCAACTTTATTATCTCAAAACACCATCTCATTTTTCATCACAAAAAATCTCTCTAAAACAACCTACTAAGTTGGAGGGAAAATGCCTCTGTTTATACTAGTATAGAAAAGCCTTAGCCATGAGCGCTAATATCAATGGGGTCATCAAATTCTATTAACCAAGGCCATTAACTCTAGCCATTAGGGTTAGACTTACAAAGGTTCAAAACCTGTAGTTACTAATATGGTCATCAACTCCATCATCAAAAGATGAGAGTTACAAAGGTTAAAAATCTCCTAGGCATAGGGTTATCTGAACTGCCCAATCCACCTAATCTGAATCGATCCGCATACAAATGGGGGTTTCGCAGACACAATGCGGGCGGATACAGTTTGGAATATATGGCATTATTGCGAGTTGCGGGTTTTACCCGCACTCGCAATAACCCACCCGCACTTAGACTTTTTTTTTTTTTAATTTTTTAACCTAGAATATATCCATTTACTCATTGGTAAATTTTTCACATACTCAACACATTTGCTTACTACATTAAGATGCAATATATACACATTTGTTTATCTTTTCATTACTTTATTCTTTTACACTTTTTTTGTCAAAAGAAATTATGAAGATTGAAGATTAAATTATATATATTTTCAGTTTGTTTTTGTGCAGGGTTCATCAAACATATGCATGGAATTGGAATTTTTGAAAGTTGGGTGTGATTTATGATGGAGTTTGCAAGTTTGCAAATGTTTTTATCTTATTTAATGGGTTTGAATTGGATGAAATTTGACAACTATTTATTGTTATTTTATTATTATATTTTGGATGAATGTAAAAGTTAATAAATAATTACTTTTAGGTAAGTTTAGGATTTTGAATGATTTTACTTTAATTCTATTGTTGGGTAGTGAATGATTTTGATGATTTAGTTTAGGATTTGAAAGATGTGCTTGTAATAGTTTAGGGTTTTATTTAAAAGTTTAGGATTTCAAATGATTTGCATGTGTTAGGAATTGATTTTGTTGTGTTTTTAATTTTATAAGTTTTAATTTATTAATTATTAATGTTGAGCATTTTAGCAAATAGGGGAATAGGGCCCAAAATAAATATTTAGAAAACTGGAGGAAAAAAAAATTTTAAGAAAAAAGTCCAATTCGGAAACTGCCCGCACATCTGCAAACCCTGTTCGCACAAACCGCAACCCGGACTACAGGCGGTTGCAGGTTCAATTTTTCCCAAACCACACATATACGGGCGGGTCCAAACCGTAAACCGAACCATCTAAAACCGAACCGCGAGCACCCCTAATATATATATATATATAATGCTATTTAAATAATCAAACTAGATCAGTCGCAAAACAGATACGGGTGTTGGGCCACAACCCGATCCAAGCCCAATCTTAAACACATACACAAGTTAAGCCCAACACAACACAACCCAGCCCAAGCTTAAGATTAAGTCTAAGTCTAAGTCTAAGTCCAAATCCAAGTCCAAGACCAAACTGAGCACATGCACAAGCATAAACTTAGGCCCAGTCCAAACTAAGACTAAAGTCCAAATCTAAGCCCAACTTTTATTGATGCCCATTTTATGAGACAATTCTCATTCACAACCTAATAGTTTCGGCTCATTATTTTATATTATAATTTTCTCACTTAAGATAATATAACCCTACTCAGGCTCACCTCAACCGGAAGTTAGGTTCCATTTTAATTTTGAGTTAAGGTTGTTGAAACCATTATTTCCCAACAAAAGTAAGATTGTATTTGTATCTTGTTATTTATTTATTTCTTTCTTTTCTTAAATGACTTGATTAATTAACAGTTTGGTTATTTGCTAAGCACTCCATTATAAATCTATAAGGAAAATATCACAACATTTGAGCTACGTAGCATTGTCGTATCTATAAATAGGCTTCTATCGTAATAATTAGAGATCACATAACAATTTTTTCTCATTCCTTCATGATTGACATGGTATCAAATGCAGAGTGATCTTGTAATGTGTTCGATCTTTCAACAGGTGACTCTTTGTCATCGGCACCTAACGTCAGACCGTCAGTTAATTGTAAACTAGTTTTTTGTTTTAATAGTTCAAAAATGTTATGGTCACACTTTCACAATTCGATACAACACATTTCATTAACCTTTAAATATTAATATTATGTATATGTGATCTATTGTGCTAATAAATATAAATTATCAAACCAAATAGTAAGCCTAACATATTGCTCTTTCCATTTCTAATCTCTATAGATTCTCTACATTGTGTTACCATAATTGTAAATCTGGAAACTCAACTCCACTATCTTTTTTCTCTCAGTGCCCAATTTTCTAAAAATTATGTAACAATGTAGACTTTTCCTAAAGTAAAATACAATGACAGAGAGAAACCAATCAATCACAATTTGGTAGCTTGGACTTAAAATTAATAATAAAAAAAATAACATAGTAAGTGAAGCTTCAATAATTATACATGTTCTATATAAATCTACCCCACCAATGTCCCCTTTTAAATGAATAAAGAACATTAAAAAAAAAAATGACAATCCAATGCACAAGACTTCCGTTATACCGAACTAGGGAGAAAAAATAAATACAAAAAAAATAAAGGCAAAATTACAATGCTTCACTTAAGTGAAAACCCCTGAATGATCCAAAATTTTGATGGTGTTCTATTCTTTTTCCGACAACATTGTCTTCATTTTCTACTTCAGCGGCAACAAAATCACCATCAATTGACAAATTATCGAAGTCTACGGAGAGCGAACGATCAAGGGTGTTGAAAGAAAGTGAAGTGTCAAGAGAAGTAATGGAAGAATCCAAGGAGTGAAGTGCCGAGCTGGTGTTCCTTCTGGCTATGTTCTTCTTGGCCTTGGCTCTCCATCTTTTTAGACCTTTAACCATTTCCTCAGTGAACACTACTTTCTTTATTGATGTTCCCATCTGTTTACACATTTCAATTTGGTATATCACAAATCTTACTTCTAAAAAAATAAACATTAAAAGAAAAAATTGATATAACTAAAAGTCACTAAGACTATGAGAGTCTGTTCATTATTATGCTTAACTGTATAAGAATTTGTTCAAGCCTAAACCTGACCCTTGTCTAAATTTGCTTGCCCAAGCCCAAATCCAAACCCAAATTTAAATAAGATAATTATTCTCAATTGTCCTAAACGAATGTATAACATTTTCAAAAATAAAAAATAAAAAATATCTCAAAAAAATACGAACACGAAACATAAAAAAAAAAAAAAATTAAATTGGTTTGAGTTATAGTAGAATGTATTACCTTGCAATGTGACTTAATCAAAATATTTCATGTTATTATATAAAATTTAAAGTAAATTAATTTTTTTTCATCCTTGTAGTTTGACTGCACTTCCTCTAGTTTTTCCAATTTGAATAATGTTAATCCAAACTTTAAGGTAAGTTTCGTTTAGTCCTTTCGTCCAAACTTAAGGTTCAAATTAATGATTTCTAACATATGTCAATCACATGAGTATACGTAGAAAAAAATTGACAATAATTTAGACTACACGATTAAATTAAACTAGATTTAAAGTTTAAGGTTAACATTCTTTAACTTGAAACAATAACAACCAAAATAAAATTTAATTCAAATACAAGGTTGAATAGTGTCGCGATCTAACCCTTGACACACTCTATCATGAGTCACCATACTCTATTGAGACTCACCTTGTCGCGATCTAACCTTTGCCACATAGGAATTTTCTTTGCACCATCAAGAGTTATTATGGTTTTTTTTACTCCATTTAGAGTTTTTTGTGCAAGCCCAAGTCTATCAACATCAATGCGTCAGGAGAGTTTGCCCATAAATCGCTTGTCATCAGTTCTGATACCAGTTGTTAGGTAATTAGAGAGCCCACAAGTGCCCAGCAATATTGGTGCAATCCATATGGAAAAACTCTAGAGTCTACAAATATCACATCAAGGCCCAAAATACATTATTTAAAACTTATACTCGCTTAAAAGCTTAAGCCTATAAGTGAAGAGTTCATCTAATATATATTAAGACCCATCTTTTTTACTCTTTATCCAATGTGAGACTCTAACTTCACACATACTACAACACAATAACACATATGGTTGGTAGGACAAACATTCCAGGCTTGGATAGACCATACCCAGTGTCAGGAGTGTGAGTTCGAATCCTTGCCTTTGTGCGAGTTCGTGACTTACCGCTACATGGTTGAGTGGTCTTGCTATGTCGCAACGACCTATAGATGACCTCTAGGGTATTAGCTCCTTATAGGATCTAACCATAAAAGTTATCCCTATGTGGTTAGGCCTTCAAAAAGATATTGTTGCCAGTTGCATTACCAAAAAAATTACATTACCACCAAAAAGCTAATAAAAAAATACATGCTTGGAGCTATCTTGCCAAACTAAAATCTTATTAGATGTTTGATTTAGTTTTAGAATCAATTGTTTAAACTCAAAACTCAAAGCTGGTTTGATTTTAAGTTTTAATACATTTAAAAGCCTCATTTTGAATTCAAAATTTAAAACTCAAAACTTGTTTGGTTTCAAGTTTTCACAAAATTATTTAGTTTTCAAGTATTGACCAAATAATTTTTTATATTTTAAATGTATATGATCTAGATATACTTAACAACAATAAACAAAATGTGAAGAAATCAAAAATAAATTTAATAAATATATAAAACATTAAAATTGACAATTGCAGCACTCTCTCTTTCTAACAAGATACTGTTGGACAATTTTCACTGTAATTAATTAATTATGTTTGTGTACTTAATAACAAACAGAATATACAAGAAATAAAGGAAATGAGAGAAATTTGTTTGATTACAAAAATCAAACTAGAAATAAAATTAAATAAATAAAAACATATTTTATTTTGTTACAAAACCAAAATTAAAATATGATTTAATAAACAAATAAAACATAATAATAAATTAAACAACTTATTTGATTAATTTCTTCGAATAATAATCTGATCAAGTCCAGTGTTTGAGACTGTGTCCTTAAGACAGATTTGTCCTCTCCTTGGTGCTTTCAGAATATGGACGTCTATCTCTCAGGATGAAATGATCAACAACAAATAAATGCAGCACTACAATTTATTTGTTCAATGAACACACTTAGTGTATACACTCTTTCTCACAGAAAAATAATGAAATAAATGCAGCAAAATGCAGAGATGATTTGCAGCAAAAGATGAACGAAAATTAGAGTGAATCTGATCAAATAAGGGTTGGTCTATTTATAGAAGTAATGGCACCCTTTAATTTTGAATTGAACAGTAGCATACATGTTTGAACAGGTACCGTACCTATTGGGTTTGAATTTGATCAGATAACCGAATCTGTTTGAATTTCAAATCTGTTCGGGTGGATTTAAATTTGAACCAAACAGATTCAGTTTTGGATAGATCCGAACCTGTAAAGAATTTCTGAAGAGGTGCAAATAAAATTTTGAATTCAAAAATTAAACCTTAAATTTGGACAGAATTTATTCTACCAAAAATAAATTGAATTCAAATATTTTTGGCCCAAAAAGATTAGTATTGGGCCAGACAAGCCCAACCCAACCTCACACCACGCACCCGTGCCTAAGCCCAGGTCCAGCTCAGCCCGCCCGACTAGACGGCGGCGACGACGCGCGCGCGCGTGTGGTGATTTTTGGGTTCTATGGGTCTAGCCCTTTTTGCCTATAACCTCTCCCTTCTACAAACTAGGGATGCCCCTTAGGGCCCTCCCCAAGCTATAAGTCCAAGCTATATAAACCCATTCAAAACTTCCCACCAAATCAATGTGGGACAAGCCATTTACACAAACTTTAAGGAATTTCTACCAAAACTCCATTTCCATGGAGCACACTTTGGCTTCAATTTCCCATTCACTCGATAATGGTTTTGAGCAACCAAATATACCACGTGAATCACAACGCGGCATAGAACGCGTTATCACTTAGACCAGTCAATTTTGGCGCACGGGTCCCACCTAAATAATTGACCAAAGATAGGAAAAAATTTGGGTTTTACCCAGAATTTCAAACTATTTCTAACAATCCCCTACATGAATGGAATTTGATGACAACGGAAATGCAACAATATGTAGAATTTGTCAAAAGAGTATAAATCGAAAATATCTTGCATCAGGATAGGTAGCTTTCGGCCTTGAACCTTCCCTGGTGATAACCTATTGGACTTACTAGCTAACCAATGGACACGATGCCTTGAATTGTTCAGCCGTTTGTGTAAGAGAAGACAATAGATTTCATACAAAATATCTTCTAACACATCGTGGTTCTCACTGTTGTGTTCATTTTGGCCTTGAACGCTCCTAGTTTTCATGAGTGCTTCTAGAGAATGTAGCCTCTTCATTCTCACAGAACCGGCCCCAGTTCGAGATTCATATAGGTGATTCTTATTGTGAGTATCTCCTTATACTCGTCTTGATTTTATGCCTAAATCAAGATATAAGTAATCATTAAAAGTAATGGTTATCCTTATACCCCTACAAACAACACATGTTGCAGATATCACTCTCACCATAAGAATGGGTACAGAATTTTAATCCCTTGGTGATTTCTGGCAAGCCACACATAACTTAGTTGTCCATTTGAACTTAGTTCTTGGGATCTCCAGTCATATAAGTAGGGTTACAATTATGATGACTCTTATGTAATAGGCTTTAATCACATCCCCTTCAATGAACCACACACTAGCTCTTTTGTCAAATCTTTTGTTAACGGATCCGCAATATTCTCTTTAGATTTTATATAATCTATTGAGATTATTCCATTTGACAACAATTGCCTTACAATATTATATCGACGGCGAATATGTCGTGACTTACCGTTATACATATGATTTTGTGCCCTGCCTATTGCAGATTGACTATCACAATGAATGCAAATAGCTGGCACAGGTTTTAGCCACATTGGAATGTCTTCTAAGAAGTGACGAAGCCATTTTGCTTCTTCTCCTGCTTTGTCTAAAGCAATGAACTCGGATTCCATTATGGATCGTGCGATGCAAGTTTGTTTCGTGGATTTCCAAGAAACAGCAGCGCCTCTCAGAGTAAAGATATATCCACTAGTGGATTTTGAATCTTTAGTATCCGATATCCAATTAGCATCACAATAACCTTCGAGTACTGCTGGATATCGAGTAAAGTTCAAACTATGATCACGAGTAAATCTTAGATATCTAAGAACCCGAATGATTGCTTTCCAATGGTCTTCTCCGGGATTGTTTGTCACGACCTAAACTCGCCCCTATGGGTTTAGCACCGTAACCGGCCAGTAATCCAAGATTACCGAAGGCCTACTTAACAGTAATACAGTAATACAGAGTACAAGGGCTGGCGAAAGCCAATACAGTAAATAAACAATGTCCAATGAGCTGTGACAGTCTGTATGCCAAAAAGACTTTTCATACATATGTGCAGTCAGTGACGAAACAGTATGTACATATATACAATCATTCAGTTCAGGGAACTAATCCCTATTAAACAGTACCGTAACAGTCTATACAGTTATCCAAAACAGATACAGAGACAGACGGGGAAATTAAAAACACCCCTAAGCCACAACTTGACAGGCTTGGAACCTCGCAGTGAGGTACATAGGTTGGCTCGACAAAACTGGAGTTTACCCCGACGCTTCTAGCCACGGTCTGGTGCCCGTACACCTACATATATATATGAGCAGTAAGCTAAAGCCTAGTGAATAACGTAATGCGTAAAGAGGTTAAGAATGAATGTCCTTACAGTAATGAAAACAGTTCGTTAATTCAGTATATCAGTCATTCAGTCATATGTGGTACATCCATTAGCATAACAGTACAGTAAACAGTAGGTCTTAAATGACCGAACAGTAAATGATGGCCATCAATCAGTAAACAGTAGTGGTTCCAACAAGGGAACCGACAGAGATCTCTGTAACAGTAGTAATAAACAGTAGTTGCTAAGGATGCCACAATACAGTTCAGAATATAGGACACACATTCATTCAATTAACAGTATCAGTTCAGAAAGCAGTACAGTTCAATTGTTCAGAAGATAATAATTTTGAACATATCTTTACACAGTTGTTACTCACAGAGTTCTGGGCTACAGTAAAGCTAGAGTGCGTCCCCAGTCGCCAACCTGTAGACGCGCCCGTGGGCCTCACTACAGTTCGGACTCGATTTGTGTATCACAGTTCTTAATCTGAACCAAAGAGTCCAAATCCGGCAAATCGTTTTGAGAAACAGATTTTTGAAAAGAAGTGCCAAACATGGACTGCTTTGCCAGATACAGAGTTGCCACCTAAATATATATTTTTTTTTATGGGAGAATTTAGGAAACCCTGACTCGGTGCCAAAGGCCACGTGTCCGTCATCACCAAAGTTGCCTCGGCTCGGGAGCTTGGGTACGATTGGGGAAGGTCAGCTATGAGCACCCCCTCTCGCCCGATCCGAAGATCGGCCTCTACTAACCATGATATCCGATTTTGAAAACGTTATGTGTTCTTATTCCGGTTATTAGCCTAGAATTACTATGTTATGCGCACAGCAAACAAGTATAGACCAAATCACCTAAATTGGAACAAAACATAGCATGTTTGTTTTGAAAATGGTTTGCTACTCGCAAGTAGGCTAAAATGCAGGTTTTGCCACCCTCGAGTGGACTTTTAGGAAAAATGGTTTTGCCACTATCGAGTGGGCTTAAAACTCGCAGTTTTAATGAATTATCCCGATTTAAGCAATTCAACCTTCATCCACAGGCATTCAAGCAGTTATATCACATAAGCAGCTAGCCTCATGGTAATCATGCAATTATGGCAACACTCACACGCATGCAGCATGCTAAAGCATAAAAGCTCACCTAGTACTCCAAGCCAAAACAAAAACCAGTTAGTAATCACATGCATGATCCTAGTTCATATTTGAAATGGCTAATCCAACACATGCAAAGATGCAATCTAAACAGGCTCGGCTATCCTAAACATGGCATGTGAAATGCTGCAACTAACAAATACTCAACTTGGAATTGAAATACGAGTGCAGTTAGCATGATGTACCGAGCCTGGTGCATGCAAGATAAATGTATGAATGCACGCATGCATAGCATAAGGTATGCTAATTTAAATATGCCCTAGTCTACCATCATAAGCGGATAAATAAAAGGGAAGAAAGACGTGGGGTTGGAAGACATGCACACACGCACCCACACTTATTACAAATTTGCCCTCGCTCGGAGGGACCGAAAGAATAATACAGTCCAAATAACAAATCAACTATCCTAGCTAATTAATTATTACAGACCCTTAATTAATTAACAAAATAAATGCAGAAAGAAGGTGGCCGCAACCGTGCCTCGGAATGCGCGAATGATGCATGCTCGGTCCATTTTGCCCGAAAACCCATACCATGCCACTGCTGCCTCTGTTAATGCTGCCCTGCTCCTCTGAAAATTGCCAAAGTCTTAGGGTATCTTCAATGAGAACTGCATAACACCACCGGCTAAGTGAAATGACCACCGGCCATGGGAAATTTCCATCGGCTGCTTTCAAGTCCATCGGCCTCATATCCTTTGCCGGTCGGCATTCTACAGTGCCGGTCGGCAAAAACTTCCTGCAGAAGCTGGTTTTTGACAACAACAAGGACAGACAGTGCATGGCATAGAATTTCAAGCACATGTAAGCATGGTCATGTTCCCTGTCATGTATTGAACTCAGGGGAGCATGGTCCTTGATCCTTGGGCCATCAATTGGGCATGATAGCCTAAGGGACCAAACTTGCCATTTAATGTAAAATGCATACAACACACAAATGAGGACCAAGACCCTATCATGTCAAAGTCAAGGGCCTCGGTGACCGAGGGTTGAGGTGTGTTTTGTCACTCGAAGTACAAACACCCCTCGTCCCTCAAGTTTGGTTTGACACCCCAAACCAAACAATGTAATGCATGTACGCACTTGTGATTCAAGTTATGCAACATAAGGCTAAGATGCAAAACATGTCAAACGTGATGCAACCTATCGTGTTAAGTATGCAAAGTGCTAATCATATGAGATGCAAATGTAATGCAAACGTGGGCAAATATGCCCTAAGGCTAGCATGGGACAACATGTAATGAGCCAAATAAGCAACAAGCATATGATAAGCATGCAATGGTGGACTTAAACCATAAATGGTAGACCTCAACCTTGCCATAAACAGAGGCCAAAATGATGTACAAGAGCACAAATGATGCATGCAAGTGTGCACACGTCACGGTCCATCACCTAAGTATGAGAGGGGGCAACTCTAAGCATACTTAAAGGCGATGTAAATGGGCATTAAACCAATATGCTAAGCTCTGAAAATGAATAGAGGATAATGCCAAATCAAACAAAACATGCAAGTAAGGCATGCAACAATGACCAACACTTGAAGCCAATAAAGGGGGTCAAACCAAAGCTATGTCAACCAAACCTTAAAGGACCAAAATGAACTAAAACAGTCCCAAGGGACTCCAAAACAGGACTAAAGCATGCATAGATCATGGTCAAAACATGCCAAGGAATGAGTCCGAAACAAGGGCATTCGAGGCCACCAAAAGGAAGCATCACTCAATACCTATCCCAAGCAAACATGGCATGAATTTTTCAATGCAAAACAGAGTTCTAGTATGCAAAAGGGCCCTCAAAACCCACTGATATGGCAGCCCAAGTGACTTAAACATACAAGCAGACACAATGCCCATTTCAAGGCACAAGACTACAACACCTCAAAGCATAAAAAGATGATAAATGCTGTCATACAAGCATGATATAGGGACTGAAATAGCATGAGAGGTGACTCCAAATCATTTAAACAACCTAACCAAAGCATGCTAATGACTCATTTGCTCAAGGCCAAAGTTCTAGGATGCAAAGGAGCTATGCAAAACACGACGAACATGACAAAAACAGTGGCCAATAGACCTAAAGCATGACAAATCATGACCAAAAACTTCAATAAGCTAAGCCAAATCATGAAGATATACTAGGCTAAACACATGGCACATTTCTAGGCAAGATAAGGAATTACAAAGCAAGTACAAGATGCATGCTAAGGTCTACTAATCCGACCAAAGATAGAGATATAATATGACTAATAGGCACCCAAAAACCTCTGAGATGGGACCAAAAACAACCAAGCATGCATGTTGCCCTTTTAAGCCAAAACAAAGGTAAAAGAAGGACAAAGGGGAGAGGGGTGTCCCTCCCCTACACAAGACTTCAAAATCACTCCATCACCACTGAAAATCCACTGGATTTCAGTGGTGAGAAGACCAACACAACAAAGTAAACAAAACTTAAAGAAAAGGGCACCAAAATAGGCCAAAAGAGGCCTAAGGGGAGGAGTTCGACCCCCAATGCCAAAACACCCTTAATGAAAGATGTTAAGCACAACAAAACAAGACTTTTTCATGTTATACAAAAAGCCTAAATCAACATGCAAGACAGGTAGAAAACTAGTGCAAGATTGGGGAAACAAAAGCAAATGTCTCACCCTTGAAGAAACCTTGAAGAACAGATGATCCAGCCACTCCCTACTGATCAAAATCAGTCCAAAACCTCAACAAACAACCCTCAATGCCTCTCAATTTCGGAGCAAGGTGTAATGGTGTGTGTGTTAGTGCAAGAGTAAGGTCAAAATACACTTTTAGGCTTCCAAACACACCCTAAGGATGAGAGAGAGGGAGATATGGAGGGAGAGGATGATATATCAGATATATAGATATAGAAGCTCTGGTTTTTTGATTCAAAAGCTCTAACCTTGAACAAAGGGAGAGGGTGAGTGCTTATATAGGCAAGGGCCAAGGTTCTAGGCTTCTCCAAGAAGCTAGATGAAAGGGGCAAAGGGTGCAAAGGGGTCTTGGCTTCTTGGAGAAGCTAATACAGATCCCTAAGAAGCTTGGCCAAAGGGTTCAAGCTTCTAGAAGGAAAGGGGGTTCAAAGGTTCACACCAGCCAAAAACTACACGGGGAGGAATGATGGTGCATTCCAGCTGGCACAGCTGGCATGCACCATGACTCAAGGGTGCAAAGGAGTCACACCGGCCAGCAAAAGAGGTCGCCGGTAGAATAAAGTGTCGGCCGGCCAAATATAGTGCCGACCGGCCATTGATTTTAAGAAACCATGGCCGGTGGAACCCATAAACAGCTGGTGATGCCAGGGGAAGGCCGGTGGAATGTGGGGATAGCCAACAAGCCATTTCCCGCCCTTCAAGGCAAAAACACAAGTGTTTGGTGCCAAAACCAAACACGGAACAGTCGAGTCGAGAGATCCCGAGGCAAGGCGAGCAGCCAAGACTTTCGGGAACTCAAGACGAAACACAAACAAAGAGGATCACCGAGTGTTCCAATGGTGACGTCCAAGTCTTGAGGACGGTCAAAAATGGGATGTCTACACAACCCTACACAATTTACAGATTGAACACACACTAAGCGATAAACTTCATCCCTAATTTGCCTCGGTGTGGTTCTACATCTATATCCTCATTAAGATGCCTTAAACTAGGCCTAAGAATGCCTAGGATGGGATGAGGATGCAAAGATGCATTCAGAAAATATTTTCAGAATTTTCAAAAAACAGAGTTCACGCTCAAGCGTAGGTTACTCCGCTCGAACGGACATGCAGACAAAGGTTTCTGCTCGAGCGTAGAATTACCCGCTCGAGCGTTCTGCAAAACAGTCACAAGTGTTGGATAGGTGAAAATCACGCTCGATTTGGCGTTCGACACCCGCTCGAGCATGAGACACAAAGTCCCGCTCGAGCGTCAATTATTCCGCTCGAGCGGACTTCAAAACAGTATAAAGTACTTGGAGCACGAATTTCACGCTCGAGCGCCAGTCACCCCGCTCGAGCGTGGGTTCAAAATTTGGAATTTCCAGATTTGAACCTCAAGCTCAAATTCAACTTTGAAAACATAAATTTCGATCCTCTTGGGCCAATTTTCTAGAAAACATCCCAAAACTCATAGTTTAACATGATTCCAAAGCTCAATTGTAAAATCAAAGCCCAAGGGTGTTTCAAACAACTCAATTTCAAACCAATTTTCAAGAATATGAAAAACATGCAAACATGCATGAATTTAAACCATTTCAAAGCTTCAATTTCACGCTCTAATGAGCCAATTCTTTCAAAGACAAGGTGAAAACATGGACTTAAGCTTAATTATGAACATGCATGTGACAATTTGCCATGAAAACAACTTAAAATTCATCAATACAACCATGCATGCATGAATTAAGTTATAATTCAACATGTGAAGCTATTTCATGACTTAATCCACTAAATTTGACATGAATCATGTAAGAACAAGTTCAATTCACAAACAAGAGGGTAATTACACTACCTTAGGTCTTGTATTCAAGGTCTAGGAGCTCAATTATGCACTTAAGCTTTCAATTCCCCTAAGCCTCCAAGCAAAATCAAGATGAAAACAAGTTGAACTCACTTCTCTCACTCTCCCTCACTCTCTAGCCAGTTATGCACTCAACAAGGCTGATGACATGTATAAACTAGGATGAAGGCAAGTCTCAAATGTTCCATGTAGTGGGCCACTAGGTGGCATTTAGGCAATTAAGTCCACCTAATGCAATATAGCTTAATTTAATCTAGTTTAATCATACCAAATCACATTTTAACTAAATATGCCATAAAATCACATTAATTCTAAGGATCACAAATCATCAATCAATTTCAGATTCGGCCGTCGATAAGGCCTTCAATTCGCAATTTAAACACAAAGGCATGAACAGATAATCAAACAGTCAACAGATAGACATATAATTGAACAGATATACTTAATCAATTCAGTTCCAGATTTCAGTCAGTCAGTTCAGTACTTCAATCAATTCAGTTACCAATCATAATCGTCTCAGTTTAGCAGTAATCAGTGGTTAATCGGTAAACAGTGACGAGGGTTGTTACATTGCTAGTGTACCTACTTAATTTACTGACTGCATAAACTATGTCAGGACGAGTACAAATCATTAGGTACATTAGGCTTCTAATGATTTGGGAGTATTTTAACTGAGACACTGCATCACCTTTATTTTTTGATAAATAAAGACTGATGTCTACAGGTGTTCTAGCTACATTCAAATCATCCTTGATAAATTTATCAAGAATTTTCTCAATATAATGAGATTGAGATAATGCATATCCATCAGATGTTTTAATAATTTTCATTTCTAATATAACATCTGCGACCCCCCATATCTTTCATATCAAATCTTTTGTTAAGCAATTGCTTAGTTGATTTGTTCATGTTTTGACTGCTTCCAATGATAAGCATGTCATCCACCTAAAGACAAACTATAACATATCCTTGGTCAATGTTTTTAACATAGACGCACTTGTCACATTCGTTTATCTTAAACCCATTAGTAAGCATTGCATGATCAAATTTTTTATGCCATTGCTTAGGTGCTTGTTTTAATCCATAAAGAGACTTTACAAGCCGACAAACTTTCTTTTCTTGCCCCGACACTACAAACCCTTTGGGTTGCTCCATATAGATCTCTTCATTTAGATCACCATTTAAGAAAGATGTCTTAACATCCATTTGATGTATCTCTAAATTAAACAACAATGCTATAGCAATAAGCATGCGAATAGATGTTATTCTAGTCACATGGGAATATGTGTCAAAATAGTCCAAACCTTCCTTTTGTCTGTAACCTTTTACTACAAGTCTTGCTTTATACTTGTCTATTGAACCATCTGCTTTCATTTTTCTCTTGAATATCCACTTATATCCAAGAGGTTTAGAACCTGGTGGAAGATCCACCAATTCTCAAGTATGATTTTGCATAATGGATTCAATTTCATTATTAACAGCCTCTTTCCACAAAGGTGATTTAGGACATGTCATTGCTTCCTTAAAGCTTTGAGGTTTATTTTCTAACAGGTATGTGAGAAAATCTGGACCAAAGGATTTTGATGTTTTCGCTCTCTTACTTCGTCTTGGTTCATCATCAGTTAAATCCTGTTGGTTGAGACCATTACTAGCCTCTTGTGTTTGATTGTCATTAGGCTCTTCACTTTGTGTACAATCATAAGTTATTTTCTGTGAACTTAATTCCTGTCCTTTCTTGTAAGGAAAGACATGTTAAAAAAATACAGCATTCCTTGACTCTATAATAGTGTTCGCATTTATATAAGGTATTTCTGATTTATAAGTTAGAAACCGATGTGCACTACTATTCTGAGCATAACCAATAAACACACAATCTACTATTTTTGGTCCAATCTTAGTCTTTTTAGGAACAGGAACTTCAACTTTTGCCAAACATCCCCACACTTTTAAGTATTTGTAGGAAGGTGGTCGACCTTTCCACAATTCATAAGGAGTGCTGTTGGTTTTCTTGTGGGGTATTCTGTTAAGAACATAATTAGCAGACAATATTGCCTCCCCCCACAAGTTCTGTGGTAAGCCTGAACTTAGTAACATGACATTCATTATTTCTTTTAGGGTTCTATTCTTTCTTTCAGCAATTCCATTTTGCTGAGGAGAATAGGGTGCTGTAGTTTGGTGAATAATGCCATGTAGTGCACAAAATTCATTTAATGGTGCATCATATTCACTACCCCTATCACTTCTAACCATTTTAATAGTTTTACTAAGTTGATTTTCAACTTCTATTTTGTAGAGTTTAAACATTTCTAAGGCTTCATCTTTACTTCTAAGTAAATAAACATAACAATATCTTGTGCAATCATCGATAAATGTTATGAAATACTTTTCACCTCCTCTAGTTTGAACAAATTTAAGATCACATACATCTGTATGAATTAATTCTAGAGGTTCGGTTTTCCTTTTAACCAATTTAAATGGAGCCTTAGTTAGTTTTGCTTCTACACAAATTTCACATTTATGATTAAGATTCATTTCAAACTTTGGTATAATCTAAACCAATTAATCTACGCAAAACATCAAAATTCACATGTCCTAATCTACCATGCCATAAATTTGACTCAGGAATATAAGCAAAAGATGTGTTATTCTTATTCATAGCAACTTTGGGTATAACTGTCATTACATTCAACTTAAAGAGACCATCGCTCATGTATCCCTTACCAACATACATACCACTCTTTGTTAATACAAATTTATCGGACTAAAAAACAAGCCTAAAACCATTTTTACTTAACAAAGAACCAGAAACTAAATTCTTCCGGATGTCAGGTACATGCAATACGTTGTTGAGGGTCAGTTCTTTCCCTGATGTCATCTTCAAGTTCACTTTCCCTTGTCCAGCCACAGTAGAAGTAGAAGAATTTCCCATAAAAAGTTGTTCACCATTTGCAGCCTCATTGAAGGTAGTGAACATCTTCTTGTCCGCACAAATATGACGAGTTGCCCTAGTGTCAACCCACCATTCCTTGGGATTTCCAACTAGATTAGTCTCAGACACCACAGCAGAGAGGTTGATGTCATTCACTCCGTCAGAGATGTAATCTAGTTCAGTTACATTGGCTTGATTGGTAGTCTTCTTGTTCATACTTCCATGATCCTTCTTAGGCCGGCGGCAGTCAGAAGCCCGATGTCTAGTCTTGCCACAATTATAGCATTTTCCTTTGAACTTCTTGTTGCCATTGTTGTTGCCTTGTTTAGGACCATCTCCAGTAAACTTCCTCTTTAGCCTTGGACTTGTTATGTGGTTTATGAACTTGTTCAACCACATTAGCCTTGGACTTAATGGGATTTTTCCCATTCTTCTTTTCAGCCTTTCGGTTATCTTCCTCAATTCTTAGTCTTACAATAAGTTCATCCATGGTCATCTCTTTACGTTTATGTTTTAAATAATTTTTGAAATCTTTCTAAGCCGGTGGTAACTTTTCCACTAAAGCAGCGACTTGGAAAGACTCGCTCAGAGACATACCCTCAGAATGAATATCATGTAAAATTAATTGAAAATTTTGAACTTGAGAAATTACCGTTTGGGAGTCTATCATAAAAAAGTCCAGAAATTTACCGACAACAAATTTCTTCATGTCGGCATCCTCTGTCTTGTATTTCTTCTCCAAAGAATCCTATAATTCTCTTGCTGACTTCAGAGGACTGTAAACATTATACAGCATGTTGTCAAGGCCATTGAGGATGTAGTTTCTGCATAGGAAATTTGAATGTTTCCAAGCATCTACAGCGGCAACAACTTGCCGATCACATTCACCCTCTTTAAGTGCTGGAGCCTCTTCATGGAGAAACCGGGCCAAATTAAGAATTGTAAGATAGAACAGCATCTTCTGCTGCCATCTCTTAAACTCAGTATCGTTAAATTTTTCAGTTTTTCTCCATGATTGATTGGTACTTGAACATGGTTCTGGATAGGGACCGGTGTTGGTGTAACAATTAGAGTACCTCTTCCAGTTGCAGTTTCAGTAGCAGTAGCCATAATCTCTGATTACAAAAATTAGAAAAACTAAAACACAAATTAATTTTCTAGTTACTAAAACTAGAAAATAAATTATAACACAAAATAATTTTATTTTCCTTGTTAAAAACTAAAAAAATAAAATACCACAATAATTTTTTATAACACAAATTAATATTCTGCAATTGTTAATGACACCAGTATATTACTACTAGTTGTCAAAGAAAATAGACAATATATTACTACTATTTGTCACATAGCATAAACCATTATTTGTTTTTCCAACTAGAATATGTCTTTATGAAATCACAGAAAATTAAATATAATGAAGACACCAAAAAAAAAAAGTCTATCTTAAGATTGTTGGACAATCTTCACTGTAATTAATTAATTCTGTTTGTGTACTTAAGAACAAATAGAATATACAAGAAATAAAAGAAATGAGAGAAAATTGTTTGATTACAAAAATCAAACTAGAAATAAAATTAAATAAATAAAAATAGATTTTATTTTGTTGCAAAAACAAAATTAAAATCTAATTTAATAAACAAATAAAACAGAATAATAAATTAAACAACTTACTTGATTAATTTCTTCGAATAATAATCTGATCAAGTCTAGTGTTTGACACTGTGTCCTTAAGACTGATTTGTTCTCTCCTCGGTGCTTTCAGAATATGGACGTCTATCTCCCAGGATGAAATGATCAACAACAAATAAATGCAGCACTACAATTTGTTTGTTCAACGAACGCACTTAGTGTATACACTCTTTCTCACAGAAAAATAATGGAATAAATGCAGCAAAATGCAGAGATAATTTGTAGCAAAAGATGGATGAAAATTGAAGTGAATCTGATCAAATGAGGGCTGGTCTATTTATAGAAGTAATGTCACCCTTTAATTTTGAATTGAACAGGTAGCATACTTGTTTGAACAGGTACTGTACCTGTTGGGTTTGAATTTGAATAGATAACCGAATCTGTTTGAATTTCAAATCTGTTCGGGTAGATTTAAATTTGAACCGAACAGATTCAGTTTTGGACAGATCCGAACCTGTAAAGAATTTCTGAAGAGGTGCAAATAAAATTTTGAATTCAAAAATAAAACCTTAAATTTGGACAGAATTTATTCTATCAAAACTAAATTGAATTCAAATATTTTTTGCCCAAAAAGATTATTATTGGCCCGAACAAGCCCAACCCAACCTCACACCACGCACCCGCGCCCAAGCCCGGTCCGCCCGACCAGACGGCGGCAGCGGTGCGCGCGCGTGTGGTGATTTTTGGGTCCTATGAGTCTAGCCCATTTTGCCCATAACCTCTCCCTTCTACAAACTTGGGTGCCCCTTGGGACCCTCCCCAAGTTATAAGTCCAAGCTATATAAACTCATTCAAAACTTCCCACTAAATCAATGTAGGACAAGCCATTTACACAAATTTTAAGGAATTTCTACCAAAACTCCATTTCTATGGAGCACACTTTGGCTTCAATTTTCCATTCACCTGATAATGATTTTGAGCAACCAAATATACCATGTGAATCACAACACGGCATAGAACGCGTTACCACTTAGACCCGCCAATTTTAGCGCACGGGTCCCACCTAAATAATTGACCAAAGATAGGAAAAAATTCTAGTTTTACCCAGAATTTCAAACTATTTCTAACAGATACGACGGTCGAAACCAACTCATGCAGAAACACCTTCTAAATAGCATCGGCGAACTTGACAGTGGCAGCACTCTCTCTCTAAAAAGAACTAAATAAGCGGTTAGCATAAAGAATATAGGGAAAAAAAATTCTTTGGTATAAAAACCATCTCCAACTTTATTATCTCAAAACACCAGCTCATTTTTCATCACAAAAAATCTCCCTGAAACAGCTTACTAAGTTGAAGGGAAAATGCCTCTATTTATATTAGTATGGAAGAGCCTTAGCTATGTGGGCTAACATCAGTGGGGTCATCAAATTCTATTAACCAAGGCCATCAACTCTAGCCATTAGGGTTAGACTTACAAAGGTTGAAAGCGTATAGCTACTAATATGGTCATCAACTCCATCATCAAAAGATGAGAGTTACGTAAGTTAAAAATCTCCCTTGCATTATATAATATATATATATATATATATATATGATGTTATTTAAATAATCCAACTAGATAGGTCGCAAAACGGATATGGTATTGGGTCACAACCCGATCCAAGCCTAATCTCAAACACATACACAAGTTAAGCTCAGTATAGCACAACCCAGCCCAGCCCAACCCAAGTTCAAGATTAAGTCCAAGTCCAAGACCAAACAGAGCACATGCACAAGCACAAACTTAAGCCCAATCCAAACTAAGACTAAGTCCAAATCTAAACCCAGCTTTTATTGATGCCCACTATATGAGACAATTCTTATTCACAACCTAATGGTTTCGACTCATTATTTTTATATTATAATCTTCTCACTTAAGATAATACAACCCCACTTAGACTCACCTCAACCGACAGTTGGGTCCCCATTTTAATTTTGAATTAAAGTTGTCGAAACCATTATTTTCCAAAAAAAGTAAGATTGTATTTGTATTTTGTTATTTATTTATGTATTTTCTTAAGTGACTTGATTAATTAACAGTTTGGTTATTTTCTAAGCACTCCATTATAAATCTATAAATAGGCTTCTATCGTAATAATTAGAGATCACATTACAATTTTTTCTCATTCCTTCACAATTTGACATGGTATCAAATGCAGAGTGATCTTGTAATGTGTTCGATCTTTCGGCAGGCAACTCTTTATCATCGGCACCCAACATCAGACCATCAGTTAATTGTCAACTAGTTTTTTGTTTTAATAGTTCAAAAATGTTATGGTCATACTTTCACAATTCGATACAACACATTTCATTAACCTTTAAATATTAATGTTATGTATATGTGATCTATTGTGTTAATAAATATAAATTATCAAACCAAATAGTAAGCCTAAAATATTGCTCTTTCTATTTCTAAACTCTATGGATCCTCTACATTATGTTACCATAATTGCAAATCTGGAAACCCAACTCCATTATCCCTTTTCTCTCAGTTGTTGGATAAATTTCTAATTGGGACCACATATTTAAATGTGTGTTATCATTTAAGAAGCCTAAAGCTTAAGTGATCTAATTTAGTCATAAGTAGGCTTAAGGGTATGTTTGTCATGGAATTAATGTGTAGATACCATTGTGTAATTTCTATTTCTATGAGGGGTAGGAATAGAAATTATGATAGTTGTGATAGTTAGTTTTTTAACTGCCTATGACTGTCAGATTGAAAACTATCAACTTTTATGGGTAATAGTCCCCAATCCTGCCTATATATGCAAAACGAAATCACATTCTCCAGATCCTCTCAAGGAGAGATTAAATGGCATTAAAGTAAGGAAAGGATTGGAAGGTTATCCCGTAATCACGCTTCCACTCAACCGTCATAATGGATTCGGGTACACAGCTCTCTTCAATCTCTTAATAATACAACATGATATGCGATCCGATATTTCAAACTCTTAGGATTTAATTCTTACAAGTGGTATCAGAGCCATCATATCATGTCTCTTGTTAGAAATCAATATTTTAGTATAAGTCATTCTTGCCATTAATTTTGATTGACTGTTTCATGGCATAAACCTGATAGGAAAAAGGAATTGTAGGTTTATTCTGCATTTTGATTTATGAATCGGTTTTCATTTTGGTTAATTGGAATGATGTTCCTTGATACAAAGACATTGATTTTTTAACAGCACTGGTATTTCAGAAACTGCTTTGTTAAATTTTTGTTTTTTGGAAATAGTTTTTTACAAACAGTTTTTTTTTCTTCTGATTTTCTAGTTCTATAAAAAAACAGTTTTTTTTTTTTTTTTTTTTTTTTTTTTTTTTTTTTTTTTTTTGGGGTTCTGGAATTTCATTGACAACATCATGCACTATGTTCGTATCTGTAGACACCCCATTTTTGACCGACCTTAAGACTCAGATGTCATTGATTGAGCGCTCGATGATCGCACATGTTGTGCTCGTTCTGAGATTTCGGAGTTTTGGCTGAGAGCCTTACCCACGGACCTCAGGACCCTTCTGTGCTTTACCTCGGTTTGCGAATCAATTTTTGTTTTCTCTTTCCGAAGGGAGGGAGAGGTCTTGTAGACCATCTCTCAGTGGCCATAGGTTACTTTTCGTGGTTGTAGGCCACTGTTCCCGTTTGGAGACCAGTTTTCAGTTTTCGGAGTCGTCGGCCGTGGGCCTCGGTTCGGGACCGCTTATCTACCTCCGTTTGCTCCGGTTTTTGGCACACACCTTGTTCCCTCTTTTTAGAGGGGCACTGTGGCCCGGGATACCACCTTTGTGGTCGCACGCCACTTCCGGTGCTTAACAGTCAGTTTTCGGGGCCCCCGGCTGGACGTTTTGGCCCCCGAACCTTTGTTTTGCATCGGTGTGGGTTCATTTTTGGCATAGACCCTAGTTTCATTGTTAGGAAGGTGGTACAAGGGTGGGAGACCATCTTTTCTTCTTGGAGACCACTTTTCCCCGCCGGCCGGTTTTTCTTGTCAAGTAAGTGGTCTCCCTCACTTTTGAGCCACATTTTCTAGTCTCCCATACCACCACTGAGTTGCTTTCACCTGGGAGACCACCAATCAGGGCTGCCGACCAGCTTTTGATGATTGACCCTTTTGAACCTGGTCAGCCGACCAGGGCAAGGGGTCGGCCGACCACCTGAACTGGTTGGCCAGCTTTCTCATTTTTTGTCTCATTGAGTGTTATCCAGCTGTGCCAGCTGGGAGGCATTTGCTCCATCCTCCATACACGTGTATGGAGCATTGACCTTTTTGTTTTTACTTCTTAAAGAAGTTGGACCCTTTGCTTTAAGCTTCTTAGAGAAGCTTGACCTTTTCTTAGCTTCTTGAGGAAGCTTGACCCCTTTGGTCTAGCTTCCTCAAGAAGCTTGACTCTTTTGGTTTAGCTTCCTTAAGAAGCTTGGCCCCTTTGCTCCAAGCTTCTAAGAGAAGCCTTGGACCTCTTCTTCTATAAGAGAGACCCTCCTCACCACTTGCAAGGGTTCTGGAAATTGCTGGAGCAAAAACCATACACTCTCCCTTTGTATCTCTCCCATTTGGCCTTCAAAACTCCATTGTTCTTGCACCATCACACACCACCTCCTATCCTAACACCTCCACCATCACTCTAAGCACCTTGGAGCTGTTTCTCAGAGGTTGAAGGTTTGCTACATTGGTCCAAAAGCTGCTGGCTCTCTTCTCTACAAGGGTAACACTTATTTCCCTCTTTTTGTCTTCATTTTGCTTCATCTCTTAGCCTAGTTTGCAAGCATATTTAGGCTTTGTAATAAACTGAAAAAATTCTTATTTTAAGCTTCTAAACATGTTTGTTTAAGACCTTTTTTCTGTTGGGGGTCATCTACCCCCTTGCATGCTTCATTTTCCTTTGTTTTGAGCTATGCATTAGGGCCTTTGTGTTGAGCTTTATTGGCCCTTTTGACCACTGAAATCCAGTGTATTTTCAGTGGTTATTATGTGTTTTTGAACATCAAAATCAGAGAGGGGTGACCCTCTCTCCCCTTGTCTTGTTTACTAGCTTTCTTGGCCTTACAAAGGAGCCCCTATTTGCATGTTTTCAAGCCATGTTTCAGGCCATTATTTGTGAGTTTTATGACCTGCATGAACTCTGTCCAGAGTTGTTTTTGCCATGTTAGGTGTCTATCTTGCATGTGTAGAGTAATCCTCTTCATGGCCTTTCAAAGGAGCCTTCATTTGCATGCTTCTTAGCCTCATTTCAGGCCCTTTTCAGTGAGTTTTAGGGCCTTCATAACCTCTGTCTAGAGGTGCTTTTTCCATTTTGTATGTCCATTATACATGTGTAGCATAACTCTCTTATTGGCCTTTCAAAGGGACATATCATTCTTGCATGCATTGACTGAGTTTCAGTGGTTTTTTGGTCATATTTTGGCATGGCATACTTCTGTTTTTGGTTGGTTTGGTGACCTCTCATGTGCTTCATATAGTTGTAGTGCAAATCATGGTTCACTAGCTTATTTTGCATGATGTTTTGGCCGCCTTTCCTAGCATATTTTGGCCATGCCTTAAACTGATTTTGTGCATGTTTTGGACTACCTTAGCTTTGTTTTTGGGTCTCATGGTCGAATGATGTTTGTTTTGCGTGCCTGTAGTTCAATATTCATGCTTAACTTTGAGTTTTGATGTCCATCGCATGTATATACTGAGGTGTTTTCATGTTTTGGGGCCATTGTACATCATCTTTCAGAGCTTATATGCATGCCATATTCCCATGATTTCTACTCTTTAAGTGCATTAGAGAGTCGGGCTTGTATGTCTCATTTATCGACCATTGCATGGGCTTCATTTGAATGCATTCCGAGCCATCATTTTAGACCAATTTCCCACTGTCTTGGACCTGCCTAGGGTCTGTTTGGGGTTGGTTTTTCCATTTGTTCATTGCTTTGTGTGCCTCTAGTGTAACACACTTTACTAGTTTCGATATTCGAGCCATTTAGCATGCATCTTGTGAAGTGTTTGCATGATTCAGGGCCATTGTGTATCATATTTCAGAGCTAGATCATGTGCCATTCTATGCCATATTTCATCCTTTGCCATGCTTTGTTAGAGTTGCATGTTGTGCCTTAGGATCGGTCCTTTGCATCCGTGCAGGTTTGCATGTATTTCGATTGTCTCATTTTCATCATATTGGCCACTGATTTGGGTGTGGCTGAGGTCCACTCATATTGGTTTAAGTCCATCTTGCATTGTGTATGCCATTTGGTTCATGTTGTTGTATGTTTGACCATCGCATTGCGTATGCTTTGATTATGCCTTTGTGTATGTCCATCTTCGTATTTGTGCATTGTGTACGCCATATAGCTCATGTGCATTGTGTATGCCATTTTAGTCCATAGCATTGCGTATGCTAGGTTGCATGTGTGCATATCATCCTTCGCATGCCAGCATGATTAAGTTGCATTGCATTTAGGGTTGCATGTTAGTCGCATTGTGTATGCCATCTCATTGCATTGTGTTGGAGTAGGGTTAGTCCAAACACGGGAAACGAGGGGCGTTTCGTACTCAAAGTGACGAAACGTGTCTCAATTTCCGGTCGCCGACACTCTTGACCATCCATGATAGAGTTGTTGGCTTTAGATGCTTATTTGTGCATTCATGTCACATCAAGTCGTGCAATTCGACTCCTCGGCCATCATGCATCGAGATGCGTGATTGGTGGTTCGAGGATCTAGGGTTACACTCCCTAGAGCCTATGCTATAACGGGGAGAGAGGTCGAGCACACATTTGTTAAAAATACCTTGCCATGCCTCCCTATTGCTTTGTGTTGCAGAAAACCAGAATCTGGGGGCAGAAAGTGGTCGGCCGGCTAGGTTTTCTGGCAAGCCGACCACCTTTTTTGGTCTTCACCACAAAGAGTGGTCGGCAATGGTCTCCCATGTCATTGGCTGGTCGGCAGCCCTCCCACAATTTCCCAGAGTGGAGTTTCAGCCTCTTGGAGCTTCGTGCAAGTTTCTGAAATAAATTGCACACAAAGGCGAGACGAGGCATCGCGATGGATTTCCCGGTGAGGTGACATGAGCATGCATGCATCTTTCGTCATTCGGAACAAGAGCTGAGGCAGTCCATTTTATAGCCTGCATGCTAGTTTATTCGCTTTCCTAGTTAATTTGTTAATTAATTAGGGTTTTGTAATATTTAATTAGCTCTAGTAGTTAATTATTTATTCGAACTGTATTATTTATTCGGACCCTCTGAGCGAGGGCACAATTGTAATAAGTGTGCGCGTGTGTGATGTATGTCTTCCAACCCCACATCTTTCTCCCTTTTATTTACCAACTTATGATGGTTAGTTTAGGGCATGTTTCAATTAGCATACTTATGATAGCATGTTTGCATTCATTCATCTGTTTTGCATGCACCGGGATCGGCGCATCATACTAACCGCATCGTATTTCAATTCCAAGTTGAATACGTGTATCAATTGTTGCATTTCATATGCCATCTTAGAATAGCCGAGCCTATTTTAGTTGCATTTTTGCATGTGTTGCAGTAGGCATTTCAGCATAGTTAGGATTCATGCGTGATTTCTAATTAGCTTCTTTCTTTGGCTCGGAGTACTCGGTAAGTGTTTATGCTTTAGCATCCTTGCATGTGTGTGAGTGACTGCCGTGATAGCATGCTTACCATGAGGCTAACAACTTATGTGATACAACTGCTTGAATTTCGCTCAGGATCTGGGCATTTTGAATACAGGAATTATAGAGCAGCCAGCAGTACTGACGCAGTTGGAACAAAAAGAAATCAAAGAGTTTGAGAGAATCAGAAAAGCCAAGGCCCCTGTGGGGACTGAAAGTGCTGTGTGCACAAGGACAGAGAATGCTGCGAGCATGTGGACAGAAGGTACTGTGAGTACGAGGACAGTGGAACTGGAGCCAGACAGGTGTCTGTTGGCTGCCGATGGAATGTGGTGGGAGGACGATGATCTATGTCTTGCCCACACGGAAGAGGATTGGGGGAGCAATCAACCAGACGATACTTGATACATCGGCGAAGTCAATCATATAACCAGGAGCGGGCGGTATTTCAAGCCCTCGCATTTAGACCAACTAGAAGCATCCGGGAAGGACAAGGAGGCCGAGAAACAGAAAGAGAAGCAACTCAAAGAAGAGGCCGTACTGAAGCAGCTGAAAAAAATACAAGTAGACATCTTCATCTGGGGACTGCTTTTGGCTTCGCGAGTACACAGACAGGCTGTCCTATCTGCTATGGACAAGGTTAAGCTCTCCATTGACACCACACCAGAGCAGCTAGTTGGACTGGTCTTCCGGGAGGAGGTTCCCCGACGTTGACCTTTTCGGACAAAGAACTACAGCCTGGGGGTGCAAATCATAACAAACCCCTCTAAATCTCTGTGGAATGTAGAGACAAGTGGGTGCCATCGGTTATTGTTGACACGGGATCCGCCATTAATGTGTGCCCGTCAAGGACGACATATGCAATCTGGTTGAAGCCCGTGGACTTTGTGCCAACTACTCAAGTGATCAGAGCCTATGATAACACAAGCAGGGAGGTGATGGGGACTGTCAAAATTCAGACCCAGGTTGGTCTAGGGCAACACAACATTGAATTCCATGTCTTAAACGTTCCCGTAACCTTTAACCTACTTTTGGGGCGACTGTGGTTGCACCAGGTCAAGGCAGTCTTTTCCACCTTGCATCAGATGTTGAAGTACCCTCACGGGAAGGGGGTAGCTATTGTTTTTGGGAACTCGTCAATCCATCCTCCACCGGAAGTGTCTACACCAGTCTTGGAAATTGAGCACGGCACGGAAGATGTGTTCTTATCGGGGTTTACTCTGGCTGAGGCCCGGGTCATGCAGAACATTTTGGCTGTTAATGAGGGGGTGTATGTCAGTGCGCAATCAGTATACCTCATGAACATGCTTCAACACATCCCTAGGATGGGATTGGGAAAGAGTGGCCAGAAGGGCGTCGCAGTATCGGCCGAAGTGCCGCACAACCTGCATACCTTTGGCTTGGGTTATCTGCCCACCAAAGAGGATTGGGTAAGGAAAGGTAAGGAGATGGCTGGGAGAGCCAGAGCGAAGAAGGCAGGGAAGCCATATGAGTTAACGCACCGACCCATTCAGGGTACCCTAAAAGGACACTTCGTCCGGGAGGGGGAATATTTTCCGTTTTGCGGCTTCCCGGAACCATGGTTGAACGCGGAGAGGAAGCACGTGCCAGGGTTTGAGATCTTCTTCGACCTGCAGTTATCCGGGGATGATGTTGCCGAGGAGCAGGCAGACCCATCAGCTGAGGTTGAGCAGAATGAGGCAGTGGATTCCGAGAGCACTGAAAGTGAAATGGGGGTAGCTCTGGCTTGTCTACTTTCAGATCCTCCGATCGTACAGAAGTGCTTGGGGGATAACTTCTCGATGTCCATGATTGGGAATGAAATTTCTACGAGCCTACCGATAAGTATTTTGGATGCATCCATCGCATCCTCTCTCGTATGGCAGTACGAGGAGGGATTTTTGTCAAGCAGCACTAGGTCAGGTAGTGAGCTGGAATCTGATTCCACCGAATCTGTTGAGTCAGAATCAGGTTCCAGCTCGATTGAGTCTGAGTTCGGTATTCCTGGGGGTGACAACCCGGATGCCACAGTCTTGTCTAAGTCGTCTTTTTCTTTCTCTTTCGAGTCTGTTGTAACCGAAGAATCGGACGATTTGGATATGCTTAATGAGAATGATGTGACTGTGGTTTTTGAGTACTTTTCTGTGCCTTTGATTTATTTCTTGAATCAGGACTTTCAAAATTTTGAAAACGACGAGGAAGAAATTCCTCCGGTTTTGCAACGCTTAATTGATCAAGTGTAGGAAAGATTTGTTAAACCTTTAGTTGATGAAATCACTACTGTGAATATTGGTACTAAGAAGGACCTGCGGCTGGTCCAAATCGGGTCCGCATTGTCTTCGGAGAAACGTGAGCGCTTAGTCGCTTTATTAAAAGATTTCAAAGATGTTTTCGGGTGGTCCTACAAAGACATGCCTGGAATCGATCCTGAGATTGTGCAGCACCGGATCTCTATTGACCCTGAGGCCCGACCTGTTAAACAGAAACTCAGGAGGATCCGTCTCGATTGGGCTCTCAAAATTAAAGAAGAGGTCACCAAGCAAATCGACGCAGGGTTCCTGCTAGTATCCGAATACCCAACTTGGTTGGCCAATATCGTTCCAGTGCCGAAGAAGGATGGCAGGATCCGAGTATGCGTGGATTTTAGGGACTAGAACAGAGCCAGTCCGAAAGACGACTTCCCCTTGCCGCATATCGATGAGTTAGTGGACTTCACAGTGGGGCATGCTTTGCTTTCGTTCATGGATGGCTTTTCGGGCTACAACCAGATAGTGGTGGCACCTAAAGACCGAGAAAAGACTGCATTCACCACCCTATGGGGGACTTCTTACTACAGGGTAATGCCATTTGGGCTGAAGAATGCTGGAGCTACATATCAACGGGCCACGACCACAATATTGCACGACATGATCCACAAAGAGGTTGAAGTGTATGTGGACGACATGATTGTCAAGTCCAAAGAAAGAGAGGGCCACTACACCGCCTTGCACAAGTTCTTCCAAAGGATCAGAGAATTTCGATTGCGGCTGAATCCTCAGAAGTGTACATTCGGTATTACAGTAGGGAAAATGCTGGGGTTTCTGATTACACAAAGAGGTATCAATGTCGACCCTTCCAAAATCAAGGCCATCCTAGAAATGCCACCACCAAGGACTGAAAAGGAGGTGCGAGGCTTTCTGGGTAAAGTGCAATTCATTAGACGGTTTATCTCAAAATTAACTTTGACTTGTGAACCACTTTTTGGCCTCCTGAAGAAAGGAAAGAAGTTCCAATGGGACGGCCGATGCCAAGCTGCTTTTGAACAAATCAAGGAATACAGAACCCACCTGTGCTGTCACTGCCTGAGCCGGGGAAGCCGTTGATTTCGTACCTTTCAGTGACTAAGACTACAATGGGTTGCATGCTAGCACAAGAGTCTGAGGACAAGGTGGAGAGGGCTATCTACTATTTAAGCAAGAAGATGTTGGAGTATGAAACCCGCTACACACTGTTGGAAAAGGCTTGCTTAGCCTTGGTATGGGCTACCAGGAAGCTGTGGCACTACCTGTTAGCTCACTTTGTAATGCTGGTTTCAAGATTAGATCCCATCAAATATCTCTTTGAGAAACCGGCACTTACAGGTAGGCTAGCTCATTGGTTGCTGTTGCTTTCCGAATTCGATCTGAAATATGTGACGTGCAAGTCAGTCGAGGGAAGAGTGGTAGCGGAGTTCTTAGCTGATCATCCAGTTGAAGGAGGTGAAGCAGTTGAGTACTTATTCCCAGATAAGGCCATTTTGCATATCGAAGATGAGTTTTGGACAATGTACTTTGATGGAGCGTCGAACCAGTACGGGTATGGGATAGGGATGTTGCTGATAGCACCCGACAATTCCCGTATCCCTTTAGCATTTAAACTCCGATTCAAAGTCTTGAACAACGAATCAGAGTACGAAGCATGCATTGCTGGTTTAGAAGCGGCCCTGGAACTAGGGGCAAGACGGTTGGATGTCATTAGGGACTCGAACCTTGTTGTATCCCAAGCTAAAGGGGATTTGAAAGTCAAAGAGGAAAAGATGATAATGTACCACCAGACCTTGGACCTGCTGATTCCTCAGTTTGAGAACTTAAACTTCACTCATCTACTAAGAGAAAACAACAGGTTCGCAGATTCACTAGCAACTCTATCTTCCATGATAGACATCCCTTCTGGAGTCCGGATGCGTCCGATCATTATTGACCAGAAGTTTGCATCGGTCTATGAGTCAATTGCCGCCATAGAAGAAGTTCAAGACGAGAACCCCTGGTATTACGATGTCTGGAACTTCTTGGAGAAAGAAGCATATCCGCCAGGGGCAAATGCCAAAGACAATAGGGCAATCCGAAGGATGGCTGCCCAATTCATCTTCTGCGGAGGAAAACTATATAAGAGAGGTCATTTGGGAATGCATAAGCTGTGCGTTGAGGCTGAAGAGTCAAAGCGCCTAATGGAGGCCATCCATGGAGGAGAATGCGGAGCGCACGTGAACGGGGTAATGCTGGCCCGAAAAATCCTCAGACAGGGTTACTACTGGTCCACCATGGAGGAGGATTGTATCGGCTTTGTTCGGCGATGCCACAAATGTCAGATCTATGCAAACCGCATGAACATCCCGCCATCGAAGCTGTACAATATGACTTCGCCATGGCCATTTTCAGTTTGGGGAATTGTAGACGTCCCCAAACGCCCCGGGAGGGAAATCCCGTTTGTTTTGTTCGTTGGGCTCACTATAGCTCAGGATTCAATGTCACAGTCCTGTATCTAATCTCGCAGAGTGTAATGCAAGACCGATGAATCATCAAAGAGTCCAAATCCGGCAAATCATTTTTGAAAACAGATTTTTTTTGAAAGAAGTGCAAAACATGGACTGTTTTGCCAGATACAGAGTCGCCACCTAAATATTTTATTTTGGAAAATTTATGAAACCCTGACTCGTTGCCTAAGGCCACGTGTCCGTCATCACCAAAGTTGCCTCGGCTTGAGAACTTGGATACGATTGGGGAAGGTCACTTTGTGATCACCTCCGCTCGCCCGATCAAAGATCGGCCTCTACTAACCATGATATCGGGTTTTGAAAACATTATGTATTCTTATTCCAGTTATTAGCCTAGATTTACTATGTTATGCGCACAGCATACAAATATAGACTAGATCGCATGAATTGGAACAACACATCTCATGTTTGTTTTGAAAATGGTTTGCTACTCGCAAGTAGGCTTAAAATGCAGATTTTGCCACCCTCGAGTGGGCTTAGAAAACAAGATGATTTGCCACTCTCAAGTGGGCTTAAAACTCACAATTGACGAATTGTTCCAATCCAAATAACCCAACCTTCACCCACAGGCATTTAGGCAGGTATACCACGTAAGCACGTAGCCTCATGGTAAGCATGTTATCATGGCAGTCACTCACACACATGCAAGGATGCTAAAGCATAAATACTTACCGAGTACTCCAAGCCAAAATAGAAGCTATGTTAGAAATCCATGCATGATCCTAACTATACAGAAATGCCTAATGCAACACATGCAGGAATGCAATGACAATAGGCTCGGCTATTCTAAAGATGGCATGTGATGATGCTACAACTAACACGTATTCAATTTGGAATTGAAATACAAATGCAGTTAGTATGATGCGCCGAGCCCAGTGCATGCAAGACAGATGAATGATGCAAACATGCAAGCATAAGTATGCTAATTGAAACATGCCCTAATCTAACCATCATAAGCTGGTAAACAAAAGGGAGAAAGACGTGGGGTTGGAAGACATACATTACACGCACTCACACTTATTACAATTGTGCCCTCACTCGGAGGGTCCGAATCAATAATACAGTCCAAATAATAATTACAGTCCGAATAAGTACAAAACCCTAATTAATTAACAATTTAACTAGGAAAGCAAGTAAATTAGCATGCAAATCCATGGACCGCCTCAGCTCTGTTCCGAATGATGAAAGATGCATGCTCGAGTTGCCTTGCTCGGAAATCCATTGCGATGCCCCGATTCGCCTCTGTTTGCAATTAATGCCGGAATGCCGTGCAAGGCTTTAGAAAGCTGCAGATTTCTGATTTGCTGCAACGGACAAAGTATTTTCACATATGTATGCATGACTACTCTTCAGGGAGTGTAGTCCTCGATCCTCGTGCCACCAATCACGCATCTCGACGTATAATGGCTGAGGAGTCGAATTGCATGACTCGATGTGAAATGAATGCACATATAAACACAACAAGACCTAAACTCCATCATGGGTAATCCGGAGCGTCGGCAACTGGGAATTGAGACACGTTCCGTCACTCGGAGTATGAAACGTCCCTCGTTTCCCGTGCTTGGGCTAACTCCTATCCCAAACACAATGCAAATGAGATGGTATACACAATGTGACTAACATACAACCTAGCATACGCAATGCTATGAAATGGTATACACAATGCTCGATGTAACATGGCATACACAATGCTCTAACATGCAACTTAGCATACACAATGCTATGGACCGAAATGGCATACACAATGCACGATGGACTTACACCAACATGAGTGGACCTCAGCCACACTCACATCAGTGGCCATTAGATGAAAATGAGACACCTGAAATGCGTGCACACATGCACGAATACCAAGGACCGAACCTAAGGCATGGAATGCCACTCTACCAAAGCATGGCAAGGATAAAACGTGACATGGAATAGCATAAATTACAGCTCTAAAACAGCATGAAATATGGTCTCGAAACATGCAAATATGGCACACAATGCAAGCTAGGGGCCCGGGTACCGAAACTAGTGAAGTGCGCTACACTAGAGGTACCCAAAGCAATGCACCAAAGGTAAAACTAACCCTTAACAGATCCTAGGTAGGTCTAAAACAGTGGGGAAATGGCCTAAAATGATGGCTCGGAATGCAACGGAATGGAGCTCATTCAATGGTCGGTAAATGAGGCATACAAGCCCGACTCTCAAACGCATTTAAAGAGATGAAAACATGGCAACATGGCATTCAAACAAGCTCTGAAATGTGATGAATAATAGGCTCAAAACATGAACACACCTCAGTATATGCATGGTGTGGATCTCAAAACTCAAAGCTAAGCATGGACCTTGAACTACAAGCATGCAAAACTAATATCATTCAACCACAAGACCCAAAAACAGAGCTAGGGAAGTCCAAAATAAGCACATTATCAGTTTAAGGCATGGCCAAAATACGCTAGAATCAATGGCCTATAAAGCATGCAAAGAAAGCTAGTAAACCATGAGTTGTTCTACAACTATACGAAACATATGAGGGCTCACCCAACCAGCTAGAAATAGAAGTATTTCATGCCAAAATATGCTCAAATAACTACTGAAACTCAGTCAACACATGCAAGAATGATGAGCCCCTTTGGAAAGCCATGCAAGGGGTTGTTCTACACATACATGATAGACAAACAAAAGGGCAAAACCACCTCTGGGAATGAGTTATGAAAGCCCTAAAACCCACCAAAAAGAGCCTAAAATTGGTCTAGGAACCATGCAATGAAAGGTCCCTTTGAAAGGCCTTGAATGAGATTGTTCTACACATGCATCATAGAAATAAAATATGGCCAAAGGGGCTTTGGACAGAGTCAAGGCAGACCTTAAAACTCACAAAATAGGGCCTGAAATGTGACTTCACAACATGCAAGATGGAGCTCCTTTGGAAGGCCAACAATGCTAGTAAAGAGAACAAGGGGTGAGAGGGTCACCCCTCTCTGATTTTGAAGCTCAAAAACACATCTAAGCCGCTGAAAATCCACTAGATTTCAATGGCTAAAAGGTCAAACCAAGGCCAATGCAAATGCTCAAATGCAAGTCTCAAAACATGAGGAAATGAAGCATAGAAGGGGGAAGATGACCCCAAACAGAAAAGAGTCCTTAAACAAACAAGTTTAGAAGATCAAAACAAGACTTTTTCTAGTTTATGTCAAAGTCCAAAAATGTTTTCAAATAAGGCTAAACTATGGAAAAAAAATAATGCAAAAATGGGGGAAATAGGGGCTTACCCTTGTAGAGCCGACCCTCAGCAACTTTTGGACCAAGAATGTGACTCCTCAAGCTCTGAAAATGACCTCCAAGATGCTTGAATGGATGGTAGAGGTGGTAGGCTATGAGGTGTAGTGTAAAATGGCCAAGAATAATGGGGTTTTGATGCTTGGAATGGAGAGTTGTGGAGGAGGGTGTATGTATGCCTTAACCAAAGGATTCAACCCCTTTAATGGAAGAGGAGGGCCTCTCTTATAGAGAAGAGAGGCCAAAGCTTCTCTTGGAAGCTTCAAATATCCTTCATACACGTATATGGAGGATGGTCCAAATGCCCTCCAGCTGGCACAGCTGTGATGCATTCAGAGAGAGCAAAAAGCAAGAAGCAGGCTGACCAGTTAAGGTGGTCGGCCGGCCACTCCCCCTGGTCGGCCGACCAGGGGTCAAAAGGGTCAATGAGAAATGCTGGTCAGCCATACCAGAAAGGTGGCCTCCTAGATGAGTGCAACACAGCTGTATGGTGGAAAACCAGAAAATGTGACCTAGAGAGAGGAAAACCAGCTTTTTAGCAAGGTTCAAAAGGGTCAAGAAGAAATACTGGTCGGCCTACCCATATTGGTGGCCTCCCAGATGAGCACAACACAATGGTGGTATGAAAAACGAGAAATTGTGGCTCAAAAGTGAGAAAAACCAGCTTTCTATCAGAAAAACCGGCTTTTGGAGAGAGAAAAAGAGAAAACTGGTTTCCAAAGGGGAAAAGGTGGCCTCCCACCATACTACTACCTCCTTAGCAATGAAAATAGGGTCCCTGCCAAAAATGAACCCTAACCGATGCAAGACGAGGGTTCGGGGGCCAAAACGCGGGGTCTGGGGCCCCGAAAACAGGTTGTTAAGTACCGGAGGTGGCGTATGACCACGAAGGTGGTCTCCCGGGCCACAGTGTCCCTCTAAAGAGAGGAAACAAGGTGTGCCAAAAATCGGAGCAAACAGAGGTAGTCAAGCAGTCCCGAACTGAGGCGCATGACCGATGGCTCTGAAAATCGAAAACTGGTCTCCAAACGGGAAAAATGGCCTACGACCACGGAACGTAGCCTACAGCCACTGAGAGATGGTCTACAAGACCTCTCTCTCCCTTTAGGAAGAGAAAATAGAGAAAATAGGACCTGGTTCGCAAACCGAGGCAAAGTACAAAAGAACCCCGAAGTTCGGAGGCAAGGCTCGCAGCTGAGACTCCGCAACCTCAGAACCAGCGCAATATGTACTATCACCGAGCGCTCAATCGGTGACGTTTGAGTCTTAAGGTCGGTCAAAAATGGGGTGTCTACAGTTGCCCCTCTTTGACAGAACTCGGAAGTCATACATGACGGGAGTGAATGTTAAAGCCCATAGATGACCCATTTTTGACAAGGCCGAAGACTCAGACAAACAAGCGAGATAAACAAAGTTGTGCCCGCAGGCATGCCCGCAGGCGGGGGCAAAATGCAAAACGATATGCAAGAAGATTTCGACAATTGGACTTATACGCTACGCGAAGCCGATTTGAAAATTGGACTTATACGCTATGCGAAGTCGGTTTGAAAATTCAGAATTTATGCAATGCAATGTAATGAAACAATGCCAATGATATGTAATGCATTTGAGATGATCAAACCACAAGCAGTATAAAACCACACAAATATCATAAAGATGATGGAGATGCAAAATTCGTCTACCATAGAAAAGGTGCCGACACCCTCAAACCACAATCCCATCAGTGGAATAGGCTCGTACACATGCAGAACTATGTGTGTGTAGACGGAACACAAGATACAAGTAATTGGGTGGCATGCTATAAGTGAGGAATGATCTGCTGAGGAAAGATCATGATCCTAAATGCTGGATGCAACATACTACACTACAATGCAATGAATGCAATGGGTAAGGCGCACGGCCAAACCGTATCTTGCTTAGGAAAGGCATGGACACAAACAAACCACATCTAACACGGAAATGGTGCTGTCACCCTCAAACCATAATCCCATTAGTGGGATAGATGCGTACACAAAATCTCATAACCATGCTTCGACGTGAAAAGTATGGGCACATACCAGACCAAGCTCAACATGGAAAGGCGCAAGCCATAGATGGATAATGCAGTAAATGCATGTAAGCTATAATGCAATGTATTCTATATGCAATGTAATGGACATACTAGACGATGTAGCAGTTAGGAAGCGAAGGGACCATACAGGGGCATTTGGCAATGACCTACCTCAGCAATGTCCTACCTCATGCTGATGTGGGAATCTTCCCATTCTTCTCAGTTGAACCGCATGTATTACTTTTGTCCCCGACTATGGTCGCAGCTTTCCCTATTCTCCAACAGGGTGACAGACTAGGTTGATTCGGTATCCAGAATTGACGCGCATACACATGCTATCTCAATCTATGGGTCTGCCATACAGATTTCAAGCCGAGGATAGACCCCTGGGTATTTAAACTAGACTTTAGTCTCGAAAATCTCGAACCTTTGCGTTCTAGGCATGAGCCATTCGAACTCTAGTTTCCACTGTCTCAGTTAGTCTCCTAGGAACTCACCATAAACACAGACAAGTGGCTATACCAGACCACCGGAAGTCGTTCGGGCACGACAAACACCAAAGGAATTGCACCTTTAGAGGATTTAAGGTCTCCTAGACCAGAGAATACACAAGACAGTGCGAATGAAGATGCAGGATTTAAGGTCTCCCAGACCAGGTGAGTGCACAAGGCAGTGCAAATGATACAAAGAACAAAGCGCACAAAACAGTGCGATGTAATGCACAAACGAGTGCAGGTAAGATGCGCACGAAAGTGTGAACAATGCAATGGGGAAAATACTCCAACCATGTTGGGATCATGAGAGGAGGAAAATCAAACAATCAGGCGTGCATACGACGCAACCTAAGTCAAATTCCAAACACACTGAAATCATGTGAGGAAAGGGACACTCAAACCACGCTGAAATCACAAAAGGAGGTCCAAAACAACCCACCTAGCGCGTGTACCAAACACAAGCTGAGATGAATTCCAAACACGCTGAAATGTATGAGGAAAGGGACACTCAAACCATGCTAAAATCGTGAAAGGAGGTCCAACAACAACCACCTAGGTGCGCGCACAACGTAACTTGAGATAAATTCCAAACATGCTGAAATCGCGTAAGGAACGGGACACTCAAACCACACTGAAATCGTGAGAGGAGGTCCAAACAACAACCGCCCAGGTGCGCGCACAATGCAACCTAAGATAAATTCCAAACACGCTGAAATCGCGTAAGGAACGAGACACTCAAACCACGCTGAAATCGTGAGAGGAGGTCCAAACAACAACCGCCCAGGTGCGCACACAACGCAACTTGGGATAAATTCCAAACACGCTGAAATCATGTGAGGAACGGGACACTCAAACCACGCTGAAATCGTGAGAGGAGGTCCAAACAACAACTGCCTAGGTTCGCACACAATGTAACCTGAGATAAATTCTAAACACGCTGAAATCGCGTAAGGAACGGGACACTCAAACCACGCTAAAATCGTGAAAGGAGGTCTAAACAATCCGCCCAGCGCGTCTACAACGCAACTTGAGAAAGTCCCGGAGGACAACGATTCTAAACGCAGCACGGCACAAAAGGATATAAAATAACACAAGATGCAAATAAACGCAACAAGTGCGATGATACAGTACATGTTACAAGCAATGTAGAGCATGATGTTTAGGGAATGCAATAAACAGACAAAGCGGCACTCTAGAAAACACCTCATGGAGTGAGTGGCGGTAAACCGCTTTACTCTGACGGGGAATGGTACTCAGGGAGAGCACTTCTGATCGTCATTCTGGCTTGAAACAGTGAAACAGTCAACACAGTATTCTGTTCACTTTGAACACACAGCTCTTATTAGCACACTACTCATTCTGAACACGCAGCTCATAACACAATATTCAATTTACTTGGCATATAGCTCAGTCTGAACAGACAGTCCGATCTGAAAAGACGGGATGCAAAAACAGAATCTGTAGAACCTTGCGGTTTTTTTTTTTGCTTTGCAGTCTGGAACCCATATAGCTTCAGATAGGTCCTGGTTTTACTGTTCTCACATGACCTGGGTCGAACCTTGCGGTTTTTTTTTTTTTTTGAAAGAACAAAATCTTGTTTTGCACAAATGTGGAGAATGACACGGCACTCCTAAGCACAAACCGATTCATTTTGAAATTGAGAAATGAATTCTTAACTGGGTATTGAGCCTACAACTGACCACAACCAAAACAACTCAACAACGGAAAACAAAGGTAGAACAACCTAAACACAACTCAACAAAGGAAAAACAAGGTAAAACAACCTAAACACATTTATTGACACTCAAACGACTCAAAACAAGAATCGAGACAAACAAAACACACAGACACAACACTCAGCTGTGTTACAAAGGCAAGATACCTCTTGGTGCACGAGGAGCCAGTTTCTCCGGGTATTGTTTCCCACCCTTTCTTATTTGTGATTCTCACATCACTCGGCCCTCAGGTTCGGCTTTTCTCACAAAACCCTTTTTCCTCACTTTTTCTCTCAGCGCACATCTCTCTATTCTTTAATCTCTCATTTTTTATCCCTCCCCTGGGTGGTTGATGGATAAACAAGAAGTTGCTGGCTCTTGCCCCTAGCATTCTGCTAGATTCTCTTTCTTCTGCGCACAGCTAGTGAGTTCCTCACACAGAGGAATTGCGCTACAAGTGGGTGTGTAGCAAATCTGCAGCTGACATCGGTTGACGATGCTCTGTTGGGGAGTTTAGACGTGATCAGATCTGTCCAGATGAGGGAGTGTAATATCTTGCCTCATTCCAGCTCATGCTTCACACTTGGCTTGATACCTCGTTGCTTGGAGGATGTGAGAGCTTTCTGCCCTTTTGTGGTCAGCTTCAGTGGTGCCCCTTTCTGGCAGGTAGAATGCCCTTTCTGGAAGATAGAGTGCCCTTTCTAGCAAGTGTGTTGACAATGGGAAAAAGACAGAACACCTGACTCAATTGTGCCCCTAGTTCATCATTTTGACCATTTTTTGTTTTTGACTTTCTATTAAAACAATTTTGACCAAAATGAGAGTTAGATTAACATGCTTGTTCAATTTTCTAATTTAAAATCATGCAAGTCAGGCTATGAGCACTGAAAATTTTCCTTTTTTAGGTCCAAGAAATGGTCCAGTTTTAGAATAATGGAATAATTTTCGAGAGAATTAGTCAACCTCATTAAAAATTCTCAAAAACTATTTTTGCAAATGGTCACTGCTCAACGAGCACAGAACCTACTCTTGAGATGCACAACCTCAGATATGAAGGAAAATTACCCCTCGCTCGAGGAAAGTTACATGGCAACGGAAAGTTGCCCCTTGTCTGAATGGCACTGCAGCGCATTGCAATCAATCCTCAGGGTGATGATCACAACCGAACTCCCGGATACAAAAAAGACAAAGATGACCAGAACCATCACATGGACACAGTTGAATTTGAAGTGTTTTACAACTGGACTTCAGAATGAAGTTGCCTATGTATCCCAATGATGGGAATCAAGCCTTACGTAGTTCGGGGTTAAGGTACACTCGTGTATTAACCTCTCCTTTTGCGCTCTAACTTTTGCCAAGGCCGCCCTTCTGGGTTTTTAACCTTGCGATCTATGTTCTTCTTTTCTTTTCAATTCTTTTCATTTCTCTTTTTTTTTCTTTTTTCTTTTTTTCATCTTTTCCTTTCATTTTTCTTCTTTTCTTCTTCTTCTTTTTTTTTGCATTTTTCTTTTTTTTTTTTGTTCTTTTTGTTCTTTTTTTCTTGCTCTAACTTTTGCCTGGATCGCTCTTCCGGGTTTTCGGCCCAGCAGGCCTCTCAAGGGTAAAAGTGTAGCTTTGTCCATGTCAAATGGTTTTGAGATCTTGAAATCATTTGAATCTAGGAGAATGGCTGTCGTTCCCTAACGATGCAGGAGTCCATCTAATGGGGGCTGAATTTGCCCCTAGTGTTGTGGATAGGAACTCAGTTGTCATTCAACAGCATTTCTTCTTTTCTCCCTTTTGAGATTTGGCATTCTTGCCGATCTTCATTGATTTGCGAAATGATCCATCTTCAGCTCTTCGAGCACAATCGGACATTTTTCTGCCTCTAGGTCGAGGGATGCTTCGAATCTAGCCACACAGGCCTCACATTGCGGTTGACCATTGAACATTCTGAGTTAAGGCTCAAGGTCGGAAAGCAAAGGGGGCGTCAAGTCTCAAGGCTGAAAGCGATCCTAAGCTGCACAATCTCAAGAGTGATTCCACACAGGTCTTCGCAGGACTGTGCAAAACATTTTTTTTTTGAAATCTTTTAAGAACGCGATTAATCGCTCGCGCGGAAGGCAATGTAGAACCAATCTGGATCAAGCCAGGATCCTTCTCGGTACTCACATTAACAAACATGATTTCATTCATTAAAGGCTTAGCATGTCTCTCTTCCTCTCAGTTGATCAAATTTTGCAAAACCCAAGGAATTCTTCCCCTCTTTGTTTTCACCGCAATGTTTAAAAAGTTTTGAAAAACTTAGGTCAATGCAATAATTTCAGGGCACAAGAGAGCAGGTGGAATGCACTGTCATTTCATTTAAATCCCGGCACAACTAGCACACGATAGAAGCAAACACAAGAGTGCAAAAATTACTGTTGTTTCATTCAGATCTATTGGCACAACTAGCTCCTCGGTAGAAACAGACTCAAAAGAAAATGAAAAGACAAACACAAAACAAGCAAGTAATGTCCGAGGTAACACCCCTAAAATCACCAAACTCCAACAAAACAGGACTGACATGGTACAACAAGACAGACCCAACTGACTCAATAAGAAAAGACTAACTCTATAAAACAACAAGACTGACTCAATACCCAAGTCAGACAGCACAAAAACTGGTGTTTGCATATTGCTCAGAACAGTGTGTGCCATTTCCACGTCTGGAGTTGATCGAGCGCCACCCGCAGCTAGTTCATCCCCCGATCACATCACATTATCCCCCAAGTTCACCGTTCCAGTGCCGATAGACTTTGCCGAGCTCGGTGGGAGGATGACCCCGTTGTCAAATAGATCCTGTACTTCATGGCGAAGACGGAAACAGTTGTCGGTAGTATGGCCAGTTTGCTGATAGTACGCGCAGTACTGGGTAGCATCATGCGTAGTCGAAAGAGGGCTGAGGAGAGGTCGAGGCTCAAGGGGTTTGAGATGGCCTTGTTCAACAAGGATTTGGAGAGCTTTGGACAAAGGCATATAGAGAGAATGGAAGACCCTCTGTCCTCGGGGTAGATACTTCGAGGTTTGTGGATTTTTACTGGATGCACCAGTAAAGGGATTGATAGACAGCATGGAAGACCCTCTGTCCTCGGGGTAGATACTTCGAGGTTTGTGGATTTTTGCTGGACGCACCAGTAAAGGGATTGGCAGGCGCTGACTGGGTTTGCTGATTTCTTCCGAGCACGGGATTAGAGCTGAAAGGAACATTCTTGGTACAATGGCCCTTCTCCCAGCTTGCCCCTTGATTCAAACTGCCCCCAACTTGAGTGGCGAAAATGTCGTCCATAGTTTTTGCAACAACTACGAGCACTTGCTCTTTGTTTAGCCCCTCGACTTTCAAAGCCTCAACAGCTAACAGAAGATGTTCATGGGGATCCATGTCCGCCCCTATCTTGTTCTTTCCACTCGCCTCCACTTTGCCAAGGGATTGGCATTCCTCAAATGCAGCCCGTTCCAAGACTGGGGAGCCTTTTGACATGATCTCCCTGGTATTTGATGTGGTTGATGACAGAGCCAATGTCCCGGGGGCCAGATCTATCACAGTTCTCTGAAGATCTTCAATCATTCTCTTCAGCTCAGAAGTAGTGGGCTCACGGGTTTGAGATGATTGGGGTCTAGGTGCATCCATCATGCATAAGTCCATGCTTCCTGGAATGAACACCTCAAGCTTGGGTAAATGGGCTGGGGTGATGTATGTGCTGGGGTCGAAGGTGGATGGTAGTGTATGGATGAGGTTGAGGTGGGGAGGTGACGAGTCAGTACTAACCTAAGGTCCTTTGGGTGGAGCTAGGGTCTCTTTGTCAATAAGATCCTGAATCTTATGACGGAGGCGGATGCAACGGTTCGTATCATGACCGTGTTGTTGATGATAGGCACAGTATTTAGCCGGGTCATACCTTGGCGGAAGAGGATTTGGAAAGGGTTGGGGTTCTAGGAGTTCTAGGTGCCCTTCTTCTTGCAGCTTTTTCAAAGCTTGAGAGAGACTCATGTAAAGAGGATGGAATTTTCGGGCTTGGGGTCGATTTGAAGTGGCGGTTTTTTGGCCATTGAGGGAAGTGGTGATAGAGTCTACTTCTGAGCATTTCACAGCTGCACTACCATCAGTAGTAGTATTGGAACTGCGAGCAACATTTCTCTTCAACAGCTTATTATCTTCTGGAAAGATCCCTTATCGGATGACATCCTCGATTTGAACCCCCATTCCATGAAGGTCTGGAAAGGTAAACAGTGGTAGTACGATCATTTTCTGCAATAACATGCCATGTAAATTCCGAACAATCATCTTGATCTGATCTTTCTCAGAAGGCCTTGTAGTCATCATTGAGGCCTTTGCTCTCCATCTCGTCACGAATTCTAAGAAGCCCTCATTTGGTTCTTGGCGGGTGACTTCGAGATCACGAGTTGTGACCTCGATCTGTGTGTTGTAGGAGTATTGAGCAATAAAGGCCTCAGCCAGCTTTTCCCAGTTCCATTTCACGGAGTCCTCCAATTTCACATACAAGATTGCGGCTATCCCAGACATGGTTCGGCCAAAGAGAGACAACTTCTGAGCTGTGGTCAAACCCATTGGCCTCAAGATATCAGAAAATAGGTGGAGGTGCAACCTTGGGTCTCCAGAGCCGTCAAAGCGGTCGATACGCGGCATTTTGAATCTGCCCGGTAGCGTCACAGCTGCGTCGGTATACCCATCCTCGATGTCCGGGATGGACTTTACTCCCTGAGATTTCTTGAACAACTTTTCAAGCTTGCTCAATTTCAATGCTGTAAGGTCCACCTCAAACTCAAAGGGAGAGTCCGATTGATTGGTAGGTGTTTTGGATAGCTGGGGTAAGATTGGGGGTTGAGCCGGCCCTATCTGAATGTCCGTACCCTCCTGGACATTTGGTGTTTTCCCGGGCGTCTGAACCCCTGGTGGTGGAGGGGCTTGATGCGAAGCAGATGCTTCGTTTTGCTATTGCAAACTGGTGATTAGTTCGGCCTGCTGGGCCATGATCGCAGCCTGCTGCTTAGCAAATTCTGCTTGACGAACAGCGTCCTCCTGCATGGCTTTCATGCTCTCCTGGAGCGGACCCACCATGTCTTCCATCCCTGACATATTGCCCTCTGACATACTGCCCTGATTTATCTGATCTATCGGTATATCTATCTCTGTGGTAAAAATAGATATCTCAACCTAACAGCACACAGGTGAGATGGATAATGACTGCTGATCCGAAGACTGTTGAACTGATGATCTGTGCTTGACTGGCCTTTTTACCCTGTCTCTGGCAAAGGAACATTGATTTCCTTTGAACTGAATCTCTGACCTGACAAAGTCTATCAGCACAAGTCCGATGAACCTCAGGGGATATTGGAGCCTTCTGAAGCCACGTTTCCAAAACTACCCTAGCAAAAGAGAAAACATGCAGCATCTCAGTTTGATTTCACCAAAACAGATATGAGCAACCGAATAACTGTGCTCTCTACTGAATTCTGTCCAAGATTCTGTCTGTAACCTGATACCCTCAGGTTAAACTGATTCCCCACATACTGATGCCCTCAGGCCTAATACCCAGACTTGCAAACTGATATACACAGCCCTGCAGAGACACACTCTGACAGCACATTGCAGGCAAGTGAGAGCCAAAACACCCCTATGTTGGGATAGGGTTTCCCTGTCCTATTTTGTCAGGAGCGAGGGTTTCACTACGCACGCAGCGGTTTCAAGCAACCTATAATCGGGTAAGCAACCTGTCCTAGTTTGGAATGGTCACTATGGATTCCGAATATGCACTAGGTCGAATGGTCAAAAGGGTGCCCTGGTGAAAACCAGGGTTTGTGTTCCCATCGTGGCAGAGCCCGCAATCGATCAACCTTATGGCACGCTTCTCGAAGCGAGCCTCCGACAAACCGTTCAAGAATAGCATATGACAAACATGGTGTTCTAGGCGCACTAATGCACATGCAATGCAAAGAAACACATAAGTGTATTCAAAACAAGATATCACGAGTTCGAGTCAAGTTCTCTAAATCCCCAGCAGAGTCGCCAGAAACTGTAGACGTCCCCAAACGCCCCGGGAGGGAAATCCCGTTTGTTTTGTTCATTGGGCTCACTGCAGTTCAGGACTCAATGTCATAGTCCTGTATCTAATTTTGCAGAGTGCAATGCAAGACCGATGAATCATCAAAGAGCCCAAATCCGGCAAATCGTTTTTGAAAACAGATTTTTTTTTAAAGAAGAGCCAAACATGGACTACTTTGCCAGATACAGAGTCGCAACCTAAGTATTTTATTTTGGGAAATTTAGAAAACCCTGACTCATTGCCTAAGGCCACGTGCCCGTCATCACCAAAGTTGCCTCAGCTCGGGAACTTGGGTACGATTGGGGAAGGTCACTTCGTGAGCACCCCCGCTCGCCCGATCAAAGATCGGCGTCTACTAACCATGATATCAGGTTTTGAAAAAATTATGCATTCTTATTCCGGTTATTAGCCTAGATTTACTATGTGATGCGCACAACATACAAATATAGACCGGATCGCCTGAATTGGAACAACGCATCTCATGTTTGTTTTGAAAATGGTTTGCTACTCGCAAGTAGGCTTAAAATGCAGATTTTGCCACCCTCGGGTGGGCTTAGAAAACAAGATGATTTGCCACTCTCAAGTGGGCTTAAAACTCACAATTGATGAATTGTTCAAATCCAAATAACCCAACCTTCACCCACAGGCATTTAGGCAGGTATACCACGTAAGCACGTAGCCTCATGGTAAGCATGCTATCATGGCAGTCACTCATACACATGCAAGGATGCTAAAGCATAAACACTTACTGAGTACTCCAAGCCAAAATAGAAGCTATGTTAGAAATCTATGTATGATTCTAACTATACAGAAATGCCTAATGCAACACATGCAGGAATGCAATTACAATAGGCTTGGCTATTCTAAAGATGGCATGTGATGATGCTACAACTAACACATATTCAATTTGGAATTAAAATACAAATGCAGTTAGTATGATGCGCCGAGCCCGGTGCATGCAAGACAGATGAATGATGCAAACATGCAAGCATAAGTATGCTAATTGAAACATGCCCTAATCTAACCATCATAAGCTGGTAAATAAAAGGGAGAAAGACGTGGGGTTGAAAGACATACATCACACGCACGCACACTTATTACAATTGTGCCCTCACTCGGAGGGTCCGAATAAATAATATAGTCCGAATAATAATTACTGTCCGAATAAGTACAAACCCTAATTAATTAACAATTTAACTAGGAAAGCAAGTAAATTAGCATGCAAATCCATGGACCGCCTTAGCTCTGTTCCGAATAATGAAAGATGCATGCTCGAGTTGCCTTGCGCGGAAATTCATGGCGATGCCCCGATTCGCCTCTATTTGCAATTAATGTCAAAATGCTGTGTAAGGCTTTAGAAAGCTGCTGATTTCTGATTTGCTGTAACAGAGAGCAAGAAAGGGGCACAGCAAAGTATTTTCACATATGTATGCATGACTACGCTTCAGGGAGTGTAGTCATCGATCCTTGTGCCACCAATCACGCATCTCGATGCATGATGGCCGAGGAGTCGAATTGCACGACTTGATGTGAAATGAATGCACATATAAACACAACAAGACCTAAACTCTATCATGGGTAATCCGGAGTGTCGGCGACCGGGAATTGAGACACGTTCCGTCACTCGGAGTACGAAGCGTCCCTCATTTCCCGTGCTTGGGCTAACTCCTATCCCAAACACAATGCAAATGAGATGGCATACACAATGCTACTAACATACAACCTAGCATACGCAATGCAATGAAATGGCATACACAATGCTCGATGTAACATGGCATACACAATGCTCTAACATGCAACTCAGCATACACAATACTATGGACCGAAATGGCATACACAATGCACGATGGACTTACACCAACATGAGTGGACCTCAGCCACACTCACATCAGTGGCCATTAGATGAAAATGAGACACCTGAAATGCGTGCACACATGCACGAATACCAAGGACCGAACCTAAGGCATGGAATGCCACTCTACCAAAGCATGGCAAGGATAAAACGTGACATGGAATAGCATAAATTACAGCTCTAAAACAGCATGAAATATGGTCTCGAAACATGCAAATATGGCACACAATGCAAGCTAGGGGCCCGGGTACCGAAACTAGTGAAGTGCGCTACACTAGAGGTACCCAAAGCAATGCACCAAAGGTAAAACTAACCCTTAACAGATCCTAGGTAGGTCTAAAACAGTGGGGAAATGGCCTAAAATGATGGCTCGGAATGCAACGGAATGGAGCTCATTCAATGGTCGGTAAATGAGGCATACAAGCCCGACTCTCAAACGCATTTAAAGAGATGAAAACATGGCAACATGGCATTCAAACAAGCTCTGAAATGTGATGAATAATAGGCTCAAAACATGAACACACCTCAGTATATGCATGGTGTGGATCTCAAAACTCAAAGCTAAGCATGGACCTTGAACTACAAGCATGCAAAACTAATATCATTCAACCACAAGACCCAAAAACAGAGCTAGGGAAGTCCAAAATAAGCACATTATCAGTTTAAGGCATGGCCAAAATACGCTAGAATCAATGGCCTATAAAGCATGCAAAGAAAGCTAGTAAACCATGAGTTGTTCTACAACTATACGAAACATATGAGGGCTCACCCAACCAGCTAGAAATAGAAGTATTTCATGCCAAAATATGCTCAAATAACTACTGAAACTCAGTCAACACATGCAAGAATGATGAGCCCCTTTGGAAAGCCATGCAAGGGGTTGTTCTACACATACATGATAGACAAACAAAAGGGCAAAACCACCTCTGGGAATGAGTTATGAAAGCCCTAAAACCCACCAAAAAGAGCCTAAAATTGGTCTAGGAACCATGCAATGAAAGGTCCCTTTGAAAGGCCTTGAATGAGATTGTTCTACACATGCATCATAGAAATAAAATATGGCCAAAGGGGCTTCGGACAGAGTGAAGGTAGACCTTAAAACTCACAAAATAGGGCCTGAAATGTGACTTCACAACATGCAAGATGGAGCCCCTTTGGAAGGCCAACAATGCTAGTAAAGAGAACAAGGGGTGAGAGGGTCACCCCTCTCTGATTTTGAAGCTCAAAAACACATCTAAGCCGCTGAAAACTCACTGGATTTCAATGGCTAAAAGGTCAAACCAAGGCCAATGCAAATGCTCAAATGCAAGGCTCAAAACATGAGGAAATGAAGCATGGAAGGGGGAAGATGACCCCAAACAGTAAAGAGTCCTGAAACAAACATGTTTAGAAGATCAAAACAAGACTTTTTCTAGTTTATGTTGAAGTCCAAAAATTCTTGCAAATAAGGCTAAACAATGGAGCAAAATAATGCAAAAATGGGAGAAATAGGGGCTTATCCTTGTAGAGCTGACCCTCAACAACTTCTGGACCAAGAATGTGACTCCTCAAGCTCTGCAAATGACCTCAAAGATGCTTGAATGGATGGTGGAGGTGGTAGGCTATGAGGTGTAGTGTAAAATGGCCAAGAATAATGGGGTTTTGATGCTTGGAATGGAGAGTTATGGAGGAGGGTGTATGTATGCCTTAACCAAAGGATTCAACCCCTCTAATGGAAGAGGAGGGCCTCTCTTATAGAGAAGAGAGGCCAAAGCTTCTCTTGAAAGCTTCAAATATTCTCCATACACGTGTATGGAGGATGGTCCAAATGCCCCCTAGCTAGCACAGCTGTGATGTATTCAGAGAGAGCAAAAAGTAAGAAGCAGGCCGACCAGTTAAGGTGGTTGGACGGCCACTCCCCCTGGTCGGCCGACCAGGGGTCAAAAGGGTCAATGAGAAATGCTGGTTGACCATACCAGAAAGGTGGCCTCCCAGATGAGTGCAACACAGATGTGTGGTGAAAAACCAGAAAATGTGACCTAGGAAAGAGGAAAACCAGCTTTTTAGCAAGGTTCAAAAGGGTCAAGCAGAAATACTGGTCGGCCTACCCATATTGGTGGCCTCCCAGATGAGCACAACACAATGGTGGTATTAAAAACCAGAAATTATGGCTCAAAAGTGAGAAAAACCAGCTTTTTGTCAGAAAAATCGGCTTTAGGATAGAGAAAAAGAGAAAACTAGTTTCCAAGGGAAAAAGGTGGCCTCCCACCATACTACCACCTCCCTAGCAATGAAAATAGGGTCCCTTCCAAAAATGAACCCTAATCGATGCAAAACGAGGGTTTAGGGGCCAAAATGCGCGGTCTGGGGCCCCGAAAACAGGCTGTTAAGCACCGGAGGTGGTGTACGACCACGAAGGTGGTCTCCCGGGCCACAGTGTCCCTCTAAAGAGAGGAAACAAGGTGTGTTCCAAAAATCAGAGCAAACGGAGGTAGTCAAGCGGTCCCAAACCGAGGCGCACGGCCGACGGCTCTAAAAATTGGAAACTGGTCTCCAAATGGGAAAAATGGCCTACGACCATGAAACGTAGCCTATGGCCACTGAGAGATGGTCTATGAGACCTCTTTCTCTCCCTTTGGGAAGAGAAAACATAGAAAATAGGACCTGGTTTGCAAACCGAGGCAAAGCACAAAAGAGCCCCGAAGTTCGGAGGCAAGGCCCGCAGCCGAGACTCTGCAACCTCAGAACGAGCGCAATATGCACTATCACCGAGCGCTCAATCGGTGACGTCTTAGTCTTAAGGTCGGTCAAAAATGGGGTGTCTACAGGAATCGATGTGATCGGGGCTGTCACTCCAAAAGGGTCCAATGGGCATGAGCTTATTCTGGTCGCAATAGATTATTTCACGAAGTGGGTCGAGGCCCAGTCTTATGCGGTGTTAAAAGCGTCGCGTGTTGCAAAGTTTATCAGGAACAACATCATCTGTCGCTATGGCATCCCGAACGAGGTTATCTCAGATAATGGTTTCTACTTCAAAAAGGAGGTGATTGACTTGTTGGAGAAATACAACGTGGCTTTTCATAAGTCATCCACATATCGGCCGTAGACCAACGGAGCAGTTGAGGCCGCTAACAAGAACATCAAGCGCATACAGAAGATGGTGGAAACCTACTGGGATTGGCCAGATAAGCTGCCATTTGCTCTGTGGGGCTACCAGACTTCAATTAGAATTTCTACTGGGGTGACTCCGTATTCATTGGTTTATGGGATGGAGGCCGTTCTATCTATTGAAATTGAGGTTCCGTCATTGAGAGTGCTGGCTGAGTGTCAGATGGCCGAGGCGGATTGGCAGCAGAGTAGATTTGACGAACTCATGCTCTTTGATGAAAGAAGACTGAAAGCACTGTATCACGTTCAAGGTTATTAACGAAGAATCGCTAGGGCTTTCAACAAGAAGGTTAAGTCCAGAAATTTGAAGGAAGGAGATTTGGTACTCAAAGACAACTAAGCTCTCATCCATGACCCTAGGGGTAATTTCAGACCCAATTAGACTGGTCCTTACATCATTAAGTCTATTTGGTCAGGTGGAGCTGTTGTTCTGATGTACCTAGATGGCCTAGAGTTCTTCCAACCGATCAATATGGACAAGTTGAAGAAATATTACCCCTGAGTGGCTCACTAGGCCGAAAACCCGAAAGGGCGACCTAAGCAAAAGTTAGAGCACAGAAAATTTGAAATTACAAAAATTGAGCTCGCAAGGTTGAAAACCCGTAAAGGGCAGCCTTGACAAAAGTTAGAGCGTAAAAGGAGAGTGAAAATACTCGAGTGAACCTAAGCCTGAACTACGTAAGGCTTGATTCCCATCTTTGGGATACGTAGGCAACTTCATCCTGAAGTTCAGCTATAAACTTTTTCCCGATCAACTTTGTCCATTCGATCATCTGGGTCATCTTTGTCTATTCAGCATTCAAGAGTTCGGTTATAATCTCTGGTGCAGTGCTATTCAAACTAGGGACAACTTTCCAGTTGCTGGGATCCGGGGTTGTGCATCTCAGTGACAGATCTCAGGCGTGTCCAATTATGATCCACTCCGAAAATGGTTTTGAAAAGTTTTAATAAAAGTTGATTTTGCTCAAATTAATCTTTTTACAACTTTGACCATTTTTGGACCAAAGCAGAAAATTTTCAGTACCCACAACCTTCAATTTCATTGATTTCAATGCAGAGTTCTTCTGTTCTTGCATACAAATTGAAGTTGCTTTTTATTACATTCATAAAGAAAACTTAAAAGTACTAATAAAGCAATAAATCCGGGGCATAGATAAGTCAGATGTTTCTGCACCCCCTCCCAGAGCCGGTCGAAGCCTCTAATGCCAAGTTGGGCCCAATCTGTGCTTTTCATTGAGCCAATCTATGCACTCATCAGACAAGGTGCAACTGAAAGTGGAAGCAGGGCCAGGAGCTCTCTAGTCCTCCATGCTGTGGCATACGTGGCAAGATGTAAGCCTCGGGCTGGGAATGCAACAGGGTACTCTATCCCCTCTGGCGGGCAAGTCTGATCATGTTCAAATTGGAGCCGGAACCGGAACGAAAAATAGAAGACACAGTGTGTCATGCCAATCAATTGAATCCCAGGTTGATGGGTCATGTTGTAACTCATTGTCAGCAGATTGAGCCAAGAGCAACGCCAAGTAATGTGGTCCGCGGACAAACTGCACATCCAGTTGTACCACCACCCCTCATCCTGAGCATCGACCAGACGTCGTTGGAATAAATAGCCGCGAGCTAAGTATATCGGACACAAGTCCACTACTCTCAACTTGTCCATCAACCATACCTGGGGAGGGATGAAAAATGAGAGATTAAAGAATAAAGAGATGTACGATGAGAGAAAAGTGAGAAAAGGGTTTTGTGAGAAAAATTGAGCCTGAGGGACGAGAGATGTGAGCAATATATATGTGAGATGGGGTGGGAAACATTACCTGCAATAGTAGTGGGCTCCCCACAAGCCTAGCCGTCTCCCGGTGATGAAAAGCGTCTAAGCCCATAAATGTCTCAGCCAATGTCATGGCAATGCAGTTTTTGCCTTCTTTCAGGCCCTCGGCCACCTCAATCAAACGAGTGCTAAACCCACAGAAGCCCGGGGCAAGCAAGAAATGAGATAGCAAGCATAGGCAAAGCACGTGTCACCGATAGCCCTGCCACTGATGGTCGCCGCGGTTACCAGCATCAGAAAACCAGCAAACCAAGCTTGGGGTGTCCATCTCCCCATCGTGAATCAATGATCGAGCAACATGCAAAGTGAGGCCGCAACTTTGTCCTAAGGCTTGGAGGTGGCTGAATCAGAGTCGAGGCAAGATTTCCTCGTTGCGCTCAGACTCCATCAAAGCTTGGAAATCTTCAAAAGTAGGACACATCTCTTGCCCGCTAAAGCTAAAGACGCGTGTTACTGGATTCCAAAACCTTGCCGCGGTATGGAGGAAAGGAAGATGCAGCGGAGTACAACCCAGTGTGAATAGTGCATTCAAGCCAAACCCCCGGAAATTCAACTTTTTCGAGCCATCCAAAGAAGCAACCCAAGCTGTGAGATTTTCAGTAAGGAGCGCCTCCAAGGAGCGCCTCCATTTTGATGCAAAACTGAGATGAAATGAATGAACCACGAAGCAGGGACCTTTATATAGGATAAGGCACTGTTCGGGGGACATGTGTCACAAATCTGGTGGTTGCCAAACTAGGTGGTCGGCCGACCACTTTTTCTGGTAGGCCAACCACCCATTTGGTCTCCAAGACAGAAAACTGGTCGCCCAGCTTCCTTAGGTGGTCGGCCATGGAGAGAAGTGTGGCTTTGGTCTTGTTCTAGCCTCTAGAAGAGAGTTCCTAGCATTTCCATGTGTTGGGAGTATCAAAGGTCTCCGTTTCCCTCTGTTTCGGATGCGTTCCATTACCTCAATTCTTCAAAATGTATTTGCTTATCGAGTTGTTGTTTTGCTTATCGAATTGCTGTTTTGCTTGCTGAGTTGTTTTGTTTATCGAGTCGTTGGGTTTTGTCGAGTTGTCGAGTTTTGTATAGTGAGTTGTTACTTTTTGTTTAAATCAACATTGTCGAGCCTTGCTTATCGAGTTTTAATCTTGCTAAGGTTTTGTTGTTTCTTAGTAAGTTGAGTTGTTTAGTTTGTTGTGTCGGTTCACTACCTGACTTGGTAATATTCGTTATTCAATTTTCATTCCATCTCATTTTTGTGCGAAATGATGTGATGTGATGCAAGAACATAAAAAGCAACACTTTTTCAAAAAGTTGTTTCATTCCATCATGCTTCCTTTATTACAACATTTTACAACAAGGGTACAAGTTTTACAGAAAATAAAACTGCCTAATAATGTACAATATGCTACAACTACTAGTAAAAAAGGCAAATAAAGCAAGAACAGCTGCATCAATGCTATCAAGCACAGCAATAAGAGGCCCTCTTCGTCCTCTTTTGCGGAACAACCTCTGCACCATCATCATCATCTGAATCAGAGTCGCCGCCCTCGGAATCTTCATCGGCATCATCTCTACTACCGGAACCCGAACCAGAGTCATCCTCTCTGCCAGCGGATGTCTTTGACTGGGGATGTGCAGACTCCTCCTCCTCGCTGGACTCCTCCTCTATGACAGGCGCTCTACGTTCGCCTTGGCTGCGGGTCGAACCCCCTCTCCTAGCTCCCCGAGGAGGCCTAGATGGCCCGACCTGTGGCTCAGCCTGTAGTGGAGGCATCTGAAAAGGAAAAGTGCAATTTGAATACATTAGCCAATATGTATATCAGATGCAGTGGCAAGAAAACTACATGGAGTAGGTGCATGCAAATATAGTATATGAATGTAGTGTGTGTCAGATGTGCTCTACACACACAGTCAACCAATGTAGTGAAATAGTCAAATTCAGCATGTCATCAAAAGGATGATAAATGCAAGAAAACTAAAAAGTACCGAAACACCGGCAATGAACAACTGCGTCTCTCTCTGCAAGACCATGCCCTCGAGTGAGGCTACTAACCCGAGTAACCCCTCCGTATAGTCCCTAGGAGGCTGCAGATACAAGCTCAAGTCATCAATGAATAAATGAATGCCTAAGTATCTGAGTGGTAAATGAAAAGCAGTGGAACATACCGGTGGTGAGTCATGATCACTGACATATCGGTAATCGGGCATAGAAGGCTCTATCGGAATCGGGTAAGATGACCCATATCACCATCTAGTCAACTCGGTCGGAAGACCTGGCCACCCAGCATCCTGATGAGGCGAAGGAATCGGGGGAACCAGTCCAGCCCCACCTCTCGATGTGCCAGCCCTACTAGTCGAAGGGATATCTGTGGCCCGGGCTTGACTCGATGATGGCATGCCAACAGACCTCCTCGTGGGAGTACGGACACCTGTCAATGGAGGCATCAAGTATGTATGACGGTAGGTCACGTACTCCCCTTCCTCCAAATGTAGAGCTACATCAGTGCCTAGCATAGCCAAATCAACCTCTTGGGGAGTGAGTCCCTCAGTGGACCGCATATTGTCCGGAGGTGCTGCGGGGATATTCTGCTTGGGGTAGCCCATCGTCTGACGTAGAAAACGGTCCCCCAGAAACCAGGCCCTACCAACGGGCCCCTCAAATAGGATCCTGCACCGAGAAGCGGCCCATCTCCCAGCAAACTGAAATCGGGTATCTCCAGCCAAGGGCTCCCAGGGCTGCCATGTGATCTGCAGATAACCAATGCATAAGCCGATTAGAAATCATAAATGTGCAAGATGAATCAAAGATGAAAACATGGAGAACTGAGAGTTCTGAATTACCTCGGTCGTCTGTACTGTGTCAAAAAACTGTCGCAGGTAGGGCAAAGTCTCCCGAGCCCTCGGCCTGTACTGGCCCTCAAATACGAGTGAGTAAGGAATCGTAAGAGGCACCTCCACCTCGAGCTCCGGGGCTAGTGTCGGAAAGTACGCAAAAACCCATAGCTGTGGAAAATAGGGCAATATCCATTAGAATACAGAATGCCAAGTGCAGAATGTGAATGCAGAATGTACAGAGAATGCAGAATACTGAGAGTGGAATGCAAAGTACAAAATGTAAAGTGTACCGTGTGTGCAGTGTACAGATAATGAAAAGCAGAAATGTAAATCAAGAGGGTAGAAAGTACCTCCCAAGCTCTCCAATAGCCGCCAACTATGTTCCCCCATCCGCGGGAGGTCGCACTCATGTAGCAGTAGAGGGTAGCCAAGCCGGTGCCATCCCAGTCATACTGGCTGACCTGTGATAGGTCTACCAGAGCACTCAGCAGATAAAGTCCAACGGTGTTCCCCTTATCGGAGAACAGAGTGGTCCCGAGGAGGAACATCAAAAACCCGCAAGCGTACTGTGCAATCTCCTTGAGAGTCTCGGGCACAGTCTCCCTGTATTGTGTGGAGAACTAGGTGTATCGGACTCTACCCGAAGATCTGTCAATCGGTGGGTGAACTCCCAACAGCTAGATCCAGGCAGCCTCCCACTCGTCCATATCCTCGTCGTAGGGGATCGGCCAGCCTCATACGTCAAGGCCTGTCAGCACGGCAAAGTCAAACGGGGTCATCGTCATATCTCCGATGGTTGAGAAATGGAAGGAGTTGGTGGTGTCCCAACATCTCTCTACGAGGGCGCCCATCAAGGTCCTGCTCGCCGGATAGCGTGATATCCCCGTGCAAAAGGGCCCGAACCCTGCCTGGTCAACCAGATCACGAACAGCCTCTAGGAGTTCCGCGTACCACTCCCTAGCAATGATCGAGCCATAACCTCGTGTAATGCGGGAAGATACCTGCATTCAGAATGAACACATGTTTTCAGTTTCAAAATGAAAGTGTGAGCTGTGTGTAAATCGAATCAGATACATTGTTGTGAGCTGCGTGTTCAACATGAAGTGTATGAGCTGCGTGTTAAGAATTGAAGTGTGGGCTGTGTGTTCATAATCAACAAGTTTGGACTGTGTGTTCAGACTTCAAAAATAGTAGGCTGTGTGTTCATCTCAAAGTTCGAGCTGTGTGTTCAACATCAAGTGTTTGAGCTGTGTGTTCAGACTTCAAAAACAGTGGACTGTGTGTTCATAATCAATAAGTTTGAGCTATGTGTTCAGATTTCAGAAATAGTGGGCTGTGTGTTCATCTCAGAGTTTGGGCTGTGTGTTCAGATTTCAGAAATAGTGGACTGTGTGTGTTCGCCGTCAAATAGTGGGCCGTGTGTTCATCTCAAAGTTCGAGCTGTGTGTTCAATATCAAGTGTTTGAGCTGTGTGTTCAGACTTCAAAACCAGTGGGCTGTGTGTTCGTAATCAACAAGTTTGAGCTGTGTGTTCAGATTTCAGAAATAGTGGGCTGTGTGTTCATCTCAGAGTTTGGGCTGTGTGTTCAGATTTCAGAAATACTGGACTGTGTGTGTTCACCGTCAAACAGTGGGCTATGTGTTCATCTCAAAGTTCGAGCTGTGTGTTCAACATCAAGTGTTTGAGCTGTGTGTTCAGACTTCAAAAATAGTGGACTGTGTGTTCATAATCAACAAGTTTGAGCTGTGTGTTCAGATTTCAGAAATAGTGGGCTATGTGTTCATCTCAAAGTTTGGGCTGTGTGTTCAGATTTCAGAAATAGTGGACTGTGTGTGTTCACCGTCAAATACTGGGCTGTGTGTTCATCATCAAAGTATGAGCTGCGCGTTCAGAAATTCGTGTGCTTGAGCTGTGTGCCAACTTAACAAGATACTGTGTTGTGAGACATGTGCTAAAATAAGCAGAAGTATGGTGTGCAAGTGTGTTCAGAACGAGCAAATGAACATATATAGCAAAAACATGAAATGCACAAGAAATACAAAATACATTGCGGAAAACATAAAAATGAAGTACGTACCTCTCGCGCCTAGTGAGAGAGGTGAGACTCCGGCTCCCATAGCAGGAGATCCGTAGGCGCTCGTCGATCAAAATCGGTAAAATGATAGAAAATACTCGGGGGGAGGATGTGCTCCCGAGGGTGATACCTCACGGGATCAAATGGCCGAATCCTCGGGGGCAAGGACATGATGTCTGGCTCACCCTCGGCACCTGGAGGACCTCCGCCGTGAAGAAAATGACCCGCGCATTTCAAGAAATCTGCAGAAAGGAGCAAAAATGAGCAAAATTAGCCAAAATTGGAAAAAGTCAACAAAAGTCAACTCTCGGGAAATGAAAAAGTCAACAAAAGTCAACTCCCGAGAAAATGTTCCAAATATCGAGACAAACTTACCTCAAGTGGTGAAAATGGAGAAAGAAGCTCCGAAATCAAATTTTAATCGGTCCAAAGTGAAGAAAACTGAAAGATTTCGCGAAACAACTTTGCATAGGGCGTTGGAAAACGCGTATAGACCGTAGATCTGAGAGAGAAAATGGTCTAGGAACGAAGGAGCACTGATTTCGGACTTGGAGTTATGAGGAAAAGTGCTTTGACCAAGTATATTTAAAGAAACAAATGCAAAAGGACAAAACTGCCCCTGTTTTTGGCAAAGTGGTCGGCCGACCATCTTTTCTAGTAGGCCGACCACCCCCTTGCATCAAACCTGGTCGGTGGTACTCTATGATGGTCGGCCATCCTTCCTAGGTGATCTCCAATGTCTCTTTGAGCTCCCTGCAAATTTTGGTGGTGATTGGAGTCCCCGGCACTCAAGAAAGTACAAGGAAAGTGCACTTTTCGGCGCGAAATCCCTCCGTGGGAACTTCAACTCCAACTTTCGATGCATGTTTCATCGTTACTCATCAAGAGCAGGATGTATCCTTTTTGAGTACGTTACGACCCCTCCAGGAGGTAAACCAGAGGTCGCATTTGAGTTGCCCTCGCCAAAGCTTGCATTTCTTTGCTCGATGTTTAGTTTGAAACCTGCTTTTGAAGTTGTACTTATCCTGCATTGTTATGCACATCGCTTGCATTACTATGCACCCTACTTGCATTGTTAGGCGCGTTTCACTGGCATTGTCATACATCCATGCTTAACTTGCATTGTCGCGCATGTTTCGTTTGCATTGGTATGCACTTTTCCACCAGCGTCATATTCGTCTACGTTTCGATATAACGTTGAACATATGTTGCTAACTTTGTTGTGCTTGTTAAGTTTCTCTCTTTTGCAGGCACGATATTGTATATACGGTTCATGAGTTACGTTCGACTTTGTGCATATCATTCTGCATTTTGCCCCTGCCTACGGGCACGCCTGCGGGCACATCTCTTGTTTATCTCGCCTGTTTGTCTAAGTCTTCGGCCTTGTCAAAAATGGGTCGTCTTTGCGCTTTGACATTCACTCCCATTACTTATGACTTCTGAGTTCTGTCAAAGACGGGCAACTGTAGAAACCCCATTTTTGACCAACCTTAAGACTCAGATGCCATCGATTGAGCGCTCGATGATCGCGCATGTTGTGCTCATTCTGAGGTTTCGGAGTTTTGGCTGAGAGCCTTACCCCCGGACCTCGGGACCCTTCTGTGCTTTGCCTCGGTTTGCGAACTAGGTTTTGTTTTCTCTTCCCAAAGGGAAGGAGAGGTCTCGTAGACCATCTCTCAATGGCCATAGGTTACTTTTCGTGGTCGTAGGCCACTGTTCCCGTTTGGAGACCAGTTTTCAATTTTCAAAGCCATCGGTTGTGCGCCTCGGTTCGGGACCACTTAACTACCTCCGTTTTCTCTGATTTTTGGCACACACCTTGTTTCCTCTCTTTAGAGGGGCACTGTGGCCCATGAGACCACCTTTGTGGTCGCACACCACTCCTGGTGCTTAACAGTCAGTTTTTGGGGCCCCGGCTGCGCGTTTTGGCCCCCGAACCTTCGTTTTGCATCGGTGTGGGTTTATTTTTGGCATAGACCCTAGTTTCATTGTTAGAAAGGTTGTACAAGGGTGGGAGACCACCTTTTCTTCTTGGAGACCACTTTTCCCGTCGGTCAATTTTTCTTGTCAAGTAAGTGGTCTCCTTCACTTGTGAGCCACATTTTCTGGTCTCCCATACCACCACTGAGTTGCTTTCACCTGGGAGACCACCAATCAGGGTTGCCGACCAGCTTTTGATGATTGACCCTTTTGAACCTAGTCAGCCGACCAGGGCAAGGGGTCGGCCGACCACCTGAACTAGTCGGCCAGCTTTCTCCTTTTTTATCTCACTGAGTGCTATCCAGCTATGCCAGCTGGGAGGCATTTGCTCCATCCTCCATACACGTGTATGGAGGATTAACCCTCTTGTTTTGGCTTCTTAAAGAAGTTGGACCCTTTGCTCTAAGCTTCTTAGAGAAGCTTGACCCCTTTGGTCTAGCTTCCTCAAGAAGCTTGACCCTTTTGGTTTAGCTTCCTTAAGAAGCTTGGCCCCTTTGCTCCAAGCTTCTAAGAGAAGCCTTGGACCTTTTCTTCTATAAGAGAGACCCTCTTCTCCACTTGCAAGGGTTCTGGAAATTGTTGGAGCAAAAACCATACAGCCTCCCTTTGTATCTCTCCCATTTGGCCTTCAAAACTCCATTGTTCTTGCACCATCACACACCACCTCCTATCCTAACACCTCCACCATCACTCTAAGCACCTTGGAGCTGTTTCTCAAAGGTTGAAGGTTTGCTACATTGGTCTAGAAGCTGCTGGTTCTCTTCTCTACAAGGGTAACACTTCTTTTCCTCCTTTTGTCTTCATTTTGCTTCATCTCTTAACCTAGTTTGCAAGCATATTTAGGCTTTGTCATAAACTAAAAATGTCTTTTTTTGAGCTTCTAGACATGTTTGTTGAAAACCTTTTTTCTGTTGGGGGTCATCTACCCCCTTGCATGCTTCATTTCCCTTTGTTTTGAGCTATGCATTAGGGCCTTTCTGTTGAGCTTTGTTGGCCCTTTTGACCACTGAAATCCAGCGGATTTTCAGTGGTTATTATGTGTTTTTGAACATCAAAATCAGAGAGGCGTGACCCTCTATCCCCTTGTCTTGTTTACTAGCTTTCTTGGCTTTACAAAGGAGCCCCTATTTGCTTGTTTTCAAGCCATGTTTCAGGCCATTATTTTTTATTTTTATGACCTGTATGAACTCTGTCCAGAGTTGTTTTTGCCATGTTAGGTGTCTATCTTGCATGTGTAGAGTAATCCTCTTCATGGCCTTTCAAAGGAGCCTTGATTTGCATGCTTCCTAACCTCATTTCAGACCCTCTTCAGTGAGTTTTAGGGCCCTCATAACCTCTTTCCAGAGGTGATTTTTCCATTTTGTATGTCCATTATACATGTATAGAATAACTCTCTCATTGGCCTTTCAAAGGGACATATCATTCTTACATGCATTGACTGAGTTTCAGTGGTTTTTTGGTCATATTTTGGCATGGCATACTTCTGTTTTTGGTTGGTTTGATGACCTCTCATGTGCTTCATATAGTTGTAGTGCAAATCATGGTTCACTAGCTTGTTTTGCATGATGTTTTGGCCGCCTTTCCTAGCATATTTTGGCCATGCCTTAAACTGATTTTGTACATGTTTTGGACTGCCTTAGCTCTGTTTTTGGGTCTCATGGTCGAATGATGTTTGTTTTGCATGCCTGTAGTTCAATATTCATGCTTAACTTTGAGTTTTGAGGTCCATTGCATGCATATACTGAGGTGTTTTCATGTTTTGGGGCCATTGCACATCATATTGCAGAGCTTATATGCATGCCATATTCCCATGATTTCTACTCTTTAAGTGCATTAGAGAGTCGGACTTGTATGCCTCATTTATCGACCATTGCATGGGCTTCATTTGAATGCATTCCAAGCCATCATTTTAGACCAATTTCCCACTGTCTTGGACCTGCCTAGGGTCTGTTTGGGGTTGGTTTTTCCATTTGTGCATTGCTTTGTGTACCTCTAGTGTAACGCACTTCACTAGTTTCGATATTCGGGCCATTTAGCATGCATCGTGTGAAGTGTTTGCATGATTCGGGGCCATTGTGTATCATATTTCAGAGCTGGATCTTGTGCCATTCTATGCCATATTTCATCCTTTGCCATGCTTTGTTAGAGTTGCATGTTGTGCCTTAGGATCGGTCCTTTGCATCCGTGCAGGTTTGCATGTATTTCGGTTGTCTCATTTTCATCATATTGGCCACTGATTTGGGTGTGGCTGAGGTCCACTCATATTGGTTTAAGTCCATCTTGCATTGTGTATGTCATTTGGTTCATGTTGTTGCATGTTTGACCATCGCATTGTGTATGCTTTGATTATGCCTTTGTGTATGTCCATCTTCGTATTTGTGCATTGTGTATGCCATTTTAGTCCATAGCATTGCGTATGCTAGGTTGTATGTGTGCATATCATCCTTCGCATGCCAGCATGATTAGGTTGCATTGCATTTAGGGTTGCATGTTAGTCGCATTATGTATGTCATCTCATTGCATTGTGTTTGGAGTAGGGTTAGTCCAAACACGGGAAATGGGGGGCATTTCGTACTCGAAGTGACGAAACGTGTCTCAATTTCCGGTCGTTGACACTCTTGACCATCCATGATAGAGTTATTGGCTTTAGATGCTTATTTGTGCATTCATGTCACATCAAGTCGTGCAATTCGACTCCTCGACCATCATGCATCGAGATGTGTGATTGGTGGTCCGAGGATCGAGGGTTACCCTCCCTAGATCCTATGCTATGACGGGGAGAGTGGTCGAGCACACATTTGTTGAAAATACCTTGCCATGTCTCCGTATTGTTTTGTGCTGCAGAAAACCAGAATCTAGGGGCAGAAAGTGGTCGGCCGACCAGGTTTTTTGGCAGGCCGACCACCTTTTTTGGTCTCCACCATAAAGGGTGGTCGGCAATGGTCTCCCATGTCATTGGCTGGTCGAGAGCCCTCCCACAATTTCCTAGAGTGGAGTTTCAGCCTCTTGGAGCTTCGTGCAAGTTTCTGAAATAAATTGCACACAAAGGCGAGACGAGGCATCGCGATGGATTTCCCGGTGAGGTGACATGAGCATGCATGCATCTTTCGTCATTCGGAACAAGAGCTGAGGCAGTCCATTTTATAGCCTGCATGCTAGTTTATTCGTTTTCCTAGTTAATTTGTTAATTAATTAGGGTTTTGTAACATTTAATTAGCTAGAGTAGTTAATTATTTATTCGGACTGTATTATTTATTCGGACCCTCCGAGCGAGGGCACAATTGTAATAAGTGTACGTGTGTGTGATGTATGTCTTCCAACTCCACGTCTTTCTCCCTTTTATTTACTAGCTTATTATGGTTAGTTTAGGACATGTTTCAATTAGCATACTTATGATAGCATGTTTGCATTCATTCATCTGTTTTGCATGCACCGGGCTCGGTGCATCATACTAACTGTATCGTATTTCAATTCCAAGTTGAATACGTGTATCAATTGTTGCATTTCATATGCCATCTTAGAATAGCCGAACCTATCTTAGTTGCATTTTTGCATGTGTTGCATTAGGCATTTCAGCATAGTTAGGATTCATGCATGATTTCTAATTAGCTTCTTTCTTTGGCTCGGAGTACTCGGTAAGTGTTTATGCTTTAGCATCCTTGCATGTGTGTGAGTGACTACCATGATAGTATGCTTACCATGAGGCTAACTGCTTATGTGATACAACTGCCTAAATGCCTGTGGGTGAAAGTTGGGTTGCTTGAGTTGGAATAATTCGTCGAAACCCATGTTTTAGCCTACTTGCGAGTAGCAAACTTCAATCTATTTTTGAAACAAACGGATATGCGATGCTTCGTTCCAACTTAGGCAATCCAGTCTATACTTGTTTTGCTGTGTGCATCACATAGTAATTCTAGGCTAATAACTGAAATAAGAGCACAATGTTTTCAAAACTCGATATCATGGTTAGTAGAGGCCGATCTTTGATCGGGCGAGCGGGGGTGCTCACAAAGTGGCCTTCCCCAATCGTACCCAAGTTCCCGAGCCGAGGCAACTTTGGTGATGACGGACACGTGGCCTTAGACAAACGAGTTAGGGTTTCCTAAATTTCCCAAAATAAAATATTTAGGTGGCGACTCTGTATCTGGCAAAGCAGTCCATGTTTGGCACTTCTTTAAAAAAAAAACTGTTTTCAAAAACGATTTGCCGGATTTGGACTCTTTGATGATTCATCAGTCTTGCATTGCACTCTGCGAGATTAGATACAGGACCGTGACATTTGAGTCCCGAATTGTAGTGAGCCCAAATGAACAAAACGAGATTTCCCTCCCATGACGTTCGGGGACGTCTACAGTATCCAATATGTTTAAACCGGTAACAGATCGTTTTGCACTTTTGTTTACACATGGAGACGATAGTCTCTCACAGGCAGTTCATCCAAATGGATATTTGAAAGGCCAAATAGGGTCTTGTCCTGTTGCATTTCCATATTAGGTGGTGGTTATCATGGCCCACTCTTACTTTGGGTGTATATCATGTTCTGTTTTTCATTATTATTATTATTATTATTATTATTATTTATTTTGTTTTTGACTCTTTAGGCCTTTTCTGATAGTCTGTTTAAAATCCTTTCCTATTATGATTTTCTTGTACATTTGAATATTTCATATTCATGGCACCAAGAATATAAAATAAAAAAAATAAAAAATAAAAAAATTTCATGGATTAGATAAAGTTGGATATATAGAAAAATCCCTTGATTTTAAAGAAATTGTAAATGCGATACTTTTGCTTACAATTATATATATATATATATATATATATATGTATATACATAGTATATACAATTAACGAATTAAAGAGTCTTCAATTTCAATTTAAATAATTTCATGCAACTGTTTAACATTCTGAATATAAGTCAATTAAAATAAGATGTCACCAAAACGACCTCTCTTATCTAGATTGTTTTTATATGGAATGTTTGGATGTTCATGTATGTGTGCATCATGCGGGTATTAAGCGGTCCAAAGACAAGATTAATACTTGGCAGAATTGTACACACATTTGTGGTGATAAACATGTGCCAATTATCAAGATAACCTAATGTGAATAATAAGTCCATAGATAGATTTGTTATTTGACATAACTTATTTTCAATGTTTGATCATTACAACAAGAATACCACTTACAGTTAATATCATTGCCCAAAGGCTTGGTATTAATGTTGTGTTAGGTATCTTGAGATGTTGTCATAAAATTATTTGATTTAGAGACTATTTATTTGGTTATTTGATGTGAGCATGATTGTTTATTCATTTTATTTTATTCTCTATTCAGCTTTAATATCAACTACTTCAATCTCTACAAACATAAACAATGCTCCAATGTTAAATGGAACAAACTTTAAGGACTGGAAAGAGAACATATTAATTGTTCTTGGCTGCATGGGCATAGACTTGGCATTGAGAATGCCAAAACCGAATGATCTCACTTTACAAAGCACTCTTGAGGAAATTGCGTACTTTGAAAAGTGGGATTGTTCCAACAGGCTAAATCTTATGATCATGAAGCGCGGGATTCCAGAAGTTTTTAGGGGTGCAATAACAGATGATGCTACCATTGCTAGTCTATTTCCTTCAGAAATTCAGAAGGGTTTTGCTAAAAACGATAAGGCTGAAACAAGTACACTTTTAGAAAGCTTGATTTCAATGAAGTATAAGAGCAAGGGTAATGTTCGAGGGTACATCATGGAAATATCTCATCTTGCTTCAAAGCTTAAGGCACTAAAACTCGACCAACCTAATGATTTGTTCATGCATTTAGTTCTTATCTCTCTTCCTGCACAATTTAACCAATTTAAGGTCAGGTACAACTGTCAGAAAGAGAAATGGACTCTCAATGAGCTCATTTCATTTTGTGTGCGAGAAGAAGAGAGATTGAAGCAAGACAAGACTGAAAATGCTCATCTAGCTAACACATCAAAGAATACGGGCAAGAGGAAGTATAAGGGAAAAGAAATTGTTGCTCCTAAGGGTCTGGAGCCAAAGAAAAAGAAAAAAGATAATGGTTGTTTCTTTTGTGGCAAGCCCAGACACAAGAAGAAGGATTGTGCCAAATACGCCACCTAGCGTGTAAAGAAAGGTACATTTTCTATTTTAGTCTGCTCTGGGGTAAATTTACCTTTGGTACCAACAAACACTTGGTGGGTAGATTTTGGTGCTACTATTCACATATGTGTTTCTATGCAGGGTTGCTTGAACTACCGAAAGCCAACTAATGCTAAAAGACATATCTTTGTGGGTGATGGCAAGTCAATGGAAGTGAAGGCAATTGGGCACTTTAGATTATTACTTAAGACTAGTTACTATTTGGATTTAAAAGACACTTTTGTTGTACCGTCCTTTAGACGGAATTTATGGGTTGTTTGAGATGTTCTAAATAAGTGCACTTTTTGACTTTTTATAAAAATATGGGTTGGGTTTGAAGTGATGTAGTAGAGAGGTGATGTGACTTAAATAGAATAATGTGACTTAAATAAAATAGTGACTTTTTGATTTTTTTTGAAGATGCCAAACTTAGCCTTAGTTTCTATTTCTGTATTGGACAAATTTAGATATTGTTGTTCTTTTGGAAATAAGTAGTTCAGTTTGTCTATTAATTTAAATGTTGTTGGTACTAGTTTACTTAATGCTTTTGATAATCTATATTTGCTGGAAACTATTTCATCTTATAATGAAACCTTGCAAGTGGAATCACGAGGTACAAAGCGTAAATTAAAAAAGTAAAATTTAGCTTCATTATGGCACAAACGCCTAGGTCACATCTCTAAATCTAGAATTGAGCGACTTGTGTCTGATAGGATTTTGGACTCTCTTGATTTTTCAGACTTTGATGTCTGTGTTGAGTGTATAAAGGAAAAACAAACCAAAATGAAGAAGTTAGGTGCCAATCGGACTACAGACGACTTAGAATTAATTCATACAGATATATGTGGGCCATTCCCTACGGCATCTTGGAATGGCCAACAATATTTTATAACATTCATAGATGACTACTCCTGATATGGGTATCTATTTCTTATACATGAGAAATCACAATCTTTGGACGTATTCAAAAAGTTTAAGGCCGAAGTTAAGTTACAACTCAACAAACGGATAAAGAGTGTCAGGTCTGACCGTGGTAGTGAATACTATGGCAGATATATGGATCTGGTGAACAACGTCCTGGACCATTTGCTAAATACCTAGAAGAATGTGGAATCGTCCCATAATACACCATGCCAAGATCACCTAGCATAAATGGTGTATCTGAGAGACGAAACCGGACTCTTAAGGATGTGGTAAGAAGTATGATTAGTCATTCTACTTTACTAGAGTCCCTCTGGGGTGAGGCTCTGAAGACAATAACTTATATCTTATATCGAGTACCAACTAAAGCAGCTGCAAAAACACCTTATGAGCTTTGGGTTGGGCGAAAGCCTAGTCTAAAGCACTTGCATGTGTGGAGGTGTCCTACTGAGACGAGACCTTATAAACCTCATGAAAGACAATTAGACTCCAAAACTGTTAGGAGCTATTTTATTGGCTATGCAGAGCGATCAAGGGGCTACAAGTCTTATGATCCCACAAGTAGGTCAATATTTGTGACGGGAACTACAACATTTTTTGAGGATGTTGAGTTTAGGGGGAGAAATTCAGTTAGAGACATTGTTTTCGAGGAGAAAGAGGGAGCAATCCCAATTCCTATTACTACTTTTGACCAAGTGCAGGTTCCTATACCCGTAATTGCACAAGAAGTAAATTTAGATCCTTAACCAGATAATGTTGTTCAACCTCTCATTCCAGATGAGGTAATTGTTCCTGAGGAACAAACTCAACAACCTCAAGAACCTATGCCATTAAGGCAATCCACGAGGGAACGAAGATTTGGAATTTCGAATGATTATATCGTATATCTCCAGGAACATGAGGCAGAAAATGGAATGTCAAAAAATGATCCAATCAACTTTCGTCAAGCCATGCAAAGTTTCAACTCTCATAAATGGATAGAAGCCATGAATGAAAAGTACAAGTCTATGCAAGACAATAAAGTTTGAGAACTTGTCCCATTACCAGTTGGTGTGAAGCCCGTAGGTTATAAATGGATATTTAAAACCAAGAGGGATTCAAATGGTAATGTGGAGAGGTATAAGGCACGTCTTGTATCCAACGACTTTACTCAAAATGAAGGAATTGACTTTAAAGAAACTTTATCTTCGGTTTCAACGAAAGACTCTTTTAAGACAATTATGGCGCTTGTTGCACATTTTAACCTTGAGTTGCATCTATTGGATGTCAAAACAGCATTTCTCAATGGTGACATTGAAGAAACAATTTATATGGTGCAACCAGAAAACTTTGTGTCGGGAGACCCAAAGAATATGGTATGCAAATTAACCAAATCCATCTATGGACTCAAACAAGCTTCTCGTCAGTGGTACTTCAAATTTCTTCAAGTTATTACTTCATATGGCTTTGAAACAAATGTCATTGATGAATATGTGTATCACAAGTTCAGTGGGAGTAAACATATTTTCTTGGTTTTATATGTCGATGACATATTGCTTGCCACAAACGATATAGGCTTATTGCAAGACACCAAGAGATTTCTATCAAAGAATTTTGAAATGAAAGATCTTGGTGACACTTCCTTTGTATTAGGAATCGAAATACACTGAGATCGTTCTCAGGGTATTGTAGGATTATCACAAAGGAGCTATATCGAAAAAGTCCTCAACAGATTTGGCCTGCAAAATTACAAACTAGGTGAAACTCTGGTCGCTATGGGAGACAAGTTTAGTCTCAGCCAATGCCCGAAGAACAGTCTTGAAATTAAAGAAATGCGAAAGATTCCTTATGCCTCAGCTGTAGGGAGCCTAATGTATGCCCAAGTATGTACGCGTCTGGATATTGTGTTCATAGTTGGCATGTTAGGCAGATATTTAAGTAACCCCGCCATGGATCATTGGAAAGCAGCCAAGCGAGTTATAAGGAATTTACACATAACAAAGGAATATATGCTCACATATAGAAAATCGAATCAGTTAGAGATTGCTGGGTATTCCGACTCCAAGTTTGCTGGATATCAAGATAGTAGAAGATCCACATCAGGCTATATTTATCAGTTAGCCAGTGAAGCGATTTCTTGGTGGTCTGCCAAGCAAACGCTCATAGCTTCGTCCACTATGCCCACAAAGTTTGTAGCATGTTACGAGGCATCAAATCATGGAATATGGCTACAGAATTTTGTCACTGGGTTGCGCATTTTGGAAGGTATTGAAAGACCACTCAAGTTATACTGTGACAATAAGTAAGCGGTTCTATATTCCAATAACAATAGGAGCTCGACAAAGTCGAAGCATATTGACATCAAGTTCCTAGTTGTAAAAGAAAGAGTAAAGAGTGGACAGATTTCTATAGAGCATATTGGGACAAACTCCATAATAGCGGATCCGCTTACGAAGGGACTACCACCCAAGGTCTTTCATGAGCACACTGCTCATATGGGTGTTGTTCTATTTAAGAACACTCTGGTTTAGTGGGAGTTTGTATTTGTATTATTGTATTATTGCTTTATGTTAGACTTGAGTTTTATCTACGTACTTGGATTGATTTCTGCAGAAATGAAGTATTCAAATTATTACACTTTGTTATGTATTTTGAAGTATTGATCAATAAAGTTAAGTGAGACCAGTTGGAAATAGGCATGTGTGGATCACATTACATGTAATCTCCATGCTATGCGTCCATGATTGATCTATTTCATTTGGCTGTGTTAGTATACGTGACCATCGATGGGTCAAGTTACGATTAATGTAACAAAGACCACTTTGATCCAATATCAATATAGTTAATGGACAAGATTGTTTGGATACCCTCAGGTCATGATAACAAATTTGTAAGCTCACTAAAGTTAAACACATTTATCAAGTGACATATGTGGTCCAGTGGGAGATTGTTGGATTAATTTCTAATTGGGACCGCATATTTAAATGTGTGTTATCATTTAAGAAGCCTAAAACTTAAGTGAACTAATTTAGTTATAAGTAGGCTCAAGCGTATGTTTGTCATGGAATTAATATGTAGATACCATTGTGTAATTTCTATTTCTATGAGGGGCAGGAATAGAAATTATGATAGTTGTGATAGCTAGTTTTTTAACTGCCTACAACTGTCATATTGAAAACTATCAACTTTTAGGGGTAATGGTCCCCAATCCTGCCTATATATGCAAAACGAAATCACATTCTCCAGATCCTCTCAAGGAGAGATTAAACGGCATTAAAGTAAGGAAATGATTGGAAAGATATCCCGTAATCACGCTTCCACTCAACCGTCATAATGGATTCGGGTACACATCTCTCTTCGATTTCTTAATAATACAACATGATGCATGATCCGATATTTCAAACTCTTAGGATTTAATCCCTACAAGAGTGCCCAATTTCCTAAAAATTATGTAACAATGTAGACTTTTCCTAAAGTAAAATACAATGACAAAGAGAAACCAATCAATCACAATTAGGTAGCTTGGACTTAAAATTAATAATAAAAAAAATAAGCTTCAATAACTATACATGTTTTATATAAATCTACCCCACCAATGTCCCCTTTAAATGAATAAAGAATAAAAAAAATGACAATCCAATGCACAGGACTTCTGCTATACCAAACTAGGGAGAAAAAATAAATACAAAAAAAATGTAGGCAAAATTACAATGCCCCGCTTAAGTCAAAACCCCTGAATGATCCAAACATTTGATGGTGTTCTATTCTTTTTCCCACAACATTGTCTTCATTTTCTACTTCAATGGCAACAAAATCACCATCAATTGACAAATTATCGAGGTCTACGGAGAGCGAACGGTCAAGGGTGTTGAAAGAAGGTGAAGTGTCAAGAGAAGTAATGGAAGCATCCAAGGAGTGAAGTGTTGAGCTGGTGTTCCTTCTGGCTAAGCTCTTCTTGGCCTTGGCTCTCCATCTTTTTAGACCTTTAACCATTTCGTCAGTGAACACTACTTTCTTTATTGATGTTCCCATCTGTTTACACATTTCAAATTGGTATATCACAAATCTTACTTCTAATAAAATAAACATTAAAAAAAAAAATGATATAACTAAAAGTCACTAAGGCTATGAGAGTCTGTTCATTATTACGCTTAACTGTATAAGGATTTATTCAAGCCTAAACTTGACCCTTGTCCAAATTTGTTTGCCCGAGCCCAAACCCAAACCCAAACCCAAACCCACCCCAAATTTAAATAAGATGATTATTCTCGATTGTTCTAAACGAACATATAACATTTTCAAAAATAGAAAATGAAAAATATCTCAAAAAAATACAACCACGAAACATAAAAATAAAATAAAATAAATTGGTTTGAGTTATAGTACAATGTATTACCTTGCAATGTGACTTAATCAAAATATTTCAAGTTATTATATAAAATTAAAAGTAAATTAAATTTTTTTCATACTTGTAGTTTGACTGCACTTCCTCTAGTTTTTCCAATTTGAATAATGTTAACCCAAACTTTAAGGTAAGTTTCCGTTTAGTACTTTCGTCCAAATTTAACGTTTAAATTAATGATTTTTTAACATATGTCAATCACACGAGTATAAAAATTTGACAATAATTTAGACTAAAGGATTAAATTAAACTGGATTTAAAGCTTAAGGTGAACATTCTTCAACTTAAAACAATAAGAATCAAAATAAAATTTAATTTAAATACAAGGTTGAAAAGTGTGATTTACTCCATAATTTAAATATATTAACAATATAATCCAAGTTGATCAGTTTGTAAATACTCACGCCCAAGTCTTTTCCGAATTTAATTGGAGCCTGTAAAATTTTAACTGAGGTCTTGATCAAATTTGAAATCACATTACCAGGTCCTAAAATTTTAGTTGCACGCTTAAAATAGATAAGTGATAGTTTTTCGGAAATTTTATGGTACACTCTCTTTAGGGTGTGTACTATATGCACCTTTAGTTATGATTTTTGTGTTCTTGATTAATCTATTGTATTATTAGTTATGATTCATTGTGATACTAGTTTTGACATTATTTTGATTATAATCTAAAGGATAAATTACATAGACACCCCACGACGTTTGGTCCAATTACTACCCACTCCCTAACATTTTAGAAATTACATTTCTATCCTTGTGGTTAATAGTCTCATTTCACAAACCCTCTGCTTATATAAAAGGTAACAACTCCTAATAAGAAAACAGAGGAAAATACATATATATATAAAAAAAAAAGTAAAGGACAGAAGAAAAAAAAGAGAAATTAAAGCAAAGTAAAAAAAAAAAGAGAGTGCATGAGTTCAATGTTTTCATTCTGTCTAAATAATTACAATGATATGGGGGTTAGTGTAATTTTCCAAACGTCAGGGGGTGATATGTATTAAACCCAAACCTCTGAAGGTATAAGTATAATTTATCCTAATCTAAAAATTGTTTAGTTATATCTCATATAATATTTAATTATAATTCAATTTTTTTAGTTATAACTCTCATAATATTCAATTATATCTTTTAAAAATATATATCATAGTATTTCCCAATCTTTTAGATGTAGTGATGATTCTAAACAAGGCCAAGTTTGGGGAGTCTCCAAAAAGTTAAAAAGTCAAAAAGTTACTTAAAAAGTTAAAAAGTTATCACTATTCACCAAAAGTCAACAATTATGGCTGCACAACTCTCAATACTAATTTTCCTCTACACATTAATTTATATAATTTTTTAATACATATTTTTCCATAAAAAGTTAAAAAGTTAAGTCAAACATTCATATTTTCAACTTCAACTTTTTAGTCTAAAAGACAAAAAGTGTTCTTATTTAGGACACCCCATACAACTCCTAAGTCTATTTGGGAATCATCACATTGGATCATGTCGTCCCATGTCCCAATTTATCTTTCTAGGCTGATCGCGTGGTGGAGTGACCCTTCGGACATAGAGAGCCATGTTCAAATTGTCTTTATATGATTTTAAAAATAACATTCCGTCATTTTAAAGTTTTAATCACATAATAACTGATTTACTTTATTAATGAATCATTAAATCAATTAATATTTTTTAATAATATCATAAATATATTTCAATTAATAATTCCGGTAATTTTATTGTTGTATAAAAGATTAGTTAAGAATTTTATTTTTTTTTATAAATTCTGTTAAATAAAAAATTCTAGCAATGGGTATTTGTAATTTCTAAAATTATAAAGAACAATTTGTATTTTAAGTAAATTTTAAAAAATGTATTTAGAATTTATGCTAAATTGAAAAAAGTATGACTTTAGTAGGACAAATGGAGTAATAGAGTTTTTGTGTGTCACCTGTGTAACCAAAGCATATAGAGGCACTGTTACATAGCCACAGAGGATGTGAACCACCAAAGGCATGCAAAGCTGTATGGCAATATGCACAGTTTCTTGGTGGAAGCAAGATCTAAACCCAAATTTGAACTGTTTGATTTTTATTTTATTTTTTTGAAAGAAAAAAAAAATGTTAGCAGTGGAGTTTATTGCTAAAAATAGAACGTAATTCAGACACTAATCTTTAAAAAAAAAAAAAAAAAAAAAAAAACTTACCCAAGTCCATGTGAAGAATGCTAGTTGAAATGAGTTCTGCAAAGCCCAAAAATATTGTGTTTAGAACTGAGTAATTAACACACCAATTTGTTAAATGGGTTTGGATTTGGAAGTACTTTTCTTGCTTTTGAGAAACAAAATTTGAAAATCGTTTCAGGGTCAAAAGAAAAAAAGAGTAGTTTTAAGAGTCATATTATGTTCAGAAGACATTTTTAAGGGACAAATCACTGCCAATTAAATATTGCATAATATTTCTCTGTTTCTTCTTTTAATGTGTTTGGTATGTTCTTTTTTCTATTTTCTGTTCTTGAAATTTTTTTTTAAAAAAAAAAAAGATAACTAAATAAAATTGAAAACTGATACGGAAAATCAGTTTGGCAAACTATTTCTAAAAATTATTTTCTGGAAAGTTTACTTGAAATACCTTTTTTTTGAAAAATATATAAATTGTGTTTTGGATTTACAAAAAAATGTTTTCACTCAAAGATGAAAATGATATGAAACAATGGGAGTTTATGAATTTTTTATGGTTAAATTATATCATTGATCCTTTAGTTTCAATAAGATTTCACTTCAGTTCCTATAGTTTTTATTTCGTCAATTGTAACTCTAGATTTTTATTATCATTTCAATGTTGTCCAGTCGTCAAAATTTGTGAGAAATGCAAACCACAGGAGTTCATGTATATTGAGAGAGTTGTAAAATATATTGAGAGAGTGATATTGAAAGAGTAAGTAAGCTCTGTGATTCAATATATAGAAACTGTAAGAAGAGGCTCCATTATATAGGAGCTGCTATATAACATCATCATGAGAGTAAAACATATAAAAGAGAAAGGGTCCGAAAGCAACCAAAAAAAGAATCCTATGCTCCGTCCTATAGCTAGCTGTATGGCTGTAGTGATTGTATTAATATATTATACATTAATATATACATTATACATTAACAGCCCCCCTCAAACTCAAGGAGGACAAACATCAACCAACTAGAGTTTGGAGACAAGGTCAACGAAGCGGCTAGGAGAATAAGCTTTGGTGAAGAGATCAGCAGGTTGATCAACAGAAGAGATCGGATGGAGATGGACAGTACCACGAGTGACGTGTTGACGAATAAAATGACAGTCAATCTCAATGTGCTTGGTGCGATCATGAAAAACATCATTGTGAGCAATTTGAAGAGCACTGTGATTGTCACAAAAGAGGTCAGTAGCACCAGAGGGGGTAACACCCATGTCAGCAAGAAGCCAACGAAGCCAGAGAAGCTCCTGAGTAGTATTAGCAAGAGCACAGTATTCGGTCTCGGTACTGGAATGAGCAGTGAGAGATTGTTTCTTGCTGTGCCAAGAAATAAGAGAATCACCCAGAAAAAAGCAGAACCCAGTAGTAGAGCGGCGGTCAGTAGGATCTCCAGCCCAATCAGCATCGAAAAAAGCACGAAGCTGGAGAGATGAGCAGGCGGAATAATGAAGACCATGAAACATGGTGCCTTTGAGATACCGAAGGATACGAACCAAAGCAGCATAATGAGGGGTACGAGGAGCCGACATAAACTGGTTGGCAATATGAACGGCATAGGCAATATCAGGACGAGTAACAGTGAGATAGACAAGACTGCCAATCAGCTGACGATATAGGGTAGCATCAGAGAGAAGAGTGCCATTAAGAGGTGTAAGACGACTCTGAGGCTCTAGGAGAGTGGAGGCAGTCTTGCAATCCATAAGACCAGCACGTGTGAGAAGATCAGAGGTATACTTAGCCTGAGAGAGAAAAGAACCCGTAGAATCATGAAAGATTTCAAGACCCAAGAAATAGCTGAGAGGACCAAGGTCTTTCATCTCGAAGTGATGGCTAAGAAACTGTATAACGCGAAGAATACCATCGATATCATCACAGGTGATAATCATGTCATCCACATAAAGCAAAAGCAAGGTGGTCCCTTGAGCTGTTTTCCGGATAAAAAGAGCAGTATCATAAAAGCTGGAGGTGAAACCACATTCATGAATAGTAGAGCTGAACTTCGCAAACCAAGCGCGTGGAGCTTGTTTTAGACCATATAAAGCACGTTGAAGTTTGCAGACTTTATGAGGTGGATAAGTAGACCCATGGGGAGGTTGCATGTAGACTTCCTCGAGAAGAACACCATTAAGGAAAGCATTTTTCACGTCCAGTTGATAAAGATCCCATTGTCGGGTGGTAGCAATCAATCAAGCTGCGAACAGAGGTGAGACGAGCAATAGGAGCAAAGGTCTCCTCATAGTCAATACCATATTCTTGGTTGAAGCCTTTGGCAACAAGGCGGGCTTTGTAGCGCTCAATAGATCCATCAGAACATGTCTTGATTTTATATACCCATTTGCAGCCAATGGCAGCCTTGCCAGGAGGAAGATCAACAATGTCCCAAGTATGAGTTTTGTCTAAAGCCTGTAATTCATCAGTCATAGCATGCTGCCAAAGAGGATTAGAGCGAGCCTCACGATAGGAGGTCGGTTCATAAGTAGAAAAAGCAGTAGAACCAACAATAAAGTCACGAAGACGAGTAGAAGGTTGGGTTACCTAGTGTGGTCGAGCAGAGAAAAGAGGAGCCAGAGGAAGAGACTCAGCAGGAGAGGAGGATCCCGAGAGAGCAAGAGTAGGACCATCAGAGTGAGCAGGTGCATGGGACAGACCAGTAGGCAAGGGGATCTCGAGAGAGGCTGGCAGGGGCGGTGGAGTAAGCGTATCAGAAAACTCGAGAGAGGCTGGCAGGGGCGGAGGAGTAAGTTCATCAGAAAACAAATCTGTGGAAGGGTCAATAAAAAACAGAAAGGGTGAGGGAACGGACAAACGGAAGAGAGAGAGAGAGAAAAAAAAACATTTTGTGTTCCCAAAAGACCACATGACGAGAGATACGAAGTCGCTGGGAGAGAGGATCCCAACAACGATACCCCTTATGTTCAATACCATACCCCAAGAAGCAACAAAGGCGAGAACGGGGTTCAACTTTGGTACGTTCATGAGGTTGGAGAAGAACAAAACAGGCAGATCCAAAGACCCTAAGGTTGGTGTAAGGGGGACGGGTGCCATGCAAACGCTCATAAGGAGTGTGATTATGAATGACAGGTGTAGGGATACAATTGATAGTGTAAGCAGCAGTGAGAGCTGCCTCTCCTCCAAAAATGTTCCGGACAAGAGGAAGACAGAAGGAGAGCATGAGTAGTGTCGAGAATATGCCGATGTTTCCGTTCAGCACGTCCATTTTGTTGAGACGTACCGGGACAGGAACGATGAGGTTGAGTACCATGACTCTGAAGAAAGGAAAGAAAGTCAAAATCTTTATATTCCATGGCATTGTCAGAGCAAAAAGCTTAATATTTTTAGAAAATTGTGTTTTAACCATTGCAGCAAAATTGTAATAAAGTTGTTTGAGCTCAGAGCGATTTTTCATAAGAAACAACCATGTAAAACAGGAAAAATCATCTATAAAAACAGCAAAATAACGTGCGCCGCCCATAGTGGGAGTAGGAAAGGGTCCCCAAATATCAGAATGGATGAGATCAAATGGTGCAAGAGAAACAAAGTCACTTTTATTAAACGACAAAGCAGGTTGTTTGGCAAGTTGACAGGACACACAATCTAAAGCATCAGAACTTACAGGATCTAAATGACCACTAGAAATTAAAGATTTTAAATGACCAACAGAAAGATAGCCTAAACAACAGTGCCAAAGCTGAAAAGGAGATAAAGGAGGAGCAGTGGTAGCAGTGGTAAGAGCTGTGATCTGAGAGGAATCCGGAACATGAAAATGGATGAGTTCGTAGAGACGTCCCTCTTACGGCCTATCCCAAGAGTTTGACCCATCCGAGGGTCCTACACCAAACAACCAATATGGGAAAATGTAACAGTTAGACCATGCATAAGATATACATGGGATAAAGATAAGTGAGAAGTGGAAATAGAACTAACATGACTCACAGACAGAAGAGACCCATCAGCAGTATGGATAGAAGGAACATGAGGAGTAGAAGAAAGAGGAGTAAAAATAGTAAGGTCAAAGGTCATGTAATTATAACAAGCGGAGTCAAATTACCATAAAGTGTTACCTGCGGTGACAGACAAAGCAGTAGATTGAGGAGTACCGGAATGCTGGTTTCCTCTGACAGTAGTTCAGAAATTGCTTGCTCAAGAGTGGGTAAAGGAGTGCGATGAAGGAGAGATACGCGTACGGGATCAAAACGGGGAGTGAGAGCCATGAGAAACTGAACCAAGCGCTATTGGTCACGATAAGTAGTAAACAAGGCAGCATCCTTAGTACAATCCCATGGAGGTTCAGAAAGAGCGAGCTGATCCCAAACATAATACATTTGGGAGAGGAAATCATTAATGTTCTGAGTTGTATCTTGGTGCATATGGTGAAGATGACTCAGAAGCTGATATTGGTGAGCAAGGCCAGTAGTCTGATAGCGTTCTTGTAAAAAATCCCAGATGGCCTTGGCTGGAGAGGAAGCAGAGTCAAGTTGGAACCGACCAAACTGAAGGCTGATAGATGGAATAGAAGTATTGCGAAGCCAAGTGATGATCTGATAGTTTTTACTATCCCAATCCTCTAGACGGTCGACAAATTTGGTAGCGGATTCTGTGGTGGCAACGGATTCCGTGGTTGCTTGGATGGGTTTGCACACATCTCCAGTGAGGATGCGCCAAAGTTTCTTTGCTTTGAGGAACCCAGACATAGCTTGTGCCCATAAGACATAGTTAGTCCCGTCAAGAACAACGAAAATAGGGTGGTTAGAGGAGTCCGGGCGATCCATGAGGGAAAAGCAGTACTATCGAGGTAGAATCTGAAAAATCCGAGGGCACTAGTGAATGCAGAAGGTCTAAATTAGTGAGGAACCGGGCTGAACCGGCCAGAAAAGTCCAAACATAGGGGTGAACCGGCCTGGGAAAGGGGCTGAGCCAGTTTGAGCTGGATCGGCTGGAGCCGAAGGCAAAGGCATGTGCAAGTGGCGCGAGCCAAAGACGAAAGCGGCGCGAGGCGTGTGCGGCACGAGCGAGTGACGCGTGCGGGAGAGACGGCTCAAGCGGACAGCTAAAGCGGCTTGCGGACGCGTGTAGCGCATGAGACGCGGAGAGAGGTGGCTCAAGCGACTGGGGGACGTGTGGAGCGCGTGGGACGTTGAAGGCGGAAGCGGGTGATGCGCTGGCGACAAATTTGGCGCGTGAGGGCGCGTGAGACGTCGGATGTTGATGAATCTGGTGGCGTTGGATTCGTAGTGAAGAGACGAAGGTTCTGTGTTGTCCAATCTGTAATTTAGATAGAGACAAGATATGCAACAATCTGCCAAACAAAATATGTGATGCAGACGAGATACACAGCAATCTGCCAAGAAGAGATTAGGAAAAACACCTGTGCTCTGATACCATGTAAAATATATTGAGAGAGTTGTAAAATATATTGAGAGAGTGATATTGAAAGAGTAAGCAAACTCTGTGATTCAATATATAGAAACTGTAAGAAGAGGCTCCATTATATAGGAGCTGCTATACAACATCATCATGAGAGTAAAACATATAAAAGAGAAAGGGGCCGAAAGCAACCGAAAGAAGAATCCTATGCTCTATCCTATAGCTAGTTGTATGGCTGTAATGATTGCATTAATATATTATACATTAATATATACATTATACATTAACACCATCCATGTAAGCTGCATATGCTTTTTTTTTTTTTTTTTCTTCTTTGGCAGTTTTAACAAAGTTTGATGAAGGGGCTATATTTGAAATGGAAATAAAAGAATAGTGTTAAAAATATATGTTGAGGGTTACATGGCGCTGCCGCTAATCCAACCAATAATTTATAATATTATTTTTTCACTTTCATATTTTTGCAAAATAATTTTTTTTTTAAGAAATATTTGTGTTTTGTGTTCACTATTAATCAAAAAAAATTATATTATTGTTATTGATTACTGAATTTTTTTTTATCTCAAATTATAAAAAAAAGAAAAGAAAAAAAGAAAAGAAAAAGGTAAATGATCATGGTTTACGCACATATATAGAGCAGTGGTAGCTAAAGAAAGATTGCTGATTCAATTGAATAGAGTGAGAGAGAGATGAAAAACAAAATTAAATGAAAGCTTGAGGGTTTAAGAGGTTAGATGCACAACAAATTGGGATTACGCATGTAAGAATGAGCCTTACCAAGAAGCTGAAGCCAGTTACTTCAGCAAATGAAATAGCCATAGATGCACTGGATAAAGAGAGTTCTCCAAGATGGCCTATGAACATAACTGATATCATCTGTAAGCTATACTGCAAAAGACTAACCACAACTAGAGGTCCTCCTAACCAGACTTGTTTCTTTAGCTCTTCAATGGTCTTTGATGCATCCCAGTCCCATTCCTTGTTTTGTTTTCCAATCAATTCAATTCCCATTCCAAATCTTGGAATCAGAGGAGATTCAGGAAGTATGTGTGGAGTCTTCTTCTTCACCCATGTCTCTCATGCCCGAAATGTCTACAAATTGAGAACGCCACTATATATATTTTTAAAATAAAAATAAAAAACCAACAACAATTACAATAATGGTTGAAACCTTTTTTTGGAGACCCCATAATCTCTTTTGATTTTAAGTGAGTCCCACACATATATCGATGGTTAAAATCTAAAAGGTTGTAAAGTCTCCAAAAAAAAAGGAGTCTCAAGTATTTTTCAAAAAAAAAAAAAAAATTGCAGACAATACTATCAGTTGGTTTGAAAATATGCTATTTTAGTTAATTTTTTAATTATTTTAATCTCATTAAAACAATTATATTTGAATAAATTTTTTTAAATTTTTTTATAATAATTGTGAAAAAAAATAAAATAATTATAATTTAAATATGATATTTTATTTTATTAATTATTTTAATTTATTTTATCTTTATTAATTATTTTAGTTCAAAACTTTCTTCCAAACAGGGCCTACATTTATGATGTTGTGGTTATCCAACTTAGGTAGAACGGAAATCTTTGAAAATATACAAACACATATAGTATTATATTAAAAGGAAATAGTGGATGCGAAATTATTCCTGAGGTTGTCCAACTTAGTTAAAATGGAAATCTTTGAAATAATTCACACACCCGTATAGGAGTTGTTTGGGATGAGTTATTGATGGGTCGTTGAACACACCAAAATTAAATACTAAATTATACCAAATTCTATCAGAATAATGGCAAGTCCAGGTATCGATCCACAGGGACTATTGTGAAATTAAACTAATTTAATTGGTCAATTCCTAAATTAATTTTGATAAAAAGATTGAATGATCATAACCTAATTTAATAACAAATAAATTAAACTAAGGAATTAAATTATCAATAATAAATGAAATTGGATTTACTAAATTGGGGAAAAATCCTAGGGTTGAGAATTCAATTAGGGTTTCCAATTGAAATTAATTATGCTATGGTTTGAACGAATTAATGCTTCACAACTACAAGCTCAAAGCATTTAACAAGAAGATCATCACATTCAGTGTATGAGCACGAACCATCTCAAGTAATACGAATCGTTCACTCTAAACTAGGGTAGTGATACGACTCGTTCCTCGTAGCATGGTTCGTCCCATACCTTGAATGTGAAGGAATAGAAAACTCATGTATGGATAATATTCAACAATCACAGAAAGTTAAATATTTGAAAAGATAATGAAGATCATATATAAAGAATTTCTAAAACACCATACAATGGTTCAAACCTTACATAATATAAAATCAAAAGAGAAAACTACATAATTACATGGCTAGGGTTTCATCAAAACCCTAGAAAAGAAGACTAGCCACTCATGGAGGAGTGGAAGGAAGTAGAAGGAGAAGGAATCACCATGGGAGACATCCTTGAAGCTTTTTCTTTCTTCCTCTTTTGCAAATCCTAGCCTCCCTCTTTAGGTCCAAAAAACTTTCAGAACCTTAATCCAGCCTTTTTCTTCTCTTTTTATCCTTCCAATCTCGTCCAAACAGGTTTAAAACGTCGGTTTGACTTTCCTAGAAAAAGTCAACGCATGTGCGGGAAAGTCAACGCACGTGCGGAAAAAGTCAACGCACGTGCGGGAAAAGTCAACTCTGCCAAATTCTGTCTTTTTGCTCATTTTATGCTCCGACGATGTATAACCTGATTGACACTCAACACACATAAAAATATACGGTTTGACCAGCAAGTGAAGTTAAGAGATTCTAATTAACGGCCTCAATGATGTACATTTCGGCCTTAATCACATCCCCCAACTTACTACTTGCTAGTCCTCAAGCAAGTAAAATAAAATAAAATTAAACAAAATCTATCTATTTCCTCTTTCGTGGGAAAACGGTTGCATTTAGCATATGCAACAAGCCTTTAAACCACAAGGTTACCACAAGTGGACGAGTAAAGTCTCGTGAGGGTTTCCAGAAATGATACCCACAAACATTAACATATTCATATATACTCAACAACAAATGACCACATTACTCCACCTAACAATCAACTTATGTGCCATTACAGTGTGATATTTAGACATCATGAGTCATTAAAGACACAGTGGACAAGCATGAAGGAACCTATTGAGTCAAAACCACAATTCAGTTAATACAAAAGTAAAGTTTACTATACTTGTGCATGCTAGTAGACAAGTCATGAGTACCCTCGGTGTAAAGTGCAATCTCCATATTAGTTAACTATCCACTATAATAACCCAGTGTAACTCATAATAACACCCATCATATACAGAAAAGCTAACCTATTGCAGCCAAGATTTTAAAAAGTTTTTTGTTTTTTGTTTTTTGTTTTTTTTTTTTTTGTTTTTTTTTTGTTTTGTTTTTTTTTTTTTTTTAATGACTGTGCAATGTCTTGATCCCTTAAGCTTTCTAATCAACCCGTGTAACGAGCATTGGGCCAATGACTCCCAAACCAGATGGTTTTAGGGCACTAGGTGTAAAGACACCCCTACGGGCTTAATAACTCGAGTTGAAAAGGTTACGAATCCGAACAAATCATTCTTTTTGTTTTTCCTTAACTGTGTAATGTCTAAGTCCCTTAAGCTTTCTAATTAACCCATGTAGCAAGTTTTGGGCCAATGACTCCCAAACCAGACGGTTTTAGGGCACTAGGTGTAGAGACACCCCTACGGGCTTAATAACTCGAGTTAAAAAGGCTACGGACCCAAACTAGTCAAGTTTTTTTTTTTTTTTTTTTTTTTTTTTTTTTTTTTTTTTTTTTTTAGAATCTTGGCTCCTCATTTATTCTTTTCTGTAACTCTAGCTATTATCAATGATGTACACCAGGGATTATAATAAAAAGATCACTGCTATGATAGTGTGCTCATGTGAATTAAGGCATACTCATGACAAGTGTACTAAAATCACAAACACAGACAACTCTCCTCGTGCAAACATGGCATGCAAGTATCTACCCAATAAATCCTTTTCATACAAGTCTACTATGATCTCCAAATAACATATGCAAATATCATCACCCTACTAGCAAAAAGTCACATCAGGTGAAGTAATGCAGTCAAGTGAAACAGGTATAAGCATGAATTATGAGCCAAATAGGAATGCACAAAATAAAATATAACCCTCATCCCCCAACTTGAATATGACATTGTCCTCAATGGAAAAGTAAAGAGAAATGAGAGAAAATTACCAGAATAGTAGGTGCACATCCAGGTAGGCAGAGAGTAACATATACACACTTCACTCTCTTGGTGTTGTTGTTGATTTTTTTTTTTTTTGAAGAAATAGGAAAATAAAAATAAAAATAAAAGAGATAAAGCAATAGACAGGCTGGTACTAGGGAGAAGCCGGTGGTGGTGGTGGTGGGAAATGTTGGGCAAACAAGGCTTGCATCAAAGCGCGCGTCTCGAAGGCATTATCCTGACCCTGTTGCTGGATGGCGAGGTTGTCGGCGTGGAGCTGGTCGAAACGCGCCTGAGAATAGTCGCGAAAAGCCTGGAAATCTGTGTGCAACTCCATGAGACTCTGGTGGTGATCACGAAGAGTATGATGGACCTGATCGACAGAGTGCTGAAGCTGTAAGTACTCCTCGCGAGTCATGTAAAGTGGGTCCCCTTGGGGAGGCACAGGGGGAACAGGATGAGCCGGGTGGTCATGGACGGGGTCCTGGGCCTCCTCAACCGGGGCACCCACCGGCTGCGGGATGCGAGATAAGCTGTGCTGCCATTCCCGCCGGCCGAATGTCGGATACCCTCGATCAATCTCCTCATCCTCAGCAATGGGGAGGTGGTTCAGCTCAAACACCAGTGTCAACAAATTGGCGAATGGTAGGGGCCAAGTCAGGTTCTGCAGAGGAGTAGGTCGAACTGCCTCCCGTAGAAATTTCTACAAATGCAGCAAAATGAAATCCTCAAGCGGGACTTGATAGCCGAGCTGATACCCGTGTAAAACCCGCACAAACTCCAAACGGCGCTCAGCTCGATGCCCAAGTGGAAGGACATTCTTATGGACCACGGAATCAAGGAGAAGCAAGCGGCTAGGTAGCTTGCTTCGCCGCAAGCATGTGAAACTGGGGTCACCGTGGGCTCCCGGGAAGTATTGCTGGATGAGGCGAGGTACGGGTTGGCGATCCTCAACTTCCGGGAAAGGCTGATCTTCCGGTTTGGCGAAAAACTCTAACACTTTGGCAATCATGGCCGAGGTGATGTGAACAACATGACCATCAATGTCAGAGAGCAGGCCAACCGCAGTGGGTGTCTCATGCAGGTTCTGGTAGAATAGGCGCACCAGACGAGGATAAGTGGGCGCTGTCACAGCACAAATGCCCAACTGTTGCCGGAGTCGGAGCTGCTCAACCGCCCAAGTAGTGTCCTCGTCCTGCTGAAAAAATGGCAGGTTGAACTGTGTGAGCTTATGAAGAGGCCGTGAAGCCCACTCCGGCCGAGGCAAGTCTCCTGGTGGTGGTGGCGAGGATGGTGGTGATGGGGGTGGTGGTGGCGCCGAAGAGGAGGCACCCCTGGCCTTTTTGGAGGCCCGAGCAGTGACACGTTGACTCATATCCTGCACACACCAACAAGAAATACAGATACCCGTAAAACCAGCATGAGAACCAACTACATTATGAAAGAACAAAGTTGCCCATTAATGTACCACATGCAATTCCCACCATTTTTTTTTTTTTTTGTAAAAACGAAATTAATTAATTAAATAAATGAAGTAACATGTTATGAAATTAAATTACTAAACTATAAAATAAACTAAACAAAACTAGACCATAAAATAACTAAACTACAAAATAGACTAAATTATAGAATCAAACAACCAAAACTAAACATGTTTATTTATTTATTTATTTATTTTTATTTTTACTTTTTATTTTTTTTATATTTATCTATTTATTTATATATATATATATATATATATTTTTTGGAAGAGAAGAAAAGTAAAAAAAAAAATTGCAGAAAACAAAACAAAATAAAATATAAATTAAACTACTTAGTACTTATATGAACAATGACATCATAGAATAAGATTAAAAGAAAATTATTAACTACACAAGTATATAAAAAAAAAATAAAATAACATAAAATAAAACTAAAACTAAAGTTCACTAACTAATTAAATTAACCCAGAATCACTATGAAGCAGTTAAATAAAACAAGTATAATAATAAAAAAACTAAATTAGGATTAGTGTTAGTACCAATATTTATGATTTTTTTTTTTTTTTTTTTACACTAGATCCAGATAAAATAAATAAATAAATAAATCAAACAAAATAATTTCTACTTTCACAAATCTATGCAAAAGAAAGAAAAGAAGAAAAAAAAAAGAAAAAATTATCTTGAAAAAGTGGAGAAAGAGAGAAAAAGAATGGAAGTTCGCCGGAAAAAATGGTGGTCGCCGGAGTTTCGCCGGACGGAGAGGGAAGTGGTGCCGGCGGTGAGATGATGGTGGTGAGGAAGAAGAAAGAAGAAGAAAAGGGAAGAATGTAACAACCCTCATACTGATTACTGATTAATGACTGATTGATCACCAGTTACTGTTAAACGGAACTGATAATGACTGATAACTGACCGATAATTGAACTGATTAAAGGTACTGAACTGACTGACCGAAACTGGAACTGAATTGACTGAGTATATGTTAGTTAATTTCATTCTATCTGTTTGATTGTATGATTATCTGTTCATGTTCGTATGTTTAAACTGCTAATTGAAGGCCTTATCGGCGGCCGAATCTGAAACCGATTAGTGTTCTGTGACCCTCGTAATTTACGTGATTTTATTGTACAATTATCTGAAAATTGATTAGGTATGATTAAATTAGATTAAATAAGCTAATTAAAGAGTTGGATTTAATTACAACCTTGCCACTAAGTGGGCCACTCACACACACACACACATGAGCCTTGTAAACACTCCACGTATTGATTAAACCCACACTTCTTCTCACATTTTGAGCCTCAACCGACCCTAGAGAGAGAGAGGCTTGAGGAGTTGGTTTTCATCTTGAATTGCTTGGAATTGCTTGAGAAATTGTTGAAGTGATTGCATATTTGAGCTCCCTTCTTGAACTACAAGACTAAAGGTAGCTCCATTGTCTTCTTGTTCATGTTTTAAGTTGACTCTTGCATGGTTCATGTCATATTGATGGAGTGTAGAGCCAAAACATGGTTTAGATGTTGAATTGAAGCTTAATTGTTGCATGCATGTACATATATTGAAGTTTTGAGGTTGTAGTCCATGTTTCCTCACATGCATGTCCATCCTTTGGTTATACTCCATGAGTTCATCTTGTTTTTGAAGGTTTGAGCTCTTTTGATACAGCATTGAAGCTTTAAAAAGGATTTAAGATCATGCATGTCATGTTTGAGGAAATGGTTTGAAATTGGGTTTGAATAAAACACCCTTGGGCTTTGATTTCTCAAATTGAACCTTGATTCATGTTATTCTATGTGTTTATAAATGTTTTCCAGAAAATGGGCCCAAGAGGATTGGTTTTGATGCTTTTGAGCTTGGTTTTGGACCTGGAGCTCGAATCTGGGATTTCCAGATTTCAGTCGTCCGCTCGAGCGGGGGAAGTGCCGCTCGAGCGGGAAAATCGAGCTTCCAGCATCTTGCACTGTTTTACAGTCCGCTCGAGCGGAAGATTGGGCGCTCGAGCGGAGTCATGTCTCAAGCTCGAGCGGGCGTCGAGCGGGGATTTCACCCATCCAGTACTTTACGGTACGCTCGAGCGGGAAAATTTACGCTCGAGCGTGTACCTTTGTTGCATGACCGCTCGAGCGGGGAAACCTGCGCTCGAGCGGAACTCTGTTTTTCTGAAAATGCTTTTAAATGTACATCTTTGCATCCTCATCCCATTCTAGGCATTCTTAGGCCTAGTTTAAGACATCTTGTTGAGGATATAGATGTAGAACACACCGAGGCATTAGGAATTAAGTTATTACCGTTCCCAATTGGGTAGCTTAGTGTGTGTTCAATCTGTTAACTGTGTAGGGTTGGCAACTGGGGAGACACGCTCTAGCATACTGTAGCCCAGAACTCTGTGAGTAACAATTGTGTAAAGATATGTTCAACTGATTATCTTTTGAATACTGAACTGAACTGTTTACTGAACTGGTATTATTTACTGAATGAATGTATGTCCTTTATTTCTGAACTGTACTGTGGCATCCTTAGTACCTACTGTTTACTGTTACTGTTACTGCGACAGAATTCTCTGTCGGTTCCCTCGTGGAGCCACTACTGTTTACTGATTGATGGCCATCATTACTGTTCGGTCTTTCAAGACCTACTGTTACTGTTATGCTAATGGATGTACCACATATGACTGTTTACTGTACTGAGCAACTGAATTACTGATTGAAATGAACTGTTTTCATTACTGTAAGGACATTCATTCTAAACCCCTTTACGCTTTATGTTATTCACTGGGCTTTAGCTCACTGCTCATATATATATGTAGGTGTACAGGCACCAGATCGGAGCTAGGAGCGTCAGGGTAACTCCAGTTTTGTCAAGCCAGCCTTTGTGCCTCACTGCGAGGTTCCGAGTTGCCATGCTTTGGCTTGGGGGTGTTTTGTTTGTTTTCCCCCGCCTGTCTTCATACTGTCTAACTGTTTTGTATAGACTGACTGTTTACTGTACTGTTATCAAGGGATTAGGTCCCTGTACTGTGTGACTGTAAATTTCGTATAGACCGTACTGTTTTGTACAGACGGAATGTTTTCTGTACTGTTTTGTAGGGTTGAGTCCCTAGTTTGATTGGATGTCAATATTGTTCATACTGTTCTGTACTGTTTATGTATGAATGCATGAAAAATCTTTTTGGCATACAGACTGTCACAGCTCATTGGACATTGTTTAATTACTGTATTGGCTTCCGCCAGGCCCTGTACTCTGTTTTACTGTATTACTGTTAAGCAGGCCTTCGGTAATCTCGGATTACTGGCCGGTTACGGTGCTAAACCCATAGGGCCGGGTTTGGGTCGTGACAGAGTGGTATCAGAGCGATACTTAACCACGAGTTATACCGCACACACGTGTCCAAATGAGCTATAGGGTGTCCTAGAAAAGTTATTAGGGCATCTCATGAGCATGATAAGTGTGTGGTTATGTTATGACCGAATACATGCTAATGTGTTAAACTGTTAAACAAATGACTGCTTATGTTTAAAATTGTTATAACTGCTTATAGTGAAATAGACAATGCAAATGAACCTGAGTCCTCATCTACTGAGGCAAGAATGGAAAGAATGGAAAGAATGATAGAACTAATAACTGCTAGACTGGAACAACAACAGAACCAACAGCCCCCACCTCCTCCTCCTCCGGTACAGCCGGAACCTAATGCGAATGCGGATGATGGGGATATTATTGCTCTCACCCATAAATTCAGTAAGATGAAACCGCCATCCTTCCAGGGAGGCCTTGAACCGTTAAAAGCTGAAGCGTGGGTGCTTGAGACAGAGAAATTATTTGAGGTGTTCCCGTGCTCTGAAGCGAATAAAGTACTGTTAGCTACCTTCACCTTACAAGAAGAAGCTAGAAGGTGGTGGATGTTAATCCGTGAAACAAACACTGTTATGACTTGGGCTCAGTTCAAGGAGTCCTTCTTTGAAAAGTACTTCCCTCAGTGTGTCAGGGATAGAAAAGTGACTGAATTTGAACAGCTGAAGCAGGGCACAATGTCCGTTGCAGAATATGAAACCAAATTTACTGAACTTGCCCGTTATGCACCGCATATGGTGGATACTGAATATAAGAAGGCCAGAAAATTTGAAGGCGGCCTTAATGTGGCAATACTGGACCGAATAAACGTTTTGAAACTACCGACTTTTGTGGGTGTTCTCGACCGGGCATTGATGGCCGAGTCAAACATTGCAGCAGTGAAACAATCTGAAACACCAGCAACTGAATGGCATGGCAAAAGGCAGGGTTTCAAATTTAAGAAAGGTAAGTACAACCCGTTGAACAAAAAGCAAAACACAGGGTCAATGACTACTTCTAGTCAAGGAAACCGTACAATACCGCCCTGTTCTGAATGTGGAAAAAATCATAAGGGAGTTTGTTACAAATTATCTGGAGCCTGTTACAGGTGTGGCAAGGTGGGCCACATGGTTAAAGATTGCCCTTCTGCTCCTCAGGGCAATAGCAAAGCTGCAGCCAGCGGCGCAGTATCAAATGCTCCACCAAAGCCTAACCCTAAAGCTACCGGGAAAGAGCCTATGAGGCAAGGCCGAGTGTTCGCACTAGTACCGGGAGATGTGCAGAATACCGAGACCGTTGTGTCAGGTATTCTCTCTATCTGTACTCAAAATGCATATGTACTGATTGATTCGGGGTCTACGCATTCTTATGTATCATATGCTTTTTCACAGAAATTGGATAGACCCTTAGAACCCATGAACTATCTGCTAGCCGTATCATCACCCGTAGGGGGATCCATGACATGTGCTTATATGTACCCCGCATGTGAAATTATTGTTGGGGATATGCATCTGTTTATTGATTTACTGCCATTGAACATTGATCAGTTTGACGTAATATTGGGGATGGATTGGTTACAAAAATATCATGCCACTATTGACTGTGTGACCAAGCAAGTTGTTTTCCGTCCACCTGGTTTGCCTGAATTTGTGTTTAATGGGAGTGGAGTAGTACCTCCTCCGTATTTGATTTCGTCAGTGAAAGCTGTTAAATTAATTAGAAAGGGGTGTAAAGGATATCTGTGTTCTGTACTGACTGTGTCTACTGATGATAGTGTTAAAACTGATGTGAATTGTATTCCTATAGTCAGGGAATTTCCAGATGTTTTTCCAGATAATCTTCCAGGAGATTTGACTGATAGGGAGATTGAATTTACCGTTGATGTGATTCCCGGAACACAACCAGTTTCTAAAGCTCCATACCGAATGGCTCCAACTGAATTGAAAGAATTGAAAGTACAACTGCAGGAACTGCTGGATAAGAAGTTTATCAGACCTAGCACTTCGCCATGGGGTGCTCCTGTTTTGTTTGTCAAGAAGAAAGATGGCTCACTGAGACTGTGCATTGACTACCGTGAACTGAATAAGGTAACTGTAAAGAATAAATACCCATTACCGCGCATTGATGATTTATTTGATCAGTTACAGGGTGCACAAGTATTTTCCAAAATTGATCTCAGATCCGGATACCATCAGTTGAAAGTTAAACCAGATGACATTGATAAAACTGCTTTTAGAACAAGGTATGGCCATTATGAATTTTTAGTTATGCCATTCGGAGTCACGAATGCCCCTGCTGCATTTATGGATCTTATGAACAGAATTTTTAAACCATACCTTGATGACTTTATTGTTGTATTTATCGATGACATATTGATTTACTCCAAAAGTATAGAACAGCATGAACATCATCTGAGACTTGCCCTACAAACCTTAAGGGAACAGAAACTGTATGCTAAACTGTCTAAATGTGAATTTTGGCTTGACCATGTTATGTTTTTGGGGCATGTTGTTAGCAAAGATGGAATTTCTGTTGATCCGCAGAAAATTGAAGCTGTGGTGAACTGGCCTAGACCAACAAATGTGACTGAAGTCCGAAGCTTTTTGGGATTGGCTGGATATTACAGAAGATTTGTCAAAGATTTCTCCAAAATTGCTCTACCATTGACTCAGTTAACTCAAAAGGGGACATCATTTGACTGGACCGACCAAAGAGAATCTGCTTTCCAGGAGTTGAAAACTCGACTTGTGACTGCACCAGTTTTGACTTTACCCTCAGGTACGGATGGTTATACTGTATTTAGTGATGCTTCTCATAAGGGTTTGGGATGTGTTTTAATGCAGAATGGGAAGGTTATAGCTTATGCTTCCCGACAACTGAGACCACATGAAAAGAATTACCCGACCCATGATCTGGAACTTGCTGCAGTAGTATTTGCACTGAAAATTTGGCGTCACTACCTGTACGGGGTAACATGTGAAGTATATACCGACCATAAGAGCTTGAAGTATTTCTTCACACAGAAGGAACTGAATATGAGACAGCGGAGATGGCTAGAACTGATAAAGGATTATGACCTACAGATCTTGTACCACCCAGGAAAAGCCAATACCGTTGCCGATGCATTGAGCCGGAAATCGATTGGAAACTTAGCATGTTTGCTTACAGGACAGAAAGAGTTGCTTTGTGACCTTGAAAAATCTGAAATTGAAATTGTTTTACGGGAACAAGGTGGAACCTTAGCTGCTATTTCTGCTCAACCGGCACTGATTGAGGAAATTAAAGAGAAACAGCAACTGGATGATTTCTTGAAGAAGATCATCGAGGAAAGAGAATCTAAACCGAGACCGGGATTCAAATTTGAGAATAATGTACTGAAATTTCAAGAAAGACTGTGTGTACCGAATGATACTGAACTGAAAAGAAGAGTTCTGCAAGAAGGCCACAATTCGAAACTGTCTATCCATCCGGGGAATACGAAAATGTACCAAGATCTGAAACAGAATTTCTGGTGGCCGGGAATGAAGAAAGAAATTGCTGATTTTGTATCCAAATGTCTTCATTGCCAACAGGTCAAAGCTGAACATCAGCGACCTGCCGGATTATTGCAACCCCTACCCATACCAGAGTGGAAATGGGAGCATATCACGATGGATTTTATCGTTGGATTACCTCGCTCCAGAAAAGGTATGGATTCAATTTGGGTTATTGTTGATAGACTAACCAAATCTGCTCACTTCTTACCTGTCAAGACGATTTATAATGCGGACAAATTGGCTGTTATTTATATTGATGAAATTGTAAGACTGCATGGAGTGCCTGTGTCTATTGTTTCTGACAGGGATTCGAAGTTTACATCGAGGTTTTGGCAAAGCCTACAGGCTGCATTGGGTACTGAACTGAGACTGAGTAGTGCCTATCATCCTCAGACAGATGGCCAATCAGAAAGGACCATCCAAACTCTGGAGGATCTACTGAGAATGTGCGTCCTTGATTTTCAAGGAAACTGGGAAAGCCATTTGCCCTTAGCTGAATTTGCGTATAACAACAGCTACCATTCGAGTATTGGCATAACGCCTTTCGAGGCATTGTATGGCAGAAAATGTAGATCTCCGATTTGCTGGGCAGAAGTTGGAGATGGGCCGTTGCTTGGGCCCGAGATCGTGTATGAAACAACTGAAAAAGTGAAACTGATACAGCAAAGACTGAAAACTGCACAGAGTAGACAGAAAAGTTATGCAGATGTCAGAAGACGAGACAGAGAGTATGAAGTGGGTGATCACGTGTTTGTGAAAGTGACACCAATGAAAGGCCAGACTCGTTTTGGAGTCAAAGGCAAGTTAGCGCCGAGGTATGTCGGACCGTATGAGATTATCGAGAAAATCAATCCGGTGGCGTATCAAGTTGCGCTCCCTCCTGAAATGGAGCATATGCATAACGTCTTCCACATTTCTATGTTAAGAGACTACCTTCGGGATCCCTTCCATGTAATAGAGCCTACCCACGTAGTGTTGAGTGATGACTACACTTACGAGGAACGGCCTATACAGATTGTAAACCGACGGATCAAGAAACTGAGGAACAAAGAGATCCCGTTAGTGAAAGTTGACTGGCAGAACCATGGTGGCGTGTATGCCACTTGGGAAAGGGAAGATGACATGGCTAAACGATATCCTGAACTGTTTCCACTGAATCCTGTTTTCTTCCAGAATGAAGGTAACTCGAGTTTAGAGGACTAAACTCTTTATAAGGAGGGGAGACTGTAACAACCCTCATACTGATTACTGATTAATGACTGATTGATCACCAGTTACTGTTAAACGGAACTGATAATGACTGATAACTGACCGATAATTGAACTGATTAAAGGTACTGAACTGACTGACCGAAACTGGAACTGAATTGACTGAGTATATGTTAGTTAATTTCATTCTATCTGTTTGATTGTATGATTATCTGTTCATGTTCGTATGTTTAAACTGCTAATTGAAGGCCTTATCGGCGGCCGAATCTGAAACCGATTAGTGTTCTGTGACCCTCGTAATTTACGTGATTTTATTGTACAATTATCTGAAAATTGATTAGGTATGATTAAATTAGATTAAATAAGCTAATTAAAGAGTTGGATTTAATTACAACCTTGCCACTAAGTGGGCCACTCACACACACACACACATGAGCCTTGTAAACACTCCACGTATTGATTAAACCCACACTTCTTCTCACATTTTGAGCCTCAACCGACCCTAGAGAGAGAGAGGCTTGAGGAGTTGGTTTTCATCTTGAATTGCTTGGAATTGCTTGAGAAATTGTTGAAGTGATTGCATATTTGAGCTCCCTTCTTGAACTACAAGACTAAAGGTAGCTCCATTGTCTTCTTGTTCATGTTTTAAGTTGACTCTTGCATGGTTCATGTCATATTGATGGAGTGTAGAGCCAAAACATGGTTTAGATGTTGAATTGAAGCTTAATTGTTGCATGCATGTACATATATTGAAGTTTTGAGGTTGTAGTCCATGTTTCCTCACATGCATGTCCATCCTTTGGTTATACTCCATGAGTTCATCTTGTTTTTGAAGGTTTGAGCTCTTTTGATACAGCATTGAAGCTTTAAAAAGGATTTAAGATCATGCATGTCATGTTTGAGGAAATGGTTTGAAATTGGGTTTGAATAAAACACCCTTGGGCTTTGATTTCTCAAATTGAACCTTGATTCATGTTATTCTATGTGTTTATAAATGTTTTCCAGAAAATGGGCCCAAGAGGATTGGTTTTGATGCTTTTGAGCTTGGTTTTGGACCTGGAGCTCGAATCTGGGATTTCCAGATTTCAGTCGTCCGCTCGAGCGGGGGAAGTGCCGCTCGAGCGGGAAAATCGAGCTTCCAGCATCTTGCACTGTTTTACAGTCCGCTCGAGCGGAAGATTGGGCGCTCGAGCGGAGTCATGTCTCAAGCTCGAGCGGGCGTCGAGCGGGGATTTCACCCATCCAGTACTTTACGGTACGCTCGAGCGGGAAAATTTACGCTCGAGCGTGTACCTTTGTTGCATGACCGCTCGAGCGGGGAAACCTGCGCTCGAGCGGAACTCTGTTTTTCTGAAAATGCTTTTAAATGTACATCTTTGCATCCTCATCCCATTCTAGGCATTCTTAGGCCTAGTTTAAGACATCTTGTTGAGGATATAGATGTAGAACACACCGAGGCATTAGGAATTAAGTTATTACCGTTCCCAATTGGGTAGCTTAGTGTGTGTTCAATCTGTTAACTGTGTAGGGTTGGCAACTGGGGAGACACGCTCTAGCATACTGTAGCCCAGAACTCTGTGAGTAACAATTGTGTAAAGATATGTTCAACTGATTATCTTTTGAATACTGAACTGAACTGTTTACTGAACTGGTATTATTTACTGAATGAATGTATGTCCTTTATTTCTGAACTGTACTGTGGCATCCTTAGTACCTACTGTTTACTGTTACTGTTACTGCGACAGAATTCTCTGTCGGTTCCCTCGTGGAGCCACTACTGTTTACTGATTGATGGCCATCATTACTGTTCGGTCTTTCAAGACCTACTGTTACTGTTATGCTAATGGATGTACCACATATGACTGTTTACTGTACTGAGCAACTGAATTACTGATTGAAATGAACTGTTTTCATTACTGTAAGGACATTCATTCTAAACCCCTTTACGCTTTATGTTATTCACTGGGCTTTAGCTCACTGCTCATATATATATGTAGGTGTACAGGCACCAGATCGGAGCTAGGAGCGTCAGGGTAACTCCAGTTTTGTCAAGCCAGCCTTTGTGCCTCACTGCGAGGTTCCGAGTTGCCATGCTTTGGCTTGGGGGTGTTTTGTTTGTTTTCCCCCGCCTGTCTTCATACTGTCTAACTGTTTTGTATAGACTGACTGTTTACTGTACTGTTATCAAGGGATTAGGTCCCTGTACTGTGTGACTGTAAATTTCGTATAGACCGTACTGTTTTGTACAGACGGAATGTTTTCTGTACTGTTTTGTAGGGTTGAGTCCCTAGTTTGATTGGATGTCAATATTGTTCATACTGTTCTGTACTGTTTATGTATGAATGCATGAAAAATCTTTTTGGCATACAGACTGTCACAGCTCATTGGACATTGTTTAATTACTGTATTGGCTTCCGCCAGGCCCTGTACTCTGTTTTACTGTATTACTGTTAAGCAGGCCTTCGGTAATCTCGGATTACTGGCCGGTTACGGTGCTAAACCCATAGGGCCGGGTTTGGGTCGTGACAAAGAAGAAGAAGAAGATGGGTTTGTGGGGATAAGAGAGAGAGAGAGAGAGAGATAGATAGAGATCTGAGAGTGTGAGAGTGATTGGAAGAGAGAGAGTAGATAAGATGGGTTGGTTTTTTTTTTTTTTAATTATTTATTTTTAGTACGAAAATTAAAATTAAATAAAATTAGTAAATGAAAATAACAAAATAAAATAAAATAAATAAATAAATAAATAATAATAATAATAAGAGAACAAAACTTTTTTTTTTATTTAATTTTTTTTTATTTTATCTTATTTTTTTTTATTGTTGAAACGAAAAATTAAAGTAAAATAAAATAAAATAAAAAAAATTAGTAAATGAGAATAAAAATAATAAGAAAAAAAAACTTATTTATTTATTTATTATTTTTTTTCCCCCCGCACGTGCGGGAGTCAAGGCCGCACGTGCGGCGATTCCATCCCTGCGTTTTTTTTTTTTTTTTTTTTTTTTAAATTTCTTCTTCCCGCACGTGCGGGAGTCAAGCCGCACGTGCGGCTGGTCAACGCACGTCCGTCCCGCACCTACTTTTAAAGCAGAGTGCAAGCTGAGTTTTTGTAAAGTTTCCCGCACGTGCGGGGCCCAAGCCGCACGTGCGGCGATTTCAAGTCCTTTTTTTTTTTTTTTTTTTATGCAAATCGGCGTCCCGCACGTGCGGGAGTCAAGCCGCACGTGCGGCTTGGTCAACGCACATCCGTCCCGCACCTGCCTTTAAAGCAGAATGCAAGCTCGGTTTTTGCCACTTTTCCCGCACGTGCGGGGCCTATGCCGCACGTGCGGCGATTTCATTTTTTTTTTTTTTTTAAATGATCAAGTATAAACATAGAAAATAAACATGAAAGTATGGTTTTAAACACTGAAAATAAATATTTCTACTTTTAGTTGACATCCGGAATAAATATAGCATAAAAGAACACGGAATGCCCACTAAAGGTATGATCTTCACGCGAAAACCACGGGTACTACTTTTCTCCCTAACTGTATTTGTAACTTTCCCTATTCTCCAACAGGGTGACAGACTAGGTTGATTTGGTATCCAGAATTGAGACGCATAAAGCTACCTCAATCTATGGGGCTGCCATACAGAGTTCAAGCCGAGGTAGTTTTGAAGCAATCTCCACACCCCTGTGTATTTAAACCAGACTTTAGTCTTGGAAATCCCAAACCTTTGTGTTCTAGGCTTTGCCATTCGAACTCTAGTTTCCACCGTCTCAGTTGGTCTCCTAGGAACTCACTACAAACACAGTTAGGTGGCTATACCAGACCGTCAGATGCCGTTCGGGCACGGCAAACACCAAAGGAATTACACCTTTAGAGGATTTAAAGTCTCCTAGACACAAGTAAAGCATAACGAGAACACAGAAGGGAAAGAAAAAAAAATAGCATAGAAGGGAAAGAAAAGAGAACAAGAAATCAATTTATCAATCATAGTAAAATGGGTCCATCAAGGCAATGGACTCAATCATATCCCCATTCCCAATCCCCTCTATATATGGTTTCAATCTTTGGCCATTCACTTTGAAAGTGTGGCCAGTTTTTGGATCCCGCACCTCAACGGCGCCATGACTAAATGCCTCAACAACCTCAAAAGGGCCATCCCATCTTGATCTTAGCTTACCCGGAAAGAGTCTCAATTTAGAATTAAAAAGCCACACTTTTTGGTCGGGTTCAAAAGATTTTCTATTAATGTGCTTGTCATGGAATTCCTTAGTCCGAGCTTTAAAAACTCTCGAACTCTCATATGCATCATTCCGGATTTCCTCCAGCTCATTGAGTTGCAATTTCCGATTGAGCCCAGCCGCGGCCATATCGAAGTTAAACTTCTTTATGGCCCACAATGCTCGATGCTCAAGTTCAACCGGGAGATGACAAGCTTTGCCAAACACTGCTCTATATGGTGACATCCCAATGGGTGTCTTATAAGCAGTGCGGTAAGCCCATAATGCATCAATTAACCGTTGTGACCAATCTTTCCTATCCGGTCTCACCGTTTTCTCAATTATGTGCTTTACCTCCCTATTCGAGACTTCTACTTGGCCACTAGTTTGAGGGTGGTATGGAGTGCCAACTTTATGAGTGATAGAGTATTTCTTAACTACCGACTCAAAGAACCGGTTACAAAAATGTGTACCCTGATCACTTATTATGGCTCTAGGAAACCCAAAACGACTAAAGATATTTTCATGCAAAAATTTGATTACCACTCTATGATCGTTTGTTCGGGTAGCTATCGCCTCCACCCACTTCGACACATAATCTACTGCCAAGAGAATGTACTCAAACCCGAACGACGACGGGAAAGGGCCCATAAAATCAATTCCCCAAACATCAAATATTTCTACCACAAGAATAGGGGACATTGGCATCATGTCACGCCGAGACATCGAACCCATTTGCTGATAGCGCAAACAAGTTTTACAAAATTGATGGGCATCTTTAAAAATTGTGGGCCAGTAAAACCCGCTTTGTAAAATCTTGGCGGCCGTTTTATGCCCACTAAAATGACCGCCACATGCAGAAGAATGACAAAATGTAAGAATGCTATGCACCTCACTCTCCGGCACACACCGTCGGATCACTTGGTCGGAGCAATATTTAAACAACTCCGGATCCTCCCAAAAGTAATACCTGACCTGTGAAAAGAATCGGTCTTTGTCTTGCTTAGACCAATTCTGCGGAGTTTGCCCAATGGCCAAGTAATTCACAATATGTGCAAACCACGGGGGGCTCGCTTGTGACAGCTCAAAAAGTTGTTCGTCCGGAAACGAATCCTGCAAAATAAGAGGGTCGCTATTATACTCAACGAGGATTCGAGAGAGATGATCCGCCACCACATTCTCAGATCCTTTCTTATCACGGATCTCTAAATCAAATTCCTGAAGCAACAAAATCCATCTAATCAACCTAGGTTTGGTCTCTTTCTTAGATAGTAAATACCGCAAAGCGGCATGATCAGTGAAGACTATGACCTTGGAACCTAGGAGATAAGATCGGAATTTGTCTAAGGCAAAGACCACAGCTAGCAACTCTTTCTCGGTAGTAGTGTAGTTCAATTGAGCATCCGAGAGAGTGCGACTAGCATAATATATAGCAAATGGTGCCTTATTGACCCTTTGGCCCAACACAGCCCCGACAGCATAATCAGAAGCATCACACATGATTTCAAAAGGAAGAGACCAATCTGGTGATTTCATGATTGGGGCGGTGGTCAAAGCCATTCTTAGTGTTTCGAATGCCTTTAAGCATGCTTCATCAAAGACAAAAGGCGCATCCTTAACTAGTAAACTGCACAAAGGATGTGATATCTTACTAAAGTCTTTGATGAACCTACGGTAAAAACCTGCATGCCCTAGGAAAGACCTAATTTGACGCACGAAATTGGGTGGAGGAAGGCCTGCAATGATGTCGACCTTAGCCTTGTCAACTTCTATACCTCGAGGGGACACAATGTGTCCCAACACTATACCCTCACGAACCATAAAATGGCTCTTTTCCTAACTCAAGATTAGGTTTGCCTCAGTACATCGTTCTAACACTCTAGTTAAGTTCCTAAGGCATTCCTCAAAAGACGGTCCAAACACCGAAAAATCATCCATAAAAACCTCTAAGAAGTTCTCCACCATGTCGGAGAAAATAGCCATCATACACCGTTGAAAAGTCGCCGGTGCATTACACAGCCCAAAGGGCATGCGCCTGTAGGCAAAAGTGCCAAAAGGGCATGTGAATGTGGTCTTTTCCTGGTCAGCGGGGTACACCGGGACTTGATTATACCCCGAATAGCCATCAAGAAAACAATAGAAACCCTGCCCCGCTAACCGCTCTAGGATTTGGTCAATGAAAGGTAAGGGAAAATGGTCCTTCCTAGTCGAGGAATTTAGTCTCCTATAATCAATGCACACTCGCCACCCAGTAGTGGTCCGTGTGGGGACTAACTCTCCTCCTTCATTCTCAACAACAGTGATGCCCGATTTCTTGGGCACTACTTGTGTGGGACTTACCCACTTGCTATCTGAAATGGGGTATATAATACCCGCATCCAACAATTTCAAAACCTCCTTCTTCACCACCTCTTTCATGTTAGGATTCAGTCTCCGTTGCATCTCGCGAGAAGGTTTGGTGTCCTCTTCTAGGTGTATATAATGCATGCACACGGAGGGATCTATCCCTTTCAAATCAGCCACTGACCACCCTATAGCACTCCGATGTGCCACTAGAACACTCATTAACTGACTCTCCTGCGCTGCAGTCAAGTCAGATGCAATGATGACCGGTAAAGTATCTTGGGGCCCTAAAAATGCATACTTGAGTGTGGCCGGAAGTGGCTTCAACTCAAGTGTAGGTGGTGTGACCAAAGAAGTGACTCAAACCGGGCTTTCCATGGAGGAAAATCCGGTGTAGAAGAAGAATTAAGCAAGACATTCACCTCCTCAACTGACCCATCTATATCAAAATTTTCAAACCCAAAATGAGCTAGACAAGCCTCCAAAGGGTCCTTTACACGAATGGAGGGCAAAGCCTCCTCAACAATCTCATCCACAACATCCACTAATAAGCACTCCTCTCTCTCATGAGGTTGTTGTGATGCTTGGAAAACATTAAGTTTCACTTGCATGTTACCAAATGAAACTTCCATAACCCCGGTCCGACAATTAATGCATGCATTGGCCGTAGCCAAGAAAGGTCGACCCAAAATCACCGGGATTTGTTTCCTAGAACTGGCTACCGGTTCCATATCTAATACCAAAAAGTCAACAGGGAAGTAGAACCTATCAACCTTAACTAGCACATCCTCAATCATGCCCCGTGGCACTTTGAGGGACCGGTCAGCCAACTGAAGAGTAACAGTTGTGGGCTTCAACTCGCCAAGCCCAAATTCCTCGTACACAGAGTACGGCAACAAATTAACACTAGCCCCTAAATCCAATAATGCCCTATCAATGAAGTGGTCCCCTATAATGCATGCAATGGTTGGGGCGCCTGGGTCCTTAAGCTTAGGAGGTGTGTCATTCAACAAGATGGAGCTTACTTGCTCCGTGAGTAGGACCTTTTGGGACACATGTTTCCTAGATTTACGCTTTTGCGTACAAAGGTCCTTCAAAAATTTGGCATATGATGGTACTTGCTTAATCGCCTCCAACAGGGGAAGGTTGATTTTTACCTGTTTAAAGACCTCCATCATTGCCTCCATAGATGCCGCCTTCTTATTAAAAGGGGACGGTGTATCAAGGCACTGGGGAAAGGGTGCCTTAGGCACATATGTAGTGCTAGGGACTAACTCATCCCTCTTAAGTGTTTCCCCCTCACCCTTGCTCTCACTTGGTGAACCACCGTGGTCACCCTTCCTAACTCTAGTTACATCAGACGCAACAGATTGAGGCTCTAACTCCCTACCACTTCTTAGAGCAACCACCGCCTGCACTTGCTCATGTTGCTTACCATTCCCACCCGAACTCTCTGCCCCGTATTGTCCCTTAGGGTTAGCCACAGTTTGACTTGGTAATTTTCCTTCCTCTCTCCGATTCATGTTGTTAGCCATTTGACCCAATTAGGTCTCTATCTTGGCAATAGAGTGAGTGTGGGAGTGAACTATCGGTGCTAACCCCTTAAGTTCTGAAAGAACTTCCAACACCTGAGTCTCAAAGGCAGAGTTGCCCTGAGGGACAGGCGGGGGTTGTGGTTGACGGTATGGTTGTGGGGGTCTATACGGTTGCGGTGGTCGGTAAGATGATTGGTTGGCAAAATTATTGAAATTCTGCCTTGGTGGTGGCGGATTGTAAGAAGTGCCTTGTGAAGGGGGCCTCCATGAGAAATTAGGGTGATTTCTCCATCCCGGATTATATGTGTTGGAGTATGGGTTATTACCCGGGTTGGAGAATCCTTGAGCCGCATTCACATGCTCTTGGACTAACTCCGGAAATTGTGATGCCGAAGGGCACTCACTCAAGTCATGAGCAGGGCTCGCACAAATAACACATGCCTCGTGAAATTGAGGCTGATCATGTTGGGTAGGAGCATGTCCCGTAGCTAATAATTGGTCCATCTTGCGGGACAATGCCTCTACTTGTTGGGCTAACTCTAGGTTTTGCCCGACCTCATAAATGCCCCCTCTTTTCGGGGCTCCAACCATGGGTTGCCGGACTTGCCGGGCTGCGGAGGCATGGTGAAGGGAATTATCACTTAGGTTCTCAAACAATTGCCATGCCTCAGCATCATTTTTAGACATAAATGTCCCACCACAGGACGAATCCACCATTTGGCGGTGTGGCTCAGTTAAGCCATAATAAAATGTTTGAACAAGTTGCCAATTAGGCACTTGGTGGTGGGGACACTGTTGGAGAAGGTCTCGAAGTCTTTCCCAAGTCTCATGGAATTGCTCGCCATCCATTTGAGCAAAGTTTGTGATGGCTCGCCTAAGTTGGTTGGTTTTACCTATGGGAAAATACTTCTCCAAGAACCGTTGCTGTAATTGGTCCCAAGTTGTGATTGAATTAGCAGGTAAAGAATTTAGCCAGTGTTTGGCTTTATCCTTTAATGAGAATGGAAACAATCGCAACATTAAGGCCTCATTTGTGAAATTCTGGATTCTTACTGTCGAGCAAATTTCCAGAAATTCATTCAAATGTTTATAAGGGTCATCATGAGTTAGTCCATGAAATGATGGGAGCATTTGTATGGTGCTGGACTTAATCTCATAATGAGCAGCAGTGGTGTTGGGCAATTGGATGCATGATGGTGATGTTTATGCAGTGGGTGTAAAATAATCCTTAAGTGTCCGGTTAGGCTCATTCGGGATATTAGGATCTGCCATCTCTAATGGCTCAATGTATGAATATTCAAGCCTAGGAATACGAGCAGAGGTCCTAAGTCTCCTAAGGGTCCTTTCTAGTTCAAGGTCCAAACTCCACAATTCAGGGCGACAAGAACGACGCCCGTGCATACACTACCCAAACACACAACAAGTTCCGACTCTGTGCACTAAGTATGAAAGCAAAATACCAAAGGAAGAAATACTCACAGCGGTTTAACGAAAACGCTTTACTCGTCTTACGGAAGGTTGACGTGTAGACGTTGTCCCCAACCTCTGTTTGAGCTTTGACTTCTGTTTTAGCACTTTGGTGCTTTGCTTGTGAGTGTTTGCTTCTGTTTACTCACTTTAGTGCTGCGGTTTTTTTTTTATTTAAGCTCGGCTGCGCTCCGCTTACACTTCAATGATAGCTCCAATTTCAAACACTCTGCATACTTAGCAACACCAAAAGCATAAAATCCTAAACTAAAAATTAAAATAAGAATGTAACTTTAAATTAACTAATTTCGCCAGAAGTCCCCGGCAACGGCGCCAAAATTTGATGGGTCGTTGAACACACCAAAATTAAATACTAAACTATACCAAATTCTATCAGAATAATGGCAAGTCCAGGTATCGATCCACAGGGACTATTGTGAAATTAAACTAATTTAATTGTTCAATTCCTAAATTAATTTTGATAAAAAGATTGAATGATCATAACCTAATTTAATAACAAATAAATTAAACTAAGGAATTAAATTATCAATAATAAATGAAATTGGATTTACTAAATTGGGGAAAAATCCTAGGGTTGAGAATTCACCACTAACCACATAATTAGGGTTTCCAATTGAAATTAATTATGCTATGGTTTGAACGAATTAATGCTTCACAACTACAAGCTCAAAGCATTTAACAAGAAGATCATCACATTCAATGTACGAGCACGAACCATCTCAAGTAATACGAATCGTTCACTCTAAACTAGGGTAGTGATACGACTCGTTCCTCGTAGCATGGTTCGTCCCATACCTTGAATGTGAAGGAATAGAAAACTCATGTATGGATAATATTCAACAATCACAGAAAGTTAAATATTTGAAAAGATAATGAAGATCATATATAAAGAATTTCTAAAACACCATACAATGGTTCAAACCTTACATAATATAAAATCAAAAGAGAAAACTACATAATTACATGGCTAGAGTTTCATCAAAACCCTAGAAAAGAAGACTAGCCACTCATGGAGGAGTGGAAGGAAGTAGAAGGAGAAGGAATCACCATGGGAGACATCCTTGAAGCTTTTTCTTTCTTCCTCTTTTGCAAACCCTAGCCTCCCTCTTTAGGTCCAAAAAACTTTCAGAACCCTAATCCAGCCTTTTTCTTCTCTTTTTATCCTTCCAATCTCGTCCAAACAGGTTTAAAACGTCGGTTTGACTTTCCCAGAAAAAGTCAACGCACGTGCGGGAAAAGTCAACTCTGCCAAATTCTGTCTTTTTGCTCATTTTATGCTCCGACGATGTATAACCTGATTGACACTCAACACACATAAAAATATACGGTTTGACCAGCAAGTGAAGTTAAGAGATTCTAATTAACGGCCTCAATGATGTACATTTCGGCCTTAATCAGTTATATAAGTGTACATTTTTGATTTTTAGCTAAAAAATTAGAAGAAAAAAGAGATGAGTGTTTAGGATAATTTTTTGATATTTTATGAAAAAATATATATTATAATATTACAATAAATATATAAATAACTATATTGCCCCTAGTTCCTTTTTTTGTACGGACGATGCCTGATGTGAAGACCAATACTGTGGTGGGACGACTCCTTTTTTTTTTTTTTTGGATCAATGGTGGGACGGCTCCTGAGAACAATATAACTGACAAATTTTTTTTTTTTTTTTGGTACATGGTCCTCACACTTCACTTCAATTTGCGGTCCACTTTGTTTTTTTTTTTCATCCGACTGTGCAAATAGTATATTTAATTTTTTTTTAATTATTTTAATAGTGTAACAAAATTTTAAAAATAATTACAATGTATTATTTTTTGTAAGTTTTATATATTTTTATTTTTTTATTGATTATGTAAGGAATCTAACGTGTTGATTATGGCAATATTTTTTTTAGTTGTTGCGAATTTGGTACAACAAAATATTTCATTGTAATTAATGATATAATAATAGAATCACTTTTAACAACATATATCAGTGTTACACAACATACAACGAATATAAGACCCACCACAACAACAAATGCATCGGCCTTAAACGTGGCCTTGTTGTCGCAGTGCATATGTAATATTCGCTCTTACAGTTGTCATGTAGGGATCTAAGTCCCTTGGCTCCATGATATCGCCAACCTAGGTGTATTCAAGGTGGTCGGCCATTTGCGGCGCAACGTACTCGTCGTCGTCTGGGATTTCTTGCGCGATCGGGTCAACTTCACTATTCCGGCATATGAAGTTATGTAAAGCCATCAACGCACATACGAAGGGCACTTGATCAGAAAATTTTATCTTCGACATGTTCCGCAGCCCCCCACTTTAACTTCCAAGCACTGAATGTTCGCTCGATACAACTACGCAAGAACGAATGTTCCTTGTTGAACCATTCGAACTCGTTTTGTGGTATTCGGTTGCGATGGGCATTTTGGTGATATCGATACCCCTTGTACAGGGTTAGATATCCTGTCTTGTTGTTGTACCCGCTATCGACCAAGTAGTATTAGCCTACACATATACAACAATATAACTCACAAATATGAAATGATTTTTTTTGTTAAATCGTACAATGACTCTTTCACTTTAAATCGGTCGCAATTTGAAACTTCAAATCGTTTGTGGGACTAGTATATAAAAAAAAAAAAAAACATGTATTGTTTGTACCTGTGTACCCCCTATGTCATGAACCAAACCTGCTCCTATGGATTAAAGTCACAACTGGCCAGTAATCATAAGATTACCTGCGGCCTCAGTCAGAAATCAAATCATATTTAATAATAGGGGGCCAAAATTGCGCAAGCAAAATTTACAAAGATTGTCCAATGAGTTGTACATACATGGCTCAACCAAAATATTCTCATTTATGAAATAACTCACACTATACAAACAACCATATTATGTATGTATTACATAAGTCTAGGATCATTCAAAATCAGTATTAACAAAAACCAAGGTCATGACCACAAAAGAATAAAAGGAAAAGAAAAATAAGAGTAAGGCCTCTTGCGTGAGGTGACCTTGGCTGACTCCTCAAAACTTGGTTTCTCATTGCTCACTGGGGTTGAGGCCAGACATTTCGTTGCTCACCTACATACATATAAATAAGGAGTGAGCTAACGCCCAGTGAATAATACCAAAGTAAAGGAGTTCATGAATGAGATTCGTTTAATCATACGTTATAAACTAAACTCGTTGATCAATAGCAATACAAAACGACCTTAGGTCCGACACATCATATACCATATCCATATTCACATGCCGAACGACCTCAGTCCAACTCATAGGCAAAACGACCTTCGGTCCAATATATGCGAAACGACCTTGGGTCCATCATATGTAAGACAACATTGGATCCAATTCATGTACAAAACGACCTTAGGTCCAACTAATTCATATTCTTTTTGTGCGCACTATGATCCATGATCATGTTCACATTCACCATTGCATTCAGAACAACCTTCAGTCCAATCCTTTCCTTATTCAAAACAGCCTTTGGCCCATTATTCCGTTATACAAGACGGTCTTAGGCCTATTTTATATCCCTTTTAAGTAAACCGAACGGCCTTGGGCCCATTTCAGCTCATACATCATTTACTTCATATATTTAGTGCGAATCAAACGGATGGAATACTCATTCACAGTATCAAATCAGAAGTTTAGAAACTTACCACACAGGTAGCGTTTAGAAAATAGTGTATACACAAATTATCTTTACTAAGATATTACTCACAGTGTTCTGGTGCTTAATTCGTCCTTGTACTTGACCCTACATAATTCATAACATATTAGGTCATAATATAATTCAATCGGTCTTTAATTTGTTTAATGTTCTTAGGTTTCTTTCATGTTCTTTAATTCATTTATGATGCTCAATACATGTCTAAGAATACTTAGAAATGGAAGAGAACAAAAATTGGAACATAATATACCTTTTCAAAATTTTCTGAAACAAGGCCCTTGGCTCGAGTGCAGCTTTTCTCGCTCGAGCGAACCCCTTTGGTCTGCAAAAGTACTGGTTGCCTCATTTTTGCGCTCGAGCGTGACTTTGGTCGCTCGAGCCAAGAGTCAAAACATGTGAGTGGGCGCTCGAGCGCAATTCTTCTTGCTCGAGCGGATATCAATGTCTACAAAACTTCTGGGAGCTTGATTTTTACGCTCGAGTGACACTTTCCTCGCTCGAGCGGACATGACAAATTCTAGAATTTCCAGAAACTGTGTTTGAAGTTCAAAACTTGATTCCAACTTGTTTTTCTTGCATGTTAAGTTCCATATATTGGGAAAATAACTTCTAATATGAAAATAAAAGTTAATTTTACAAGAATTGAAGTTCAATTTGCTATAAAATTCTTCATACAAGCTCAAATCATTCAATTCATGTTCATAACTTTGAAACTCATGCATGTATGATCTTATATGAATTCATCATCTTCATAACATGTAATTAAGCCTCATAACCTCATTGTTCATGGATGCATGTCTCAAATGACTACCAATTCAACTTATTTAACATGTCTTATACTTAAACATGAAGATTCATAGCAATTTGTTACATGCATGTACACATTGATCTCAATTTCATCATTTCCCACTCAAATCTTGTTCTTAACTTCATATCCTCTTTGAATTCACTTAGCTATGAATTTAAACTCATGAATGTGAGTTCAATTACTCACCTAGAGGCTTCAACCTTCCAAACTTTAGCTAGTTCTTGAGCTAATTCTCCCAATTCTTGAATTCTCTAGCAAAATCTTCAAGGATGCTCTCTTCCTCTCTATAGAATCGGCTCACTCTGTCTCTAGAGTGTTTATTTTCAGATTTTGAGCTCATGTAATGAGTTTAAACACATTTAGTTTTTATATATAGACTTCCCTAATCAACCTTAATTAGAACTAATTAATTATGCTTAATTTAATCAATTTAATCTAATTAATTCAAGCTGAATCAATTTTTAATTAAATTTCATCGTAGACTCTAAAAAATAGACTAATTGCAATAACCCAGTCAATTTCGGTTTTTGTTGCCTCTACGATCTTCAATTTAAATTTTATAACAGAAAATCAAACAGATTTTCCTACGGTGAACAGATAGAAATTCAAAAACACATATAATTATATAATTAGCATTCAAAATCATATCAAGCTCATAATTATAAGCATAATTAAGATTAATTAGCATAACACAGAGCATGCTTGTCACACCCTACTTGTTTTATGTTAGGACGTACTCCTAAATTTTTTTAGTTGATATTACAAAATCGGTATGAGCTGTTTTTTGTTGTACCAAAAAATCTTTTGTTACCATCACCTATGTGATTAATTTTGTACATGTTGTCAAGTGCATTGTCAAGCGGGAATTTGTTACCAGACGCGGGGTATGGGAATCGATGTTTAGGCTTGGTTGTGACATAGTGCAACACCCTGCTGTCGTACATGTTGCCGTCCCAACCGGCGGACACAAACGTGAAGCACAAAATCAAAGTCACATACGAAAATAATATTTTGTGTTGGCACAGCTTTTCGGCCGTAGTATGAAGAGAAGTATTCGCTTCGCACACGGGCCATAACGTGAGTGCCATCCAGTGCCCCAATGCAGTCCTAAACAAGTACAAATTGAAAAATGTAACTTCTTATTGCAAATGTTATGAATTACTTTGTCAAAGAAAAAGTATTACACGACATCACCTTGAATAGCCAGTACTGCCGCTTGGAGCGAAAATGTGGATGGCTCCCTTGTTGGAGTTGATCGGGCTCAAGACTTCTACCATGAATTGACGTAAATGATATCATAACTTGCAAAACCTCACGACAATGCCGTGACAATGTCTCCTTTGAGTGTTGGAACTGTTCTTGCAAATTCCTCTATGAAATTCCCTGCAAAACAAAAATGAAAATCGCTACCCTCTCTTCTAGTGGTACCCCATGCTCCTATTACAGCACTGTCAACCCAAAATCATGTAGAGCGTCGCACAACCTCAAGAACACTAGTCGGGTCATACTTACTACAGCTTCAAACTGAATCTTGTGGCCGTTAAACAACTCGTACATCCATAATCGTCCCAACAAGATTGATGTATTTCATGGGACTTCGTAGTAATTGTTGTAATAATACGTTGCCGTAATGTTCTACGCTTCTACCAAGTTGTCCTCAGTTTCTAAAACCATTTCCCACGCATCGATTGTTGCCTCAACGGTGCATTTCTGTGGATGTTACTATGCGAACTTGAAAATGTGACAACAATGGAGGAAGGAAGAGAGAGAGAGAGAGAGAGAGAGAGAGAGAGAGAGAGAGAGAATGAGTACGAGAAGGCCTCTGCCAACCTTGCCACGAAAATTTCATTTTAAAACGAATGTGAAGGAAACTATTTGCAAGGACAATAGTTTTTGGCAACTCTCCGTGGGTTGCCTTGTTTAGGATTTCAATTGGGTGCATAATACACTAACAATGTTGTACTAATATGAAAAAACATTTTACATCTTTCTGAAATGATATAATTTTTCTCAGCACAAAATATAATAATTTTGTAGATGACAATTATATTTTGTTCACTTTGAAATATAAACATTTTCATTCAGTACAATCATATATAATTTTTTTTTCGTATGGTACACACCATAAATTGAACTGAATAATAATCAGTCAGTGACTTCATAAAAAACATACTCATCATTATATTCTCTAATTTTTATTGAAAATGATTTTGAAAAACATAATACTCATCATTATGTTCAAAAAACAATTTTGACAATTATTAAGGGCCTGTTTCGTAACCATTTCGTTTTCCATTCTTGCAGTTTATAGTTACAAAAATTTTATAAAAAAAAAAATGTCAAAAAAACTTGTACGTGTTTTTTTTTTGGTTTGTAAATGGTTGTTTCACATTATAAATTTGAGAAAAAAACGTAAGCTATAAAAATGAGTTTACGTTGGTTTGTAAACAGAAATATAAAAATTTGACTAACAAATTGAATTTTTTAAAAATATTTTTTTGTGAATTAAAATTTTTGTTCCAATTATTAATTTTTTTTTGAATTTATTTTTTCTTCAATTAAATTTATTTTTTCAACAACCTTGCATGCACAATTAAAGATTCTTTTTCATGTGAAGAAAAGATGGGCAAAGATGGCAGCCCCACGTGGTTTGTCTTGCAAATTTTTTTCAATTTAATTTTTTGTCCATTATAATTTTTTTTTTCAATTACTTTGTTATTGAATATATATATTTTTTTGTCAATTAATTTTTTTTTTTTCAAAGCAAGTTGTAGCTCAACTTTTCGTGCCCCCTTTCGAAAGACACATAAGCCCTACAGTATCAGACTCCTACAGTTCTAAATCTGATCTCACAAGTGTAATGTGAATTAGATAAACACCAAAGAATCCAAATCCAACAAAACTTTTGAAAAATCGATTTTGAATCAAATTGCCAAAAATTGATTGCTTTGCCAGATACAGAGTCGCCACCTAAATATGTTTTTGGGAAACTTAGGAAACCCATGACTCGTGCCAAAGGCCACATGTCCGTCATCATTAAGATTGTCTCGGCTCGGGAACTTAGGTACGAGAGGGGAAGGTCATGTATTGAACATCCCCGCTCGCCCGATCAAAGATCGGCCTCTACTATTATGTAAATCTTATTTACATTATATGCTCTTATTTCGATTATTAGGCTAGCATTACTATGTGATGCACATACAAGTATAGACTAATTTGTAAAAATTGGAACACTTTGATTCATGTTTGTTTTGAAAATTGTTTCGATTATGTACCACTTGAAAAAGTGATCGCATATGAACATTACTCAAATTATTCCAATTTAAGCAATTAGCCTTCATCCACAGGCATTCAAACAGTTTATCATTAAAGCAATTAACCTCATGGCAAGCATGCTATACATGGCAACAATCACATTCGTGCAATATGCTAAAGCACAAAAGAGCTCACTTAGTACTCCAAGCCAAAAAGATGAAAGAGTTAGGAAAAATGCGTGATCCTAACTATGCAATGTGACTAATGCAACACATGCGATATGCAATCTAAATAGGCTCGACTGCTTAACATGGTGTATGGATCAATTTGATAGCATGCGGTCTAAACACGTATTCAAAGAAGCGTTAAACTAGCAATGCAAGTTAGCATGATGAACCGAGCCTTGATACATGCAAGACAAGTGGATGCAAGGCTTGAGAGATGCTAAACAAAACATAATGCCCTAAACTAACCAACATAAGCTAGTAAATAAAAGGGAGAAAGACGTGGGGTTGGAAGACATACACATTATTACAAGTTTGCGCCCTCACGCAGGAGGGTCTGAATGAATAATCTAGCTAAGCTAATTACTACGAATAAACTAACTATTACAAACCAAAATGAATAAATTAGCAAAGCTACGTAACTAATTATTACAACAATAAATAACTAGCAACTTCTAACTATTTAATTACAACACAAATTAACTAGGTAGCTATCTATTACAAGTCCATAAGCGAACGAGCCTCGATAACTAAGTGAAATACTTATGCATGCACGGATTTCTACCTGAAAAGCCCACTATTCTGCTGTCAGAATGCTTCTGTTGCACAATAGAACATCTTTTAACCTCAGACGTTGCTTTGTTCTACTCCAGAAAGTCACTGCTCAATTTGACAAAAGTGGCCGGCAGCCAGAATTGGTGGCCTGCCGACCACAAATTGTAGCTTGCCGTCCAGAACTTGTGGCCTGCCGGCAACAAAAGTTTGGTTCCTCCTGCTGCAACAGAAAGTATACAGAGCAAGAATAGGGTATTCTCAAGGGTTATTTACACAACTTATCCCTCCTTATCATCAAACAGCTCAAAGGAGTAATAAATTTGATTCACAAACCATCAATCGATACAATTTCATTTCATGATGACCTATAAACCAAAGTGTGCAAGTTCAATAAATGCAACAAACAAAGACTCCCAAACCTCCTCCCTATCATGAATTGATCAGGGAAAGTGGTTGACAATGACTCTTGAACCATTTTCATCACGAACAAGTATGAAATGATTCAAGACTCAAGGGCTCAATTAACGTTTGATTGAACCCAAACCAAGTTATTATCTTGCTTTATTTTTAGTCCTTATTTTAAAACTCCATTTTAATTGCCAACTATTCCTTAGTAAATTAAGTCCAAAGGTGAGCTTTAAATCTTCTAATGGAAAGGAGTACCAAACCAAGAGTTGTTTTAGGCATGAGAAAAGTATCATGCCGTTGGTAATGAACCCCCCCAAAGGGATTAAACCATTAGGCACAAGACCTCAATCTCATGCTTTAAACAAACAACTAGTTTGAACCAACTTTCAAAGTAAAGCAAAAGCCAAGAAAGAAGGGAGGCTACAGAAGTGATTAGGGATGAAAACAAGTATAAAAAGCCATAAACAAATGCTATCAACTCAAATATGTTGGTGGCTAAGGCCTAAACCACTAAGCCTATGAGGACAATTACACTACAAACATGCAATACAAGTCTCAAATGCAATGAACAACTAAAAATAGTCCTAAAATAGTGCTAAATCAGTCCTAAAACATGCTGGAATTAAGACAAAAATAGCTAGACAATAAGCTAAAATATGGAGCTATGTAAGCTAGTAAACAAGCACAAGGATAGGGGGCTACCCCCTCCATTTTTTAGACTTCAAAACAATATTTTAGCCACTGAAAAAGCTCTAAAAATCAATGTTTAAAAGCTAAAAAAAGATAGTGTAAAGGTGGGAAACACAAGGGTAAAGGCGGAAGAAGCAAGGTGGAAAGAAAGGTGAACCACCCCTCCATCCTTTAAGGCCTTACACCACAAATTTCAGCCCAAAATTACAGAGTTTAGACACTCCAAAAATAGTAGGAAAACAATAGGAAAAATAGTAAACAAAACAAGGAAACAAACCAAGCTTTATACCTCTTGAAGAGGAGAACACTTCTAAGCAACAATTCAACACATACACACCCTCAATAGCTCAAAGTAGGTTCAAAAGTATCTCAGCTCAAAGACCACAAAGTTTGATTTAGAGTGTATAGGAAAAGGCTCAAGAAATTTGCAAGAGAGGGAGAAAATATTTTGCTCCAAAAAATTTTCAACCTTAAAGATGGAAGGGGAGATCTCCTATATATAAACAAACATCAAACTCCCTCAGAAATATCAATACATACACGTGTACGCAAATGCATGCACAGCTGGCAAAAATATCTACCAAAACAAACTTATGGTCGGTAGACCACTAATTCTGGCCGGTAAGCCACACAAGTGGCTGACAACTAAGATCAGTAGCCGGCAGCCAACAGTGGTAGCCTACAGGTCCCAAGGTTTTTCAGACTTGAAGAACTATGGTTATGGTATAAAACAAGGTAAGGGGTGTATAGGGTTTGAAGGCTCAAAGCTGTCGCATTCTGCTGAGGACTCTAAGCACTTGACAAGCATACACATTCATCATTGGGTGCGTGAGTGGTGACGTCTAAGTCATAAGGGCGGTTAAAAATGGGATGTCTAAAGTTGCCCCTCTTTGACAGAGCTCAGAGTCATGAAATGACGTGAGTGAATGTTAAAGCCCGAAGACGACCCATTTTGTCAAGGCCATAAGACTTGGACAAACAATCAAGACAAAAATTAAATGGTTGCACTCGCAAGCTGTTTACGTATCCCTTTGCAAGGAATCAAACCAGCACAGTTCTGGGGCAAGATGCAAATGATATGCATGAAGAAAACTTTCAAAGTTAGGCTCACATGCTTCGCGAAGCTGGCTATTTTAAAAACTCATGATCATGCAAGATGATGCAATAAGAAATAACAACATATGAATGAGCAGCTTCAAGCTTAAAACTAACATAGGTTCGATGCAAAAAGATCTAAAACACACTCTAACCACCCCAAAACGCAGGACGAGGAAAGAAAACACAACTTAGGGTTGCGTTTCATGCATCTTGAGAAATGAGAAATGAAAACCGCTTAGGGTCGTGCTTCACACATCCTGAGATAAAAAAAAGTCGCTCAAGAAGAAGAGAAAAATTGCTCAGGGTGGCACTTCACGCATCTCGAGATAAAACCTACCCAGGGCCGTGCTTCATGCGTCCTGAGATAAAAATCTACCCAAGGTCGCACTTCACGCGTCCTGAGATAGAAAGCAAACTGCTCGGGCTTGCGTTTCACACATCTTGAGATAAAACACGCCTAGGGCCGCAGTTCACGTGTCTTAAGATAGAAGAAAAATCGCTTGGGCTAGCGTTTTACGGATCCTGAGATAAAACAAGCCCAGGGCCGCGCTTCACGCATCCTGAGATACAAACAAAAGATGCAAAGAGAAATGGGTGTGGCTTATGTTTCACGTGTCCCGAGATAAAACACGCCTAGGGCCGCGGTTCACGCGTCCTAAGATAGAAGAAAAATTACTCAGGCTAGTGTTTCACGTGTCCCGAGATAAAACAAGCCCAGGGCCGCGCTTCACGCATCTTGAGATACAAACAAAAGATACAAAGATTAATGAACGTGTGCGATAGATGCACAAAGTGAAGAAGTGCGATAGATGCACAATGTGAACAAGTGCGATAGATGCACAAAGTGAATAAGATGACAAATCAATACAGTGACAACGCATGTTCCATTCAAGATAGACAACCTACGTATGATGTTAATTGAAAGCATGTTCTATGCAAGAAACAAAATCATATTCTATGTAAAATTGAAAGCATGTTCTATGCAAGAAACAAAAGCATATTCTATGTAAAATTGAAAGCATGTTCTATGCACGAATCATGAATGATGCAGGACACGGGTGCAACATAAGTGTATGTGAACAAATATGTGATTTGACAGAACGAGCAAAAGCGATATTCGGTGACAACTTCTAATTTACCTCTCGAAGGCTTTACAACATGCCCAAAAAGGATACACCTCATTCATATTGGCAAGTGGGGCATATTCACGCACCAGAACACAGTTTCGAGATCCCTTAGAATCAATCTGGACCCAACAGTGAACCTCCCCGTACACTTCTCGGGAAACAAAAACACAAAACAGCACCAGGACACAAGTGAGGACCACCGGCCACCTGCCGACCACAAGGAAAGGCCGCCGGCCACCTGTCGGCCACCATTTGGGCTTGCCGGCAACAAATGTGGCCTGTCGACCACCCGTGCACAGATCGGGGCAGAAAGGTCTTTTCAGCCTCGGGTCTTCAAGTATACATCTTCACACTTCATTTGCACACACCCACACCTCCGAAAATACTCTCCTTCTCTCTCTAGGTGTTTTCTCTCTCTAGATTTGTACTTTATACGCATTTTCCAACACCCCACACAAACTTTTTTTGTAAAACCCTTTTGATTCTCTGCACTTTGAACCGATCAGATTTTAATTTCGTTCCTTTTCTTGATTTTTCATCACTTTAGGCTTGTTCTCCTCAAGTTTCTCTTGGGTTTTACAAACTTTCCCGAGTTTTGACTTTTTGTCCTATTTTTTCTCTTCTAGGGTTGACTTTTTCCAAGTTTACCCTATTTTCTCCATTTTTCTTCACTCTTCACCCATTTTCACCCACTTTCCAAATAGCGGATGATATTTGTCATAATAGGGCTCCTCCTGAGGTTCCACTTCCATTATCACCCCATGTTAAGGTTGAATAGCCGGTGGTTGCCGGGGTCAATGAGGCGATAGAGGATGTCACAGCGAATCTTAAGGCGAAGTTTGCTCCAAAGCTCAAGCCAGAGCCGTTACCACTGAGGGTGCGCCCCTTTGATCTGATGATGTATCATCCTCGTACATATATACTACCGCCCGGAGGCATCAGGCGTTTCAGTGACTTCACTCGTGGCGTGCTAGAGGATCTTCTACTGAGAGAGTCGAACTCCCACCTTTCCTCTAGCACTACTGAGGTTTGAACTCTATTTTCATGCATTCATGTCTTTCCTTTAACTGCATTTCTTACACTGCCATTTATTTGAATGCTCTTTTATCACTGCCTGATTCACTATTTTCTCTGTCACAGTGTAACAACCCCGACCTCTGATTAATGTTAATCCATGCTTAATTATGTCTAATAAGTAATTAAAATGAAATCTTGCATCATGTGTTACCTTATATGTGTTTATATCTATTTAACATAGAAAGATCTATTCATGTTTCCATTTCGGTTTGCGAATTTAAGGCCTTATCGGTATCTGATTTAGAAATTGACTTGATTTATGTGTTATTTGGGATTTTTAGAATTTTATGGTATGTTTAATTGAAATTCGGTTCGAAACGAATTAATTAGAATAAATTGTGGTCATTGCTAAGATTAATGCAAGTTTAATTAATTCCTTAAACAAACCTATATAAGGCCACCCCTCAACATCTCATAGACACAATTTACACCCTCATTCCCTCATCTTTTGAGCTCAACGTGAGAGTGAGTGAGTGAGTGAGAGAGAGAGAGGGAGAGAGAGACAGAGAGAGAGGAGGGAGATTGGATTCAACTAAAGGATTGAAGAAATTAAGAGAACTTAAAAGTTTGGCTTAGGAACTCAAGAATTAAGCATCTAACTCTCATCTTGACAAGCCTAGGTAAGAAATCTAACCCTTAGTTGTGTAATTGAGTTAGTTTTTGTAAGAATTCAAGTAAAGAAGGTGAACTAACATGAGAATGAGTTAGGATTAAAGAATTGTAACTCAAATTATACATGCATGTGCATATCATCAAGTTTTCAAGTTGTTTTTACAAGAATTCTCACATGTATGTTCATACCTTAGTTTTGTTCAAAGAATTCAACTTGTTTTTGAGCTTAATGACTCATTTGATCATGTTTTGGAAGGTTGAAATTCATGACATTACATGCAAATTATGTAATCTCAGTTTCAAGTTTTGTTTACTACAATTGGCATAGCTTTTGGGCTTGATTTTGCAAAATAGTTTGTAATTCATAATGTACTGAGTTTCTCAATGTTTTTGGTCCAAAAGGATGTGTTTTGAAGGTTTTGAAATTGAGTTTTGAGCTTAGAAGAAATTCTGGAAATTCTAAAATTCTGCTCCTACGCTCGAGCGAAGGAATCTACGCTCAAGCATGAAATCCATGCTCCTAGAAGTTCTTATGTTTTGTAGGCCGCTCAAGCGACAAAAATTACGCTCGAGAGAGGGCATGTCTCTCACGCTTGAGTGAGCATCGAGCGAGCATTAAGTGGAAAAATCAAGTAACTAGCACTTTTGCAAAAGTTTACAAACTGCTTGAGCGACCATTCACATTTTGCATGTCCACTCGAGCGTAGGAAGTTGTGCTCAAGCGAGACTCCTATTTCCAGTATTTTTTACCAAGTGTTTTCAAATGCATTGTTGCATCCTTATTCCATCCTAGGCATTCCTAGGCCAAGATTAAGGCTCAATAATGAGGATAAATGTAGAAACACACCAAGATAAGAAAGAACCAAGTTAGTGTTTTCCAAGTATGTAATCCAGTATGTATTCGTTATGTACCTATGTAGGTCACATGCCACAAGATATCTGAATTGCCTATTCTGTTCATTTACTTGGAGCCATCTATTATCTGTGAGTAATAACTTAATAAAGTTATGTTCAAGTTAAACTATTTTCTTTATGTGGAACAAGAGCCATTTTACAAAATGTTATGTTTTGTATATGAATAATTGTCCAATTCGGACAGATATATGTGACATTAAATCTATGATTCAAGTATGCTATTTGTACCCAGACCAGAGGTTCCTTTATGGAACTGACAAGTTATATGTACCCGGCTGGAGGTTCATTCATGGAACTGACAAGTTATCCATTCCCAGTCTGGAGGTTTCTTTTGCAACTGACAAGTTATTCGTACCCGACTGGAGGTTCCTTTATGGAACTGACAAGTATGATCTTTGATACTCTGTATGTGATTTGTTAGCGCTAACGAATAAGCCAAGTAAAATTAAGCCTGAACTATGATTTCTGTATATGCTCAGAACAAGAATAGGAATGTGAATCTGTTTCGATATAAACTATGATTTCTAAATTAGTTATAGGACATCATTCATTTAACCCTTTACTCTGTTATTATTCATTGGTCTTTCGCTCACTATTTATTATTATGTATGTAGGTGAGCAGGTGCACGACTAGGCTTAAGATGATGCCTGAAGAATTTTGTGTTTGTCAGCCACCCTTTTGTGCCTCCCAAGGAGGTTCCGAATTAAGTCAAGTCTTATGGCCATATTTTGTGAATGTTTAAGACCTTGTCTCTCTTGGTTTACGAACAAGTTTTTGTTTCTATATATATATACATGGGATGACGTGTAAATACTATATCATCATGACATCATATGTATGCTTATAAACTTAAGATCATCTATTCCATGTATGTCTACATAGCTCGATGGAATATGTGTGTTTTATATATTTGCTTCCGCAACCCCTAATCATATGATATTATGTCCAAAGGCCTTGGGTAATCTAAGGACTACTGACCGGTTACAACACTAAACCTACAGGGGCGAGTTTTGGTCGTGACAGAGTGGTATTAGAACACGTGTTCTACCACACACACGAGTCCATACGAGCTTAGGGTGTCCTAGTAAGAAGTAAGGGCATTCCATCTGCATGTGTGAGTGTGTGTTTATTAAAAGTGAAAATGAATCTAACCATGATCATATGACATTGAAACAAATGATCTGAATGTTGTAAAAAGGACTACTTGCCTATGTTTATAATGTTCTGTTCACCGATAACAAATGGAAAATACAAGAAGTGATGGAACAACTGAATCATCTGAGGCTCAAATGAGTTGCATGGAACAAATGCTTGCAGCTTTAACTGATGCAATGGCTCAGCAACAACAGAGGCAACAACCTTTTCCCCCTCCACCTCCACCGGTGCAAGTTGAACTGGATAACAATGATATAATCAACTAAACCTATAAGTTTATGAAGATGAAACCGCCAACTTTCTTGCGGGGTATTGAGCCCTTAAAGGCAGAAACATGGTTGCTTGAGATGGAAAAATTATTCGGGGTCTTTCCCTGCTCTGAAACTCAAAAGGTTCTTTTGGCCACCTATACCCTAAAAGATGAAGCTCGTAGATGGTGGTTACTAATTCGAAGCAGTAATGGGACTATGACATAGGCTCATTTCAATGAGATCTTTTATAATAAGTACTTTCCTCAGTGCTTCCAGGATCAGAAAGTTTCTAAATTCCAAGAACTTAAATAAGACAAGATGCCAGTGATCGAGTATGAGGCCAAGTTAACTGAACTGGCTCGATTCGCTCCACATATGGTGGATATTGATTACAAGAAGGAACGAAAACTTGAAGGCGATTTGGATTTAGAAGTGTTTGACCAAGTAGGCATCTTGAAATTGCCTACTTATGTGGACGTTTTAGACAGAGCAATAATGGCGGAAGCCACCCTGGCAGCAATGAGACAGGTCAAGGCACCAATAACAAAATGGAGAAGCAAAAGGTCTGGACCCAATTTTCGGAAGGGTCGTTCATTCTTTTTGAACAAAAAACAAAATACCGGATCTTCAAACAGTTCAAGTCAAAGCAGTGGGTCTATGCCAACCTGTTCAGAATGTGGAATGAAGCATAAAGGCACGTGTCATTGTGCATCGGGTACGTGTTTTCGGTGTGGCAAGATTGGCCACATGATTAGAGACTATCCAATGAGGTTTGACAATGCTAACCATCCTACAGCAAGTTCAGCCGAATCTGCTCTTATAACGAGGGTAAATGCAAGAACAAATGCCAGGGGTAATATCGGAAATGAAACACTAAGGCGAGGAAGAGTGTTTGCACTAGCGCCTGGGGATGTACAGAATACTGAATCAGTGGTGTCAGGTATAATCCCTATCTGTGCTCAGAATGCCTATGTACTGATTGATTCTGGTTCTACACATTCATTTGTATCGCATGCTTTTTCTCAGAAATTAACTATAGAATCTATGAATTGTTTGCTATCTGTGTCTACACCATCTGGGGGTTCTATGATATGTTCTTACATGTGATATTATGATTGGTGATATGACATTGTATGTTGACTTGCTGCCCTTGAGCATTGATTATTTTGATTATATTCTGGGTATGGATTGGCTGACTAAATATTGTGCCATTGTTGACTGTGTGAATAAAACCGTCATGTTTAGACCACTTGGTATGCCTGAGTTTATTTTTACGGGAAATGGGGTAGTCCATCCACTATACTTGATTTCATTTACGAAAGCCAGAAAATTATTAAGGAAGGGATGTCGGGGCTACTTGTGTTTTGTGTTGACAGTCTTCAAACAGTACTAAAGTATAAACAATACCCATAGTCCGTGAATTTCGTGATGTATTTCCTAATGACTTACTTAGGGAGTTAGTTGATAGGGAAATCGAGTTTACTATAGATATTGTACCCGGGACACAACCGATTTCTAAAATTCCATTCAGAATGTCCACTACTGAACTAAAAGAATTGAAAGTCCAGCTCCAAGAACTTTTAGACAAGAAATTCATCCATCCGAGCACGTCACCTTGGGGTGCTCCAGTTCTGTTTGTAAAGAAGAAGGATGGGTATTTGAGATTATGTATAAACTATCGTGAATTGAACAAAATAACCGTGAATAATAAATACCCACTACCTCGAATAGATGACCTGTTTGACTAACTCCAGGGAGTCCAAGTATTTTCTAAAATTGACCTTAGATCTGGGTATCACCAGTTAAAGGTTGAGGCAGAAGACGTAGAGAAAACTGCATTCAGAACTAGGTATGGGCACTACGAATTTTTGGTAATTTCGTTTGGAGTGACTAATGCACCTGCTGCCTTCATGGACCTTATGAACAGGGTGTTTAAATCATATCTGGATGAGTTTATTGTTGTATTCATTGATGACATACTAATCTATTCTAAAAGCAGGGAAGAACATGATAATCATCTGATAACTACCTTACAGATTTTGAGAGAAAAGAAGTTATATGCAAAAATTTTCAAATGTGAGTTTTGGCTTGACAGCGTAGCATTTCATGTGATCAACAAGGATGGCATATCAGTGGATCTGTAGAAAATTAAAGCTACTTTAGACTAGCCTAAACCAACATATGTGTCAGAAGTTAGAAGTTTTCTGGGACTTGCAGGATACTACAGAAGGTTTGTGAAAAACTTTTCAAGACTTGCTATGCCATTGACCTAGTTAACCCAGAAAAATATCTCATTTGATTGGAATGACCAAAGAGAGTTTGCCTTTCAAGAGTTGAAGACCAGATTGGTAACTACACCAATTTTAACTCTGCCTAATGGAACTGATGGGTTTCAAATTTACAACGATGCATCCTATAAAGGTTTGGGTTGTGTACTAATGCAAAATGGTAAGGTGATTGCTAATGCTTCTCGGAAACTTTGTCCCCATAAAAAGAATTACCCGACTCGTGACCTTGAGCTAGCAGCTGTGGTATTTGCCTTAAAAATTTGGCGACACTATCTGTATGGTGTAACTTGTGAAGTATATACCGATCACAAGAGTTTAAAATACTTCTTTACCCAAAAAGAACTGAACATCAGACAGAGAAAATGGTTGGAATTGATCAAAGACTATGATCTGCAAATTCTATATCATCTGGGGATGCAAATACCATTGCAGATACATTGAGCCAAAAATCCATTGGGAATTTGTCATGTTTGCTCACCGGCTAGAAGGAATTGTTATGTGACCTGGAAAGGAATGAGATTGAAATTGTATTACGTGCACAAGGCGGGATCTTGGCCTCTATTTCTGCTCAACCTACAATCATTGAAGAGTTTAAAGAGAAACAATGTGAAGATGAGTTCTTGAAAAAAATTTCCGATGAAATTGACTCAAAACCAAGGCCTGGGTTTGTGATTGAAAATGATGTGTTAAAATTTAAGAGTCACCTTTGTGTGCCAGATTGTTTTGACTTGAGAAAACGCATCATGATTGAAGCTCACAATTCGAAATTTTCTATGCATCCAAGAAACATAGAGATGTATCATGACTTTAAACAATATTTCTGGTGGCCGGAAATGAAAAAGTCTATTGCAGATTTCATGGCTAGATGTTTACACTGCCAACAAGTTAAAGCTGAACATCAACAACCCGCTGGTTTGTTACAACTGCTTCCAATATCGGAATGGAAATACGAGCATATTACCATGGACTTCATCATGGGATTGCCTCGTTCTTCCTGAGATATGGATTCTATTTGGGTCATTGTTGACCGCTTAACTAAATCTGCCCAATTTTTACCTGTCAAATCTATATATAATGCGGATAGATTGGCTAACATTTATGTGAATGAGATTGTGAGATTACATGGTGTGCCAGTATCCATTGTATCTGATAGAGATTTGAAGTTCATGTCAAGGTTTTGGCAGAGTTTGCAATAGGCATTGGGAACTGAACTGGGGATGAGTAGTGTTTACCACCTACAGATAGACAGTCAATCCAAAAGAACCAATCAGACTTTGGAAGATATGCTACGAATGTGTGTGTTGGACTTCCAAGGGAATTGGCAGATTTACCTTTCTTTAGCCGAGTTTGTATACAATAACAGCTATCATTCAAGTATTGGGATGGCTCCTTATGAAGCTCTCTATGGAAGGAAATATCGATCTCCCATCTGTTGGGCTGAGGTAGGTGACAAACCATTGTTGGGAACAGAACTTGTACAAGAAACAACTAAAAATGTGAAATTAATTCAATAGAGATTGAAAACTGCACAAAGCTGCCAAAAGAGTTATGCTAATGTTCGAAGAAGAGATAGAGAATATGAAGTTGGGGATTATGTGTTCATAAAAGTAACTCCTATGAAAGGGCAAATGCCGTTTGGGGTAAAAGGCAAGTTGGCACCGAGATATATCAGGTTAATATGAAATTCTTGAGAAGATCAATTCAGTAACATACCAAGTAGCCTTACCTCCGGTGATGGAAAAACATGCACAATGTTTTTCATGTTTCAATGCTTTGAGACTACTTATGAGATCTGCTCTATGTGATAGAACCAGCTCATGTGCTTCTAAAAGATAACTATACATACGAAGAAAGGCCAATACAAATTGTTAAAGGAAGAATGAAGAGATTGAGAAACAAAGAAATTCCATTAGTAAAAGTTGACTAACAGAATCATGGAGGAACCTATGCAACTTTGGAGACAGAGGAAGATATGATAAAAAGATACCCTGAACTATTTCCTTTGGACCCAATATTCTTCCAGAATGAAGGTAACTCGAGTTTAGAAGACCAAACTCTTTAAGGGGGGAAGGTTGTAACAACCCTTACCTCTGATTAAAGTTAATCCATGCTTATTTATGCCTAATAAGTAATTAAAATGAAATCTTGCATCATGTGTTACTTTGTATGTGTTTATATCTGTTTAGCGTACAAAGATCTATTCATGTTTTTGTTTCGGTTTGCAAATTGAAGGCCTTATCGGCATCAGATTCAGAAATTGACTAGATATATGTGTTATTTGGGATTTTTAGAATTTTATAGTAGGTTTAATTGAAATTCGGTTCGGAACGAATTAATTAGAATAAATTGTGGTCATTGCTTAGATTAATGCAAGTTTAATTCCTTAAACAAACCTATATAAGGCCACCCCTCAACATCTCTTATACACAATTTACACCCTCATTCCCTCATCTTTTGAGCTCAACGTGAGAGAGAGAGAGAGAGAGAGAGAGAGAGAGAGAGAGAAGGAAGATTGGATTCAACTAGAGGATTGAAGAAATTAATAAAACTTAGAAATTTGGCTTAGGAACTCAAGAATTAAGCATCTAGCTCTCATCTTGACAAGCCTAGGTAAGAAATCTAACCCTTAGTTGTGTAATTAAGTTAGCTTTTGTAAGAATTCAAGTAAATGAGGTAAACTAACATAAGAATGAGTTAGGATTAAAGAATTGTAACTCAAATCATACATACATGTACATATCATCAAGTTTTGAAGTTGTTTTTACAAGAATTCTCACATACATGTTCATATCTTAGTTTTGTTCAAAGAATTCAACTTGTTTTTTAGCTTAATGACTCATTTGATCATGTTTTCGAAGGTTGGAATTCATGACATTACATGCAAATTATGTAATCTAAGTTTCAAGTTTTGTTTACTACAATTGGCATAGCTTTTGGGCTTGATTTTGTAAAATAGTTTGTAATTCATCATGTACTATGTTTTTCTCAATGTTTTACTAAGTTTTGGCCCAAAAGGATGTGTTTTGAAGGTTTTGAAATTGAGTTTTGAGCTTGGAAGCAAATCTGGAAATTCTAGAATTCTGCTCCTACGCTCGAGCAACCACTCTGAGTGTATGCACTTTCACTCAAGCGACTAGAAGTCCGCTGGAGCGTGAAATCCATGCTCCCAGAAGTTCTTATGTTTTGTAGGCTGCTCGAGCAACAAAAGTTGCGCTCCAGCGAGGGCATGTCTCTCACGCTCAAGTAAGCGTCGAACGACCATCATGCGTAAAAATCAAGCACCTAGCACTTTTTCAAAAGTTTACAGACCACTTGAGCAATAGATCTTGCGCTTGAGCAACCATTCACATTTTGTATGTCCGCTCGAGCGTAGGAAGGTGCGCTCGAGTGAGACCCCTGTTTCCAGCATTTTTGACCAAGTATTTTCAAATGCATTTTTGCATACTCATTTGATCCTAGGCATTCCTAAGACAAGATTAAGGCTCAATAATGAGGATAAATGTAGAAACACACCAAAATAAAAAAAGAACCAAGTTAATGTTTTCCGGGTATGTAATTCAGTATGTATTCGTTATGTACCTGTGTAGGTCACGCGTCACACGATATCTGAATTGCCTATTCAGTTCGTTTACTTTGAGCCATCTGTTATCTGTGAGTAATAACTTAGTAAAGTTATGTTCAAGTTAAACTATTTTCTGTACGTGGAACAAGAGCCATTTTTCGAAATTGTATGTTTTGTACTATGAATGATTGTCCAATCCTGACAAATATATGTGACATTAAATCTATGATTCAAGTATGCTTTTTGTATCTGGACCGGAGGTTCCTCTATAGAACTGACAAGTTATCTGTATCTGGACCGGAGGTTCCTCTATGGAACTGACAAGTTATTTGTACCTGGCTGGAGGTTCCTTCATGGAACTAACAAGTTATTCGTTCCCAGTCTGGAGGTTCTTTTTAGAACTGACAAGTTATTCGTACCCGGCCGGAGGTTCCTTTATGGAACTGACAAATATGATCTTTGATACTTTGTATGTGATCTGTTAGTGCTAACAGATAAGCCATGTAAAATTAAGCATGAACTCTGATTTCTGTATATGCTCAGAACGACAATACGAATGTGAATTTGTTTCGATATGAACTATGATTTCTGAATTAGTTATAGGACATCATTCATTTAACCTTTTACTTTGTTATTATTCACTGGGCTTTTATTCACTATTTATTATTATGTATGTAGGTGAGCAGGCACACGACTAGGCTTAAGATGATGTTTGAAGAATTTTGTGTTTGTCAGCCACCCTTTTGTGCCTCCCAAGGAGGTTCCGGATTAAGTCAAGTCTTGTGGCCATGTTTTGTAAATGTTTAAGACCTTGTCTCTCTTCGTTTACGAACAAGTTTCTGTTTCCATATATATATATATACATGGGATAACGTGTAAATACTATATCATCATGACGTCATATGCATGCTTATAAAGTTAAGATCATATGTTCCATGTATGTCTGCATAGCTCGATGGACTATGTATGTTTTATACATTTGCTTCCGCAGCCCCTAATCATATGATATTCTGTTCAGAGGCCTTTGGTAATCTAAGGATTACTGGCCGGTTACGATGCTAAACCTACAAGGATGAGTTTCGGTCGTGACACACAGGGGGACCCTCGCTCTTACAGGAGGTACGGGGCGACGACCGCGATAGACGGGTACTTTGAGCTCCTCTTCGGGGTCCACAATATTATTGACAAGGCCGGCTTTGGCCTATTCTGCTTCGGGCTCTCATGGCACATAGCGAGCCAGACTCTTCTCGGGGCATTGGTGAAGAGGTGGTGGGACACCACCAACTCTTTCCACCTCTCTTCCGCCGGGGAGATGACGATGACTCCCTATAACTTCGCCATGCTCACAGGCTTAGGAGTATGCGGTGATCCGATCCCCTTCGACACGGATATGGGCAAGTGAGAGGCCGCTTGGATCCACCTGTTGGGAGCACGCCCACCTCTGTACAGACCGGCGATGATGAGGTATTGTTGGTTCACCGAGTAGTTTCGCTAGAGTGAGCCCGAGACACCAAAGGAAACGAAGTAGTACACCCGGGGCTTCTTGATGTTTCTTCTCAGTACCACCTTGTTTTCGAATAGGTGGAACACCGTAGGCTTATATCTGCTAAGTGCCCTAGTGACCCTACCACGGGTGCGATTCTATGATTGGAGCGGAGCTGGCCTCGCCACCCTCTACGGCTACATGAGCCCCACTTCCCGGATAAGGGAAGAGCGAGTTTGAGGCTATTGAACAGCCTAGGAGGTATGCTGTCACGACCCCCATTCCGTCCCTAGTAGAATGATGCCGTGATGGCTAGTAATCCGAGATTACCAAAGGCCAACTTACAAAAAATTCACACAATCAGAGTATACAGATGGGGCTTACATGTGCGGAAGCAAATTTAAACCTAAGTAGTCCATAAGAGTTGTGCATAGATCAAATGAAATGTCATACATCTTGGATACAAATGAATTAAACTTAAATATTACATCTTGATCAAAAGGCTTCTCAAGCCGAAATATACAAAAGAAATTAACCACAAGCTAAGAAGCATAATCTTCAAGATGCTAGCAAAACATGAATCCAAAACAAAGTTGCAAACAACATCTTAGGCGTCACAGCCTTCTTGCTCCTCACCTATATATATATATAAAGGGGAGGGTGAGCTTGGATACTCAGTGAATGATATAAGTAATAAAGGTTTGAATTAATGATATCCGAGATCTTTATCAAAACAGTACATATCATAGCTTATAACAAAATATGGGATGAATCAAGTTCATCAATCAGATTCTTTCAAAGCTTCTTGGATGTTTAATAACATCTACATAATACCAAAGGATGACATTCTGGACAAAACAAGAGAATAACCGTCCCGGAATCGAAGCACACCCGTTCACGACCGTCGGTGGCCGACCCGGAATCGGTTAGACAACCCACCCGAAAAATCGTCAGTGGCAAAACAAGGGAATAATCATCTCGGAATCGAAGCACACCCGTTCACGACCGTCGGTGGCCAACCCGAAATGGATTAGACAAACCCACCCGTACAAGACCGTCGGTGGCAAAAGAGATATCTCAAACAAAGGTGCTACACAGGCTTAACGTCCCCTAACACGAAAGGACCTTCTAAGAATGTCATCAAAACAAACATAACACTTGATACAAAACTAGTGGATAATCATTCATACTTGAACAAATACTTTTCCAAAATGAAACAAAGCAAAGCTTTTATCAAAACATTGTAACATAGCTTTATTAAAAATACCACTCACATAGCTCTTCGGATGTAGGGATTAAGGCAACAATCCAAGACCTACAAATATATGGCAAAGTCCACTGAATGTATTTCAAGAAGACAAGAAAGAATGCTTAAAGATGGTTATGCAATGCATTCTTATAAACAAGCTTTACATGAATGAAAATGATCCCGGCATTTCTTTTCAAAACCAAGTCAAGACAAAGCAAAACATGTGATGAGAGTCAAAACACTATTTTTCTTCTAGGGAAAGCATGCTGGGTACCAACCAAGTCTCGGAATGGATGCACAGAGATGATCTAGGTCAAAATGGCCTAGCTGGGTGAACTCGGGAAGTCTTGGCCGAGGTCCCATACCTCTTGGCCGAGGTGTGGTCTCCTAGGCCTAGGTGTGCGGCTGCCTGCCGAGATGTTACAAGGTGCCGACAAGGGTGTACCATGGTTGGCCTAGGTGTGTGGTGGTCGACCTAGGTGTGCATGCAAGATAGGCTAAGGTGCAAGTGATCATGCAAGGTAGGCCAAGGTGAGATATGATGCTTGGCCAAGGTGAGATACGATGCTTGGTCTAGGTGTGAGTTCTAGGCAAGAGTGGGTCTCAGTGACCACACTTAGGCAAATGAAGTCTGGAAATCTAGGTTTCCTCTTGAAGGACTTGAAGAACATGAACATGAATAACATGAATGCTAAAATCATAACGCCTTATTCAAAATCTGAGATTTCATGATATGAGTTCAAAAACATGGACTTGGGTACCCATACTTGAAGATTTCATGAAAACAAACACAAAAACATAGGACTTGTTACAAACTTTCGGATGAAAACAAGGCTTTTCTTGAAGAATACAAGAACATCATTTTCTCTTTCTAAAACCAAACTTTAAATCAATGCATGGCTCATGAATCATGCTAGATCATGCAATGTGATTAGATCAACATAAACAACAATAAGAGTGGATCAAGAATCTAACCTCAAAACACGAATCTAACGGTTCAAGGTGTGAAGATCAAGCTTGGAAATCTAGTTCTCTTCCTAAGAACTTCTTCATCTTCTTCCTAGAGCTTCTCTCTCTACAAGGCTAGGATATGGAAAGTGATATGGGTTTCTCAGCTACAATCTGACTTAACCCTCTTTTGGGACACGTGGCATCGCCAGATTGGATCTCCTCAAAAAGGTGCCAGAATGAAAAGACAAGAGTATGACAAAGTGTGTATAACAAGTAAGGTGGCATGGGCACTCTGACAAGGCAATGATCTCGGATTAGGACATAGGCTTCAGACAAGAAGGTTTCAATGATCTCGGCTAGGAAAGATAACACTTGACCTAGGTGTGTCACACCTTAGCCTAGATGTGCCACACCTCGGCCTAGGTCATACCAGTCCCGGAATAAAAGGTTGCTAGGTTCAAGGATCAAGGATCTAGGACGCCTAGATGATTAACATTTCGGCCTAGATGATACACACTTCAGCCTAGGTGATGCACATCTCAGCCAATATGCCTAGGTGACAGTGGAGGTCAACCAAGGTGGTTCTGGGATGGTCCTAGGTGTTGGCGCTCAACGGCCTAGGTGTGAGAGGTTCAAAGGTGTGACCTAGGCTTGAGACAGCAAGGATAGATGACCTAGGCTTAACACACCAAGCAAGGAACAAAGCATGCATATAACACTTACGCAAAACACATAAGCACAAAACAAGACAGGGACCTTTACTTAGGCAAAACAAGTCAAAGTCTACAAGTGCAAGCTTAACAAGACAAAATCATGCAAATGTACATGAACGTGACTAAGACAAGAATGAGGGTTATTACATATGAACCACACCTTTCTGATTTTGTATTTTCTGTTCAATATCTATTCAAAACTTGTGCTTTCTGCTTTGCACTTTCTGTGTCTATTTATACATTGTGTTTTCTACTTTGCACTTTCTGTTTCATATATGTTCATGCATTAACACCACTACCCTCTCATTGCAGTTGTGGGTTTATGCCTACTTCCCAGCTCTAGCTTCGGAGCCTATGGAGGAGATTCCCCCCATGGTACCGTATTCACGACGGTATGACGATCGGTGTCGACATCGGAGCCGCGACGACACGACCTTAGCCTTCTTCCGTCGCTACTTCGATACAGTGGCCGCTGACGAGGTAACTCGAAACTCACAGTCATTTTTGCTTTACTACTGCTCTGATTCATACTTCAGTAACTGACGACAACTAACAATCTATACATTCTCTGTTTGCAAATCACATGGAAGCCTTGGGCAACGATGCCGGCTGGTGTAAGGGACTAGTACGTTGGGGCCTAGGACACGTCTCGCTTTCGAATTTTACTGGAGGGCCCAGTCTATCGGGCCTGGTTTCTGTGTGAGAGGTTTATACACCAAACCGTAGGCTCATCCGATCTGGTTGTTCCCATGCCACCCCCAGCATCCATAAGGACAGCAGATAGCCTCCCAGTTGAGGTGATTATCCAGTTCATGGTGGGCCTAGACGCTAACTTCTTCAGAGCGGAAGGTGACTACGTGACGTTCATCCAGACTCATCTTATGCCCCCTTTGGAGGGCGTTCGTGTGGGCAGAGCAGCCGGTGCTCCCGTGGCTAATGAGGCTGCTCAAGAGGCCGAGGCCGATGCTAAAGGGGCCCCTCCTGTGTGGCAGATGACTGGTTGGCCGGAGATTCCCACGGTGCTCACATGTTGGCGGCCGACCGGGACAGCTTACCAGATTCTGATCGAGTCGACAGAGACAGGGCACGAGTATGTTAGAGCTCAAGGCGCACCTTAGGTATGGACCACACTTTACAATTTGCACCCTACATTTTCCATTTTAGATATTGATTATTCTAGATATTGATCATTCAAATGCACTTGCAGGCACCGACAGAGTATATAGAGAGCCTCCTCGAGTTAATTGCTTCTCTGATTGGCATGGTGCAAAGGAAAGAGACACTGCTCGGTCTCCACGGTATTCAGGTAGTTTTCTCTATTTCAGCATGAATTTGTGTACCACAGCATCATATTCCCACTGATACATGGGTACTTCCACTATAGTCTTCTCCAAAATGCACCGATACATTGTATTGGCACACTGTACTCATATTGTATCTGATTTTTGCATGATGCTCATTTTGCATAATATGCCTGTATCTGATACACATACTATAGCTGATATGTTGACAACTATTTTTCTAGATTCCATCTATACCGAGGGCACCAGTAGCACTAGTCCAGGCAGCACCCCCTCCAGCAACAAGGAGGAGAGAGAGGCAAGCTCCATCTCGGTCGAGGCAAGGATAGGGGTACTCGAGGCCGGAGCAGTCCCTCAGAGCCCGTTTTAAGCGATGATGGTGCTGAGACTAGCGACTCCAAGAAGGCAGCGAGTCGACATTCTGAGTCATCTGAGAGTAGAGATAATGATGCTGGCTCAGGGTCTGGGAGTGGAGATGACACCGAGGTGAGCTCTAAGGCAGGGAGTAGAGATGATACCGGCTTCGGTTTAGAGTCTGATTCTGATAGTGGTGCTGATGGAGACAGTGCCCTTGAGTCCCTTCCGAGGAAGAGGATGAAGATGGCCTCTCAAGCTTGAGATGACTAGCGCCGATTTTTATACTTTTTGCTTAGTTTCTTTTTGTTTGGAAGCATTAGCACATGTATAGCTTCAGATAGGTTTTACTTTTGCTTTTGAAACTTGTACTTCCTCTTTATAAAAACCATGATGGGAATAAAACCTAGCAGTTTTTATGAAAAGTGTTGTTATTTTTGCATCATGAGCGACCATATTCGCATGAAAATGAAAATTGAAAATGCAAATGGAATCGAATTTGAAAATAAAAACTTGTATTGGTATGATGTTCTTAATCGGGTAATAAGCCGACCAACAACCAAAATACAAAACACAATTCGATAAACAAAGCAAAAACAACTCAAACGCAGATATACACACTTGCTAAGACCACAAGACTCAAAACATAAAGATCAAGACAAAAACTAGGCTGCCAACACTGCCCAACACACAAGTAGACGGTTGTCCAGAAAGGGGGCTGCCGGCCACAAATATGAGGATCACTAGATTGCTGACAGCTAGCCTCCACTCACAGCCTTATCTTCTTTAAAAGGTCCTCCTTTGTGATTTCTTCTCCAGAACCTCATTTTCGCTCCTGTTTCTTCTACAAATGGAGATATTCCTTGTCGAGAAGCTCATCGATTGGATAGCTACTTTAGACGGCACAGAAAAGGTAAATTTCTAGGGTTTTGGCATAAATGCACTTTTTATGTTGAGCCATACTCCACTTTGCTTTCCGTTCTTCTATGCCGCGGCCCGATGCTAGGACCCAATTACGCATGTATTTCACTTCGGAACACAAGAAATGTGCCCGACTCTTAAAGAATTTTGGGCATTGATAGAAACCCGGAGTGATGAGGAAATCATACCTCAGCCCCGTTTTGGCTACGCCCAGGCTTTAGGACGAATGTGTGGGCTCACTTTGCACGAAGCTGAATCTTTGGCCCATGACGAAGAGTTAGACATACCCAACTTGATTCATCGATTTTTTGACATCAATGACAGGGACGACTTCCTCTAGCGAGGTTTTCGGCAACATGCCCTCTGTTTATATATGCTTGCGCATTTCCTTCTTGCCCCTAGTTATGGCGGAACCAATATTCGGTTGATCAAAGTGGCCCAATGTCTAAAAGAAGGTAAAAGTTGCATCGGTTTGGCCCTGGCCGAGACCCTGATTGGCCTGGATGCTTTTCATCGGTGACAAACCATCAGGTTTGCGGGGAGTCCACTACTTCTTCAAATATTGTCTCCTACCCTTTCTCATATGTGTTTCTCACATCACTCAACACTCAAGCTCTATTTTTCTCTCGAAGCCTTTGCTTTACTTTTCTCTCCACATGCATCTCTTTATTCTCTAATCTCTCTTATTTTTCATCCCTTCACAGGTGTAGACGTCCCCGAACGCCCCGGGAGGGTGAGTCCCGTTCTGTTCATTTGTGGGGTCACTACAGTTCGGACTCTCAAATTGTCACGGTTCTTAATCTTGAACCAAAGAGTCCAAATCCGGCAAATCGTTTTTTGAGAAACAGATTTTTGAAAAGTAGTGCCAAACATGGACTGCTTTGCCAGATACAGAGTCGCCACCTAAATATTTTTTAATGGGGAAATTTAGGAAATCCTGACTCGATGCCGAAGGCCACATGTCCGTCATCACCGGAGTTGTCTCGGCTCGGGAGCTTGGGTACGATCGGGGAAGGTCAGCTATGAGCACCCCCTTTCGCCCGGTCCGAAGACCGGCCTCTACTAACCATGATATCCGATTTTGAAAACATTACGTGTTGTTATTCCATTTATTAGCCTAGAATTACTATGTTATGCGCACAACAAACAAGTATAGACTAGATTGCCTAATTTGGAAATAAGCATTGCATATCCGTTCGATTTTGAAAAGTGCTTTGGAATTTGCTACTCGCAAGTAGGCTAAAATACGGATTTCAACGAGTTTTTCCAACTCAAACAATCCAACCTCCACCCACAGGCATTCAATCAGTTTAACAGATAAGCATTTAGCCACATGGCAAGCATACTGTCATGGCAACACTCACACGCATGCGGGATGCTAAAGCATAAATACTTACATCGTACTCCGTGCCAAAACAGTAAACTAGTCAGCAAACATGCATGTCCTAGTTCATGTTAAAAATGGATAATGCATCACATGCAAAAATGCAATCTAGGCAGGCTCGGCTAACCCTAAACATGGCATGTGAAATGCGATCAACTACCACATATTCAATTTGTGAATTGAAGTACAGATGCAGTTAGCATGATGTACCGAGCCTAATGTATGTAATACAAATGTATGGATGCACGCATGCATAGCATAAGGTATGCTAATTTTAAAGATGCCCTAATCTACCATCATAAGCAGGTAAATAAAAGGGAAGAAAGAAGTGGGGATTGGAAGACATACACACCACCCACACACACTTATTACAGATTTGCCCTCGCTCGGAGGGGCCAAATAAATATTACAAATTAATTAACTACGCAAGCTAATTAGATATTACAAATTGCCTAATCAACTAAGCAAATTTAATTAAACTAAGAAAACAGTAAATCGCCTCGGGAAATGCGCCGCCATGCGTTTTCCTTCCTTCACTCCTCTGGAGGTTGCCAAAACCTCAGGACTGCTTCCTTAGATGCTGGGAGACGTCACCGGCTGCATGGAATTGCCACCGGCAGTGAGATGTGGCCACCGGCACAAAGTTAAGCTGTCGGCGGCGAAATGATTGCCGGTCGGCACTTTACACTGCCGGTCGGCAGAGTGTTCCTGCAGAATCTGCAAATGACAGCAACAGAGGGCAAGGCAAAGCATGGCAGCACAATTCAAGGCATATATGCACCAACCATGTCCCTTATCATGTTTGTGACTCGAAGGGGCATGTGTCTCGATTCTCAGACCACCAATCACGCATTTCCATGCATGATGGCCCAAGGGATCAAGTATGCAACTTTCATGTCAAATGAAATGCAAACCAATCAAACAAACTAAGGCCCAATTCCTATCATCAAGTCAAGGAACAAGGCATGCATGCAAGATGCAATGCAACCTAGGCATGCAAGCTAAGGATGCAACATGGCATGGCAACAAGCTTATGCAAGCATACAAGCAAACATGGGACCATGCAAATGGATGTAAAGATGGACTTATACAAGACTTGGGCAGCTCTAATAAGGCCCAAAACAGTAGCCAAAATGCCCAAAAATGGAGGCTAAACACACATGCACACATACACATGTTATGGTCCAAACCTCAAGCATTAAGCAAGCAACATTCAAGCACACTCGCAAAGGGATTTCATGGACAATTAGCATGCAACATGAGCTCTAAAATCATGCTAAAACATGGTGCCAAACCAAGCAATAAATCAAGCCAAGCATGCAACAAATGGCCTAAGTGCTCAAAACAAACCAATGGAGTATTGAACTACACTTAGTAAGACCAAACATGGCATGAACTCATTGACCAAAAACAGAGTTTTGGGACATTAATACAAGGCCTAAGAATCACTTAGATGGCATCCAAATGACTCAAAAACAAAGGCATGCATAATCACCAAAACATGGAGCATTGCTACACAAGCTTATGAGGCATTAAAGATGCATTCAAGGCAAACACATAGGCATGAAAATGGGACTGAAATAACATGTAGGGTGACCCCAAATCACCAAATCAATGCAAAGATGTCATGCTATACATGCACATATTTAAGGCCAACAAGCCGGAATGCAAAGTGGCTATACTAAGCATGCTAAAATCAACCCAAACACTTATGGACAGACCTAAAACATGTCAAGATAAGCACAAAATCTTCACAAATGTAAGCCTAAAACATGCTAGAAACAAAGGCACACAACCTAAGACATGTTAAGGGATCACAAGGCATTACATGGCAACTATGCTAAGCATGCATGGAGTACCAAAACCAATTTAAAATCATGTTATATTATGGAAATATAAGCATGAAAAACAGTCTATACATGCTCAACACACGCTCAAACATGATGCTCTCTCAAGAGGCCAAAACATGCCCTTTTCAAGGACAACAAGGAGAGGGGGTGGCCCTATCCTTCTTGGGACTTCAAGGCATCACCTCCACCACTGAAATCCCTCAAGATTTCAGTGGTGAAGAGACCCCAACACCAAAATCCCGGAGTTCACACAAAAGGGCACAAATGGAGGCCTTTCAAGGCCTAAGGGTATTCAAACTTACCCAAACCACAAAACACTCTTAACAAACAATCAAGAGGGCTTAAAAACAGAACTTTTTTGTGTTATACAATAAGCACGAAAGCAGCTCTAAGATAGGTAGAAAATCAATGCAAAAATGGGGAATAAAGGTGTAAGTTTCTTACCCTTGATGACCTCTTCAACAATGATGCTCCAATGGCCTTCCTTGGCTTGAATCCAACACCAAAACTTCAAAATCAGTCCTTTAGAACCTCAGCTCCAAGAGGAAGGTGAAACACTAGGTGCTTGTGTGCAATAGTATGGACTAAAACACACACAAAAGCACAAAAGAGAGGGAAAGAGAGAGGGAATGTGTATCTAACCCTAACCCTAGAACTCAAACCCTAACAATGGCTGTCTAAGCTCTCAAAATATCTTAAGTGTCTAACCTATAAGCCAAGAGACCCATCCCTCTCTATATGGCACTTCTTGTCTTGCAAAGCTTACAAGACAAGCTTCATAAGAGGGAGATCCCTCCATACACGTGTATGGAGGGGAGCAAAAGCAAGACAGCTGTCTTAAAATATCTGCAAAAGCAGATGCACAGTAATCGGCCGGCCAAAAATGCCATCTTGGCCAAAAAGAGTGCCGGTCGGCACTAAAAAGTGCTGACCGGCAACAAATAGTGCCGGCCGGCAATATACATTGCCGGTGGCAGCAAAAACCAGCCGGTGGCCTCTAGCCACTGCCGGTGGTGGGTGGGGATGGTCTACAAGCCCTACCCTGCGTCTCAAAGGCAAAACACAAGTGTTTGGTGTGAAACCAGACACTAAACAGTCAAGTTCGGAGATCCTGAGGCAAGGCACGCGAGCCGAGGCCTCCGGGACTCCAAACGAACACAAACATGGATAATCACCGAGTGTTCAAACGGTGACGTCCAAGTCTTGAGGACGGTCAAAAATGGGGTGTCTACAGTTGCCCCTCTTTGACAGAACTCGAAAGTCATAACAATGACGGGAGTGAATGTCAAAACCCAGAGACGACCCATTTTTGACATGGCCGAAGACTTAGACAAACATGCAAGACAATCAAGATATGCGCCCGAAGGCAGGGGCAAAATGCAAGACAATGCACGAAGCCGAGCATAACTTATGATCACGCAAAGAAAGCTGTAACGAAGCATAAATGCGACAGTTTTAAGCTAGCATACACCGAACTACACTACAATGCAGAAAGGATGTAAGAGAATTAGGCAATTCTCAATACGTCTCACTCGGGAGATACAATACCTGTGCGGCTCGTCTGGTTGCACCAGCCTCAAATGAACCGTACATACAATATCGTGCCTGAAAAGAAAACAAACTTAACAGGTACAATATTGTTAGCAACATGCATAATAGTATACTTGAAATGCGTGACAGCGCAAAACAAGTGGGGAGCATAACAATGCTGTGGAAATACAAACATGTAAGTGGAGCATGCGGTCTACGCCGGTAACGAAATTGATCATAAGCATGCGGTCTACGCAGGTGATGAAAACAATAATGCGATCTACGCAAGCAAAAACATGCGGTCTACGCAAGTAATGAAATTGAACAATGATGCGGTCTACGCAATCAAAGCATGCGGTCTACGCAATCAAAACATGCGGTCTACGCAGGTAATGAAAATAATAATGCGGTCTACGCAATCAAAACATGCGGTCTACGCAAGTAAAGAAATTAATAAAGATGCGGTCTACGCAATCAAAACATGCGGTCTACGCAGGTAATATGAAATTAGTAATGCTGTCTACGCAATCAAAACATGCGGTCTACGCAGGTAATGAAATTAATATGCGGTCTTCGCAAGGAAAGAAATTGAACAATTATGTGGTCTACGCAAGCAATACATGCGGTCTACGCAGGTAAAGAAATTGAACAATAAATATGCGGTCTACGCAAGGAAAGAAATTGAACAATTATGCGGTTTACGCAAGCAATACATGCGGTCTACGCAGGTAAAGAATGAACATGCGGTCTACGCAAGTAAAGAAATGATTACAAACATGCGGTCTACGCAGGTAATGTAATTAACATGCGGTCTACGCAAGTAATGAAATGATTACAAACATGCGGTCTACGCAGGTAATGTAATTAACATGCGGTCTACGCAAGTAAAGAAATGATTACAAACATGCGGTCTACGCAGGTAATGAAATGATTACAAACATGCGGTCTACGCAAGTAATGAAATGATTACAAACATGCGGTCTACGCAGGTAATGTAATTAACATGCGGTCTACGCAAGTAATGAAATGATTACAAACATGCGGTCTACGCAGGTAATGTAATTAACATGCGGTCTACGCAAGTAATAAAATGATTACAAACATGCGGTCTACGCAGGTAATGTAATTAACATGCGGTCTACGCAAGTAATAAAATGATTACAAACATGCGATCTACGCAGGTAATGTAATGAGATGCGCAAAACCGCGCAACGGAATGCAATGCACAAAACAGTGCGATGATTCGAATTGCACAAAACAGTGCTACGGTTTGAAATGCACAAAACAGTGCGATGATTTGAAATGCACAAAACAGTGCGACGGTTTGAAATGCACAAAACAGTGCGACGGTTTGAAATGCACAAAACAGTGCGATGATTTGAAATGCACAAAACAGTGCGATGGTTTGAAATGCACAAAACAGTGCGCCGGTTTGAAATGCACAAAACAGTGCGATTGATATGCGATATACATGGGGCAACTTTTGGACCTTGTAAAAGTCAAAAGGATACGAAAAGGATACACCTTGCATGGGTTGGAGTGCTACGCACGGCAGATGCAGTCCGAAGTCAGAACGGAGGCCGGTTGACCATCGGAGGTACACTTTCTTGCACTTTCTTGAGCTATGAAGACCAAAAACTCCTCATATGGCCTAAATAAGGCTGTGGGAACATCACCGGCCGGGAGGGGAGGCCACCGGCTGTCCACCGGCTGCAAAATAACTCCATCGGCACAAAAAAGTGCCGGCCGGCACAAAACATTGCCGACCGGCAAACAGTTGCTGAATCGGGGCAGTTTTGACAATTCACCACGGGTGTTATAAAATAGGGTTCCAAACCCTAGTGCCTTACTTCCCTACCGCCGAAATCCTTCACACTCTCTCTCTAGAGCGTTTTTCCTTCCCCGTTTCTCCGTTTCTCCGTTTCTTCGCGTTCTACGCCCGTTTCGTCGTCGGATTCGCGATTTTCATCGTGTTTCGGACATTTTCAACCGATCACATTTTTGTTTCGGTGCCTCGTTTGGCGTTCCCGCCTTTTCAGGGTTTGTTCCCCTTGTTTTCCTCTTCATTCCTGTGCCTTTTCACATTCCGGCCTTCCCGGCCATTTCCGACCCTCTCGGGAGTTGACTTTTCGGTTGACTCTTCGTATTTCGGCCTGGTTTTCCTTCCTCCGGCCATTTTCTCATCATTTTCGATATGGCGGACGACATTCCACGTGGCGGGACTCCCCCGAACCACGAGATGGATCCCGGGGTCGAGCTCCTACCTTTGAGCGAGCGCCCGTTCGACCCGGCGACCTACCGGCCGGCGATCCATGTTCTGCCCCCCGACGGCCTGCGTCAGTTCCGGAGCTTCGAGAGGCATGTGGCGCCTGAGCTATTGCTGTGCGAGCCTACCTCCCACCTTTCATTCGGCACTTCCGAGGTAACTTTCTTTCTTCTGCTTTACTTTCCGCAATGTAGGATACAAAACTGTCATAGTTAGTTGTATTCTTTAACTGCTTGAATCTGATATACCGTAGACTGTAGTTGACTGTAAGCATACATACAACTGATATCTGCTTGAGACTGACACATGCACACACACTGCACTAGCCCTCGATCACTCAAACACACTGCACTCACTGTATTTCACTGAATACACACTGGCACCCAGTATTTGTCTAAATCTGACAAACTTGCACACAATGCTATATCTGTTCTGAAACACCCAAACACGCTGACACATCACACGTATTTCACTGTAAGCACACCGGCACCCGGTATTTGCCTGAATCTGACAAACTTGCACACATGCTTCATCTGCTTTTTCAAAGTTGCATTTTGAATGTTGTCTTGCAATTGTTATTTTCTGTTTACAGGAGGGTTCCCATACCATTCGCGGGTATGGGAATACTGGCGCTCGGGAGTGGTATGATGAGCTCCCTGATGCAGTCCGACGCATCATGGATCGAGCGGGTTTCGGCGCCTTCTGCCGAGGACTCTCCAGGCTCTCCACATGCAGACCTCTCCTTGCCGCTCTGGCGGAGAGATGGTGGGACACCACCGATTCTTTTCACTTTTCTACTGCAGGGGACATGACGATGACCCCTTTATGATTTCTCGATGCTCACTGGCATCGGGGTAGGGGGGGATCCGATCCCATTCGACATCGACATGGATGAGCGGACCGCCGCTCTGGTCCATCTACTGGGGGAGGCCCCACCTCTTGCTCGTCCAGGCTTCGTTCGATACTGCTGGTTCGAGGTACAGTTTCGGGTCCGGCCCGTGTTGGAGGAGGAGGCACAGATGACCCAGGAGGACGTGGAGAGGTATGCTCGCGGCTTCCTCATGTTCCTGTTCGGGACTACCATCTTCGTCGATCGGGCGAACACCGTGCCTCTCTGTCTTCTCAGCGCACTGGTGGACGTCCGGGACATCCTGCATTATGACTGGGGTGGCGCCACTCTGTCCACTCTCTACGGGTACATGAGCTCGGCTTCGCGCGGCAGCGGCCAGCTACTCGGAGGCTACTGGCGGGCTTGGGAGGTACACTTCTTCTCCGCTTTTTCATTTCTGTCCTATACTTTCTGTACTCTGTACACTGCACACACTGTAGTCTGCTCTATACTTGCTCTATACTGTACACACGGCACACACATACATTCTGCTTCACACTGACTGTACACTGCTCACACTGTACACTGCACACAATACACTGCACAACACACGGCTCTGCCATTTCTGCTTTATTCTGCATTCTGCTTCAACTGATAAATGCACTGGTATTTATCTTGCAGTTGTGGGTTTACGCCTACTTCCCTAGGCTCGCTCCTGTGCCAGTTGCGGAGACTCCTCTGGCCGTCCCGTTTTCGAGTCGCTTCGACGGGAGATGCACCCGGCGACCATGGGAGACATTCGGCTTCTTCCGCCGATACTCGATACCATTACCCCTGCCGAGGTATGTTTTACTTACAGTTCATTTAAGATTCGCTTTTCCACTGTATATTTCCAAAACAGTAGATAACAAACTGTCTGTCACTTTCAGATCACATGGCAGCCGTGGGCTCCCTTGCCGGCGGCGATGCGGGATCGGTTCGCTGGTGCGGAGGAGACCTCGCGTTTTCGGATCTTGCTTGAGGGCCCGGTCTGTCGGGCTTGGTACCTGGGGGAGCGTTTCCTACGCCAAACCCTAGGGTTACCTGAGCAGATAGTCCCGGTTCACCCTCCTGCAGATATGAGGGAGACCGAGAGGCTCACCAGCGAGCAGATGGATGACTACACCATTGGCTGGGAGGAGGCCGGCTTCAGAGGCACCGGAGACTATCGGGAGTACATGCAGACGTACCTGATGCGACCTCTGAGCGGTCGTCGAGCGGAGGGGGCCAGGCCTGTCGCATCGGCGGCTGGGACCGGAGCAGGAGTTGGAGAAGGGGCTGCGAGGAGGGCCCGAGTCCGTGGCAGGGGCGGAGTGCAGGGAGGACGGGGGACTGGCTGGCCCGCTCTGCCTACTGTACTGACTTTCCAGGGGCAGGGTGGGGCGACCTACCAGATCCCCTTCGCCCCTCCACCAGCTGGTCACGAGTTCATCGATGTCCCTGACTTACCTCCGGTATGTATTGCTGCATTTTGTATAGTTATGTCATTCTATTTCAGTTTACTTGGTATTCCACAGAATACTAATGCATCTGACACTTTTGCAGGCTTCTTCTGGGTATACCCGTTAGTCGTTGGCGATGAATGCCTCGATGATGGGGATGCTTTAGTGGACATTTGACCTCCTAGCCCTCTACAGCATACCGGTATGTTCTTCTGACACTGGCCTCAACCATTCATACACTGCTTCACATAGTCTGATGCATGGCACAACACCCGATACACTGATCTCACAGCATCTGATACACTGCATACACTGTATTCTGCACTGTACTCTGCGATGATAAACTGCTCACGGCATTCACACTGTACTCATACACTGCATTCTGCACTGATAGACTGCTCATGATAGACTGCTCACGGCATTCATACACTGTACTCTGCATTGCATTCTGCATTGATAAACTGTCTACAGTATACTGATGCATTTCCCTTTTGTGTACTTTTTCAGCCTCCTTTCCAGATTCCTATGGCAGGAGGTGCTTCAGCTGGACCTTCCGTCCCCGTTCGAGGGAGAGATGAGGAGGGCAGAGTATTCCCCCGCTCCAAGGCGGGGCGCATTCATGTCGGGAGCAGCTCGCGAGCTCCAGTCCCGGATGATGATGATGACGAGGAGTCAGAGGCAGAGGCAGAGGCGGAGTCCGAGTCATCGGAGGAGGAGACCAGAGGCAGTTCTAGCTCGGGCTCTGACGACGATGCTGATGATGCTCCTGGACCCTCGTCCAGGAAGAGGACCAGGACAGACTGACGGCCCTTGGAGTGCTCGACACGGATGCGGATTTTTGTCATTTTTCTTCTTTCTTGTACTTTTCCTCTTTTCCTTGGTAGTTAGATTACCTTGTACTGCCGCAGGCAGATTTTGTTTTCTTCGAAACTTTGTACTTGAAAAAGACTATGAAATGAACAGATTTTTGCTTAAAAAGTGTTACATTGACATATCTAATGCATTGCATCGCATTCTAGCATGCCACACCTCCATGTAAATGAAATTAATTGGTTATCTGAAAATTGAACACTTGCACTTGTAATAATCAGATAACTAAACAGCCAACAGCAAAATAACCCAAGCAACCCACTGCCTGATTCTTGGACACACAGCCCTTACTCTGTTGGGGATTAATCTGCATACAACCCATAACACAGCATTCGGTTCATTCTGCACATAGCACACCCCGAACAAACAGCCCAATCTGTCAAGACGGAGCTCAAAGATGGAACCGGTTGGAGTCGAAACACGTTCAAATGTAGAGAATGGCACAGCATTCTGAGTGTAAATGATTTTTGAAATCGAATGAGGGTTTTTCAAACCGGGATATCGAGCCTACAACTGAACACAGCGGGGAGGACTCAAATATAGGTACACGACCTAAACACAACGAGACACACTCGAAAAAGACCTAAAACAAAGGTTGAGGTAAACAAAACCGAAGACACGACATACAGGCGTGCTGACGAAGACGGGGGATCTCAGATCATGAGGAGCTAGTTTCTCTAGGCATTGTTTCCCACCCTTTCTGATTTGTGATTCTCACATCACTCGGCTCTCGAGCTCGGATTTTTTTTTTCTCAAAAACCCTTTTCCTCACTTTTCTCTCAACTTACACCTCTCTATTCTTCATTCTCTCATTTTTCATCCCTCCCCGGGGTGATTGATGGATAAATAGAAAGGTGTGGGTTCATGCTCAATACCGTTAGCTCACAGCTATTTCTTCTGACGGGTAGAGCGCTCTTCTGGCAAGTACGTCGATGACGGGGGAAAGACAGAACGCCTGGCTTAACTGTGCCCCTAGTTCATCATTTTAACCATTTTTTTGTTTTTGCTTTCTACTAAAACAGTTTTGATCAAAATGAGAGTCGGATTAACGTACTTGTTCGATTTTTGATTTGAAAACCATGCGAGTCAGGCTGTAAGCACTGAAAGTTTCCTTTTTGGGTCCAAGACAATGGTCCAGTTTTGGAAAATGAAATAATTTTCGAGAAAATAGTCAATCTCAGTAAAAATTTTCAAAAAACTATTTTTCAAACAGTCAATGCTCAACGGGCATGGAACTTACCCTTCGAGATGCGCAACCTCGGATCGGAGGCAATGGAAAATTGCCCCTGGTTTGAAGGGGGTGGGAGGCAACGGAAAGTTGCCCCTAGTTTGAATGGCGGCTCACGGCGGCTTGTGGCAACGGAAAGTTGCCCCTTGTTTGGGTGGTGCCGCAGCAGTCTGCAAACAGTCTTCATTGGCGGTGGTCGAACTCTTGGACACAGCGATGACGAAGACGGTCACAACAAATATATGGACACAGTCGCCTTTGGAGGGTGTTGGCGGCTGGACTTTTGGGATGAAATCGAAACCATTGCATGGACTGAGACGCTATGAAAGCGTTAGGGGCTGGACTTCATGATGAAGTTGCCTACGTATCCCAAGCATGGGAATCAAGCTTCACGTAGTTCCGGTTAAGGTACACTCGGGTATTTTAACCTTCACTTTGTTTGGCTCTCACTTTTGCCAAGGCGCCCGATGCGGGTTTTCGACCTTGCGAGCTTTTCTTTCTCTTCTTTTTTTGAATTTTTCGTCCTTTTTTTTTCTTTTTTTTCTCGCATTTTTCTTTTCTTTTCTTCTTTTCTTTTTGTATTTTTGTATTTTTTGCTTTTTTGTATTTTTCTCTTGCTCTAACTTTTGCCTGGGTCGCCCTTCCGGGTTTTCGGCCCAGCGAGCCTCTCAAAGGGTAAAAGTGTAACAAGTCCATGCCAAATGGTTTTTTGAATTGAAGCCTCTCTGTATCTAAGAGAACGGCTGTTGCAATGATTTATAGGAGAATCCATCATGGTTACTCCACGAGCTTCTTCTGGTGAGATCTACTTGTTTTGATTCGACTTTGATGCCTCCTGCTCGAGGGCTGGCCCTGATCTGGCCATACAGACCTTGCATGACGTTTGACCGCTGAACTTTCTGAACATTCTGAACGGGTTCAAGGTTTGAAAACGAACAGGTTGAATCTTGAGGCTGAGAGCGATCCTAGGCTGCGCAATCTCAAGAGCGATTCCACACAGGTCTTCACAGGGCCGCGTAAAACATTTGTTTTTGAAAGTTTTTAAGAAAGCGACAAATCGCTCGCGCCGAAGATAGTGTGGAACCAATCTGGATCCAGCTAGGATCCTTCTCAGTACTCACGCCGACAAGCATGATTTCACTCATAAAAAAAAGCTTAACACGCATCTCTTTCTCTCAAAATGATCAAAATTTTGCAAAACCCGAGGAATTCTTTCCTCTTCGTTTTTATCACCGCAGTGTTCAAAAGGTTTGTTTTTTTTTTTTGAAAAACTTAGGTTAAAGCAATGAGTTTGGCGCGCAGGAGAGCAGGCGAGATGTACTGTCAACCCAATCAAATTCTCTGGCCCTTATGCTGAAAGCAAGCATGAAGTTGAGATAGCAGCAGCTGTTCCGTTCGGATTTGTTGGTGCAACTGGCCCCTCGGCGGAAACAGACTCAAAACAAAAATAGATAATTACAAGACGAAACGGTGTCCTGAGGCAACAACCCCAGAATCACCTGGTATTATATACAAAGGGGACTGACTCGTTACAACAAGACAGACCCTTAAGCAAAAAGACTGACCCACGATAAGGAGACAGACTCCAAACAAAAGACTGACTCGATATCCAAGCCAGGATTTACAAAACTCGGTTTCACCGATGCTCGAAAATGCGTGGCAGACGCTACATCCAAAATGTACCAAATGTCGCCCGCAGGCGGTTCACTTTACATACTCACAGTATCTGAGCCCTCGAAATCCAACAACTGGGTGGTAACGGACTTGGCTGAGGTGGGTGGAAGGATAACCTTGTTGTCGATCAAATCCTGCACTTCATGACGAAGGCGGGAACAACCATCGGTACTGTGACCGGACTGTTGGTGGTACGCGCAGTACAAGGTAGCATCATGCGTGGCGGGGAGATTCTTCGGGAGTGGCCGAGGCTCCAAAGGTTTAAGATGCCCATTCTTTGCCAATATTAGTAATGCCCTAGACAAAGGCATGTAGAGGTCGTGAAAGACCCTGCGCCCTCGGGGCAGGTACTTTGAAGTTTGAGGATTCTTGCCAGAGGCGCTAGCGAAAGGGTCGGCTGGCACTGCCTTGGCTTTTTGACCCTTTCCCAGTGCAGGGTTGGGAACGACACGAATTGTCTGGGCATGACGGGGCCCATCCCGATTTTCTACCCGGCTTGAACTGCCTTTGATTGGAGTGGGGAAAGCATCATCCACAGCTTTGGCCACGATCGCAGATGTTTGTTGCTTGTTCATCCCTCTGACTTTCAGAGCCTCGACTGCCCACAGCAGTTGTTCAATAGGATCGGCATCTACCTTTGCCTTGTTCTTTCCTCTAGCCTCAGCCTGGTCAAGGGTCTGGGTTGGTGCTGGCATGTCGCGACTGTAACTGGAAGCCACCTCTGGCTGGCTAAGCTCTATCACAATCCGCCCCAGTAGCGGGGGCTCCTGTGGTATGAAATTCCCGGCATATGGCGCCGCTGGCGGTGAAGCCGACATTCCATAGGCCAGATCGGCCATGGACCTCTGGAGGTCACCTATCATTCCCATCAATTCAAAGGTGGTGGGCTCACGAGCCTGATATAACTGGGGAGCCCAGACCGGGTGCACAACGGGCGACCTGGGTAGATGTGACATATTGATGCTGGCCTCACTCTGCGGAGCGGTCCCCTGCTCCAATACAGCCGTCATAACCACAACTTCTTCTGAATTTTGTGCCGCCATAAATCCTGCCTTAGCAAGGGGAGACACTGGCTATTCGGTATCAACTCTGCAACTCTCTGAACTGAAAGGAAAAACAGACAGCATTTCAGCCCAAACTGATCAAACACGGGTGTAGCCAAACAACTGTACCCTACTGGTGATCACTGTTCCAAGAAATCACTGTTCCGAACAAAAAACTGAACCCGATACCCGCAGATAACTGATTCTCATAATTGATACTGATACTGGTGTCCTCAGGTCTGATACTCAAACTTGCAAACTGGCATGTACTTTCCCTGTAGAAATACATTCTAGAAGCACATAGCAAGTAAAGAGAACAAAAACACCCCTATGTTGGGGTAGGGTTTCCCTGTCCTATTTTGTCAGGAGCTAGGGTTTCACTGCGCACACAACGGTTTTCAAACAACCTAACATCGGGTAAGCAGCCTGTCCTAATTTGGAATGGTCACTATGGATCTGAATATGCACTAGGTTGAATGGTCAAAAGGGGTGCCCCGGTAAACCGGGGTTTGTGTTCCCATGCTGTCAGAGCCCATAACCAGTCAGCCTTATGGACATGCCTTGACAAGACAAGCCTCCGGCAAACCGTTCAGGAATGGCAGATGGAAAACACTGTGTTCTTAGGCGCACCAATGCACATGCAATGCAAAGAAACACATAAATGAAATCAAAACAAGATATCATGAGTTCGAGTCAAGCTCTCTGAAACTCCCCAGCAGAGTCGCCAGAAACTGTAGACGTCCCCGAACGCCCCGAGAGGGTGAGTCCCATTCTGTTCATTTGTGGGGTCACTACAGTTCGGAATCTCAAATTGTCACGGTTCTTAATCTTGAACCAAAGAGTCCAAATCCGGCAAATCGTTTTTTGAGAAACAGATTTTTGAAAAGTAGTGCCAAACATGGACTGCTTTGCCAGATACAGAGTCGCCACCTAAATATTTTTTAATGGGGAAATTTAGGAAACCCTGACTCGGTGCCGAAGGCCACATGTCCGTCATCACCGGAGTTGTCTCGGCTCGGGAGCTTGGGTACGATCGAGGAAGGTCAGCTATGAGCACCCCCTTTCGCCCGGTCCGAAGACCGGCCTCTACTAACCATGATATCCGATTTTGAAAACATTACGTGTTCTTATTCCATTTATTAGCCTAGAATTACTATGTTATGTGCACAGCAAACAAGTATAGACTAGATTGCCTAATTTGGAAATAAGCATTGCATATCCGTTCGATTTTGAAAAGTGCTTTGGAATTTGCTACTCGCAAGTAGGCTAAAATACGGATTTCAACGAGTTTTTCCAACTCAAACAATCCAACCTCCACCCACAAGCATTCAATCAGTTTAACAGATAAGCATTTAGCCACATGGCAAGCATACTGTCATGGCAACACTCACACGCATGCGGGATGCTAAAGCATAAATACTTACATCGTACTCCGTGCCAAAACAGTAAACTAGTCAGCAAACATGCATGTCCTAGTTCATGTTAAAAATGGCTAATGCATCACATGCAAAAATGCAATCTAGGCAGGCTCGGCTAACCCTAAACATGGCATGTGAAATGCGATCAACTACCACATATTCAATTTGTGAATTGAAGTACAGATGCAGTTAGCATGATGTACCGAGCCTAATGTATGTAATACAAATGTATGGATGCACGCATGCATAGCATAAGGTATGCTAATTTTAAAGATGCCCTAATCTACCATCATAAGCAGGTAAATAAAAGGGAAGAAAGAAGTGGGGATTGGAAGACATACACACCACCCACACACACTTATTACAGATTTGCCCTCGCTCGGAGGGGCCAAATAAATATTACAAATTAATTAACTACGCAAGCTAATTAGATATTACAAATTGCCTAATCAACTAAGCAAATTTAATTAAACTAAGAAAACAGTAAATAGCCTCGGGAAATGCGCCGCCATGCGTGAGCTGCCTCTATTTTCCTTCATTCACTCCTCTGGAGGTTGCCAAAACCTCAGGACTGCTTCCTTAGATGCTGGGAGACGTCACCGGCTGCATGGAATTGCCACCGGCAGTGAGATGTGGCCACCGGCACAAAGTTAAGCTGTCGGCGGCGAAATGATTGCCGATCGGCACTTTACACTGCCGGTCGGCAGAGTGTTCCTGCAGAATCTGCAAATGACAGCAACAGAGGGCAAGGCAAAGCATGGCAGCACAATTCAAGGCATATATGCACCAACCATGTCCCTTATCATGTTTGTGACTCGAAGGGGCATGTGTCTCGATTCTCGGACCACCAATCACGCATTTCCATGCATGATGGCCCAAGGGATCAAGTATGCAACTTTCATGTCAAATGAAATGCAAACCAATCAAACAAACTAAGGCCCAATTCCTATCATCAAGTCAAGGAACAAGGCATGCATGCAAGATGCAATGCAACCTAGGCATGCAAGCTAAGGATGCAACATGGCATGGCAACAAGCTTATGCAAGCATACAAGCAAACTTGGGACCATGCAAATGGATGTAAAGATGGACTTATACAAGACTTGGGCAGCTCTAATAAGGCCCAAAACAGTAGCCAAAATGCCCAAAAATGGAGGCTAAACACACATGCACACATACACATGTTATGGTCCAAACCTCAAGCATTAAGCAAGCAACATTCAAGCACACTCGCAAAGGGATTTCATGGACAATTAGCATGCAACATGAGCTCTAAAATCATGCTAAAACATGGTGCCAAACCAAGCAATAAATCAAGCCAAGCATGCAACAAATGGCCTAAGTGCTCAAAACAAACCAATGGAGTATTGAACTACACTTAGTAAGACCAAACATGGCATGAACTCATTGACCAAAAACAGAGTTTTGGGACATTAATACAAGGCCTAAGAATCACTTAGATGGCATCCAAATGACTCAAAAACAAAGGCATGCATAATCACCAAAACATGGAGCATTGCTACACAAGCTTATGAGGCATTAAAGATGCATTCAAGGCAAACACATAGGCATGAAAATGGGACTGAAATAACATGTAGGGTGACCCCAAATCACCAAATCAATGCAAAGATGTCATGCTATACATGCACATATTTAAGGCCAACAAGCCGGAATGCAAAGTGGCTATACTAAGCATGCTAAAATCAACCCAAACACTTATGGACAGACCTAAAACATGTCAAGATAAGCACAAAATCTTCACAAATGTAAGCCTAAAACATGCTAGAAACAAAGGCACACAACCTAAGACATGTTAAGGGATCACAAGGCATTACATGGCAACTATGCTAAGCATGCATGGAGTACCAAAACCAATTTAAAATCATGTTATATTATGGAAATATAAGCATGAAAAACAGTCTATACATGCTCAACACACGCTCAAACATGATGCTCTCTCAAGAGGCCAAAACATGCCCTTTTCAAGGACAACAAGGAGAGGGGGTGGCCCTATCCTTCTTGGGACTTCAAGGCATCACCTCCACCACTGAAATCCCTCAAGATTTCAGTGGTGAAGAGACCCCAACACCAAAATCCCGGAGTTCACACAAAAGGGCACAAATGGAGGCCTTTCAAGGCCTAAGGGTATTCAAACTTACCCAAACCACAAAACACTCTTAACAAACAATCAAGAGGGCTTAAAAACAGAAATTTTTTGTGTTATACAATAAGCACGAAAGCAGCTCTAAGATAGGTAGAAAATCAATGCAAAAATGGGGAATAAAGGTGTAAGTTTCTTACCCTTGATGACCTCTTCAACAATGATGCTCCAATGGCCTTCCTTGGCTTGAATCCAACACCAAAACTTCAAAATCATTCCTTTAGAACCTCAGCTCCAAGAGGAAGGTGAAACACTAGGTGCTTGTGTGCAATAGTATGGACTAAAACACACACAAGAGCACAAAAGAGAGGGAAAGAGAGAGGGAATGTGTATCTAACCCTAACCCTAGAACTCAAACCCTAACAATGGCTGTCTAAGCTCTCAAAATATCTTAAGTGTCTAACCTATAAGCCAAGAGACCCATCCCTCTCTATATGGCACTTCTTGTCTTGCAAAGCTTACAAGACAAGCTTCATAAGAGGGAGATCCCTCCATACACGTGTATGGAGGGGAGCAAAAGCAAGACAGCTGTCTTAAAATATCTGCAAAAGCAGATGCACAGTAATCGGCCGGCCAAAAATGCCATCTTGGCCAAAAAGAGTGCCGGCCGGCACTAAAAAGTGCTGACCGGCAACAAATAGTGCCGGCCGGCAATATACATTGCCGGTGGCAGCAAAAACCAGCCGGTGGCCTCTAGCCACTGCCGGTGGTGGGTGGGGATGGTCTACAAGCCCTACCCTGCCTCTCAAAGGCAAAACACAAGTGTCTGGTGTGAAACCAGACACTAAACAGTCAAGTTCGAAGATCCTGAGGCAAGGCACGCGAGCCGAGGCCTCCGGAAACTCCAAACGAACACAAACATAGATAATCACCGAGTGTTCAAACGGTGACGTCCAAGTCTTGAGGACGGTCAAAAATGGGGTGTCTACAGTTGCCCCTCTTTGACAGAACTCGAAAGTCATAACAATGACGGGAGTGAATGTCAAAGCCCAGAGACGACCCATTTTTGACATGGCCGAAGACTTAGACAAACATGCAAGACAAGTTACAGCATGACTGAGATAAGTTACAGCATGACTCAGCAGCCCGGCGTACAATTGATTGGCCTCACGTATTGCGTGTTCTATTTTCCCTTCCGGATCAAGTGCCAGTTTAGGCATGATCAAACCTACCTAGAGGAGGGGGTAGAATACCCGACTTCATTCCCGATTCGTGTTTCACACTTGGCTCGGTACCTCACTGCTTAGAGGATGAGAGAGCTTCTAGCCTCTGTCCCTAGTTTCAGTTATGTCCTTTCTAGTGAATGCTGGGCTTGGCTCGAAGATGAGGCACAAACCGTGCCCACATTGGCTTCAAAAACTTCCGTAAGCACAAACAGAAGACACAGGAGCACTTGACTCGCCTATGCCTCTAGTTTATTGCTTTGACCTTTCTTTTCAAGTTTTATGATGTAAAAGAAATTTTGATTTGTATTAGAGAGTTAGAGAACTTTATGTTTGAAATCATTGAAATTAAAGTTGTAAGCACTAAAAATTTTCTTTTGGTCCAAAAATGGTCTAAGTTGTAAAAGGTAAAATTTTGAAAAAAATCAACTTTTATTAAAACTTTCCAAAACCATTTTCGAAAATGATCACCACCTGACATGCACGAAATCAATCCTCAAGATGTACAACCCTGAATCAAAAGATCGTAACTGCCCCTGATTGAATACATTACTGCTCTGCATTGTAACCAGCTCTTCTTCCTAGAAAGAGGATCACAACAGAACTCTCAGATAATGGACAAAGATGACCCAATCAGAAGAACGGACAGGATAGTTGAATTAGAGATGATCACGGCCGAACTTCAGGATGAAGTTGCCTACGTATCCCAAAGATGGGAATTAGGCCTTACTGTAGACACCCCATTTTTGACCGTCCTCAAGACTTGGACGTTATCGTTTGAACACTCGATGATCATCCTTGCTCGTGTTCGTTTTGAGTTCTCGGAGGTCTCGGCTACGCGCCTTGCCTCAAGATCTCTCAACTTGTCTGTTTTGTGCTTGGTTGTGAACCAAACACTTGTGTTTTTGCTTCCAAGGGAAGAGGGCGGCTTTTTTTTCCATGCCCTCAACCCACCGGCCAAGGCTTGAGGCCACCGGCCCTGTTTTCTTTCCATCGGCCAAGTGTGTTGGCCGATCGGCACTGTTTTTGGTCAGCCGACCAATATGTTGGTCGATCGGCCATTTTTGCTGGCCGAACCCTATTCATCTACTTTATGCAGATATTTTGTGCCAACTGGCACAGCTGGAATCCACAATTAACCCCCTCCATACACGTGTATAGAGGGATTTACACCCTTTGCTTAGCTTCTCTTAGAAGCTTTGGATTGAACTCCTATAAAGAGGGAGTTCCTCCTCCCTCCTCGGAGGTTCAAAAAAATGAGGGGAGGAGAGTTAGATATAGTTTTGTATCTATACTCCCTTGTTTGATCCTCCTTTGTGCTCAAAAGTGTAGTATTGTCTTACTATTACACACAAACACACACTAGAACACCATCCTCTTGGAGATGAGGTCTCTTGAGGTTGATTTCAAAGTTCTTGGGTTGGTTTGAACTCACAAAACATGCTAGAGCTTTGTTCTTGAAGTGGTTCTACAAGGGTGAGTTCCTTGCTTTAGATACCTCTTTCTTGCTTAAGCTTTTAGCCCTTCTTCCTTATTGTTTTAAGCTTAGTTTATAACTGATAAAAGTTTTGATTTTGTGTGCTTTAGATCTTTGTTTAAGGTCATTTTGAGGTTTGGGGTTGTTTACCCCCCCCCCCCTTCAAGGCCTTGTTAGGCCTTGTTCTAGGCCATCCCTTTTGGCCCTTGCTTTGAGCTTTGGATGACCCTTCCACCACTGAAATCCAGAGGATTTTCAGTGGTGGAGAGGTGGTTTTGGTGTCCTAAATAGGAGAGGGTCATCCCCTCTCCTTGTTGTCTTGAAAGCTTGCATAAATGGCTTATGTTTGTAGCATGTGTGCTTAGCTTGTTTTAGCTTCATTTCAGTATATATTAGGCTTTGTTTTGCCATGATATAGCACTGTTTTGACTTGGTTTAGACATACCATGCATGCTTCATGTACTTGTCTTGTAATTCCATGATTTGCCTTAACATGCATCATGCTTTAAGCCATGTTTCTAGCATGATTTTGGCTCGACTCCATGAAGCTTTTAGTCTTGTTATAACATGCTTAAGCTCTGATTTGAGTTATTTCAACCATATATGCCATGCTTTGTATAGCCACCATGCATTTTAGCATGCTAACCCTGAGTGTCCAAGTCACTAGCATGCTTTACTTGGCTCATTTCAGTGATTTAGAATCACTTGTAATGTTATTTCAGTCCATATAGTATGCACATATACTTGCATTTGTCACTCCTTTATTGTTTTGAAGGGTTTGTGTTTTATGCCTCATTAATGTGCCATTGTGTATGCCATCATGCTTAGGTCTTCGGGATGCCATCTAAGTGGGTTTTGGGGCTTACTTTGACATGCCATAACTCTGATTTTGGTTGCTTAAGTCATGCCATGTTTGGTTGTGTTAGGTGTAGTGTAACACCACTTTTGTGGCCTTGTATGCCTCATGTTTTGGTATTGTGTCCTAGCTTGTGTTGGCTAGTTTTGAGCTCACTTTTGGTCTTGTTTAGACCTGCCTTGGGACTATTTTAAGCCCCCTTGGCCCTTTGGGGCTTGCTTCATGTAGCCTTGGTTTGAGTCCCTTGGCTAGTTTCAAGTTTTGGGCTTTATTGCATGCCTTGCTTGCATTATTTGGTTGATTGGGCATCATCCTTAACATGATTTCAGAGCTTACCATGTTTATCATATGTCCATATTTGTCCCCTTTTAGGTGCGCTTAAAAGTCGCCCTTTTATGCTTAAGTGTTAGGTTAATTAGCATGCATGTTTGTATGTATATTTCATGCCTTTGTCGCATCATTTTGGCCACTGATTTGGGCCTACTTGAGAGCTATCCATTTTGGTTTAAGTCCATCCTTTGCATGTTGTTGCATGCTTGCCTTGCATGTTGTCGTATGCTTGTTGCATATTTAGTATCTTGCATGTTGTTGCATGCTAGTATGTTGTATGTTTGTTGCATGCTTATCCCTTTATCATGTTATCACATGCTTGTCTTATTTTGTATGTCGTTGCATACTTGTCCATCTTTGCATGCCTTGCATGCTTGAATGTTCATGTTGCATCTTGCATACTTGTTTAGGTTACAATGCATTTGGCATGCTCGTCGCCATTATCTTTGTTTGGCATTGTCATTAACATGCTTATGTTGCTTTGGATTTGCATCATGCTTGAATTGCTTGCATGCTTAGGTTGCATAACATTGTATGTGCATCCTTTGCCTCTTGATCAACCATGATGGAGGTTGAGGCCCCTTATGTGCTTTCGTACATTTCATTTGATATTGAATTGTACACTTGGCTCCTTTGGCCATCATGCATTGTAATGCGTGATTAATGGTCTGAGGGCCGAGAACCATACTCCATTGAGTTTGTAACATGATAGGGAGGGTGGTTGTGCAAACATTGCCTTTAAAATGCATTTCCATGCCCTGTTTGTCCTCTGCTGCAGCAAAACAGCATTCTGCAGGAAGATATGGCCGGTCGGCCATCTTCAGTGCCGGCCGGCTACCAACTTTTGGCCGAGAGCCTCATTTTTGGTCGATGACCATTTTCCCTTGGCCGGTGGTCATGTATTTTGGCTGATGATCCCCCACAACACTCAGGGAGCAGTTCAGAAGCATCCTTAAGATTTGTGCAGTTTTCAGAGGTGCAGAGCAGTACAAACAGAGGCAACATGTGGCATGGTGATGGATTTCCGAGTGAAGTCATCCGAGCATGCATTCATCCCTCGTCTCGAGGCCATTTCAGTACTCTAACAACTTAGAATGGTTATTTATTTCGATTTGGTTTTGTAATTAATTAATTAACTTGATTAGTTAGTTAATTTCTATTATTCTTTCTGTCCCTTTGTCAAGAGGACGCAATTGTGTAATAAGCATGCGTGTGTGTGATGCATGTCTTCCAACCTCCACTTCTTTCTCCCTTTTACTTAACCGTTTATGATGGTTAGTTTTAGGGCACGTTTCGATTAGCATCCTTATGCTATGCATGTTTGCATTCATTCATCTGTATTGCATGCACCGGGCTCGGCGCATCATGCTAACTGCATTGTATTTCAATTCCAACTTGAATACGTGTATCAAATTGTCGCATCTCATATGCCATCTTAGAACACCCGAGCCTATTTCTAGTTGCATTTTGCATGCGATACATTAGCCATTTTAACAGGAACTAGGATCATGCATGATTTGTAACTAGTTTCTTGTTTTGGCTCGAAGTACATTGTTAGTGTTTATGCTTTAGCATGTTGCATGAGTGTCAGTTTTGCCATGACGGCAAGCTTGCCATGAGGCTAATTGCTTATGTGAGATAACTGTCTGAATGCCTATGGGTGAAGGTTGGGTTACTTGAATTGGGATAATTCATTGAAGTCTGCATTTTAGCCTACTCGCGAGTAGCAAACTTCAAACCATTTCCAAACAAACAAATATGCGATGCTTTGTTCCAAATTAGGCAATCTAGTCTATACTTGTGTGCTGTGTGCATCACATAGTAATTCTAGCTAATTAACCGGTATAAGAACACATGTGTTTTCAAAAACAAAATATTATGCTTAGTACAGGCCGATCTTTGATCGGGCGAGCGGGGGTGATCATAAATGACCTTCCCTAATCGTACCCAAGTTCCCGAGCCGAGGCAACTTTGGTGATGACGGACACGTGGTCGTAGGTATGAGTCAAGGTTTCCTAAATTTTCCAAAATAAAACATTTAGGTAGCGACTCTGTATCTGGCAAAACAGTCTGTGTTTGGCACTTTTTCTTAAAAATCAGTTTTCTAAAATGTGTAGACGCGCCCGCGTGAGGCCTTCGTGCTACAGCTCGGACTCGATTTGTGTCACGGTTCTCAATTTGAACCAAAGAGTCCGAATCCGGCAAATCGTTTTAAGAAACAGATTTTTTGAAAAGAAGTGCCAAACATGGACTGCTTTGCCAGATACAGAGTCGCCACCTAAATATTTTAAAATGGGGAAATTAGGAAACCCTGACTCGGTGCCGAAGGCCACGTATCCGTCATCACCAAAGTTACCTTGGCTCGGGAGCTTGGGTACGATTGGAGAAGGTCAGCTATGAGCACCCCCTCTCGCCTGATCCGAAGATCGGCCTCTACTAATCGTGATATCCATTTTGAAAACGTTATATGTTCTTATCCCATTATTAGCCTAGAATTACTATGTTATGCGCATAGCAAACAAGTATAGACTAGATCGCCTAATTTGGAAATAAGCATTGCATATCCGTTTGTTTTGGGAAAATGTTTTGGAGTTTGCTAACCGCAAGTAGGCTAAAACACGGATTTCAACGAGTGTTTCCAACTCAGACAATCCAACCTTCACCCACAGGCATTCAAACAGTTCATCACATAAGCATCTAGCCACATGGTAAGCATGCTGTCATGGCAACACTCACACGCATGCAAGGATGCTAAAGCAAAAGAACTTACATAGCACTCCAAGCCAAAATAGAAACTAGTTAGTAATCATATGCATGATCCTAGTTCATGTTAAGATGGCTAATGCAACACATGCAAAATGCAACTATAATAAGCTCGGCTATCCTAAAGAATGTCATGTGAAATGCTGCAACTAACAAGTACACAACTTGAATTTGAAATACAAGTGCAGTTAGCATGATGTGCCGAACCCAATGCATGTAGGACAAATGTATGGATGCACGCATGCATGGCATAAGGTATGCTAAATTAAACATGTCCTATTACTAACCATCAAAGCAGGTAAATAAAAGGGAAGAAAGACGTGGGGTTGGAAGACATACACACACTCACGCACACTTATTACATAATTGCCCTCACTCAGAGGGTCCAAATAAATATTACAGCCCGAATAATAAACGCATAAATTATTACAGAATTTCTAATTACTTAACAGAATGAATGCAAAAAGAAAAAGGTGACCACAGCCCCCGCCTTGGGATGCGCGAATGATGCATGCTCGAACCCGTCTCGCCCGGAAAGTTCGTACCATACCACTGCCGCCTCTGTTGACACTGCCCTACTTCTCTGAAAATTTCCAAAGTCCTGGAACAGGTCCCCTGAACACTGTGGAACACCATCGGCTGAAGGAAATGTCCACCGGCCATTGCAAATACCCATCGGCTGTTTATGAAGTTATCGGCTCAAGAAGAATTGCCGGTCGGCACTAAACACTGCCGGTCGGTAGAAACTTCCTGCAGAAGACAGTTTTGACAGCAACAGAGGACAGACAGTATATGGCATGGGATTTCAGGCACATGTGAGCATGGTCATGTTCCCCATCATGTATTGAACTCAGGGAAGCATGGCCCTCGATCCTTGAGCCATCAATTGTGCATGATAGCCTAAGAGATCAAGCTTGCCATTTGATGTAGAAATGCATGCAACACACAAATGAGGACCAAGACCCTATCATGTTGGAGTCAAGGGCCCCGATGACCGAGAGTTAAGACGCGTTACATCACTTATAGTATGAACGCTCCTTAACCGTCACACTTGGTTTGACACCCCAAACCAAGTAATGCAACGCATGTTATGCAAACATGACTCAAAGATACAACATGAGATTAAGATGCAAGGCATGCCAAATGCCATGCGACTACCATGGCGAGTATGCAATGCAAAGGCATGCAAGATGCAAATGCAATGCAAACATGGACGATTTAAGCAATAGGATCATCATGTTACAACACCTAATGAAGCAATCATGCAATAAATATGAGACAAGCATGAAATGGTGGACTTAAACCATAAAGGGGCAGACCTTAATCCACCCCAAAACAATGGCCAAAAGTGCCCAAAAATGGTGGACAAACACTCATGCCAACACCCAAGCCAATGGACCTAAAGCTAAGGTACAAAAAGGGGACACTTTACTTCCACTAACATGACCATGCATGGCATGAATTAGGCAAGTAAAAACAGAATCTTAGCATGCAAAAAAGGACTCCAAAACCCACTGATATGGCAGCTTAAGTGGCTCCAATGAGATGCATACACCAAAACTCATTTCTAGGCATAAAAGGGCACATCCTCAAAGCATGAAAGAGGTCACATATGTAGACATACAAACATGATTTATGGGCTGAAATATGATCCTAAATGATGCCAAATCATGAGGATGGTCTAAGCTACGCATGCTAGAGGCCAATATACTCAAGGCTTACAAGCCAAAATACAAAGAGATGACACCAAACATGGCAAGCATGACTGAAACAGATGGCCAACAGGCCTTAAACATGGTAGAATAATGCCAATACCTTCATGAAATTAGGCTAACACATGCAAGAATCATGGCTTAAACACAAGATGCATTTCTAGGCCAAATAAAGAAATGTAAAGCAAGTATGTTAAGCATGCAAAAGGGCAAAAATCCGACCAAAAATAGAGATGACATATGACCTAGAGACACCCAAAAACCTTTGAAATAGGGCCAAAATCAATCAAGCATGCATGTTACCCTTTAAGCCAAAAGGCAAGGAAATGAGGCAATGAAGGGAGAGGGGTGTCCCTCCCCTATACAAGACTTCAAACCACCTTCCTCACCACTGAAAATCCACTGGTTTTCAGTGGTGAGAAGACTAAGACACTCAAGCAAACAAGGCCTCACAAAGGAAGCACCAAAAAGGCCAAATAAGGCCTAAGAGGGTGAGTTTGAACTCGAATCACAAAGCACCCTTAATGAAAGTTCTTAAGAATGAAAATATAAGCTTTTTTTATGTTATGTACAAAGCCTAAATCAGCAAGCAAGATAGGTAAAAAACTAGTGCAAGTTTGGGGAAACTAAAGCAAAGTGATTACCCTTGAAGAAACTTTGAAGAACAGATGTTCCAGCCACCTTCTACTGATCAAAATCAGTCCAAAACCTCAAGAATCAACCCTCAAAGCCTCTCAATCTCGGAGCAAGGTGTAATGGTGTGTGTATTAGTGCAAAAGTAAGGTAAAAATGCACTTTTGGGCTACCAAACACACACTAAGGGAGGAGAGAGAGGGAAATATAGAGAGAGATGATATATCTAGCAGATATATGTATATAAGCTCTGGTTTTTAGGTTTAAAATTTCCAACCTTTAACAATGGAGGAGGAGGGCTCTATATATAGCCTAAACAAATGGTTCTTGGCTTCTCCAAGAAGCCAAGTGAAAGGGGCAAAGGGTGCAAAGGAGTCTAGGCTTCTTGGAGAAGCTAAAATAGCTGGCCAAGCTTCTCCAAGAAGCTTAGCCAAAGGTTCATCCTTCTAGAAGGAACCAAGGGGTTCAAAGGCTCATACCAGCCAAAAACTGCACGGGAAGGAGTGATGGTGCATTCCAGCTAGCACAACTGGCATGCACCATGCCTCAAGGGTGCAAAGGAGTCACACCGGCCAGCAAAAGATGTCACTGGCAAAATAAAGTGCCGATCGGCAGTATACTATGCCGACCGGTCATTGATTTTAAGAAACCATGGCCGGTGGCACCCCTAAACAGCCGATGATGCTAGGGGAAGGCCGGTGGAATGTGAGGGTGGCCAACAAGCCACTCTCCTCCCTTCAAGGCAAAAACACAAGTGTTTGGTGTCAAAACCAAACACGGAACAGTCAGGTCGAGAGATCCTGAGGCGAGGCGCGCGGCCAAGACTTCCGGGAACTCAAGACGAACACAAACATGAATAATCACCGAGTGTTCAAACGGTGACGTCCAAGTCTTGAGGACGGTCAAAAATGGGGTGTCTACAAAATGATTTGCCGGATTTGGACTCTTTGGTGATTTATCGGTCTCGCATTACACTTTGTAGGATTAGATTCAGAACCGTGACATTTGAGACCGAACTGTAGTAAGCCCAAATGAACAAAACGAGATTTTTCCCGGGACGTTCGGGGACGTCTACAGTTTCTGGCGACTCTGCTGGGGACTTAGAGAACTTGACTCGAACTCATAATATCTTGTTTTGATTACACTTATGTGTCTCTTTGCATTGCATTTGCATTGGTGAGCCTAGGACACCGTGTTTGTCGTATGCTATTCTTGAACAGTTTGTCGGAGGCTCGCTTTGAGAAGCATGCCATAAGGCTAACCAGTTGCGGGCTTTGCCACGACAGGAACACAAACCCCCCGGTTTTACCAGGGCACCCTTTTTGACCATTCAACTTAGTGCATATTTGGAAACCATAGTGACTATTCCAATCTAGGACAGGTTGCTACCCAATTATAGGTTGTTTGAAACCGCTGTGTGTGTAGCGAAACCCTAGCTCCTGACAAAATAGGACAGGGAAACCCTACCCCAACATAGGGGTGTTTTGGCTCTCATTTGCTTGTTATGTGCTTTTAGAGTGTCCCTCTATGGGAATGCACGTATCAGTTTGCAAGTCTGGGTATCAGGCCTGCGGGCATCAGTATTTTGAGAATCAGTTATATCTGCGGGTATCAGATTCAGATTTGGGGCAGTAATTTGAGGAACAGTGATCAATGGTCGAATACAGTTATTCAGCTATGCTTATGAAATTGGGCTGAGATGCTACCTATTTTCTCTTTTAGTTCAAAGATTCGGTTCTGGGCAACCAGTGTTCTCCTTCGCTGAGGCAAGGCAGAAAAAGGCCAGTTGAGGCTCACCGGTTCATCAGATCTGTCAGCCACCAGTCACATCCCCTCTATTTAGGTAAGCAGACTCACGATGACACAGAATTCAGAAGAAATTATGGTTATGGCAGCGGCACTAAACCATGGAATCACCATACAGGGTGAGACCGATGTTGAAGTACAACACCTACCCAGGTCACCGGTCACGCGTCCAATCTGGGAACCCCAATTATTTCAAACCCGTGAGCCCACCACTTTTGAGTTGATGGGAATGATTGGCGATCTCTAGAGATATGTGGCTGATTTAGCCTACGGAATGTCAGCTCCGCCACCGACTGCATCGTATGCTAGGAATTTCATGCCAAAAGAGCCCCCACTATTGGGGCGAATTGTGATTGAGCTCAACCAACCTACGGCCATCCCGAGTTCCGGCAATGGCATGTCAACAACAACGGGGTTCCGCTCTGATGTAGCAACCCAAACCTTCCACCAAGCTGAGGCGAGTGGTAAGGACAAGGTGAAGGTGGACGCCAATCCCTATGAACAACTCCTATGGGCTGTTGAGGCTTTGAAAGCAGGAGGACTGAATAGACAGCAGGTGTTCGCTGTTGCTGTAAAAACTGTGGATGACTCTTTCTCCACTCAGAGTGAGAGTAGTTCAAGCCAAGGGGAAAATCGGGACAAGGACCGTCATACCAGAACCGTTCCTTCCAACCCTAACCCTGCACCTGGAAAAGATCAGAAAACTAAGTCAGCATCTGCCGACCCTTTTGCCAATACATTCGGCAAAAGTCCGCAAACCTCGAAGTACCAACCCCGGGGTCGCAGGGTCTTTCACGCCCTCTATATGCCTTTTTCCAAGGCTCTTCAAATCCTTGTTGAGAAGGCCATCTCAAACCTCTTGAGCCTCGCCCCCTCCCGAATCCCCTTCCTGCTAAGCATGATGGTGCCCAGTACTGTGCATACCATTAACAAACCGGTTACAACACCGACAATTGCTTTCGTCTTCACCACGAAGTGCAAGATTTGATCGATGACGAGGTTATTGTCCCACTAAGCTCAGCAAAGTCTATCATCACTGGATCAGTGGACTTGGGAGATAGTACGAGTATGTGATCGGGGGACGAACCACCTGAAGATGGCACCCGGTTTACTTCAGATGTGGCGTATGGCACGCACTATTTTGAGCATTTGCGAATGCTAGTTTTTGTACTTTCTGACTTAGGTATTCAGTCAGTTTTGTTGTCTTGCATATAGTCAGTCTTTTCTTACTATGTCAGTCGGGTCTATCTTGTTGTGTCGAGTCAATCCTGTTTTGTTAAGAGTCAGGTGATTTCAGGGGTGTTACTTCGGGTATCACTTGCTTGTTTTGTGTTTGTCTTTTCACTTTCTTTTGAATCTATTTTTTCCATGGAGCCAATTGTGCCAACAGATTTGAATGAAACAGCAGTGAATTTTCACACTCTTGTGTTTGCTTCTGCCTTGCGCCGGTTGTGCTAGAAGTTTGAATAAAGCAGCAGTGCATTTCACCTGCTCTTCTGTGCCCTGAAATCATTGCATTGACCTAAGTTTTTCAAAACTTTTTTCTAACATTGTGACGAAAACAAAGAGGAAGGAATTCCTCGGGATTTGCAAAATTTTGATCATTTGAGAGAAAGAAAGGTATGCTAAGCCCTTAAAGAATGAAATCGTGCTTGTTAGTGTGAGTACTGAGAAGGATCCTGGCTTAATCCAGATTGGTTCTGCATTGTCTTCAGCGTGAGCGATTAGTAGCTTTCTTAAAAAAAAATTTAAAAAATGTTTTGCGCGGTCCTGTGAAGACTTGTGTGGAATCGCTCTTGAGATTGTGCAGCTTGGGACCGCTCTCAGCCTCGAGACTCGACCCCCTTTTGTTCTCAAACCTTGAACTTAGATTCAGAGTGTTCAATGGTCAACCATCATGTGAGGCCTGTGCGGCCAGATTTGAAGCAGCCCGTGAACTAGGGCCAAGAAGACCAGATATGATCAAAAAAAGCTTGCAAAGCTAGATCAGAGGCATCCCTCGAACTAGGGAAAAAAATGTCAGAAGCGCTCGAAGAGTCAAAGATGGATCATTCTGAAAATCAACGAAGATCGACAAGAATGCCAAATCCCATAAGGGAATAAAGAAGAATTTATTGTTGAAGGACAACTGAGCTCCTATCCACAACGCTAAGGGCAAATTCAACCCCCCATTAGATAGACTCCTGCATCGTCAACGAACAGCAGCCATTCTCCTGGATTCGGATGACTTCAGGATCTCAAAACCATTTGACATGGACAAAGCTACACGTTTACCCTTGCGAGGCTCGCTGGGCCGAAAACCCGAAAGGGCGACCCAGGCAGAAGTTAGAGCAAACAAAAAAGGAAAGAAAAGAACAAAAAAAAAAAAAAAAGAAGAAAAATGCAAAAAAAAAAATGAAATGAAAAATTCTGAACAAAGAAAAGAAATGAAAAGAATTGAAAAGAAAAGAAAAAGAGCTCGCAAGGTTGAAAACCCGAAAGGGTGGCCTTGGCAAAAGATAGAGCGTAATAGGAGAGGTTAATACCCGAGTGTACCTTAACCGGAACTACGTAAGGCTTGATTCCTATGTTTGGGATACGTAGGCAACTTCATCCTGAAGTCCAGCCATAAACATTTCCAAATCAATTGTGTCCATGTAATGGTTCAGACCATCTTTGTCTTCGTAGTATTTGAGAGTTCGGTTGTAATCGTCACTTTGAGGATTGATTACAGTGTGTTACGGCGCTATCCAAACAAAGGCAACTTTCCATTGCCATGCAGTGTCGTTCAGACAAGGGGCAATTTTCCATTGCTTCTGATTCTAGGTTGTTGTAGACACCCCATTTTTGACTGTCCTCAAGACTTGGATGTCATCGTTTGAACACTCGATGATCATCCATGTTTGTTTTCATTTTGAGTTCTCGAAAGTCTCGGTTGCGCACATTGTCTCAAGATCTCTCAACTTGTTTGTTTTGTGCTTGGTTGTGGACCAAACACTTGTGTTTTTGGCTTATGAGGGTAGGAAGTGGCCTGTTAGCCATCCCCTCAACCCACCGGCCATGGCCAGAGGCCACCGGCCTTGTTTTCTTGCCACCGGCCAAATGTATTGGTCAATCGGCACTATATTTGGTCAGCCGGCCATTTTCTTGGTCGATCGGCCACTATTCCTGGCCAAGGCATTTTCTTTGCCTTTTTCAGGCATTGTGCATGCCAGCTATGCCAGCTGGTGAGCACAAACTCTGCCCTCCATACACGTGTATAGAGGGATTTCATCTTTACACTTAGCTTCCTTTGGAAGCTTAGAATTGGATTTCCTATAAGAGGAGAGCCTCCCCTCCCTTTCCAGAGGTTCAGCCAACTGATATAGAATATATATATCACTCTCTCTCTATATATCTTCTATCTCTATATAGTTGTGTGTGTAATAGTGTTCTAAAGGGTGTTTTGTTCATATTTTTGCACTAAAGCACCTAGTGGTACACTATCCCTTAGTTACTGAAGTGCTTAAGGAGTTGTTTTCAGAGTTTTTGAGTTGGTTTTGATCAAAAGGAGGTGCTGGAGTTGGTGTTCTTGAAGTGTTCTTCAAGGGTGAGAAACTACTCTTTTATTCCTCATTTTTGCTTAAGCTTTTAGCAATACTTGCATACTGTTTTAAGCTTAGTGTCCAACTGAAAAAAGTTCTATTTTTATATGCTAAATGTGTTTGTTTAAGGTTACTTTTGGGTTGGGGGTTGTCTACCCCCTCTTAGGCCTTGTTTGGCCTTATTTTGTGACCTCCTTTTTGAGCTTTGAGCCCTTTTGGTCTTAACCTTCTCACCACTAAAATCCAGAGGATTTTCAGTATTGGAGAAGTGGTTTTGAAGTCTTGAATAGGGAAGGGACACCCCCCTCCCTTTGTGTCTCATTTGCTTGCATTGTTGGCTCACCATAATAGCATGTTTGCTTAGCCTATGTTGACCTCATTTCAGTGGGTTTTTGGTGTTTTTTAGCATGCCATGACTCTGTTTTGGGTGGGTTTAGTCGGCTCTTACATGCTTCATATACTTGCTTTGCAATCCCCTCATTTGCCTTAACATGCACCTTGTGTTTAGACCACCATGCTTACATGTTTTAGCTTAACTTTGAGAAGCTTTTAGCTTTGTTTTACCATGCTTGAGGTTTGATTTTGGTTGCTTGGATCACATATGCCATGCTTTGTATAGCCACCATGCAATCTAGCTTGTTAGCTTTGAGTGTTCAAGTCATTAGCATGCTTTATTTCGACCATTTCAGTGATTTGGCATCACTTGTCATGTTATTTCAGTCCATATAGTATACTCCTATGCTTGCACTTGTGACTCCTTTAATGTTTTAAAGAGGTGGTATGTTGTGCCTCATGAATGTGTCATTGTGTACGCCATCATGTTTAGGCCTTTGGAATGCCATCTAAGCGGGTTTTTGGGCTCATTTTCGCATGCCATAACTCTGTTTTTATTGGCTTAAAACATGTTATGTTCGGTTGTCTTAAGCGTAGTGTAATACCTCTTTGGTAGCCTTACATGCCTCATGTTCTTGCCTCTTTGTCTTAGCTTGTTTTGGCTTTGGCCATTGCATGTTTTAGGCTTACTTTGCCATGCTTTACGACTATTTTGGGTCATGCTTGCCATATGCCCTTTGTTTTGTGTAGCTTTGGTTCAAGTCCCTTCACTAGCCTTAAGCTTTAGGCCTCCTTCCATGCTACATTTGTTTTGTTTGGTTGGTTTGGCATCACTCCTCACATGATTTCAGAGCTTAATGCATTGCCATGCTCTCATGTTTATCACATCTTGCTCATGCTTGAAGATTGTGCATTGTTGCCTAAGTGTTGGACCATTTGCATGTGCATGTTCGTTTTGCATTTCCATGCTCCTAATTCATGACTTTGGCCATTGTTTTGGGTATGGCTGAGGTCTTCCCATGTCAGTTTAAGTCCATCTCCGCATGTTGTTACATGCTTGCCTTGCACGTTGCATGTTTACACATTTAGGTTGCATTACATTTGGCATGTTTGCTACCTTAAGCTTTGTGTGCATACTTGAGTCACATTGTGTTTGACATGCATGCATTGCATTGTGTTTGGTTTAGGGTGTCAAACCAAACATGAGGAATGAGGGACGTTCATACTTGAAGTGACAAAACGTACTTCAATCCTCGATCGTCGACGCTCTTGATCAAGCATGATAGAGTTCTAGGCATTCATGTGTTTTATTGCATTCACTCCACATTGATTTGCACACTTGGCACCTTTGGCCATCATGCATTGAAATGCATGATTAGTGGTTCGAGGGTCGAAAGCCATACTCCCTTGAGTTCATAGTATGATATGGAGGGTGGTCGCGCATACATTGTCTTGTAAACGCCCTGCCATGCACTGTCTGTCCTCTGCTGCAACAAAAACAACATTCTGCAGGAAGGGATGGCCGGTCAGCCATTGTAGACAACCCATTTTTGACCGACCTTAAGACTCAGACGTCACCGATTGAGCGCTTGGTGATGTTGCATAATGTGCTCGTTCAGAAGTTTTAGAGTCGCGGCCGTGAGCCCTGCCTCTGGATTTCCGAACCCTCTTTTGTACCTTGTCTCGGTTTGCGAACCAGACTCGGTTTTCTCTGTCTCTTTTCCTGAGGGGAGGGAGAGGTCCCGTAGACCATCTCTCAATATCCGTAGGCTACATTTGGTGGCCGTAGGCCATTTTGCCCATTTCGGAGTCCGGTTCCCGGTTTTCGGGACCGCAGGCCGTGTGCCTCGGTTCGGGACCGCTTAATCATCTCCTATTGCTCTAATTTTTGGCATACATCTTATTTAATCCCTTTTGAGGGACACTGGGGTCTGAGAAACCCACTTCGTGGCCGAACGCCACTTTCGGTGCTTAACAGCCCATTTTCGGGACCTCGAACTGCGTGTTTTGGTCCCCGAGCATTCATTTTGCAACGGTTTTCGTTCATTTTTGGCAGGTACCTCTGTTTTATCACTGGAGAGGTCACTGAAGGGTGGGAGGCCAGCAATTGTTGCAGCAGCCAGTTATACATCCTCCGACGCCCTCCGGCGCCCGTTTTTCCAACTTCCGGGCTAATGTTGAACACCCTAGGGTTAGTGTTGCCAACTTTCAACCACATATTCGTGATGTACACACATGAGAGGCCCCTAAAAGTTGGTGGCCGGCCATTAAGGTTACCTGACCCTTTTGACCCCTTTCTTCCGGGCTAATGTTGAACTCCTTGGACCTTTTTTCTTGAACCTTGAACCACATATCTGTGATCTACACACATGAGAGGCCCCTAAAAGTTCATGGCCGGCCAGTAATTCAAATTGACCCTTTTGAACCCCTCTTTCCGAGCTAAAGTTGAACCCCTTGGACCCACTTTCTTGGACTTTTAACCACATGGTTGTGTTGTACACACATAGGAGTACCTCCCCAGTTGCTGGCCGGCCAGAAAATATGATTGAACCTTTTGACCCCTAGCCGGCCGGCTAGGGGGTGTGGCCGGCCGGCTACCTGCAACAAAAGCGATAGGCCGGCCGTGTTCCTTGCACTGTGCACTTTACAACTGTGGGGCAATATCCCCCAGACAAGATATTTATCCGGGGGATATTTTGTGGGGGAATTTTGCTCTCCTTTTCCCCCACCTTTACACCCCCTTTTGAACCCTTATAACCAGCTGGTGGCCTCCTTTGTTGGGGTTGGAAAAACTCTTCTTCAAGCTCCCATATAGAACTCCATCTCCATAGCTCTCATTTCTTCAAAAAACCCTAAGTCCCTAACCATCATTCCTTCTACACCACCAAGCTCTACCACCACCATCTCATTTCCAGCAACAAGGAAGGTTTCTCAAAGGTCAAAGAAGCTGCAAATCCATCCAAGAAGCAACAAAAGCTTGAGTCTTCAAGGGTAAGTAATACTTTTACCCTTTTGACCCTTTTTCTTGATCTATTTCTAAGCCCCACTTGCTTTTTGTTTCAAGCTCCGGCCCTAACTGAAAAGGGCCATCTTTTGAGCTCATCTTCACTTTTCATTAAGGGCTCAACCCTGTTTGAGCCCTCCATGACATACTTGCTTCTTTGATCTTCTTATATGTCATGATTTTGCATGCTATTTTTGGCCCATGAGAAATCTGTTTTTGAGCATGTTGTAAACTTATATAAGGCTTATTTTGAGCTCCTCTTCAACATTGGAGAAGGGCTCAACATTTTTTGGTGCTTCCATGTGTCACTTGTAGTTATATCCCTTATTTGGCCCCATTTTTGCATAAATTGGCAGCCCTCTTTGCTTCTGTTTTTGGACCTTGGTCCGAACTGAAAGTGGCCTTATTTTGGCCTATACTTCATGTTTCATTAACATTTTTTTTCTGTTTGGTGATTATTTTGTATACTTCATGTTATAGCACCTTTTGAGCCTTGTTTTGCATCACATTTTTAGCATATTTGTATACTGATTTTGAGGCTTCCATATACTGTAAATATTCATATTTTTGGTCCATCTTCAGTGTTGTAGAAGGAAATTTTTCAGTTTGGGTTTTTCTTATGCCACTTGCTTCATTACCCCTCTTTTGGCCCCTATTCTTGCATGCCATTTTTACCATACCTATGCTTGTTGTTTGGCCATGTTTATAACTGTGAAAGTGCATCTTTTGGGACTGTCTAGCTTATTTCTTTGCATTGCATGTCCATATTGTGCATGTTTGGCATAGCTATAGGCCATTTCGGGTGCCTAATGTTGCATTTCGGGACATTTCCTTGCATTTCATGTCATTTCGCTTCATTTCGGGACTGTTTTCCCCCATATTTTAGTGCTGAAATTCCATTAGTATGCTTGCATATCATTTTTGCCACATTTCATCATATTTTGTCATCGTCTCGGTTTGCGTGCCCGTGTGCACGCATTTCGAGGCACTCCATTTTTATCCGCCGGCATCCTATGTGAGTGTGGCTGAGGCTCACTCATGTTGGTATAAGCCCATTTTGTCATTTCCATGTCATTTCATCATATTTTGTCATCGCCTCGGTTTGCGTGCCCGTGTGCACGCATTTCGAGGCACTCCATTTTTACCCGCCGGCATCCTATGTGAGTGTGGCTGAGGCTCACTCATGTTGGTATAAGCCCATTTTGTCATTTCATCATATTTTGTCATCGCCTCGGTTTGCGTGCCCGTGTGCACGCATTTCGAGGCACTCCATTTTTACCCGCCGGCATCCTATGTGAGTGTGGCTGAGGCTCACTCATGTTGGTATAAGCCCATTTTGTCATTTCCATGTCATTTCATCATATTTTGTCATCGCCTCGGTTTGCGTACCCGTGTGCACGCATTTTGAGGCACTCCATTTTTATCCGCCGGCATCCTATGTGAGTGTGGCTGAGGCTCACTCATGTTGGTATAAGCCCATTTTGTCATTTCCATGTCATTTCATCTTATTTTGTCATCGCCTCGGTTTGCGTGCCCGTGTGCACGTATTTCGAGGCACTCCATTTTTATCCGCCGGCATCCTATGTGAGTGTGGCTGAGGCTCACTCATGTTGGTATAAGCCCATATCATGTTTTCATGTCATTTCATCACATTTTGTCACCGCCTCGGTTTGCGTGCCCGTGTGCACGCATTTCGAGGCACCTCATTTTTATCCGCCGGCATCCTATGTGAGTGTGGCTGAGGCTCACTCATGTTGGTATAAGCCCATATCATGTTTTCATGTCATTTCATCATATTCCGCCATCGCCTCGGTTTGCGTGCCCGCGTGCACGCATTTCGAGGCACCTCATTTTTATCCACTGGCATCCTGTGTGAGTGTGGCTGAGGCTCTCTCATGTTGGTATAAGCCCATATCACATTTCCATGTCATTTGCATTGCGTATACCATTGCCCCGGTTTGCGTGCCCGTGTGCACGCATTTCGAAGCACCTCATGTTCATAGCATTTTACCATTGCCTCGGTTTGCGTGCCCGTGTGCACGCATTTCGAGGCACCTCATTTTCAGCATTTTACCATTGCCTCGGTTTGCGTGCCCGTGTGCACGCATTTCGAGGCACCTCATTTTCATTGCATATACCATTGCCTCGGTTTGCGTGCCCGTGTGCACGCACTTCGAGGTATTTCATTTTCATAGCATTGTGCATACTAGGTTGTATCTTAGATTGCATTCTGTCTTTTTTCTCAGTTTGCGTGCCCTGTGTGCACGCATTTCAAAGCGTCTCATTTTCATTGTATTTATGCATTTTCTCGGTTTGCGTGCCCGTGTGCACGCATTTCGAGGCATCTCACTTCCATAGCATTGTGTATGTTAGGATTGTATATTAGTTGCAGTTCATGCATATCATGCATATTGCATCGTGTCCGAAATAGGAGTTAGCCCGAGCACGGGAAACGAGGTACATTTCGTACTCCGAGTGACGGAATGTGTCTCAATTCCCCAGTCACCGACACTCCGGATTATCCATGATGGAGTTAGGTTTTAGCTATGTTTTCATGTGCATGCATCCTATATTGAATTGTGCATTTCGACTCCTCGGCCATCATGCCTCGGTATGCGTGATTGGTGGCACGAGGATCGAGGCATGCATATATCTGTGCAAATACATTGCTATGCCCCTTTCCTGCTCTCTGTTGCAGCAAATGAAGAATCAGTAACTTTTCGGGACTTGGCGCGCTTTCCAAGAATAACTGCTAAACAGAGGCTAATCGGGGCATCCCGGTGGATTTCCGCGCGAGACGACCCGGACATACATCATCCATCAGAAGCAAGGCCGTCCCTAGCTTGCACGCCAGTTTTACAGCTTTCTTAGTTAATTTGTTAATTAATTAGGAATTTGTACATTATTCGGACTGTAATATTTTGGACTGTAATATTCTTTTATTCGGGACTGTATATTTATTCGGACCCTCTGCGCGAGGGCATAACTGTAATAAGTGTGCGTGAGTGTGATGTATGTCTTCCAACCCCACGTCTTTCTTCCCTTTTATTTACCAGCTTACGATGGTTAGATTAGGGCATATTTAAATTAGCATACAGTATGACAGCATGTTTGCATTCATTCATCTGTATTGCATGCACCGGGCTCGGCGCATCATACTAACTGCATTGTACTTTCAATTCCAAATTGAATAAATGATAGCTGTAGCATTTCATATACCATCTTAGAATAGCCGAGCCTGCCATAATTGCATTTTGTATGTGTTGCATTAGGCATTTCTGTATAATTAGGATCATGCATGATCTCTAATGAGTTTCTATTTTGGCTTGGAGTACTCGGTAAGCTTTATGCTTTAGCATCCTTGCATGCGTGTGAGTGACTGCCATGAATAGCATGCTTACCATGAGGCTAATTGCTAATGTGATATAACTGCCTGAATGCCTGTGGGTGAAGGTTGGGTTATTTGAATTGGAATAATTCATCAAATGTGTGTTTTAAGCCCACTAGATAGTGGCAAAATCATGTTTTCTAAGCCCACCCGAAGGTGGCAAATCCACGTCTTAGCCTACTTGCGAGTAGCAAACCATCTTTCAAATAAACAAGCATGAAATATTTTGTTCCAATTCGGGCAACCCAGTCTATACTTATATGCTGTGTGCATCACATAGTAACCTAGGCTAATAACCGGAATAAGAACTCACAATGTTTTCAAAAATAGATATCATGGTTAGTAGAGGCCGATCTTTGATCGGGCGAGCGGGGGTGCTCACGAAGTGACCTTCCCCAATCGTACCCAAGTTCCCGAGCCGAGGCAACTTTGGTGATGACGAACACGTGGCCTTTTGGCATCGAGTCAGGGTTTCCTAAATTTCCCAAAATAAAATATTTAGGTGGCGACTCTGTATCTGGCAAAGCAGTCCATGTTTGGCACTTCTTTCAAAAAATCTGTTTTTCTCAAAACGATTTGCCGGATTTGGACTCTTTGGTTCAGACTTAGAACCGTGACAAATTGGAGAGTCCTGAGCTGTAGTGACCCCAAATGAACAGAACGGGAGCTAACCCTCCCGGGGCGTTCGGGGGACGTCTACAGCCATCTTCAGTGCCGGCCGGCTAGCTTAACCTAGCCGAGAGCTCCACTTTTGGTCGATTATCATCTTCCCATGGCCGGCGACTTCATCTCTTGGCCGGTGACCTCCCACAGTGCTCAGGGAGTGTTTTACAAGCATCTTAAGGATTTTCACAATTTTCAGAGATGCAAAACAGTGCAAACAGAGGCAACATGTGGCATGGCAACGGGTTTCCGAGCGAGGCGATCGAGCATGCATCATTCAATCATTCCGAGGTGGAGTTGTGGCGGCCTCCTTTTTGTAATTAATTTGTTAATTAATTAAGGGTTTGTAATAATTAATTAGCTAGGATAGGTGGTTAACCATTTGGGTTTGTATTATTTATTCGGACTCTCCGTCGAGAGGGCGAATTTGTAATAAGTGTGCATGCATGTGTGAATGTCTTCAAACCCCACGTCTTTCTCCCTTTTACTTACCTGCTTTTGATGGTTAGTTTTAGGTCATGTTTCAATTAGCATACTTATGTTAGCATGTTTGCATACATTCATTCGTATTGAACGCACTGGGCTTGGCGCATCATACTAATTGCATAGTATTTCAATTCCAACTTGAATACGTGTATCGAGTTGTCACATTTCACATGCCATTCTTAGATTAGCCGAGCCTATTCTAGTTGCATTTTGCATGTGTTGCATTAGCCATCTTAACATGAACTAGGATCATGCATGATTTCTAACTAGTTTCTTGTTTTGGCTCGGAGTACTAGGTAAGCTTTTATGCTTTAGAATCTTGCATGAGTGTGAGTGTTACCATGATAGCATGCTTGTCATGAGGCTAATTGCTTATGTGATATAACTGCCTGAATGCCTATGGGTGAAGGTTAGATTACTTGAATTGGAACAATTCATCAAAATGTGTGTTTTAAGCCCACTTGAGAGTGAAAAAATCATGTTTTCTTAAGCCCACTCGAGGGTGGCAAATCCACGTCTTAGCCTACTTGCGAGTAGCACCATCAAACCATTTTCAAATAAACAAAACATGAAATGTCATGTTCCAATTTAGGCGATCCGGTCGCATCATATAGTAATTTTAGGGTAATAACCGAAATAAGAACACACATGTTTTCAAAACAAAATATCATGTTTAATACAGGCCGATCTTTGATCGGGCGAGCGGGGGTGCTCATAGATGACCTTCCCCAATCGTACCCAAGTTTCTGAGCCGAGGCAACCTTGGTGATGCCGGACACGTGGCCTTAGGCACGAGTCAAGGTTTCCTAATTTCTCCCAAAATAAAATATTTAGGTGGCGACTCTGTATCTGGAAAAGTAGTCTATGTTTGGCACTTCTTTCTTAAAAATCAGTTTTCCAAAACGATTTGCCGGATTTGGACTCTTTGGTGATTTATCGGTCTCGCATTGCACTCTGTAGGATTAGATTCAGAACCATGACATTTGAGTCCGAACTATAGCATAAGGCCCTCGGGGCGCGTCTACAGTTTCTGGCGACTCTGCTGGGGATTTAGAGAACTTGACTCGAACTCATGATATCTTGTTTTGATTACACTTATGTGTTTCTTTGCATTGCATTTGCATTGGTGCGCCTAGGACACCGTGTTTGCCATCTATTATTCCTGAACGGTTTGCCGGAGGCTCATTTTGAGAAGCGTGCCGTAAGGCTAACCGGTTACGGGCTCTACCACGATGGGAACACAAACCCTGATTTTTACCGAGGCACCCTTTTTGACCATTCGACCTAGTACATATCAGAATCCGTAGTGACCATTCCAAACTAGGACAAGTTGCTTACCCGATTATAGGTTGTTTGAAACCGCTGTGTGCGTAGTGAAACCCTAGTTCTTGACGAAACTAGGACAGGGCAACCCTACCCCTCCATAGGGGTGTCTTGGCTCTCACTTGCTTGCTATGTGCTTTTAGAGTGCGTCTCTACAGGAATGCATGTATCAGTTTGCAAGTCTGGGCATCAGGCCTGAGGGCATCAGTGTTTTGAGAATCAGTTATATCTGCCGGTATCAGATTCATGATTTGGGGTAGTGGTTTGGAAACAATGATTAGTAGTTGAGAACAGTATATTTAGCCTACAAATGCCAACTGTGTGTTGTCATACCGATTGTGTGTTGTGATTATTTAAGCCGTTATGCTGTCCGTTTTTCTAGTTGTTTGTTTCCTTATTATGCTTTATTTATCTTTTTGCTAGGTAATTTAGCACAATTGCTTCCAACTAAGCAGATATTCCCCAAGCACTCTGGACTAGAGGTCGCAGACTCTATCTATCTGAGGATCTAATAGACGGACAATCAGTGTTTTACTCTTTACCCCCGGTTGCTAGACGGAGGTTAGTGAGGCACGATGTATCAGTACCGCGGTTCCCAGATCAGTGGTCCTTGAGCAGTCAAGTTAAGATTTCCGAGTCTACTGCAGAGGCAGATATACCGGCAGTTCAGTTAGATCAGGGCAGTATAGTAGGAATGGAGGAAATGATGCGTCAACTCCAAGAAAGTATGAAAACTATGCAGCAGAACGCTGTTCGTCAAGCAGAATTTGCCAAACAACAGGCTGAGGTCATGGCTCAACAGGCTGAGTTAATTGCCAGGCTACAACAGCAAACCAGAGCATTTGCTTCACACCAAGCTCCTCCCCCACTAAGAGTCCCAATACCTAGGGAGACGGCGAATGTCCAGAATGTCCAGGAGGACACAGACATCCCAACGGGGCCACCTCCGCCCCCGATACTACCTCAGCTATCCAAAACACCTACCAACCTATCAGATTCTACCTTTGAGTTTGAGGTGGACCCCACAACGTTAAAAATGAGCAAGCTTAAAAAGCTATTCAAGAAATCCCAGGGTGTGAAGTCCATTCCAGATATAGAAGATGGGTATATCGACTCGACTGTGACGCTGCTAGATCGGTTTAAAATGCCACACATCAACCACTTTGATGGGTCTGGGGATCCTATGTTGCATCTACGGTTGTTTTCGGATATACTGAGGCCGATGGGCCTATCCAGATTGCAGAAGCTTTCTTTGTTTGGCCAGACCTTGTCAGGTGTAGCAGCCATCTGGTATGCAAAATTAGAAGATTTCGTCAAGGGAAACTAGGAGGAGATGGCCGAGGCCTTCACAGCTCAATACTCCTACAATACACAGATCGAGGTCACAACTCGTGATCTCGAGACTACCAGGCAAGAACCGAATGAGAGCTTCTCCGATTTTGTGACCCGATGAAGGGCCAAGGCCTCAATGATGACCATCAGGCCTGTTGACAAAGATCAGATTCGGATGGTTGTGCACAACCTCCAGCCCAAGCTTATGCAGAAGATGATCATTCTCCCCTTCCCCACCTTTGCAGATTTACATGAGATAGGGCTGCAGATCAAAGACGCTATGAAGCAGGGCCTCATTGATAATGAGAGAGAATAGCCCAAGAGAACATTCAACCGCAGTACGAATGCAGGCATGAGCAGTGCTGCAGCTGCTAGATCTTCAGATATGAGTATGGTTACCACCACCAATACCCCAAGAGCCCTTGCAGCTACGCCATTCACTGGTGCGTCCGGTAGTAGCTCGCAAACAGCCAGATACGCACCCAAAGGCTAAAGAACCTTCACTCCACTATATATGCCCTTGTCCAAAGCTTTGGGGGTTTTAATCAAAAAAGGGCGCTTGAAGCCCCTAGAGCCGTTGCCATTGCCAGAAAAACATCCCCCCTCCCATAACCCGGTGAAGTACTGTTCGTTTCACCAACAGCATGGTCATGACACCGACCAGTGCTATAGATTGCGTCACGAGATTCAGGATCTCATCGATAACAAGGTGATCGTGCCTTCGGAGAAACCGAATGTCACAACCAACCCTCTCCCACCACATAACCAAGCTCCACCTCCCAAACGCATCAATATGATCCAAACTGGGGTTGTGTCATACGACCCTAGTATATATATCACCCCTTCTCACCTACCTAAGCCGAAGGTGTTCATTCCTGACAGCACTGACTTGTGCGTGTTGGACATCTCCCAAACCCAACCTGAAACGATGATAGTACCTATCGAAGATAAAAGTGGGTCGATTGCAGAGGCAGACGAGAATGCAAATACAGAGCCTGAGAGGTCTGCAAGCTTCATGTACAACCTGAGCGGTTACATTACATCAGCAAGCCAGGCTAGGCCGAATGTGGAATTGCCAATAGAGGTAGGGATTTGTGTAGTACGGGAGGAGGGACTCAATCAGGGGCCAGATGACTTAGCAGATCTGGAGGAGGACATCACGAACCTTCAATTCATCAACGAACAAGACTCGGGAGACATGACAGTCAACTGGTTTGATTTGGATAGGGCAGCAGAGTCTACTGGGTGGCTTGACGACCAGCCGGATATTTTTGAACAACCTCAGCTAGAACAGGGTCCGTCAGGGACGGGGACATCAATTGTGACTAGAAGGGCCAGAAATCTGGATGCATCGCCAGAGAGCGCCGGTGTTAAGAATTTCGCTTGGGATTCGGGCAATTTGAATATAGAAGATGTTGAACGGCGAGCTGCGCTGAAGCAATTTGAGTGGGAAAGGATTGAAGATTCTGAGAGGGTCAGAAAGGCCAAAGCCCCTATGGGGACAGAATGTTTTGTGTGCACAGGAGCAAAGCATGCTGTGGGCATAGGAACAGAAGGTGCTGTGGACACCGGAACAGTTGTGACAGAGCCAGACAGGTGTTTGTCGGCTGCCGATTGCATGTGGTGGGAAGATGACGATCTATGTCTGGCCTACACAGATGAGGACTGGGGGAGTAACTAGCCAGATGACACTTAGTACATTGGCGAAGTTGATCACATGACTAGGAGCGGACGGTATTTCAAGCCCCCGCACTTAGATCAACCAGAAGCGTCCGAAAAGGACAGTAAGGCAGACAAGCAGAAGGATAAATTGCTCGAAGAGGAGGCTGTGCTGAAACAGCTGAAGAAGATACAAGTAGACATCTTCATCTGGAGACTGCTTATGGCTTCACGAGTCCATAGACAAGCCGTCCTATCTGCTATGGACAAAGCCAAACTCTCAATAGACACCACGCCTGAGCAGCTAGTAAGATTGGTTTTTCTGGGAGAAGCTTCCCCGACGTTGACCTTTTCTGACAAGGAACTGTCGCCTGAGGGCGTAAACCATAACAAACCGCTCTACATTGTAACAGCGCCCGCGGGCCTCGTGCTACAGTTCGGACTCGATTTGTGTCACGGTTCTTAATCTGAACCAAAGAGTCCAAATCTGGCAAATCGTTTTGAGAAACAGATTTTTGAAAAAGTAGTGCCAAACATGGACTGCTTTGCCAGATACAGAGTCGCCACCTAAATATTTTAAAATGGGGGAATTTAGGAAACCCTGACTCGGTGCCGAAGGCCACATGTCCGTCATCACCGGAGTTGTCTCGGCTCGGGAGCTTGGGTACGATCGGGGAAGGTCAGCTATGAGCACCCCCTTTCGCCCGGTCCGAAGACCGGCCTCTACTAACCGTGATATCCGTTTTTGAAAACTTTATGTGTTCTTAAACCAATTGTTAGCCTAGAATTACTATGTTACGCGCGCAGCAAACAAGTATAGACCAAATCGCCTAAATTGGAACAAAACATTTCATGTTTGTTTTGAAAATGGTTTGCTACTCGCAAGTAGGCTAAAATGCAGGTTTTGCCACCCTCAAGTGGGCTTTTAGAAAAGATGGTTTGCCACTATCTAGTGGGCTTTAAAATTCACAGTTTTAATGTGTTATTCCAATTTAAGCAATTCGACCTCCACCCACAGGCATTCAAACAGTTTATCTCATATAAGCACTTAGCCGCATGGTAAGCATACTGTCATGTTAACATTCACACGCATGCGAGATGCTAAAGCATAAATACTTACATTGTACTCCGTGCCAAAACAATAAACTAGTTAGCAAACATGCATGTCCTTAGTTCATGTTAAGTGGCTAATGCAACACAGGCAAGGATGCAATTTAGAGTAGGCTCGGCTGACCCTAAAATGGCATATGAAATGCTACAAGTAACATGTATTCAATTTGGAATTGAAGTACAAATGCAGTTAGCATGATGTGCCGAGCCTAATGCATGTCAACAAATGCATGAATGCACGCATGCATAGCATAAGGTATGCTAAAATAAATGTGCCCTAATCTACCATCATAAGCAAGTAAATAAAAGGGAAGAAAGAAGTGGGGTTGGAAGGCATACATCACACGCACGCACACTTATTACAAATATGCCCTCGCTCGGAGGGACCAAATAAATATTACAGCCCGAATAAATAACTAACCACATTAATTATTACAGACTTTCTAATTACTGAACAAAATGAATGCAAAAAGAAGAAAGGTGGCTACAGCCCCCGCCTCGGGATGCGCGAACGATGCAAGCTTGAACCCGTCTCGCCCGAAAAGCCCGTGCCATAACACTGCCACCTCTGTTTACACTGCCCTGTCTTTCTGAAAATTGCCAAAACTCCAGAACATGTTCCTTGCATGCTGCAGAGCACCACCGGCTGGACAGAATTCCCATCGGCAGTCCAGGATTTCCGTCGGCATTGTTTGGGTTTATCGGCCATTAAAATATTGCCGGCCGGCACTGAATTCTGCCGGTCGGCAGAAACTTCCTGCAGAAGACAGTTTTGACAGCAACAGAGAATAGACAGCATATGGCATAGGATTTCAGGCACATGTATGCATGGACACACTCCCTATCATGTAATGGACTCAAGGGAGCATGGCCCTCGACCCTCGGGCCACCAATCACGCATTTCGATGCATGATGGCCAAAGAGTCAAGTATGCATTTCAATGTCAAATGCAATGCACACAAAACATAAAAGGGACCCAACCTCAATCATGGTTGGTCAAGAGGCGAGGCAATGCACAACAATGCACATGCAACCTAAGCATGCAAGCAAACATACAAACATGCAATATAACTACATGGCACACACAATGCTAACAACATAACATGCACAACGCTTTGAAACATGGCATACACAATGCGAGATGGACTTACACCAATGCGAGTGGGCCTCAGCCGCACCCACATCAGTGGCCATAAGATGAAAATGAAGTGCCTCGAAATGCGTGCACACGGGCACGCAAACCGAGGCAATGGCATATGCAATGCAATGGCATGGAAAATGATATGCAAATATGCTAATGGGATTTCAGCACTGAAATATGGGGGAAAACAGCCCCGGAATGAGGCGAAAACACACCCGATGCATGGAATAGTCCCGAAACATGGACTTTGGCACCCGAAATGGCCTATAGCTATATCAAACATGCACAACATGGATATGCAATGAATAGACAGTAGCAAGGCAGCCCCAAAATTAGCATTTTACTAGTACAACTCATGGCCAAAAAGCAAACAAAGATAGGGCAACAATGGCATACAAAAACGGCCCTAAACATGAGATTATGAAGCAACTCACAGCTGCTGTCCCCAAACATGTTAGGGCCCTTCAACAACATTAAAGAGGGGCCCAAAATATGCACATTTACAGTAGATGACAAGGCTCGAAAACAGACACAAGCATGGCAAACAATTTATGCAAGATTAAGGCCACAAGAGGGCTATAACATGAAGTATACAAAATATTCATCAAATAGCCAAAGACCCTTAATGAAACATGACAAGGGGGTCAAAATATGGCCACTTTAAGTTCGGACCAAGCCACAAAAACAGAAGAAAAACAGGCTAATAAATTATGCAAAAAAGGGGGGCCAAAGAGGGCTACAATGGCAAGTGGTACATGGAGATCCCAAACAAGGATGAGCCCTTCTTCAATGTTGAAGAAGGGCTCAAAATAAGCCTATTCATAGTTTATAACATGCTCCAAAACAGATTACACATGGGCCAAAAGAATCATGCAAAATAATGGCATACAAAGGGGTAATGAAGAAAGTGCCAAAAATAAGCTTCAAACTGTAATAAGCCCTTAACGAAACATGGAATATAGCTCAAAAAAATGGCATTTTATGTTTTGGTCGGAGCTCAAAATAGCAAGCAAAGAGGCTAAAAAAAATGAGGCAAAAATGAGCTAGAAAGAGGGAGAAGAGTGCTCACCCTTGAAGACCCAACCTTTGCTGCCTCTAGGACTGAAAAATGTTGCCTCTTAGCTGCTGGAAAGCCACTCCTATCTGCTGGAATGGAGTAGTGGTTGTGGTGCTTGGTGGTGGTGAAGAAATGGGTGTAGTTGGCCAAGAACAAGATCCTTTTTGGGCCCTTTCACCCACCCAAATGTAGAGAGAGAGGGAGATATATAGAGAGGGAGTGATATATATCATATATCAGATATATATGTGCCTTAGGTCTGGTTTTTTGCTCAAAACCTCCAACCTCGACAAAGGGAGAGGAATGCTCCTTTATATAAGGCAAGGGAAGCATTTTACTTACAAGCTAAGTAAAGGGAAAGGGTCAAAGGGGTTCAAGGGGGTGCAAGGCTTCTAGAGGAAGCTAAAACAGCTGGCCAAGCTTCTCCAAGAAGCTTGGCCAAAGGGTTCAAGCTTCTAGAAGGTTAGGGGGGTTCAAAGGCTCACAAGGTGCAAAATAGCAACATATATGCACGGGGGAGTGTGCTGGTGCATTCCAACTGGCACAGCTGGGATGCACCAGGCTTGGAGAGTGCAAAGGGTGCAAACCGGCCAGAAAATTTGGTCGTCGGCCAAAATAAAGTGCCGGTCGGCATAATATTTTGCCGGTCGGCAAAATAGATTGCCGATAGATGATGCCAAGGTCAAAAAAATTCCGGTGGGTATCCAAATTGAAGCCCCGGAAGTTAGCTTTCCAATGGCCCAAACCTTGCATTAAAATTCCTTCTGTGCAAAAAGTTATGCCCTTTTTCGTGAAGCCGCGCAGATTCGATCCAACCGGGATGATGCCCGACTTCAACTGATCATATCTCCCCCACCCGGACTTGGCTCTAGGATATTCTTGAGTGCAAAATGAAGCCCTGGAAGTCTTCTTTCCAACGATGGTGGCCTCATAGCTTAACTCCAAGTATGCAATTGAATAAGCCCGATTTAGCGAGGGCTGCTCGATTTTCTCCTACCCGGATTCATGCCGAACTTCTCCCAAACTAGATTTCTCCTCTCCTTTCCTCTTTTCTTCAACTCCAAAACCCTAAACAAAGTGTTTTGAAAGATTTGCTTCTCTTCTAGCCGAAGAAACTGATTCTTTGCCCTGTACATCTCTCAACACCGAGCAAACCATCAGTAGTGCCCAAGTCTTAAGGGCGGTCAAAAATGGGGTGTCTACAGTTGCCCCTCTTTGACAGAACTCGAAAGTCATAACAATGACGGGAGTGAATGTCAAAGCCCCGAGACGACCCATTTTTGACAAGGCCGAAGACTTGGACAAACAAACAAAATACAAATGAATGAATGGTTGTGCCCGCAGGCTGCCTACGTATCCCTTTGCAAGAAATCAAACCAGCGTAGTTCAGGGGCAGGATGCAAATGACATGCAGGAAGACTTTGACAATTGGACTTATACGCTACGCGAAGCCGGTTTGTATTCAAAACAATGCAATGTACTAACAAGTACAGGTGAGGTGCGCAAGATAGCGCGATAGAATGCATGCAAAATGCAAGTAAGGTGCACAAAACAGTGCAATGTGCAAGAAAGCGCGAGTGATTTGAAATGCACAAGACAGTGCGAATGAGGTGCGCAGAATAGCGCGAATGATAAACTACACAAAACAGTGTGATTGAGGTGCGCAAAATAGCGCGAATGGATGCATGCAAAATGCAAGTAAGGTGCACAAAACAGTGCGATGCGCAAGAAAGCGCGAATGTAAACTGCACAAAACAGTGCAATGCGCAAAATAGCACGAATGATAAACTGCACAAAATAGTGCGATTGAGGTGCGCAAAATAGCGCGAATGTAAACTGCACAAAACAGTGCAATGCGCAAAATAGCGCGAAGAAAATACAATGCACTAACAAGTGCAAGTAAGGTGCGCAAGATAGCGCGAACAAATGCAATGCACAAAATAGTGCGATGCGCAAAATAGCGCGAAGGAAATGTAATGCACAAAACAGTGCGATGCGCAAAATAACGCGAACAAAATGTAATGCACTAACAAGTGCGATGCGCAAAATAGCGCGAACAAAATACAATGCACTAACAAGTGCAAGTAAGGTGCGCAAGATAGCGCGAACAAATGCAATGCACAAAATAGTGCGATGCGCAAAATAGCGCGAAGGAAATGTAATGCACAAAACAGTGCGATGCGCAAAATAGCGCGAAGAAAATACAATGCACTAACAAGTGCAAGTAAGGTGCGCAAGATAGCGTGAACAAATACAATGCACAAAATAGTGCGATGCGCAAAATAGCGCGAAGGAAATGTAATGCACAAAACAGTGCGATGCGCAAAATAGCGCGAACAAAATGTAATGCACTAACAAGTGCGATGCGCAAAATAGCGCGAACAAAATACAATGCACTAACAAGTGCAAGTAAGGTGCGCATGATAGCGCGAGTGAATGCATGTTCTATGCAAGTATGGAAGAGTGCATTTTCTATGCAAAAGATACGAGCATTTTCTATGCAAGAAACAGGAGCATATTCTATGCAATATTGAAAGCAAATTCTATGCAGAATCGAAAGCAAGCATATTCTATGCATGAATCATAACGATGTGCGGCACGAATGTCACAGAAGTGTATATGAAAGTGCACATTCTATGCAATGGAAGGGTATCAAACATGTACTCTGGTGCCTCTAATTTACCTTTTGGAGGACTTTGTAACAGACTCAGCTCAAAAAGGGCACACCCTGTTTATGTTGGCAAGAGATAACATCTGCTGCTGCTTTAATTGCCATTCTGACTTGAAGCAGGCTTACACTTGGGGTCGAGATACACTCATACTCCAGGGAAATGGCGAGGTCTGGGAAGGTGCACCTGAAATGCAGTCTCGGATCTTGCCAAAGCTGGAACACCCTAAGATGCTCCAAATTTTCCTTTTTTCTTTTGCTTTGCAGTCTGGAACCTACATAGCTTCAGATAGGCCCTTGTTCTACTGTTCACACTTATCGGGGGTGGACCCTGCAGTTTTATGAAAGAACAAATACTGTTTTGCACAAATGTGGAGAATGGCACAGCACTCTGAGCACAAGATGATTTTTGAAAATTGAGAAATGAGTTCTTAACCGGGTATTGAGCCGACGACTGGCCACAGCCAAAACGACTCGACAAGGGAAAAACAAAGGTAAACAACCTAAACACATTGAGTAACACGCTCGGAACGACTCAAAGCAAGAATCGAGACAAACAAAACAAAAGACACGACACACAGACGTGCACAGGGAGCCTGTTTCACCGGGTATTGTTCCTACCCTTTCTTATTTGTGATTCTCACATCACTCGGCTCTCAAGCTCGGTTTTTCTCTCAAAACCCTTTTCTCGCTTTTTCTCTCAGCGCACATCTCTCTATTCTTTAATCTCTCATTTTTCATCCCTCCCCTGGGTGGTTGATGGATAAGCTGGAAATTGTGGGCTCTTGCCCCTGGTATTTTACCAGACTCTTGTTCACAACAGTAAGTTTCTCCCATAGAGGGGTTGTGCTACAACTGGGTGTGTAGCAAATCTGCAGCTAACATCGGTTGATGATGCCCTGCTGGGGAGTTTGGACGTGGTTAGATCTGTCCAGATAAGGGAGTGGAATATCTTGTCCCATTCCAGTTCGTGCTTCGCACTTAGCTTGATACCTCGTTGCTTGGAGAATGAGAGAGCTTTCAGCCCTTTGTTGTTGACTTCAGTTGTCCCCTTTTCTGGCAGGTATGGTGCCCTTCTTGGCAAGTATGTTCTGACAACGGGGGAAAGACAGGAAGCCTGACTCAACTGTGCCCCTAGTTCATTATTTTGACCATTTTTGTTTTTGTTTTTCTACTAAAACAATTTTGACCAATATGAGAGTTAGATTAACACACTTGTTCGATTTTTGATTTGAAAATCATGCAAGTCAGGCTATGAGCACTGAAAATTTTCCTTTTTTGGGTCCAAGAAATGGTCCAATTTTTGGAAAAGATGGAACAATTTTCGAGAAAAGTAGTCAACTTCAGTAAAAATTCTCAAAAACTATTTTTGCAAACGGCCAATGCTTAACAAGCACGGAACCCACTCTTGAGACGTACAACCTCGGATTTGGAGGAAAATTGCCCCTTGCTCGAAGAGAGCTACATGGCAACGGAAAGTTGCCCCTTGTTTGCACGGCACCGCAGCGCGTTGAATGGCAACGGAAAGTTGCCCCTTGTCTGAATGGCACCGTAGCGCATTGTAATCAGTCCTCAGAGCGATGATTGCAACCGAACTCCCGGATACAGAAAAGACAAAGATGACTAGAACCATCACATGGACACAGTTGAATTTGAAGTGTTTTAGGGCTGGACTTCAGAATGAAGTTGCCTACGTATCCCAAAGATGGGAATCAAGCCTTACGTAGTTCGGGGTAAGGTACACTCGGGTATTTAACCTCTCCTTTTTAGGCTCTAACTTTTGCCAAGGCGCCCGATGCGGGTTTTCGACCTTGCGAGCTTTGTTTTTCTTTTCTTTTCAATTCTTTTCATTTCATTTCTTTTCATTTCTTTTCATTTCATTTCTTTTTTTTCTTTTTTTGTTCTTTTCTTTGCATTTTTTTTCTTTTTTGTATTTTTCTCTTGCTCTAACTTTTGCCTGGGTCGCCCTTCCGGGTTTTCGACCCAGCGAGCCTCTCAAGGGTAAAAGCGTTCCATGCCAAATGGTTGTAGGAGTTTGAAGCCATCCGTATCCAGGAGAGTGGCTGTTGATTTGCAAGAGGACTCATCTTCAGCTCTTCGAGCATATCTGACATTTTTGCCCCTAGTTCGAGAGGTACTTCCGTTCCAGCTTTGCAAGCTCATTCTGATCTTCTGATCTTTTTGATCTGACTTTCCTGGCCTCTTGTTCGAGGGCTGCTTCAAATCTGGCCACACAGGCCTCATATGGCGGTTGACCATTGAACCTTCTGAATTCAAGTTCAAGGTTTGGAAGCGAAGGGGTTGAGTCTCGAGGCTGAGAGCGATCCTAGGCTGCACAATCTCAAGAGCGATTCCACACAGGTCTTCGCAGGACCGCGCAAAACATTTTGTTTTTGAAAGTTTTTAAGAAAGCGACAGATCGCTCGTGCTGAAGACAGTGTGGGACCAATCTGGATCAAGTGAGGATCCTTCTCAGTACTCACATTAACAAGCATGATCTCGATCATTAAGGGCTTAGCATGCCTCTCTTTCTCTCAATTGATCAAATTTTGCAAAACCCAAGGAATTCCTTCCTCTTTGTTTTTATCACAATGTTTCGAAAAAAGTTTTGGAAAACTTAGGTCATTACAATGACTTCAAAGGCACAGAAAAGGCAGGCGAAGAGCAACGTCATCTCATTCAATACTTCTGGCACAACTGGCACACGGCAGAAGCAAACACAAGAGTGTGAAAATCACTGCTGTTCATTCAAATCTGTTGGCACAACTGGCTCCAAGGCAGAAACAGACTCAAAAGAAAGCAAAAAGACAAACGCAAAACAAGATAGTGATGTCCGAGGTAACACCCCCGGAATCACCCGACTCTTAACAAAACAGGACTGACTCGATACAACAAGACAGACCTGAAACAAAAGGACTGACTCAAAACAGACTCAAAACAACACAACAAAAGTGACCTAATACCCAAGTCAGCATGTACAAAACTAGCATTCACAAATGCTCAAAATAGTGTGTGCCATACACCACATCTGGAGTAAATCGAGCGCCATCCGCAGGTGGTTCATCCCCCGATCACATCACATTATCCCCCAGGTTCACTGATCCAATGACGATAGACTTCGCTGAGTTGGTGCGGCGATGACCTTATTGTCAATCAGATCTTGTATTTCGTGGCGAAGACGGAAACAACCATCAGTGACATGGCCGACTTGCTGATGAAAGGCACAGTACTTGGTCGGATCATGGGAGGAAGGAAGTCTATCTGGCAGTGGTCGCGGCTCCAAGGGTTTCAAATTCCCCTCTCTAATCAAGATCCTAAAGGCCGCTGATAGAGACATGTACAGTGGTGCGAACACCCTCTGGCCTCGAGGTGGATATTTTGAGGTTTGTGGAGTTTTACTGGATGCACCAGCAAAGGGATTGGCAGGCGTTGACTGGGTTTGCTGATCGTTTCCGAGCACAGGATTAGGGCTGAAAGGAACATTCCTCGTACAAAGGCGCTTCTCCTGGCTTGCCCCTTGATTCAGACTGCTCTCATTCTGAGTGGCGAAAGTGTCATCCACAGCTTTTGTAACAACTGCGAGGACTTGCTCTTTGTTCAGTCCCTCAGCTTTCAAAGCCTCAATATCCCACCGAAGGTGTTCATGGGGACCAATGCCTGCCCCTACCTTGTTCTTACCACTTGCCTCTATTTTGTCAAGGGAGTGGCCTTCTTCCAATGCAGCCCATCCTGAGGAGCCTTTTGACATGAATTCCCTAGTACGTGATGTGGTCGATGATGGGGCCAAAACCCCAAAGGCCAAATCTGCCACAGTTCTCTGAAGGTCTTCAATCATTTTCATCAGCTCAGAAGTAGTGGGTTCGTGGGTTTGAGATAATTGGGGTTCAGATGCACCCATCATGCATAAGTCCATGCTTTCCGGGATAAACACCTCAGGCTTGGGTAGATGGGCCGGGGTGATGTATATGCTGGGGTCAAAGGTGGATGGCAGTATGTAGATGAGATTGAGGTAAGCAGGAGATGTTTGGTCATTGGGGTCTGAAGGTGGAGCTATCGTCCGGTTGTCAATGAGATTTTGGACCTCATGACGAAGGCGGTAGCAACGGTCGGTGCCATGACCGCGCTGCTGATGGTACATACAGTACTTGGCGGGGTTATGTCTGGCTGGAAGTGGGTTAGACAGAGGTTGAGGATTGAGGGGTTTGAGATGCCCTCTTTCCATCAAGGCTTTTAGTGCGCTAGTCAGGTTCATATAGAGGGGAGTGAAAGTTTTGCCCTGAGCTCGGGCTGGACCGGCTGTTTGTAGGCTTGGTTTGGCAAAAGGGTTGGCTATGGCGACTGCATTGATCTCGGTGGGTTTGGGAATGACGCTACTACCAGCATTGGTACTCCCTGCAAAAACCTTCCTCGTCGGTTCACTTGTTCTGGGAATGATCCCACTGTTGAACGCATTCTCGATCTGAACCCCCAGATCATGCAAACCTTTGAAAGTGAATAGCGGAGCGACTATCAACTTTTGCAACATATCATGCTCGAGGTTTCGCACCATCATCTGTACTTGATCCCTCTCAGAAGGGCGGCGATCTATCATCTGTGCTGCCTTTGCTCTCCACCTCGCAACAAATTCCACAAAAGGCTCTGTTGGGTTCTGGCGGGTTGCTTCAAGCTCTTGCATGGTCATTTCAACTTGGGTATTGTAAGAATACTGATCAACAAAGGCCTCAGCCAATTCTTCCCAGTTTTGCTTCACTTTATCTTCCAACTTAGCGTACCAAGTGGCTGCTACACCCGACAAGGTTCTTCCATACAGGGAGAGTTTCTGTGGCTTGGTCAGACCCATCGGCTTCAGGACGTCCAAGAAAAGTCGGATATGTACCATTGGATCTCCAGACCCGTCGAAACGGTCGATATATGGCATTTTGAATCTGTCCGGGAGTCGAACGGCAGCCTCGGTGTGCCCATCCTCAATGTCGGGAATGGAGTTAAGGCCCTGTGCCTTTTTGAATTGCTTCTCAAGGTTCGCAATCTTCATTGCAGTCGGATTGAGCTCATTAACATCAAGGGAATAAAGCCGCTCATTAGGCTGTACCAGGGGTCTGAGCACCTGAGCTTGAGTCAACCTTTCCCGAGAATTCAGACACGGCAAATCTTCAACCGGCGGAAGTGGGTCAAATTTTGGCTGGGGTTCCAAAGCTGGATGTGAGGCAGATACCCCAGGTGGGCGCTGCGTTTCAATACTGGTCTCAGCCTGCATGGCAGTTCCCCGATTTAACGCTGCTATCACGGCCACAAATTCTTCTGAACCCTGTGCCATCATGGCCTGCTGAGTCCGAACAAAGGTGATGTGGCTGGTGACTGTCGGATCAGATGAACCAATGAGCCCTGTTTGGCCCTTCTTTACCTTGCTTCGGCAAAAGAACACTGGTTGCCCCTTGAATTTCTGACCTAACAAAGTCTATCAGCACTAGTCCAATGTACCCGGGGGATATCGGAGCCTTCTGAAGCTATGGTTCCAGGACTACCTTGCAAAAGAGAAAACAGACAGCATCTCAGCTCGGATATGATCATAGTGGAATGACTGTGCTCAACACTGATCACTGTTCCCCAAATATCTGTCCCAAAATTGATACCCTCAGGTAAAACTGATTCCCCAAATACTGATGCCCACAGGCCTGATGCCCAAACTTGCAAACTGATATATGCATTCCTATAGAGATACACTCTAAAAGCACATAGCAAGTAAGAGAGAGCCAAAACACCCCTATGTTGGGGTAGGGTTTCCCTGTCCTATTTTGTCAGGAGCTAGGGTTTCACTATGCACACAGCAGTTCTCAAACAACCTAACATCGGGTAAGCAGCCTGTCCTAATTTGGAATGGTCAGTATGGATCCGAAAATGTACTAGGTCGAATGGTTGAAAAGGGTGCCTCGGTAAAAACCGGGGTTTGTGTTCCCATGCTGTCAGAGCCCATAGCCGGTCAGCCTTATGGACATGCCTTGACAAGACAAGCCTCCGGCAAACCGTTCAGGAATGGCAGATGGCAAACACTGTGTTCCTAGGCGCACCAATGCACATGCAATGCAAAGAAACACATAAATGAGATCAAAACAGGATATCACGAGTTCGAGTCAAGCTCTCTAAAATCCCCAGCAGAGTCGCCAGAAACTGTAACAGCGCCCGCGGGCCTCGTGCTACAGTTCGGACTCGATTTGTGTCACGGTTCTTAATCTGAACCAAAGAGTCCAAATCTGGCAAATCGTTTTGAGAAACAGATTTTTGAAAAAGTAGTGCCAAACATGGACTGCTTTGCCAGATACAGAGTCGCCACCTAAATATTTTAAAATGGGGGAATTTAGGAAACCCTGACTCGGTGCCGAAGGCCACATGTCCGTCATCACCGGAGTTGTCTCGGCTCGGGAGCTTGGGTACGATCGGGGAAGGTCAGCTATGAGCACCCCCTTTCGCCCGGTCCGAAGACCGGCCTCTACTAACCGTGATATCCGTTTTTGAAAACTTTATGTGTTCTTAAACCAATTGTTAGCCTAGAATTACTATGTTACGCGCGCAGCAAACAAGTATAGACCAAATCGCCTAAATTGGAACAAAACATTTCATGTTTGTTTTGAAAATGGTTTGCTACTCGCAAGTAGGCTAAAATGCAGGTTTTGCCACCCTCAAGTGGGCTTTTAGAAAAGATGGTTTGCCACTATCTAGTGGGCTTTAAAATTCACAGTTTTAATGTGTTATTCCAATTTAAGCAATTCGACCTCCACCCACAGGCATTCAAACAGTTTATCTCATATAAGCACTTAGCCGCATGGTAAGCATACTGTCATGTTAACATTCACACGCATGCGAGATGCTAAAGCATAAATACTTACATTGTACTCCGTGCCAAAACAATAAACTAGTTAGCAAACATGCATGTCCTTAGTTCATGTTAAGTGGCTAATGCAACACAGGCAAGGATGCAATTTAGAGTAGGCTCGGCTGACCCTAAAATGGCATATGAAATGCTACAAGTAACATGTATTCAATTTGGAATTGAAGTACAAATGCAGTTAGCATGATGTGCCGAGCCTAATGCATGTCAACAAATGCATGAATGCACGCATGCATAGCATAAGGTATGCTAAAATGAATGTGCCCTAATCTACCATCATAAGCAAGTAAATAAAAGGGAAGAAAGAAGTGGGGTTGGAAGGCATACATCACACGCACGCACACTTATTACAAATATGCCCTCGCTCGGAGGGACCAAATAAATATTACAGCCCGAATAAATAACTAACCACATTAATTATTACAGACTTTCTAATTACTGAACAAAATGAATGCAAAAAGAAGAAAGGTGGCTACAGCCCCCGCCTCGGGATGCGCGAACGATGCAAGCTTGAACCCGTCTCGCCCGAAAAGCCCGTGCCATAACACTGCCACCTCTGTTTACACTGCCCTGTCTTTCTGAAAATTGCCAAAACTCCAGAACATGTTCCTTGCATGCTGCAGAGCACCACCGGCTGGACAGAATTCCCATCGGCAGTCCAGGATTTCCGTCGGCATTGTTTGGGTTTATCGGCCATTAAAATATTGCCGGCCGGCACTGAATTCTGCCGGTCGGCAGAAACTTCCTGCAGAAGACAGTTTTGACAGCAACAGAGAATAGACAGCATATGGCATAGGATTTCAGGCACATGTATGCATGGACACACTCCCTATCATGTAATGGACTCAAGGGAGCATGGCCCTCGACCCTCGGGCCACCAATCACGCATTTCGATGCATGATGGCCAAAGAGTCAAGTATGCATTTCAATGTCAAATGCAATGCACACAAAACATAAAAGGGACCCAACCTCAATCATGGTTGGTCAAGAGGCGAGGCAATGCACAACAATGCACATGCAACCTAAGCATGCAAGCAAACATACAAACATGCAATATAACTACATGGCACACACAATGCTAACAACATAACATGCACAACGCTTTGAAACATGGCATACACAATGCGAGATGGACTTACACCAATGCGAGTGGGCCTCAGCCGCACCCACATCAGTGGCCATAAGATGAAAATGAAGTGCCTCGAAATGCGTGCACACGGGCACGCAAACCGAGGCAATGGCATATGCAATGCAATGGCATGGAAAATGATATGCAAATATGCTAATGGGATTTCAGCACTGAAATATGGGGGAAAACAGCCCCGGAATGAGGCGAAAACACACCCGATGCATGGAATAGTCCCGAAACATGGACTTTGGCACCCGAAATGGCCTATAGCTATATCAAACATGCACAACATGGATATGCAATGAATAGACAGTAGCAAGGCAGCCCCAAAATTAGCATTTTACTAGTACAACTCATGGCCAAAAAGCAAACAAAGATAGGGCAACAATGGCATACAAAAACGGCCCTAAACATGAGATTATGAAGCAACTCACAGCTGCTGTCCCCAAACATGTTAGGGCCCTTCAACAACATTAAAGAGGGGCCCAAAATATGCACATTTACAGTAGATGACAAGGCTCGAAAACAGACACAAGCATGGCAAACAATTTATGCAAGATTAAGGCCACAAGAGGGCTATAACATGAAGTATACAAAATATTCATCAAATAGCCAAAGACCCTTAATGAAACATGACAAGGGGGTCAAAATATGGCCACTTTAAGTTCGGACCAAGCCACAAAAACAGAAGAAAAACAGGCTAATAAATTATGCAAAAAAGGGGGGCCAAAGAGGGCTACAATGGCAAGTGGTACATGGAGATCCCAAACAAGGATGAGCCCTTCTTCAATGTTGAAGAAGGGCTCAAAATAAGCCTATTCATAGTTTATAACATGCTCCAAAACAGATTACACATGGGCCAAAAGAATCATGCAAAATAATGGCATACAAAGGGGTAATGAAGAAAGTGCCAAAAATAAGCTTCAAACTGTAATAAGCCCTTAACGAAACATGGAATATAGCTCAAAAAAATGGCATTTTATGTTTTGGTCGGAGCTCAAAATAGCAAGCAAAGAGGCTAAAAAAAATGAGGCAAAAATGAGCTAGAAAGAGGGAGAAGAGTGCTCACCCTTGAAGACCCAACCTTTGCTGCCTCTAGGACTGAAAAATGTTGCCTCTTAGCTGCTGGAAAGCCACTCCTATCTGCTGGAATGGAGTAGTGGTTGTGGTGCTTGGTGGTGGTGAAGAAATGGGTGTAGTTGGCCAAGAACAAGATCCTTTTTGGGCCCTTTCACCCACCCAAATGTAGAGAGAGAGGGAGATATATAGAGAGGGAGTGATATATATCATATATCAGATATATATGTGCCTTAGGTCTGGTTTTTTGCTCAAAACCTCCAACCTCGACAAAGGGAGAGGAATGCTCCTTTATATAAGGCAAGGGAAGCATTTTACTTACAAGCTAAGTAAAGGGAAAGGGTCAAAGGGGTTCAAGGGGGTGCAAGGCTTCTAGAGGAAGCTAAAACAGCTGGCCAAGCTTCTCCAAGAAGCTTGGCCAAAGGGTTCAAGCTTCTAGAAGTTTAGGGGGGTTCAAAGGCTCACAAGGTGCAAAATAGCAACATATATGCACGGGGGAGTGTGCTGGTGCATTCCAACTGGCACAGCTGGGATGCACCAGGCTTGGAGAGTGCAAAGGGTGCAAACCGGCCAGAAAATTTGGTCGTCGGCCAAAATAAAGTGCCGGTCGGCATAATATTTTGCCGGTCGGCAAAATAGATTGCCGATAGATGATGCCAAGGTCAAACAAATTCCGGTGGGTATCCAAATTGAAGCCCCGGAAGTTAGCTTTCCAATGGCCCAAACCTTGCATTAAAATTCCTTCTGTGCAAAAAGTTATGCCCTTTTTCGTGAAGCCGCGCAGATTCGATCCAACCGGGATGATGCCCGACTTCAACTGATCATATCTCCCCCACCCGGACTTGGCTCTAGGATATTCTTGAGTGCAAAATGAAGCCCTGGAAGTCTTCTTTCCAACGATGGTGGCCTCATAGCTTAACTCCAAGTATGCAATTGAATAAGCCCGATTTAGCGAGGGCTGCTCGATTTTCTCCTACCCGGATTCATGCCGAACTTCTCCCAAACTAGATTTCTCCTCTCCTTTCCTCTTTTCTTCAACTCCAAAACCCTAAACAAAGTGTTTTGAAAGATTTGCTTCTCTTCTAGCCGAAGAAACTGATTCTTTGCCCTGTACATCTCTCAACACCGAGCAAACCATCAGTAGTGCCCAAGTCTTAAGGGCGGTCAAAAATGGGGTGTCTACATACATCTTTGTGGAGTGCAGAGACAAGTGGATACCGGTGGTTCTTGTCAATATAGGATCCGCTATTAATGTATGCCCATCAAGGACAACATATGCAATCGGGTTGAAGCCCGTGGACTTTGTGCCAACTGCCCAGGTGATAAGGGCTTATGACAATACTAGCAGAGAAATGATGGGGACTGTGCATATTCAAACCAAGGTTGGTCCAGGACATCACGAGATTGACTTTTATGTCTTGGACGTTCCCGCGACCTTTAATCTACTCATGAGGCGGCCGTGGCTGCCCCAGGTGAAGGCAGTCTCTTCCACACTGCATCAGATGTTGAAATACCCTCACGAGAAGGGGGTGGCTATAGTTTTTGGGAATTCGTCAATCCATCCGCCGTCAGAAGTGTCTACACTGGTTTTGGAAATCGAGCATGGCACGAAGGATGTGTTCTTATCGGGATTTACCCTAGTCGAGGCCCGGGTCGTACAGAATATCTTAGCTGTTGATGAGGGATTGTATGTTAGTGTTCAGTCAATATACCTCATGAACAAGCTCCAACACATCCCTAGGATGGGACTAGGAAGAAGTGGCCGGAAAGGCATTGCAGTGTCGGCCGAAGTGCCGCACAACCCGCATACCTTTGGCTTAGGTTATCTGCCTACCAAAGAGGACTGGGTGAGGAAAGGCAAGGAGATGGCTGGGAGAGCCAGAGCAAAGCAGGCAGGGAAGCCTTATGAGTTAATGCACCGACCCATCCAAGGTACCCTAAACGGACGCTTTGTTTGGGAGGGGGAGGATTTTCCATTCTGTGGCTTCCCAGAGCCATGGTTGAATGCAGAGAAGCGTCGCTTGCCAGGGTTTGAGATCTTCTTTGACCTGCAGTTATCCGGGGATGATGTTGCTGAGGAGCAGATAGACCCATCAACTGAAGTTAAGCAGTGTGGGAAAGTGGATTCTGAGAACACTGCGATAGAAATGGGGGTAGCACTGGCTTGTCTACTTTCTGATCCTCCGATCATATAGAAGTGCTTGGGGGATAACTTCTCAGTGTCCATGATCGGGAATGAAACGGTTGGGAGCCCACCTTAAAACATTTTGGATGCATCCATCGCACCCTTCCTCATCTGGCAGTACGAGGAGGGATTTTTATCAAGCAGCACCGGGTCAGGTAATGAGCCGGAATCTGATTCCACCGAGTCTATAGGGTCGGAATCAGGTTCCAGCTCGTCTGAGTCTGGAATTCCTGGGGGTGACAACCCGGATGCCACAATCCTGTCTAGGTCATCTTTTTCTTTTTCCTTTGAGTCTGTTGTAACAGAGGAATTAGGCGACTTGGAAGTGATTAATGAGAATGAAGTGGCTGTGGCTTTTGAGTATTTTTCTATGCCTTTGATTTATTGTATTAATCAGGACTTTCAAAATTTTGATGAAAATGACGAGGAAGACATTCCTCTGGTTTTACAACGTTTAATTGATCAAGAGCAGGAGAGATTTGTTAAACCCTTGGTTGATGAGATCACTACAGTTAATGTTGGTATTGAGAAGGACTCGCGGCTAGCCCAGATCGGGTCCATGTTGTCTTCGGAGGAGCGCGAGCGCTTAGTCACTTTATTAAAATATTTCAATGATGTTTTCGCGTGGTCCTATGAAGACATGCCTGGAATTGATCCTGAGATTGTACAGCACCGGATCCCTCTTGACCCAGAGGCCCGACCTGTCAAACAGAAACTCAGGAGGATCCGCCTAGACTGGGCTCTCAAGATTAAAGAAGAGGTCACTAAGCAAATTGACGCAGGGTTCCTGTTGGTATCTGAGTACCTAACTTAGCTGGCCAACATAGTTTCGGTGCCGAAGAACGATGGCAAGATTCGGGTATGTGTGGATTTTAGGGATCTAAACAAAGACAGTCCGAAGGACGACTTTCCTTTACCACATATCGACGAGTTAATGGGCTTCACAGCGGGGCATGCATTGCTCTCATTTATGGATGGCTTTTTAGGCTACAACCAGATTATAATGGCACCCGAAGACCGAGAGAAGACTGCTTTTACCACCCCATGGGGGACCTACTGTTATAGAGTGATGCCGTTTGGGCTGAAGAATGCTGGAGCTACATATCAACAGGCCGCGACCACAATATTGCACGACATGACCCACAAAAAGGTTGAGGTGTACGTGGACGACATGATCGTCAAGTCCAAGGAAAGAGAGGGCCACTACACCGCCTTGCAAAAGTTTTTCCAAAGGATCAAGGAATTTCAGTTGCGGTTGAATCCTCAGAAATGTACTTTTGGTGTTACAGTAGGGAAAATGCTAGGTTTCTTGATTACACAAAGAGGTATCGAAGTCGACCCTTCCAAAATCAAGGCCATCTTAGAAATGCCACCACCAAGGACTAAAAATGAGGTGCGAGGCTTTCTGGATAAAGTGCAATTCATAAGACGGTTTATTGCTAAATTAACCTTAACTTGTGAACCACTCTTTGGTCTCCTGAAGAAAGGAACGAAGTTCCACTGGGACGGCTGATGCCAAGTTGCTTTTGAATAGATCAAGCAATACTTACAGAACCCACCTGTGTTGTCACCGCCTAAGCCGGGGAAACCGTTGATTTTGTACCATTCAGTAACTGAAACTACAATGGGCTGCATGCTCGCACAGGAGTCTGAGGACAAAGTGAAAAAAGCTATCTACTACCTGAGCAAGAAGATGTTGGATTACGAGACCCGCTACACTCCACTCGAGAAGGCTTGTTTGGCCTTGGTATGGGCTACCAGGAAGCTGCGGCACTACCAGTTAGCTCACTCTGTAATGTTGGTTTCAAGATTAGATTCCATCAAATATCTCTTCGAGAAACCGGCACTTACAGGTAGGCTAGCTCGTTGGTTGCTTCTGCTTTCCGAATTCGATCTGAAGTATGTGACTCGCAAGTCAGTAAAGGGGAGAGCGGTAGCGGAGTTCCTAGCCGATCACCCAGTTGAGGGGGATGAAGCAGTTGAGTACTTATTCCCAGATGAGGCTATCTTGCATATCGAAGATGAGTTTTGGATGATGTACTTTGATGAAGCATCAAACCAGTACAGGTATGGGATAGGGGTGTTGCTGATAGCGCCCGACAATTCCCGTATACCTCTACCATTCAAACTCCAGTTCAAAGTCTCGAACAATGAGGCAGAGTATGAAGCATGCATTGCTGGTTTAGAAGCCGCCCTAGAACTAAGGGCAAAACGGTTAGACGTCATCGAGGACTCGAACCTTATTGTATCTCAAGCAAAAGGAGATTGGAAAGTCAAAGAAGAAAAGATGAGAATCTACCACCAGACATTGGACTTGCTGATTCCTCGGTTTGAGAAACTGAACTTCGCTCATCTGTTAAGAGAAAACAACAGGTTCGCAGATTCATTAGCAACTCTATCTTCTATGATAGACATCCCTTTTGGAGTCCGGATGCGTCCGATCATCATTGACGAAAAGTTTGCACCGACCTACGAGTCGATTGTTTCCATAGAAGAGGTTCAAGATGAGAATCCCTGGTATTACGATGTCTAGAACTTCTTGGAGAAAGAAGCGTATCCACCAGGGGCAAATGCCAAAGACAAGAGGGCAATCCGAAGAATGGCTGCTCAGTTCATCATCTGCGGAGGTAAACTATATAAGAGAGGTTATCTGGGAATGCATAAGTTATGTGTTGAGGCTGAAGAGTCGAAGCGCCTAATGGAGGCCATCCATGGAGGAGAGTGCGGAGCGCACATGAACGGGGTGATACTGGCCCGGAAAATCCTCAGATACGGTTACTACTGGTCCACCATGGAGGAAGATTGTATCAGCTTTGTTCGGCGATGCTACAAATGTCAGATCCATACAAACCGCATGAACATCCCGCCGTCGAAGCTGTACAATATGACTTCGCCATGGCCATTTTCAGTTTGAGGAATCGATGTGATCGGGGCTGTCACTCCGAAGGGGTCCAATGGGCATGAGTTCATTCTGGTCGCGATAGACTATTTTACAAAGTGGGTTGAGGCCTAATCTTATGCGGTGTTGAAGGCTTCACATGGTGCGAAGTTCATCAGGAACAACATCATCTGTCACTACGGGGTCCCGAACTAGATTATTTCAGATAATGGTTCCCACTTCAAGAGGGAAGTGATCGGCTTGTTGGAAAAATACAATGTGGCTTTTCACAAGTCATCTACGTATCGGCCGCAGACCAACAGAGCAGTTGAGGCCGCCAACAAGAACATCAAGCGTATTTTACAGAAGATGGTGGAAACCTACCGGGACTGGCCAGATAAGCTGCCATTTGCTCTGTGGGGTTACCGGACGTCAATTACAACTTCTACTGGAGCGACTCCGTATTCATTGGTTTATGGGATGGAGGCCATTCTACCTATCAAAATTGAAGTTCCGTCATTACGAGTACTGGCTGAGTGTCAGATAGCTGAAGCAGATTGGCAGCAGAGTAGATTCGAGGAACTCATGCTCTTTGATGAGAGAAGTCTGAAAGCACTGTACCATGTTCAAGGTTATCAACGACGAATTGCTAGGGCTTTCAACAAGAAAGTTAAGTCCAGGAATCTGAATGAAGGAGATTTGGTGCTCAAAGACAACCGGGCTCCCATCCACGACCCCAGGGGCAAGTTCAGACCCAATTGGACTGTCCCTACATCAACAAGTCTATCTGGTCGGGTGGAGCTGTCGTTCTGATAGAGCTGTCGTTCTGATGGACCTGGATGGCTAGAGTTCTCCCAACCGATCAACATGGACAAGTTGAAGAAATATTTTCCCTGAGAGGCTTGCTAGGCCGAAAACCGGAAAGGGCGACCTAGGCAAAAGTTAGAGCACAGAAAATTTGAAATTATAAAAATTGAGCTCGCAAGGTTGAAAACCCGCAAAGGGCGGCCTTGGCAAAAGTCAGAGCGTAAAAGGTGAGGGTTAATACACAAGTGAACCTGAACCGAACTGCGTAAGGCTTGATTCCCATCTTTGGGATACGTAGGCAACTTCATCCTGAAGTCCAACCATAAACACTTCCCCGATCAACTTTGTCCATGTGATCATGTTTGGTCATCTTTGTCTATTCTGCATTCAAGAGCTCGGTTGTAATTTCTGGTGCAGTGCTACTCAGACTAGGGGCAACTTTCCAGTTGCTGGGATCCGGGGTTGTACATCTCAGTGACAGATCTCAAGCGTGTCCAGTTCTAATCCATATCGAAAATGGTTTTGAAAAGTTTTAATAAAAGTTGATTTTGCTCAAATTAATCTTTTTACAACTTAGACCATTTTTGGACCAAACGGAAAATTTTCAGTACCCACATCCTTCAATTTTATTGATTTCAATACAGAGTTCTCCTGGTCTTGCATACAAATTGAACTTGCTTTTTATTACACTCGTAAAGAAAACTTGAAAGTTCTGATTAAAGCAAATAAATCCGGGGCATAGTCAGGTGTTCCCGCGTCCCCTCCTAGAGCTGGTCAAAGCCTCTTATGCCAAAGTGGGTCTTATCTGTGCCTCGTCATTGAGCCAATCTATGCACTCATCAGAAAGGGTGTAACTAAAAGTGGGAACGGGGGCCAGAAGCTCTCTCGTCCTCCATGCCGTGGCATACCGAGCTAGATGTGCGCCTTGGATCAGAAATGCAACTGGGTACTCTATCCCCTCTGCCGGACAAATCTAATCATGGCTGAACTGGCGCTAGAACCAAAAAGGAAAGTAGAACACGCAATGTGTCAGGCCAATCAACTGAATCCCGGTCTGCCGGGACATGCTGTAGCTCATTACCGGTAGATTGAGCCAAGGACAACGCCAAGCAATACGGTCTACGGACAAACTCCACATCCAGTCGAACCACCATCCCTCATCAAGGGCATCGACCAGACGTCGTCGGAAGAAATAGCCGCAAGCTAAATACACTGGGCATGAGTCCACAACCTGCAACTTATCCATCAACCACACCTGGGGAGGAATGAAAAATGAGAGATTAAAGAATAGAGAAAAGTGGAGAAAAGGGTGTTGAGAGAAAAATCAAGCCCGAGGGCCGAGTGATGTGAGTAGTATATATGTGAGATAGGGTGGGAAACATTACTTGCAGCAGTAGTGGACTCCCTGCGAATCTGGTCGTCTCCCGGCGATGGAAAGCGTCCAAACCCATCAATGTCTCGGCCAGTGTCATGGCAATGCAGCTCTTGCCCTCTTTTAAGCCTTGGATAACTTCAATCAAACGAGTGCTAAACCCTCCCGAGCCTGGGGCAAGCAAGAAATGGGACAGCATGCACAAGCAAAGCACATGTCGCCGAAACTCTGCCAATGATGGTCACCACGGTCACCGACATCGAAAAATCGACGAATCAAACTCGGAATGTCCAGCACTCCGTCACAAATCAATGACCGAGCGTCGTGCATAGTGAGCCCACACATTCGTCCTAAGGCTTGGGCATGACCGAAGCAAAGCTAGGGCAAGACTTCTTCGTTGCGCTCGGATTCCATCAAAGCTTGGAAGTCTTCAAAGGTAGGAAATATCTCCGGCCTGACAAAACTAAAGACGTGTGTTATCGAGTTCCAAAACCTTGTCGCGGCATGGAGAAATGGAAGGTGCAGCGGAGTGCGACTCAGCAGGAATAGTGCATTAATGCCGAAGCCTCGGAAGTTCAACTTTTTCAAGCCATCTAAGGTGGCAATCCAAGTTGTGAAATTTCGGATGAGAAATGCCTCTATTTTGATGTAAAATAGTGTTGAAATGAGGAAAACTATGAAGCTGAGGCTTTTGTAAAGGATAAGGTGATGAGTGGAAGACAAGTGTCAACATTCTAGAGGTGCATGCCATTTTTGGCCGATCGGCCAAAATTAGTGCCGACCGACCATCCCTTTTGGCCGATCGGCTAAAAATTGTGGCCGATGGCCATTTCTCATGGCCGGTGGGCTTTCTCTTTGGCCGACGTCCTTCCTTCTTGTTCCCTGAGCTGATTATGTGTAGAACATGCTGAGAACTTGTAACTGATTCCACTTCTAGTGCCTTTCGGTGATGATTTTGCAAAGTCACGCCTGTTACTGCAATTTGTTTATCGAGTTATTGTACATTTGCTTATCAAGTTGTATTTCACATTCTTTAAGTCTTTGCTTTGCTTATCGAGTTGTATTTACACTTGGTTAGCTTATCTAGTTCTTTATTTTGATTATCGAGTTGTTTTTGTCGTTACTCAGTTCACTACCTGATTATTACGGTTCAAATGCTTAATTTTCAAACAAAAGTTCAAATCTCATTTACATTGTTATGTAATGCGATGCGATGCATGAAATGTACAAATGTAACACTTTTTGAACAAAACAGTTGTTTCATTTCATCATGTCTTTTGCAAAAAGTACATAGTTTTGGGAAAGTAAAACTTGTCTAACGCAGTACAATGTGCTCAAACTACCCGTAAAAAGAAAAATAAAGCAAAACAAAAAAGAGGAGAAAAGTAACAAAATGTCTGAACAAAGCAAAAAGAAGAAAAGCAGCAAGTGTCTGGATCAGTATCAGTCATCTCGAGCACGGGAATCCGTCCTGGTCCTCTTCCTGGACGAGGGCCCAGGGTCACCACCGCCGGCTCCGTAGTCAGAGTTTGAGCTGTCTCCGGCCTCACCCTGGGACGACGCCATCTCCTCATCAGAATCATCGGGGGAGGGCTCTCGTGAACTGCTCTCAGCACGGGTGCGCCTGTGCCTACCTTAGCTGTGGATAGTCATCCTCTGCCTGGCTCCCCCTCCTCCTCAAGCAGGAACAGATGGTCCAGCTGGAGTACCTCATACAGCCGGAATCTGGAATGGGGCCTGGAAAGGACAAATAACAAATGCCTCAGTCATGCTACGCAAAACAATATATGAATGCTTTGAGCAGTATATCAATACAGAATGCAGTGTATGAGTACAGTGTATGAATGTTGTGAGCAACGCTGTGAGCAGTATGTCGGTTACAGTGTATCAGTGCCATGAGTGCTGTGTATCAAGTGTCGTGTTGATAGTGTGATACATCAAATTATGTATGAAATAGATCAGGCAGAGTTCGAGACTGCGGTTGAAAGAACTTACTGGGATATTGTAGATGGTCAACAAGCCAATGCACCGCTGCAGCATCCCCACCACTGAGGCTGTCAACTCCAAGGACTGGCGAGTGTACTCGACGGAAGCCTGCGAAAGTGTTAAAGTCATTAGTATTCTGCAATATATCAAATGAATTCAAATGACTGTACAGAATGCAAAGTCTAGCAATACATACCGGGGTCGAGCCATAGACTCCGACAAGCTCATAATCAGCCGGAGGAAGAGCGAAGGGAATCTGATAAGTCTCCCCACCCTGTCCTCAGCATGTGATCGTCATGGGCAGCTCTGGATATCCAGCTCCCTGCCCTCTCCGGGACCCACTCCTGCCTTGGGCAGCTCTGGCCATCCAGCTCCCTGCCCTCTTCGAGACCCACTCCTGCCTCGGGCCGAAGGTGCCCTCGGTGCCCTCGGTGCCCCGACTGCCGCTGTTGGTGCTGCTGGCCTCTCTCGTTCTGCTCGACAAGCACCAGTCAATGGCCTCATGATATAAGCCTGGATATACTCGGCGTAATCGCCCTCGTCTCTAAATCCCTCAGAGTCCCAGCCGATGGTGTAATCCATCATCTCCTCAAAGATATACCTCTCGGTATGCCTCATATGGGTGGGAGGCGGCCTCGGGACTACCTACTCCGGTAAGCCGAGGGTCTGCCGCAAGAAACGCTCACCCAAGTACCAAGCGCAGTAGACTGGGCCCTCTAGCAGAACTCTGAAACGGGCAGTCTCTCGAGCACCGGCATACCGCTCCCGAACTGCGTCAGGCAATGGGGCCCAAGGCTGCCAGGTGATCTGCAAATAGAACACAGTTTGTTATCTACTGATATTGAGAGTACAAAATAAAGCGAAGCTTAAATAAACTGAAATGTTTGACATGCCTCGACTGCGGTGATGGTGTCAAAGTAGCGGAAGAAGAATATGAAGGACTCCTGTGGCCTCCGCTCGCATCTCACATCGAAACGGTGAGAAAATGAAACACCGAGAGGAATCTCCTCATCTGGCACTGGGGCGAGCCTAGGGAAGTAGGCATACACCCACAACTGTATAGTGTGACAGAACAGATATGAGTATGCTTATCAGACAAAGTAGTATACAGATAAAGCAGAGTGCGGTATGTGCAGTGTATTGTGCAGTGTGTGCAGTGTACAAACAGTGTAAGGCAGATTGCGTGCGCGCATTGTGTGTGATATACAGACAATGAAAAACAGAATTGAAAAGATAGAAAAGGCAACATGTACCTCCTAGGCTCGCCAATAGCCTCCAAGCAACTGCCTGCTGAGGCGGGAGGATGAGATCATATATCCGTAAAGAGTGGCCAAGCCCGTGCCACCCCAGTCGTTGCGGCGGATCCATGTCACATCCACTAATGCGCTCAGCAAGTAGAGGGCGACGGTGTTTGCCCGGTCAGCGAAGAGTGTGGTCCCCAGCAGGAACATAATGAAGCCACGGGCATACTGCTCCTCCTCCTCCCGAGTAGTAGGTGCCTGGATCCGGAAGTGATCCTCGAACCACGAGTACCTCACAAATCCTGCCCGGGCAAGAGGTGGCTGAGTGCCGAGCAAGTATAGCTGAGCGGCGTCCCATTCGTCCATATCTGTATCAAAGGGAATCGGATCACCCCTTACTCCGATGCTTGTGAGCATGGAGAAGTCAAAGGGAGTCATCGTCATCTCCCCGGTGGCAGAAAGGTGGAGGGAGTCGGTGGTGTCCCACCACCTCTCCACCAGAGCAGCAAGAAGGGGCCTACTCGCAGTGAGGCACGAGAGTCCCATACAGAAAGTCCCAAAGTCGGCCTGGTCGACAATATGACGGACCGCATTGGGTAGCTCAATGTACCAACCTCGGGCAGCAATGTTCCCATACCCCCGGCAGGCATGGGAATCTCCCTATGTTCAAATAAGCAGTTGCGAAGCAGTGTTAGAAATACAGTGTTGAATGTGCTTGGAGTTAATAAAAATACAGTGTGTGTGCATGTGTCGGAGTATACACAGATATCGGGTGTGGGTGTGCTCTCAGTGAACTACGGCATTTGATGTATCAGTGCGTTTGAATTGTTCAGTTAAGGATGCAGCGTGTGTGCATGTGTTCAGATTTAAACAGATACCGGGTTTGGGTGTGCTCACGGTGAAATACAACATGTGCTGTATCATTACGTCTGAATTAAGTAGTTAAAGAACAGAATCGACTATCGTAGTTATATGTTCTACATTGCAGAAAGTGAAACAGAGGAAGAATATACCTCAGCGGCACTGTAAGACAGATGTGACTCTGGCTCGCGCAACAAAAGCTCTAGTGACGCACCCCGCGCATAGCTCCTGAAGTGGCAGATGCCATCGGGAGGCAACACATGTATCGCCGGCCTGTAAGTCGCCAAATCGAATGGTCGGACGCGAAGAGGTAGGAGCTTGACCTCGGGGTCCACGTCCATCTCTAGAGGACTCCCACTCTATGGAATGTCGTCAGCCATCTCAGAAAGAGTGCAAAAATGACCGAAAATGTATAAAACGAGCAAAAATGCCAAAAGTCAACTGAAAAGTCAACCCCGAGAGGGTGGAAAATGGGAGAAAAGGTCGGAGTGTAGAAAAGACATGAAGACCGAGAAAAACTTGGGGAAAACCAGCCCCAAGTGGTTGAAACCAAGAAAAGGGGACCGAAACCCAAATTTGTTCGGTTCAAAGTGTGCGAAACGGGAAGGGTTTCGCGAATCAAATGACGAAAAGAGCTCGAAAACCAAGGAAAAACGAGGATCGAAGGTTGGAAAATCACCTAGAGAGAGAGATGAAGGATTTTCGAGTTAGGAGGAAGTGAAAATATAGGGTTTGAGGCCCTATATTTAAAGACTCGTGGCTAAATGTCAAAACTGCCCCGACACGGCCATTTTTGATCGATCGGCCAAATTGTTGGCCGGTCGGCTAAATATTTGGCCGATTGTCTCATTTGATGGCCGATGGATAGCCGGTGGCCTCCCCTTGTGGCCGATGCACCTCCTACACCCTTGTTTGGGTCAAATATGATGTTTGGGACCTCTATTCCTCAAGACAATGCAAGAAAATGCATTTTTGAAGCTTAACCGGCCTCCGTTTTGACCTCGGACCGTGCCTTCTGTGTGCGATGCTCGAATACACGCAAGGTGTATCCTTTTTCGTATCCTTTTGTATCTTGCGAGTTTCGCAAATCGCTTTAAATGTGTTGCATTACAATGTATTGTCATGTTTATAATAAGCGCGTAGTGGTTATTCTTTGTTCCGTTCTTGCATTTAACATGCTTCATCTTACTTTGTAGTTTCAATCCTTTCATATTACACACATTGTACACGTTGTCGCGTGTGCTTTACTTACATGTGTTCAAGTTTCTCTTATTTCACACATTGCTCGTGTTGTCACGTGTGCTTTACTTACATGTGTTCAAATTCCTCTTATTATACACATTGCTCGCGTTGTCGCATGTGCTTTACTTACACGTGTTCAAGTTCCTTTTATTTCACACATTGCTCACGTTGTTGCGTGTGCTTTACTTACATGTGTTCAAGTTTCTCTTATTTCACACATTGTACACGTTGCCGCGTGTGCTTTACTTACATGTGTTCAAGTTCCTCTTATTTCACACATTGCTCACGTTGTCGCGTGTGCTTTACTTGCATGTGTTCAAGTTCCTCTTATTTCACACATTGCTCGCATTGTCACGTGTGCTTTACTTACATGTGTTCAAGTTTTTCTTATTTCACACATTGCTCGCATTGTCGCGTATGCTTTACTTACATGTGTTCAAGTTTCTCTTATTTCACACATTGTACACGTTGTCGTGTGTGCTTTACTTACATGTGTTCAAGTCCCTCTTATTATACACATTGTACACATTGTCGCGTGTGCTTTATTTACATGTGTTTATGCTCATTTACATGTTGTTATACACATTGTATACGTTGTCGCGTATGCTTTACTTACATGTGTACATTGTTCTTTTTGCTTCACACATTGTATGCATTGTCGCGCATGCTTTACTTACATGTGTTTGTGCGCTTTTTGCATTGATATGCTTGTTTCAAATTGCATTGTTATGCATCCCACGGTTTGCATTGTCATGCATGCCTTCCTAGCATTGTTATGCTTGTTTCAAATTGCATTATTATGCATCCCATGGTTTGCATTGTCATGCATGCCTTCCTAGCATTGTTATGCTTGTTTCAAATTGCATTGTTATGCATCCTACTCGGCTTGCATTGTCGCATATGCCCTCCTCGCATTGACATACTCCATTCCGCATTGTCATGCGTCACACTTAGGTTGCGTCATCATGCACCCCTTCACCCGCGTTGTCGCGCATTTTTCACTTGCATTGCTATGCATGTTTCTAACAGTATTGTACCTATTAAGTTTTCTTTCTTTTTCAGGCACGATATTGTATGTACAGTTCATTTGAAGCTGGTGAGACCAGACGAACCGCACGGTATTGTATTCTCCGCATGAGACGTAGTGAGAATTGTATAATTCTCTTACATCCTTTCTGCATGTAATGTAGTTAGATTTGTATATGCCTGCTTAAAACTGTTGCATGTTTTGCTTCGTTACAGCTTTCTTTGCATGATTATAAGTTATGCTCGGCCTTGTGCATTGTTCTTGCATCATGCCCCTACCTTTGGGCGCATATCTTTATCTGTATTTTGTATGCTTTGTCTAAGTCTTCGACCTTGTCAAAAATGGGTCGTCTCTGGGCTTTGACATTCACTCTCGTCATTGTTATGACTTTCAAGTTCTATCAAAGAGGGGCAACTGTAGACACCCCATTTTTTACCGTCCTCAAGACTTGGAAGTCATCGTTTGAACACTCAATGATCATCCATGTTTGTGTTCGTTTTGAGTTCTCAGAAGTCCCAGTTGCGCGTCTTGCCTCAAGATCTCTCAACTTGTTTGTTTTGTGCTTGGTTATGGACCAAACACTTGTGTTTTTGGCTTATGATGGTAGGAAGTGGCCTGTTAGCCATCCCCTCAACCCACCGGCCATGGCCTGAGGCCACCGACCTTGTTTTCTTGCCACCGGCCAAACGTATTGGTCGATCGGCACTGTATTTGGTCGGCTGGCCATTTTCTTGGTCAATCGGCCACTTTTCCTGGCCGAGGCATATTCTTTTCCTTTTTCAGGCATTGTGCATGCCAACTATGCCAACTGGTGAGCACAAACTCTGCCCTCCATACACGTGTATAGAGGGATTTCATCCTTACACTTAGCTTCCCTTGGAAGCTTAGAATTGGATTTCCTATAAGAGGAGAGCCTCCCCTCCCTTTCCAGAGGTTCAGCCAACTGATATAGAATATATATATCACTCTCTCTCTATATAGTTGTGTGTGTAATAGTGTTCTAAAGGGTGTTTTGTTCATATTTTTGCACTAAAGCACCTAGTGGTGCACTATCCCTTAGTTACTGAGGTGCTAAGGAGTTTTTTTCAGAGTTTTTGAGTTGGTTTTGATCAAAAGGAGGTGCTGGAGTTGGTGTTCTTGAAGTGTTCTTCAAGGGTGAGAAACTACTCTTTTATTCCTCATTTTTGCTTAAGCTTTTAGCAATACTTGCATACTGTTTTAAGCTTAGTGTCCAACTGAAAAAAGTTCTATTTTTATATGCTAAATGTGTTTGTTTAAGGTTACTTTTGGGTTGGGGGTTGTCTACCCCCTCTTAGGCCTTGTTTGGCCTTATTTTGTGACCTCCTTTTTGAGCTTTGAGCCCTTTTGGTCTTAACCTTCTCACCACTAAAATCCAGAGGATTTTCAGTATTGGAGAAGTGGTTTTGAAGTATTGAATAGGGGAGGGACACCCCCCTCCCTTTGTGTCTCATTTGCTTGCATTGTTGGCTCACCATAATAGCATGTTTGCTTAGCCTATGTTGACCTCATTTCAGTGGGTTTTTGGTGTTTTTTTAGCATGCCATGACTCTGTTTTGGGTGGGTTTAGTCGGCTCTTACATGCTTCATATACTTGCTTTGCAATCCCCTCATTTGCCTTAACATGCACCTTGTGTTTAGACCACCATGCTTACATGTTTTAGCTTAACTTTGAGAAGCTTTTAGCTTTGTTTTACCATGCTTGAGGTCTGATTTTGGTTGCTTGGATCACATATGCCATGCTTTGTATAGCCACCATGCAATCTAGCTTGTTAGCTTTGAGTGTTCAAGTCATTAGCATGCTTTATTTCGACTATTTCAGTGATTTGGCATCACTTGTCATGTTATTTCAGTCCATATAGTATGCTCCTATGCTTGCACTTGTGACTCCTTTAATGTTTTAAAGAGGTGGTATGTTGTGCCTCATGAATGTGTCATTGTGTACGCCATCATGTTTAGGCCTTTGGAATGCCATCTAAGCGGGTTTTTGGGCTCATTTTCGCATGCCATAACTCTGTTTTTATTGGCTTAAAACATGTTATGTTCGGTTGTCTTAAGCGTAGTGTAATACCTCTTTGGTAGCCTTACATGTCTCATGTTCTTGCCCCTTTGTCTTAGCTTGTTTTGGCTTTGGCCATTGCATGTTTTAGGCTTACTTTGCCAAGCTTTACGACTGTTTTGGGTCATGCTTGCCATATGCCTTTTGTTTTGTGTAGCTTTGGTTCAAGTCCCTTCACTAGCCTTACGCTTTAGGCCTCCTTGCATGCTACATTTGTTTTGTTTGGTTGGTTTGGCATCACTCCTCACATGATTTCAGAGCTTAATGCATTGCCACACTCTCATGTTTATCACATCTTGCTCATGCTTGAAGATTGTGCATTGTTGCCTAAGTGTTGGGCCATTTGCATGTGCATGTTCGTTTTGCATTTCCATGCTCCCAATTCATGACTTTGGCCATTGTTTTGGGTATGGTTGAGGTCTTCCCATATCGGTTTAAGTCCATCTCCGCATGTTGTTGCATGCTTGTCTTGCACGTTGCATGTTTACACGTTTAGGTTGCATTACATTTGGCATGTTTACTACCTTAAGCTTTGTGTGCATACTTGAGTCACATTGTGTTTGACATGCATGCATTGCATTGTGTTTGGTTTGGGGTGTCAAACCAAACATGAGGAATGAGGGGCGTTCGTACTTGAAGTGACGAAACGTACCTCAATCCTCGATCACCGACGCTCTTAATCAAGCATGATAGAGTTCTAGGCATTCATGTGTTTTCTTGCATTCACTCCACATTGATTTGCACACTTGGCACCTTTGGCCATCATGCATTGAAATGCGTGATTAGTGGTTCGAGGGTCGAGAGCCATACTCCCTTGAGTTCATAGTATGATAGGGAGGGTGGTCGTGCACACATTGTCTTGTAAACGCCCTGCCATGCACTGTCTGTCCTCTGCTGCAGCAAAAACAGCATTCTGCAGGAAGGGATGGCCGGTCGGCCATCTTCAGTGCCGGCCGGCTAACTTAACCTAGCTGAGAGCTCCACTTTTGGTCGATTATCATTTTTCCATGGCCGGCAACTTCATCTCTTGGCCGATGACCTCCCACAGTGCTCAGGGAGTGTTTTAGAAGCATCTTAAGGATTTTCATAATTTTCAGAGATGCAAAACAGTGCAAATAGAGGCAACATGTGGCATAGCAACGGGTTTCCGAGTGAGGCGATCGAGCATGCATCATTCAATCATTCCGAGGTGGAGCTATGGCGGCCTCCTTTTTGTAATTAATTTGTTAATTAATTAAGGGTTTGTAATAATTAATTAGCTAGGATAGTTGGTTAATCATTTGGGTTTGTATTATTTATTCGGACCCTCCGTCGAGAGGGCGAATTTGTAATAAGTGTGAATGCGTGTGTGAATGTCTTCGAACCCCACGTCTTTCTCCCTTTTACTTACTTGCTTTTGATGGTTAGCTTTAGGTCATGTTTCAATTAGCATACTTATGTTAGCATGTTTGCATACATTCATTCGTATTGCACGCACCGGGCTTGGCGCATCATACTAATTGTATAGTATTTCAATTCCAACTTGAATACGTGTATCGAGTTATCGCATTTCACATGTCATTCTTAGATTAGCCGAGCCTATTCTAGTTGCATTTTACATGTGTTGCATTAGCCATCTTAACATGAACTAGGATCATGCATGATTTCTAACTAGTTTCTTGTTTTGGCTCGGAGTACTAGGTAAGCTTTTATGCTTTAGCATCTTTCATGAGTGTGAGTGTTACCATGATAGCATGCTTGCCATGAGGCTAACTACTTATGTGATATAACTACCTGAATGCCTGTAGGTGAAGGTTAGATTACTTGAATTGGAGCAATTCATCAAAATGTGTGTTTTAAGCCCACTTGAGAGTGGCAAATCATGTTTTCTTAAGCCCACTCGAGGGTGGCAAATCCACGTCTTAGCCTACTTGAGAGTAGCACCATCAAACCATTTTTAAATAAACAAAACATGAAATGTCTTGTTCCAATTTAGGCGATCCGGTCTATACTTGTGAGTAGCATCACATAGTAATTTTAGGGTAATAACCGGAATAATAACACACATGTTTTCAAAACAAAATATCATGTTTAGTACAGGCCGATCTTTGATCGGGCGAGTGGGGGTGCTCATAGATGACCTTCCCCAATCATATCCAAGTTCCCGAGCCGAGGTAACTTTGGTGATGATAGACACGTGGCCTTAGGCACGAGTTAGGGTTTCCTAAATTCTCCCAAAATAAAATATTTAGATGGCGACTCTGTATCTGGCTAAGCAGTCCATGTTTGGCACTTCTTTCTTAAAAATTAGTTTTCCAAAACGATTTGCCGGATTTGGACTCTTTGGTGATTTATCAGTCTCGCATTGCACTTTGCGGGATTAGATTCAGAACCGTGACATTTGAGTCTGAACTGTAGCATGAGGCCCTCGGGGCGCGTCTACAGTTTCTAGCGACTCTGCTGGGGATTTAGAGAACTTGACTCGAACTCATGATATCTTATTTTGATTACACTTATGTTTTTCTTTGCATTGCATTTGCATTGGTGCGCCTAGGACACCGCGTTAAGATATTCTCGCATTGCATTTGCATTGGTGCGTCTATAGTTACCAAGTGCGAAGCATGAATTGGAATGGATTAAGATATTCCACTCCCTCATTTGGACACATCTGATCACTTCCAAACTGGCCACAGTCATCATCAACTGATATCAGTTGCAGACCTGCTGCACACCTAGTTGTGGCGTAACCCCTCTTTGGAAGAAAATTCACTAGCTGTGCGTAGAAGAATGAGAATCTAGCAGAATGCTAGGGGCACGAGCCCACAACCTCCTGTTTATCCATCAACCACCCAGGGGAGGGATAAAAATGAGAGATTGAAGAATAGAGAGATATGCGTTAAGAGAAAAAGTGAGGAAAATGGCTTTTTCAGAAAAACAGAGCCTGAGGGCCGAGTGATGTGAGAATCACAAATGAGAAAGGGTGGGAACCAATACCCGAAGAAACTGGCTCCTCACAAACTGAGAGGTCTCTCGCCTTTGGAACACGTCTGAGTGTCGTGTTTGTTGTTTTGTTTGTTTCAATTCTTATTTTGAGTCGTTTCGAGTGTTACTCGATGTAGTTAGGTTGTTTACCTTTTGTTTTTCTTTGTTAAGTCGTTTTAACTGTGGTCAGTCTTGGGCTCAATTCCCGGTTGAGAACCCTTTTCTCATTACAATTTCAAAAAATGAATCATTTTATGCTCAGAGTGCTGTGTCATTCTCCATATTTGCGCAAAACAAAATTCGTTCTTTCATAAACTGTAGGGTTCAACCCAGGTCGCATCAGAACAGTAAAACCAGGACCTATCTGAAGCTATATGGGTTCCAGACTGCAATGTAGAAGAAAAGGGGAAAAATTTGAAGTATCCTAGTATGTTTCAACTCCAGCAAATTTTGAGGTTGTATTTCAGGTGCACCTTCTTAGGCCTCGCCTTTCTTGAGAGTATGAGTGTATCTCGACCCCAAGTGTAAGCCCACTTCAAGTCAAAATTGTAGTCCAAGTAGCACCTGTGGTTTTCACATACAGATGTTATCTCTTGCCAATATAAACAGGGTGTACCCCTTTTGAGCTGAGTGTGTTGCAAAGCCCTCTGAGAGATAAATCAGAGGCACCAGAGTACATGTTTGATGCCCCTCTACTGCATAGAATGTGCACTTTCATCTACACTTCTATTGCACGCATGCCGCACATCGTTATGATTCATACATGGAATATGCTTTCAATATTGCATATGATATACCTGTCTATTGCGTAAAATGTGTTTGCTTTCAATTTTGCATAGAATATGTTTTTCTTGTCTCATACGTAACAAAAAAAAATGTATTTGCTTATCAAGTTGTTGCTCATTTGTCTATCGAGTTGTTGCTCATTCGTTTATCGAGTTGTTGCTCATTTGTCTGTCGAGTTGTTACTTATTCATTTATCGAGTTGTTGTCCATTTGTTTATCAAGTTGTCACGATTTTGTTTATCGAGTTGTTGCTCTTTACTTATCGAGTTGTAAACTTGTCAAAGTCTTTGCTTTGCTTATCGAGTTGTATTTACACTTGGTTTTCTTATCTAGTTCTTTGTTTTGATTATCGAGTTGTTTTTGTCGTTACTCAGTTCACTACCTGATTATTACGATGTAAGTGCTTAATTTTTAAACAAAAATTCAATCTCATTTACATTGTTATGTAATGCGATGCGATGTGATGCGTAGAATATACAAATGTAACACTTTTTGAACAAAACAGCTGTTTCTTTTCTCTTCTTTTTTAAATGGTCTGAGACTTTCTGTTGCAATGGATCCAGACTTTCTGCTGCTCTTCTTCTCTGGATCAACATCGCATGGAGAAAAGAACAAAGAGAAGAAGAGCAGCAAAAAGTCTGGATCAACATCGATGGTCTCAAGTGCGGGAATCGGTCCTGATCCTCTTCCTGGACGAGGGTCCAGGATCACCACCGCCATCTCCGTAGTCAGAGTCTGAGCTATCTCCGACCTCACCCTAGGATGACGCCGCCTCCTCATCAGAATCATCGGGGGAGGGCTCTCGTGAATTGCTCTCAGCACGGGTGCGCCTGTGTCTGCCTCGGCTATGGATAGTCATCCCCCGCCTGGCTCCCCCTCCTCCTTGAGAAGGAACAGATGGTCCAGCTGGAGCACCTCCCGCCGCCGGAATCTGGAATGGGGCCTGGAAAGGACAAATAGAAAATGCATCAGTCATGTTATATAAAACAGTATATGAATGCTGTGAGCAGTGTATCAGTACTGAATGCAGTGTATGGGTTCAGTGTATGAATGTCGTGAGCAACGCTGTGAGCAGTATGTGGGTTACAGTGTATCAGTGCCGTGAGTGCTGCGTATCAAGTGCCATGTTGATAGTGTGATGCATCAGATTATGTATGAAATAGATTAGGTAGAGTTTGAGACTGAGGCTGAAAGTACTTACCGGGATATTGTAGATGGTCAGCAAGTCGATGCACCGCTGCAGCATCCCTACCGCTGACGCTATCAACTCTAGGGACTGGCGAGTGTGCTCGACGGAAGCCTGCAAAAGTTTTGAAGTCATTAGCATTCTGCATGATGTCAAATGAATTGAAATGACTGTATAGAATGCAAAGTCTAGTCGTACATACCGGGGTCACACCATAGACTCCAACAAGCTCATAATCAGTAGGAGGAGGAGCGAAAGGGATCTGATAAGTCTCCCTACCTTGCCCTTGATATGTGATCGTCGTGGGCAGTGCTGGCCACTCAGCCCCCCATCCCCTCCGAGATCCACTTCTACCATGGGCTTGAGTCGCCCTCAGTGCTCCTACTCCTGCCGGCGCCGCAGGCCTCTCTCTCTCGACTCAACCAGCATCGGTCAGAGATGGCATCAGATAGATCTGAATGAACTCAGAGTAGTCGCCCTCATCTCTGAAACGGTCAGAGTCCCAGCCGATGGTGTACTCCGTCATCTCCCGCAGAGTGTACCTCTCAGTATGCCTCATATGGGTGGGAGGCGGCCTCGGGACTACTTGCTCTGGTAAGCCGAGGGTCTGCCGCAAGAAGCGCTCACCCAAGTACCACGCCCGGGAGACTGGACCCTCCAGCAGGACTCTGAAACAGGCAGTCTCTCGAGCACCGGCATACTGCTCCCGAACTGCGTTGGGCAACGGGGCCCAAGGCTACCAGGTGATCTGCAAATAAAACACAGTTTGTTATATACTGATATTGAGAGTACAAAATAAAGTGAAGCTTAAATAAACTGTAATGTTTGACATACCTCGGCTGCGGTGATGGTGTCAAAATAGCGACAGAAGAACATTAAGGACTCCCGTGGCCTCCGCTCATATCTCACATCGAAGCGGTGGAAAAACGGAACCATGGAGGGCGTCTCCTCATCCGGCACTGGAGCAAGCCTAGGAAAGTAGGCATACACCCACAACTACAGAATGCAACAGAGCTGATATGAGTGTGTTTATTAGATAAAATAATGTACAGATAAAGCAGAATACAGTATGTGCAGTGAGTGTAGTGTACAACCAGTGTAAAGCAGATTACGTGCGCGCAGTGTGTGTGATGTACAGATAATGTAAAGCAGAATTGAAAAAGATAGAAAAGGAAAAGTGTACCTCCCAGGCTCGCCAGTAGCCTCCAAGCAACTGCCCGCTGAGACGGGAGGATGAGCTCATATATCCGTAAAGAGTGGCCAAGCCTGCGTCACCCCAGTCGTAGCCGCGGATCCGTGTCACATCCACAAGTGCGCTCAGTAGGTAGAGGGCGACCATGTTTTCCCGGTCAGCGAAGAGCGTGGTCCCCAACAAGTACATGATGAAGCCACGAGCATACTGCTCCTCCTCCTCCCGAGTAGTAGGCGCCTGGATCCGAAAATGATCCTCGAACCATGAGTACCTCACAAATCTTGCCCGAGCAAGAGGTGGCTGAGTGTCGAGTAAGTATAGCTGAGCGGTGTCCCACTCGTCCATATCTGTGTGAAAGGGGATCGGATCACCCCCTACTCCGATGCCTGTGAGCATGGAGAAGTCAAAAGGAGTCATCGTCATCTCCCCAGTGGCAGAAAGGTGAAAGGAGTCGGTGGTGTCCCACCACCTCTTCACCAAAGCAGCAAGAAGGGGCCTGCTCGCAATAGGGCGCGAGAGTCCCATGCAAAAGGTCCCAAAGCCGGCCCAGTCGACAATATGACAGACCGCGTCAGGTAGCTCCATATACCAACCTCGGGCGGCAGTGTTCCCATAACCCCCGGAAGGCATAGGAATCTCCCTGTGTTCAAAACAAACAGTTGCAAAGTAGTGTTAGAAATACAATGTTGAATGTGCTCAAAATTGATGAAAATGCAGTGTGCGTGAATGTGTCCGAGTCTACACAGATATTGGGTGTGGGTGTGCTCACAGTGAACTATAGCATATGATGTATCAGTATGTTTGAATTGTTCAGTTGAGAATGCAGTGTGTGTGCATGTGTTCAGATTTAAACAGATACCGGGTGTGGGTGTGCTCACGGTGAAATACAACATTTGATGTATCAGTACGTCTGAGTTAAGCAGTTAAAGAACAGAATTGACTATCGCAGTTATATGTTCTACATTGCAGAAATTTAAACAGAAGAAGAATATACCTCAGCGGCACCGTAAGACAGATGTGACTCTAGCTCGCGCAACAAAAGCTCTAGTGGCGCACCCCACGCATAGCTCCTAAAGTGACGAATGTCATCGGGAGGCAACACATGTATAGCCGGCCTGTAAGTCGCCGGATCGAACGGCCAGATGTGAAGAGGTAGGAGCTCGACCTCGGGGTCCACGTCCATCTCCGAGGGAGTCCCACCACGTGGAATGTCATCCGCCATCTGAAAAGAAGAGTGAAAATGGGCAAGAATGCGAAAAGTCAAACCAAAAGTCAACCCCGAGAGGATAAAAAATGAGAGAAAAGTTCGGAGTGTAGAAAAGGCACAAAGATCAAAGTATGACTCGGGGGAAACAAGCCCCAAGTAGTGGAAACCAAGAAAAGGGGACTGAAACCAAGATTTGTTCGGTTCAAAGTGTGCAAAACGGGAAGGGTTTTGTGAATCAGACGACAGAAAAGGGTCGAAAACAAAAGAAAAACATGGATCGAAGGAAGAAAAATCACCTAGGAAGAGAGATGAGGGATTTTCGAGCTAGGGTGAAGTGGAAATATAAGGTTTGAAACCTTATATTTAAAGACCCGTGGCCAAAGGACAAAACTGCCCCGACATTGCCATTTTTGGCCGGTCGGCCAAATATTTGGCCGATGAGCTTATTTTGTGGCTGATGGATGGCCGGTAGCCTTTCCTTGTGGTCGATGCACCTCCCACACCCTTGTTTGGGTCAGATGTGATGTTTAGGACCTTCATTCCTCAAGAAAGTGCAAGAAAATACACTGTTGAAGCTCAAACCGGCCTCCGTGTCAACCTCAAATCATACCTTCCGTGTACGATGCTCGGTACGCGTATGGTGTATCCTTTTTCGTATCCTTTTTGTATCTTGCGAGATTCGAAAATTTCTTTAAATGCGTTGCATTACAATGTTTTTGTCTTGCGTTGTAGCGCACACCACGTTTGCATTGTTATGCACGTCTCTTAAGCGTTGTAGCGCGTACCCCTTGCATTGTTATGCACGTCTCTATAAGCACCGTAATGCGTGCCTGTTTGCATTGTTATGCACGTACTATATGCGTTGTCGCGCACACTATGCTCGCATTGTCATGCACATCCCTTAGGTCGCATTGTCTTGCGCCCCCTCCATCCGCGTTGTTTCGCATGTCTCATTCGCACCATCATACAATGCATTGTCATGCATTTCAGTACATGCATTGTCATGTATTTCGTCTCATTCGCATTGTCATGCATATTTCATCTGCATTGTCATGCATTTCAGTTTATGCGTTGTTATGCACGTCTCATTTGCATTGTCATGCACTTCAATAATTAGCATTGTCATGCATATTTCATTTGCATTGTCATGCATTTCAGTACTTGCATTATCATGCATTTCAGTTCACGCATTTTTCACGCATTTTATTACATGCATTGTCATGCATTTCAGTTCATGCATTATCATGCACGTCTCCCATGCATTGTCATGTACATCTCATTTGCATTGTTATGCATTTCAATTCATGCATTGTCATGCATTTCAGCACATGCATTGTCATGCATTTCAATAATTTGCATTGTCATGCATTTCCTCTTTTGCATTGTCTTGCATTTTCTTATAACAGGCATTGTCTTGCTCATTATGTGCATTGCCTTGCACACTCTTACTAACTAGTGCATTGTCTTGCACTCCCTCTAACTTGTGCATTGTCTTGCACCCCTCCAACTTGCGCATTGTCTTGCACTTCCCTACTAACTTGTGCATTGTCTGGCACACCCTATTTAACTTGCATTGTTTTGCAACCTACTAATTTGCATTGTTTTGCAACTATCTAACTTGCATTGTTTTGCAACTCTAACTTGCATTGTTTTGCAACTCTAACATACATTGTTTTACAAAATTTGCATTGTTTTGCAAACCCACTAACTCGCATTGTTTTGCAACCCTTCTAATTTGCGTTGTTTCGCACCTTCTCTAACTTGCGTTGTTTCGCATACCTTTAACTTACATTGTTACATTTATTACTTACATTGTTATGTACCCCTACATCGTTATGTACCCCTTTAACTTACGTTGCTACGTTTGTTACTTACATTGTTGTGTATGCCGTTAACTTGCGTTGTTTCTCATGTTTTATTTGCATTATTATGCACTCATCGCTTGCGTTGTTGCGCGTACCCTACTTGCATTGTCATACTCGTGTTTATCTCATATTGAAATGATATCTTGATCTAACGTTGAACATGTGTTTCTGCTATATTGTACCTGTTGAGTTTCTTTCTGTGCAGGCACGGTATTGTATGTACGGTTCTTTTAAAGATGGTGAAACCAGATGGGATTGTATGTACAGTTCATTCAGGGAAGTTTCGGTTCAGCTTGACTGCTACCCTTTCTCCACTCGCGTACCGCGTTTGGACGTAACCTTTTCTCCACTTGCGTGTCGCATTTGGACGTACCCTTTCTCCACTCACGTGCCACGTTTGGACGTATCCTTTCTCCACTCGTGTGCCGTGTTTGGACACACCACTTCCTCCACTCGTGTGCCGCGTTTGGACGTACCATTTCTCCACTCGCGTGCCGCGTTTGGACGTATCCTTTCTCCACTCGTGTGCCGCGTTTGGACGTATCCTTTCTCCACTCGCCTGCCGTGTTTGGACGTACCCTTTCTCCACTCGTGTGCCGTGTTTGGACGTAACCCTTTCTCCACTCGCGTGCCACGTTTGGACGTACCCTTTCGCCACTCACGTGCTACGTTTGGACGTAACCCTTTCTCTACTCGCGTGCCGTGTTTGGATGAACCCTTTCTCCACTCGCGTGCTACGTTCGGACGTACCCCTTTCTCCACTCGCGTGCCGCATTTGGACGTATCCTTTCTCCACTCGCGTGCCGCGTTTGGACAAACCCTTTCTCCACTCGCGTGCCGCGTTTGGACGTGCCCCTTTCTCCACTCGCGTGCCACGTTTGGACGTATCCTTTCTCCACTCGCGTGCCGCATTTGGACGTATCCTTTCTCCACTCGCGTGCTGCGTTTGGACGTATCCCTTTCTCCACTCACGTGTCGCGTTCGGACGTATCCTTTCTTCACTCGCGTGCCGCATTTGGACGTACCCTTTCTCCACTCGTGTGCCTCGTTTGGACATAACCCTTTCTTCACTCGTGTGCCACGTTTAGACGTACCCGCACTGTTATGTGCATCGCGCTTTCTTGCACAGTCCTTTCCTTCCATGCGTGTGCCACGCTGAAAGATGCTCCATTTCCTCTCATGCATGTGCCATGCCGAGAGATGCTTCCTTTCCTCTCTTGCGTGTGCTACACTGAGATATGTTGTGTTTGGGACTCCGGGTGTCCTCGGTAGTCGCTTTTAGTCTTCTCCGCGTGAGACGTAGCGAGAATTGCATAATTTTCTTACATCATTTCTGTTGGAATGTGTAGGACCGTTATCTCTTATTCGCTTGCTTAAAATTGTTGTATTTATTTTGCATAAATGCTTCATTACAGCTCTCTTTGCATGATCATAAGTTATGCTCGGCATCTTGCATGTCATTTGCATTTTTCCCCTGCCTACGGGCGCATATCTTTGTTATCTTGCATGCTTGTCTGAGTCTTCGGCCTTGTCAAAAATGGGTCGTCTCTGGGCTTTGACATTCACTCCCATCACTTTGTGACTTTCGAGTTCTGTCAAAGAGAGGCAACTGTAGGCACCCCATTTTTAACCGTCCTCAAGACTTGGACATCATCATTTGAACACTCAATGATCATCCTTGCTTGTGTTTGTTTTGAGTTCTCAGAGGTCTCGGCTATGTACCTTGCCTCAAGATCTCTCAACTTGTCCGTTTTGTGCTTGGTTGTGAACCAAACACTTGTGTTTTTGCTTCTAAGGGAAGAGGGCGGCTTTTTTTTCCATGCCCTCAACCCACCGGCCAAGCCTTGACGCCACCGGCCCTGTTTTCTTTCCATCGGCCAAGTGTGTTGGCCGATCGGCACTGTTTTTGGTCGGCCGGCCATTGTGTTGGTCGATTGGCCATTTTGGCTGGTCGAACCCTGTTCATCTGCTTTATGCAGATATTTTGTGTCAACTGGCACAGCTGGAATCCACAATTAACCCCCTCCATACACGTGTATGGAGGGATTTACACCCTATGCTTAGCTTCTCTTAGAAGCTTTGGATTGAACTTCTATAAAGAGGGAGTTCCTCCTCCCTCCTTAAAGGTTTAGAAAAATGAGGGGAGGAGAGTTAGATATAGTTTTGTATCTATACTCCCTTGTTTGATCCTCGTTTGTGTTCAAAAGTGTAATATTGTCTTACTATTGCACACAAACACACACTAGAACACCATCCTCTTGGAGCTGAGGTCTCTTGAGGTTGATTTCAGAGTTCTTGGGTTGGTTTGAACTCACAAAACCTGCTGGAGCCTTGTTCTTGAAGAGGTTCTACAATGGTGAGTTCCTTGCTTTAGATACCCCTTTCTTGCTTAAGCTTTTAGCCCTTCTTCCTTATTGTTTTAAGCTTAGTTTATAACTGATAAAAGTTCTAATTTTGTGTGCTTTAGATCTTTGTTTAAGGTCATTTTGAGATTTGGAGTTGTTTACCCCCCTCCCCCCGAGGCCTTGTTAGGCCTTGTTCTAGGCCATCCTTTTTGGCCCTTGCTTTGAGCTTTGCATGACCCTTCCACCACTGAAATCCAGAGGATTTTCAGTAGTGGAGAGGTGGTTTTTGTGTCCTAAATAGGAGAGGGTCATCCCCTCTCCTTGTTGTCTTGAAAGCTTGCATAAATGGCTTATGTTTGTAACATGTGTGCTTAGCTTGTTTTAGTTTCATTTCAGTATATATTAGGCTTTGTTTTGCCATGATATAGCACTGTTTTGACTTGGTTTAGACATACCATGCATGTTTCATGTACTTGTCTTGTAATCCCATGATTTGCCTTAACATGCATCATGCTTTAAGCCATGTTTCTAGCATGATTTTGGCTCGACTCCATGAAGCTTTTAGTCTTGTTATAACATGCTTAAGCTCTGATTTGAGTTGTTTTGACCATATATGCCATGCTTTGTATAGCTTCCATGCATTTTAGCATGCTAGCTTTGAGTGCCCAAGTCACTAGCATGCTTTACTTGACTCATTTCAGTGATTTGGAATCACTTGTTATGTTATTTCAGTCCATATAGTATTCTCATATACTTGCATTTGTCACTCCTTTGTTGTTTTGAAGGGTTTGTGTTTTATGCCTCATGAATGTGCCACTGTGTATGCCATCATGCTTAGGTCTTCGGGAAGCCATCTAAGTAGGTTTTTGGGCTTACTTTGACATGCCATAACTCTGATTTTGGTTGCTTAAGTCATGCCATGTTTGGTTGTTTTAGGTGTAGTGTAACACCTCTTTTGTGGCCTTGTATGCCTCATGTTTTGGCAGTGTCCTAGCTTGTGTTGGCTAGTTTTGAGCTCACTTTTAGTCTTGTTTGGACCTACCTTGGGACTGTTTTAGGTCCCCTTGGCCCTTTGGGGCTTGCTTCATGTAGCCTTAGTTTGAATCCCTTGGCTAGTTTCAAGTTTTGGGCTTTATTGCATGCCTTGCTTGCATTATTTGCTTGATTGGGCATCATCCCTAACATGATTTCAGAGCTTACCATGTTTATCATATGTCCATATTTGTTCCCTTTTAGGTGCGCTTAAAAGTCTCCCTTTTATGCCTAAGTGTTAGGCTAATTAGCATGCATGTTTGTATGTATATTTCATGCCTTTGTCGTATCATTTTGGCCACTGATTTGAGCCTATTTGAGAGTTGTCCATTTTGGTTTAAGTCCATCCTTTGCGTGTTGTTGCATGCTTGCCTTGCACGTTGTCGTATGCTTGTTGCATATTTAGTATCTTGCATGTTGTTGCATGCTAGTATGTTGTATGCTTGTTTCATGCTTATCCCTTTATCATGTTATCACATGCTTGTCTCATTTTGTATGCCGTTGCATACTTGTCCATCTTTGCATGCCTTGCATGCTTGAATGTTCATGTTGCATCTTGCATACTTGTTTAGGTTACAATGCATTTGGCATGCTTGTCGCCATTAGCTTTGTTTGGCATTGTCATTAACATGCTTATGTTGCTTTGGATTTGCATCATGCTTGAGTTGCTTGCATGCTTAGGTTGCATAACATTGTATGTGCATCCCTTGCCTCTTGATCAACCATGATGGAGGTTGAGGCCCCTTATGTGCTTTTGTGCATTTCATTTGATATTGAATTGCACACTTGGCTCCTTTGGCCATCATGCATTGGAATGCGTGATAATGGTCTGAGGGTCGAGAACCATACTCCCTTGACTTTGTAACATGATAGGGAGGGTGGTTGTGCAAACATTGCCTTGAAAATGCATTGCCATGCTCTGTTTGTCCTCTGCTGCAGCAAAACAGCATTCTGCAAGAAGATATGGCCGGTCGGCCATCTTCAGTGCCGACCAGCTACCAACTTTTGGCCGAGAGCCTCATTTTTGGTCGATGACCATTTTCCCTTGGCCGGTGGTCATGTATTTTGGCCGATGATCCCTCACAACACTCAAGTAGCAGTTCAGAAGCATCCTTAAGACTTGTGCAGTTTTCAGAGGTGCAGAGCAGTACAAACAGAGGCAACATGTGGCATGGTGATGGATTTTCGAGCGAAGTCATCTGAGCATGCATTCATCCCTCGTGTTGAGGCCATTTCAGTACTTTAATAACTTAGAATGGTTATTTATTTCGATTTGGTTTTGTAATTAATTAATTAACTTGATTATTTAGTTAATTTGTATTTTTCTTTCAGTCCCTCCATCGAGAGGACACAATTGTGTAATAAGCGTGCATGTGTGTAATGCATGCCTTCCAACCTCCACTTCTTTCTCCTTTTTACTTAACCGCTTATGATGGTTAGTTTTAGGGCACGTTTCGATTAGCATCCTTATGCTATGCATGTTTGCATTCATTCATCTGTATTGCATGCACCGGGCTTGGCGCATCATGCTAACTGCATTGTATTTCAATTCTAACTTGAATACGTGTATCGAATTGTCGCATCTCATATGTCATCTTAGAATACCCGAGCCTATTTCTAGTTGCATTTTGCATGCGATTCATTAGCCATTTTAACAGGAACTAGGATCATGCATGATTTCGAACTAGTTTCTTTTTTTGGCTCGGAGTACACTGTGAGTGTTTATGCTTTAGCATCTTGCATGAGTATGAGTTTTGCCATGACAACATGCTTGCCATGAGGCTAATTGCTTATGTGATGTAACTATCTGAATGCCTGTGGGTGAAGGTTGGGTTACTTGAATTGAGACAATTCATTGAAATCTGCATTTTAGCCTACTCACGAGTAGCAAACTTCAAACCATTTCCAAACAAACGAATATGCGATGCTTTGTTCTAAATTAGGCAATCTAGTCTATACTTATGTGTTGTGCGCATCACATAATAATTCTAGCTAATTAACCGGTATAAGAACACATGTGTTTTCAAAAATAAAATATCATGCTTAATCTTTGATCAGGCGAGCGGGGGTGCTCATAGATGACCTTCTCCAATCGTACCCAAGTTCCCGAGCCGAGGCAACTTTGGTGATGACGGACACGTGGCCTTAGGCACGAGTCAGGGTTTCCTAAATTTTCCAAAATAAAACATTTAGGTGGCGACTCTGTGTCTAGCAAAGCAGTCCATGTTTGGCACTTCTTTCTTAAAAATCAGTTTTCTAAAACGATTTGTCGAATTTGAACTATTTGGTGATTTATCGGTCTCGCATTGCACTTTGCGGGATTAGATTCAGAACCGTGACTTTTGAGTCCGAACTGTAGTAAGCCCAAATAAACAAAACGGGATTTTTCCCGGGATGTTCGGGGACGTCTACATTTACGTAGTTCGGTTTAGGTTCGCTTGAGTATTAACTCTCTCCTTTTGCGCTCTAACTTTTGTCAAAGTCGCCCTTTAGGGTTTTCAACCTTGCGAGCTCAGTTTTTTCTTTATTTCTAATTTTTCATGCTCTAACTTCCGCCTAGGTCACCTTTTCGGGTTTTTGGCCTAGCGAGCCTCTCAGTGATAGTATTTCTTCAACTTGTCCATATTGATCAGCTGTGAAAATTCCAGGCCATTTAAGTCCATGAGAATAACCACTCCACCTGACTAGATAGCCTAATGATGTAAGGACCAATCCAATTGAATCTGAACTTGCCCCTATGGTCTTGGATGGGAGCTCGGTTGTCTTTCAGCACCATATCTCCCTTCTTGAGATTCCAGGACTTAACTTTCTTATTAAAAGCCCTAGCAATTCTACGGTGGTAGCCCTGAACATGATACAATGCTTTTAGCCTCCTCTCATCAAACAACATTAACTTCTCAAATCTGCTCTATTGCCAATCCGTCTCTGCTATCTGACACTCAACCATAACTCGCAGTGACAAGATTTCAATTTCAATTAGCAAAACGGTTTCTATCCCGTGGACGAGAGAATAAGGGGTTGCCCCTGTAGATGTCCAGATCGAAGTCCTGTAGCCCTAGAGTGCAAATGACAATTTATTTGGCCAGTCCCTGCAGGTCTCAACCATCTTTTGCAGGATGTTCTTGATGTTCTTATTGGCGGCTTCAACAGCTCCATTGGTTTGTAGCTTGTATGTAGATGACTTATGAAAAGCAACGTTGAATTTGTCTAACAAGTCTATCACCTCTTTCGTGAAGTGGGAGCCATTGTATGATATGATATCGTTCGAAACTCCGTACCGACAGATGATATTGTTTCTGATAAACTTAGCCACATGCGATGCCTTCAACACTGCATAAGATTGAGCTTCCACCCACTTTGTAAAATAATCAATTGCCACCAAGATATATTCATGCCCATTCAACCCTTTTGGCGTAACTTCACCGATAACGTCGATTCCCCAGACCGAAAAAGTCCATGGCGAAATCATGTTGTAAAGCTTTGACGGCGAAATATTCATGCGATTGGCATGAATTTGACATTTGTCGCATCATCACACAAAACCAATACAATCCTCCTCCATGGTGGACCAGTAGTAACCTTGCTTGAGAATCTTTCGGGCTAGCATCACACCATTCATATGCACCACGCATTCTCCGCTGTGGATAGCCTCCATAAGGCACTTTGATTCCTCTTCTTCCACACACAACTTATGCATTTCCAAATGACCTATTTTATACAACTTACCTCCGCAGATGATAAATTGGATGGCTATTCATCGTATTCCCCATTTGTCCTTGGTATTTGCCCCTGGTGGATATATCTCATTTTCCAAGAAGTTCCAAATATCGTAATACCAGGGGTTTTTGTCTTGCACTTCATCTATGGCGGCAATAGTTTTATAAGCCGGCGTGTATTTATGCTCGATGATAATCGAACTCATCCAGACTCCAAGTGAGATGTCTACCATAGAAGATAGAGTTACTAAAGCATCGGTGAACATGTTGTTCTCCCTCAGTAGATGTGTGAAAGTCAGTTTTTCAAACCTAGGAATCAGAATATCCAGGGTCTGATGGTAAACCTTCATCTTCTCTTCTTTGACTTTCCAGTCTTCATTTGCTTGAGAAACAACTAAGTTCGAGTCCCCGATAACATCCAATCTTAGTTCCAAGGCGTCTTCTAAACTAGCAATACACGCTTCATATTCTGCTTCGATGTTGGACACCTTGAACCAGATTTTGAAGGCTAAAGGTATATGGGAGCCGTCGGGTGCTATCAGCAACACACTTATCCCATAACCGTACTGATTGAACGCTCCGTCAAAGTACATCGTCCAAGTTCCCTCCTCAACTTGTAGAATGTCTTCATCTGGGAATAAATATTCCACTACCTCATCTCCTTCTACCGGGTGGTCTATCAGGAACTCCGCTACAGCTCTTCCCTTGACCGACTTGCGGATGACATATTTGAGATCAAATTCGGAGAGAATGAGCAACCCTTGAGCCAGCATACCCGTAAGTGCCGGTTTCTCAAAGAGATATTTGATGAGATCTAATCTCGAAACCAGGATTACAGAGTGAGCTAACAAGTAGTGACTCAACTTCCTAGTAGCCCATACCAAGGCTAGGAAAGGTTTCTCCAAAGGAGTATAGCGGGTCTCGTAACCCAACATTTTATTCCTCAAATAATAGATGGCTTTCTCCACCATATTTTCAGATTCCTGAATGAGCATGCATCTCATGGTTGTGTCTGTTACTGACAAGTACAGAGTCAAAGGCTTCCCCAGCTCTAGCTGCAACAACATAGGCAGATTCTGGAGGTATTGCTTAACCTGCTCAAAGGCGAATTGACATCGATCATCCCATCAAAATTTATTCCCTTTCTTCAGGAGACCAAATAGTGGTTCACAACTCAAGGTTAATTTGGAAATAAACCGTCTTATGAATTGCATTTTACCCAGAAAGCCTCGCACCTCCTTTTCAATCTTCGATGGTGGCATTTTTAGGATGACCTTGATTTTAGAAGGATCTACTTCAATGCCCCTCTGTGTGATCATAAAGCCTAGCATTTTTCCTGTCATTATGCCGAAGGTACATTTCTGCGGGTTTAACCTCAATTTGTATTCCCTAACCCGTTGAAAAATTTCTTCAAGGCGGTGTAGTGGCCCTCTCATTCTTTGGACATGGCAATCATGTCATCCACATACACCTCGACCTCTTTGTGGATCATGTCATGCAGAATGGTGGTCGCAGCCCTCTGATAGGTAGCTCCAGCATTTTTTAACCCAAACAGTATAACTTGGTAGTAGTAGGTACCCCACGGCGTAGTGAATGCGGTCTTCTCTGTGTCCTCTGGTGCCATCAGAATCTAGTTGTACCTGAAAAATCTGTCCATGAACGATAGCAAAGCATGGCCCGTAGTGAAGTCCACTAACTCATCAATATGCGGCAGAGGAAAGTCATCCTACGAACTAGCTCGGTTCAAGTCCCGGAAGTCCAGACACACCCAAATTCTACCATCCTTCTTCGGCACTGGGACGATGTTGGCCAACCAAGTCAAATACTCAGATACTAACAAGAAACCTACCTCGATCTTCTTGGTGACCTCTTCCTTGATTTTCAGCACCTAATCTAGACGGATTCTACGCAATTTCTGCTTAACTGGCTAGACCTCGGGGTCAAGAGGGATCCAATGCTGTACAATCTCAGGATCGATTCCAGGTATGTCTTCGTAGGACCACGTGGAAACATCTTTGATTTCTTTTAACAAAGTGATTAAAGGCTCACGCTCCTCCAAAGACAGCGTGGACCCGATCTGGACTAAGTACGGATCCTTTTTAGTACCCACATTAATGGCAATGATTTCATCAACACAAGATTTAGCGAACCTTTCCTCCTCTCGATTAATCAAATTTTTCAAAGCCAGGGGAATTTCTTCCCCTTCGTTTTCATTAAAATTCTAAAAATCTTGGTCAATATAATAAACCAACAGCACAGAGAAGTACACAGAATCTGCAGAGTTCTCATTCAAAAGGTCCAAATCTTCGGTTACAAACTCAAAAGAAAAGCTGAATGAAGACCTCGACAAGACTTTAGTATACGGGTTACCACTCCCAGAAATACCAGACTCAGACTCAGAAGAACTTGAATCTGATTCCAACCCCATAGACTCAGTGGAATTAGATTCTAGCTCATCGTCCGATTGAAAATTGGACAAATAGCCTTCCTCTAACTACCAGATAAGAGATGGTGCCACTGATGCATCCAAAATGTCGCTGGTTGGGTTCACACCCAATTCTTCCCCGATCAAGGAGACCGTAAGGTTATCCCCCAAGTTCTCTAGGTCGGGCACAGGATCTGTCAAGAGACTAGCCAGTGCTGTCTCTACTCCAAGTTCACTGCCATCTAAGTCACCTTCTGTGCTCTATTTGATACTTGGTTCGACCCTTTCCTCATCATCATTGTACTGCAGCTGTAGATCAAAGAAGATTTCAAACCTGGGGACATATTGCTTCGAGGAATTCACCCAAGGCTCAAAAAAGTCACAAAAAGGGAAATCTTCTCCCTCCCGAACAAAGCGGCCATTCAGTGTCCCCCGAATTACCCTGTGGATAAGCTCATAGTGCTTCCTGACTTGCTTGGCCTTGACTTTGCCTTTCATCTCTTCTCCCTTCCTGATCCAGTCCTCTTTGGTGGGCACATAGCCCAAACCAAAAGCATGTAGGTTGTGCGGCACATCTGTTAATGCAATAACACCTTTACGGCCACTTCTTCCCAGTCTCATTCCTGGAACATGCTGCAGTTTGTTCATGAAATAGATAGACTGGGCGCTGACATATATGCCTTCGTCTGTGGCCAAGATGGTCTGCACTACCCGGGCTTCAGCCAAGGTGAATCCCAAGAGGAATACATCCTCCTCGCCATGGGTAATCTCCAGCACTGGCGTAGTTACCTCTGGCGATGGATGGATGGATGAATTCCCAAAAACAATCGACACTCCTCCCCCATGAGGGTACTTCAACATCTGATGGAGAGTGGAGGAGACAACTTTTACATGATGCAACCAGGGCCTCCCTAACAACAAATTGAAGGTGGCCGACACATCCAAAATATGGAACTCGACCTCCTGCTCAACTAGGCCCACCTAGACTCTGACTTGCACCGTACCCATGACCTCTCTATTCATGTTATCATATGCACGAATTACTTGGGCTGTGGGAACAAAGTCCACTGGTTTGAGGCCTATTGCATCGGCGGTGTGGGAAGGACACGCATTGATGGTCAAACCGGTATCTACCAACACCACCGGCACCTATTTCTCCCTGCATTCCACAGATATGTACAATGGTTTATTGTGAGCTAAGCCTTCCGGCGGTAGTTCTTTGTCAAAGAAGGTCAGAGTTGGTCTAGCACCACTTGGGAAGATCAATCCCACAAACTGTTCGGGGGTAGTGTCAATGGACAATTTAGCCTTGTCCATTGCCAACAACACTACTTGTCGTTGTACCTAAGAGGCCATGAGAAAACCCTAGATGGAGATGTCAACTTGGATTTTCTTAAGTTGTTTCAACACTACCTCTTCTTCCAGCTGTTTCTCTTTCTGTTTCTCGGCCTGTCTATCTTTTTCCAGATGCTTCTGCCTGATCCAGGTGCGGTGGCTTAAAATACAACCCGCTTCTTGTTAGATGGTCAATTTCTTCTACATACCACGTGTTGTCTAAAAGGCACTCACCCCAGTCTTCGTCGGTGTGGCCAGATGTAAATAATTATCGTCCCACCATTCACCCTCAACAGCTGGCAAACAGTTGTCCGGCTCTACTCGTATCACCTTCACATTGTAAGTGCCCCCCACAGGGTGTTGTGCATTCACAGTTTCTTGGTTGTCTTCAACCCTTTCTAGTTCAAACTGCCTCAATGCAGCTTCATATTCTATATCTACAGTGCTCACAGAGCCTACTTCCTAAGCTTGGTTTTCCACACCAACGCTCTCCGGCAGCTTTCCTTTCTCATAGGCCCTTCTGGCCACTACAGCGATCTCTGCTTCATTTCCTTCTAGTTTCATTCTAGCTTTTTCTTCCTTATCTGGTTAATCACTCAGCCATCCAGTATTGTCAGTTGATCCGTTCAAGTCGAACCAGCCGATCTGTACATCCCCCTGATCCTACTCATCAAAGAACTGCTGGTTGTCCAAATCCTCCTTCAGTTCTGCTAGATCATCCAACCCTTGGCCGGGCCATCCTCCCTGACGACATTGATGTCTATTGTGGTCGGTAGCACTAATTCGGGCTTGATTTGACCAATTGGCACAATGTAGCAGCTTGATTCATACACCCTATCAATTAAGTCCTCAAAACACTCCAGCAACGAACTAATACTTTCCTCCAAGGTAGACTCCCTTTCCACTGTAAGCATAACCACAGGCATGGGTTGGGGGTTGGACGTGTCCATTATGCACAGATCTATGCCTTTTGGAATGAACAACGTTGGTTTTAGTAAGTGAGAGGGGGTAATATATACGTTGGGGTCATAAGGAGTGGCCAGTGTATGGATCAGGTTGAGATTTCAAGGTAGGGGGACTTGATTATGGGTTGGGAGTGGATTTGTGGTCACGTTGGGTTTTTTAGGTGAAGCGATCACCTTGTTTTCAATGAGATCCAGAATCTCATGATGCAATCGAAAGCACTAGTCGGTATCATGACCATGATGTTGGTGAAATGCGCAGTATTTTACGGGGTTGTATTTGAGTGGAAGAGGATCAAGCAATGGGCGGAGTTCTAATGGTTTGAGGTGCCCTTTTTTACCTAGCACTTTCATGGCTTAAAACAGGGTCATGTATAGCTGGTTGAAAGTCCTCTGGGATCGGACAGGGTTGGACGGTGTTTGTGAGCTTGTATTGGCAAAGGGGTCGACAGTCTTGGTTATGGTGACAACACTTACATCTGACGGCCTCGCAGCTGTGCTGCCACTGGTAGCATTGGAACTGCGTATAAACGGCATTTTTGCCAGCTCCTTCTCATCTGTAATCAGCCCCTGCTTCATAGCATCTTCAATTCTCACCCCTATCTCATAGAGTTTTGTAAATGTAAACAGAGATAGGATGATCATCTTTTGCAGCAACTTGCCGTGCATATTCTGGAAAACCATCTTAATCTGATCCTTCTCAAAAGGCCTCGTAGTCAACACCGAGGCTTTAGCTCTCCACCTTGTCACAAATTCAGATAAGCCCACCTTTGGCTCTTGGCGTGTCACTTCAAGATCACAAGTTGTGACCTCGATCTGTGCATTGTATGAATACTGCGTAATAAAGGCCTCGGCCATCTCCTCCCAATTCTATTTGACAGAGTCTTCCAACTTTGTATACCATATGGCCGCTATACCCGACATGGTATGGCCAAAGAGAGACAGTTTTTGTAATCTAGCCAGGCCCATCGGCCGCAAGATGTCCGAAAATAGCCAAAGGTGAACCATTGGATCTCCAGAGCCGTCGAATCGATCGATGTACAACATTTTGAATCGATCTGGCAATGTCACTACAGAATCGGTATACCCATCCTTTACGTCCGAGATAGGGTTAACCGCTTGTGCTCTCTTGAATAATTTCTCTAGTTTATTGACTTTGAGTATAGTTGGGTCAACCTCAAACTCAAACGGAGCCTCAATCTGATAAACAGGTGCTTTGAAGGCTTGTGCTGGGATTGGCTCTTTTGGATTGCCCTAATTTTCTTGGACATTGGCAGTATGAACAGTGGCTCCGGGTGCTGGGATACACGTAGGAGGTGCATGAGATGCAAAGGCCGCAACTAGGTATGGTTGCTGTTGTTGTAGACTATTTATAACCTTGGTCTGACGAACTGTGACCTCGGCCTGACGGGCAGCATCTTGCTGTAGGGTTTCAACTGTCTGCTACAAATGATGTATCAATTCTTCCATACTAACTGGGGGATACTGGGTTATGGTGTTTTTTTGTTGTTCTTCCACTTTGCGAGGATGGGTTGTATTTCTCCCCCCTTTTCAGGGGCATACAGTGTTAGTTTTACATAGATTCTGTAATTGTCAATTGTTTGTTGTTAGGCATTCCTGGGGTATGCCCCCTTGTAAACTTGTAAATTTCATTGTCTTTATTTTATGACTGACTTACCCCAAAAAAAAAAAAAACTGGGGGCTACTGTGTCATCAGAATAGGCTAGTGATCTCATACTGGGCTAGAAGTAGAAGGCTGTCCTTGAACCTGACTGGACACAGGTGAATTGAGGGGTGACTACTGTAAAAAATGAACCGGTGAGCTCTACCTGATTCTCCTCCGTCTTATAACCGGTGGGAGTGAGGTAAACATGGGCTGTTCTCGAGCAAGATCCCCGATTTTGCAAAGCCTTCTGACTCGGGTCCAGAGTACTTGGGGGATATACAAACTTTTGAAGCTATGGTGGTAAACTACCTAGCAAAAAGAAATAAAGCAACAGAAAATGGTAATCAGAAACTGCACAGCACCTCAGCTAAGACGCTATCAACACAGACATGATCAAAGTTGTAGGACTGCACTCCACACTGAATTTCGCCCCCAAAAACAGATACCAAACTTGCAAACTTGCAACTGTTATGCACATTCCTGTACAGTTTCACTGTAAAGCACATACGAGTTAAATGAGAGCCAAAACACCCCTATAAGAGGGTAAGGTTACCCTGTCCTAGTTTTGTCAGGAACTAGGGTTCACTATTCAAACAAAGTGGTTTTCACGCAATCCTACATTTCTGATGAGAATCCTGTCCTAGTTTAGAACAGTCTCTATGGCTTTTCGATATGCAACTAGGCCGAATGGTCAAAAAGGGTACCTCAGCAAGACTACCTAATATGCCTCTCACACCTAGTACCGAGAAGTGAAAGGAGGATCAAACAGTACAACGATAGTCCAGATCCAAGGGTTGTGTTCCCATCATGGCAAAGCCCACGACCGGTCAGCCTTTTGGCAAGCTTCCGACAAACCGTCCAGGAATAGCATGTGGCATACACAGTGACTTAAGCACACCAATGCAAATGCAATGCAAAAAAACATATAAGTGTAGACAAAATGTCACATCATGAAGTTCAAGTCAAGTTCTCTAAATTCCCCAACAGAGTCGCCAGAAACTGTAGCTCGACTTTTCATGCCCCCTTTCAGAAAATGAATAAGCCTTACAATTCAGACTCCTGCGGTTCTGAATCTAATCTCACAAGTGCAATGTGAAATAGATAAACACCAAAGAGTCCAAATCCAACAAATCTTTTGAAAAATTGATTTTAAATCAAATTGTCAAAAATGGATTGTTTTGCCAGATACAGAGTCGCTATCTAAATATTTTTTGGGAAACTTAGGAAACCCATGACTCGTGTCAAAGGCCACGTGTCTGTCATCACCAAGGTTATCTTGGCTCGGGAACTTAGGTACGAGGGGGAAAGGTCATGAATTGAACACCCCCGCTCGCCTGATCAAAGATCGGCCTCTAGTAATCATGATGTTAATCTTATTTACATTATATGCTCTTGTTTCGATTATTAGGCTATCATTACTATGTGATGCGCACACAAGTATAGACTAATTTGTAAAAATTGGAACAGTTTGATTCATGTTTGTTTTGAAAATTGTTTCGAATATGTACCACTTGAAAAGTGATCGCATATAAACATTACTCAAATTATTCTAATTTAAGGAATTAGCCTTCATCCACAGTGTCACGACTCGAACCCGCCCCTATGGGTTAAGGCCATAACCGGCTAGTAATCACGAGATTACCTACGGCCTCAAACCAATAAAACAAAACTCATCAGAGTAAAGAGGCCAAACAGAAGCAAATTTAAAACTTTGTCCATAGAGCTGTGCTTATATGCACACCATAACATTCCAAAGATTTATACGTTAATAACTCACATCAAAATATATACTAACACAGAATACTGTACATACAGGATCATACAAGTTTAAGTCAGTTGAACCCAAGACTTATATACAAAAGTAGTCCAATGCTTTCGCCAACATAACAAAACTATGAACAAAGGACAAAGGCGAAGACAGTCTCGTGCGTGAGATGTTTGGGCTGCCTCCTCAAAACCTGATTGTTTCTCACAATTTCACTGAGGCTGGTTCTGGACGTCCCTTGGCTCACCTACATATACATGAATGAGTGTGAACGAAAGCCCAGTGAATAATATCGAATAAGGAAGATACATAAGCAATCTTTGAAATAGTTACAACAGACGGCCTTTGGCCCAATCACTTGTATCAATCGTCCTTCGGCCCAATCATTCATGTCAATCGGCCTTCGGCCCAATCATTTATATCAATCGGCCTTCGGCTCAATCATTCATGTCAATCGGCCTTCGGCCCAATCATTCATGTCAATCGGCCTTTGGCCCAATCATTTATATCAATCGGCCTTCGGCCCAATCGTTCATGTCAATTGTTGTCCACTATTCAAATTAATGAACTTACAAAACTTACATAGAAGTGAACAATTGGACAATAACATATCTCAAATATCTTGTTAAGACATTACTCACAGTGATCGGTTGGTTGGTTCACCCTGGAGCTCGACCCTACACATTCCATCAACACAAAAGGGTCACAAACAATTCAATCCGTTCTAAATTCACATTTTCCTCTTGAGGCTTCATTCTTATCTCTTTAGCTCAATTACAATGCTCAATTTATGCCTAAGAGTACTTAGAAGTGAAAGAGAACAGAAAACGAAACATAGAATGTCTTTTCAAAATTTTAGAAAACAGAGTCCTCGCTCGAGCGGACCCACAAGGTCTGCAAAAGTACTGGTTACATCAATTTCACGCTCGAGCGCGAACTCGGCCGCTCAAGCTAAAGATCTGTCTACATACCTCCCCGCTCGAGCGAAAGCCATGTCTGCAAAATATGCTGGGAGCTCGTATTTCACGCTCGAGCGGCGGTTTCCCCGCTCAAGCGGACATCAAGAATTCTGGGTTTTCCAGAATTTGTTCTTGAGCTCAATTCGACCTCCAAAGGTTCCAAACTCATAATTTTTGGCTCAAACTTCATATATACATGTACTAACATGGTACAAACACCAAATTACAACACAATGGAGCTCAATTTCACAAATTAATCACATGCATGTCCCAATCTACACCAAATTCACTTTCAACATAACAATTTCATGCATTCAAGCTCATACCTCTTATGAATGCTACATGTATGTGAGATATGGCTTCCATTTCAACTCAAATTGTACAAATGGTGGTCACAAGCATGGATTCTGGCCACAATTTTACATGGATCATATTTTTCATACTCAATTATGCAAATTCATGGTTATTATGCACATGCAAGCATTCCATGACTTCAAATACAACAAAATCAACCCAATTTCCTTATGATCAAACTAACTCATGTTCTTCACCATTAATAAAACTTGAATTCACAATTTACTACATTAAACTCATGAATTCACTTACCTAGAGGCTCAATTCTTTCAATCTATGGTCAAATCTAAAGTTAGACTTCAAATTTCCAAGCCTTCAAGATCAAACTTTGATTCTCTTACACCCTCTCTCTCTCTCTAGTTCGGTTCTCTCTTTTTCTTCTTAGAGTTGAAACCAGCCAAATGATACAACAGGAGAAATCAATTATAATAAGGCCCTTTACATGTGCTCTCATAGGCACAATTAATTTGAATTAAATAATTGAGCACTAAAGCACCAATTTAATCTATTTATTTTGATCCGAATCAATTTCCAATTAAATTTCACCGTAGGCTCTAAAAATTACGCTAATCACAAAGGCGCAATCGATTTCAGTTTCTGTGGCCGATAGGGCCTTCAATTTAATTTCCAAAGCAGATAGTCAAACAGATATTCCTACAGTGAACAGATAGAAATTCAAAACCACATATTTTCACATAATGGCACAAAAAATCACATTAAACACATAATCATATTCATATTAAGGACCAATTAGCACGAAACGGAACAAGGTTATCACACACAGGCATTCAAACAGTTTATCATTTAAGCAATTAGCCTCATGGCAAACATACTATATATGGCAATAATCACATTCGTGCAATATGCTAAAGCATAAAAGAGCTCGCCTAGTACTCCAAGCCAAAAAGATGAAAGAGTTAGGAAAAATGCGTGATCCTAACTATGCAATGTGACTAATGTAACGCATGCGATATGCAATCTAAATAGGCTCGACTACTTAACATGGCATATGAACCAATTTGATAGCATGCGGTCTAAGCACATATTCAAAGAAGCGTTAAACTAACAATGCAAATTAGCATGATGAATCGAGCCTTGATGCATGCAAAACAAGTGGATGCAAGGCATGAGAGATGCTAAACAAAACATGATGCCCTAAACTAACCAACATAAGCTAGTAAATAAAAGGGAGAAAGACGTGGGGTTGGAAGACATACACATTATTACAAATTTGCGCCCTCACGCTGGAGGGTCCGAATGAATAATCTAACTAAGCTAATTACTACGAATTAACTAACTATTACAAGCCGAAATCAATAAATTAGCTAAGCTACTTAACTAATTATTACAACAATAAATAGCTAGCAACTTCTAACTAATTAATTACAACACAAATTAACTAGTTAGCTATCTATTACAAGTCCATAAGCGAACGAGCCTCAATAAGTAAGTGAAATGCTTATGCATGCATGGATTTCCACCCGAAAAGCCCACTGTTCTGCTGTCAGAATGCTTTTGTTGCACAGTAGAATATCTTTTCACCTCAGACACTGCTCTATTCTGCTCTAGAAAGTCACTGCTCAATTTGAAAAGTGGCCAACAGCCAAAATTGGTGGCCTGCCGACCACAATTAATGGCCTACCAACCACAAAAGTTTGGTTCCTCCTGCTACAACAAAAAGCATACAGGGTATTCTCAAGGGTTGTTTGCACAATTTACCCCTCCTTATCATCAAACAGCTCAAAGGAGTAATAAATTTGATTCACAAACCATCAATCGATGCAATTTCAATGCATGATGGCCTATGAACCAAAGTGTGCAAGTTCAATAAATGCAACAAATAAAGACTCCCAAACCTCCTCCTTATCATGAATTGATCAAGGGAAGTGGTTGACAATGACTCTTGAACCGTTTTCATCACGAACAAGTATGAAACGATTCAAGACTCAAAGGTTCAATTAACGTCCGATTGAACCCAAACTAAGTTATTATCTTGTATCATTTTTAGTCCCCATTTTAATACTTCATTTTAATTACCAACCATTCCTTAGTAAATTAAGTCCAAATGTGAGCTTTAAGTCCTCTAATGGAAAGGAGTACCAAACCAAGAGTTGTTTTAGGTATGAGAGAAGTGTCATGCCGTTGGTAATGAACTCCCCCTCCAAAGGGATTAAACCATTAAGTACAAAACCTCAATCTCATGCTTTAAATAAGTAACTAGTTTGAACCAACTTTCAAAGCAAAACAAAAACCAAGAAAGGAGGGAGGTTGCACAAGTGATTAGAGGTGAAAACAAGTATGGAAAACCATAAACAAATGCTATCAACTCAAATAGGCCGGTGGCCAAGGCTAAACCACCAAGCCTATGAGGACAATTACACTACAAGCATGCAATACAAAACTCAAATGCAATGAACAACCAAAAAAAGTCCTAAAACAGTGCTAAATCAGTCCTAAAACATGCTGGAATTAAGACAAAAATAGCTAGAATAATAAGCTAAAACATTGAGCTATATAAGCTAGTAAACAAGCACAAGGAGGGAGGCTACCCCCTCCATTTTTTAGACTTCAAAACAACATTTTAGCCACTGAAAAAGCTCTGAAAATCAGTGTTTAAAAGCTCAAAAAAAGATAGTGTAAAAGTGGGAAACACAAGGGTAAAGGCTAGAGAAGCAAGGTGGAAAGAAAGGTGAACCACTCCTCCACCCTTTAAGGCCTTAAACCACAAGTTTCAACCCAAAATTATAGAGTTTATACAGTCCAAAATAGTAGAAAAACAGTAGGAAAAATAGCAAACAAAGCAAGGAAACAAACCAAGCTTTATACCTCTTGAAGAGGAGAACACTTCTAAGCAACATTTCAACACATACACACCCTCAAGAACTCAAAGTAGAATCAAAAGTACCTCAGCTCAAAGACCACAAGGCTTGGTTTAGAGTGTATAGGAAAAGGCTTAAAAAATTTGCAAGAGAGAGAATTGTAGAGAGAGAGAAAATATTTTGCTACAAGCTGTCGCATTCTGCTGAGGACGCCAAGCACTTGACAAGCATGCACATTCATCATTGGGTGCATGAGTGGTTATGGCTAAGTTGTAAGGGCGGTTAAAAATGGGATGTCTACAGTTGTCCCTCTTTGACAAAACTCAGAGTCATGAAATGACGTGAGTGAATGTCAAAGCCCAAAGACGACCCATTTTGACAAAGTCGCAAGACTTGGACAAACAATCAAGACAAAAATTAAATGGTTGCGCTTGCAAGCTGTCTGCGTATCCCTTTACAAGGAATCAAACCAGCGCAGTCTTCTGCATCCATAAGGGATGGTATATCATCCGTGGCCACCGGGTCAAAATCAGCGCCGAGTGTCCAAGCAAAATTTCCTGTTGTTGTGGCACCTTCATACATCCTTCGCATAAGTTCCGCGTGCTCTAACGGCTTCGTTTTGAACTTCACAACATTCTTGTCAATCTGGGGAAAAAAAAAAAAAAAAACAACAACAACAACAACAATAACAATAACATTACATACATGGAAATAAATAGTAATTGGTTCAGAAAAATATGAATGGTTATTCTCCAGGTCACATTTATAAGTACAGCTGTCAACCAACAGTTGGTGTGCGACAGGTCTATGGAAAATAATTCACAAAATTCCAATAACAGGGAACACACATACAATGCACCACATTTCAAATACATTGTTCCGCATTGGTGTAGCTTGAAAGGAAAGGAATCGATATATTCTAACCTAAAACTGAAATAAAATCTCAATTACAAATTCACAAAATTATTTAGCAACAAGTCTATGGAAAAAATTTCATCCCGAGCGAATATCCCTGTGCACATAGATGTGTAAGACATTTAAATAAGGCAGCACATAAAATGGGGCTTGTCAAATTATACAAAAATAAGAGCTCTTATAGAACCATAATTGTGTGGCTCACCCTAAGGCAAGCTTTTATTTGTGTGAATAAAATTAACAACAATATGGTTGCTGAGAGAAGTAGATGGATCCATACTACACTAGCACAAAACTGGATGATATAAAGTTAACACCAAAATACCATTAATTTGCATCTGCGACCTTTCAGCTCATAATATGGCAGTCAAGTTTAATTAGCTCATAGCTCACAAACTGAAAAGTACCTGATTGATAGGATTAACTCAACAACTATTGGAGCATCACAAAGATTTACTCCTATTGAATAATTTCTGGTATATTATGCTCCGATAGATTATATATTAATGATTTGAAGGCTAACATCAAACAGTCCATTAGTGACATGTGTGAAACATAATTCCAGGAAAACCTAAACATTCTTTGTAATCTCAAACAACTCACAGTGGAACATTATTATCTCTGTTTGATGCAACCTTTTACAACTTATATATTTGACAATTAAACAATACAAGTCAGCAACATATTTCTTTCATCTTCTCAATAATTAATTTTATTTTTCTAGTTTAAAAGTTGGCATAAACTACACCAATAGTTCCAATAATTTTCATCTTATGTCAATTTTATTTTGTAATTCTAATTGCATGAATTTTACTTTAGAATTTTGTACACTGTGTGAGTACAGTCAAACTTATAACATCCCTTTAATTGTTAGATCGAAATTAAGGGCAAAATAGTGCATTCACTTTTACTTCATTTACTTTTCTTGTTTACTGTTATTGGTCTTGACAACTTGTACAAGTCTTTAACCATTGTGGCCTCAAGCACATCTCTCTTAGAAGACTCAAAAAGGGCCTATTATTTGTTTTTTCTTGTCAAGCTATGTGTTTGTAACTTAAGCCATATTATGCCCATATGACAAATGATGCCCCAAAATAGACAAATTATACCCATACTATACTCTTTACAAATTATAGTAGCATACTACGATGGCACAAACATATAATTAAAGCGACAATTGATAACTTATGTTTTTGTTTTTGTTTTTTTTTTGTTGGTCAGTTTCGTCATTGTGCTTCACAGAAATTTTATTGTCAAGCTTGTATGAAAAAAAACAATTATAGTGAAAAAGATTCAACCTAACGTGCAGATAGTTTGACATGGAATTATGCTGCTTAGGAAAACACAATAGTTGGAAATGTTACCTTCTTATATTTGGCCCACCAATCGTCCGATGCTTGTATCAACCCAGCTTCTTCGTTGTAACTTATGCCGATTAGGCCGTGCCTTGTGTCCATAAGGCGTGCCTAGGACTACTAGGCCTTTTTAAGAAAGTTGTACTTGTTTTGGAGTTGCTTCACCTCATGGAACCTACTCGTACGTTCCTGGAAGGCCTTGGACACAGCCCTGTAGCCATGCATTGTCATCGTCTGGACACATCCCTTGTAATCGGATTCCAACTCCTTTACAACAAGTTCCAAGAACAGCCTAACTGTGTCGGAGTCCCAAACTGCTTTGTGCATATATGCGGACTGTGGGTACGGCTGACTAATGCCCCGCTTACACAAGTTTTTGGATGGCGTAGACTGCGTTCGGGATTGATCCATGTGGCTACAACATTGGAGCAACAATTGTGGCATACGTACATCATATAATGTAAAACATAACATGCACAATTGGAATTAACGAACATAGAGGAGAAGCAAATAATAGCAAAACGAATAAAGAGAATATTGCATTGTCAACATGAAACTAGCATACTAGACATTGTACTAGTCGGGAAACATAAAAAGTATCACGTGGTAAATACATACATATTCCCTACGAACCGAATCAAATCAACTACGAAACAACAAAATAACAACGACAACAGATAAGACGAATGTAACAATTTGTAGAAAATGCAAAGAGTGCTGCAGGTTGATGATGTCAACATGTAACTAGAAGACCATGTCCTTAAGTGATTGTTGAGTGTCAGGCACGGATGTTTGGCCAAACTCATCACACCAGTCAATGCAAGAACGACATGGCTGAATAGACACATGTATTAGTGTAGTTCTAAAACATGTAAATGGACTTGTGAATGTGAATACTCACCACTACATGAGGGCATTGGTAGTAGGCACGACCCAAATTTCTTGAAGATCTTGAAATCTTCACAACGCACATCCCAAAGCCACAAGCACAGAACGGTGTTGTACGCGCTGACATGGCAGAGGAAACAAACAAAGCCATCGTTTGTTTTGGGAACAACTATAGATGAAAGCAATGAAATGACAACACGGACATGGTTTACAAGTTCTCTTATATATGCAATGAGCCTTGTGTGGACATAGTGCTTGTGTGCAATTATGTGTGAGATTAATTTGTTAACGTACTTTATTTCTTCATAATACCTTAGTCCTACAATAATGGGAATTTTTAGACAAAGACTTTCAAGTGCCGTAAGTAATTTGGTTAGATTGTAAGTGTGTGTGATTAATTTCACAAGTAATCAAGTGGTGTTGTTTTTAGTAGCCTGTAAATTTAGATTTCTTACTACCACGACTGGGACTCATGTACATAGTAGCAGAAACAAGAATGTATAAATATAATCTAATAATTCTTAAACATTTATTTCAACAACTGTTTTTTGGGGTGAAAAGTCTTTTGCAAAACATTCCTTTTAATAAACAGCCAGTGTAATTATTTTGCACACAACAAACTGTCTTATTAATTTTTTTTCCCTCTTTTACAAGTGTCTAGATACACTTGTTCACAAAATTCAATGTCCACTTGAAGACAAATATGTCATGCCGTTTACACTTTAAGGTGAGGCAGTTGTGACCTTTTACAGTTTTAAGTCTGAAAGTGTAAGTAATTTCATACTTCAGCAAAAACCAGGATTGTTTCAATAACTCACGAAAATTACAAAATAATTTTGACGAAAAATGTGGGCCACAAATTACAAAATACAAAATAATATCACACCTCTAAAACTAAAAATAAAAATAAAAATAAATAATTTCTTAGAAAACAAGGACTATGAATTTCATCTCCAGCAAAGATTAGGTCATGATTTTAATTGAAAAAATGATATTTTCATATTGTAGCTTTAATCTGTTAGCCGCATAAGAGATTTATATATATATATATATTGATCATCCATTACAGACAAATTTACGTTGACTTTAACTAATTCCTTTTTTGAGATAAGTGATGATATAGTGATTTTTTAAAATAAAATTCATCATTCATATATAAATTTCAAGTCTCAATGTGTGAAAGTGTGAAACTACGAAATAATTACAAAATACAAAATGTAGGCTAGCAAAAATAGTTTTAAATCTGAAAGTGTAGGTAATTTCCCACTTCACTCAATTTCAGTAAACATTACAAAATAATTCACAAAAACGTAAGCCACAAATTTCAGGGGGAAAGCTTACATATATAGTGATTTTTTAAAATAAAATTCATCATTCATATATAAATTTTAAGTCTCAATGTGTGAAAGTGTGAAACTATGAACTAATTACAAAATACAAAATACAAAACGTAGGCCAGCAAAAACAGTTTTAAGTCTGAAAGTGTAGGTAATTTCCCACTTCACTCAATTTCAGTAAACATTACAAAATAATTCACGAAAACTTTGGCCACAAATTTCAGGGGGAAAGCTAACATAAATACAAAACAGAGGCCAGAAATTTCACTAACTTAGCCAAATAGTTGGCAAACCTAGATAAGTGCAAACACAAATTCATATGTCAATCCGAAGTATGTAAGGCAAAAAAAAAAAGAAGTTAAACAATGTTAACAAAAGGGGGATTTGTTATGGATTTCGTACATGGGGAAAAATAGAGTCACAAACGGAGCTCTTACCTTCTACTTTGGGAGGGCGGGCTGAAATAGTCAAGATCTGTTCAGCGGTGGTGCAGATCTGCATGCCGGCTGGTCCTTCCCGTCCAGTATTGGTGATGTTGTAAAAAGGAGGTGGTGGAGGGGCTCCGGTGTGTGCATGACGGACAGTCGCATGTTGAGACGGCTTCGGTGATGCTGTAAGGGGGAGGTTTTGGCGAAGCTCCAGTAGTCGACGGTATGTGTGTCACGGACTGTTGCGGCTTCAATGGCAACTATGGACACGTATGTATGGAGAACAAGAGGAAATGTTGAGGTGAGCATGTGAGGTTTCTCACTTGTGTGCCCTAGCTGTATTATTTTCCCACTCTGCGAGGAAAGGACAAAAGAAGGGACATTTCAATCATTTTACCGTCTAACGAGACCTTGGTGTTTTCCTGCCAAAAAAATTGTGAATAGTATAAACTTTTTTACTTTTGTAGTGACTTTTTTCCTTTTTTAGATTTACCCAAACAACCACATAGTAGATAGTGGATGCGAAATGACTATCATGTTTCTATACACTTATATATAAAAGGGATTTATTACTTGCTACAGTCCAAGATGGCTTTTATTTTTCTTTTCACTTTTGCCCCTATTTGTGTGCTGTGTTTTCTTTTTCTTTTTTTCTATTTTTTCTTTTTTCTATTTTTCTTGGACAATTCATAATTTTATATTTTTTTTATAATTTTTGTCTCTTTTGATAACACTTATAAATCAATTTTTTAATAAAAAAAAATTCACTGATTGTGTTTGATTGCAATTTTAGATTATAATTTATTGTGTTTTTTCAACTAATTTGAAAATTTAAAAAAAAATGATATATTTTTAGGTTGTAAAATATAATTTTTGAAACTTATTTAAGATACATAATTTATATGGACAAAATAACTCTATTTCTTTTATCTTAATGATAATTTTTAAGTGGATGTTAGATATTTTCATATAACGTGTAATCAAACAGGTTTAACCTTTTTTTAAATAGAATATAAAAAATTATACCAAACAAATTTACAACTTATTTTAATTCTTTGAAACTAATAATCTAAAACGTTATCATCATAAAAACTCTATTATAGGTGATACCAAATTGAGTCATTATTTATCAATATTCTATTCATAATAAATATGAGCATAAACCCATTAAATCACTAAAACTATGACACATGAAATGATAATAAAGTATTGTCCATAAATTTATCATATTCATATTTATTTTTATTCAATGATGACAAATAATATCCAAATATTTTATTTTATTTTTTTGAGCTAATTTTAATACTTATAGTAAAGTTTTAAATTTTTTACTTCTTATGATAAGGTTATTGTTGCTAAAAAAAATCTATGTATTTGGCAAATGATAAATGTTTTTTTTTTTTTTTTTTTTTTTTTTTTTTTTTTGAGGGGGGAGGGGGGGAGGGGGTTGTTAAAGTTTAGGTGAGTTTTAGATAGGACAATACCAAATGTTGCTCAAGTAAATAAGAATTTTATGGGAGTATTTAGAGATAAAAAATGTCGAATATTATTACTTAGGCAGTCACCTAAAAAATAATATATTTGTTGAAGATACTTTTATGCCACTTCAAATTATTTTTCCTTTTTATCCAATTAATAGTAAAAAATAAATTCCTTTTTTTTTAGGGCATCCTAATCAAACATAATGCAATAATCTCCCATTCTTATTTGAGAGTAATGATATACAACTAGAATTGGAAAAATTATAATAAAATAAACCTAGAGTTTGAACCTTGTAACAAAATAAATTTTTAATTTTTAATTTTGTCAATTTAAACCATAAACTTTTGATTTGATTTCAATTTAAGTCATTTGCCTATTTTTGTTAAGTAAAATACGAATAGATATATATATATATATATATCTTTTAGTCATCAAGTTCGACATAAATTATATTTTAGATATTTTCCATATACTTACATTGAGTTTAATGACTAAATATAATTTTTTTTTTGGGTCCATTTTATTTAACAAAAATAGACAAACAATTTAGATTAAAAACAAATCAAAAATTTAGAATTTAAATTAATAAAATTAAAAATTTAGAATTTATTTTATTACATGGTTCAAACCCTAGGATTTTTTGTAATTTTTCGAATAGAATTTTTATACAAATTTATATATAGAATAGTATAACTTCTTCTGGTTACTTCATTTTCAATCAAAATACAATCTATCATTGTCTTCATAATTTTAAAAATACCATTGACACTTCATTATTAATATTTTTTCTCCCTGTATAAATTTTTTTATTGTAGTTGTGAAATTTAAATTTATTACAAAAATAATTATATTTATGAAACATAAATTTATTACAACATTTTTTTATAGTATTACTAATAAGTAGCTTTATACAGCTATGTATAGGTGTACAGTTATATCTTGTCAGAGAAGATAGACAAATTTCCAACATATTAATATATCAAGAAAATATTATTATTAATCCAGATATTAACTCAACTTCATCTTAGATCATTATACACTTCTCTTTAATCTTAATTTATAACTCTCCAACATTGAATGTAATTTGGGTATTACACTCTCTCTTAATCTTAATTTATAACTCTCCAATATCGATTTTAACTTGTGTCACCTGCACACACTCTATCGTGAGTCACCATACTCCATTGAGAGTCACCTTGTCGCGATCTAACCCTTGCCATGTGTACCAAGAATTTTCTTTGCACCATCAAGAGTTATTATGGATTTTTTTTACTCCATTAAGAGTTTTTTGTGCAAGCCCAAGTTCATCAACATCAATGCATCAGGAGAGGCTGCCCATAGATCATCTATCATCGGTTCTGATACCATTTGTTAGGCAATTAGAGAGCCCACAGGTGCCTAGCAATATTGGTCCAATCCATTAGGGAAAAACTCTAGAGTCTACAAATATCACATCAAGGTCCAAAATACATTATTTAAAACTTATACCCACTTAAAAGCTTAAGCCCATAACTGAAGAGTTCATCTAATGTATATTAAGACTCATCCTTTTTACTCTTTATCCGATGTGAGACTCTACCTTTACACATGTTGCAACACAACAACACATATGGTTGGTAGGACAAACATTCCAGGCTTGGACAAACCATACCCAGCGTCAGGAGTGTGAGTTCGAATCCCCGCCTATGTGCGAGTTCGTGACTTACTGCTACATGGTTGAATGGTCCTGCTATGTAGCAACTACTTAAAGATGACCTCTAGGGTATTAACTCCTTATAGGATCTAGCCATAAAAGTTATCCCTATGTGGTTAGGCTTTCAAAAAGATATTATCGCCGGTTGCATTACCAAAAAAGTTACATTACCACCAAAAAAAATATAAAAAAATACATGATTGGTGCTATCTTGCCAAACTAAAATCTTATCGGGTGTTTGATTGAGTTTTAGAATCAATTGTTTAAACTCAAAACTCAAAGCCAGTTTGATTTTAAGTTTTCATATAATACATTTAAAGGCCTCATTTTGAATTCAAAATTTAAAACTCAAAACTTGTTTGGTTTCAAGTTTTCACAAAATTATTTAGTTTTCAAGTATTGACCAAATAATTTTTTATATTTTAAATGTATATGATCTAGATATACTTAACAACAATAAACAAAATGTGAAGAAATCAAAAATAAATTTAATAAATACATAAAATATTTAAATTGACAATTGCAACACACTCTCTCTCTAACAAGCTACGACAGTTGAAACCAACTCATGCAAAAACACCTTCTAAATAGCTTCGGCGAACTTGACAGTGACAACACTCTCTCTCTAACAAGAACCAAAGAAGCGGTTAGAATAAAGAATATAGAAAAAAAAATTCTTTGGTATAAAACCCATCCCCAACTTTATTATCTCAAAACACCATCTCATTTTTCATCACAAAAAATTTCTCTAAAACAACCTACTAAGTTGAAGGGAAAATGCCTCTATTTATACTAGTATAGAAGAGCTTAAGCCATGAGGGCTAACATCAATGGAGTCATCAAATTCTATTAACCAAGGCCATTAACTCTAGCCATTAGGGTTAGACTTACAAAGGTTGAAAACATATAGCCACTAAAATGGTCATCAACTCTATCATCAAAAGATGAGAGCTACAAAGGTTAAAAATCTCCCTTGCATTATATAATATATATATATATATATATATGTGATGTTATTTAAATAATCCAACTAGATAGGTCGCAAAATAGATATGGATATTGGGTCACAACCCGATCCAAGCCCAATCTCAAATACATACACAAGTTAAGCCCAACACAGCCCAGCCCAAGCTCAAGATTAAGTCCAAGACCAAACCAAGCAAATGCACAAGCACAAACTTAGGCCCAATCCAAATTAAGACTAAGTCCAAATCTAAGCCCAATTTTTATTGATGCCCACTTTATGAGACAATTCTCATTCACAACCTAATGGTTTCGACTCATTATTTTTATATTATAATCTTCTCACTTAAGATAATACAACCCCACTTAGACTCGCCTCAACCGACAGCTGGGTCCCATTTTAATTTTGAATTAAAGTTGTCGAAACCATTATTTTCCAACAAAAGTAAGATTGTATTTGTATGTTGTTATTTATTTATTTCTTTTTTTAAGTGACTTGATTAACTAACAGTTTGGTTATTTGCTAAGCACTCCATTATAAATCTATAAATAGGCTTATATCGTAATAATTAGAGATCACATTACAATTTTTTCTCATTCCTTCATGATTTGACATGGTTTCAAATGCAAAGTGATCTTGTAATGTGTTCGATCTTTCAGCAGGCGACTCTTTATCATCGGCACCCAACATCGGACTGTCAGCTAATTATCAACTAGTTTTTTGTTTTAATAGTTCAAAAATGCTATGGTCACACTTTCACAATTCGATACAACACATTTCATTAACCTTTAACTATTAATATTATGTATATGTGATCTATTGTGTTAATAAATATAAATTATCAAACCAAATAGTAAGCCTAACATATTGCTCTTTCCAATTCTAATCTCTATGGATCCTCTACATTGTGTTACCATAATTGCAAATCTGGAAACTCAACTCCACTGTCTCTTTTCTCTCAATTGTTGGATTAATTTTGGTACCACATATTTAAATGTGTATCATTTAAGAAACCTAAAACTTAAGTGATCTAATTTAGTTATAAGTAGGCTTAAGGGTATGTTTGTCATGGAATTAATGTGTAACCAATGTGTAATTTCTATTTCTATGAGGGGCGGGAATAGAAATTATGATAGTTATGATAGTTAGTTTTTTAACTGCCTACAACTGTCAGATTGAAAACTATCAACTTTTAGGGGTAATGGTCCCCAATCCTGCCTATATATGCAAAAGGAAATCACATTCTCCAGATCCTCTCAAGAAGAGATTAAACGGCATTAAAGTGAGGAAAGGATTGGAAGGCTATCCCGTAATTACACTTCTGCTCAATCGTCATAATGGATTCGGGTACACATCTCTCTTCGATCTCTTAATAATACAACATGATACGCAATCCGATATTTCAAACTCTTAGGATTTAACCCCTACAAGTGGTATCAAAGCCATTGTAACATGTCTCTTGTTAGAAATCGATATTTTAGTATAAGTCATTCTTGCCATTAATTTTGATTGACTGTTTCATGGCATAAACCTGATAAGAAAAAAGAATTGTGGGTTTATTCAGCATTTTGATTTATGAATCGGTTTTCGTTTTGGTTAATTGGAATGATGTTCCTTGATGCAAAGACCTTGATCTTTTAACAGCACTGGTATTTCAGAAATTGTTTTATTAAAGTTTTGTTTTCTAGAAATAGTTTTTTACAAACAGTTTTTTTCTAATTTTCTGGTTCTATAAAAATAAAAATAAAAACATTTTTTTTTTTTTACGAACTGTTTTCTGGAATTTCATTGACAGCATCATGCACTATGTTTAAACAGGTAATGAAATTCCAGATCGATTTGCACTTGTGTTTACACATGGAGACGATAGTCTCTCACAGGCAGTTCATCCAAACGGATATTTGAAAGGCCAAATTGGGTCTCGTCATGTTGCATTTCCATATTAGGTGGTGGATATCATGGCCCACTCTTATTTTGGGTGTATATCATGTTCTATTTATTATTATTATTATTATTATTATTATTATTATTATTATTATTATTATTATTATTATTTTGTTTTGGACTCTTTGGGCCTTTTCTAATAGTCTATTTAAAATCCTTTCCTACTATGATTTTCTTGTACATGTGTTTATTTCATGTTCATGGCACCAAGAATATAAAAATTTAAAAAATAAATAAAAAATTTTCCATGGATTAGATAAAGTTGGATATACAGCAAAATCCTTTGATTTTAAAGAAATTGTGAATGCAATACTTTTGCGTACAGTTATATATATATACATAGTATATACGATTAATGAATTAAAGAGTCTTCAATTTCAATTTAAATAATTTCGTTCAACTGTCTAACATTCTGAATATAAGTCAATTAAAACAAGATGTCACCAAAACGACCTGTCTTGTCTAGATTGTTTTATATGGAATGTTTGGATGTTTATGTATGTATACATCATGCGGGTATTTGACATACACATTGCACACACAAGATTAACACTTGGCAGAATTGCACACACATTTGTGGTGATAAACATGTGCCAATTATCAAGGTAACCTAATGTGAATAATAAGTCCATCAAAAGATAGATTTGTTATTTGACATAACTTGTTGTCAATGTTTGGTCATTACAACAAGAATACCACTTATAGTTAATATCACTGCCCAAAGGCTTGGTATTAATGTTGTGTTAGGTATCTTTAGATGTTGTCATAAAATTATTTGATTTACAGACTATTTATTTGGTTATTTGCTGTGAGAATGATTGTTTATTCGTTTTATTTTATTCTCTATTCAGCTTTAATATTGACTACTTCAATCTCTACCAACATGAACAATGTTCCAATGTTAAATGGAACAAACTTTAAGGACTGGAAAGAGAACATATTAATTGTTCTTGGCTGCATGGACATAGACTTGGCATTAAGAATGCCAAAACCAAATGATCTCACTAAACAAAGTACTCCGGAGGAAATCGCATACTTTGAAAAGTGGGATCGTTCCAACAGGCTAAGTCTTATGATCATGAAGCGCGGGATTCCAGAAGTTTTCATGGGTGTAATAACAGATGATGTCACCATTGCCAATCTATTTCTTTCGAAAATTCAGAAGCATTTTTCTAAAAACGATAAGGCTGAAACAAGTACGCTTTTAGAAAGCTTGATTTCAATGAAGTATAAGGCAAGGGTAATGTTCAAGAGTACATCATGGAAATGTCTCATCTTGCTTCAAAGCTTAAGGCACTAAAGCTCAACCTATCTGATGATTTGCTTGTGCATTTAGTTCTTATCTCTCTTCTTGCACAATTTAACCAATTTAAGGTCAGTTATAATTGTCAGAAGGAGAAATGGACTCTCAATGAGCTCATTTCATTTTGTGTGCAAGAAAAAGAGAGATTGAAGCAAGACGGGACCGAAAATGCTCATCTAGCTAGCACCTCAAAGAATATGGGCAAGAGGAAGTATAAGGGAAAAGAAGTTGCTACTCCTAAGGGTCCAGAGCCAAAGAAACAGAAAAAAGAGGATGGTTGTGGCAAGCCCGGACACAAGAAGAAGGATTGTGCCAAATACGCCGCCTGGCGTGTAAAGAAAGGTACATTTTCTGTTTTAGTCTGTTCTGAGATAAATTTAACCTCAGTACCAAGAAACACTTGATGCGTAGATTCTAGTGCTACTACTCACATATGCATTTCTATGTAGGGTTGCCTGAACTACTGAAAGCCAACTGATGCTGAAAGACATATCTTTGTGGGTGATCGCAAGTCAGTGGAAGTGAAGGCAATAGGGCACTTTAGATTATTACTTAAGACTGGTTACTATTTGGATTTAAAAGACACTTTTGTTGTACCGTCCTTTAGATGGAATTTGGTTTTTATTTATGTGTTAGACAAATTTGGATATTGTTGTTCTTTTGGAAATAAGCAATTCAGTTTGTCTATTAATTCAAATGTTGTTGGTACTGGTTTACTTAATGCTTTTGATAATCTATATTTGCTAGAAACTATTTCATCTTATAATGAAACCTTGCAAATGGAATCACGAGGTATGAAGCGTAAAATAAATAAGGAAAATTCAGCCTCATTATGGCACAAACACCTAGGTCACATCTCTAAATCTAGAGTTGAGCGACCTGTGTCTGATGGGATTTTGGACTCTCTTGATTTTTCAGACTTTGATGTCTGTGTTGAGTGTATAAAGGGAAAACAGACCAAAATGAAGAAGTTAGGTGCCAATCGGACTACGGACATCTTAGAATTAATTCATATGGATATATGTGGGCCATTCCCTACGACATCTTGGAATGGTCAACAATATTTTATAATATTCATAGACGACTACTCCCGATATGGGTATCTATTTCTTATACATGAGAAATCATTGTTTTTGGACATATTCAAAAAGTTTAAGGCCGAAGTTAAGTTACAACTCAACAAACGGATAAAAAGTATCAGGTCTGACCGTGGTAGTAAATACTATGGCAGATATAACGGATCTGGTGAACAACGTCCTAGACCATTTGCTAAATACCTAGAGGAATGTGGAATCATCCCACAATACACCATGCTAGGATCACTGTCACGACCAATACCCGTCCCTATGGGTTTAGCGTCGTAACCGGTCAATAATCCTTAGATTACCAAAGGCCTCTGAATAGGATAACATAAGATAGAGGCTATGGAAGCAAATTTACAAAATTAATATATCCATAGAGTTGTGCAGACGTTCATGGGATAGAGATTTTCAAAACAAACTTATATATATACAGATGTGACGTCAAAAATACATTAGTCTTGTGTCACTCAATTACATAGATAAGATCAAAGGGTACTTAGCCCAAGTACATGTATACAAAACAAGCTCAACTAAAGCCTTGACATAATCCTCTCAAAAGGAACCTCCTCAGGAGGCACGGTAGTTGGCTGACAAAACAAAAATATAGGCCATCAACTCTGGGCCTGGTCACGTGCCTGCTCACCTACATACATAATATAAATAATGAGTTAGAGCCCAGTGAATAATAACAGAGTAAAGAGGTTTAATGAATGTTGTCCATAACAGTTACAGAAAACAGAATTCAATAGTTGTCAGAAATGAATTTGTAATTATGTTCGAAAATCATAGAACATAATAGATACAGTTTCAGAGTCGTATTCTTAATTAGAACTTGCAATTAATCATACGTGGCACATTCATTAGTACTAGTAGAAACAATTGACCTATAAAGGGACGGCCATAAAGGCATACAGTTGACCCATAAAGGGACAACCATAAAGGCATACAGTTGACTCACGTACACGAAGACGGTACAGATGGCTCATGAGACGTACAGTTAGCCCATAAAGGGACGTATACATAAGGATCCATAATAGTTGGCTCATGAGACGTACAGTAGACCCATAATTGAGACATATCAGAACAGATAACAGATGTCATTTGAACCTAAGAATGCCACGAATACATTTCAAAAACATTGGATAACCATTCATTCATACAGAAAATAATATTTCAGAAACATATCATCTTATATCATTCAGAAAATACTTATAGTTGAACATAGCTTTATAAAGTTATTACTCATAGATAACAGAGGCTCCAAGGTAAACAGACAGAATAAGAAAATCAGATGTCTTACGGCATGCGACCTACATAACATAACAGATACATACATTAAAACACATGCTCGGAATGTACATAACTTATTTCATTATTTTTAGTGTGTTTCTAGCCTTTATCCTCATTATGGTGTCTTAATCTTGGCCTAGGAATGCCTAGGATGGAATGAGGATGCAAAAATGTACTTGAAAACATTTTTCAAAACTTGCTGAAAACAAGGTCCACGCTCGAGCGTGGCTTTCCTCGCTCGCTCGAGCAGACATGGAAAACATGAAGGTTCGCTCGAGCGCAACTTCCTTCACTCAAGTGGTCTGCAAACTTTGAAAAAGTATTGGTTACTTGATTTTCATGCTCGATGGACGCTCAATCCTCGCTCGAGCATGAGACTTAGACCCTCGCTCGAGCGTGACTTTTGTCGCTCGAGTGATCTGCAACAACACATGAACTTCTAGGAGCTTGCATTTCACGCTCGAGCGGACTTATGGTCGCTCGAGCGGACTTATGGTCGCTCGAGCGGAAGTGCACGCACTCAAAGTGGTCGCTCAAGCGTCAACTCCTACGCTCGAGCGTAGGTGCAAATTCTGGAATTTCCATATTTGTTCTCCAAGTTCAAAACTCAACCTTAAAGCATCAAACTCGATTTTTCTAGGCCCAAACTTGAGGAAACCCTTAAAAAATCATAAAACATCATGAATTAAGGATCTTTTCAAGAAATCATGGCCAAATAACTTGCCAATTGTGCAAAAATTCGACTTAAAATTTATGAATGCTCCATGAACATGACATGCATGAATTTCTTTGAGCATAAGCTTCTCAAGACATGATCAAATGCTACAAAATAACATGAAACTTGATGATTCTCCAAAATTAAAGTGAATTCAAAACATGCATGAGGGAATTCTTGGAAATTAAACCCAAAATGTGAGAAAATATGTATGCATGTATGGAATGACTTAGTTTTCTTCAATTCTAGCTCAATTCCTTCATGAATTCACTTAATTCACTTTTTTTCATACATTAATCAACTACATTACAAGATCAACGGCTAATTCTCTTACCTAGAGTCTGAATTGCACAAATGAGGGAGCTTCAATTCCCAAATTCTTGGCAAATTCTAATACTTCTTGGCAATTCTCTCCTATCCCAACTTTTGATCTCAATTGTCTTCTCTCTCTCACTCTCTCACGTTTTGCTTGAATGAGGGAGCTCAAATATGTTGAATGAAGAAGAAAGAAAGAATAAAGGCATATAAGAAGCGTTATATAGGCTCACTTGAAGATAAATAATTAAGGCTAAATAAGTGGCCATTAAATTAATCCAATAAAATCGTTCTGAATTGAATTTCAATTGAACCTACCATAAAATTTAAAAATTCTAATTAACACATAAATCAAGTCAATTTCTGAATTGGATACCGATAAGGCCTTCAATTCGTAAACCAAAATAAAAACGTGAACAGATCTTTCTGTGTTAAATAGATATATACACACATAAGGCAACATGTGATACAACATTTCACTTCAATTATTCATTAGGCGTAATTAAGCATGAATTAACGTTAATCATGGGTCAAGGTTGTTACAATCACCTAGCATGAACGGTGTATCTAAGAGACGAAATCGGACTCTTAAAGATGAGGTAAGAAGTATGATTAGTCATTCTACTTTCCCAGAGTCCCTCTAGGGTGAGGCTCTGAAGACAGCAACTTATATCTTAAATCGAGTACCAACGAAAGTAGCTGCAAAAACACCTTATGAGCTTTGGGTTGGGGCAAAAGCCTAGTCTAAAGCACTTGTATGTGTGGGGGTGTCCTGCAGAGGCGAGACCTTATAAACCTCATAAAAGAAAATTGGACTCCAAAAACGTCAGCAGCTACTTTATTGGCTATGCCGAGCGGTCAAGGAGCTATAAGTTTTATGATCCCACAAGTAGGTCAATATTTGAGAGGGGAACTGTAACATTTTTTGAGGATGTTGAGTTTAGGGGGAGAAATCCAATTAGAGACATTGTTTTTAAGGAGGAAGAGGGAGCAATCCCAATTCCTACTACTACTTTTGACCAAATGCAAGTCCCTATACCTGTCATTGCAGAAGAAGTAAATTTGGATCCTCAACCAAATAATGTTGTTCAACCTCTCATTCCAGATGAGGTAATTGTTCCTGAGGAACAAACTCAACAACCTCAAAAACCTGTGCCATTAAGGCAAACCACGACAGAACGGAGATTTGCAATTTCGAATGATTATATCGTATATCTCCAGGAACATAAGGCAGAAAATGGAATGTCGAAAGATGATCCAATCAACTTTCGTCAAGCCATGCAAAGTTTCAACTCTCATAAATGGATAAAAACCATGAATGAAGAGTATAAGTCTATGCAAGACAATAAAGTTTGGGAACTTGTCCCATTACTCGTTGGTGTAAAGCTCGGAGGTTATAAATGGATATTTAAAACCAAAAGGGATTCAAATGGTAATGTGGATAGGTATAAGACACGTCTTGTAGCCAAAGGCTTTACTCAAAAACAAGAAATTGACTTTAAAGAAACTTTCTCTCCGGTTTCAACGAAAGACTCTTTTAGGACAATTATGGCACTTGTTGCACATTTTAACCTTGAGTTGCATCAGATGGATGTCAAAATAGCATTTCTCAATGGTGACATTGAAGAAACAATTTATATGGTGCAACCAGAAAACTTTGTGTCGGGAGACCCAAAGAATATGGTATGCAAATTGACCAAATCCATCTATGGACTCAAACAAGCTTCTCGTCAATGGTACTTCAAATTTCATCAAGTTATTACTTCGTATGGCTTTGAAACAAATGTCATTTATGAATGTGTGTATCACAAGTTCAATGGGAGTAAACACATATTCCTGGTTTTATATATCGATGACATATTGCTTGCCACAAACGATATAGGCTTATTGCATGACACCAAGAGATTTCTATCAAAGAATTTTGAAATGAAAGATCTTGGTGACGCTTCCTTTGTATTAGGAATCGAAATACATCGAGATCATTCTCGGGGTATTCTAGGATTATCACAAAGGAGCTATATCGAAAAAGTCCTTAACAGATTTGGCATGCAAAATTGCAAAGCAGGTGAAACCCCGGTCGCTAAGGGAGACAAGTTTAGTCTCAGCCAATGCCTGAAGAACAGTCTTGAAATTAAAGAAATGCAAAAGATTTTTTATGCCTCGGCTGTAGGGAGTCTAACGTATGTCCAAGTATGTACACGTCCAGATATTATGTTCATAGTTGGCATGTTAGGCAGATATTTAAGTAACCCCGGCATGGATCATTGGAAAGCGGTCAAGTGAGTTATAAGGTATTTACAGAGAACAAAGAAATATATGCTCACATATATGAGATTGAATCAATTAGAGATCGTTGGGTATTTTCGACTTCGATTTTGCTAAATGCCAAGACAGTAGGGGATCCGCATCAGGCTATATTTATCTATTAGCCGGTGAAGCGATTTCTTCGAGGTCTACCAAGAAAACACTCATAGCTTCGTCCACCATAGCCACAGAGTTTGTAGCATGTTACGAGGCATCAAATCATGGAATATGGCTACAGAATTTTGTCACTAGGTTGCGCATTTTGGAAGGTATTGAAAGACCACTCAAGTTATACTGTGATAATAAGTCAGCAGTTCTATATTCCAATAACAATAGGAGCTCGACAAAGTTGAAGCATATTGACATCAAGTTCCTAGTTGTAAAAGAAAGAGTACAAAGTGGACAGATTTCCATAGAGCATATTAGGACAAACTCCATGATAGCGGATCCGCTTACGAAGGGACTACCACCCAAGGTCTTTCATGAGCACACTGCTCATATGGGTGTTGTTCTATTTGAGAACACTTGGTTTAGTGGGAGTTTGTATTTGTATTATTGTATTATTGCTTTATGTTAAACTTGAGTTTTATCTATGTACTTGGATTGGTTTCTGCCAAAATGAAGTATTTAGTTTATTACACTCTGTTACGTATTTTGAAGTATTGATCTCAATAAAGTTAAGTAAGACCAGTTGGAAATAGACATGTGTGGATTACATTATATGTAATTTCCATGCTATGCATCCATGATTGATCTATGTCATTTGGTTGTGTTGGTATATGTGACCACTGATGGGTCAAGTTACGATTAATGTAACAAAGACCGCTTTGATCCTATATCAATATAGTTAATGGACAAGATTATTTAGATACCCTCAAGTCATGATAACAAATTTCTGAGCTCACTAAAGTTAAACACATTTATCAAGTGACATATGTGGTCTAGTGGGAGATTGTTAGATTAATTTCTAATTGGGACCACATATTTAAATGTGTGTTATCATTTAAGAAGCCTAAAACTTAAGTGATTTAATTTAGTTATAAGTAGGCTTAAGCGTATGTTTGTCATGGAATTAATGTGTAGATACCATTGTGTAATTTCTATTTCTATGAGGGGTAGGAATAGAAATTATGATAGTTATGATAGTTCGTTTTTTAACTGCCTACAACTGTCAGATTGAAAACTATCAACTTTTAGGGGTAATGGTCCCCAATCCTGCCTATATATGCAAAAGGAAATCACATTCTCCTGATCCTCTCAAGAAGAGATTAAAGGGCATTAAAGTAAGGAAAGGATTGGAAGGTTGTCTCGTAATCACGTTTCCGCTCAACCGTCATAATGGATTCAGGTACACATCTCTCTTCGATCTCTTAATAATACAACATGATACGCGATCTGATATTTCAAACTCTTAGGATTTAATCCCTACAACAGTGCCCAATTTCCTAAAAATTATGTAACGATGTAGACTTTTCCTAAAGTAAAATACAATGACAAAGAGAAACCAATCAATCACAATTAGGTAGCTTGGACTTAAAATTAATAATTAAAAAAAATAACATAGTAAGTGAAGCTTCAATAACTATACATGTTCTATATAAATCTACCCCACCAATGTACCCTTTGGAATGAATAAAGAATAAAAAAAAATGACAATCCAATGCACACACTACAACAATTTACACTTTTAATTTTAGTCGCCAAAAGTTGTAGAATAGGTGACTAAAAATTACATTGGTCGCCATTGAATATGGTTTTTAGCTACTAATTTTTTTTTAGTAACTGTATCTTAATTATTGGCGACTAAAAAAAAATTAGTCGCTAAATATGTGACAATAGGTGACTAAAAATTGTTTTAGTCGGCATTAGATCATATTTTAGGCTACTAAAATTTTTGTTAGTCATGATATGCCAATTTTTGGCTACTAAAATACAGTTAGTTGCCAAAAGGTTAGCATAATGTTTGCTATTAAACTTTGGTGACCAAAGTTTTGGTCGGCAAATATTCATTTTCGGTGATTAAAAAAATTGTAGTCGCTGTAAGGCAATTTTTGCCTACAAAAATAATTTAGTCACTAAATAAAAAGTATAAATTTTACTTTTATCTTTTGTGACAAAAATATTGGTCACTGAATATTTCTTTTCGGTGACTAAAATACCTCTAGTCACCAAAATGGTTACTTTTGGCGACTAAAATATTAGTTGCTGTTATTTAAATATTTGGCTACTAAATAAATTAGTCATTGTAAATTAGCCTTTGGCGACAAAAAACAAGTTTAGTCACTAAATGTATATAAAATTTTAGTGGGAAACCTTAAATGTTGGCGCGCAGTTCTTCTCAATATTTTCAAACAGGGGTTCTTTTCTTCTCTCTCTCTCTCTCTCTCTCTCTCTCTCCCCCCCTTTATCTCTCCATCAATGTCTACACAACCTACACCGAAACAAAAGCCTACAGTCACTTGCTCTCCCTCTTCTCACAGACTCACCATCCCTGCTAACAGCCACCGCTGCTGACCATTGCGACTCTCGTTACCGTCGGTCACCATCGCGGCTCCACCCTCTCAACCAGATTCAGGTTTTTCTTTCTCTATCCCTCTCTTTCTTTCTCTATCCCCCTTCCCTTCACCATCACGGATCTAGGGTTTGATTTTATTTTTGATGTTGTAGGATTTTGATAAAATCATTTTAGGGCTTTACTCTTTTTCTACATTTGAAGCAGATATGAGCTCCAAGTTGTGTTTAATTCCACACTTTTGTTGCTCCAAGTGGTAAATTCGATCATTGTGTTCATTATGGCTCATGATCTGTATTATGCTCCATTGTTCCATACAATAAATAAAATGGAGAGTACGATTCCGATTCGATTATGGGATATATTTAGAAGTTCTGTTAGATGCCAGTCAGGCTCTTCGCCTCTCTCTCTCTCTCTGTACGCTGCTCTTCTGAGATCTGTAGTTCGGTGGTTACACTGGCTCTGAAGATATACATAAACACGCAATCACAAGCCCCTGATTATTTCTCCTTCTGGTGATCAAGCTCAAACTGTAAGTCTCTCCAATCTCTCCATATATTCATTCATTTAGGGATCAGATCTAATACTTTGAATGAATGGCTAACATGTACTGATTTTAATTTGTTTTTTTTCATTGACTGGTTTTAATTTGAAAAATTGAGTTCGTTTCACTTTCGAATTTGTGCTCTTCTCGAGCATATCTAGAATAAGTTATGATGTTTTTTGTAATTTATTTTAGATTTTCTTTTGTAATTTTCTTTTTTCATTTGCTGTGAAATTTAGGTTTTTTTTTAAATTTTTATTTATTTATTTATGCATTGTTGCTAGATTGAAATTAAGGTGTTGTGATTGGAGAAAAGAAAGAGAGAAGATGATTGAGAGCAAGAGGTTTCAGCTCAGGACCATTGGCGCACTGAGTCTATCAGTGGTTTCGTCAATTTCAATTGTGATCTGCAATAAGGCCCTTATTACCACATTAGGTTTTAATTTTGGTGAGTTCCTTACAATCAATTGCTTACATTATGTTTTTTATATATTTTTCTTTATTGTATTTACTATAAATTCAATGAAGTGCACCATATGAGAACTGTATATTCCAAAGGTATAACTGAACCATTCAATTGGGGAGCTATGTCACCAATATATGAAGTACATGCAAAAATTCTCAAACAAAGGGTTCAATCTTCCTATTGACCAGTACCACAAAAAAAAAAAAAAAAAAAAAGAAGAAGAAGAAGAAGAAGAAGAAAGAAAGAAAGAAAAAAAAAGAAGGGAAAATTCCTAGTGAAAATTAGGAGATGAATTCCTATTTTTTAATTTTAACAATTTGTAATGAATATTTTACCCTTAATTTGAAATGATATTCATGTCATTGTATTTATTGTATACCAGTGTTATTAAAGGCGCACCTAGGATATATATATATATATATATATATTTTTTGACATAGGTAGACATCAGTTAGTAATATTAGTTGTTAGTTTTGGGAGATTTCAATAGTTCCATTTTATTGTGCAACATGGGAGTAGTAAGTGGTCCAACTAATACTATTTCATTACATTTTGGCTTATCACAGACTTTGATGATTCATTCTTGCATAGAAGTCATTTTGTTACCCCTCCACTTCTAAAGGAATTGCAAAGGAATATGGATTTTGTCTAATTGTCAGTTTTCAAATGATTCCTTAATACATGAAAAGGTGAACATGTTTACAGCATGAACAAGGTAATGTATTGTGTACATTGCCTCTTCAGGGGGCTATAAATGATTTGGTTTAGTAGTTATGTTGTGAAGGCCTAAATTTGAATTCCTTCAATGGAACCCATTTAGATTGTTCTAGTATTTGATGATGGAAAATTTGCTTTCTAGCATTAACGCTGTTGCTTTTGATTCAACTTATGATCATAACATTTTTCTTTCAGTTTATTGATTTATTTCAATGGGAAGCCATTTATTTTATTGTTATTAATATTTTTCTCGTTGTTAGCTATTTCATCAATACCCTTATTCTGCCTACAATAAATGGGCCTATGGAGGGTCTGATGCTAATATATGTGGTCTATTTCTTTACAGCTATAGTTTGTACGACCCTTTTGTATATTTATACATTGATAAGTAGCCCTTTTACATATTTAAGGCACTCATTATAGACATAAATATTTTAACCAATTAATAGGTTTAAAAAAAACTCATTCATTGATTAGGTTTTTATTCTTTTAGCTGTATTTCACTATAATATTAATTTTGTCTCTTTTTCAGGTGCTGAGTGATGGGCTCAACAATTTGGACAGTCTCTGCCATTTTTGAGTTGGGTTCCAGTGATAAATGGTATGACTCATGGATAGAATAGGATGTCTAGAAACATATAAGCAACTAAAAATTTACTCATGGATAGAACAGGGTATTTTTAAGTGTCCTTTATATGGAGGGAAGTGTTCATGATTTGTCAAATCATATTACTTCAGAATTCCTTTGAAACGAATAACTCAACCAATTAAATTTTGTACGTATGATTTAAACTAGAATGAAGGAATAATGGGCTTTCATACTAGAATGGGCTTCTCTAGGTTCATCTCTCTCTCTCTCTCTCTCTCTCTTGCATGGTTTGCTGTTTGCTTGCCATACATTGTTGGTTGTTGAGTCTACTAACTTAAAACTTCTAGGAATAGAGCTCTACTTCTATGAGCTTCTATTTGCACACTAGTCTTTTTTTCTTTTTCTTTTTTTTTTTTTTTTTTTTTTGTGTTGCTTAGTTCACATTATATTGTCAATTGTTAACAAAAATTCATGGTTCAGATTCAATAGTTAATATACGAATAATGGATTTTTGTTTAGTTGATACTCGAAAGAGAAAATGGTGTGAACTAAAAAGTTTTATAGTCTATTCCTGTCTTGTCGTTCTAGTATTTTTCTCATTATGCACTCTATTTTATTTGTCTTCATGCATTGTGTACTCTATTTTACTTCTCATTGTGCATCTTGTTTTTTCGGTCTATTTGTCTCTCCATGTGCAACAAAGTTACACATAAGGAAAAGTATTAACTTGATATATATATTGTTGGATTTATTTCTAATACCTTAAGCTTTTTGGATAATTATTTCCTAATACCTTGGTCCTAGATTAATTGGCTCGGATATTGAGTTATAAAAAATAAAAATAAAAAGTTGCCTTGAGATGAGGCTTTTTTTATTTATTTATTTATATTTTTTTTTGTGAGTGTGTGTGTGTGCGTTTTAAATTGGGAGTTGGGTTTTAATTTGTTGTGATTTTGGAAGGTATGTTGCTAAGGAAAGGGGATATTGCAACATCATCAGCTGATTGATGAGTTTGAGAATGTTGTTGGAGAAGATGGAGTCATGCAAGAGCTCAAAGAGAGTCCTTATAGCCAAATTTTGAAGTTTGCACAGGTAAGCGCGGCACTAACTGTAAAGGTTACAACCTAACAGGACCATTTGAAGGACTCATGGAAATTGAATTACTAAAAAAAAATATATATATAAATTGATATTTATTTTTGGTATTCCAGTCTAATAATTGTTTATAGCAGCTATAAGGCGAAAAAAACATGAATATATATATATATATATGTATATATATATTTTTTCCAGAAAATGCAAAAAATGCAGTATTGATAGTATTACATTCATTGTCAATTCTGTGAATATGTTTATAGCATTACACAATAATGTTACCTTTTGTCACATCATCAACTAATTTTGTCTTTATGGTTGTGTCTGCACATGTATTTGCATGTGTATATATAATTTGTATGTTTTTTTCTTTAATTGGTGCATTCTCCCAAATACCCCTTAATGCCCTACCCCTCCCAGATCCATCCAAACACCCATGCCCCTACCGGGGCTTGAATCCCCAATCTCTGCTGTGGAAGTGTTGGGGTGATGTCACTAGGCCACAAGACCATCGACCATATTTATGTGTGCACATATATATAAGAAACCCAAATTACTTCACTTTTCGTTTTAATAAATTGTTCTGAAGCTTAGAGACTTGTTTTATATCTTCGTCTCTTCTAGTTTCTTCAATTTGTTTTGATTTTTATTTCATGCAACTGAATGTCAAGGATAGGGAACCATGTTATTTGGGAAAGATCCATGCAATTTGAAAAATGATAAATGAAAGAAGGTTTCTCTTAATAAATGGTTCCCTTCCATGTAATAGATTAGTCTTCTCTTGACATTGTTAAACATCATTCACAAAAAGTCCAGTTATGTAGATGATCTCCATTGAAATTAACATCTCTTATTTAATATTTAGCATGAGAAGATTATTTGTTTAGTAGCATAAACTGAGTCTGTTAATGCACATAGAAAATAAGCCCATGCTTGTTTAAATTTCAGCATTTTACTTTTCCAGTAAATAATCTTATTTCTATTTTTGGTGTTGATTTTGTGTACCAACTGCATTATGCTTCTAGTTTCACAATCATATTCTTTGGAAGCCTTTTAGAACAATGGCACAATATATGAATTCTTTTTCTGTTTATATTTTGTTCAGATTCTTTTTGCTAGCACACTTGATTAATACATCACAATTGCAGTAAGCTATAGTTCTACCCCCATTTGTGGTAATAGCAATTCGCCCAAGACCTAGTATTTGGGAATATGTTCGTGTCAATGTGTATGAATTGAGTGTGGAACAATTAAGTGTTCCAGAATATCTTCGCTTCAAAGAAGAACTTGTGGATGGAGAGTAAGGAATCTCCCTTGAAATTGTTTAATCATTATTAATCTACCCCTTTGCATATTTATTTAATTCATCACAAGTTTAATTGGAATCTGGAATTTGGAACCTGGTCTAGGTACAATGAAAATTTTGTGCTGGAACTTGATTTTGAGCCATTCAATGCAACATTTTCTAGACCAACTTGGTCATCTTCCATTGGCAATGGGGTTCAATTTCTCAATCGTCACCTGTCTTCAATCATGTTCCGTAATAAAGAAAATTTGGAACCTTTGCTTCATTTTCTTCGCACCCACAAACATAATGGTCTTGTAAGTCTTTAACTTTTGGCATTGACATTGTTTTGACAATCAATTTCTTGGGTGTTATCTAAAATAAAAAAATCTAAATTTAAATACTATCTCTTTGTTGTTAAGCATGAGGGCAAGCTAAGATCATGCAATTGAAGAATTAAAATATGTATAGGTAGAGAGGGCCTATCATAGTACCCGTTATGCGATTTTGACCTTGAATGCTTCTATCACTGATCTTTTAGAGATAGACTAATCTCATTAGAGTTGTTATTTGTATTTTTATTTTATTTTTCATTTTGTCAATAGGCTGAAATTTTGATCCGTCAGATGAGGCTTATTGTCCAGGAATTGTTGGATGTTAATTTTGGTTTTTGAGTCCTATAATTTGTTACACAGAAAAGAAGAAATGAAAAATCTTAGTGAAGACTATAAGTAATGTTGTTGGACTCAAGTAACAGTTGACCCATTGCATCTGTAATTTCTAGCATTGAGCCATTGCGCCATTGCATTTGTATTGGCCCTGTTTGGTAGAGCTATGGGAAAGTGCTTATAACTTATGCTTAAACAGCTTATAGCTTATAACTATGAACATAAGTTGATTTCTGACTTATAAATTAAGCATCTCCTGCCCCACTCAAAGAATAAGCTGATTTCTGACTTTCAAAAAGCTATAAGTTATAAGTTATAAGCTAAACCAAACACATCAAAATAGCTTAAATTAAGCTGAAAGCTGAAATAAACAGCTTTTAAGCTGCACCAAACAGGGCCATTGTAATGAACTTACAAAAAGTAGCAAACAATCTAGTCAACTGTGCAATGTGTACTCTCATCATTCCTCTTCAACAGTTACATAAATTGTACCTAAATTTTCTATACAGTTAGATAAGTTTGTAAACAGTTAATACAATTCAATGTTTAGGGAGTACAGTTAGAAAAGTTGCAAAACTCTCCAAAAAAAAATTCAAAAACTAAATCTCGATAAACTAATTAAAACAAAAGGCTCAAAAACCAAAATTAAAATTAATATTATAGCAACATAAACTACACATTGTTTCTCCACACAGTTATGATCTTAGGTTACCATAGAAATGTACTCAATGGTATAAAAAATTGCATCACTCTGTTTTTCAGTAATTCTTAAGTTCAGAGAAATGTATTTGACTAGACATTGACTATCCAATGAATTCAAATTGAATTGCCCTCTAAATTTTTTCTTCCAAAATTTACAAATAGATGGGTACAATCCATATGGTGTACAGGCTGTAAGGAAGACAATAATGCCATCCAACCAACAAAGGTACAGAGTTGATTGTTAAATCAAAGCTTATCATTATGATTATATATTATCACCAAAAACTAAAAAATGAAAAGAGCATTTCGGGGGCGAAAATTCAAAACAGTCCCTGAACGACCGTGTGACACTCACGGACAGCTTTCCCACGACAAATAGGACTTGTAACAACTAACGAAATGTAATTCGAACCCGTAGGTGGAGAGTTAGAGCCAAATACGCCCTAAACTTACTCGAAAAAGAGCTTTCCCGAAAATTGAAAACTTAATTGAAAAAGGGCGTTTCAAGGGCGAAAATTCAAAACAGCCCCCGAACGATCGTGTGGCTCACACGGATAGCTTCGCCATGACAAATAGGACTTGTGAGAACTGACGGAACGTATTCGGACCCGTAAGTAGAGAGTTAGAGTCGAAAAAGGGCGTTTCGGGGGCGAAAATTCAAAACAGCCCCCAAACCATCGTGTGGCTCACACGGACAGTTCCCCCATAACAAATAGGACTTGTGAGAACTGACGGAATGTAATCTGGGCGCGTAGGTTGGGAGTTAGAGCCAAATACGCTCTAAACTTAGTCGAAAAAGGGCGTTTCGGGGGTGAAAATTCAAAACAACCCTTGAACCACCGTGTGGCTCACACAAACAGTTCCCCCATGACAAATAGGACTTGTGAGAATTGACGGAACGTAATTTGGACCCGTAGGTTGGGAGTTAGAGCTGAATACATCCTAAACTTAGTCAAAAAAGGGCGTTTTGGGGGCGAAAATTCAAAATAGCCCCAAAATGACCGTGTGACTCTCACGGACAGCTTCCCCATGAAAAATAGGACTTGTGACAACTGACAAAACGTAATTTGGACTCGTAGGTAGAGAGTTAGAGCCGAATACGCCCAAAACTTAGTCGAAAAAGGGCTTTTCGGGGGCGAAAATTCAAAATAGCCCCCGAACCACCGTGTGGCTCACACAGATAGCTTCGCCATGACAAATAGGACTTGTAAGAACTGACGGAACGTAATTCGGACCGGCAGGTAGAGAGTTAGAGCCGAATACGTCGAAACTTAGTTGAAAAAGGACGTTTCGGGGGGCGAAATTTCAAAACAGTCCCTGACCACTGTGTGGCTCACACGGACAGTTCCCTCATGACAAATAGGACTTGTGAGAACTGACGGAATGTAATCCGGGCCCGTAGGTTGGGAGTTAGAGCCAAATACGCTCTAAACTTAGTCGAAAAAGGGCGTTTCGGGGGTGAAAATTCAAAACAACCCTTGAACCACCGTGTGGCTCACACAGACAGTTCCCCCATGACAAATAGGACTTGTGAGAATTGACGGAACGTAATTTGGACCCGTAGGTTGGGAGTTAGAGCTGAATATGCCCTAAACATAGTCCAAAAAGGGCGTTTCGAGGGCGAAAATTCAAAACAGCCCCTGAACCACCGTGTGGCTCATACGAATAGTTCCCCAATGACAAATAGGACTTGTGAGAATTGACGGAACGTAATTCGGACCCGTAGGTTGGGAGTTAGAGCCGAATATGCCCTAAACTTAGTCGAAAAATGGAGTTTCTGCAGGGCAAAAATTCATAACAGCCCCCAAATACGCCTTACACTTGGTCGAAAAACTTGCAACACTTAGTTAAAAAAGCAACTTCATTTATAGAACGAAGAAATTACATATTATATTGTGCAGTTGGTTGGAATAAATATTGCATGATACATACATATATATATATATATATATATACTTTCTTTTATTTCTAAGAAGACATTTCTCGATTGTTCTACCTTAAATGCATGTTAGAACATGTTTCATATGGCTGATTGAATTGATATTTTGTAACCAATTCTAATATTTCGTTTTTTGTTTTTCTTTGTAGATGGTTTTGTTGCGTGGACTTGTGGATAATCCATATTGGTGTATAGAGAAGAATTTTCACTTTTGCATAAAACTAATATAATACTTTTGTCGTCCTCAGCTTTTGTGTAGTTCATTATTACTGATACAGAGAACTTTTGACAATCAACAGATAATGACTATCGTGGTACATAGATCACCTTCTGTCGTGGTACATATATACCATTTGTCAGCGTACATATAGAATGTTTTGTCATGGTCCATAGAAAACTTTTGTCGTGGTACATATATCACATTTTGTTGTGGTACAGATTACAATGGTAATTTGTACCATGCCAAATGATAACTTTGCTTGGTAGTAAATGTGTTTTTTGTATACGGAGGGCTTTGATTCTTGTATGATATATTTTGTATGGAATTATTATTTTAGTTTGGACAATAATTGATTTGTATGGACTTTGATATTTAATGTTATTTATTTTTGGTATATGGATGAAGATTGTGGAATGATGATAGTATGTATCATTTTGTTTATATACGTATTACAGGTTGCATTGTATATAGACAGATTGTGGAGAAATTATAATTTCGTGATAAAACATAATATCATGTTTTTGGCGACTAAACAATTAGTAGTTAAAAAGAAATTAGGAAAAAACATTTGGCGATTAAAAGTTTTGTAGTAAAAAAAAAAAAGACATTTGGCGACTAAAAGTTTTGTAGCAAAAAAAAAGAAGATATTTAGCGATTAAAAGTTTAGTAGGCCCAAAAAAAAAAAAAAAGAAGATATTTGGCGATTAAAAGTTTAGTAGTCAAAAGCAAATTAAACATTTGGCGACTAAAATATTTCGTAACTAAAAATAAAAAACTAAATTATAAAAATACTTTTACCGACTAAAATTTTAATAGCCAAAATATAGAACTTTCAGCGATTAAATTTTTAGTAGTAAAAAAAAACTCTTTGCCGACTAAAATTTTAGTAGCTAAAAAGGTGGGACTTTAGGCAACTAAAAGTTTAGTCGCTGAAAATGGTCTAATTTAATTTAATGTCCAACATTTTGGCGACTAAAATCTTAGTCAGGTATTACATACATTTGGCGACTAAAATAATTTTAGTCACTAATTAACTTTACTAAATTTTTTGGCGAATACTTTTGCGACCAAATAATTTAGTCGCCAAAACCATTCGGCAACTAAAAATTAACTTTGGCGACTAAAAATTTAGTCGCCAAAAGTAAAAATTCTTGTAGTGACAAGACTTCCGCTATATCGAACTAGGGAGAAAAAATAAATACAAAAAAATGTAGGCAAAATTACAGTGCTTCGCGTAAGTCAAAACCCCTAAATGATCCAAACTTCTGATGGTGTTCTACTCTTTTTCCGGCAACATTGTCTTCATTTTTTACTTCAACGGCAACAAAATCACCATCAATTGACAAATTATCGAGGTCTACGGAGGGCGAACGATGAAGGGTGTTGAAAGAAGGTGAAGTGTCAAGAGAAGTAATGGAAGCATCCAAGGAGTGAAGTGTTGAGCTGGTGTTCCTTCTGGCTAAGTTCTTCTTGGCCTTGGCTCTCCATCTTTTTAGACCTTTAACCATTTCCTCAGTTAACACTACTTTCTTCATTGATGTTCCCATCTGTTTACACATTTCAAATTGGTATATCACAAATCTTACTTCTAACAAAATGAACATTTAAAAAAAAAAATGGATATAACTAAGGCTATGAGAGTCTGTTCATTATTACACTTAACTGTATAAGGATTTATTCAAACCTAAACCTAACCCTTGTCCGAATTTGCTTGCTCAAGCCCAAGCCCAAGCCCAACCCAAATTTAAATAAGATGATTATTCTCAATTGTCCTAAACGAACATATAACATTTTCAAAAATAGAAAATGAAAAATATCTCAAAAAAATACAAACACGAAACATAAAAAAATAAATAAATTGGTTTGAGTTATAGTACAATGTATTACCTTGCGATGTGACGTAATCAAAATATTTCATATTATTATATAAAATTAAAAGAAAATTAAATTTTTTTCATCCTTATACTGCACTTCCTCTAGTTTTTCCAATTTGAATAATGTTAACCCAAACTTTAAGGTAAGTTTCAGTTTAGTCCTTTCGTCCAAATTTAACGTTCAGATTAATGATTTTTTAACATACGTCAATCACACAAGTATACGTAGAAAAAAATTGACAATAATTTAGATTAAAGGATTAAATTAAGCTGGATTTAAAGTTTAAGGTTAACATTCTTTAACTTAAAACAATAAGAACCAAAATAAAATTTAATTCAAATACAAGGTTGAAAAGTGTAATTTTGCTCTATAATTTAAATATATTAACAATAGAATCCAAGTTGATCAGCTTGTAAATACTCACGCCCAAGTCTTTTCCGAATTTAATTGGAGCTTATAAAATTTTAACTGAGGTCTTGATCAAATTTGAAATTACATTACCAGGCCCTAAAATGTTGCAAACTAAACTCTAGTTACTAAAGTTAGACAGCCCAAGTTGCACTCTTAAAATAGATAAGTGATAGTTTTTGGAAAATTTTATGGTACACACTCTCTTTAAGGTGTGTACTATACGCACATTTAGTTATGATTTTTGTGTTCTTGGTTAATCTATTGTATTATTAATTATGACATTATTTTAATTATAATTTAAAAATTATTTAATTATATTTCATATGATATTTGATTATAACTCAATTTTTTTAGTTATAACTCTCATAATATTCAGTTATACCTTTTGAAAATATACATCATAGTATTTCCCAATCTTTAAGATGGTATGATGATTCTAAACAAGTAAATCTATTTGAGAATCATCACATTGGATCATGTCGTCCCATGTCCCATTTTATCTCTCTAGGTTGATCGTGCGGTGGAGTGACCCTTGGAACATAGAGAGAGCCATGTTCGAATTGTCTTTATATGATTTTAAAAATAACATTCCGTCATTTTAAATTTTTAATCACATAATAACTGATTTATTTTATTAATGAATCATTAAATCAATTAATATTTTTTAATAATGTCATAAATATATTTCAATTAATAATTCCGGTAATTTTATTGTTGTATAAAAGATTAGTTAAGAATTTTATTTTCTTTATTAATTCTATTAAATAAAAAATTCTAACAATGGGTATTTGTAATTTCTAAAATCACAAAGAATAATTCGTATTTTAAACAAATTTCAAAAAATGTATTTGTAATTTATGCTAAATTGAAAAAAGTATGACTTTAGTAGGACAAATGGAGCAGTAGAGTTTTTGTGTGTTACCTGTGTAACCAAAGCATATAGAGGCAGTGTTACATAGCCACAGAGGATGTGAACCACCAAAAGCATGCAAAGCTGTATGGCAATATGCACAGTTCCTTGGTGGAAGCAAGAACTAAACCCAAATTTGAACTGTTGGATATTTATTTTATTTTATTGAAATAAAAAAAAAAATGTCAGCAATGGAGTTTATTGCTAAAAATAGAACGCAATTCAGACACTACTAATCTTTAAAAATAAATAATAATAAAAATAAATAAATAAATAAATAAAATAAACTTACCCAAGTCCATGTGAAGAATGCTAGTTGAAATGAGTTCTGCAAAGCCCAAAAATATTGTGTTTAGAACTGAGTAATTAACACACCAATTTGTTAAATGGGTTTGGATTTGGAAGCACTTTTCTTGCTTTTGAGAAACAAAATTTGAAAATCGTTTCGGGGTCAAAAGAAAAAAAGAGTAGTTTTAAGAGTCATATTATGTTTAGAAGACATTTTAAGGGACAAATCACTGCTAATTAAATCTTGCATAATATTTCTCTGTTTCTTCTTTTAATGTGTTTGGTATGTTCTTTTTTTTATTTTCTGTTCTTGAAAATTTAAAAATAAATAAATAAATAAAATGAAAACTGATTCGGAAAATCAGTTTGGCAAACTATTTCTAAAAATTATTTTCTGGAAAGTTTACTTGAAATACCCTTTTTTAAAAAAAATATATAAATTGTGTTTTGGATTTAAAAAAAATGTTTTCACTCAAAGATGAAAATGATATGAAACAATGGGAGTTTATGAATTTTTTATGGTTAAATTATATCATTGATCCTTTAGTTTCAATAAGATTTCACTTCGGTTGCTATAGTTTTTATTTTGTCAATTGTAACTCTAGATTTTTATTATCATTTCAATGTTGTCCAGTCGTCAAAATTTGTGAGAAATGCAAACCACAGGAGTTCATGTATCCCATCCATGTAAGCTGCATATGCTCTTTTTTTTTCTTTGGCAGTTTTAACAAAGTTTGATGAAGGGACTATATTTGAAATGGAAATAAAAGTATAGTGTTAAAAATTATGAAAATGAAATTACAAGATCCAAAAGTAAAATCTCTCTAAAACTATAGTGACCAATTTTTATTTTATTTTTATTTTTTTGAAAATACAAAAAACATTCTCCTAGAAAATTCAAAACAAAAACTCAAAATTAATCTAGATTAGTTTAGATCAAAATCAAGGATAGAGAATCACCTGAAATAAAATAAAGTGCATAAGGTGGAGAAGTAATTTTGGTCTCTCAAACCAGAAGTAGTGGTCACTGGGCCTAACAAGCAAAGTTCCTAAGACAATGAGAGATTTATCATTGGTATCCAAACACATCCTTGTTATGATAGCCTGTAGCTTTGTCCCTACTATCAATAGCATCTGCAATTAAATACAAAATTATATATAGTACATTAGACTATCAAATTATAGCAATTTTGCTTCTATGAGATGCAATTTTTGATCAAGTTAATTTGCTTACTTACCACTAATGGAATAAAGGGAAGCCAGAAATAACTGTAAAATACTGCCAAAAAAAAAAAAAAAGAATTTAGTTAGTGATACTCAAGTTAGAAATTTCAATTTGAATGTTTTGGATGTCAATTTGTGAACGAAAAAAAAAGAGAGAGAGAGAGAGAGAGAAGGAAAAGAGAAAAAAAAAAAAATTGTTTGATTGCCTTTTTGTTTTCTTCATTTTCATTTTTCTTGTTTCCAGAAACAAAACTAATAAAAAGTTTGAAAACAACCATCATTTTCTTTTTGTTGTTCATTTTTGTGCAAAAAGGGTTTTAAATTTTCAAAAATAACTTTTTGGTACTTTCTAAATAGGGGTTTGGTTTTATTAAAAAAAAATTCGAAATCAATTCACCATATTTTTGTTCTTTTTTTTTTTTTTTTTTTTTGGCATTTTCTTGAAATTGAGAACATAAAATGAAAACACAACCAAATAGGAGAATATTTTCATTTCTCTTTTCCCTTTCTTTCAGAAAATCTAGGTGACAACCTAAATTTTATTTTAAAAAAGCTAGACATACCATGTGCATTTAGAAATATGAAAACCACTGAGAAGATCCAAATCCAGAAGCTGCAAAAAATAGATTTTCAAGAAACATTATTTTCATAATTAAATCTTATTTTGATGGATTAAATGTTGTATCATCAAATGCCATTCTATATTACCTTATTCCCACTACTACTCCGAAGTCTTTCTCTAAAACTCTTTTTAAGTACTTTTGGAAGTCAAAGTGGCTTCCTTCTGCAAAATGGGCCTTGAGGAGACAATAGCAAATAATAAGTATTTCATGTTAATTACATAACTAACAAAATCAAAAATTTGCAAATTAAACTATTGGAATACCATAATGAATCCATGGCGGAGAGTGAAATAGTCTACTTTGGAGACGGATTTGTAGAACTGGCGAAAGAAACAAGCCTACAAAGTTCACAAACACAAAACAATAATTTAACTAAGCAAATGTGACTAAAATTAATGGTGGTATTAAGATTTGTAAAACTAACCAGCAAGCGAAGATACCGGTGCTCACTCCAGAATTGTAGATGTTGCCTCCCAAATGATGTTTGATGAGTGAGTTGGATCCTTCTTGGATCTAAGTTGATTTACACAAAATCAAATAAAGGCGAGACAAATTAAATTGATTGGTTTTTCAAAAATACTTGAAACTAATTGGAATTTTTTTTAGATATATAACATGCATGGTTTTTAATAGAGCAAGAGTTAAAAACAAGCAAAGAAACCTTTTGGAATTGGTTTTTAGTGGGTATTGTTTTTTAAATTCATTAAAACAAATAATAACTTGTGACAGTTCTAGATAAGTAATGAAAAATAAAAGAAAGCTTAATTCCTTTCAAATCCGACAAATTTTCCCGAATGAATTAATGAAAGGAAAAAGGCTTTTCTAAATAATTGTTAGTAATTTTATATATCACAAGGAAGGAAACATTCATAATGGCATGGTATTTTTGGAACGACTTCTACTAATACCCTATCTTAACCGAAGCGTGAAGGTTATATTAGTCATCTTACTCAACTGAAAGGTAAAAATATTACACAACATTAATATCTCTTTATACAAAGATATACAAGTATTTTTTTTCCAGAACTCTGGGGACTCCCTGAGCCCCCCAGCACCCCACCTCCACGTGGGGGGCTGTGCAAGCATGACTTAGAAAAAATATATATATATATATTTCCACCAATCAGAAAACAGTGGGGTAGTGGGGGTCACCCTCACTGGGGGTCCAATGCATTTTCCTTTTTTCTCATAGAGTACAAATGTAACAATGCATAAAAGAGGTGTGATGAGAAATATAGATTGTATTTGGTTTAGTTTTGGAATTGTAATTTTTTTTTTTTTTTTAGAGTTGTGATTTGCGTGTAGAATTGTAAGTTGAGTTTTGAAAAAAAAAATTTGATTATAAGTTTTGAAATTAGTTTTTGAATTTTGAATTTTAAAAAGAGTTTTCAGTTGTATTTTCAGTTTTGAGTTTGAGTTATTGAATTTTGAGTTGTATTTTGAATTTTTTGGATATATTTTTTAAAAATATTAAAAATGTTTAAGAAAATTTTATTTTTTATTTTAAATATATAATTTTTATTTTTATATTTTATTTTATTTTGTAAATATTTTAATTTTTAATTTTAATATTTTAAACTCAAAACATAACTCCACACTCAAATCATAACCAAACACATAACTCAAAATTCAATTTAAAAATTATTTTCAAAACTCATAACCAAACACATAATTCAAAACCCCACACTATTTTCAAAACTCTACACTCAAATCATAACCAACACATAACAAAAAAAATTAAAATATTTAAAAATATATTTATAAAATAAAATAAAATAAAAAATTGTTTAAAAAAATTATATATTTAAAATAAAATAATAATTTTAAAAAAAAATTAATATCAAAAAAGATACAGCACATAAATGTATGAAATATAGTGCACATTAAAATAAATAAATAAATATTTAAAATATAAAATATTTACCCTAAAAAAATAAAATTAAGAAATTTTTTAAATATTTAAAAAAAATCTAAAATTTTTTAAAATACAACTCAATACTATTTTCAAAACACGTAACCAAACAAATTTTTTCTTTTCAAAACTCATAACTCAAAACATGACTACACACTCAAATCATGATTCTAAAAATAATTTAAAAATAAATTAATTAATTAATATTTTTTTGAATTTTTGAATTTTTTTCTTTTAAAATAGAGTTTTGAAAAGAGTTTGGTTTTGAGTTTTAAAAAAAAAAAATTGAATTAAATTTTGATTTGTATGTTTAGTTATGATTTTTTAAATTAATTTTTGAATTGAGTTTTGAATAATTTTGAGTTGTGTGTTTGATTATAAATTTTGAAAAGTAATTTAAAAATTTTGCCTTTAAAATTATAATTCCAAAAGCAAACAAAATAAATAGAAGCTCATGTAAAATTGGCCTAACGATGCAATTTTTAAGAACAATTAAAGGCTTACCATTTGAAAATTGGTATTCCAATGTTCTTGTTTGTGCCTCCCAAGATTTCCACCTTTTCATCTGAGAAATCTCCCAACATAAAGCAAGCATATATATTGAAAGACTAATATTATATAAACTAATAAATTATATATATATTTTTTATCATATGACACCTATTACACGACACATTAGTTAATATAAAAAATTTATAAATATATATATATATATATATATATTAATTTGTATGGCATGTTTTACTATTGTAAACGTGGGTCTAAAATTTCCAGTGTTACAAAATATCTCTATAAAGGGATTCCTTGTACAAGTTCCCTTCCTCTTCTCATACAATTCAAAATAAGTCAAAAACATTGACACCATGCAAGGGAGAAGGATAGTGATGGCCAAGAAAATGTCAAGAAAAGAAAAAAGGAATAGACTTTAATACTGCATTTGATTGGGGGATTTGAGAAGGAATTTGGAAAAGAAAAGAGAAAAAGTATATGAAACTAGATGAAGTGTAGGTATATTTTATTCACATTTCACATTCATTTTTCATTTTTCTTTTCAAATTATTTTCTAAATCTCCTAACCAAACACAGCGTAAGTGTTGCAAAATACACCAACCATATTTCTCTTCACACTGACCTTTATTTGGGAATTATATTTTACAATTGTGGATGTTGTGGGAAATTTTTTGTGTATTTAGTAGTAGCACCTCAAGTGAATGCCAATAAAATTACCTTAGCCATTCCAAGGCTGAATGTAAGGAAGCAAGAGAAAACATGGAACAAGGCTAGCACAAAGATTAAGAATTGGAGTTGTCTGACACCTGTTCTTGATAATAAAGAAAGCTTTCCCTGTTCACATATTACAAAACAAAACAAAACATCATAAGATGAAATGGAAATCTATACATGCCAATTTGTCACAAAAAGTTACTAAACCAAAAAAAAAAAAAACTTTAGCAACAAAATAAAAATTAATTTGGTTAAGAAATAAAAAATATAAAATAATTATCATTTTTATATAATTTTTATCTTTTGAGTAGTTAGAAATAATTTTTTACAAATTAAATATATTTCTTCATATTTATTTTTATTAATTTTTTTTTTTAATTTAAAGGGGAATCCGTATTAAATTGAAACCTTAGGGGGTGTCAATGTAATTTACCCTTTAAAGGATATCTAAAGGTTAAGGGTAAATATGTTATTTTATCTTAAAAATTAACACCGTCAAATAATTACATTGACAATGGAGGGTCAGTGTAATTTTCCAAATGTGACGGAGAACTGTAATAAACATAAATCTCAAAAAGTGTCAGTATAATTTACCCAAGTATAATTTATCCTAATATATAAAAAAAATAAAAAAATAAAAAGCAACATAACATCAAACCTTATTGAGAGACTAGAACTTAAAAAAGAAAATCAAATACCGTATAAACCTAAGTATAAAATTAAAAGTAGATCATGTTGTCAAAAACCATTATATATAACAACCAAAATTGTTTTATATTGGAGTGTGATTAAGGTCGCAAGTTTAAAGTAATACATTTTTTACTCTATGATTCATAGTGGTGGTGGATAGGCCCAAAACATCATTGAATGTGGGGTCCACGGCATTACAGAGTAAAAAATGCGATAATTTAGCCAATAGTACCAAAAGGTGTGAAAATAAAAAAAGTAGTGTTATTCCGAATCAAAAATTAGATTCATTTTTTAGATTTAATGATATGTTAAGAGGATAATTAATTAATAATTAAATATTTTTTAATTATTAATTAATTATTTTCTTAACGCATTACTGAATATAGAAAATAAATCTAAAAAGTAAATTTGTATATCATTTTCCAAATATAAATAAGGAAGAGTTGAACTTTGATACTTATCTCTATTTTACTTCTTAAGGTTGTGTTTGGATGATAGTGATTTGAAAAAAGACTTGAAAAAATTAAGATAGAAAAAAAATTCGTTTATATATTTTTTTTTAATGTTTTTCCCACTTTTTTTAATTCTTATTTAAATTCAGTATTCAAATATAAGTATAAACATTATTACCTGCTCAGCACATTTGGTTGCCTCCTCCCCATCACTTGTTATGCTTTGGCATGGAAGAAAAGTCTCACCCACACTCTTTGGAATACATATTTTTGCAATTTGCCTTTCACTAATAGTCAGCAACAAAGAGATGAACCCCAACATTATCAATTCTGCCAACATATATATCGTTAGTAGAATTAAATAAGTATCTAACTAACCGAGCTAATTCAGTTGGTCAATGCCTAAATTTTTAAGAGATTAAAATCTTAATAGTTGAACGAATAGCTCAAGGTTTGGCTTACATGCTGTAATTACCCAGTATAACATGTATTAAGAGTTAGTCGGACAAAGTCCTTGACAAACTCGGGGATTAATAAGTAAAAAAAATTTAAAAAAAAAATTACAAATTGAATACCCAATAATAATATGATAGTGTTATTGTCATGTCACCTGATTTGATCTTGTCAAGAGCTTGAAATAGAGACTTCCTCCTCTTCTTGTTGAAGTACTGGTTTTCAATTCAAAAGAGATACCAATCAATGAACTCATAAACTTTTGCTTGTGATCATTTGCATGAGGATGATGAGTCATCCATGCATGTCTGCACACACACACACACACACACACAGAAGGGCATACCTTGGATAAGAGAAGAAGGACATACTCAATTAGTAAGGAGCTTGAAATCAGAACAAAACAAATAGTTGCCACTGCCCATGTTGGTGTATCTTCAAGGCTCCGTAACCCTGCTTCTCCAGACATCTCTCTCTCTCTCTCTCTCTGTGTGAGCTTTCTCTCACTAATTTGTGGCCTCCAGAGTCTTCGAGACCTGGGATTCTGTTGTTTACAAGGAAAACGATTACAACCAAATATAATATATCGGCCAGGCTGTCTGCAGTTCAAAATTCGATTAGAGCGTGCTGTTAGGTTCTATGGACTCACCACGGAATTCACATCACGGAATTCGCATCGATGATTTGAATCATTTAACGTTTAGCATTCGTTGAGTATTTTATTTGTATAAAAAATTATTTTAATTGGATATTGATAGTCACTTGATCAAATTAAATTTGTGTCAACGCTAATTATGATTTTAAAAATAAATTATTAACATAAATGTGATTTGATCAAATGACTATTGATATCTGATTAATATGATTTTTAATAAGAATAAAATATTCAACGAGCCCTACACATTGTATAGTTCGGATCATCAATGTGAGGTCTGTGATGGGTCTATGGAGACCCAATAGGATGATCCTGTCAAGAAACCCAACTAGAAACAATTTGATCCTATAAATGGATAAATTACACTTTGCCCCCTTAAAGTTTCATCCATTTCTCACTTTGGCCCTTTAAGTTTGATTTTTTCTACTTTGGCCCTTCATGTTTGTAATTCTTCCCACTTTGGCCCTTCATGTTTGCAATTCCCACTTTACTCCTAGACTAACTTCCATAAAAAAAAGTAACAGAATTTATCACATCACTAACACATCAATTCCATATGTGATGTAAAAAATTCATTAAAGATACAAAAAATAAAAAATAAAAAACAAAAAAAATGGAATTTTTTTTTAGTCTTTAGTGAACTTATTTTTCAAATTTGTTCGTAAACATTGTTACATTATAGATGCATTTAGATTAGATGCAACTAAAAAAATAAAAACATATTTAACTATAAAAAAATAAAAAAAAAGTTCACTAAAGACGAAAAAAAAACGATAGCAAATTTTTCATTTCAGAATTGATAATACAGGTGTTTGAATCAGTATATTTTCATTTTTTTTGTCATCAATAAACTTTTTTCTTTTTTTAGTTAATTTTTTTTTTATTTTTTTTAGGTGCATCTAGTCTAGATGCATCTATAATGTAATAATGTTTATGAATAAATTTGAAAAAAAAAAAGTTCACTAAAAACTACAAAAAACTCCAATTTTTTTGTTTTCTATTTTTTATTTTTTGCATCTTTAGTGAATTTTTTATATCACAAATGGAGCTGATGTGTTAGTGATGTGACCGATTCTGTTAGTTTTTTGGATGGAAGTTAGTCTAGAAATAAAGTGAGAAGGATTGCAAATATGAAGGGCTAAAATAGGATAAATTGTAAATATGAAGGGCCAAAGTGAAAAAAAAATTAAACTTAGAAGGCCAAAGTGGGAAGAATTGCAAACATAAAGAGTCAAAGTGAGAAAAATTAAACTTAAAAAGTCAAAATAGAAAACGGGTGAAACTTTAGAGGGCAAAGTGTAATTTACCCAATATATATATATATATATATATAACTTATTTAAAATACGGATTATTTCTTATAATTTTAAAAATTACATTTTATCTTTTTAAATTTTTAATCGCATAACATATAATATATTTTATTAATAAATTTTTAAGTAAATTAATTTTTTTAATAATGTTATAAATATATTTTCATTAATAATTAAGCTAATTTTGACTATTTTGTAGAAGAGTAATTTTCAAAACCAATTGCCGTGTACTTTACTTGAAGCGCATGATAGTCAAAACGGTAAAAGTTTCTGATTCCGGAGAAGTTATTGATTGGTCCCTCGTATGGTGTAAGGATATGGTAATTGTTGAAAGAGGCGAGCTCTATAATTTTATATTAAGGGTAAAAGTTATTTTTTTTGATTTTTTAGATTAAAATTTACAAAATAATAAAATAAGTTAAAATAATTAATAAGATCACATTAAATTCATAATTATTTTATTTTTTTCTCATAAATATCACATCTAAATATAAAAAAATTTAATTATCTTTCTAAATACAAAAATTTTAATTACAAAAATAATCAAAAATTAAAATAATTTATTAAAATAGCAACATCTCAAATACCAACATAATGTTAAATAGGTGTAAAAATTTGTAAGTAAAGAATATCGTTAGGTGGCCCTCAAAAACTCCAAATAATTTTTCTTGATTCCGTGTGCCAGGTCTACTCTGTCACACATGCCATGACGTGTAATCGAAATTTGCAAAAATATCATTTCAGTGGAATTTGAGGAAAATAATTGCATATTAGTAATAAATCTAGGGGATGCTCTAATAAATCTCAAATTAATAACTTATACGCTGTTTAGTCCTAAAAAATTTTTTATAGACTGAAAGGTCCCATTACAATGTTTCAAATATCAGATTAATGTTTCGAATATTAGATTTCGAACATCAGATTAATGTTTCGAACATTAGATTAGGGTTGGTTTGAGATGTCCTAAAAAAATGCACTTTTTGACTTATTGGCTTATATGGGTTGGGTTTGGATTGGGTTTGATGTGATGTTGTAGAGAGATGCTGTGATTTAAATAAGGTGATGTGACTTAAATAGGATAGTGACTTTTTGACATTTTGTATTATTTAGTAGATGCCAAACTTGGCCTAAATGGAGCATAAGAAAACTTTTAAGACTAAATGGTTCAACTTTTCAGAAACTAGGACTTATGGGTAAATTTTCTATAAATGTATCAATTTTTTAGGTGAATTACGCTAACCGCCCTTATAGTTGGGATTCGTATTACTTTAATTCCTGATTTTTCAGTTGTGATATTTAATTTTGAATTTTGAATATTGTTCCAAATAAAGATAATTAAAGATACCATCGTTCAATTTCAAAAGCAAAGTCGTCAATTTGATAAAATGTAAACTAATTTGACAAAAATAAAAGTCAAAAAATATTTTTGAATTTTTAAAAATAATTTCTATTCAAGATAAAATTTTGTAAAATTGATAACTCTTTTGCACATTTATTTATTTTATTTTATTATCAAATTAATTTTTATTATGTGTTTGGATGATAATCATGTAATAGGCGGTTTTTAAGCTTTTAATGTGTAATCGATATATTTAATATATGAAATATTTTTAGTATCGGATTTTTTGCTTTAATAGATTGGTTTAAAAATGATATCAAAGTTGTTGCCATATTTGACTTTTGAAAAAATTGAAACTAATTTAATAAAAATAAAAACAACCACCTATTACATGATCATCATTCAAACACATAATAAAAATTAATTTGATAATAAATAAATAAATAAATATCTAAAAGATTTATCAATTTTACACAATTTTATCTTTAGTGGATAGAAATAATTTTTAAAAATTCAAAAGTATTTTTTTGACATTTTTTTTTTGTCAAATTAGTTTATATTTTATCAAATTGATGAGTTTGTCCTTAAAATTGAGCAATGATATCTTCAATTGTCTTTATTTGAAACAAGATTCAAAATTTAGGATCAAGATTGTCACAATTAAAAAGTTAGAAACTAAAGTAACACAAAACCCAAATTATAAGGACCGTTACTGTAATTTGTCCTAAATTTTTTAATCAATTTGAGGATTATTTTGTATATGGCTTATCTTTTAGTTTTTTTTTTTTTTTTTTAATGACGAAAAGACATCCAGGAAACAGAGACATAATGTAACTTAAATAAACTAATATGTTGCTTATTTTTTGTGTATGGTTTGAAAATTTGTTATTTTAATAATTTTTAAAATTTTTGACTATAATATAAGGTAAAAAATTAATATATTTAGGATATTTTTTTAATTTTTTACAAATTTTTTTTTTTAAAAAATGTACAAAGTAGAAAGAAATAGAATTTTTTTAATTTTTTGTGTACCCAAGCCTCAATCTGTAGTCTCTTAACTTGGTTATAAGTCTCACTTTAATTTAATTCGAGTCGATCATTTTTTTATTTTATTTTTTTTGGATACCTCATAAATAAAGAGCCGATCATCTATTGATCTTCTATAAATAAATCCAAAAAAAAAAAAAAAAATCACATTAATCTTATAATTTTTTTCGAATTCATCTTCAAAATATAAACAACAATACATATAATTTTAAAAATAAATTATTTCTTTTTTATAATAAATAAGATAAAATTATGTGATTATGATTGTCAGATCAATCTAATTCTTTATATAAATGATCAATAAAGATATTACAAAACGAGCGATTTAAATCATTAGAATGAGTCCCACAAGTTGAACTAGATCTATTCTATCCATACTCAGACCAAAAAGAAGTAAACACTTTGAAAAAAAATCCTACTTTCTACGATTATTAAGATGTGTTATTATTTTATTGATTTAAATTGGTTTCACCTTTCATATTTTTATAGGGAGTCGTTATTCTCATTGTATTTTGTTTCAAATATATTTTATTTGTTTCCTTATTATACATAATTACATTATACTCTCTTTTTTTTAACTTTTGCACATGCCTCAATCAATTTTGTGTGAAAAGCTATTTATATAACTATTTATAATAAAAACAAAAGAAGAAAGTATATTAGAATAAAGTGAAATGAGAATAACGGTTCCTTTTTTATATTAATGCATTAATAATACATGAAATAATATTCAAAATTTAATACGTAACATTTAAATTGGAGAGAAGTTATATATAGAACCCCACCTTTTGGGTGATATATTTATGGATCATATGACTCATAATACACTAATTTTAAATCTATGCCATATATTTTATTTTAATTATATTTTCCGAAATAAAAATTCTAAATATGTAACACTTTTGCAATAGTAGTGCTTAAGCAAGAAGCTCTCACCAAATCATCATATCTGTATATTACTATTGACAAGTTTTTGTGTGGGCGTGGCTGGATAGCCCATCCAATCGAACTTGATGTTTTTGGGCTTAGGTCTCATTTGGTAATTTTTTGTTTTAATTAAAAAATTAAAATGTCATTATAAATTGTCACATAATTCTCTTTATTTTTTTATATATTCTTTTGTAAAAAATTAAAAAATTATTAAAATAATTTATTCTCAAATGAGGCCTTAAAATAAATAATCACTCCATCAAATTGGACAAAAAATCTTAACCCGTTTAAATGAGAAATTCTAGTGCAGCTTATACCAACTATTGAAAAATATTTAACTCGGATATCCGATTATCCAAAAAAAAATTAAAAAAGTTATTTTTATTTTTTTATATTATTGAGTATGATGTTTTGTAATTTAAATTCAAATACTTGTTAAGAATATCTAAATTTTTGCTATAATATTTTACTAATGGTAGCCCATGTTATACACGGGACTTTATAAATTTTTAAAAAAATACATTATAATTATCTTAAAGTAATTTAATATTTTGTCTTATGATATACATGAAATTTATAAGTTAACTTTTATATTTATAACTTTTTAAATTATTACTTTAAAAAATTAAAATATGTATATATATATATATATATATATAAATCAATTTAGTGCAATTTTGATAACAACAATGATTCATCCCACTAAAAACATCACCACTAATAGCACTAATGCATTAAAAAAGTAAAAAAAAAAAATACACAACTCCAAGACCAAAACATCACATCATTAATGACAGGACCCACTGCCACCTAATTAGTGGGAGCACTAATTAGTGCTCCCAAGCATTTTTCTTTTGATAATGTGTATTAAAAAAAAGTTAAACCTGATTAAATGGGATTAAATGAGTTATGACATACCTCTTCTTGTTATGAAAATATGCAAATTTAAAAATTATAATTGAGACAAATATTCAATTTTATTATTAAATATGAAGTGAATTGATATTTAACAAAAATTAATATGATGTTTCTATTATTAATCTAATAATTTAAATCACATTTTTTTTTAATTTCAATTTCATAACTAATTTACAAATTGAATATAATACACATACGAATTTCTAGTTTTTAAGAATAAGAAGGTTTCAAAATATTTTCAAACTTTCATCATTTTCTTTTCTTTCTTTTTTTTATCGAATTTGATTTTAATATTGAATAAATATTTTGATTTAATATGAATTACTTTAACTTTTTCATTAATTTTTTGTCAATTTTTAAAAGAACTTTCATTCTTATTCCATTTTTTTTTCTTTTCACCAATTTTGATGGAAAAAACAATAATTTTCAACATTTCATCTTTTTTTAATTTTTTTCAAATTATAATTTGATAAGGAAAAAAAATTAAGGGTTAAAGATTCTCTTAATTGGAATTATAATGAAATAACATATTGAAATAGTCAAAGGTTGAGTATGTGATTTGTTGAAATGTATAATTTAATTAATTCTCTTATCATATTTGTATAAAAATTGACAATTTTGACTATATCATTATAAGTTAGATTATGAAAAAAAAATTTTTTTTGAGGTGTCAAACATTTTCCATTTGTAAATACCCTACATATTTAAAAAAAAAATGTGTAACTTTTGGATTTATATTTGTCAGTTTTGTTTTATGGACATAAACAATTGATGTTTCAATTTAAAAAATTAAAAAGTAAAAAAAAAAATAGATTGGGTTTTTTAGAGATTATCCATCTAACTCTTATATATACTATTTAAGATGGATTATTTAATCACATAAAAAAATAGAAATTATATTTAGAGATTATCCATATATATTATGCTATTATATACAACTATAGCTGTAACAAATTAACTATAATACATATGAAAAGTTATATTAAGTTTTTTTTTCAATTAATTGAATTATAAAAAGTTATATTAAGGTTTCATTTTCAATTAATTGAATTATAATTAATAAACTAACAAATAGCAGTAAATGGTATAATGGAATAGAAAGAGGATGAAAATAAAGACCACAATGATATTTAAAAGTTTTAAATTTATCTAGTTATACAAAAATCTAATGTTATAGTAAAATCTTGAATTCTTAATAAATTTTCACATTTTTTATAAAATAAAATGACAATAAAAAATAAAAAATTTGATACTCATATTTTTACTTCAATTTTATGGTCTTCATTAAAAAAACAAAATCCAGTCAAAATCCTTGCACAGAATGAATATAGATATTTCGATTGCAACCACAATCACCAATAATTCTTCTCCACCATACAAACATGTAAACAAACACATAAACCTCACTAAAACCAAAACCAACAACAGAAACTACAAGAAATAACACTTTTAGCAACCAACTTCTTGGTCGCAGAAAGCTCATATTTGGTCGCTAATAGTTTTTCGCGACCAAAAAAAGTTAGTAGCAATTTAGGCCAAGTTTGGATAGTATGAAAAAATCCAAAAAACCAAAAAGTTACTCAAAAAGTTAAAAAGTTAACACTATTCATCAAAAGTCAACAATTACGGCTGCACAACTCCCAATCCTAATTTTTCCCTATAAACCAATTTTTATAATTTTTTATTACACATTTTTTCATAAAAAGTCAAAAAGTTAACCCAAACATCCATATTTTTTTTCCTCAACTTTTTTGTCTAAAAAGACAAAAAGTGCACTTATTTAGAACACTCCAAACAACCCCTTAGTCGCCAAAAGCCCGTCACATAAGGTTTTTGGCGACCAGAAGTGAAATTGGTCACGAAAAGTTATCATTTGCGACCCACATATTTTGGTCGCTAAAAGGATTTTAATTTGTTAAAAGTTGATCATTTTGTGACCAAAAATTTGGTCGCTGAAAGTTAACATTTGCGACTACCTGTTTGGTCGCTAAAAGGGTTTAAATTTGTTGAAAGTCCGAATTCGTGACTATTTATTTAGTCATTAAAAGTCCATTATTTGGTGACCACATACATGGTCACCAATAGTTATTCCTGGAACCTTCTCAAACACCTATTGCGACTAAAATTTTATTGGTCGCAAAAGAGCTTTCAACTTCAAAATTTAATTTTTTAAATCTAATGCTATTTTTTTTTTAATACCTATAATAAATTTACAATTAATGCATAATTCATGTCCATCCAATCAATTTCAAGATATCAATCCATCAACAACCCAATCTAGAAACAAAAAATCATCAACTATAAAATCAAAATAATAGTTAATCTATCTAATTACGACCACTTGCCAACATGAACGTATTACAAGTCCAAAATAACCATCCATTCGTTTAGTTTACAACGAATTTATATCAAAAACATATTTATCAAAACCATCAAAGATTTCAAATACCATTAATATCCAAGAGCATTTCATATTTGTCCAATGCGAAATATATTAAAAACTCCACGTATAAGCACAACTTAGAATTAATACATCGGCAAACTCAGGTCCATAAATACGCATCACTACACCTCTAGCTACTTGCAATAAAAAAAATAATTAAAAAAAAATGAAGAAAACATTGTTAATAATCACTATAACAAAATTGAATTTTTACGACTTGCAATGTATGTTGTAAAAACTCTTTCACGGCATGCACACAAATGTCGTTATGTTACATAGTGTGGAAAGGTAATTGTCATTTACAACATACATGTAAAGTTGTAAAAAAACATTTATGGCATACTTTGTATGCCGTATATAATCTTTTACGACATTTTTTTACATGTCATAAATCATTATACTTTTCACAGCATAATTTTGTATGTCGTAAAATGCTATTTTTAAAATATTTATGGCATACTTTGTATGCCATATATGCATGCCGTAAAAGGTTGTTTATAATATATTTATGACAATACTTTGTATGCCATATATGATCTTTACGATTTTTTTTGCTTGTCATAAATCACTACACTTTTCATGGAATAATTTTATATGTCGTAGAAGGTTATTTTTAATATATATACATTCATTATCTTGTTTCTATATCTCCTAGTATATTTTACTTGTTTTATTCAATTCCTTGCATCACTACAAAATCATTTTTTACTCTATACAACATCAAACAATATTACAAAATATATATATATATATATATATATATATATATTAATTCAACCAAATCACATCAGAATTCCAAATTCACGTAAATGTCAACCAAATTCATATTCACTACTAATCCAAAACAAATAAATAAACTCACACTAGCATAACATAAATGCATAAACCACATGCCAACAACTTCTAAAAATCAAAGAAGACTGCTGAAATGGAGATTAAGAAAAAAAAAAAAAAAAAAAGGATTCACAGAATTGTCAACAAAAAGAAAAAAGAAAAAAAGAAAAGAAAAGAAAAATGAAACGCTTCCAAGCACAATGATTTTAAGATGGGAGTCAAATCTTCCTTCAATGTCACCATAGTATGGCCCAATCATGATCTCAATCTACAACTTTTAACTGGGGGATCATTTATAGTGACCATGGAAAGGTTTGGAAACTCGCTGTCCGGATCAAGTGATTATTACTCTGGCTGGAGTTCAAATTAATTACTAGCAACAACAACAAACACTAGCATTTTCATCTTATTAAGAGACAAACATCAATCAGCACATACCTGATGCATAGCATAAACATCAGGATATGAACTCCGACCATACCTCATTTTAGGGTTTCCGAACCCTACAACATATCTAGGACCTGCATATGAACAATTCTCACAGTTCACTGTTTGGATGTGCTAAAACAATTCCTAATGTCGAACATTGCATTAAACCAAGCACAACACAAAAACAACAAATAAGGAGTTTGAGATAAATTACTTGAAGTCTCTGCTGCAGCTGCTGCAACTCTTCTCTGCATTAGCAAGTTCGACACGTATTTTCTCAATTTCATGATCCATGGAGATCATATTTTTTTCCATTGCCTCACCTTGTTCAAGGTTACTAGCATGTGCCTCTTTTTCATATTCGATAGCAGCCCTGTTCGTATTCATTAATCCATTGACAACACTCAAATAAATCAGAGAAAAAAAAAAAAAAAGAGGCCAAAAAGTGGCAGACAAATGTATAATGTGGTAAACATCAATTACATAAATATACCTCTATAAGATATTGTACGAGAAAGAAATAAACTTTCTCGCATAATCCTGTTGATCAAGATTGCGCTCCTCCATACGTCGTCGCTTTACTCCCTGAAAGCACAAACGTGAGCTAGCCAGCAGGTGTGTGCCGGATGCCTCTCCGATGCCTAAGTCAGCAAAATAGACAAATAGACAAAAAGCTCTGTGAATTCGGGAATCAAAGTTGTGTTACCTCTCCATAGGTGATGTTGTGAGCTTTTATAGGTTCCATGTGGCACAATCCTAGTAAGACTCTTACTCCTCTCTGTAGAATCCTTCTAGAGGTCACATTCCTGAAAGATAATGTTATCCTTCAACACCCCCCTTATTGCTTAAACCAAGTGAGATGATTTTACCATGGTCGGATCCTAATATAACCGAAGTAAGCATGGCTATGCTGAACCGCAGAGTAGACTGAACTAAAGCCAGTTCGGTTTCTTCCATTCACTACTCTTACCTCGGCTTCTCCTCTACAGACCATGGTGTGTTTGGACCGAGCTAAGAAATAGCAAGGTTTTGACCGAGCTAACCGTAACATGTCACGACCGGGTTAATTCTGAGTGTGATGATGACTGAGCTATCACAAATCTCTCCCAGACGGGGATAACAACAAGCCTCTCTGGACCGGGATAACAATAGGGCTTTTTGGGACCGGGCTAACTTCAAGCCCCTTTTCATCCAGCTCTTCTTACCGTGCCCAAAGAATGGCCCATTACCCAGCTCGGCCCAATTTACATATAAATTACCCTCTCAATTGCCCCTTAATTCTATCTATGCAACATGATAGGGATTACCTGCCTACCAGCCGAGCTAAAAACTTTAGCCTTACGACCGGGCTAAACTCTTTCATCCTTTCAGCCAAGCTAAAAACCCTTTAACCTTTCCAGCAGAGGTAAAACTTTTTAGCCTTTCCAGCCAAGCTAAATTTACACTGGGTTCTATCTGTCCAATCAAAACGTCCTTTCAATCGCAGCAATTGAATCGCTTTTCATTCTTGGGACACGTGGCACATTCTTATTGGCCCAGTGCAGCTGTCACGCCGTCTTCATACTTCGCAAAATTTGAACAGTCCCGCGCTTTTTGTCCTTCCTTCTACGCAAAACAAACCTTTGTTTTGAATCACTCACTTCACTATTCATCTCCCTCTCTTTCTCTTGCTCAAGAACTACCATTGCTCCTCAATCCCGCAACTGCAAAGCTCGTGAACCCTCCAGTGCTGTTTCCAACTTCCAGTTTCGTCCTCTTCATCTGGTAAGCTACACGAATCTGCTCTATTTTTCTAGCTTTTGTATTTGTTTAATCCACAGCATATTGTTTGTGTTTTTGCAAAACACATGTTTCCCATTTTTTGTTCTGCCTTGTATTCGCTAGGAAAGAACTTTGTAAAAACTACTCGTATTTACAGAATAATCTTTTGAACAGAAACCGTTCCTTGGGAAAAGCAAGGCTTTGTCCCTTTTAATGTTATTTCAATCGTAGAGTGCAGTCTACGTTTCCCTGTACAGCCCCTCCTCTGTGAATTCCTTAGACAAACCAAACTCTACCCTACCCAACTTTCTACCAATTCCTACTGTATAATAAATGGCATTGTCGCGCTAAACGACCGGGCTGGTCTTAACCTTGGCCTAGCCGAGCTCTTTCATCAATACTCCATAGGATCGGCCGAAGATGGCTGGGTTTACTACTTACGAATAAGGCGTCGGCGTGAAAAAATAATAAAGGATACTTCGGATAAAGACGTGAATGATAATAATTTTTTCTAGGTATCTGGAAATTTTGAAGACCACCAAGCCCAGACCCCAGGCCATAGAATAAATTGGAACAAGGGTGTAGCCGGTAGGGTTACCTCGACTGAATTTCGCGCTTTTCTTTTGCCTCGGTCTTCTCATCTTAAACCGTACTAACTGTTGGTCTTTTTTATGTAGATTCAAACTTTCTCAAGTCTAAATACAGCTACCCCAACCTCAATACACTTTGCGTCGCCCTGCGATATCCAAACCGAACTTGGACCGAGCTACTGGACTTTCAACCGACCTATCGATATAGTGGCAAACGGAAGACCAAGGTAACTGATTTCTTATTGGAAGCCTCTCCTAAACCGGACCCAAACTTGCCCCAAATCAGATTGATCCCTTTAATTGCTGAGCAAGAGATGGCCAAGAAGAGAGCCGTGCAAGCCCTTCTGGCCGAAACAAATCCGACCGCGGTACCGCTAGCCGGTCAGACTCAAGAAACCGTAGTAGCTCTGCCAACCCTTCAGTCTTCGTCATCGCGGCCAAGCAAGCGTGCTCGAACTTCCACAACCAAGCCACGCCTTGTTGATGAAGACGAAACCGTGGTTCCACAAATAACTCCGCCAAGCCCTCCACCGAGCCTACAACCGGAGTGCTCTGACCGAGCTACCTCCTCCAAGTGGGCTCCAAAAATCACCTTTCAAAACCGTGCTATCACAGATTCTAACTCAGTGGTCGCAGAAAAAGACCACCTGATGGCATTCAACCTGGCTAAAGGTGTTTGTCTTCCAGCCAACATGAGGCACCACAACCACCTGACCGAGCTAAAAGCCCTTCGCTCGTCCACAAAATCCATGGTGCTGGTAAGTTGCCCTTTTACTTTATTTTTTCTAAAGAACTTTTTCCAACTTTCAGCTCAGTTATATTGAAAAAGTGTCTTACCATCCTTTTACAGGCCATTTAGAAAAACCACATCGCTCACAAGCGAGTGTTGGAACTTTGAAAAACTACCAGGCAAGCCATGGCCGAGGCAAATGAAAAGGCGGCCGAGCTGAAAGTATCCCAGCAGAAGGTGGCCGAGCTAGAGACCGAGGTAACACGTCTCGCTGGGTTAGTTACCTCGACTGATGCTGATAAACAGAAGGCCCTCGCCATGATGAAAGACAAATACTTGCGCGAGTTGGCCAAGCTTGAAAGAAAAAAGGATGCCGAAATAACCAAGCTCGAAAAGAAGCTGGAAGCTACGGAAGACCGGGGCTTTAAAGAAGGTGAAGCTCTGTACATGAAGCAGTGTGAAGCTATAAAGGACCTCTCCTTTAAGTGCGGATGGAGGAGTGCCGTGGTGCAGCTCAGTCATGGGCCTGAGACCGAGGTCTTCAATCCTCCTCAATACTTCATACCGAGCTCACTTGTGGAGTATGCTGCCACCACTCAGCAACAATTTCTTGAAGATTCGGATGATGAAGAAGAAACCGTGCCCAACGATACCCCGGTCGTCAATGAACCTGCTAATCAGTCAGCTCGAGTGGAGCCAACGGTAGAAGACCTAACTGTCAAACTACCAACTGAAACCGTGCTTCCAACCGAGACCATACTCCCAACCGAAACCGAACTTCCAACTGAAACCGGGCTGCGTGTTGAACTTGATGCTGATCTTTATGATCTGTTTTCCTGTCTTTGTATTTCTCTTCTTTTTGCTTGATTTCTGTATTTTCTTTTCTTTGCTTTTGGGCACAGATTGTAACCGGGCTGAGGCCCCACCCTTTGTACTTGTTTTGAATTTTCAATGAAGTTTGCTTTCAAGTTCCAACTCTTATTTCGGTTGATCTCTATGCTTGTACTTTACTTTCTAACTGAAGTCTTGAATGAGGTACAACATTCTCTTGCCGAGATACTTTATCCCGGTCTTAACATTACAACTCTAAGTATACCTGCCAACCACTCTTTAGCCGAGATCTTTACCTCGGCTGAAGATTACCAAGAGTTGGTTTAATCCAACCAACCACTCTTTAGCCGAGATACTTACCTCGGCTGAAGAGTACCAAGAGTTGGTTTAATCCAGCCAACCACTCTTTAGCCGAGATCCTTACCTCGGCTAAAGATTACCAAGAGTTGGTTTAATCCAACCAACCACTCTTTAGCCGAGACCCTTACCTCGGCTGAAGAGTACCAAGAGTTGGTTTAATCCAGCCAACCATTCTTTAGCCGAGATACTTACCTCGGCTGAAGAGTACTAAGAGTTGGTTTAATCCAGCCAACCTTTAAATTGGTTATTCCTGCCATCTTAGAATAAAGTGTGTGATTATTCCGACCAAACGTCATGCAGCTTGGATCCTTATCCTGGGCTTAGGAAGGGTGTTGGTTTTTCCAACCAACCTCTAGATTGGTTTTTCCAGCCAACCTAGAGTAAAGTGTTTGGTTATTCTAGCCAAACGTCCTGCAGCCTGGATCCTTATCCTGGACTTAGAAATGGTGTTGGTTTTTCCAGCCAACCTCTAAGTTAGTTTTTCTAGCCAACCGAGAGTAAAGTGTTTGGTTATTCCGACCAAACATCCTGCAGTCTGGATCCTTATCCTGGGCTTAAGAAGGGTGTTGGTTTTTCCAGCCAACCTCTAAGTTGGTTTTTCCAGCCAACCTAGAGTAAAGTGTTTGGTTATTCCGACCAAACGTCCTGCAGCCTGGATCCTTATCCTGGGCTTAGGAAGGGTGTTGGTTTTTCCAGCCAACCATGTTTTCAATGCCCCTAACTCACTAAAACAACTTTTACAGAATAAAACACTTATGCTGAAAAGAAAACTACTTGTTTTATTGGGGAAAAGAAAAATTACAAGTATTCTGAAAAAAGGCTAAAAATAAAATAGTTTGAGATTGGTAGTGTTCCATAACCTGGGAATTGCTTTACCGTCCTCATCTTCTAAGTGGTATGCCCCTTTACCAGCTAATCCGACCACTTTGTAAGGTCCTTCCCAATTAGGCCCTAACTTGCCATCTCCTAGTACCACGGTGTTTCCCATCACTTTGCGCAGTACCCAATCTCCGATTTTGAATTGTCTTGGATGTACTGTTTTGTTATACTTTTTGGATAACTCTTGCTGGTACGAGGCAATATGAACCAATGCTCTTTCTCTTCTTTCTTCGGCGAGGTCGAGCTCCAATGCTATGGCTTCTCCATTCAAGTCTGGATCAAAATTTTCGCTTCTAATTGTAGGGAAGCCGACTTCTAGTGGGATTACTGCCTCCATGCCGTAGGCTAAAAAGAATGGTGTCTCTATAGTTGATCGCCTAGGTGTGGTACGGTAAGCCCACAGAATATGAGGCAATTCCTCAGCCCACTTGCCTTTTGCTTTTTCTAACCTCTTCTTCAATCCATCCAAGACAACCTTGTTTGATGCTTCTGCTTGGCCATTTGCTTGGGGATATGCCGGTGTAGAATTGCAGAACTCTATCTTGTATTCTTCACAAAAGCCTCTAAAGATTCTGCCATCAAACTGAGTGCCGTTGTCTGATATTAGGGCTTTAGGTATGCCGAACCGAGTAATGATATTCTGCCAGACGAACTTCTTCACATCTTTTTTCTTGATTGATGCCAATGCTTCTACTTCCACCCACTTTGTGAAGTAGTCTGTTGCTACGAGAAAGAACTTCTTGTTTCCAGGTGCTGTTGGAAGTGGTCCTACTATGTCCAAGCCCCACATTGCGAAAGGCCATAGGCTGGTCAATGGTAGGAGCTCTCTGGCTGGCTGATGTATTTGGTGTGCGAACTTCTGACATTTCTCGCACTTCTTCACATACTTCTCCTAGTTTGCCTGCATGTATGGCCACCAGTATCCTTGCGAAATGGCTCTGTAAGCTAACGATCTTCCTCCTTGGTGGCTTCCGCACACACCTTCGTGTATCTCGAACAAGAATGCTTCCACTTTGCTAGGGTGAACACACTTTAGATAAGGTCCTGAGAATGATTTTTTGTACAATGCCATAGAAGGGGAGAGCCAAAATCGCTGCGACTTTGCTCTAATTTTGTTGGCTTCTTTCTTTTCTTCCGATAAGACGCCATCTTTTAAGAACAGTATGATGGGATCCATCCATGAAGGGCCTAGTTCGACGCAACATACCTCTTCTGCTTCGGGGTCTTCAATGCTTGGTCTTGGTAGGTAGTCGATTAGCAGCGGATAAGGGATGGATGTATCCGCCATTGAAGCAAAGCCTGCTAGTTCGTCTGCTCTGCTGTTTTCCTCCCTGCCAATCTGTTCTATCCTTACTACTTCAAATTTCTTGATCTCTTTTCTGACTAAGTCTTGGTACTTAGCCATCCTGTCATCCTTTGCTTCATAGTCGCCCGAAATTTGGTTTACCACCAGTTTTGAGTCGCTGTAAACCATTAGCTCGGTGGCCTTCATGTAGAATGCTGATTTGAGACCTGCAAGAAGCGCTTCATACTCCGCTTCGTTGTTTGATGCTGTGAAGCCAAGGTTGACTGCTTGCTCCACAACTAGGCCGTCTGGTGAGATGAGGACTATGCCAAGTCCTGTGCCGTGCCAGTTGGATGCTCCATCTACGAAGAGCTTCCACATTTCTCCAACGAACAACTTCCAGCAAGTGGAGGGGTCAGATGATGCTGTGGGGTCAAGAATGTTGCTGGTGTTTTCTTCAAGGTCCATGCTTGCTGTCTGCCCCTCGCTATCTGATTGTATCAAGTTTTTATTTGTTGGTGAGTCTTGGCCTAGTGTAGTATGGTTCACTTCTTCCTTGCTTTCTTTACTCTGGTCTGCCTTGGGGTCTAACTGAGTATCCTATACCAGGGGTTGCGCTATTCCGGCATCAACTTCTATCCCTAGTTCGGTTGTGTTAGTCAGGTCGACTGGGCAGATATGATGACTTCCTGGGGTAAATTCTGCAACAAAGTCTGCCAAAGCTTGGGCCTTTATCGCGGTTCTGGGTTGGAACTTGATGTCGAATTATCCCAACTCTACTGCCCACTTCAAGATTCGGCCAGAAAAGTTCGCCCTCTCAAACAAAGCTTTTAAAGGGAAAGCTGTGAAGACGACTATGGTGTGGGCGTGAAAGTAGTGCGACAACTTTCTTGAGGCCATCATCAAGGCCAAGGCCAGTTTTTCCAGTGGCAAGTACCTTGTTTCGGCGCCTAGCAATGTCTTGCTGACATAAAAGATGTGCAGATGTTGGATTCCTTCCGCACGGACCAACACTGCGCTAATTGCGTGCTGAGAGACTGCCAGGTACAGAAAGAGTTCTTCTCCAGGTATTGAGGTGACAAGCAGTGGTGGAGAAGACATGTATTCTTTCAAGTTTTCTAAAGCACGGTCGCATTCTTCGTCCCACTCGAACTTGGCTTTTAATGCTTGAAAAAATGGTCATAGTCTGTCTGACGATCGGCTAGTGAATCGGTTGAGTGCAGCTGCCATGCCGGTGAGATGCTGCACTTCTTTTACTGAGTTAGGCCTCTCCAAATCCTGAATAGCTTTGATCTGGGAGGGGTCTGCCTCTATACCCCTGTTGGTCACCAGGAAGCCCAAGAATTTGCCAGATCCTACACCGAACGCGCACTTAGATACATTAAGGCGTAACTTGTGCCTCTTCAGAATCTGGAACATCTCACCTAGGTCCCTTAGATGGTCGTTCTCATCCTTGCTCTTGACCACCATGTCGTCGATGTAAGCCTCCATTGTTCTGCCTAACAACGGCTCAAACATCTTGGTGACCATTCTCTGGAATGTTGCCCCTGCGTTCTTTAGGCCAAAGGGCATGATCTTGTAGCAATACAGTCCTCTTGCAGTTGTAAAGGACGTGACCTCCTGGTCTGGTTTGTACATGGCGATCTGATGGTAGCCTTTGTACGCATCAAGAAAGCTAAGTCGGTTGTGCCTCACCGTTAGGTCTACCAATTGATCTATTTGTGGTAGGGGGAAGCTGTCATTTGGGCATGCTTTGTTGACTGTCTTATAGTCGATGCAGACACGCCATTTGCCATTCTTCTTTGGCACCATGACTGTGTTGGAAATCCATCTGGGATAGTGCACCTCTCTGATAGCTCCTGCCTCTAGCAGATTTCCCACTTCTTCCGCCACTATCTCGGCGTGGTGGAGTGCCGATCTGCGAGTGCGTTGAATGATTGGTCTGGCGGATGGATGGAGATTGAGTTGGTGACAGATGAAGTTTGGATCAATGCCTGGCATGTTGTAGGGTGTCCAGGCGAACACTTCGATGTTAGAGGTCAAGAATTCCAAGACTTTTAATCTCTCAGTGCTGGACAACGACGAACTGAGCAAAAAGAACTTATCCGGGTTCTTTTCATCTATTCTTACCTCTACCAAGTCTTCCACCGCTTTTTGATCAGCTGCTTTTCTGACATCTGTGAACAGTTCATTGCTCTCAGGTTCTTCCACCGAATGAACATATCCCTTGGCAGTGTGGCTGCCATTAACCGTGACAAAGCATTGCTTGGACATAATTTGGTCTCCAAAAACCTCTTCAGTTACCCCGGCTTCGTTGGGGAATTGCATTACTTGATGGTAGGATGAAGCTACTGCTCGCATGGCATGCAACCATGTTCTTCCCAAGATTATGTTGTAAGTGGAAGGGACCTTCAACACCCAAAATTCCACTTGTTTTGTCACGCTTCCTGCCCTGACTGGAAGGATTATCTTGCCGACTGGCCACTCTGGCATTGAGTTGAATCCGATCAGGGGGGATACAGCTGGTGCCAAGTCTTTGTCCTCAAATTTCAGTTGTTTGAAGGTGTCGTAGTACATTATCTCACACGAGCTACCTTGGTCTATCAAAATCCGCTTGATGTCATAATCCTTGACGCGGAGAGTGACAACCAGCGCGTCGTGTGAGGGCAGTATATCCTTACCAAGTCTCTGTCCGAAAAAGAGATGACATTGGTGGCCTCCGTTCTTCATTTCTTGATTGTGGGTTGTGCACTTAGAACCTCCCTTAAGTGCTCAGCCTTTTTGATCATGCCCCTAAGCTCACATACACGCTCAGGTTCGCATACCCCATGTATTACGTTTATCACGCCTTGAGGTGGGGCATCGATTGGCATTCCGTTCGGGTGGTTGTCATTCTGAGGGGCTGGTTACGCCCCTCCTTCAATGTATTTGTCCAGGTGACCGGCTGCCACCAACTCCTCTAGATGCTGTCTCAATGGTGTGCAGTTTTCAGTGCGGTGCCCCTTTTCCTTATGGAAGGTGCACTGAGATCTTTCGTCGTAGTCCTTCTGTGCTTCACCCAATTTAGTAGGCCATTTGACGAAAGGTTCATCGCGTATCTCACTAAGAATCCGGTAGATTGGTTTCTTGAATACCGTGGTAATGGCAGTTTGGGCTCTCAACCATCTTTTATCTCGGTCCTCTTCGTTGTCTCGCCTGCCGCGTCCATTCTTGCTTGGACGTTCTACCGTATTGACTTTCGTCGTAGTCTTCTTGTCTTGTGTTGTTGTCGCACCTGATTTTGCCTTGGCGCGAGCGCCATCCTCCTCCACCCGAATATGTTGGTGCACTCTTTCCATCAGGGCTTCCATCGTGAGGGGTGGAGTCATTGTAATCGAATCCCTCAATCTGTTCCCGACTGGAAGTCCTCTTTTGTATTGTGCGATGACGAGATTGGTAGGGCAGTCCCCTATTTGATTAAACGTCTCCCAGTAGCGACTGTTGTAGGACCTCAATGTTTATTTGTTGCCCATGTCAATGGAGAGTAGCTGATTAATCTCCACTGGCATCTTGGTGTCCGTTATGAATCTTGTCACGAACGCCTCCGCTAATTGCGCCCAGGAGGCTATGCTACCTTCTGGCAGCCTTTCGAACTAGGTTAGACCTAGAAGGCTAGATGGGAATAGGATGCACATCAAAGCTTCGTTCCGCCGGTATACTGCCATAACCCGGCGAAAGTGGCATAGGTGCATGTAAGGGTCTGTCTTCCCTTCGTACGTGGTAAATTTAGGCTGGATGAAGCCTGAGGGTAATGGTGCGTTCTCAATCGCTGGAACGAACGGCGAGCTATGTAGTCTTGCCAATGCTTTATCTGTTGGTTCGTAGGCAAGGTGCGGTATTGGCATTCCAACCTCGATGCTTCCATGCATCCGAGGAGCCAACCGCTGAAGGGCTGAAACTCTGTGTGGGTCGCGTGCCCTGGCATCCTCCTTCTGTCGCGCCCTTTCTTCAAGCACAGTCCGTAAGTCGAACGATCTAGGCAACTCCGTTTGCCTGGATGATGTCTGATGTGTGTGTGAGGGCCAATAGGTGCTTCTCTCAGTGTATGACCTCAATGTTCTTGTTCTCTCAGACCTAGAGTAACGAGTTCTAGAAGTCCTTGATTGAGTGTCGCCTGTCCTGAGGCTTCTACTCTCTACTTGCTATGACGTGATATGCCTACCACGATCTTCAGAGTGACGAGGAGGCGTATTGCCTTTGCGCCCCTCTCCCGTCACCACCTCTTTTCCCTTGATCTGGAGCTTCATGGTCTCCATGTCCGCCGCCATCTTCCTTATCAGTTCATCTTGCTCCTTCACGCGGTCCTCCAGAACTTGAGGGTCGATCTTGCACCTCTGTTTTTCAGGACTTTGAGAGCGAGATCGACGGGGGCTGTTGTTTTGCCTCCCCCTTGTATCCCTCCGGGGATTCTGTCGCTGGGGCTCTAAGTCCGCAATGGGAGGGATAGAGGGCAATCCCTCGCGCCTCCCATCCCCCTCTGGGGTTTGTCCGTCAATGGCGGACTGCGACAAATCTTCATTGTGCGCCATTCAATTAGCGAGGAAGACTTGATCAAGAGGTTTTGTTCTTTGTCTGGTCTTCCCACAGACGGCGCCAATTGTACGAGAATGAAATAAACCTTCTCGTATAATCCTGTTGATCAAGATTGCGCTCCTCCGTACGTCGTCGCTTTACTTCTTGAAAGTACAAACGTGAGCTAGCCGACGGGTGTGTGCCGGATACCTCTCCGATGCCTAAGTCAGCAAAATAGACAAATAGACAAAAAGCTCTATGAATTTGGGAATCAAAGTTGTGTTACCTCTCCATAGGTGATGTTGTGAGCTTTTATAGGTTCCGTGTGGCACAATCCTAGTAGAACTCTTACTCCTCTCTGTAGAATCCTCCTAGGAGTCACATTCCTGAAAGATAATGCTTATCCTTCAACACCCCCCTCATTGCTTAAACCAAGTGAGATGGTTTTACCATGGTCGGATCACAATATAACCGAGGTAAGCATGGCTATGCTGAGCCGCAGAGTAGACTGAACTAAAGCCAGTTCGGTTTCTTCCATTCACTACTCTTACCTCGGCTTCTCCTCTACAAACCATGGTGTGTTTGGACCGAGCTAAGAAATAGCAAGGTTTTGATCAAGCTAACCACAACATGCCACGACCGGGTTAATTCTGAGTGTGATGACCAAGCTATCACAAATCTCTCCCAGACCGGGATAACAACAAGCCTCTCTGGACCAGGATAACAATAGGGCTTTCTGGGACCGGGCTAACTTCAAGCCCCTTTTCATCCAGCTCTTCTTACCGTGCCCAAAGAACGGCCCATTACCTAGCTCGGCCTAATTTACATATAAATTACCCTCTCAGATATATTAATGCAACACTAAAATGTGATGAATGATGATAATGTAGTAAGCTATACATGACAAAACTTCAATCTAATGCATTGAAATGTATGAATAGATTGCAAATTTCATAAGATGCATAAAAAATCATTTCAAAATAACAACAAAAAGCAAGTCCACCAGTAACCAAGATCATAATGGCGTCTGTTGCCATAGGAGAAAGTGAACTTCAATATGTTTCTTCAATGATTAAATACATGGATTTACACCTTCAAATGCAACCAAAATAAATAAATAAATCGAATAACTCCATTTTCAGAGAAATCAAACTATCTTTCGTTTTGAATATTGAATTATGAACAAACACACAGATATAGAGAGAGATTGATGAATTGTATATGGCCTTCCTCTTTGAATTTCTTGGTGCATACTCTGAATCTCAGCTTTAATAGCATCCCATTGCTGCAACTCCGAGTGAGCCCTCACAAGGTCACCATTTTTTTTCTTCTATCTCTCTCTCTCTCAAAAAAAAAAAAAGTGTTCAGGTATCCATAAATTTTGACCTATAAGATAAACATTTAATTTTATTAGTTTCAACCTATTTACTTAGTTTTGAACAATCCACATTATGATGATTATCTGTTCACATCTTTATTCAACAACAACATATCAGAGAACATAGAGGACTTAAAAAGACTAACACGCAATTACTTCTCTAAAACTTGTTAATCCCATGAATCGCTTACATCTAACAATTTTAGAGTAGAAGGGATGTTATATAAAATTATATATAAAAAAAGGCCAATTTTGTTTCTTAATAATATAAGTATAGGCAAGGAGAATGTAATCTTGGTTTTGAAGCACCATAAATTGTACAAGCCATAATTACTAGCAACAAAAATGGACTAAACATGCTCCAATAGAAATTCATATAACTTCTTTCATAAGGGCTCTATTCTCTCATTGGTCCCAATTCTATCTGCAATCATGTCATCTAACCATTGATTAAACCTTTCAAGCTGCCTAAGGAAACTGGCAATTTCAGAGTCTAGATAAAGGGAGTATGATCTTATGTAGTCAATTTCATAGTATTTTTGATAACATATAATATATGCATGATTATGTAAATTATTGATAAAAGGTGATGGTGTCTAGGGTGATGGTGTCTAGTGTGATCAATTTCAAAGATATAAGAGAATGACACTTAAAGCAAAATAAAGAGTATATTTGGAGTTGCTCTAACACTTAGAACCACATTTTCTGATATATAGTCATGGGAAATGTAGTTTATTTATTAGAACTTCAATTGTAAAATAGAAAGTGTCACAAACAATCACACAATAATACAAAAGGGGCAATAGAACAACAATTATCACTTACAAAGGGAATTGGCAAAAAGCTAACCATTCCCAGTGCTCTCTCGATCAAACACTATCAGCACCAATACTACTAGAACTAAAAATCAAATCTCCAAACAGGACTCGGCAAAGGAGGAATCTGCAAAATACACAAACACAAACTTAGCATTAGCAACATCAAACGAGAAGAACTCAGCAAATTCAAAATTGACAAAGCTACCCAAAATTGGGTGGTAACCACATGAAACTGTGATAATTAATTTTATATAGTGGCAAAAGCTACCCAAAAACAATCTGATAAGGCTGGTCATATTTGGTTTGAGCTTACCTGGTGAACCCAAATGGGTGAGAATATCTGAATAAAATGGCATTACTACATTAGGTTCATTGGCTTAACTTTATCCAAAGTGATGTTTAGATCATTCACATCCATTGGAGTATAATCTGCCACAAATGACAACATCCAGAGGGTCATTTGGGAAATGGAGAGGTAAAGAAGTGGGCTCGTTGGAGGAGAGATGCATTGCTTGGGTAGCATAACTAACCGATTAGGAAACTACAACTTACCTTGATCCTCATTTTTGTTATATTACTAGTGTATGCCCGTGCTTAAAGGCACAGTGTAAATAATATTGGGATCGAAATGTAATTGTAATTTATATACGTATCATGTTAAAATTTGTAGAGTCTATAGCATTTTTTTATTCTTAAAGCATATTTCATATTTTAATCAATATTTCATATTTCATATTTTAATCAATATGTTAAAATTTGTAGAGTCTATAGGGAAAATGATAAAGCATATTTCATATTTTAATCAATAGAATATTGTGTCCTTCATTGACAAAGCATATTTCATGTGTGTGCTGATTTCTGACCACACTGCCAAACAGGTACTCAGCTGGAGAATACTGGCAGAACAGATCACGCCCAAACAACCTGTTACAGAAAAAAAAGACTCTGGCGGTGGTTTGTCCACCCGGGGGCACTCTGACGATCAAGTCAATACTCAGTTATCTCTCAAAGATAATAATTAGTGCTTAACTTACTAGCCAGATTATCAAAAGCGTACCTTAGACCCACAAGGGTGCTTTACTTTTATGACCAGCACAAACCTGATTCCGACAGAAGCCTAGCTTCTCTTGGACTCTGGCTCAATGCTCATCCTGGACTCTCAAATAGATAAAGATAAACTCCCTAAGAGTTTTATCTTTATCCAGACTGAGGTCCTCCCCCATTCTAGGACTCTTATAGCTTATCCGTTTATCCCGGATTCCGGCATCTCCAAAGATAACCTCAGCCTAACTGAGATAATCTTGATGTCATGATCAAGACACATGGCGCCTCGGCTGGCACTTCGGTGCCACCTTGGCCACGTGTTGTCATTCAAGAAATATGTCTCCACAACTGCCCCCTAGGTTCTATTACCTCAGCATCCTGAGGTGAGGAAACCTATATCATTTGAACCTATAGCACATCGGCTAAACTTGCTATATCCTTCATTACCGAGGTCATCATTCATCAGCTCCACATGACCAAAACTTGTAGTCTGTTCAAAACCAAGGACCAACTTTCTCAAGTTTCTTTAACCGAGATCGTTCCCTTAGCCGAGGTCTTTGCTTCATTAAATCAAGAACTTCAAGAGTTTCAACACGCGTATGAGCTGTCACGCACAGTAATTCAACCATTTTTTCCACACGTCTCTTTCCCATTGAACCATACCTGACACGCGCCATTAAGTCACATCGCACTTGCGTGCGTCGTCTGACAAGCACGTCGTCCTAGGCACACTAATTGCGACTTGCTGCCTTTTCGTGTTTTGACAAAAACACTTCCCTTTCTCTGCGTCTTTTCACTTCACATTTTCTGATTTCTCTTTGTGCTTCAAGCTTTCTCTCTCTCTAAACCACCATTGTCATCTTCTTAAAGCTTTCTGCAACCATTTCCGTTCACCTCCACCGACAAAGTATCCACCGTTCTGCTATATTCGCCATCAACGTTCAACTCCAGCGTACCTCACACTAGCGCCACTCATTCTGGTAAGTCACTGCTTCCCTTCTTATCAATCTATGTTTTTCTTAAAAAAAACTCCACTACATTATTTGCTGCCATTGCCAACTTGTTCATGTTCTTGATTATTAATTTGTGCGTTGAATTCTATCATGTATTTGGGCATGTTTGTCTCATGATTTTGCTTCTGCCCAATCTCTTCCTGAGTACACACACACTGCTCACATACCTGTTTATTTTGCCACTAATCTTGGCCTCGCAACCTTGTACACACTTTGTCACAGTGTTCTTGATAGTTCATCACTATTTTTGATTTTGAATCACCCTTTTTGCCATGTTTTCTTGTTGTATTTTCTAGATTTCTGCCTTGAATTCTTGTTTGCATAGTCTTAGGTTTTGGGATTTGTTGTAGAACTCACAAATTTTAGGAAAAATTGAAACAAATTCCCCTTAGATCCTCAAAAACTCTTGCCCCAGCATACGTTTAGGTTTTGCCGAGGTCCTTTAAACCTTAACAAACCACTTCCTTCTGAAATCCAACACCTCCCCCACTTAGCCGATGTTATGGATATGTTCAGGTGGAGGGTAAACACCCCAACTAAGTTAGAATACTTTAGGCAGGAGTTTGTCATCCCTATTTGTCATCCCTGCCGATGTTCATCTTAGGTTGGCTAGGGAGGAGGACTCCATCATGCCCAAAGATGACTCCATGCCCTTCCCAGTGGTAGCCTTCATAGAGTATGGACTTAGGTTCCCTCTTGACATCCTCTTTCGAAAAGTCCTTTACTATTACAAACTGAACCCAATGCAGTTTTTCATTAACTCTTACCAAGTTATCAATGGTATAATTGCCTTAGCCAAAAAAGAGAACGTTAGGATTACTCTTGCCGACATTCAATACTGCTACACCATGTGCGGCCTGAAGTCAGAAAATGGCTATATCTATTACCTTAAGCCGAGATCCACAGAATACAAACTTGTCGCCGACCTCCCAGACTCCAACAAAGGTGCTAGAGACGATTACTTCATCGTCTCGGGCAATTGGGAGTTCCCACCAGACGATGACCTTCACCTCTATCCCCTAAGCCAAACAGCTTTCAGAGAGGGAGATGGTAAGAGCCAAGTGTCACATTTACATGTTTTCAAGTCTTTTTTACTTTGATATTTTTGTATGCTCTAACGTCTGTTTGTTTTATTTTGTAGTTCTTCCTCAACGACCCAAGGACTTCCGCAAATCATTCTATCCCAGCAAGGATTTCAAGAAGTTGTTGGGTTTGCCCGTTGACTAGCGGAAAGCCCCCCTGTTGCTCAATTATATCCCAACCTACAAGCCCATTTTTCCCGACGTCCCGAAGAAGAGCAAGTCCCCCCCTTCTGCTACCACTCCTGCTATAACTTCGTCACCTCGGCCAGATCAGGGATCAACCTCTGCCCCAGCAGAACAGCCATCAACCTCTGCTCCACAACTGATTCCACATTCTCAACGCCAACGCCGACGTCTGTAGACACCCCATTTTTGACCGACCTTAAGACTCAGACGTCATCGATTGAGCACTCGGTGATGACGCATGTTGTGTTCGTTCTAAAGTTACAAAGTCTCGGCTGAGAGCCTTACCCCCAGACCTCGGGACCCTTTTGTGCTTTGCCTCGGTTTACGAACCAGGTTCTATTTTCTCTTCCTGAAGGGAGAAAGAGGTTTCGTAGACCATCTCTCAGTGGCCATAGGCCACTTTTTGTGATCGTAGGCCACTGTTCCCGTTTGGAGACCAGTTTTCGATTTTCAGAGCCGTCGGCCGTGCGCCTCGGTTCGGGACCGCTTAACTTTCTCCGTTTGCTCCAGTTTTTGGCACACACATTGTTTCCTCTGTCTAGAGGGACACTGTGGCCTGGGAGACCACCTTTGTGGTCGCATGCTACTTTCAGTGCCTAATAGCTTGTTTTCGGGGCACCCGGCTACGCGTTTTGACCCCGAACCTTCGTTTTGCATCCGTCTTGGTTCATTTTTGGCATGGACCCTATTTTCATTGTTTGGGAGGTGGTGCAAGGGTGGGAGACCACCTTTTCTCCTTGGAGACCACTTTTCTCCCCACTTGTCGGTTTTCTTGTCGGGAAGCTAGTTTTCTTGATTTTTGGGCCACATTTACTGGTCTCCCACCCCACCACTAGCTTGCATTCAATTGGGAGACCACCAAATGGGGCCATCGACCAGTTTTTTTGAGTTAAACCTTTTGAACCTTTGCTCTAGCTTCTCCAATAAGCTTAAACATTTTAAACCTTTTTTTTAGCTTCTCCAAGAAGCTTGAACCTTTTTTAGCTTCTCCAAGAAGCTTGAACCTTCTTGTTTTTCTATAAGAGGCCCTCCCTCTCCTTTAGAGAGGTTGAAAAAATTATCTAAGGCTCCAAGATATATCTCTCTATATCTCTACATTCTAAGCTTAGAAATGGTGTTTGTTCTTGGCCTTTAACACCACACCTCATAACCACACACCTCCACCATTAATCTAAGGTTCTTGGAGGGTCTTGAGAGGTCTCAAAGAGCTAGTTTTTGGTCTAAGAAGCTGCTGGTTTTGCTGAAGCTACAAGGGTAACACACTATTCCCTATTTTAAGCTTTATTTTGCTCCATCTTTTAGCCATACTTGCAAGCATATTTGAGCTTTAGTGTAAACTGAAAAAAGTCTTATTTTGAGGCCCTTAACATGTTTGTTTAAGATCATTTTTTTATTGGGGGTCATCTACCCCCTTGCATGCTTCATTTTACCTTGTTTTGAGCCATGCCTTAAGGCATTTGTATTGGCCTTTGTTTGGACTTTTAGCCACTAAAATCCAGTGGATTTTCAGTGGCTAGCATGCTGTTTTGAGTGCCAAAATCAGAGAGGGGTGACCCTCTCTCTCCTTGTTTTGTTTTCTAACATATTTGGCCTAACAAGGGAGCCCATGTGTGCATGCTTCCAAGCCATGTTTCAGGCCATTTTTGGTGAGTTTTAGGACCTGTATGAGCTCTTTCCAGAGCTATTTTTGCCATATTTGGCACTCTGTATCTAGCAAAGCAGTCCATGTTTGGCATTTCTTTCTAAAAATTTGTTTTGCAAAACGATTTGCCGGACTTGAACTCTTTGGTGATTTATCAATCTTGCATTGCACTTTGCGAGATCAAATTAAGAACCATGACATTTGAGTCCGAACTGTAGTGAGCCCAAATGAACAAAACGGGATTCCCTCCCGGGACGTTCGAGGACGTCTACAACGTCGAGCCCCATTGCTTGCACCGGCAGGCAGGACTCGAAGCCGAAGACGCCGAAGTGCTGAGTCATCGGTTTATGACCCAGCAAATCCACCAACAACTCTACCAACAATTCACTTTGGTACAAGGGTCACAATCGCCGCTAGTGCCGATGAGATGAGCCGAAAACCTACAATAGTTGAAGATTTGCTCGCTAACCTTCCCGGCGTTGTCAACGTCCTGTCTTCAACCTCCCCTCAGCCAACCCCTAAGCCAAAATGAGTGAAGAAGGCCAAGGCAAAGGCTACAATGACCCAGATTGATTCTGAGGACACTGTGCCTATCTTAAAGTTGGCCGAAGTCGAGAAGAGCGCCCCCTCCACCGAGAAGCGTCCTGCCGAGGACCCATCTTCCGAGACCCCACCTGCTAAAAAGCCAAGGTCAGACCACTAAGAGGGCAGCAGCTACCCCCGAGGTATGGTCTAGGCGCCCGAGATTATGCTCGACGACAGACCTCTTACCGCCGGTGACAATGCTGCCAATCTTGAGGTCAGCACGGCCCTGTCCACGGTAGTTTTTCTACCTGAGGACATGAACCGAATGGCCGAACTTCATGAATACGAAGACTTTGCCATCATGATGCAGCATTCGATTTTGGTAAGTATTCTGCCTTCCACTTTGACATTCTTTTCACACTTAGTGAAATTTTGCTCACATGTGCTACTTCTTTGCAGGCCATCCAGCACGCTCACTCCTACGCCACAAAGACCGAGATGGTGAGGAAGGACTTGGCGAAGAAGACAAAAGAAGCAGCCAAGCTCCTGTCCTCCTTTAACAAGGCCGAGGCCAACAACCACGCCCTCATGGACCAGGCCAAGGACGCCAAGACTGCTCAAAGTCTGGCTGAGGAAAATGCCAAGGAGGCAAAAAATGAAGCCGATGCTGCAAGGGCCAACCTCAATGCTGCCAATGTAAAAGTGGCTGATATGGAGGCCAAGCTTCAGGAGGCTCTTGCTAATAAAGAGGTTGGGGTGAAAGCGGCCGATGAAAAGGCCTTTAAAGAGGGACAGGCCGCCGTCCGTGACCAATACAAGCAACAAGTCAACTTGGCTTATAACCGAGGTTACTTCCTTAGTTGGACGACGGCCCTTAACAAATTGGCTGTTCTTCTGAACTCCGACCTTCAAGACATCAACCAGCTCGAGGTGTCTTTCCCTCCAGAGCCCGAGGAAGATGCCGAAGCTGATGAAGCCGACAAAGTGGAGAAGGAGGTTGTCGCTGATGCCAAGTCTCCTACCCTCAATGACCAAATTAATTTAACTCAGGATGAGGAAGATGACTTGGTCTCTAAGGGCGTCTCCCCCAAGCCAACATTTCCGAAGCCGAGCTCCAATGCACTGAGAAAAGTCTGGATAAGACTTTAGAAGAAATAGATGCTGAGATTGAAGCCGACAAAAGTGTAACAACCCCAACTGATGAAGCCAATCCTAACACTTAGGATATTTCTGTTTTTTCTTGTATTCTTTTTCTGTTTTCTTCTTAGCTGTAATACTTTGTCTTTAAACAATGTTAGCTTTGTATTTGGCCGATGTGCCCTTTTGTAATCTGAACAAGTAATCCCTCTTGTAGGCCGAAGTGCCCTTTTACTTCTTTTGAATGCAAGTACAACTCCTCCTTTCAAAATGTTTGTATGTTTGTCTTCTTTACCATACTTAGAGTAATTTGCATGTCTTCAAAGTACACCTTAACTGTGTAATTTCCTCAGGGTAAAATACTTTGAATATACCTGCTGAATGTTTATCTCTGTCTTAGCACTTAAAAAAACATTGTAAGAAAGTTTTCATAAGTGTTTATCTAAAACTTGGCACTTCACTTTCAGTTATCAAGACTTCTGTCTTCCATTATTTTCCAAGTCTTCGCAACATGGTAATCTTGGCAAGTACGTAGATACTTCTTTCAACATAATATTGGCTTAACTTCAACTAGTAAATTTTTCTTAAAATTTCGACAAGTGTTAAACCAACTTTAACTTGTAAATTCTGACTCCCAAGCATTATTCTCCAGCTCTATGCCCCCTAATGTGAACTTGAGATTCACTTATGTTCATATTAAGTATGTACCTATGATCTTGGTGCCGAGGTCAGATTCAAACAGAGACTGGCCGTGGTTATCAACCTCGGTTTCTCTGTGAATCTAACTGACATGTACATAGTATCATTTTGAGTTTTAATTTTGTTGATACAGCAAATCTAGGTTAATCCAACTTAGTTCAACTCCATTATATGCAAATATAATTTCAACTCTGCCATATAATGAGTCTAAGTTATTCGTCGTGTTTCAATCAAAAACATCACCAACTTAGTTCAACTCTATTATATACAAGTATAATTCAACTCTGCCATATAATAAGTCTAAGTTATTCGTCATGTTTCAATCAGATACGTCGCCAACTTAGTTCAACTCTATTATATGCAAGTATAATTCAACTCTGCCATATAATAAGTCTAAGTTATTCGTCATATTTCAATCAGAAACATTGTCAACTTAGTTCAACTCTATTATATGCAAGTATGATTCAACTCTGCCATATAATAAGTCTAAGTTACTCATCATGTTTCACTTAGAAACATCGCCAAGTGACTGGTCAGTTGTATTACACAAGTTTTGACATTAAAAATCGAGCTAAAATTTTATTTATTACTTCGGTTAATAACAAAAAACTTTAAAAAACAAAAAATTTAATGACAGAAAAACTTTAGGTCGCAAGAATTCCGAAGTCTTGACAACTCTTTGCCTTCACTGTCTTCAAGCCGATTTGCCCCATTGTCCAGGACGGAGATGATTCTATAAGGTCCCTCCCAGTTTGGGCCAAGCTTGCCCTCTCTAGGATCCTTCTTGTTGTCGACAACCTTTCTCGGGACGAGGTCCCCAGCTTGAAACTCTCATGGGTTGACCTTTTTATTGTAAGTCCTGGCAAGTTGCTGTTGGTATGCCCCCAGTTGGATTGTTGTTTTCTCCCTTCTTTATTCCAGTAGGTCCAGATCTCGCGCTAAAAATGCATCATTAGTCTCATTCTCTACTCCCTGAGTTCTGATCCCTGGGATGCCGACCTCTAATGGGATTGCTGCCTCTGTGCCATAAACCATGGCAAATAGGGATTCCCCAGTTGATCTTCTCGGCGTAGTCTGATATGCCAAGAGTACACTGGGCAACTCATCCACCCACTTACCCTTTGCTGCTTCCAGCCTCTTCTTAATCCCGTCCAGGATAACCTTATTAGATGCTTCTGCTTGACCATTACTCTGAGGGAAGCTTGGAGTAGAGTAATAATTCTTGATCTTGTACTTTGCACAGAAGCTCTTGATTAGCTTACTGTCAAACTGCGTACCGTTGTCTGCTATTGTTGCTCTTGGGATCCCAAACCTGGTGATGATGTTCTTCCATATGAAATTTTTTACATCAATGTCCCGAATCTTTACGAGGGGTTCAGCTTCAACCCACTTGGTAAAGTAATCTGTTGCCACTAGCAGGAACTTCCTTTGTCCAGTCGCTTGAGGTAGTTGTCTAACAAGGTCCATGCCCCATTAGGCAAATACCCAAGGGCTGGACACTGGGTTCAGATCTGCTGCTCGTTGGTGTATCAAAGGTGCAAACCTCTAATACTTCTTACACTTTCTGACATAAGCTTCAGCATCTTTCTGCATGTAAGGCCACCAGTGCCCCTGAGTAATGACCCTATGAGCAAGTGACCTGCCCCTAGTGTGGCTTCCACATACTCCTTCATGTATTTCATACAGGAAGTCTTCAACTTGTGAAGGATGCACACACCTCAAAAAGGGTCTAGTAAGAGATCTTCTGTAGAGATGCCCTTCTGCTATCAGACTGAATTTTGCCGACTTCAGTCTGGACTTGTGTGCTTCTTTATGATCATCTGGCAGTTTTCCATCTCTAAGGACTACTATTATCGCAACCATCCAGCTTGGTTCCATCTTCACACACATTGTTTCATGCTCTGTGTTCAGTGGTTATACACTTGGACCTGACAAGAAATCAACCATTATTGTCCTTGTCTCTCCTGGTTTAATTGCACTAGCCAGGTTGGCCAAGGCATTAGCATGGCTATTGTCATCTCGACTAACTCGTTGTAGTCGGCAATTTTGGAACAATGCTATCAATCTGCCCACCTTCTTTACATAGGCCACCATCATTTCATCTCGCGCAGCGTATTCGCCTGTTGCCTGGTTGATGATAAGTTGGGAGTCACGGAAGACCATTACCTCGTCGGCTTTCATTGCTGCTGCCAACTTTAATCCTGCTATCAGTGCTTCATACTCTACTTCGTTGTTTAAGGCCTTAAACCCCAAATGAATGGATTGTTCTAGCATCTGTCCATCCGGCGATATTAGCACTACTTCTACCCCCGCTCCTTGTCAGTTTGAACTTCTATCAACAAACAGGCGAAAGAAGTCGCCAACGTAAATACTGCAAGGCCTGAGTTTCTCTTCTTTTCTTTGTTCGGCTATCGCCAACTAGGTTTCTCCTTGTTCACCTGGACATTGTATACCTCGGCTCAACGAAGCCCAATGTATGATGGCTCCTGGTGTGAACTCGGCCACGAAGTCGGCCAAAACTTGGCCTTTGATTGTTGTTCTGAGTCTGAATTCCATATCATATTGGCCCAACACCACTGTCCATCTAGCTATCCTACCTGTCAAATCTCCTTGTTACAACAAGGACCTCAGAGGATGCTCAATTAACACCACAATCTTGTGGGCTTGAAAGTAGTGATTTAGCTTCTTGGAGGCCATTATTAAAGCCAGTGTCAACTTCTCCAAGGGCAGGTGTCTGGTCTCTACATCTGCTAGGGTTTTACTCACGTAGTAAACTGTCCTCTGTTCTCCTTTTTCTTTTCTGATTACTACTGCACTTACTGCATGTTCTAAAACCGCTAAGTATAGGAACAGCTCCTCTTTAGGTATAGGATTTGAGAGAACTGGAGTTGTGGTTAAGTATTTCTTCAAGTCGGCCAAGGCGACTTCGCACTCTTCTGTCCATAAAAAGTATGTGGCTTTCTTCACTAAACTAAAGAAAGGTTTGCATTTGTCAAAACTTCTGCTTATGAATCTATTTAAGGCTGCAGCCCTTCCAGTCAACATCTGCACTTGCTTTGCCGACGTTGGGCTATTTAACTCCAAGATGGCCTTGATTTGATCCGGACTTGCCTCAATGCCCTTTCTGGTGACCAAGTATCCCAAGAATTTCCCTGATCCAACTCCAAATGCACACTTCGATGCATTGAGTCGGAGCCAAAATGTCCTTAGGATATCAAAGATTGTTTTTAGGTCGGCCAGATGATCCTCAGGTTCCTTGAGCCCCGTTTGGTAGAGCTGGGGAAAAGTGATTATAACTTATAGCCTAACAGCTTATAGCATATAGCTGTGAACATAAGCTGATTTTTTACTTATAAATTAAGCTTCTTCTCCCCTACTCAAAAAATAAGTTGATTTTTGACTTACAAAAAGCTATAAGCTGTATTGTTAAGCTGAACCAAACACATCAAAATAGCTTAAATTAAGCTAAAAGCTAAAATAAGCCCTGCCAAACAGGGCCTTAGTCTTCACGACGATGTCATCAATGTATACCTCCACTATTTTGCCTATTAGATGTCTGAACATCTTAGTCACCAATCTTTGGTAGGCTACTCCTGCATTTTTTAACCCAAAAGGAATCACTCTATAGAAATACAGCCTTTTTGGGGTGATAAATGTAGTCTTTTCCTCATCTAAGGAGTACATAACTATCTAATGGTACCCTCTATAAGCATCCAGGAAACTCATCCTTCCATGCCCTGAAGTGGCATCCACCAATTGATCAATCTTGGATAGTGGGAAACTGTCTTTGGGACAAGCCTTGTTCAGACTGGTGAAGTCCACGCCGACCCTCCACTTCTCATTCTTTTTCTTCATAACAATCATGTTTGATAACCACGTTGGGCAGTTTACCTCTCGAATGGCTCTGGCCTCTAGAAGTTTATCCACTTCTTCTTCTACTGCCTCAACATGTATCAACGTCAGCCTCCTTGCTTGTTGGATGACAGGTTTAGCCAACCTATCCACATTCAGTTTGTGGCAAGTGACCTCGGGGTCAATGCCTGGCATCTCGTATGATGTCCAAGCGAATACCTCAAGGTTTGCTCTCAAGAACGCTTCTAATTCCTTTTTCTCCTCCTCGGCCAAGCCTAAGCCGAGAAGGAAGAAGCGTTCTTCATCCCCTTGCTGGACTAAAATCTTCTTCAAGGCTTCCTCACTTTTCTCGGCCGGTTCCTTGCCGACGTCCTCAAGGACCTGCATGTCCTTACCTTCAATCTCTGCTGCTTCTACTTCTCGTATGTTGCAGGTGGATTTCATCGCTGCCATGGAGCAATTCTTTGCCTATAATTGATCTCCTCTAACCTCCTCAATTCCATGCTATGTTAGGAATCGCAACAGTTGGTGCAATATTGAGGGAACAGCCCCATTGCATGTAGTCATGGCCTTCCCAGGATAGCATTGTAAGAGGAGAGAGGGTCAATTATTGTGAACTCAGTTTTTACCTTCTTGGTGTTGCCAACCTGCATCCCCAAACTTACTGCTCCCAGGGGCCACGTCGGCATTCCATTGAACCCGGCCATTGGACCATTGGATTGTTCCAGATCATCTTGGTGAAAGCCAAGCTCCTTATAACACCTGACATACATGATGTCACAAGAGCTACCCTAGACGACCAGAATTCACTTTACCTGGCAGTCTTCAAGCTGGGGGATATTACCAAGGCATCGTTGTGTGGATGTTGCACCATCTCTAGGCCGTCTTTAGTAAAGGACACCACTGGTCCCTGGCACTCGTCTGCCCTAGGTCTCTTCTGCCAGACCTGATACACATGTTGCAAGTGTTTTACCTTCTGAGTTTCCCTACGTATCTTGTTCTCATTAACCTTCGAGTGAATCACATTGATCACTCGAGGTCTGCTTGTTTATGGTTGTGGTGCTGGTGGAGGCAGTGCTGTCGATGCCTAAGGCTATCTCGCTTGTTTTTCCCTTGTCTTGGTCTAATCTACCAGGTCCCTTAGATGACCTTGTCTTACCAGGTCTTCCAGATGTGCCTTTAGGGCTCTGCAACCTTGAGTTTGATGCCCACCTTTATTATGGTAGGCACAGCATTTCCCCAGACTTCTTCCCATAGATTCACCAGGAATCCTCTCTGGTGCTCTATAATAGGGCTGATTCTGGATTCTTTCCAAGACTTTGTAGACCGAAATTCGGAATACAGTTGTGACTGCCTGTGTAGCCCTCAGTCTTGTCTCTTGCTTATTGTATCCACTATTACCTCAGTCTCACTTCGGCGAGCCGTTTCTCTTCTCTTATTTAGACGCATTTGTCCCCAGCGTGTCCTCCTCGACCCTGGCATACTTTTCTATCCTGGCCATAAGTTCCTCCATATTTTTTGGCAATGTCTTTGCCAGTGATTTTCAAAGTAGACAATCATCGTTCAGGCCGTTCTTAAAAGACACGACCACTACCTCTTGGTTGCATCCTGGTATTCGGTTGAACACCTCATAATACCTTTTGGCATAGGCCCTGAGGCTTTTATCCTCACTAATTCTTAGAGCCATCAGGGAGTCCACCCTCAATGGCTGTAGTTTGTTTGTCACAAACCTGGCCACGAACATCTCGGCCAGGTCTTCCTAGCTTTTCACAGTTCCTTTCGGCAACTTGCAAAACCAGTCTAATGTGATTTTCCTAAAGGATAAGGGGAACACCTTGCAGAGCAACGGCTCGTTTCCGGTGTATAATGCCATTGAGTTCAGGTACGAGCCGACGTGAAAGCTAGGGTTAGACTTACCGTCGTATATCTGGAATCTCGGTATGTGGAACCTCTTCAAGGCCTCAAACTTGTCCAATTCTACCGAGAACGGCATTCTCGGCTTAGCCGGTAAGGTTACCTCGGTATCTTGTCGCTTCCTCTGGAGGTAATCCCTTAAATCCTCCTTGGTTCGTCCAGGAGCTCGGCTATCAACGGATTTCAGCCTTTTCAGTGCGCTACTCCCAGTATCGTTATGAATCCTCTTGGACCTCCCTCCATTGGTCGTGTCGAAACAAAGTTCCTTCCCTTGAACATGCTGATGTTCTTTGGGCTCAGCTTCATTGGTACGATTTGTCCTCCGAGAATCTCCCTTCATTGACTCTCTTCGCCCGACCTCCCTTGAAGGCCGGTGAAAGTGTTCCTTGGTCCTGGTGTGTTGGGGGACTGGAGGAACTATTTTCTGCCCTCCTTTCTAGGCATCTTTTTTGGCCGCTGGAATCGGCATATCTTGTAACGAAAATGGTGGCTGCATGACATTGTTCTACATCATGAAATTGATGACCGATTGCAAGCCTGCCAATTTGTTTACCATTTCCTTTATCTTGTCGTCCTTCCGTAAGCATCTATCTTTCCATACCTGGAGGTCATCCTTGCTATAATACCCGCCTCGGTCTGACTTCTTTGGTACGTCGCCCTCCTGGCCGACGTCTTTCTCTCCGGCATTCTGATCCCGAGTTTCTTCGTTGCAGTTAACCTCCTCTACGTTGGGATCAAAGTGTTTACCACTTCCAGTAGGGATGTCGTCCTCGATCTTCTCTTTTTGTCCGTCGTTGGCCATCTATTCTCGTTTATTTCCCACAGACGGTGCCAAATTGTGTGTGCTGATTTCTGACCACACTGCCAAAAAAGTACTCAGCTGGAGAACACTAGCAGAACAGATCATGCCCAAACAACCTGTCACAGAAAGAAAAGACTCCGGTGGTGGTTTGTCCACCCGGGGGACTCCGACGATCAAGTCAATACTCAATTATCTCTCAAAGATAATAATTAGTGCTTAACTTACTAGCCAGAATATCAAAAGCGTACCTTAGACCCACAAGGGTGCCTTACTTTTATAATTAGCACTAACCTGAATCCGACAGAAGCCTAGCTTCTCTTGGACTCTGGCTCAATGCTCATCCTGGACTCTCAAATAGATAAAGATAAACTCCCTAGGAGCTTTTTCCTTTTTCAGACTGAGGTCCTCCCCCATTCTAAGACTCTTATAGCTTATCCGTTTATCTCGGACTCCAACATCTCCTCAGATAACCTCAGCCTAACCGAGATAATCTCGGCATCATGACCAAGACACGTGGCACCTCGGCTGGCACTTTGGTGCCACCTTGACCACGTGTTGTCATTTAAGAAATATGTCCCCACATTTCATATTTTAATCAATAGAATAATCAAAGTGCTAAAGAGCAAAGCCAGTTTCATGGTAAAATTTAACAGAAAAACAAAAGATGATTTTGAATAAAAAAAATAAAAAGCAAGATGATTTTTTAGATGGTGAACGGATTAAGAGCAAATTCATATTTTAACAGGCTGTGCAAATCAGTAAAGAACAAAACAAACATAACAAAGCACACAAAGGGTTATTTTGGAAAGATAATTAAAAGTTGACTTTTTAATTTTTTTTCAAAAATATATAAAATAATATGATTCAAAATAAACCCACTTCTTAAAAAGCCCAAAGCATGCCATCAAAGTGTCAATTTTCCTCCACCTAGAAAACTCTCCTCATATTCCGCGTAACCTCTTCTTTTCTAAATTTTCTTATGGTTGTGCTATATTCCTCTAATTCTTATATAATGAAACTCACATTTAAAATAAATTTTAATTATTTCACATAATTTTACACATTTTTCACATTTAAATATATTTTTACACATAATACAAATGTATATATATAACTTCAAATCAAAAAAAAAAAAAAAAAAACTCTCTCTATATGAGACTTCATAGGAAGCTTCTTTACTATGCCATCGGATTAAAGGGTATTGGAGTTTTTTAGAAAGATTAAAAAAAAAAAAAAAAAAAAAAAAAAACAACAACAACAACAGCAACAACAACAACAACAACAGTAGCAGCACCAACAACAACAACACCACCACCAGTAACACCACCAGCAACAACAACAGTGTAAACCCCACATCCCCTAATCTCATGTTTGGCTGGCCGCTAAAAAGGGGTATTAGTGTAAACCCCATATCCCCTAATCCTTGTGCAAACAAGATTTGCTAACATATTCTAAGGGCTGATGACCTATTTCACTGACTTCACACTCTCTATCTCTCTGTTGCTTTCATTTTCTATCCCAATCTGTTGCTTTCAAATGTAAATATCACTCCATTTTTTGTTATGACCCTCGATTTTCATTTCTGGAAAAAAGGGGTAGTAATTTTGAACTGGAATCAAATGCAACAATACTGCAAATATAGGAACTAGTACTTTCAGCAGAGCATTGTAAAACACTATAAAATTTTAAAGCAAGTTTAAGTTGGAGTATGGAACATCAGTTTCATCGATCCATTCACAATCAACACACCATTAGTCAGCACAAACAAATGACATTCAAAGCCCACATCCTCCGGGTGAAGATAATGACTGGTCAGCTTGAAAGATGTTTAGGATTTATCTATCTAGTCCTACACAAAACCACAGAAAATTAAAGTTACATCTTTAATCATCCTAGTTCTACAATTATAGGAATTATCCAGGAAGATATATAATAATCTTGAACATGATGACATTGTGCCTCAGAGAGAGAAAAAGAGAAAGAGAGATGACTAACCTGCATGTCTGAAGTACACAGAGTGAGATTATCCCTTAGTAATTGCACAATGAGAGTGTTGTCCTTGTATGATTCTTCACCTAAAGTGTCAAGTTCAGCTATTGCTTCCTCAAATGCTTGTATAGAAGGACAATAATGAATCGAATCAATAGAAGTCCAATATGCTGCTTCGAAAATTAGAACCTATGTATAACACCAGCCTCTAGTATAATTTATAGCAACATGATATGCAGTTATGCACAAGAGGCAGACTGAGGATAACTCACAAAAGGTCACTTAGTTTGATTCTACAATTAGAGAAAATTTTTGTCTTGGCATGGAAAAAAACACAAACATGCACACATTTAGATGGATATACCTAACAATTCAGTTAGACACAACATGCCTTAATCCCAAAGGAAATAATAGTCCATTACCAAGCATACTATGGAGCCCACCAAATTACAGTAAAGAGAAAGCACAACTCTATCCATAATGATATATAAACAGCAATATAGAACAAATAATCAACACAAGGATATCCAAGCAATCATTTGAGTCTTTATATCCAAGTAAGACTCAACTGTTTTTAATTTAATATAACACAAACATACAACACTCATTGGAAATGATTAAAATGAGTCAATAGTTTGCATTTGTAATTGCGAACGTGTAAATAAAGAAGTACAAAAAAGAAAAACTAAATCAATAACAAGTGCATCACTTTCTGGAATATGCAATGATAGGTATCTAAGATGTCAAAGCTACAAGATCAATTGGTTCAGCAAAAGTGTTCAGAAGATTAACAAGCAAAAATAGATCGCCAAGGCAGTGGCAGAACATCCAAAAGTATACATGATTCCAACATTTAAGCCCATGTAGTTAATGAGCTACTAAGAGATGAAACAACAAACACCAAGCTCGGAATCAATCGATTGGTGCTCATGTAACATCACTGTGTCCCAGCTTCTCTTAAATCCAGATATTGTTTTATCCCCTGCAGACTATCCATATCACTAAACAAAAGACAATGTTTTCAAGTTAACTCAATGATATGTACCAACATTTTATGCTCCAACCTTGGGTGAACCTAGACTGAATTAGTTATGCGATGCAGAAAATGGTAAGCCACAATCTGCTTAGCCTTTTTTAAGTAATATGCTTGCCATTTGAAGCAGAAATAGAGCAATATTTACACCAATTGAAGAACAAGTTTTACATTGTTATCAAATTCTAGTTCTATGGAAGAGTAATTGACTCAAATTAAGGAGATAGCAGATCAATTAGCCCAAGCTTCTTCACCAATTAAGAATGAAGAAAAAAAATGTGTTAGGTTTTATTCTTGGCAATCCCGTTTGACAAAACTCCTTTGTGTTGTAATTTTATTCGCGTTTTTATTTCAGTGAGGATATGAGTTGTTAGATGCGAATCCAACCCGAATCGTGCTTTGTAGAGCAGTTTGTAATGTTAATTCTTTCAAGATTGCCACTTGTAAGAATTTATGTATTATTGATTGATGTCTTGATTGTTAGATTACAAGATTCATGATTCCTATATATAGAAGAGGGTGAGTGTGTAGTAGGTAAGAAGTAGGTGAAGTGGAGGTGGTAGTGGTGTAGTGGGTTAGGTTTAGTGGAGTAGGTGAGGTGGTAGTGGTGTAGTGGGTTAGGTTTAGTGGAGTAGGTTTAAGTGGGTGTAGTGGGTTAGGTTTAGTGGAGTAGGTTTAAGTGGGTGAAGTAGGTGATAAATTTTAACAGCCCCCCGCAAACTCAAGGGGGATAGGAACTAACCAACTTGAGTTTGAAGAGAGGAACAAAACAAGAAAATACATAAAAAAAAAGGATAGGAGACACTGTATGGTCGTGTCAGACCGTTGGTGAAGACACTGTATGGTGGTGTCATAACGTTGTAGAGGACACTGTATGGTGGTGTCAGACCGATGTAGAAGACAGTTTATGGGGTCATGTCGGACCGTTGTAGAAGACAGTTTATGGGGTCATGTCGGACCGTTGTAGAAGACAGTTTACGGAGTCTTGCTGGACCCTTGTAGAAACTAACCGGAATCAATGTCGGGACAGTTTACAGAGTCTTGTCGGACCCATAAAGGAGCTAACCGGAATCAATGTCGGGACAGTTTACAGAGTCTTGTCGGACCCATAAAGGAGCTAACCGGAATCAAATGTCGGGACAGTTTACAGAGTCTTGTCGGACCCTTAAAAAGTCGCACCCTCAAAAGGTGTGCCCAATCTTTCAAAAGGCGTGCCATCAAAAGGCGTGCCCAATCCATAAAAAGGTGTGCCGGACATGATGACGAGGCACGTGGGCGCCTTGGCTTGCACGCCCGTTTTGTCGTCTGGTGGCAAGAGGCACGCGATACGCGTGGCTGCCTCGCTATTTAACCAAGGTTGATGCTGAGGCTGAGGCAGACAAAAAAACTTCTGAAAATCCTCTGAAAACAACTCTTCCTTTGCTGAGAAAGAAACTCTGTAATACTCTGTAACCAACCCGTCTCTGAAACACTCAGCAACATGGCCTCTTCTTCCCGTCCAGCTACCCAGAACATGGCCTCCTCTTCCCGTGGTCTGCTCACGCTCTTTCCAGAACTGAACGAGTCCACAAGAGAAATAACTGGTGCGGTGGCCAGTGAACCTCAACCAAACACCTCTGGTTTTGCTCCGTTGAACTTTCCGATGCGGTCGGTGGAGCAAAAAATGGCGGTGCAGTCGGATGTGGAGGCCAATCAGTATACCTTGAAGTCATGTGTGGAAACCATGACTGCGGTTACAAATTTGTCGAACCGGCTGCAGAGTAGGACAAATGAGGTGCAGCAGTTAAACGCCCAACTGGCTCTGCTCCAACGCATGTATAAGGATGCGCGAGCAGAGATAAGTGTGCTAAAGGCGGAAAACAAGGAGCTGAAGCGGAAGGCCAGTTTTATGTTCCGATTTGGAGGGCCGCCATATGCTGCAGTGGAGGAGCAAGGAGTAGTGATCATGCCCAGTGGAGTGGGAAACACGGAGGCAGCACCGTCAAGGGCCGCCCAGGACGGAGGAAAGAAGAAGAGATCTGCAGCAGAGTAGAGAAGAAAAATCTCACTGTGGGTGTTGGGTGTGTTATGGTGGTTTTTTTTTTTTTTTTTTTTTTTTTTCTCGTGTAAAATTATGATCGGGGTTGATCCTGACATGAATAAAATAAGTGTGTTTGGCAAACTCGAATGGTAGGTGTGGTAAGGCAGAAAAATCAACTGGAATGAATTTTTTTTTTTTTTTTTTTTTTTTGTGAAAATAATAATAATAATAATAATAATAATAATATTAATATGGAAATCATGGAGTGGGCGGTGGTACAAAAATATTGTGTAGAAAAAGAGGGAGATGGTGGAAAAGAGAGGCCACTCATGTTATTAAAATAAATTAAGGAATTAAAAAAAGTGATATTGGTTTTGTTTTCAAAAAAGATGGATTAAAATAAATATAAAAAAAGAAAAAGAAAGTGGAGACCATGATGAAAGGTGGGAACAAGTGTGCTGGTGCTGTGTTGTAATGGTCAGAAAGAGAGATAAGAAAATAAAATAAAATAAATTTCAAGGTGCTGTGTTGTAATGGCATTGAAATATCCACCATCATAAAGAGTATCAGTGGTGCTGCATATGTTTATGAGCATTATTTGAGGCCTTTCTTTCTTAACCCACAGCAGACTGTTAACGTCTAGTATGTCCCAAGGAAGAAGGACATCTTCAGTAAGCCAGATGACATTCTAACTGCTGCTGAGAAGTACATAGAAGAACATGGCCCGGAAGCATTTGAGAAGCTTGTTAGCAAGGATAGGGAAACCAAGTTCAGGAGTAGCAATTACACGTATTTTGATGAGGACCACAGCTATTGAGCCTTGTTTGGCTGAGGGAAACACCTTTTTTCCGTTGCTGTTAGGAGTATCTTTCCGGTGGAGAAGCTGCTATGGACTATTTGGGGAGAGTGATGTCGAAAGCCGGAGCCTTGGATCTCGCCACCGGCGTCGGCGGAAAGATCGAGAAAGACGATGTTCTCTCCGCTGTCCAGAAGTATGAGCAGTATCACGGCTACTATGATGCCGAGAGAGAATGAGATGTTATGAAGATATGATGAGGAGGTAGGTATGTAGTAGACAATTCTAGCGAACTAGGTTGAGGTCCGGCGGGCGGCCAAGGCGAGGTTGCCGCCCGCCGGTGAAGCGAAAAAATATTAAATTCTTAACCTTGCTCTGATACCATGTAAGAATTTATGTATTATTGATTGATGTCTTGATTGTTAGATTACAAGATTCATGATTCCTATATATAGAAGAGGGTGAGTGTGTAGTAGGTAAGAAGTAGGTGAAGTGGAGGTGGTAGTGGTGTAGTGGGTTAGGTTTAGTGGAGTAGGTGAGGTGGTAGTGGTGTAGTGGGTTAGGTTTAGTGGAGTAGGTTTAAGTGGGTGTAGTGGGTTAGGTTTAGTGGAGTAGGTTTAAGTGGGTGAAGTAGGTGATAAATTTTAACACCACTTCGCTGATTATGACGGGGATCGAGCTGCCCAGTCAGCTCGTGGGGGTCCAGGGGACAGCGCCCCTTAGCGGGTCCGGGGCAGCGCCACGGCGAGGTCGAAGGGCAGCGCCCCCCGAAACAAAATGTAAAAATGCATTCCAAGTTGCCTATCCGCTTGAGCAGACATTCCCCCGCTCGAGCGTAGAATCCATGGTTTCAGAAGTTTATTCGCCTGCAAAAATACTAGATGTTGTTTTTTCCCACTCGAGCGAAACTTTCCGCGCTCGAGCGTAGGTCCGCTCGAGCGGCCAATCCGACGCTCGAGCGGAGATTGCGGGACAGTTTTCTATAAATACATGTTTCAGTCCAAATCTAGAATTACTTCTCCAGATCTTCTTCTTGGGTTCTAAGGTTTATATCTGGGGATATTTTGCTAGTTTTCTTTGATGTTTTGATTGAGTATTCAACTCATGATTTAAAGAGTATACATCAAATGATTGTTTTTTTGTTCTACACAAAAGAGAGAGTTGTTCTTCGGTGGATTCTGAAGAATTTGAGCCTGAAGCTAAAGTGGCTCATCGTCAAGGCAATTCTGAGGTGAAGACGGGGTTAAAAGAGACACATAGAGGTTGATTCAATTCGGGCGTGGATTCCCTAGGTAATTGAGAGTATACCTATGTAATTCCTTTATATCTTCTTAGTGGATTGTTTTGTGGCTGTTGCCCATGGTTTTTTTATCACAATTGGAGATGTCCAATTGTGGTTTTTTCGCGTAAAATCGTTGTGTCGATTTGTCTTGATTGTTTGATTGGGATTGTTATATACTGCTTAAAATTGATACATAATCACAAATCAGCATCTAAGGGATTTCTAAATTTTTCAAAATGAATTTAATTATAAAAAAAAAAGAAAATATAAAAACTGGGTGTAGATAATCATAAAGTTAAACTGATATGCCTATGTAATTATTGCTCATAGAATAAAACAAAAATCAAGCACAAGAACATTTGATTTTTATTTTTTGAAGCAATAGGTTGATTTAAGAAAATAAATTTATAATAGAGTCACCAATATTTTCACCTTCAAAAAATATAGTAGAGGCATAGCAGATATCAGATTGTGATTCAATCTCAAAAAAGCACAAAAAGAAAAGGGGTGAGGAATGTTGGCTCATTCAAACTCTGTAGCATAGCTCTATTATTAAATAGCTTACAAAAAACCCCAAAATTAAACAAAAAATTTCTAAAATTCTGCCATTTATCAGTTACAATACAAACACCATGTATGTAGGTATAGAAATATATATGTATGTGGAGAGAAAAATAGAGGAGTTCATGTGAGAGAAAAGAAAAGAAAACAAAATCAAAGAACACTTACAGTGGAGGAGGCAGCAGAACTAGTGGCAGAAGCAACCAACGGATGGTGGAAGTAATCGAACTAGCGGCGGAGAGAGAACAAGGGACGAAGCAAATGGAGTGTAGAGGCAGAGAGGAACTATGGCTATTGGAAGAAAAAGGGGAATGACAAAAGGATGAGAGGCTCACTAGGTTTTAGAAATATTAAAAAATAACCATTTTATTTTCCACGACCACAATTCACTTGGTCGCCAAAAGTTTAGAAATTCTGCCTAATTTTTTATGCTCTCCCGCCACTACCTTCAACCGGCAAAAGGTTCTATATTAGCTACCAAATAGTTGTTGGTCGCTAAAACTTTGATCATCCATGACTAAAATTTATTTTGGTTGTAGAAAGTAAACTATTTGTGACCAATTCTGGGTGTGGTCGCGGAATGTAGTCGCCAAAAAGTTTTGAGATCTCCTTTTTTTTTTTTTTTCCCCTCTTCCGCCATTACTTTCCGCAACCATATTTCTTTTTTTGGTCACAAAAAAATACCTATTACTACCAAAATGTCGTTGGTCGCAAAAACACAGCTTATCAGCGACCAAAAAAAGGTTGGTCGCAAAAACTCAACTATCTGCGACCAACTAAAAAAAGGTGGTCACCAAAAGTATTTTTTCTTGTAGAGAGAATCACACAGGGAAAAAAATCAAATTAAAAAATAAATAAATTTATGGAGTGGGAGAATTTTACCACCAACAACTTAGACCTCACCTAACCCAATCCGTTAGCTCATCCGCTAATGCCCGCGAAGTTTAGGAGTTGGGATGACTAATCAAATTATTTTTTAAATAAAACTAGAAAATTGATTAATTTGTTCCATTAAATGATTTAAAATTTTGATTAATACATCAAAAAAATAGATAATTCATATTTTTTTGAGATCCATATCTAAATTCTTATCCTTTTTATTTTTGTGTGGTTTTTATTTTTTATTTTATTTTTCTAATTTATTTAAGATGGAGTTGTGAGTTTCTATTTTCTTTAATTTAATTTATCTGTGGTTTCTATTTTTTTTAATTCTTATTATTTAGGTAAGTTATGATGTGAGTTAGATATGTGATAGACATGTGAGTCTTTATTAATTTAAAATATGATGGTGGGAAATATTTTCAAATTAGATTCGTTTAGATAAATTTAAAATTGAAATATTTTAATTGAATAAATAAAAAACAAATTTACTAATTTTATCTATTTGTATATTTGATTTTTATATAATTAGATATCCACGACTTTCATGAAAAATATTATCTGATTTTTTGGGAAAGATTGAAGGAAGTCAAGTTTTAATATATTTTTTTGAAAATCGATGAGAGAGATTGGGAGAGAGAGATTATAAAATATTTTTTATCTTTCCATTTGAAATCCAAAAATTAATAGATAATAATTATTTCTAAAATAATTAAACAAATAAACCAGTCAATAGTTTTTTTTAATCTATTTTATAAATTGAAAAATCAATAATTTTATAAAATTGATTAATTTGTCTCATTAAGTAATTTAAAATTTCGATAGATATACATTAAAAAAAGGGAAAATCGGTTTAAGGTCCCTATCCAACTTTTAATAATGGATTAGGTCCACAATGTGTTCTTTTGTAGCCTAAGGTCCCTTAATGCTATTTTAGAGTGTAAAATACATGTCTTACCCTTGTTTATAATATACGTTGTTTTGAATTTGGCAGCTAAAGATTATATTGATATTTTGTGGGAGATTATGTGAGGATGAACTTGACGATTTAGATTTTTGTGGAGATTTTCTAGGGTTTTTGTAGGTGTTGAAATCCTGTTCGTTGTTTGTAGGTGTTGAAATCCTGTACGAGTTGAAATCATATTCGTTGTTTGTAGGTGTTAATCGATCGTGTAGGAGTTGAAATCTTGTTCATTGTGTTTGATTTGATTTCATGTGGAGTTGAATTAGATAAGTTTTCAATTTTTGATTTGATTTGATCTGATCGTGTAGGTATTGAATTAGGTTTTTGCTTTTAGTTTTGATCAATGTGAGAGAGACGAACTCAGTGTTGTTGTTTTTGATTTTTGAAGTTAATTTTTCATTATCTGTTATTGATGAATTTTCGATGGAGTTGATTTTGATTTTTGGAGTTGCTTTTTCATTCTCTGTCAACATGGTTATGAGTTGCTTTTTGGTGCTCTGTTTTTCTGTGTTTTTGTTCTCTGTTTTTTGTTCACTTTGCATTTTTTGTGTAGTGCAGAGAAAATTGTAAGCTTGTAGTGCAGTGAAAATCACAGAGAAAATTGTACGTAGGCAGAGAAATTTACAGACGTAGCAATAGAGTAGTAAGTGTTTTGTTTTTTTTTTAAAATTTTTTTGAATTGAATGTTTTGTGAACATAACAGACTTTCTCTGTGATTTTTTTATGTGCTTGTGTTTAATATATTTTTGTCTCTTGATGTTAATGCGTTTTTGTTTTTGTTATATTGAAAGTGAATATAAGTTCACAAATTTCTCTGGACTTTTCTTTGTAGTCCAGAGAAAATCATATGATTGTATTACAAATGATAAGTATTACAAATTTCTCTAGACTCATATGTTGTGTTTTTATGTGTTTTTATATGTTTGCACTTTTCAAAATTTTCTGATATGTTTTCTTTGCACTTTTCATTTTTTTTTTTTTTTTGCACTATTCATGTTTCTGGACTTTTCTTTGTAGTATAGAGAAAATCGTAGGTTTGTTATTATAATCCAATGAAAATGACAGAGAAAATGTTAAGCTTGTAGTTGAGTGAAAATCACCCTTGAAGTTGGTGTCTTGATCTTCATGCTTATTGCTTCTTCAACTTGGACTTGTTTTTTTTGTGGTGTTCTAGTGCTGCTACTGCATTTTGATCTAAGATCATAAGACGCAGACACAGAGACTTTTGGTTTCTTGTTCGGGGTTTCTGGGGTTGTGCTGCTTCTGCGCTTTGCCATTTCTATAGAATGAAAACATAAACATTAAATCCCAGAGAAAATTACAAGGTAGCAATGATTACACAACAGAGAAAATTACAAGGTAGCAACATAAACATGACAGAGAAAATTACACAACAAAGAAATTTTGAGGAAATGAAGCATTGAACAAAATAAATATGCCAGAGAAAATTAGACACAAGACATAAACATAATGTGGCCAGAGAAAATTATAAATGCTGCTAGAGAAAATTAGACACACAAGTAAGAAAAGTAATTTGTCCAGAGAAAATTATAAATGCTAGAGAAAATTAGCCACACCAATAGAGTAGTAAGCCACAGATAATTTGCTTGAGAAAATAATGAAGAAACATAAACATGCCAGATAAAATTACACAATAGAGAAACACAAATGTAGCAAGCCAGAGAAATTTACAAAAAAAAAAACACAAGAAGCTTCAATAAGAAGCCCCAAATGCACAGAAAGCAATTCAATTTTGACAGTTGGAAAGAAAGCAACCCATCATCAGTTGGAAGCAAAGAAATTCTGGACTTCCAAAGAATTTCTCTGGATTCAACCCAGAGAAAATTCAAATTTCTCTGGTCCAGAATTTCTCTGGAACGATAAAACTCTGATTTGATCAATTTGTCATTGGTTTTGCTACTGCTGATTCAATCACAATTTCCTGCACAAACAAATTAATAGTTCTTCTATGAGTTTGTGATAGATTTTCTTTAAACTTAATGGTATGAATTTCTCTGGGTTGAATCCAGAGAAAATTCAAATTTCTCTGTATCACCTTAAGCCTTCCTCTACTGCTGCCTCTTCCTCAAGCTTCTTTTTCCAATATTCTTCAAATAGGGGTCCAAATATTGCTTTTCCAGAAACAACTCCAATTCTGCTAAACCCAAAAAATCAAAAGACGTTATATTCAACACTCAGAGAAATTTTGAACCTGAAAATGTTATATTCAACACTGGATATATATATATATATATATATGTGCTAACATTGTATATATATATATGTATGTATCATATATATATATATATATATATATATGTTTGCAACCATAGATAAGATAACTAAGAGTGACTGTTTGATTATGGTTGCAAATGGTCTTAATTGATTAATTATCATATATATACTAGTCAAGACAGTAAGCAACAGATTGTATATATATATATATGTGTATGTATCATATATATATATACATCTATCAACTCCACTCCACTCTGTTTGTTTACCCAGAAAATCAAATTTGCCAAACTTAGTGCTTTTGTTTTGCTGAATTTGTTTTCGTACTCGTCGGAAAATACCCAACACCAGTACCAGCATCACAAAGGAGAATATCCAGTAGAAAGGTCAAAAAAATCAACTCATCTGAAGATGAACAGACGTAGGGTATTTTGGTCCAAGAAATTGATAAAATGCGCGGGTATTTTGGTTAGGGACCTGAGGCAGTATTACATTTTTTAATGTCCTTTATGCAGAAAATTGTTATTATTAGGGAGCTTAAAAAAAAAACCCTTAAAAAAATAGATAATTATATTACTAAATCATAATTCAAATTTAGATATTGTTATATCTTTTTGAGATTCATATCTAAATTCGTATCTTCTTTATTTTTGTGTGGTTTCTATTTTTTTTTTTTTCAATTTATTTTAGATGGAGTTGTGGGTTTCTATTTTTTTTAAATTTAATTTATTTGTGGTTTTTATTTGTTTTTAATTATTATTATTTAGGTAAGTTATGATGCGAGTTAAATATTTGATAGATATGTGAATTTTATTGATTTAAAGTATGATAGTGGGATATATTTTCAAATCAGATTTGCTTAGATAGAATTTATAGATTTTTAAAATTTAAAATTGGATATTGAGGGGCAAAAGAAATATTTTGACTGAATAAATAAAAATCAAATTTATTAATTTTATCTATTTGTATATATGATTTTTATTATTATTTTTTTGTTATGTTATAATATAATATATAAGATATAAATAGATACCCACAACTTTCATGAAAAATATTATCTGATTTTTTCGAGAAGAGAAAATGAATGCAAGTTTTAATATTTTTTTTGAAAATTTGTGAGAGAGATTATGAAATATTTTTGTTATCTTCCCATTTGAAATCTATAAATTAATTGACAATTTTTATTTCAAAAATAAATAAATCAGTCAATAGGTTTTTTTTAGTCTATTCTATAAATTGAAAAATCAATAATTTTATAATGAGAGTTTGAAACTCTTAGGAAGCTTGTCATTAGAAATCATTTTTTTCTTATATAATATATAATATATAAATAAATAGATAGATATAGATATAGATATAGATTTTTTTTAATACACAAATTATTTGTTTTGAAAAGGATGTTGCAGTAACTATGAGAGAAGTCAAAAAGAATTGTGAATTGAGAGAAGTTAATAAATGCTGAGATTAATTTTTTGTCAAGAAAAATTAATAAATGCTGAGGTTAATTTTTTTTTAAAAAAATAAAAAAAATTAGAAAATTAAGATTTAGATATTAAAACTCCCACATGACTTATGGATTAGAAACTCCCTTTTTCTTATATAATATATGAACTAAATTCAAATAATAATTGAATGGTCGAATTCATTCTCAAACTCACCAGAATTCTAGTCGAAGCTTGTCATGCGCTCAAATCACTAAATTCAAATAAAAGTTTCGAAACAGAGGCTTGTTTTGAAAAATAGGTTAAAAGTTAAATTTTTGATTTTTTTTTAAAAATATGTAAAAAGTAGAGAAATAATGTGACTTGACATAGGTAGGCCCATAGGGGCTTTTGGCCCACTACTTAAAGCCCAATGCATGATTCAAATACTAAAGCCTAACATCCTTGAAACCCAACGTTACACCAAGAACCAATGACATCTAAACACTTGTCAAGAGACAAGCCAACCACATAAACAGACTAAGATCTTGCAGAATTATTGCACCACACATCAGCCATTAATAAGGTTCCCTGCAGCATTTATTACAATAACCCATTCACGTCGGAACAGAACAGCCTCACCATGAACAAGGCAAGTTAGAACATAGACTTTCGGCCAACATGACAAGTCGGAGTGGACAAGAAAATGATGAACAAAGGATACAAGCAGGTTTCTAAGACAAAGAGAAGGTTAATTTTTTTATCACCATCCTATCTCTATATTCCGTTGATCTATCTTCTCTAACTTGCTCGACGGAGGGTTCGCTGGGGGACTCCCATTCCCCGTTAGACTCTTGTGCAGGTTTCTCAATGGGCCCAACGATCGGATAACGGTGTGGAAGGCCTGGATCAGCCCAACCCGTTCCTCAGGGACAAGTAGCATCATCAGTTGGCGCTGTCTATGGGAAACTTTCACTCCGTGTGACAATTGTGCTCATTGTTGCCAAAGACCCATTTCCGATAATCCCTACCAGCCACCCACCAAAATGGATGGTCACAATTAGATCCATGGCTTTTTAACACAACATTGCCGACCCCTAAGTCGACCCTTCTAACCCGAACAACCCACCTAAGTATTTCACAGAACTCACCAACAACATCAACCACCTAGCCGAACAAAACCAAGCCTTGATCAATGCCTTGCTTCAGCGAGACCTCCATGTGCCTCCTCCACCACTACAAGATATCCCACCTAACCGAGAACGAACCTCGAGCCATCTCTTCCAACAAGCCCACCCCTTTAACTTGGAGGGCTCACGACCCTTTCCCGAAGACATGAACCCGCCACCTCGGAGTCTACATCCATCAGCCCAAGCACCTGCTCCCGAGGGAGAGGCCAGCAATGTTCAGCCTCCATTGCATTCCGGTGGTGACAACGTCCCTATCTGGGATACGGAACTCCAAGCCATGAAACTCCAGCTTCAAGGAGTCATGCAGAACATGCAGAATAAACCCTCCACAATAGCCAATTCACCATTTGTCGCCTCCATCAGGGACAAACCCCTATCTGCTAAGTTCAAAATGCCCTCGATCGACTCCTTCGATGGCACAACGGACCCAGTCGACCATTTGGGGACTTACAAGACCCTGATGGTCCTCTATGCATTCCCTGATGAGATCATGTGTCGGGCTTTCCCCGTAACACTTAAGGGGTCGGCCCGACTGTGGTTTAGTCAACTGCCGACGAACTCTGTCTCTAATTTTCAGCACCTAAGTGACTCCTTTCTTAGCCACTTCATTGGTGCCCAGCGCCAATGGCGTTCGGCGACCCAGCTCCTCAACATCCGTTAATCAAAGGGAGAGTCGTTACGTAGCTTCGTCACCCGTTTCAACACCGAAGCCTTACAGGTGGTGAAAAACGACGACAAGGTCATTCTCACGACTTTCATGGCTGGTTTACGATCATTCGATTTCCTTTTTTCCCTCTCCAAAAACCCTCCAACTTCCATGGCAACCCTCATTTCCAAAGCCCAAAAATACATGAATGTCGAAGATTCTCTAGCCGCCCACCAAGATTCTACAATAAAAAACCCAACCCCCAGAGAGAAGAGAAAGGAATCTGAAACCAGAACCACCCAATACACACAGCAAACACCTCAGTATACCGACCGAACCGCTCGAGCTGACCGATCAACACCTACCCGACCACCCGGTCGGTTCGAACAGTATATACCCCTCAACTCCCCCATGGAACAAATCTTAAACCAGATCCAACGAGATTATAACTTAAAATGGCCACAACCCTCACAGTCTCCTTCCAACCGACGAGACCAATCCAAATACTGTCGTTTCCATCAGGACCACAGCCACAACACCGAGGAATGTGTTAACCTTAAAGACCAAGTAGAAAGTTTGATACGCTAGGGGCGCCTCAGTCGATTCATGGCAGCCCGTCCCTAGTAACGGCCAAGGACCTAACCTGCTAGGGGCAACCGCTGACACACCCCTCCCCGACAACCCGCACAACCTAACCAAGGCAATGATCGGCCCCCGTTACAACCCCAAGCACAAGGTAACCTTGCTCCCCCAGTTGGAGAGATCAGAGTCATTGCTGGCGGACTTGAATATGGAGGACCATCCCGTTCGGCCCAGCGAGCCGAACTCAAAAAAATCAAGCAGGGCTTCGACAAAGAAGTCGTGACGTTGGATCGCCCCTTTAAACACCCCAAACAGTGGATGGAGCCCATCACCTTCACGGAGACCGATTGCATAGGCATCCGATACCCACACGACGACCCCCTCGTCATCTCTGCTCTCCTGTCCAATTACAAAGTTAGACGAGTGTTTGTCGACAACCGCAGCTCTTCAGACATCATCTTCCTAATTGCCTATTGCCAGCTCAAGGTCAGGGAAGAAAGTCTGTCCCCTCTCCAAACCCCACTAGTCGGCTTCACTGAGGATCGGGTGACCTCCATAGGCTCCATCGATTTTCCCATCACCATCGGAGATTATCCACGGCAGACCACCAAGTTACTCACTTTCCTTATCGTCGACTGTCCCTCCGCTTATAACATCATCATCGGCCGCACAGCCCTCAACGCTTTTCAAGTTGTCACATCCACATACCATCTGGCCATGAAATTTCCTACCGACCTCAGCATCGACACCGTGAGGGGAGAGCAGACGGTGGCCAAAGAATGCTACATTGCTTCACTCAAAGAGGTCAAGCTGAAAGAGGCCATGATCATCGAAGGACTCGATGTTAGAGACGAAAACGAGTTAGTCAAAGGGGAACCAGTGGAAGAACTTGTTGAAGTCCCCATCAACCTTGCCAACCCAACAAAAACAGCCAAGATCAGCAGCCAACTATCTTTCCAAGCCAAGGCCGACCTTACAACCCTCTTAACCGAGCACAATAATGTATTTGCTAGGACCCATTCCAACATGCCGGGTATCGATCCCTCTTTCATCACTCATTGTCTCAACATCGAGCCCCACTTCCGACCCTTCCACCAGAAGCAGCGTGTCTTTCACCCAGAACGCAATGCCCTTATTGCTTTTGAGGTAGACAAACTATTGGAGGCACGGTTCATCAAAAATGTAGACTACCTCAGATGGCTGTCAAATGTGGTCCTAGTCCGTAAAAACAACGGTAAATAGAGACTGTACATCGACTACTCCGACCTTAATCAAGCTTGCCCCAAAGATAGTTATCCCCTCCCTCGCATAGATCTGCTTGTCGACGCCACTGTTGGACATCAGAAACTCAGTTTCATGGACGCATTCTCCGGCTACAATCAAATTCTGATGCACCCGACTGATCAAGAACACACCTCCTTCATCACAAACAGAAGAACTTACCACTATCGTGTTATGCCATTCAGATTAAAAAATGCCGGAGCAACTTACCAACGGTTGGTCAATGCCATCTTTCACCATCAGATAGGTCGAAACATGAAAGTCTACGTCGACGACATGCTTGTCAAGAGCAAACTCTCCTCTAATCATCTGACAGACCTGTGAGAGACCTTCGAAACCTTACGTAAGTATCAAATGAAGCTGAATCTGGAGAAGTGCGCATTCGGCGTAGGATCTGGGAAATTCTTGGGTTTTATGGTCAGTCAGCGGGGCATCTAAGCCAACCCCAAAAAGATCAAGGCCCAAATAGAAATACAGTCTCCCAGGATGGTCAAAGAGGTTCAACGGCTCACCGGCAGAGTCGTCGCCCTCAACCATTTTATTTCCCGTGCAACAGACAAGTGCCTCCCCTTTTTCATAGTCCTTCGATAGGCCTTTGAGTGGACCACCGAATCCGAAGAGGCCTTTCAACAATTGAAACAGTGCATGGCCAACCCCCCCAACTCTCCTAGGTGCTCTCAGACGAAACTCTCTTTCTCTATTTAGCCATATCAAACACCGCAGTCAGTGCGGCACTCATCAGGGAGGACAACTCAGTCTAGCATCCGATCTATTATATTAACCGAGCTCTCAGGGAGGCAGAACAGAACTACCCTCTGTTGGAAAAAATGGCCCTTGCCTTGGTCATAGCCTCAAGACGACTCCGACCCTATTTCCAAGCTTACTCTATAGTGGTCCTCACTGATCAACTGTTGAAGATGGTAATGCAACAACCAGAGCTGTCCGGCAGGCTTATGCAATGGTCTATCGAGCTCAGCCAATTTGAAATCTCTTACCGACCTCAAACAGCGATCGAAGGACAGGCTGTCACCAATTTTATCTTGGAATTCACCAATCCCACTCCAACCACGCCCCCTCCGCCAAAGCAATTCAGCACCGAGGCAAAAGATCCCCACTCCTGGACCCTCAATATCGATGGATCATCCCACAAAGAAGGTAGTGGGGCTGGTCTCATCCTCACCACTCCCGAGGGCGGTTATTTCAAATGTGCCCTCCGTTTCCTGTTCAACGCCAGCAATAATGAAGCTAAATAAAAGGCCTTAATAACAGGTCTCTGTCTAGCCAGAGACATTGGTGTAAGTCATATCCAAGTGTTCAGTGATTCCCAATTGATCGTCGAGCAGATTACGGGAAAATTCGATGCGAAGGAAGGCACGATGCGAGCCTACAGGGATATTGCATTCCCTCTTGTTCACCTCTTCAACACTTTTCATATCATACACATCCCTCCGTCAGAAAACTCCAAGGCAGATGAAATGGCCCAATTAGCCTCGGTCGACTAGTCAAACCTCAGACATGGCGTTCGTCTTGAATACCTGGCCCACCCGGCTACTTCGCCAATCCAGCAGGAGGTTCACTTCCTCCAAAACGAACCTATCCCATGGGCTGCAAACATTTTTCTATTTTTGACAAGTGGGGAGTTACCAGACGATAAATAGCAGGCCACCAAAGTCAAAGCCAAGTCGTCCAATTATATCCTCATCAACGGTCTACTATACAAACATGGATTTTCACGCCCCTACCTCAGGTGTCTCAGTCATGCTCAAGCGACCTATGTGATAAGGGAAGTCCACAAGAGCGTATATGGTAATCATTCGAGTGCCCGATCACTGGCCCATAAAATCCTTCGCACCGGCTACTTCTGGCCTACTCTCAACTAAGATGCCACTGAATTTGTGCTTAAGTGTGATAAATGCTAACGCTTTGCCAACATCCCCCATGCTCCACCTACAGAACTAATTACACTCTGCAGTCCCTACCCATTCGCCAAGTGGGGCATCGACTTAGTTGGTTCATTGCCCACCGGTAGGGGCCAAACCAAGTTCGATGTAGTTGCCATTGTCTACTTCACCAAATGAGTGGAAGCGGAACCCCTCGCTACAATCACTGAACGCAACACAACTAGATTCATCTGGCAGTCGATCGTATGCCGATTTGGAATCCCCCAAGCCATCATCTCAGACAACAGCAAATAATTCGACAATGCCAAATTCAGAAAATTCTGTGCCGAGCTCCACATTAAGCCATGTTTCTCTTCCCCAGGTCATCCCCAAGCCAATGGGCAAGTCAAAGTCACCAATCACTCTCTCTTGAAGATCATCAAAACTAAGCTGGAAGCCGCTAAGGGACTATGGGCTGAGGAACTACCAAACGTACTATGGGTTTATCGAACTACTGCCCGAACCCCTACTGGGGAGACCTCCTTTCATTTAACATACGGCGCTAAGGCAGTCATCCCAATAGAAATCGGCCTCCCGACCCCGAGGGTTTTGCACCCAGATCCAGAACTAACCGAAAAATTACGTCGGGCTGACTTAGACCTGGTTGAAGAGCTCTGAGAGACCACTGCTGTCAAACAGGCCTCATATCAGTAGAAAATGAGGACACACTACAACTGCAAAGTCCGACTGAGAGAGTTCGCAGTAGGGGACCTAGTCTTGCGCGAAACAACTCTTGCCACCAAAAATCCCGCCGAGGGCAAGCTAGCAGCCAAATGGGAAGGACCTTACATCGTTAAGGCCAGACCCTGCCCAGGCACTTATCGACTCCAAGACATGGAAGGTAGAGACCACCCCCACCCATGGAATGCCGAGCACTTGAAGCGTTATTTCCAATGAAATGGTGTCTCCTATTTTTGTACCATTCCATTATTGTATGTTCCTTTTTTGTACTATTCCATTGGTTTAAACTTGTGATCAACTGGCTGTGCCTTAAATGACAATGATTTTATATCTCCATTATTTGCGTCGTGTTTCAATAACCACTTGTTAACTAAAGTCTCAGCCAAACTGAGCACGAAGAGCTCGGCCAGACTGAGTTAACTAAAGCCTCAGCCAGACTAAGCACGAAGAGCTCAGCCAGACTGAGTTAACTTAAGCCTCAGCCAGACTGAGCATGAAAAGCTCAGCCAGACTGAGTTAACTAAAGCCTCAGCCAGACTGAGCACGGATAGCTCAGCCAGACTGAGTTAACTAAAGCCTCAGCCAGACTGAGCACGGATAGCTCAGCCAGACCGAGTTAACTTAAGCCTCAGCGCGACAGAGCCCTCCAAGTCTTAGTCAGAACTAGCATGAAGAATTCGACCGGTCTGAATCAAAGCTAGTCTCAACTATTGCCATACTTAGTGAAAATCCAAGTTCATGACCATCCATTTTCACTAGTCATACTGTTTGACCATTTTTTAACATTTTTACATCATGGTTTACTTCCGAAATTTCACATTACTCAGCTGTTACGAAATTTCATACTACTACATGGTTTGCCCATTTTTAACATTTTCACTAGTCATCCATACAAGTTAGCATGATTGCCCATTTTGACCATTTTTACATCACAATTTACGCACAAGTTTCATTTTTACACCTACTTTTTGTTGAATTCTGCTCAGCCATTTTTACCATCCCAAATTTACAAATTAGAGCAATAATGATAATAACAATACAAAAGAAAACTCGCTATTTTATTAACAAACTTGCATTTTTACACAAATTTATTACAGAAACTACTTTTATTACAAAAAATAATAATAATAATAAACAAAAACAAATAGTTTTATACAGTTAATCTCCCTCGCTCGACGCAAGATCTGTTTCTTCAACCCCCTCATCTAGGGGGGTTTGGGCAATGTCGTCTTCTCCTACCTTCACGAGGCTGAAGTCCACGTCTGGGAACAACTATTGCGCGTTATATTTGAAGGTCGTCCAACCGCTGTCCCAGAACTCGCTCATCTCGTGCTTGTAGAAGTCAGACCACTGGAAGCTTTGGATCACTTCCTTCTCACTTCTAACTCCAGCGGCCGCTCCCGACGGCCCAGCCCCCCATCCCCCTCCTTCGCCAGGCTACTGGTGACAGCAGCATCAATGGCCATCTGGAATTCAACGGACCCCTTGAACTACTCCACGGCCGCCATACATAAGTCGGAGTACACCGCCCTTTCAGATGCCAACCTGTCCCTTTCTTCTGCCAGAGTCTTCTTCAACTTTGCGATCCGTCAATCCGTCTCTTCTTTATCTTTGATCGACTGGTCGCGCAGTTCCTCGTTGTTGGTGAGGGCCTCTTCCCACCTCTCATTGGCGGTAGTGTAGGCTTGTTAGACCAGCTCTAGCTGTCTCTTCTCGCTCGCCAGCTCGAACTCTAGTGATACCGCCTTGCGACGTTCCGCTTCCAACTCTAACTTGGTCGCAAAGAGCTCAACACCAGCACGCTCTGCTGCATAGCTCTACACCACCGCCAATACTTCCATGTTTTTCGCTCTCTGTGCACACTCCAGCCCTTTGGCGCACGCACTTCAAGCGGCTTTCTTCCAGCCTGCTATCTCCATCTTTAGTTTCTGCAGCTACGTCTTCACCCCTTCTAGCTAGGCCCTCAGCGGCTCTACCTCCATCTTCGCCCACGCTGCTTTATTCATCAGGGCAGCTACCAAGGTCGCTGCCTCCATCTGAGCAGAGCAAACCCCTCTCAGAAGGTCAATCCTCGTCAACCGCACCATTGACCGCACGACCGCGTCCTCCAACACTCCAACGAGTCAGTCGGCCGCTACCCTAGCCTCCCGCCCTTGTTCTGCCTACTGACCTGCCAACGCGCGCGCGTGGTACATGGCGGTCATCAACGTGGCACTTGTCTCCGATCTGCTGCTCCCAATCTTCCCTTCACTAGAACTAGAAAATACTTCTACCACAGGCCCCACCGTCACCTCCACCTAGGCACTTGGGCCCTTGGACCCATGTCTTCTTTTGGCACTTGGGCCCTTGGGCTCATGCCTTCCTCCGCCACTTGGGCAATTTCCCTTCCTGGCGCCTCCTCCGTGCCCCCCTCCTTCATCTTCTTTAGAGCAAGGGCATCCTTACTACCCTCTGCCACTGCCTTCTTTTTCTTCCATTTATTTAACAATGTCACCACCTCCTGTTTGCCCCTCTCCTTCAACGGGTCCACTAGGAGTGGCAGTGGGGCAAAGTCGATCAGCTCTTTGCCTCCCAACGGTTTCGAACGAGGTCGGACTCTCTCCCTCACCACCAATTTAGGAGCAGGCTCTAGCTGAGACTTCTTATACTTTTCTACCATGGCCAAGATCCTCCGCTCATCCGTCTCCTCCGCCTTTTGCCTCGCTTCCAACTCTTCTAGGGCGGGGTCCTCTTCCATCGGTTGCGGTCCTAAACCTAAGGCATACAAAGCTGAAAGACGGACAAGGTCGTCCCACCTCACACCCTCCTTCTCCCTCCACTCTTTCACCCTTTTCACCTTACCTTCTGCCTCTGCCCCCAACTTCGACTTCACCTACTTCATGGGGACTTTCCATGTCGTGCACCTCCCCCTACCATTTGCTGACACATAGAACCACCTCAGTCTCCACCCCTTCACAGATGAGGGCAACCCGGCTACTAACTCCCTGTCTGCCACTGCTTGCAAAGTCACCCACGTCTCTTGTTGACCAGACGCTTTGTAGCAAGAAAAGAATTATTCCACTATCATCGCCGCCCCATCAGTCGCTCGTGGCCATGTGATCGCGCAAGGCATTATAATTTTCCATGCGTTGGGCATCAGCTGCCCCGGCACCGCCTCTAGTCAGTTTAATAAATCTACCACTACTTGGGTGATCGGTAACCTTAGGCCTCCTCGCAATGCTTCCTCGTACAAGGTGAATTCTGCCGGCCGTGCATGCGACGCCCTCTCCTTAGATGTGGGCAACCTCAACTCTATATTCGCAGGAATTTGGTACTTCCTCCGTACCTCCCCCAACTCCTCTACCGTAAACGTAGATCTGTCGGCCTTGATGTGCCGGTGGTCCGGCTTCACTTAGCTAATTGGCCTAGCAGCTGCGATCATCATCATCGAACGAGCCTGTGCCACTTGCCCAGCTCCCCTCTCCTCTCTCCGCTTCGCTTAATACTGTTCCACCAACTCCACTGCGTCGTCATCTCCCAATGAGTCAAGCCTTGCGGTTGGCACTTCATCTCAAGCCATTCCTCCTACGCATCTGCGTATCACTTCAGATGCTAGCACAAGGAGGTTTGTAAAGTGTTGCAAAGGTGTGTCACACGAAACAAATAAGTTCACCTTTGCGATGTGTTGGTTTTTTGCAATAAGGTAGGTAAAGCGAATAACTCCAAATGCCCACGGTTTGCCTATATTCTAAGGGCCAAGATTAAATTTCGCCAGTTTGAAAAATTTTGAAAACTTCCACCCCTGTCTCTTCAACGACCTATAATAGCCTATCCCTTCGTTTCCTGCTAACGCATCGCCTACCTTGTTACGGGATTGTGCCACGTGTACGACCACGATCCACTACTCTCTTCCTCTTTCCTGTCTATTTCACTTCACATCATCACGTGTCATGCCGCGCCTCGAGCCCAGCGCGCCATTATTTTCCCTTCTCACTCAATCACCCTCCGCTGTCGGCCCTCATCTTAGTCGGCCTTCTCACTCGGTCACCCTTCGCGGTTGACCCTCTTCGCAGTCGACCTTCTCACTCGGTCACCCTTCGCGGTCAACCCTCTTCGCAGTTGACCTTCTCACTCGGTCACGCTTCGCGATTGGCCCTCCTTGCAGTCGGCCTTCTTACTCGATCACCCTTCGCGGTTGGCCCTACTCGTAGTCGACCTTCTCACTCAGTCACGCGTCGCGGTCGGCCCTCCTCGCGATCGGCCTTCTCTCTTGGTCATCCTTCGCGATCGACCCTCCTTCCAATTGGTCTTCTCTCACTCGACCACCCACAACCCCCGCCTTCTTCCTTATTCCCTTCGTTAGACTGAAACTGCATTTGGGAATGGGGACTACTGACATTAGTGGGCCCATAGGGACTTTTGACCCACCACTTAAACCCCAATGCATGATTCAAATACTAAAGTCCAACATTCTTGGAACCCAACGTTACACCAAGAACCAATGACATCTAAACATTTATCAAGAGAAGAACCAACCACATAAGCAGACAAATATCTTGTAGAGTTATTGCACCACACATCAGCCATTAATGAGGTTCCCTGCAGCATTTATTATGATAACCCTTTTACGTCAGAACAGAACAGCCTCAGCATGAACAAGGCAAGCTAGATCATAGATTTTCGACCAACATGACAGGTTGGAGTGGACAAGGAAATGATGAATAAAGGATATAAGTAGGTTTCTAAGACAAAGAGAAGGTTAAGTTCTTTATCACCATCCTATCTTTATATTCCGTTGATCTCTCTTCTCTAACTTGCTCGTTGGAGAGTTCGCTGGGAGACTCCCGTTCCCCATTAGACTCTTGTGCAAGTTTCTCAGTGGGCCCAGCGATCAGACAATGGTATGGGAGGCCTGGATCAGCCCGACCTGTTTCTCAGAGACAAGTAGTATCATCATGACTCAAAAAAGTTAAAATATGAAAAAAAAAAAATGACCTTTAGCTACATTACCAAAACAATCCATTTTCTATGTTGACTAACAATAGTGGTGTTTAACCATCATATTCAAGTTTCGTCTAAGTTGCAACTTGATTTGATTCAATTATGTTAAATTTAATCCAAAATAATACGTTAATAATATTTTTTAAAATTAGTTTCATCCGATATTTATAATTATATAAATTTATTATATTTGTCTCTCATAAAATAAACGATAATAATGATTTAAAAAATAGATTATACATTTCTTCAAAGAAAAATGTAATAAAATTATGTATCTACATTTATCGAATCGATTTTTTTTGATAATTTACATAAAGTAACTTTAAAAAATTAACGATTCGAATGATTGAAATAAGGTTCATAATTGACCTCACATATCCAAATAATATTGTCCAACTTAATAAGGAAAATGGAGAAAAGTGATTCTCACCTTCTTCATTTTTTTCTGGCGTAATGACTTATATTTTGTCAATTGATTAAAAATCGTATAGTTTTACTCAAATCAATAAAAAATAACAATATATCAATAATAACTAACAACACTAAAATCAAATTTTTTGACCATCCAATTGCCTCCGTCCTCCGTACTTTCCAAGAAATTAGATGTGATTTTGAAATCAAAGCCATGGAGGATGATCGGACCCATCACCAGGCTCGGAGCGACTGCGCCAGCTAGATTCCAAAAAGGTTAGATATATTTTCCATCATCAAAAAATTGACCGCCTTCTTCTAGACGGTCAAGATTTTAGAGCGAATTACTTTAAGGAGGGAGTTAAAAATTAATATATTCAGTTTGTTTAGTTTTTATTTTTAGAATATTTTTGAAAATTGAAATTTTTTATCCTTTTATATTTTTTTATTTTTATAGAATTTTTTGAATATTCTAAACAAATTTTTAATATTTAGATATAACTAAGGCCTCGTTTGGCAAATGACTATTTTAGTCAAAAAGTTAAAAAGTCACTAAAAAAATCAAAAAGCTAACAACTCATACCAAAAAGTCAAAGATTCACTTTTTTCTCTACTTTTTATACATCTTTTTGTAAAAAGCCAAAAAAATATACCAAATATACTAATTTTTTTGCATCACATTTTACCTTTCAAACGCCACTGGTTTCATAATTTTTTATTGAGTATTGAGAGAGAAACGTCAATTTTTCCAAAATGTGACTGAATCTGTCCAGTTTTCTTATAAAAATTATTTGGCCATCTTCGACTGGTTTTCAGTCCTTACACTCTACTGGAAATATGTTCTAAACTCAAAAATTTAGCAAACCGTTCGGACCATGCCTCTTTTCGACCCCGTTTGAGGACCCTTTTTATTTTTCAAACACAGAACACCTGTGCTGGAGGTTAAAGTAATTCACTGTCCAGAAAACCAGTTTTCTTCCAAAAATTATTTCTCCATTTTAAAATCGTTTTTAGCCCTGGAATTCTTCTCGAAATATTTTCCTGACTCGATGAACTAGCACCAATTAAAATATTATAATGGTTGAACTTCATTTGATATGGGTTTCATATATATATATATATATATATTTTTCTGATCATACAGTGCTGAAAGAAGAAGTGTGAATTCTTAGGAAAACTTGTGATGATTCCTAAGACATTCTATCACATTTATTTTGGTTGCCATATATGATTGTGTTGTGCTATATAAACCTTATGTCAATGTGGTTCTCAAACTAAAACTCACACATGTATAAAAATGTGAATTCAACGAAGTAAAGAAACACGAAATTGAACCGATGATACATATAAAATTTAAAAGTGATGGGGTAAACCCGGTTTCTAATCTTGCGCAAGTGAGTTGCGAACCCTAACATGGCACGGGAAGGTATTTCGGCTCTTATCAGTGTAGGCGATATAAGGTTGGTGGTGCGGGTGTCACAACATAGACCGTTCCCTAGGGGCAGACCGTGATGTCACGACTCGGGTACGTAACCCTAGCGCGTGGGCATTATTGGTAGTTACAGCAAATAACATTTGAATATTTGACCAAGAGGGAGTCAGAATTGCCCGTGGCCATTGCTTTAGCGGTTGAGTGGAAATAGCGCTCTGCGGGGAGTTACTTAAACTTACCTGTTAAACTAAATCTATGTGACTTTAAAAAAAAAAAATGTGCATTTTCCTTATGATAAATCATTATTTCCATTTGCCATTTTATTTATTTATTTATTTATCTATTGTTATTATTTTAACTGTTGGCATTTATGTTATGCTTATTAAATGCTACATGTTATTCTGTTACTACGCATTATTCATTAATTGTGAGTATTATTATCGGGGCGGGTATTTCGGATTGTAGTATCTTATTGCGCCTCGTCGCTCATTGGCAATGCCGTTGCCCTGACGTTTCATGCCAGGTACCCAAGAACCCGAAGGAACGCCGAGGTATTGAAAAGGCAACATTCAGCCCTGATTAACTTGAAGCGTGCCAAAGTTCCATGAACCATTTTTTGAGTTTTCTAGTTTTTCTCTAGTTTCTTTTTATATTTGTGTACTAAGACAAAGTTTTAAATTTGATTGGAGTTGTAATTTAAGAACTTTTAATTTTTGTATTGTTAATTAATGGATGATGGTAAATTTAGTGACAACGTTGATGAAAATTCTTAATTAAAAAAATTGATTTTAAGTTTTAAACATTATTATAATGTCCTTAAATTTTGAGGAGTCACAATTTGATTGTGAAATTTAACAAAAAAAATTAAATTGAGTTTTGAGTTATGTGTTTAGTTACGATTTGAGTGTGAAGTTATGTTTTGAATTTAAAATATTAAAATTAAAAAAATTAAAATATTTACAAAATAAAATAAACATATTTAAATAAAAATTATATATTTAAAATAAAAAAAAATAATTTTTTAAAACATTTTTTAATATTTTAAAAAAATAAATCCAAAAATATTATTCCAAACACTATTTATTTCTTCTAAACCTGTCCTCCAATTCAAAAATATTTTTTAATTATTTAAAAGGAAGGACATTAAAATAATTTATTATAGAAAAAGTAACACCGCTATTTTTATACACACGTCTATTTATAATAAATAAACAAATTTATAAGACATTCAAAATAACCCTAATGTCTCGTTTGTTTGGCGAATTAAATTAGCTAAAATTATGAGTACAGTGAGATTGAGTGAAGAAAATATTAATGTGATAATATTATATTGAAAATGTAAAATAGAATATGTTTAGTTATCTACTATTGTGGTTATATTAATTGATTAGGACTAAATTTATAAAATCACCTAAAAATTCTCATTATACAAAAGATTAATTTATTATTTTTGAAAAATGAGGATAATCTTGTCTTTACACTCTCTACATAATGGGATTGGATTGTGAATCGCACTTCCCCAATAGGATTACTAATCCCACCCTTATTAACAATCGCATAGGATTGTTAGTCTTATAATTGTGGTTAAAACCAAACAAGAGTTGAGTACAAGCCACCTCACCCTCAATCAAATCCCACCATCTAAGAAGGATAACAAACATGGCCGAAGAGTTTATTATTAAATGTGTATCTTGTATTATGTGAGACTCAACATAATTGTTATTGGTTTCTACATATTTTTGGATTATGTTGTAGAATTTAAAATTTAAAATTTTCTAGAAATATTACATGCCTAGCTTTTATTAATTATACGGGGTTATGAGTTCTTAGCTTTGTCGGTAAATAGTGAACTTAAGATAATTCTAGGGTTGTGAGATTAAGAACTTTTGTAGAGAAGTAGGAGATATAAATATAGTAAAGTAAGGGCACCATGTGTGAGCAGAAAAATGGGTTTCTTCAAGACAAACACGCATTGTTTCAAAGACTTTGACGGTTTTGAAGTGTTTTGTCTTATTGTTGGCACCGACATGCATGTACCTTATACATACCAAAGCACAACAGTTTAAAAAATGAACTTAAACACGTCAAATATCAAGATCCAAACTTCTCAAGTAATCATAAACTCACCAAGGAACACATACCTCAAAATTTATGAAAAATCATGATGTCTGGTCACATTTCTGTGATAGTGTGGCACAAGGATATGACAATGCATACAAGTAGGCTGGACACCTGTGGACCTTGCCTATTCAATGGAAGAGATGACCCTCCATTCATATTTGTGGTTTGTATTGCTACAAGTTTTTCCTTGATTTCATTCTGTGGAGTATGAAAATTTGATTTTAATAATATCTATAACACAGTAGAATATTAGTCCATCGCGATCTCATTGCTCATATCTCTTCCCTGTCAACTTTCTCCCTTCCCCTGTAGTTAGCTAAAAAAACATGGATAATGATTAACGCAAGTTTGTGTGATAAAGATATTCACGTCAACTCTTTCTAAGCTTAAGCGTGTGTCAGAAAGGTGATTTAGGACATGGAAACTCGAAGATGTGGGCAGGCGACCGAGCAATTTCATGAAGAGAAACTGAGCAAATTAAACATCAGGTCACAATAGCATGTTTAGACTGGATAACACATTTCGTGAGTTTAAGCAGTCATTTCGCAAATAAATACTACTATGCGAAAACCATATGAAATCAATTAGAATTGCTTTACCCACAGCAGAGAGAGAGAGAGAGAGAGTTAGGTCTCAACTTGCAACATCTTGCACAGAGATTAGTTACAAGTTTTTTCAAAAGTTTAAGATGATATCAACAGTTACCAAGCTGTTCTTTGAAGCAGCTGCTGTTGCAACACCTTCCAAAACCATCAAAACATCACCATCGCATTTCTTCATTAATGAATGTCACGAAGTTCAGAACAACAGATTTCCTGCAAAACATACATAAAAATAATTTCAAGTTAGAATTGAAGCAAAAGGATCAAAAACTAACAAGACTAACATTGATTCGCAATGACCAAACAACTATTAAAAAGACTAGTACTTACTGCTATATAAAATCTCCAAGCATCAAATCATCCTCATGATCCTTGTAAACAAGTTCTATCCCTTCTCCACCCAATAAGGCCTTTTCCAATATCAAATTATTACTCCCACTTAGAAATCATATCAACAAACCATTCCTACATCGCTTCCCCTTTCCAAAACTTACAGTTCTTATACTACAATGCAATATCGAGAAGCATATCTCTAACAGCATAGAGTTCAGTCACATTGGTACAACTGTTTCCAACTATCTTGGTCACCAGTGTAGGCTTTGGATTCAAATGCTCCTCATCACGGGGTAGAAAAGATTGAGTGGGATTGCAATCTTTATTCTTGACATTTCTTTCCTCAGTCAAGGGAAAACCAAAGAGTTTGCAACTACTTTTACATGTGGAAACTAAATCTTGACTGCCTCTATACGATGAATGAATTGCAAAAGTAGTATGTGAGATACCCAGTTGGTTTTGCTCTTTTAAAAGACCAAAGGAATTGAAACCTTGTGTGGCTTCCTTCCTAGAGGTATGTTCACAAGGCGAGGATGATGTGAGCTTTCGACCATATGTTTCAGAAACATCAAATGAAGACCGGTTGCTAAACTCATGCTCCTCCTGATTAACGCTTCGTGTACCATGGAAGTTAGGAGCCGGAGCACGGGCTTGCTGGAACATTAACACAGAAGAAGGAGATGACACTTGCATTGATGGTGCAGATGGACAAAGATAAGTACTATAACCCTGCATTAAGGCTGACCATCCACTCCCTGACCTTGAAGCTTGAACACCTTCAGTGATTCTTGGGCCTCTTCCATATGGTGAATTTGAAAATGTTTCTTGACCTTGCAAGACCTCATTGAATCGAAACGACTCACCAAAGCCTGTGCTTTTATAGGAAATTGAAGTATCTCCAAGAAGGTTCCTCACACTTCCTATTGCAGAACTTGTGGAATTACCAGAACCAGGAGCGAACCTCCTTGGTTCTGATGGATGATGATTTGGAATATCAGAACCATCGTAAGGAGAATTAAAACTTAAAATTTCTTGACCTTGCAAGACCTTCTGGAACCTTGAAGATTCCCCAAAGTCTGACAATCCCGCCCCATCTGTACCAGTGAAGTAGACTAAAGTTACATTTCTAAATGAAGTAGTAGTAAACAATTTATCAACAATACAATTCCTAGAAAATGGAGGACCTCTGGGAACTGGAAAATCTGGTTTTGTGAAAGGCAAACCAACCCTTGTCCTCTTCATACCAGGTGCCACCAAGCTGCTGGATGCAGAAACTGAACCAGTCGGCTCAATCTCCCAAGGAGAAACCCTGTTATGTCGGATATTTTCTAGATCATCCCACCTTACCTGCAGAAGTGAATCAATAGGTCATAAGGTGCTTGACGCCATTAAAAATACCAACACATTCATGAGAATAGACTTGATGAAAAAGAACAATCTCAAGTAGAAAAGCAGCAAGAAAACTCCATATATATATATATATGAATTTTATGTATAAAGGATAGTTTCTCCAAATGACAAATTCATTTTAGTATTGATCTACAGAAATATAAACAAATTGTTTCGTGGGCCTTGTAGAATAAATGCCATCTTGGATGAATACCCAGTTTGTAACTTAAGTTTCAAATCCCACCAATTATCATTCCCAGAAAATGAATGATTAAATGGTAAACAAACGACAAAATTCCCAACAAACAAATATATACAGAACACTGAACTCCAGAAAATGTGCACTCATGCTAAAAGATTTGGCATGTGAATGCATATAAACAAGCACTAAAACTGATGCCTACCAATAGGCACCTCCACTTCGAACCAGGCCATCTAACGGGATCCACATCACTAATCCCTGTAATTAGTCCGGTATACCTGCACAAACACTACACATTAGATTTTGAGAATGCAACTTTTTGGAATTCACAATTAACACAATACTGACCTTCTCTCAGCTGTGTCTTCTGTTTCAAAACGCATTTTAAACCTCATTCCAACAGTACAAGAATTAGTAAGGCTCTTTGAGAATTTACAGAATGGTATTATGAACTCCGACGAGTTAGCCCTACAAGATGCACTAGAAGTTCAGACCAGGAGAGAATGACTGGAATAGTCTTTCGTATCCATGTAATTAAGATGAATAACTAGTACATTGGAGTAGAGATTCAATTAGAAAATCAAATAAATTCAAAATCCAAATAAACATTAAACACAATGCATCTTAGCAAGTTGACCTTTAGGAGTACAGAAAGGCTAAGCGAAAATTTGTAGGACGATGTAGAGTTTGATCTGCTGATTTAATGACTGAACGACTAAACAGGGATAACATTAGTCCTGGAAAATTATCTAAAGATATGGAAACCAGAAAGTTTACATCAGGTTTGATGCTACTAATGATAAGCAAATCAATTTTTACTTAAAACAATTCACCATAGTAAATTGAAGCACATTTAACCGAACATGATGGAGTTACATGTACACCCTATTTATGATTAAACTCCAAGGCTGCATCACTTTTTAAGTAGTTATAATAACTCAGGGCAGAGAATATACACACAATACTCGCAACCATTGTGAATTGTACAAAATACATTGGTCATCAATGTAGTTGATCATGCAAAACAGAAAAAAAATATATATAGGTTGGCACAAATGCCTCCACACGATAATAAAGTAACGAATTTAAGGTCCGGTAGAAGATTTCTGTCAAAAGTGTCATGTACAATAAAAATGCTAAAGAGTTCCTTGTTCTCAAGGAATATAAAGAGCATTAATTGAATTAACTAAGTGGACTTCATACTTTGGAAAAACAACTAGAAAGTTACCAATCTAATAACTCGTATAGTCATATACAACCATTTGTCTTCTCTGCAACTATTTCATGCTTTGAGTCAATGCTGGCAGGAAGTTGAAACTCTAGGTTCGGAATTTAGGAAGTAATTAATTTCAAACAAGATTTGGATACTGTACCAACAAAATCAGCAAAATTGACAGAACCATTTGTACTCCACCAATATCATATCAACAATAAAAATTATGACGTCTTATATAAATAGCTAGAAAAATAGTAGGAAGTCGAAAAAAATCACAACCGTGTGAGATCTAACATTCACATAAACATTTTAATCAATTTTACATTTTCTAGATGTTTGATCCACATAAATAGAGTATGCACATAAATACATATAGTCAATCCCAGGAGGTCAGCAGCCTTTTTTATTTGAAAATAGGTCTTTCATCAAAACAAGCTGATGGAAACAACAACATCAAATAGTGGTATATTAGATGGCATGTGGTGATAAGATGAGTAACAGAAAAGAAGGCCAATTCTTCTTGTTCTTTTTTATTCTTCTTATTTTATGATAAGTAAAGAGAGGAATATTTTAGGAACTTCTCACATTTTCAAAACAATAACAATCTGACCATAGATTAAAATTATTATTTAGAATGTGTCACACTGTTACAAGAAATTAATTGGAATGACTTCAAAATACCTTGGATTGTAGCAAATGCTGAACACACTTCTCATGGATATAGCATTGACAACAACACTGATAGATCCAAAATTCAACTTCTGGCTAGAAAGAACTGGAAAAGTAGAATCACTTTTGACTTGAGATGCTCTTCGGATTCCCAATCTCAATTCTCCATCACCACCCCTGCATAAAAAAAATATAAGCATCTGAAAGAAGCCATCAACATCTTTTCAAAATTTTAGGATTTACCTTAGAAAGAGCACAGCATCTCCAGAGACAAGCTTCTTCTTATTGACAAACGCACTCCAACCAGTAGTCAGCAGATGCCTTCGAGGCTGGCCTGCTCAAACAGAAAATGCAAAACAAAAGGTAGAAACATTAAATCAGGAAACTAAAGGTTTGTGTTTTCTAATAAAAATGACATGTACCATAAATCTTTGCCCCGAAGCTTGCCCCGAAAGTGAGGGGTACAGCGTAGATTTAAAGTTCGCGAGATGTGGGCGACACCCACAATCAATGTAGTCCATTAATTTACTTTTCTAGGTAGTTTCAAAAACTGAATTATGTCTAAGGGGAAAAAATTGTGTAAACTTGCCTCATCGCATGAAAATTTTGTTCGGCAAATTGTTTCTGAAATGGATTTTGAAAAAAGAAATTCTAAAAAGACCCATTTTTTTTGAAAATAATTTTAAGTTGTGCTTTGAATTTGAAAACTATTTTTGCACAAAAATGAAAATGAAAATGATATGAAAACAAACTTCCTAATTTTTTTTGTTTCCAAAAACACAAAAAACGAAAATGAAAACAACAGCTAACAGAACCCTGAAAGTTTACATAGTGTCCATTAAAATGTCAATGTTCCATACAACTAATATACAGCCTCAACAGATGAAACAAGAGACATAAGTTTTGTCACATACCCCGGTAGATGTGCCGGAACTTCCATTCAATCCCATGTAAATCTTTTGCTACAAGCTCTTGTGAAGGCCTTTGTTGCTTATAGTCCTACAGCAAGAAAATTATAAGTAATTGAACCTAATGTTCATATAGGGATCAAAAGAATTTAAACCAGATTCAACATAATTTCAAAAATGTGCGGAAAAAAAAAAAAAAAAAAAAAAAAAACAAACAAACAAACAAGATTAGATTTACCAGGGAAGGGAAGCAATCCTCAGCAGCCCGACGAGGGACCGAAAAACCTCCATGAGTGCTAGTATCAGAAGCAGTAAGGGTCTTACAGAACATGTGAGGTGTACTAGACTTTGCAGCACCTTCAATGTCTTCTTCTTCACTCTCTGCTTCAATTTCCCCTTGTTTCCATTTCTGCTCAATCTGCTTCACCCCATAATAAATTCAGTTAAAACCCAAAACCTCCAAATTACCCACATCACAAAAAACAAAAACAAAAACAAAAACAAAAAAACAAAACAAAACAAAATTTTGAAGGCCTAAATCATCTGAAGAAGAAGAACAAACATCATTCCAAGTATTCTCAAACATCATTTTTTGTATACAATCAAAGAAATGCAGAACCATAGAAACAAACCTGAGCATCAGGAATTAGGGAGACTTGTGCATAAACCTCATCAGTATCTGCCTCAGCCTACTCACAAAACACACATTTCACAACAAATTCAAAACTATCAAATCAAAATTTGCACAAATTGAAACCCCAAAAAAAAATGGAAATGAAGTTGCAATAATTCAGTTTATTTATAGACACACACAAAGGTGTTTGCAAAAATGCGTGACTGACATGGAGCTTGACATCGAGAACGCGACAGAAGACGTGAGGAGGGAGGTCGTAGGCGGAGGAGGGAAAATCGGAGGAGTGTTCTAAGTGGGCCTGGGGGAAGTAAACCACCACACTCCCTTTCTTCGGCAACGAAACGAGTGGACCAGCACACGCGTGCCATAGCTCCAAACACACCGCCGTTGCGGCGGCGGAGGACGACGGCGCCGCCGTATCGTCGTCGTCGACGGTGTTGAGATCAATCAACCCACACATATTATGTCTCCAAAAAAGCCCTATAACAACACAACAAAGCAAACAAATTGAAGAGAAGTTGAGCCAACTATGAACTGTGATGTATATTTATATATATATATCTTATATATACTGTGATATATATCTTATAGATTTTTTTTTTTTTTTTTTTTTTTAAAGGGATTGAGAGAAAGAGAGAGAGAAGCTTTTAGATATCAAATCAAACTTTATGAGATTATGTGTGCGGTGGGTATATAAGTAATTATGTAGTGAGGTGGGGTTGATGTTCACCTGCAAGTTGCAGCAGCAGCTGCTGCAGGTAGCAGCGCTGCGACTGTTGGGTGGAGGAAACTGCTGCTGTTGCTGTGATTTGTGCCAGACTATGAGAGAGTGAGAGAGAGCATATGTGTATGTCTAGATGTATATAGTATTAATTTACAGAAAAGAAATAAAGAGAGAAAAGTCTATGTGTATTATGAAAACTGAAAAGTAGAAAGCTTTATTGCTTTACAATAATGGTGGTGGCAACTTAAATTCCAACATAAAATACATATATTTTAGGTATTTAGGAAATTGTTATTTTATTAAATTTTTTTAGTTTTGATTATTTTAAGAGATTAAAATTTTTATGTATAGAAAGATAGTTAAATTTTTTTTGTAGTTAGATGTGATATTTGTGAGAGAAAAAAGTGAAATGATTATAGATTTAATGTGACACTTTGTCTGGATTTATTTTTTTTGATTTTTTAACTAATTTTGTCTTTTAATGTTTTTTTAGTAAAAAAAAACCCTTCCCAAACACCATCTCAATTTTTCATCAAATTTAAATTTATTGAGTTATTTTACTGCTTCAACGGTTGTATCAAATAAATATCAAATTGAGAATTTTATTTTTCTATCATCAAACTGAGGACTAATATATCTTTTATCAAATCACTGTTCATTACCGTTGTCGAATGTTCTCCCGAATGTCTCCCGATGACCCCTTGAATGTCCTTCCAAATGATCACCTCAAGAAAAAAATTTGTGAAAAAATTGCACTAGCCGATCATCTGCTCAGTTGACTATTCAATCGACCACCTCAAGGAAAAAAAATAATAAAAAATAAAAAATTATATTGGCCGATCAACCAACAGGATATCCGCTCGGTCGACTAGTGTTCTGATGAAATTTCAAAATTCTCCGTTGGAACACTTGATATCAAAGGAAGTTTTTACTCAAATTTTTATTCAAATTTGATGAAATAAAAATGTCTTAAAAGTAAAAATAATATATTTTTATAATTAAAATAATCAAAAGGTATGAAAAACCTAAGTTATTTGAAATTAGATTAAGATTTAATTGTGCCAATTCTCAACCAATTAAAACTAACAATCTAATCATCAAGCACGTACGAAAATGATCTAGATTGTTGTTTCAGAAACAATAAATAAACACAAACGATTTTTACGTGAAAAAAATCACTATTGAAGCACCTCCAATTGTAATTAAAAAACCACGAGCGAAACGCCACAAATCAATCCACTATGAAGGAAAGAAAGAATACAAAATACTGAGACAAATTACCCCACCTCTGTCAATTTGTCTTCAACGCTTTGCATATCTTCCACTGCAACCTTTGTCTCGGAATTGATTAGATTGATGTTGATTCCATAATATCCACGTCGACTCAACAACTACGCACAGCTTCGAACACCTTTGAATGCTCCATGGTTGAATCTCTGGATTCCACCGAAGAAGAACAATCTTGAAGATGATACTCAAACAACCCTTTGATGTGTATTATCCGACCATGTGAGTTCAACACTCAAGCAAACATCAAGGGAAAACTAGCAAACAAGTCTCCAAAAAAAAACCCTAGAGCCCTCAAAATAGATCTAGCAAAGTTAACCCTAAAACTAATTGAAACACATACTTATAGAAAACAGAGGCCGCGAAGGTTGCTCGGGCGAGGTACCAATTATGCATGAATTTCTTAAGTGGCGTCGCTCGAGCCAAGCTTCCTTCGCTCGAGCGCACAATCCTCCTTCCCAAAATTTTTGCAAACAAAGACAACTTCTGGAAGCAGGACTTCTTCGCTCGAGCGAGCAAGGCAAAACAACCAAGAAACTTATAACTCGATTAACAATGTTTGTTCGTGGGATTAACAAAACTCAGGGACTAACAATCTCCCCCTTTGTCAATTCCCGGACAAAACATTCTAAAACAGTTTCCTAGCAAACACACGCACTAACTAAGCAAACAACCAACCTAACTCAAACAACATCGTTGATGAAATATCCTACAAAAATAAATAAACAAAACCACGGGAATAGATAGAGTAATTAATCAAAATCAAAAACCCTAGATAGAGTGATTAATCAATAACAAATTATATCAAGCCATAATGAGTCCAAACCATGGAAATAGATAGAGTAATTAATCAAAATCAAAAATCAATATCCCAATAGCACAGTATCCCGCAAGACTATATCCCCAAACAACATGCAAAAAGATATATACCCCAATATACCCCAACCATATATACTCCCCCTTTTTGTCTGGAAGAGACACAAGAAAAAGAATATACAGTCAAAAAAAAAAAACAAATTGTCCAAAAAAAAACATCACTGTGAGTTTGGTGGAGGCGATGGCTGTATCTGTAGCAAAGAAAGGATCTGAGTCAGCATAGCGGTCTGCTGATCAAGGCGGCCATCTAGTGCATTGAGCCGGGCATCGAGCTGATCAAGGTGATGGGTGACAGACTACTCGAACTGCTACAGCTGGCCACGAAACGAACGAGGATGCATCTCAGGTGCACCAGCATTGGCTGCATCAATCTTGGCCTTCTCGGCAAGTGGATCATCACCTGCATCAGACACCCCGATACCCGACGAACCCCCCTTGGCATGGGCTTAACTCTGTGAGACGATCAATTTTATGATAGGTTTAATAAGAGAGGCAAAATCGTCATCATCAAGGGTGAGGACACCAAGAGATGTAAAAAACCGAGTGAGGAAACACCTATAAGGTAGACCCAAAGACTTGCAACCCCCAAACACACTAATCATTTTGGAGACTATCATTTCAGACAAATCAATGGGAAAGCGGTGGTCAATGCAATACAGCACATACCCCTGATCTTGGGTAATGTAAAAAGAATAAGAGGGAACATGAATGTTAGCATAAACGATGATATTTAGGAGACGAAAACGGGAAAGAAGCTCATTTTATTGAATGAGAGCCCCGGCAACCCAAGTCCGGGGAGTGCCACAAAGTTCAGTGGCCACCTGAACAAAATCAACAAAGTTGAAGGTAATAAAAGGATAGTGATAGTTCCGGACTTCCAGAAGACTAAGAAACCGCCTAATGACTTCGTCATCTATGACCAAGGCTTTGTTACAAACCCAAGTGTGAAAAGAGGGGACTTATAACAACCCTCATCTTGTCTTAGTCATATTCATGAACATTTATATGATTTTTCCTTGTCAAGTTTGTATATGCAGACTTAGACTTGTTTTGCCTAGGTAAAGGTCCTTGTCTTGTCTTGATGCTATCATGTTTTGCCTAAGTATTGTACGCATGCTTTGTTCCTTGCTTGGTGCTGCCTCAAGCCTAGGTCATCTCAAGCCTAGGTCATGTTAAGCCTAGGTCATCTCAAGCCTAGGTCATCTATCCTTACTGTCTCAAGCCTAGGTCACACCTTTGAACCTCTTACACCTAGGTCGTTGAGCGCCAACACCTAGGACCATCTTGGAACCACCTTGGTTGACCTCCACCGTCACCTAGGCATATTGACCGAGATGTGCATCACCTAGGCCGAGGTGTGTATCATCTAAGCCGAGATGTTAATCATCTAGGCGTCCTAGATCTTTGATCCATGCACCTAGTGATCTTGTTCCTGGATTGGTATGACCTAGACCAAGATGTGGCACATCTAGGCCAAGGTGTGGCACATTTGGATCATGTGTTATCCTTCCTAGCCAAGATCATTGAAACCTTCTTGTCCGAAGCCTATGTCTTGATCTGAGATCCTTGCCTTGTTAGAACACCCTTGTCACCTCACTTGTTATACACACTTTGTCATACTCTTGTCTTGTCATTCTGGCACCTTTTTTAGGAGATCCAACCAGGCATTGCCACGTGTCCCAGCAGAGGGTTAAGTCAGATTGTAGCTGGGAGCCCATATCATTTTGTCATATCTTTGCCCTAGAAGAGAGAGAAGCTCTAGGAAAGAGAAGAAGAAGTTCTTAGAGAGAGAACTAGATTTCCAAGCCTGATCTTCACACCTTGAACCGTTAGATCTGTGTTTCGAGGTTAGATTCTTGATTCACTCTTGTTGTTCTTTACATTAATATGATCGCATTGCATGATCTAGTATGATTCATGAGCCATGCATTAATTTAAAGTTTGGTTTTAGAAAGAGAAAATGATGTTCTTGTGTTCTTCAAGAAAAGCCTTGTTTTGATTCAAAAGTTTATAACAAGTTCCATGTTTTTATGTTTGTTTTCATGGAATCTTCAAATATGGGTACCCAGGTCCATGTTTTTGAACTCATATCATGAAATCTCAGATTTTGAATAAAGAAGTTATGATTTTAGCATTCATGTTCTTCATGTTCATGTTCTTCAAGGGGGAAACTCAGATTTCCAAACTTCATTTCCTTAAGTGTGATCACTAAGACCACTCTTGCCTAGATCTCACACCTAGGCCAAGCATCGTATCTCACCTTGGCCTACCTTGCATGATCACTTGCACCTTAGCCTATCTTGCATGCACACCTAGGCCGACCATGGTACACCCTTACTGGCAACTTGTAACATCTCGGCATGCAGCCGCACACCTAGGCCTAGGAGACCACACCTCGGCCAAGAAGTGTGGAACCTCGGCCAAGAGGTGTAGGACCTCGGCCAAGACTCCCTGATTTCACCCAGCTAGGCCATTTTTGCCTAGATCATCTATGTGCATCAATTCCTAGACCTGGTTGGTACCCAGCGTGTTTTCCCTAGAAGCAAAACAGTGTTTTAACTCCCAGCACATGATTTGCTTTGTCTTGACTTGGTTTTGGAAATAAATGCCGGGATCTTTTCCCCTATGTAAAGCTTGTTTTGAGAACCATCTTTGAGCATTCCTTCTTGTCTTCTTGAAGTGCATTCAGTGGACTTTTATTATGTATTTGTAGGTCTTGGATTCTTGCCTTAATTCCTACATCCGAAGAACTATCGTGAGTGGTATTTTTAATAAAGCTATGTTACAATGTTTTGATAAAAGCTTTGCTTTGTTTTGTTTCAGAAAAGTATTTGATCAAGCATGAATGATTATCCTCTAATTTTTGTATCAAATATTATGTTTGTTTTGATGACATTCTTGGAAAGTCCTTAGTGCAAGGGGACTATAATGCAACTAGTACCCTTGTTTGAAATATCTCCCTTGCCACCGACGATCTAGTACGGGTGGGTTTGTCTAATCGATTCCGAGTCGATTATTCCCTTGTTTTGTCAGGAATGTCATCCCTTGTATTATGTTGATGCTATTAAGCATCCCTTAAAGCTTTGAAAGACTTTGATAGATGAACTGGGTTCATCCCTTGATTTTGTACAAGTTATGATATGTATTGTTTTGATAAAGATCTCGGATATCATTCATTCAAACCTTTACTATTTATATCATTCACTGAGTATCCAAGCTCACCCTCCTCTTTATATATATGTAGGTGACGAGCAAGAAGGCGGTGACGCCTAAGATGTTATGTGCAAGATGTTTTGATTCATGTTTTGTATCATATTGAAGATTATGCTTCTTAGTTGTAATTCATGTCTTTTGTATATTTCGGCTTGAGAAGCCTTTTGATCAATATGTAACATGTACTTTATTTTATTTGTATCCAAGTTGTAAACCATGTTAAAATGTATGTCATTTCATTTAATCAATGCACAGCTCTTATGAACGAATTAGATTTAAATTTATTGCTTCCGCACATGTAAGCCCCATATGTATACTTTGATTGTATGAATCTTTGTAAGTTGGCTTTTGGTAATCTCAGATTACTGGCCATCATGGCACCATTCTACTAGGGGCGGAATGGGGTCGTGATAGAACTATTTCCTTGCAAATGGAGTACATATTACAATAGAATTCCCAGACCAAACTAAGATTTTGTAGACCAGAGAAAAGCAAGACCTGGTCACCCCCTAAAGCATCAAACAAAGAACGGATCGGAATAGACTCAAAAACACTCAGGTGGACATTGTGTTCTAAGCGAACTTTCCTAGAAGCATAGAAATCCTGATAAAGGTTGGATTTTTCCTTAGATTGAAATTTTTCAGTATTGAAATTAGGACGAGACATTATGGTTTTACGGCGTTTAGAGGACTCAGCCATGACTGATGTAAAAAGAAAAAAGACAACCACAAAACCCAACCCACCAAGACAAAAAACCAACGAACACCCAAAGCCCATTAGAACCCCCAAAACAAACAAGAGAGCACACCAAAAATCATTAGTCCAATAGGGTTAAAAAAACAAAATTCACAAAACCATACCATTATATAAATGATTGTACTAGCAGGGCTAGGTCAAATTTCCAAAATCAACCAAATGCATCAGTATAAGAGATAAGAGATATAGAGACAGTGGATTAAGGAAACCAACAGCACTGCACTTTATTGAGACCATCATAAATCAGTAATTGAACCACATGGCAAAACCAAGGTAAGAAAAAAAAAAACCTAACAAGGAACCCTAGCAATGATGTACCAAACTACTAAACCAAAATTCAATAGAGAGATAGCAAACCATAATGTATGAAACAAAAACAACAATGAAAAAGAACCCTAGATACTACAGACGGAGCAGAGCAACACACATAAAGAAAGAAAACGAAAAAAAACAAAACAAAACAAAACAAAACAAAACAAAAAAGAGAGAGAAAGACATACCAACAATGACGATGCAAGATGGATGGATGAGAGACGCCCCCAAAATCGATTAAAGATCAAGGGATGAACATCAATGGTGTTAAACTTATTTATTTTGATGATTTATTTAATTATGTTTTAATTTATTTGAAAGAGAAAAATAGAATCCAAAATTTATTTTGATGATTTATTTAATTATATTTTAATTTATTTGAAAAAGAAAAATAGAATCAAAATTTATTTTGATAATTTATTTGAAAGAAAAAAATAGAATCAAAATTTATTTTGTCCGATTATTTCTCACCTAAACCTTTATCCTAAATGTTGTTAGAATATATTTAATATTTGATTAAATCAGGAGTTTAAATAACCCAAAACAGAGGTTCAAACAGCCCAGCACAGCAGCAGTTCAAAAGGTTCAAAAGGTTTAAGTGGAAGATATTCAAATTTGTAATGATGGAGTGGAAGATATTTAAATTAGTAATGATGGAGTACAACGGCTATAAACAGCTATAAATTCAAATGAATACAACGGTTATAAACGACTACAAGTTTCATTATATATACCAAAGCCTCTAATGTAAACAAGTCACAAAAAAAAATCAGAAAATATTTTTTGAACTATAATCACTCACATCTATACTCTGAAAAATTCTCTAAAAAGTGTTCTACAATTTTTGTTTACATCCTCTCTCAAAAATTATACACTGAACTTTATAGCATTAAGTTCATCTTTCCTGTGTAAGAGGTTTACAGAAAATCCAAAGCTTCATTTTTATATCTATCTTTGAGAGGTAATTCTTGTAGTTTTCTGTGAAAGCAAAAACAACTTCTTTTCAACCTTGTAAGAGTGTAGTACACTCAGTAGTCTTGACTTAGAAAGTCTGTGTAAAATCCGTAGAGGATTGCTCAAAGAGGTTGCTAGTACCCTCGTGAAGCTAAAGCATAGTAGAAAATCTCAAGTGAAGCTTGAGGAGTGGACGTAGGCCGAGTTGAAGCCGAATCACTATAAATTTGTTTGCCTCTCTCTCCCTTATCTCTTTATTTTATTTAAATTGTTGTAACTATATTTCACATTTTCACTGTGCTAAAATCATTAATTGACATAGTTGTTAGAACACTTGTTTTAATTATTTTTATTTCATTAACTATATTTATCTATTGTACTAGTCATAATTTTTATTAGGGTATTATTAATTTTTAATTGTAAAAACCTAATTCACCCCCCTCTCAGGTTGTCTTTTGGGTAACAAATTGGGGCGTAATCGCCCTACGCGCAAGAGAGAGAGAGAGCAATCGACACAAATAGGGAAAATAGGACTGAAGAAACGGAAGAACTATTTAAACCTAAACAGGTCGCTCGAGCAAGACTGTTGTCGCTTTAGCCCAAAAAATATGCTTCCAGAATCTGTGCCATCTGCAAAAAGAACTAGGTTGAAGTAACACTCACTCGAGTGCGAACTCCATAGCTCGAGTGATGAAGAAAAAAAAACAAAATTCCTAAAAACACTTTTCTGAGAAAAAACAAAAACACACACACTATCAAGTAAGACCTGAAACAAAAGGAAGTAAGCTCAATAGCAAGAGCGTAACACTAAGATGAGATAATCCACAAACCATGAAGCCTGCAAACTTGCAATATTGACAATATGAAGCATAATATCATGAGCAAATTAGATAAATATTGATCAATGAGCATAAGCTACATGAGAATGCACAACTGAAATACAATCATGAGAGCTCACAAAATGAATGTGTGTGTGTGTGTAATCCTTGAGAGGCCACAGAGCTAAAGTTAATCCTCGTAATGATCGGATGGCTGGACCTCCGGCAAAAGTAACTAATCATCACAGAGAAAAGTCAAACCACTAGGAAACAAGAGGTATTCGTTGAGTAAATGCGGAGGCTCCCCCTCAATCAATGAGTCTTTTTTTATATATATTTTTTTATTATATTTGACTTTTCTTTCCTGTGGGCACTCACTGGTTGCATGCACGCTCAAGAGTATGGAGACCAAACTAGAGAAGAATGAAATCAATAAGGATGGCCTAGCTAGTGCCTCTGAGGTAGCATTTTCCTAATGCCCGGGCTTCAATGAACCAAGGGAGGAACCGTAGAAGTTAAAAATGATGGTAAATGGTTAAGAGACTTAACATCACCCATGATATGCCAGTATAGGTCAGTTCCTCTGAAAATGTAAAAGCGACACTGTTAGAGGTCCATAGAGAACTTTGATCACTTGTGCGGAAATCCCTGCAACAGCTTATCTCAAGAATGTGTATAGAATGAGATCATGAAGTTAATGAGCATGGGCATTCAGAATGAGCTATGAACAAAGAAGAATGAAATCTTGCATGCAGCATGAGAGGTGTTCATATGAGTCTGAATGCCGAGATAACAGAATTAATGACAATGAGATTATAGCATGCAAGCACACATAAAACCAATCACTCACACCCACTCAAGTAACAGGTAACACCTTAGTGACTGAGCACTACACCCAAGGTCTTTCTAAGGAACTCAAACCTAAGAAGATCAAGGGGTTTTGTAAAAATATCAGCTTTTTGATGCTCAGTGGGTACATGTTCAAGAACAACAAGACCCTCTTCCATTAACTCTCGAATAAAATGATGACGAATGTCAACGTGTTTGGTGCGAGAGTGTTGGATAGGATTTTTAGAAATATTAATGGCACTTGTGTCATCATAGAAGAGGGTGAGAGTGTTCTGGTCTATACCATAATCATGAAGCATTTGCTTCATCCACAACATTTGGGTACAACAACTCCCTGCAGCAATGTATTCAGCCTCAGCAGTCGAAAGAGAGATGGTAGTTTGCTTTTTGTTATGCCAGGCAACTAAATTATTCCTAAGGTAAAAACATCCCCCAGATGTGCTCTTACGATCATCAGCACCCTATCCAGTCGGCATCAGAAAAACCAGTGATTTCAGTTGTAGTGTCGGTCGAGAACCAAATCCCATAACCCAATGTCCCATTAATATACTTAATGATGCATTTGACTGCAAGAAAATGAGACTCTTTAGGACAGGCTTGGTAGCGGGCACAAATACCTACACTAAATGCAATGTCAGGACAACTCGCTGTGAGGTACAAGAGACTCCCTATCATACTTCTATAAAGGGTAAGATCAACATTAATACCAGAGGAATCTTTGGAAAGGTAAAGACTGGTGTCCATGGAAGTGCGTACATGTTTGGCTGACTCGAGACCGAACTTTGACACAAGGTTTTTGGCATACTTTGTCTGAGAAACAAACATTCCCGAATGAGATTGTTTAATGTGAAGATCTAAGAAATAAGACAACTCTCCTATCATGCTCATCTCAAACTCATGTGTCATGCAATCCGAAAAATATTTCACAAGATGAGCTGTGGATCCAAACACAATGTCATCCACGTAGATCTAAGCAACAAGTATATAAGACGTAGTATGTTTCACAAATAAAGTCTTGTCCACACTACCCCTTTGAAAATCATTATCAAGAAGAAAGGTAGTAAGTTTATCATACCAAGCCCGAGGGGGCTTGTTTCAACCCATACAAAGCCTTGTCTAACTTGTAGACATGGTTTAGACATTTTGGGTCCTCAAACCCTTTTGGTTGCTCAACATAGGCCTCCTCTTTCAAGTACGCATTCAAAAAGGCACTTTTCATGTCCATTTGAAATAATTTGAAACCAAGAAAGCATGCAACACTAAGTAAAATACGAATAGATTCGAGACATGCAACTGAGGCAAACGTCTTATCATAGTCAACACCCTCTACTTGAGTATAGCCTTATGCAACCAACCTAGCTTTATTTCTAACCACAGTACCATTCTCATCATATTTATTTTTAAAGATCTACTTGGTACCTATCACATTCATGTCTCTAGGTCTAGGAACAAGAGTCCAAACTTTGTTACGTTCAAATTGACCTAACTCTTCATACATGACATTGACCCAACTATCATCTAGTAAGGCCTCTTTTATATTCTTAGGTTCAATTAATGAAACATAACACATATGAGATACCTCTTCCCGAATTTCTCTTCAGGTTTTCATTCTATCTGAGACACTTCCAATCACCTGTTGAGTCAAATGATTCAATTTCACTCTTGCTGATGGTTTGAATTCTGGACTTGTAGTGACAGGAGCATTTTGTGCACTCTTTGGACTCAGACTTACCTTAGAAATTGGTGCAGGCTCACCTTCTTGAGCTTGGACCTCAGCTTCTCCTTGACTTTGTGGTTCAGTATCCAGGATTGGAGACTCACAATTTTCTTCCTCATTTATCGCTGAAGTAGGAAAACCTGTGTCATCTATAACCACATTGATCGATTCCATTAAAGATAGGGTTCACAAGTTATAGACACGAAAAGCTCTACTAATGGTTGAATGCCCTAGAAAAATACCTTCATCACTTCAGGAGTCAAATTTGCCCAAAGGCTCTTTATCTTTGAAAATGTAACATTTACTCCGAAAAGTTTTGAAGTATTTTACATTAGGTTTCAATCCCTTCCATAATTCATATGGAGTTTGTAAAATGTTGGGCCTTTGTAGACATCCCCGAACGTCCCGGGAGGGAAATCCCGTTTTGTTCATTTGGGCTCACTACAGTTCGGACTCAATGTCACGGTCCTGTATCTAATCTCGCAGAGTGCAATGCAAGACCGATGAATCATCAAAGAGTCCAAATCTGGCAGATCGTTTTGGAAAACAGATTTTTAAAAAGAAGTGCCAAACATGGACTGCTTTGTCAGATACAGAATCGCCACCTAAATATTTTATTTTGGGCAATTTAGAAAACCCTAACTCATGCCTAAGGCCACATGTCCGTCATCACCAAAGTTGCCTCGGCTCGGGAACTTGGGTATGATTAGGGAAGGTCACTTCGTGAGCACCCCCGCTCGCCCGATCAAAGATCGACCTCTACTAACCATGATATCAGGTTTTGAAAACATTATGCATTCTTATTCCGGTTATTAGCCTAGATTTACTATGTGATGCGCACAGCATACGAGTATAGATTGGATTGCCTAAGTTGGAACAAAGCATCGCACATCCGGTTGTTTTGAAATGGATCGAAGTTTGCTACTTGCAAGTACGCTAAAACGCGAGTTTCGACGAATTATCCCAACTCAAGCAACCCAACCTTCACCCACAGGCATTCAGGCAGGTATATCACATAAGCACATAGCCTCATGGTAAGCATGCTATTATGGTAGTCACTCACACACATGCAAGGATGCTAAAGCATAAACACTTACCGAGTACTCCGAGCCAAAGAAAGAAGCTAATTAGAAATCATGCATGAATCCTAACTATGTTAAGAATGCCTAATGCAACACATGCAAAAATGCAACTACAATAGGCTCGGCTATTCTAAGATGGCATATGAGATGCAACAATCGATACATGTATTCAACTTGGAATTGAAATACAATGCAGTTAGCATGATACGCCGAGCCCGGTGCATGCAATACAAATGAATGAATGCAAACATGCGAACATATAGATGCTAATTGAAACATGCCCTAATCTAACCATCATAAGCTGGTAAATAAAAGAAAGAAAGACGTGGGGTTGGAAGACATACATCACACATACACACACTTATTACAATTGTGCCCTCACTCAGAGGGTCCGAACGAATAGTACAAACCATCTAGCTAATCAGTTAAATAACAAATTACAGGTAATTATTACACAACATTAATTAATCAACAAATTAACTAAGTAAGCCATAAACTAGCATGCAAACTAAATACAATGGACTGCCTCAGCTCTGTTTCGGATGGCGAAGGGTGTATGCATGCTCGAGTCGCCTTGTCCGTAAATTCCATCGTGATGCTTCGCCTCACCCTTGTTTGCAATTGATCTCAGAAACTTGCACAAAGCTCCAGAAGGCTGAAACTCCACCTTGGGAAAGCCACCGACCAGTTATTAGCATGGGAGACCACCTGCCGACCACCCTTTGTGGTGGAGACCAAAGAGGGTGGTCGGCCTGCCAGAAAATCTGGTCGGCCGACCAGTTTCCACCTCTAGTTTCTGGTTTTTTCTGCAACAAAGGCAAGAGAGGGAAAAGGCAATTTATTTTCAACAAATGTGTGCATGACCACTCTCTCCGTCCTTGCACAAGCTCAAGGGAGTGTAGTCATCGATCCTTGTGCCACCAATCACGCATCTCGATGCATGATGGTCGAGCAGTCGAATTGCATGACTCGATGTGAAATGAATGCACACATAAGCAAGTAAAGCTAACAACTCCATCATGGACAGTCAAGAGTGTCGGCGACCGAGAATCGAGGCACGTTTCGTCACTTGGAGTACGAAACGTCCCTCGTTTTCTGTGTTTGGACTAAACCCTACTCTAAACACAAAGCAATGAGATGGCATACACAATACGACTAACATGCAACCTAGCATACACAATGCTATGGGCTAAAATGGCATACACAATGCACGTGACATAACATGGCATACACAATGCACTTACGAAGACTATCATGCGCACATGAACTAAATGGCATATACAAATGCAAGATGGACTTACACCAATATGAGTGGACCACAGCCACACTCACATCAGTGGCCATCTGATGAAAATGAGACAACCGAAATACATGCAAGCATGCACAAATGCAATGGACCGATCCTAAGGCACAACATGCAACTCTAACTAAGCATGGGAAAGGATGAAATATGATATACAAGCATACATTTTCCAGCTCTGAAACATGATGTACAGTGGTCCCGAATCATGCAAATATGTTACCCAATGCATGCTAGATGGCCCGAATACCGAAACTAGTGAAGTGCGTTACACTATAGGTACACAAAGCAATGCACGAATGGCAAAACCAACCCCAAACAGACCCTAGACAAGTCTGAAACAGTGGAAAAATAGCCCAAAATTATAGTTCAAAGTGCATGGAAATGAAGCTCATTCAATGGTCTGAAAACAAGGTATTCATGCACAACTCTCAAGCACACTTAAAAAGGAGAAAACATGAGGATATAGCATTCACATAGGCTCTGAAATATGATGTAAAATGACCCCAAAGCATGAAAACACCTCAGCATATGCATGCAATAGACCTCAAATCTCAAAGCTAGGCAAGTGTATTGAACTACAAGCATGCAAAACAAGCATCATTCGACCATGAGACCCAAAAATAGAGCTAGGGCAGTCCAAAATATGCACAAAATCAGTTTAAGGCAAGGCCAAAAAGTGCTAAAATCAAGGGTCAACAAAGCATGCAAAATAAGCTAGTGAACCATGATTTTCACTACAACTATATGAAGCATATGAGAGCTCACCAAACCAGCCAAAAACAGAAGTCTGCCATGCCAAATAATGCCCAAAAACCCATTGAAACGCAGTCAATGCATGCAAGAATGATGTGTCCCTTTGAAAGGCCAATAAGAGGGTTGTTCTACACATGCAAGATAGACATACAAAATGGAAAAATCACATCTGGAAAGAGGTTATGATGGCCCTAAAACTCACTGAAAATGGCCTAAAATTAGTCTAGGAAGCATGCAAGTGAAGGCCCCTTTGAAAGGCCTTGAAGAAGATTACTCTACACATGTATAATAGATATCTAATATGGCAAAACCACCTCTGGAAAGAGGTCATGCAGGTCACAAAACTCATCAAAAATAGCCTGGAGCATGGCTTTGAAACATGCAAATAGGGCTCCTTTGGAAGGCCAAGAAAGCTAGTAAAGAGAACAAAGGGTGAGAGGGTCACCCCTCTCTGATTTTGAGGCTCAAAGACATATGTTAGCCACTGAAAATCCACTGGATTTCAGTGGCTAAAAGGCCAAACCAAGGCTGACATAAATGTTGTAAAGCATAGCTCAAAACATGAGGAAATGAAGCATGCAAGGGGGTAGATGACCCCCAACAGAAAAAAGACCTTAAACAAACATGTTTAGAAGCTCAAAAAAAGACTTTTTTCAGTTTATGAAAAATCCTAAATATGCTTTCAAACTAGGCTAAAAGATGAAACAAAATAGTACTACAAAGAGGAAAATAGAGAGTTACCCTTATAGAGCAGACCTCCAGCAACTTCTAGACCAATGTAGCAACCCTTCAACCTCTGAGAAACAGCTCCAAGGTGCTTGGATGGATGGTGGAAAGGTTAAGCTAAGGGTTGGTGTGTGATAGGCCAAGAACTATGGAGTTTTGGAGGCAATATAGAGATACAAGAGGGAGGTATATGTATGTATGCTCCAGCACTTTTCTGAACCAAGGCCAAGGAGGGGAGGCCCTTCCTTTGTAGAGGAGAAGGTCTAAAGCTTCTCAAAGAAGCTTAAAAGCTAGGCCAAACATCCTCCATACACGTGTATGGAGGATGCACCAAATGCCTCCTAACTGGCACAACTGGAACACACTCAGAGAGAGGAAAAGGCAGATGGCTGGCCAACCAGTTCAAGTGGTCGGCCGACTAGTTCAAGTGGTCGGCCGACCATGCCCCCTGGTCGGCCGACCAAGGGTCAAAAGGGTCAAGCTCAAAAGGTGGTCGGCCAACCCATATTAGTGGTCTCCTAGGTGAATGCAACTCAGTGGTGGTATGGGAGACCAGAAAATGTGGCTCAAAAGTAAGGGAGACCACTTACCTGTCAAGAAAACCGGCCGACCAGAGAAAGGTGGTCTCCCACCCTACAACCACCTTCCTAACAATGAAACTAGAGTCCATGCCAAAAATGAACCCACACTGATGAGAAACAAAGGTTCGGGGGCCAAAACGCGCAGCCGGGGGCCCCGAAAGCTGACTATTAAGCATCGAAAGTGGCGTGCGACCACAAAGGTGGTCTCCCGGGCCACAGTGTCCCTCTAAGGAGAGGAAACAAGGTGTGTGCCAAAAATCGAAGCAAACGGAGGTAGTTAAGTGGTCCTAAACCGAGGCACACGGCCGACGGCTCCGAAAACCGAAAACTAATCTCGAAACGGGAAAAATGGCCTACGACCACGAAACGTAGCCTACGGCCAGTGAGAGATGGTCTACGAGACCTCTCCCTCCCTCCAAGAAGAGAAAATAGAGAAAATAGGACTTGGTTCGCAAACCGAGGTAAGGAACAAAAGGTTCTGAAACCCGGAGGCAAGGCTCTCAGCCGAGACTTTGCAAACTTAGAACGAGCACAATATGCAACATCACCGAGCGCTCAGTTGGTGACATATGAGTCTTAAGGTCGGTCAAAAGTGGGGTGTCTACAGTTGCCCCACTTTGACAGAACTCGAAAGTCATAAGTAACGGGAGTGAATATCAAAGCCCAGAGACGACCCATTTTTGACAAGGCCGAAGACTTAGAAAAACAGGCAAGATAAAAGAGATGCGCCCACAGGCATGCCCGCAGGCGGAGGGCAAAATGAAAAATGATATGCACAAAGCCGAATATAACTCATGATCATGCAAAGCAGCAAATTGTAACGAAGCAAATATTCACAATAGATGCAACAGTTTTAAGCAAGAATGCAAGGCAAAGACTACATTTCATGTAGTAAAAATGTAAGAGAATCACAATTCTCGCTACGTCTCACACGGAGAAGATACAATACCTGCGCGGTTCGTCCAGTCACACCAGCTTCAAATGAACCGTACATACAATATCGTGCCTGCAAAAGAGAGAAACTTAACAAGCGCAACATAGTTAGCAACACATGTTCACTACATCGAATGCAGACAAACATGGTGCCGATGGGAAAGTGCATCGCAATGCAAGAGAAGGGCGCGTGACAACGCAAGTTAAGCATGGAGGCATGACAATACCGGTGAAACGTGCACCACAATGTAAGCGATGTTCATGACAATGCGGGTGGCATGCATAACAATGTTGGATGAGTGCGACTTTACGAGCATGTTTAAAACAAAACATTGAGCAATGAAATGCAAGCTTCGACGAGGACAACTCAAATCGCAACCTCCAGTTTACCTCCCGGAAGGGTCACAACGTATTTAAAAAGGATACACCTCACTCTCGGCGAGTAACGATGAAACACACATCGAAAGTTGGAGTTGAAGTTCCCGCGGAGGGATTTCGTGCTGAAAAGTGCACTTTCCTTGTACTTTCTCGAGTGCCGGGGACTCCGATCATCACCAAAATTTGCAGGGAGCTCAAAGAGGCATTGGGGACCACCTTGGGAGGGCCACCGACCAGGTTTGGAGACCACTGACCAGGTTTAGTGAAAGTGGTGGTCGGCCTACCAGAAAAGGTGGTCGGCCAACCACCTAGCCAAAAACAAGGGCAGTTTGGTACTTTTACATTCGGATCTTTAAATGCACTTGGCCAAAACACTTTTCCTCATAACTTCAGGTCCGAAATTAGCTCCTCCTCCTTCCTAGACCATTTTCCCTCTTAGATCTGTGCTCTATACGCGTTTTCCAACGCCCTACGCAAAGTTGTTTCGCGAAATCTTTCAGTTTTCTTCACTTTGGACTGATTAAAATTTGATTTCGGAGCTTCTTTCTCCATTTTCACCACTTGAGGTAAGTTTGTCTCAATATTTGGAACATTTTCTTGAGAGTTGACTTTTGTAGACTTTTTCTAATTTTGGCTCATTTTTGCTCATTTTTGCAAATTTTTCGAAATGGCAGGTCATTTTCCTCAGGGCAGAGGTCCTTCAGGTACCGGGGGTGGGCCAGACATTATGTCTTTACCTCTGAGGATTCGACCATTTATTCCCGAGAGGTATGACCCTCCGGTGCACATCCATCCTCGGGCCGTTTTCTACCACTTTACCGACTTTGATGAGCGAGCACCTGTAGATCTATTACTGCGAGAGCCAGAGTCCCACCTCTCTTATCAGGCATGAGAGGTATGTACTTCACTTTTACATTTTCTGCAATGTATTCTGCATTTTCCGTGCATTTCATGCTTTTGCTATGTATTTTTTATCTGCTCGTTCTAAACGCGTTCATACACAATTCTTAGCTTATTCTAGCACCTAACTCACAGCACAGTATTTTGTTAAGTTGACACCCAACTCAAGCACTCGAATTTCTGAATGCACAGCTCACACTTTGATGATGAACACACAGTGTAACAACCCTCGTCACTGTTTACCGATTAACCACTGATTACTGTTAAACTAAGACCGATTATGATTGGTAACTGAATTGATTGAAGTACTGAACTGATTGACTGAAATCTGGAACTGAATTGGTTAAGTATATCTGTTTAATTGTATGTCTATCTGTTGACTGTTTGATTATCTATTCATGCCTTTGTGTTTAAATTGCGAATTGAAGGCCTTATCAGCGGCCGAATCTGAAATTGATTGATGATTTGTGATCCTTAGAATTAATGTGATTTTATGGCATATTTAGTTAAAATGTGATTTGGTATGATTAAACTAGATTAAATTAAGCTAAACTGCATTAGTTGGACTTAATTGCCATTTTGCCACTTAGTGGACTTTCATGAGCCTTTAGTTGATTCACATATGTGAGCCTTAACACTTTTCATCAGCCATTTGAGAGACACAAAACCGACTGAGAGAGAGAGGTAGAGGAACTTAGCTTCATCTTGAATTTTTCTTGGAAATTTGAAGGAATTGAAGGATTGAGTGCATATTTGAGCTTGTATATCTTGCATCCAAGACCTAAGGTAGTGTAATTACGCTCTTGTTTGTGAATTGAACTTGTTCTTGCATGATTCATGTCAAATTTAGTGGATTAAGTCATGAAATAGCTTCACATGTTGAATTATAACTTAATTCATGCATGCATGGTTGTATTGATGAATTTTAAGTTGTTTTCATGGCAAATTGTCACATGCATGTTCATAATTAAGCTTAAGTCCATGATTTCATCTTTCTTTGGGAACAATTGGCTCACTAGAGCATCAAATTGAAGCTTTGAAATGGTTTAAATTCATGCATGTTTGCATGTTTTTCATATTCTTGAAAATTGGTTTGAAATTAAGTTGTTTGAAACACCCTTAGGCTTTGATTTTACAATTGAGCTTTGGAATCATGTTAAACTATGAGTTTTGGGATGTTTTCTGGAAAATTGGCCCAAGAGGATCGAAATTTATGTTTTAAAACTTGGTTTTGAGCTTGAGGTTCAAATCTGAAATTTCCAGAATTTGGACTCACGCTCGAGGTGACTGGCGCTCGAGCGTGAAATTCGTGCTCCCTGTACTTTACACTGTTTTGATTTCCGCTCGAGCGGGACATTGTGTCTCATGCTCGAGCGGGTGTCGAGCGCCCAATCGAGCGTGATTTTCACCTATCCAGCACTTTTGACTGTTTTGCAAAACGCTCGAGCGGGTAAGTATACGCTCGAGCGAAAACCTTTGTCTGCATGTCCGCTCGAGCGGAGTAATCTACGCTCGAGCGTGACCCCCTGTTTTCTGAAAATGCTTTTAAAGTGCATTTTTTGCATCCTCATCTCATCCTAGGCATTATTAGGCCTAGTTTGAGGCATCTTAACGAGGATATAGTGTAGAACACACCGAGGCAAATTAGGGATTAAGTTATTATCTTTCCCAACTGTGTATCTTAGTATGTGTTCAGTCTGTAACTGTGTAGGGTTGGCGACTAGGGATGCGCTCTAGCTTTACTGTAGCCCAGAACTCTATGAGTAACAACTGTGTAAAGATATGTTCAAAATGATTATCTTCTGAACAATTGAACTGTACTGCTTTCTGAACTGATACTGTTAATCGAATGAATGAATGTATGTCCTATATTCTGAACTGTACTGTGGCATCCTTAGCAACTACTGTTTACTATTACTGTTACAGAGATCTCTGTCGGTTCCCTTGTTGGAACCACTACTGTTTACTGATTGATGGCCATCATTTACTGTTCGATCTTTTAAGACCTACTATTTACTGTACTGTTATGCTAATGGATGTACCACATATGACTGTACTGACTGAACGACCGAAAGACTGATTTAATGAACTGTTTTCATTACTGTAAGGACATTCGTTCTTAACCTCTTTACGCATTACGTTATTCACTGGGCTTTAGCTCACTGCTCATATATTTATGTAGGTGTACAGGCACCAGACCGTGGTTAGAAGCGTCGGGGTAAGCTCCAATTTTGTCAAGCCAACCACTCTGCCTCACTGCGAGGTTCCGAGCCCGTCAAGTTATGGCTTAGGGGTGTTTTAGTTTCCCCTTCTGTCTCTGTAACTGTTTTGTTTACTGTACTGTACTGTTTAATAGGGATTAGGTCCCTGAACTGAATGATTGTATATATGTACATACTGTTTTGTCCGACCGTATATATTTAAATGAAAAGTCTTTTTGCATACAGACTGTCACAGCTTATTGGACATTGGCTATTTACTGTTTTGGCTTCCGCCAGGCCCCTATTCTCTGTTTTACTGTATTACTGTTAAGAAGGCCTTTGGTAATCTTAGATTACTGGCCGGTTACGGTGCTAAACCCATAGGGGCGGGTTTGGGTCACGACACACAGCCCACTATTTGACGGCGAACACATAGTCCACTATTTTCTGAAATCTGAACACACAGCCCAAACTTGTTGATTATGAACACGCAACCCACTGTTTTTGAAGTCTGAACACACAGCTCAAACACTTGATGTTGAACACATAGCTCAAACTTTGAGATGAACACACAGCCCACTGTTTTGAAATTTGAACACGCAGCCTAAACTTTAATGTTGAACACACAGCGCACACTTTGATGATGAACACACAGCCCACTGTTTTTGAAGTCTGAACACACAGCTCAAACACTTGATGTTGAACACACAGCTTAAACTTTGAGATGAACACACAGCACGCTGTTTTGAAATTTGAACACGCAACCTAAACTTTGATGTTGAACACACAGCTCACACTTTGATGATGAACACACAGCCCACTGTTTTTGAAGCCTGAACACACAGCTCAAACACTTGACTTTCTGAACACGCAACCCGAATTTTGAGGTGAACACACAGCACACACTGGTTGAGAGTTGAACACGCAGCCCAAACTATTGAATTTCTGAACACGCAGCCTAAATACTTGATATTGAACACACAGCTCGAACTAGTTGAGAGTTGAACACGCAGTCCAAACTATTGAATTTCTGAACACGCAGCCCGAATACTTTATGTTGAACATGCAGCTCATGGCATTGTATCTGATTTAATTTGCACACAGCTCACATACTTTATTTTGAAATTGAATACATGTGTTCATTCTGAATGCAGGTATCTTCCCGTATTACACGAGGATATGAATCGATCATCTCCAAGGAGTGGTGCGCGGAGCTCCCAGAGGCCGTTCGCGATCTGGTTGACCAGGTAGCGTTCGGACCCTTCTGTACGGGGATATCACGTTATCCAGTGAACAGGACCCTGATGGGCGCCCTCGTAGAGAGATGGTGGGACACCACCAACTCCTTCCATTTCTCAACTACCGGGGACATGACGATGACCCCGTTCGACTTTGCCATGCTGATAGACCTTGACGTAGGAGGCTGGCCAATCCCCTATGACGAGGATATGGGTGAGTGGGAGGCTGCCTGGATTTATCTGTTGGGAGCTTGCCCACCGATTGACAGATCTTCGGGCCGCGTCCGGTACACTTGGTTTTCCACACAGTTCAGGGAGGCTGTGCCCGAGACTCCCGAGGAGATAGCACAGTACACTCGGCGATTTTTGATGTTCCTTTTCGGGACCACTTTGTTCTCCGATAGGGGGAACACCATTGGACTCTATCTGCTGAGTGCTCTGGTAGACCTATCACAGGTCAGCCGGTATGACTGGGGTGGCATCGGCCTGGCTACCCTCTACTGCTACATGAGTGCGACCTCCCGCGAACGGGGAACATAGTTGGCGGCTATTGGAGAGCCTGGGAGGTACTTTCTGCCCTCTTGATTTATATTTCTACTTTTCATTACTTGTACACTGCACACACGGTACACTTTACATTTTGTACTTTGCATTCTGCTCTCAGCATTCTACGTTCTCTGTACATTCTGCATTCACATTCTGCACTCAGCATTCTGTATTCTGATGGATATTGCCTTGTTTTCCACAGCTATGGGTTTTCGCGTACTTTCCGACGCTAGCCCCAGAGCTTGAGGTGGAGGTGCCTCTCACGATTCCTTACTTGCTCGTATTCGAGGGCTAGTACCGACCGAGGGCCCGGAAGACTTTGCCCTACCTGCGGCAGTTTTTTGACACAGTGCGGACGACCGAGGTAATTCCAAAACTCTCAGTTCTCCATGTTTTCATCTTTGATTCATCTTGCACATTTATGATTTCTAATCGGCTCATGCATTGGTTATCTGCAGATCACATGACAGCCCTGGGCGCCCTTGGGTGGAGATACCCGATTTCAGTTTGCTGGGAGATGGGCCACTTCTCGGTATAAGATCCTATTTGAGGGGCCCGTTGGTAGGGCCTGGTTTCTGGTGGATCGCTTCATGCACCAGACTATGGGCTACCCCGAGCAGAGTGTCCCCGCAGCACCTCTGGACGACATGCGGTCTACTGAGGGGCTCACTCCCTAGGATGTCGATAGCGCCATGTTGGGTACCGACGTACTTCTACATTTGGAGGAGGGGGAGTACGCGACTTACCGTCATACATACTTGATGCCTCCATTGACAGGTGTCCGTACTCCCACGAGGAGGTCTGCTGGAATGCCATCATCGAGCCGGACCCAGGCTGCAGATATTTCTTCGACCAGCAGGGCCGGCACATCGAGAGGTAGAGCTGGACTAGTCCCCCCGATTCCCCCTACTTATCATCACGCTGGATGACCAGATATCCCAACTGAGTTGGCAGGATGACGATACGGGACTTCCTACCCGATTCCGATAGAGCCCCCTATGCCCGATCACTGATACGTCAGTGATCCTGACTCACCACCGGTATGTTCCACTGCTTTTCATTTACCACTCAGATACTTAGGCATTCAATTACTCATTGGTGACTTGAGCTTGTATCTACAGCCATCCAGGGAGTATACGGAGGGGTTACTCGGGTTAGTAGCCTCACTCGAGGGAATGGTCCTACGGAGAGAGACGCAGTTGTCCATCGTCGGTGTCCCGGTACTCTTTAGTTTTCTTACATTTATCATACTTCTGATGACATGCTGAACTTGAACATTTCACTGCATTGATTGACTTTATGTGTAGAGCACATCTGACACATACCACATTCATGTACTATATCTGCATACACCCACTCTATGTAGTTTTCTTGCATCTGCATTTGATATACATACTTTGGCTGATGTATTCAAATTGCGCTCTTTCTTTTCAGATGCCTCCGCTACATACTAGGCCATAGGCCGGGCCATTCAGGCCTTTTCCAAGAGCTGGGAGAGGGGGTTCGACTCGTGGCCGAGGTGAACGCAGAGCACCTGTCATAGAGGAGGAGTCTAACGAGAAGGAAGAGTCTGCACATCCTCAGTCAGAGACATCTGCTAGCAGAGAGGATGACTCTAGTTCCGATTCCGATAGTGGAGAGGATGTCGAGGAGGATTCCAAAGGAGGCGACTCCGATTTCGATGATGATGCAGAGATTGTTCCGCAGAAGAGGACGAAGATGGCCTTTTATTCCTGTGCTTGATAGCACTGATGCAGCTGTTCCTGCTTTATTTCCTTTTTTACTAGTAGTTGTAGCACATTGAACATTATTAGGCAGTTTTATTTTCTGTAAAACTTGTACCCTTGTTATAAAATGTTGCAACAAAGGAAGCATGATGGAATGAAACAGCTTTTTGAAAAAGTGTTGCATTTTATGTTCTTGCATCGCATCACATCATTTCGCACAAAAATGAGATGGAATAAAAATTGAATAACGAATATTGCCAAGTCAGGTAGTGAACCGACACAACAAACTAAACAACTCAACTCACTAAGAAACAACAAAACCTTAGCAAGTTTACAACTCGATAAGCAAGACACAACAACGTTGGGTAAACAAAGAGTAACAACTCGATATACAAAACTCGACAACTCGACAAAACCTAACGACTCGATAAGCAAAACAACTCGGTAAGCAAAACAACAACTCGATGTAGACGTCCCCGAACGCCCCGGGAGGATGAGCCCCATTCTGTTCGTTTTGGGTTCACTACAGTTCGGACTCTCCAATTGTTACGGTTCTTAATCTGAACCAAAGAGTCCAAATTCGGCAAATCGTTTTGAGAAAACAGATTTTTGAAAAGAAGTGCCAAACATGGACTGCTTTGCCAGATACAGAGTCGCCACCTAAATATTTTATTTTAGGGGAATTTAGGAAACCTTAACTCGTTTGCCTAAGGCCACGTGTCCGTCATCACCAAAGTTGCCTCGGCTCGGGAACTTGGGTACGATTGGGGAAGGTCATCTATGAGCGCCCCCGCTCGCCCGATCAAAGATCGGCCTCTACTAACCATGATATCTTGTTTTGAAAGCATTATGTATTCTTAATCCGATTATTAGCCTAGAATTACTATGTTATGTGCACAGCAAACAAGTATAGACCGAATCGCCTAAATTGGAACAAAACATTGCATGTTTGTTTTGAAAAATGGTTTGTTACTCGTAAGTAGGCTAAAATGCAGGTTTTGCCACCCTCAAGTAGGCTTTAGAAAAGATGGTTTTGCCACTATCTAGTGGGCTTAAAACTCACAGTTTTAATGCATTATTCCAATTTAGGTAATTCAACCTCCATCCACAGGCATTCAAGCAGTTATATCACATAAGCAACTAGCCTCATGGTAATCATGCTAATACGGCAACACTCACACGCATGCAAGATGCTAAAGCATAAGAGCTTACCTAGTACTCCAAGCCAAAACAGAAACTAGTTAGTAATCAAATGCATGACCCTAGTTCATGTTGAGATGACTAATGCAACACATACAGAATGCAACTAGAATAGGCTCGGCTAATCTAAGATGAGATATGATGATGCTACAGCTATTACGTATTCAACTTGGAATTGAAATACAATGCAGTTAGTATGATGTGCTGAGCCCGGTGCATGCAATACAAATGAATGATGCAAACATGCGAGCACAAGTATGCTAATTGAAACATGCCCTAATCTAACCATCATAAGCTGGTAAATAAAAGGGAGAAAGACATGGGGTTGGAAGACATGCATCACACACACGCACGCTTATTACAAATTCGCCCTCGCTCGGAGGGACCAAAATAATAATACAATTTAATTAACCTACAAGCTAATTAAATAATTTACAGACCACCTAATTAATTAATAAATCAATTAAGCTAAGGAAAGTGGTAAAAGGCCTCGAGAAGAGGGATGCACGCATGCTCGAATTGACTTCACCCAGAAATCCAATGCCATGCCACTATTGCCTCTGTTTTCCCTGCTCTGGTCCTCTGGAAATGGCATAACTCCCAAGGTATGCTCCATGGACACTGTGGAACACCACCGGCTAAGAGGAATGGCCACCGGCCATAGGGAATGATCACCGGCCACAGGTTAAGTTATCGGCCACCAATTTTTGGTCGGTCGGCACTAAAGATAGCCGGTCGGCCAAAGCTTCCTGCAGAATCCTGTTTTGACAGCAGCAGAGGGCAAAACAAGGCATGGCAATGCATTTCAAGAAAATGTGTGCACCAACACACCCCTTATCATGTTTATGACTCAAAGGGGGGTGGTACTCGATTCTCGAACCACCAATCGCGCATTTCAATCCGTGATGGCCCAAAAAAACCAAGTTGTGCATTTTCATTTCAAATGACATGCAAACCAAATAAACACATAAAGCCCTACCTCTATCATGGTGATTCAAGAGGCAAGGCATGCATGCAAAATGCTATGCAACCTAGGCATGGAAGCTAAGTATGCAACATGAACATGTGAATATGTATAGCATGCAACAATCATGCAAAATGGAGCAAGGATGTGACAATATGCAAGACAAGCACGCAACATCATGCAAAGATGGACTTAAACCAATATAGGTAGCTCTCAAGCATGCCAAAATCAGCGGCCAAAATGATGCAACAAAGGCATGAAAACACACACACAAGCATGCATATACAAAGGCCTAAACATGGAGCATAAGCCATCAACTTTCCAAAGCATGAAAGGTATGGAAAATGCAAGTATGCAAGCACGGAACATGGACTGAAATATGGTCTCCAATGATGCCAAATCATGAGAACAAGCCAAATAAAGCATGCTAGTGACCCACACACCCAAGGCTAACAAGCTAGAATGCAAAGAGGCTATACAAAGCATGGCAAGTATGACCAAAACAACACCAAACAGAACTTAAACATGTTAAAACATGACTAAAAACTTCACAAAGCTAAGCCAAAACATACAAGCATGGTGGTCCAAACGCAAGGTGCCTTTCTAGGCAAAATAAAGGAATGCAAGGCAAGTGCAAGGTGCATGCAAGGGACCATTAAACCAAACAAAAACAGATCTAAGGCATGCCAAAATATGACCAAATACCCACTGAAATATGTCCAATACATGCAAGAATGAGGTGCTCCTTTGAAAAGCCATGCAAGGGGTTGTTCTTCACATGCAAGAGGGACACCTAAGGGGACCAAACCAGCCCTAGATAGAGTCTAGGCAGGTCCTAAAAGTTCCCAAAAATGGCCTGAACCAAGCTTTGAAGGCATGCAAATATGGGCTCCTTTGTAAGGCCAAAAATGCAAGCAAACAAGACAACAAGGAGAGGGGATGACCCTCTCCTTCTTAGGACCTTAAATCACCATCCTCACCACTGAAATCCCTCAAGATTTTAGTGGTGAGGAGGCCCAAACAAGGTGGTCCCGGAGCTCACCAAAAATAGCACAAAATGGGGCCAAACAAGGCCTAAGAGGGGGTAAACGATCCCAAACATAAAAGTAACCTTAATGAAGTATCTTAAACACAAAAAAAAAAAAAAAAAAAAAAAAAACTTTTTTATGTTATACACAAAGCTCAAAACAGCAAGCAAAATAGGCTAAAAGTGTGTGCAAAAACGGGGAATAAAAAGGAAAAAGGGGTTACCTTTGTAGCTAAAAGGGGACAGCAGCCTCTTGATCCAAAAGACAGTCCCTTAGCCTCTGAAAATGACCTCCAAGTTCCTTAGGTTGATGATGGAGGTGTTGTGCTAGGAGGTGTAGTTCAAATGGCCAAGAACTAAACCCTTTTGCATCCTCTAACCCACACAAATGTAGAGAGAGAGGGAGATGTAGAGAGGGAGTGATATATATATGATATATATCAGATTTTTCTAACCCTTAAAAGGGGAGGAGAGGCCCTCTTTTTATAGAGAAACCAAGGGGGCAAAGCTTCTCTTAGAAGCTTTGAGCAAAACGGCCAAGCTTCTCTTAGAAGCTTGGAGCAAAAGGGCGAAGCTTCTTGGAGAAGCTAGGCAAAAGGGGTCAAGAGGTTCAAGCTTCTTCAAGAAGCTAAAAGAAGGATCAAGCTTCTTGGAGAAGCTAAAAAAGGGTCAAGCTTCTTGGAGAAGCTAAAAAGGTTCAAAAGGTTCAAGCTTCTTGGAGAAGCTAAAAAGGTTCAAGCTTTCTCAAGAAGCTAAAAAAAAAGATTCAAAAGGGTCAAGCTCCCTCAAGAAAAGGTCTCAGCCAGGAAAAGTGGCCGATTGATCAGAAACAGTGGCCGGCCGACCAAACACAATGCCGACCGACCATCAATAGTGCCGACCGGCCATCACCAATGGCCGGTGGCAAGGAAACAAGGCCGGTGGCCTCAAGCCAAGGCCGGTGAGGTGTGGGGATGGCCTACAAGCTACTTCCCAACCTCAGAAGCAAAACCACAAGTGTTTGATGCAAAACCAAACACAAAACAAACAAGTCGAGAGGTCTTGAGGTAAGGCGCGTAGCCGAAACCTCTGAGAACTCAAGACGAACACAAACAAGGGTAATCATCGAGTGTTCAAATGATGACATCCAAGTCTTAAGGACGGTCAAAAATGGGGTGTCTACACTCGATAAGCAAAAACAACAACTCGATAAGCAGGACTTAACAACAACTCGATAAACAAATGCATTTCGGATGATTTGGGTGACGGAACGTATCCGAAACTGAGGTAAACTTGAACCTTCAACACTCCTGGCGCATGGAAATACTAGGAACTCTCTTCTAGAAGCTAGGACAAGACCAAAGCCCTGTTTTTCTCTATGGCCGACCACCTAAGGAAGCTGACCGACCAGCTTTTTTTTCATTGAAGACCAAGGGGTGGTCGGCCGACCAGAAAATGTAGTCAGTCGACCACTTGGTTTGGCAACCACCAGCTTTTCGACACGTGTCCCCCGAACAGTGCCTTATTCTCTTTAAAAGTTCCAGCCTCGTGGTTCATTCATTTTATCTCAGTTTTGCATCAAAATGGAGGCGTTCCTTATCCAAAATCTCACAGCTTGGATTGCTTCTCTGGATGGCACGGAAAAGTTGAACTTCCGGGGCTTCAGCTTGAATGCACTATTCACGCTGGGTCGTACTCCGCTGCATCTTCCTTTCCACCATGCCGGGGCAAGGTTTTGGAATCCAGTAACACACGTTTTTAGCTTTAGCGGGCAAGAGATGTGTCCTACTTTCGAAGATTTCCAAGCTTTGATGGAATCTGAGCGAAATGAGAAAATCTTGCCTCAACTCTGATTTGGCCACGTCCAAGCCCTAGGACGAATGTGCGGCCTCATTTTGCATGACGCTCGATCATTGATTCACGACGGGGAGCTGGACATCCCAAGCTTGGTTCGCTGGTTTTCTGATGCTGGTGACCGCAGTGACCATCATTGGCAGGGCTATCGGCAACACACGCTTTGCCTATGCTTGCTATCTCATTTCTTGCTTGCCTTGGGCTCCGGTGGATTCAGTGTCCGGTTGATCGAGGTTGCCCAAGGTTTGAAGGAGGGCAAGAGCTGCATTGCCATGGCATTGGCTGAGACATTGATGGGCTTAGACGCTTTTCATCGCCGGGAGACGGCTAGGCTTGCGAGGAGCCCACTACTATTGTGGGTAATATTTCCCACCCAATCTCACATATGTATTGCTCACATCACTCGGCCCTCAGGCTCGGTTTTTCTCACAAAACCCTTTTCTTTCGTTTCTCTCATCGTACATCTCTCTATTCTTTATTCTCTCATTTTTCATCCCTCCCCAGGTGTGGTTGATGGACAAGTTACAGATTGTGGAGTCTTGCCCAGCATACTCAGCTCGCGGCTACTTTTTTCAACAACACCTGGTCGATGCCCTGGATGAGGGGTGGTGGTACAACTGGATGTGCAGTTTGTCTACAAACCGCATCGCTTGGCGTTGCCCTTGGCTCAATCTACCGGCAATGAGTTACAACATGATCCGTCAACCTGGGATTCAATTGATTGGCATGACACACTGTGTCTTCTATTTTCCGCTCCGGTTCCAACGCCAGTTCGGACATGATCAAACTTGCCCGCCAGAGGGGATAGAGTACCCTGCTGCATTCCCAGCCCGAGGCGCACAGCTTGCCCGGTATGCCACAGCATGAAGGACTAGAGAGCTCCTGGCCCCCGCTCCCACTTTCAGTTGCACTTTGTCTGATGAGTGCTTGGATTGGCTCAATGAAGAGGCACAGGAAGGGCCCACTTTGGCATCGGAGGCTTCGACCAGCTCTAGGAGGGGGCGCAGGAACACCTGACTTATCTATGCCCCAGATTTATTGCTTTACTAGTACTTTCAAGTTTTCTTTATGAATGTAATAAAAAGCAACTTCAATTTGTATGCAAGAGCAGGAGAACTCTGTATTGAAATCAATGAAATTGAAGGTTGTGGGTACTGAAAATTTTCCGCTTTGGTCCAAAAATGGTCTAAGTTGTAAAAAGATTAATTTTGAACAAAGTCAACTTTTATTAAAACTTTTCAAAACCATTTTCGATATGAATCAAAACTGGACACGCCTGAAATCTGTCACTGAGATGCACAACCTCAGATCCTAGCAACTGGAAAGTTGCCCCTAGTCTGAATAGTACCGCGACACTGAACAGCAACAGAAAGTTGCCCCTAGTCTGAAAAGCACTGCACCGGAGATCATAATCGAACTCTTGAATGCTGAATAGACAAAGATGGCCGAGATGATTAAATGGACAAAGTTGATTGGGAAAAAGTTTATGGCTGAACTTCAGGATGAAGTTGCCTACGTATCCCAAAGATGGGAATCAAGCCTTACGTAGTTCAAGCTCGGGTTCACTCGAGTATTTTCAACTCTCCTTTTACGCTCTAACTTTTGCCAAAGCCGCCCTTTGCGGGTTTTCAACCTTGCGAGCTCAGTTTTTATAATTTCAAATTTTTTTGTGCTCTGACTTTTGCCTAGGTCGCCCTCTCGGGTTTTCGGCCTAGCGAGCCTCTCATGGGTAATATATCTTCAACTTGTCCGTGTTGATCGGTTGTGAGAACTCTAGGCCATCTAGGTCCATCAGAACTACAGCTCCACCTGACCAGATAGACTTGATGATGTAAGGGCCTCCAATTGGGTCTGAACTTGCCCCTAGGGTCGTGGATGGGAGCTCGGTTGTCCTTGAGCACCAAATCTCCTTCTTTCAAATTCCTAGACTTAACTTTCTTGCTGAAAGCCCTGGCAACTCTGCACTGATAACCTTGAACATGGTACAGTGCTTTCAGTCTTCTCTCATCAAAAAGCATGAGTTCTTCAAATCTGCTCTGCTGCTAATCTGCTTTGGCTATTTGACACTCAGCCAACACTCGTAAAGACGGAACCTCAATCTTAATAGGTAGAACGACCTCCATCCCATAAACTAATGAATACGGAGTCGCCCCAGTAGAAGTTCGAATTAACGTCCGGTAACCCCACAGAGCAAACGGCAGCTTATCTGGCCAATCCCGGTAGGTTTCCACCATCTTCTGCAGTATGTGCTTGATGTTCTTGTTGGCGGCCTCAACCGTTCCATTGGTTTGCGGCCGGTATGTGGATGACTTATGAAAAGCCACGTTATATTTCTCCAACAAGTCAATCACTTCCTTCTTGAAGTGGGAACTATTATCTGAAATGACCTCGTTTGGGACCCCATAACAACAAATGATGTTGTTTCTGATAAACTTTGCAACGTGCGACGCCTACAACACCGCGTAAGATTGGGCCTCAACCCACTTCGTGAAATAATCTATCGCGACTAGGATGAACTCATGCCCATTCAACCCCTTCGGAGTGACAGCCCCAATCACACCGATTCCCCAAACTGAAAATGGCCATGGCGAAGTCATATTGTACAGCTTCGACGGCAGAATGTTCATGTGGTTTGCATGGATCTGACACTTGTGGCATCGCCGAACAAAGCCGATACAATCCTCCTCCATAGTGGACCAATAATAACCTCGTCTGAGAATCTTTCGCACTAGCATTACCCCGTTCATATGCGCACCGCATTCCCCTCCATGGATGGCCTCCATCAGGCGTTTTGATTCTTCAGCTTCAACGCACAGCTTATGCATTCCCAGATGACCTCTTTTATACAATTTACCTCCGCAGATGATGAACTGAATGGCCATTCTTCTGATTGCCCTTTTATCCTTAGCATTTACTCCTGGTGGATATGCTTCCTTCTCCAAGAAATTCCAAATATCATAATACTAGGGGTTCTCATCTTGAACCTCATCTATAGCAACAATCGACTCGTAAGTCGACACAAATTTCTAGTCGATAATGACTGGACGCATTCGGACTCCAAACGGGATGTCTATCATGGAAGATAGAGTTGCTAGTGAATCTGTGAACCTGTTATTTTCTCTTAGTAGATGAGTGAAGTTTAGTTTCTCAAACCGAGGAATCAGCAGATCCAAGGTTTGGTGGTACATTATCATCTTTTCTTCTTTGACCTTCTAATCCCCCTTAGCTTGGGATATGACGAGGTTCGAGTCCCCAATGACATCCAACCGTCTTGCCCCTAGTTCCAGGGCCGCTTCTAAACCAGCAATGCATGCTTCGTACTCTACTTTGTTGTTCGAGACTTTGAATCGGAGTTTAAATGCTAAAGGGATACGAGAATTGTCGAGTGCTATCAACAACACCCTTATCTCATACCCATACTGGCTCGACGCTCTGTCAAAGTACATCGTCCAAAAGTCATCTTCGATATGCAAAATGGCCTCATCTGGGAATAAGTACTCAACTGCTTCACCTCCTTCAACTGGATGATCGGCTAAGAACTCCGCTACCGCTCTTCCCTTGACTGACTTGCGCGTTACATATTTCAGATCGAATTCGGAAAGTAACAGCAACCAATGAGCTAGCCTACCCGTAAGTGCCGATTTCTCAAAGAGATATTTGATGGGATCTAATCTTGAAACCAGCATTACAGAGTGAGCTAACAGGTAGTGCCGCAGCTTCCTGGTAGCCCATACCAAGGCTAAGCAAGCCTTTTCCAACGGTGTGTAGCGGGTTTCATACTCCAACATCTTCTTACTCAGATAGTAGATATCCCTCTCCACCTTGTCCTCAGACTCTTGCACGAGCATGCAGCCCATTGTCGTCTCAGTCACTGAAAGATACAAAATCAACGACTTCCCCGGCTCAGGTGGTGACAGCACAGGTGGGTTCTGTAAGTATTCCTTGATCTGTTCAAAAGCAGCTTGGCATTGGCCATCCCATTGGAATTTCTTTCCTTTCTTCAGGAGGCCAAAAAGTGGTTCACAAGTGAAGGTTAATTTTGAGATAAACCGTCTTATGAATTGCACTTTACCCAGAAAGCCTTGTACCTTCTTTTCAGTCCTTGGTGGTGGCATTTCTAGGATGGCCTTGATTTTGGAAGGGTCGACTTCGATACCTCTCTGTGTAATCAGAAACCCCAGCATTTTCCCTGCTGTAACACCAAACGTACACTTCTGAGGATTCAGCCACAACCGAAATTCTCTGATCCTTTGAAAGAACTTTTGCAAGGCGATATAGTGGCCCTCTCTTTCTTTGGACTTGACAATCATGTCGTCCACATACACCTCAACCTCTTTGTGGATCATGTCGTGCAATATTGTAGTCGCGACCCGTTGATATGTAGCTCCAGTGTTCTTCAGCCCAAATGGCATTACCCTGTAGCAATAGGTCCCCCACGGGGTGGTGAATGCAGTCTTTTCTCGGTCTTCAGGTGCCATCACTATCTGGTTGTAGCCTGAAAAGCCTTCCATGAACAAAAGCAAAGCATGCTCCACTGTGAAGTCCACTAACTCATCGATATGGGGCAAAGGGAAGTCATCCTTCGGACTAGCTCTATTCAAGTCCCTGAAATCCACGCATACCCGGATCCTACCATCCTTCTTCGGCACCGGAACGATGTTGGCCAACCAAGTTGGGTATTCAGATACTAGCAGGAAACCTGCGTCAATTTGCTTAGTGACCTCTTCCTTAATCTTGAGAGCCCAGTCCGGACGGATCCTTCTGAGTTTTTGTTTAACGAGTCGGGCCTCGGGGTCAAGAGGGATCTGGTGCTATACAATCTCAGGATCGATTCCAGGCATGTCTTCGTAGGACCACGCGAAAACATCTTTGAAATCTTTTAATAAAGCGACTAAGCACTCGCGTTCCTCCGAAGACAACGTGGACCCGATCTGGACCAGCCGCGGGTCCTCCTCAGTACCAATATTTACAGTAGTGATTTCATCCATTAAGGGTTTAACAAATCTTTCCTGTTCTTGTTCAATTAAGCGTTGCAAAATCAGAGGAATTTCTTCCTCGTCGTTTTCATCAAAATTTTGAAAGTCTAAGTTAATGCAATAAATCACGGGCACAGAAAAGTACTCAGAAACCACAGCCACATCATTCTCATAAAGCACATCCAAATCGTCCGATTCTTCGGTTACAACAGACTCAAAAGAGAAAGAAAAAGACAACCTGGACAGGACTGTGGTATCCAGGTTATCACCCCCTGGAATATCGGACTCAGACTCAGTCGAGCTGGAACCTGATTCTGACTCAACAGACTCGGTGGAATTAGATTTTGGCTCACTACCTGACCCGGTGTTGCTTGATAAAAATCCCTCTTCATACTGCCAAATGAGAGAGGGTGCGATAGATGCATCCAAAATATTTACTGGTAGGCCCGCAGCCATTTCATTCCCAATCACATATACCGAGAAGTTATCCCCCAAGCACTTCTGTTCGATCAGAAGATTTGAAAGTAGACATGCCAGCGCTACCCCCATTTCACTTTCGGCGTCCTCAAACTCCACTTTCTTGCTCTGCTCAGCCTCAGCTAATGGGTCTGTCTGCTCTTCGGCAACGTTATCCCCGGATAATTGTAGGTCGAAAAAGATCTCAAACCCTGGCACGCGCTTCCTCTCCGCGTTCAACCATGGTTCCGGGAAACCACAAAATGGAAAGTCCTCCCCCTCCCGGACAAAGCGTCCATTTAGGGTACCCTGGATGGGTTGGTGCATTAACTCATATGGCTTCCCTGCCTTCTTTGCTCTGGCTCTCCCAACCATCTCCTTACCTTTCCTTACCTAATCATCTTTGGTGGGCAAATAACCCAAGCCAAAGGTATGCGGGTTGTGTGGCACTTCGGCCAACGCTGCAACGCCCTTCCAGCCGCTCTTTCCCAATCTCATCCTGGGGATGTGTTGAAGCTTGTTCATGAGGTATATTGATTGTGCACTAACATACACCCCCTCATTAACAGCTAAGATGTTCTGCACGACCCGGGCCTCAGCCAGGGTAAAACCCGACATGAACACATCCTCCATACCGTGCTCAATTTCCAAAACTGGTGTAGATACTTATAGCGGTGGATGGATCGACGAATTTCCAAAAACGATGGCTATTCCCTTCCCATGGGGGTATTTCACCATCTGATGCAAGGTGGACAAAACTGCCTTTACTTAGTGCAACCATGGCCGCCCCAAAAGTAGATTGAAGGTTGCAGGAACTTCTAAGACGTGAAAGTTTACCTCATGCTGTCCCGGCCCAACCTTGGTCTGAATTTTCATTGTCCCCATTACTTCTCTGCTTGTGTTATCATATGCCTGAATCACCTGGGCTGTCGGCACAAAGTCCGCGGTCTTTAAACCAATTGCATATGCAGTTCTTGCCGGGCACACATTAATGGCGAACCCTGTGTCGACAAGCACCACGGGTATCCATTTGTTTCTGCACTCCATAGAGATGTAGAGTGGCTTGTTATGGTTCGCACCCTCAGGTGGCACTTCTTTGTCGGAGAAAGTCAACATCGGGGTAGCCCCTCCCGGAAAAACTAAGCCCACCAGCTGTTCGGGCGTGGTGTCTATTGAGAGCTTGGCCTTGTCGATGGCCGATGAGACAGCTTGTCGATGCACTCGCGATGCCATAAGCAGTCTTTAGATAAAGATGTATGTCTGTATCTTTTTCAACTGCTTCAGTACAGCCCCTTTTTCGAGTTGTTTCTCTTTCTGTTTCTCCGCCTCCTTATCTTTTCCAGACGCCTCTGGCTGATCTAGATGTGGGGGCTTGAAATACCGCCCGCTTCTAGTCATATGATCGACTTCGCCGATGTACCAGGTATCGTCTGGCTGGTTGCTCCCCCAATCCTCATCCGTGTGGGCAAGACATAGGTCATCGTCCTCCCACCATATTCCATCGGTAGCCAACAAACACCTGTCCGGCTCTGGTTCCACTGTGCTTGTACTCGCAATACCTTCAGTCCACATGCTCGCAGCATTCTCTAGCCTCGTGCACACAGTACTTTCAGTCCCCATGGGGGCCTTGGCTTTTCTAATTCTCTCAAACTCTTTGATTCCTTTTTGCTCCAACTGCGTCAGTACAGCTGGCTACTCTATAATTCCTATATTCAAAATGCCCAGATCCTGAGCGAAATTCTTAGCGTCGGCGCTCTCCAGCAATGCATTCTGATCTCCGGCCCTTCCGGCCACAATTGATATCCTTGCCCCTACTGGGCCCTATCCCAACTAAGTTTCGTCGACAACATCTGGTAGGTCTCAAGCCACCCGGTGACCTGTGTTGACTCCTCAAAATCTGACCAGTTGACTACTATGCCCTCTAGATCTTATTCATTGAAAAATTGGAGGTTAGCAAAGTCCCCTTCCATAGTTGCCAAGTCATCTATCATCTGACCAGATTCATCTCCCTGTATCACACAAAGCTCTGCCCCTGTCGGTAATTCCACATTTGGCCCAACTTGGCCTACTGATAGAATGTAGTAACTCGAACTGTATACCTCCTCAGTAAAACTCCTAGATTCCTCAGAGTCTGACTCAACAATCCCATTCTCCTCTGAAATCTCCCATGTTCTGTCTTCGACAGTCACCACCATTGGTTCGGGTTGGGTTCTGGAGATGTCCAACATGCACAAGTCAGTGCGGTCAGGAAGGAGCACCTCTGGCTTGGGTAGGTGGGACGGGGTAATATATATGCTAGGATCGTAAGACATGACCCCAGTCTAGATAAAATTGATGCGTTTGGGAGGTGGAGCTTGGTTGTGTGGTGGGAGAGGGTTGGTTGTGACATTGGGTTTCTCTAGAGGCACAATCACCCTGTTGTCAACGAGATCCTGAATCTCGTGATGCAATCTAAAACATTGGTCGGTGTCATGACCGTGTTGTTGGTGATATGCGCAGTATTTTGCCTGGTTATGAGAGGGTGGGAGTGGATTTGGCAATGGCCTCGGCTTCAGGGGCTTCAAGTGCCCTTTCCTGATTAATACCCCCACAGCCTTGGACAGGGGCATATATAATGGGGTGAAGGTTCTCAGGCCTCGAGGTTGGTATTTGGTGGTTTGTGTGTTGCTTCCGGACACGCCGGAGAAAGGTGTAGCTGCCATGGGTCTTGGAGGGGGAATGGTGGTGACCATGCTTACTTCTGAAGCTTTAGCATTTGCGACATTGCTAGTGCCTGTATTGTTGTTGCGGTTGAAGGTTCTTCTGGGTTGCTCTCTGTCATTATCAATCAAACCATGCTTCAAGGCATCCTCAGTCTGTACTCACATCTCATGCAAATCTGAAAAGGTAGGGAAAGGGAGCACGATCATTTTTTGCATCAGCTTAGGCTAGAGATTACGCACAATCATTCAGATTTGATCTTTATCAGTAGGCCTTAGGGTCATCATCGAGGCCTTCGCCCTTCACTTGGCTACGAACTCTGAGAAGCTCTCCTTAGGCTCCTGTCTTGGTGTCTCAAGATCACGGGTTGTAATCTCGATTTACGCGTTATAGAAGTACTGTGCAATGAAAGCCTCGGCCATCTCATCCCAGTTTCGCTTAACATCGTCTTCTAATTTCGCGTACCAGATAGCGGCCACACCCGACAGAGTCTGACCAAATAATGAAAGCTTCTGCGGTCTAGTGAGGCCCATCGGCCGTAGTATATCTGAGAACAACCGGAGATGCACCATAGGATCCCCAGATCCATCAAAGCCGTCGATTTGTGGCATTTTGAACCTATCTGGCAGCGTCACAGCCACGTTAGTGTACTTGTCCTCAATGTCTGGGATGGACTTTACCCCTTGGGATTTCTTGAACAACTTCTCAAGCTTGCTCAATTTCAATGCTGTAGGGTTGACCTCGAATTCGAAGGGAGAGTCCGATAAGTTGGTAGGTGTTTTGGACAGCTGGGGTAAGATTAGAGGCAGAGCCGGCCCTATCGGAATGTCCATACCTTCCTGGACATTTGGTGTTTCCCCGGGTGTCTGAACCCCTGGTGGTGGAGGAGCTTGATACGAAGTAGATGCTCCGTTTTGCTATTGCAACCTGGTGATTAGCTCAGCCTGCTGGGCCATGATCACAGCCTGCTGCTTGGCAAATTTCGTTTGGCGAACGGCGTCCTGTTGCATAAGTCATACTTTCTTGGAGTTGACGCATCATTGCCTCCATCCCTGATGTGTTCTGCTGATCCATTTGACCGGCTGGTATATCTATTTCTATGGCAACAATTGAGACCTCAGCCCGACTGTCCACTGATTGGGTAGACCACTGCTCTGGCAACCTCTGCTCAAATACACTGCGTTTTCTCGGCCTCCGTCTGATAACCGGGGGTAGAGAGTGGAAAACTGGTTGTCCGTCGACCAGATCCTCAGATCGATTGAGTCGGCGACCTCTTGTCCAGAGTGCTTGGGGAATATCTGCTTGGTCTGAAGCAATTGTGCTAAACTATCTAGCAAAAAGATAAATAAAGCAATAATAAGAAAATAAACAACCAGACAAACGGATAGCATAACGGCTTTAAATAAATACACAACATACAGTTTGGCATCACAACACACAGTCGATAAGCTGAAAATACTGTTCTCAAACACTGATCATTATTCCCAAATCACTGCCCCCAAAAACTGAATCTAATACCTGCAAATAACTGATTCCCAAAATACTGAATTGGTGCCTACAGGCCTGATGCCCAAACTTGCAAACTGATACATGCATTCCTGTAGAGACGCACTCTAAAAGCATATAACAAGCAAGTAAGAGCCAAAACACCCCTATGTTAGGGTAGGGTTTCCCTGTCCTATTTTGTCATGAGCTAAGATTTCACTATGCACGCAGCAGTTTCAAACAACCTATAATCGGGTAAGTAACTTGTCCTAGCTTGGAATGCTCACTATGGATTCCGAATATGCACTAGGTCGAATGGTCAATAAGGGTGCCCCGGTAAAATCGGGGTTTGTGTTCCCGTCGTGGCAAAGCCCGCAACTGGTCAGCCTTATGGCACACTTCTCAAAGCGAGCCTCCGGCAAACCATTCAGGAATAGTATACGGTAAACACGGTGTCCTAGGCGCACCAATGCAAATGCAATGCAAAGAAACACACAAGTGTAGTCAAAACCAGATATCACGTGTTCGAGTCAAGTTCTCTAACTCCCCAACAGAGTACTGTAGACGTCCCCGAACGTCCTGGGAGGGAAATCCCGTTTTGTTCATTTGGGCTCACTACAGTTCGGACTCAATGTCACGGTCCTGTATCTAATCTCACAGAGTGCAATGGAAGACCGATGAATCATCAAAGAGTCCAAATCTGGCAGATCGTTTTGGAAAACAGATTTTTAGAAAGAAGTGCCAAACATGAACTGCTTTGTTAGATACAGAGTCGCCACCTAAATATTTTATTTTGGCAATTTAGGAAACCCTGACTCGTGCCTAAGGCTACGTGTCCATCATCACCAAAGTTGCCTTGGCTCAGGAACTTGGGTACGATTGGGGAAGGTCACTTCGTGAGCACCCCCGCTCGCCCGATCAAAGATCGGCCTCTACTAACCATGATATCAGGTTTTGAAAACATTATGCATTCTTATTCCGGTTATTAGCCTAGATTTACTATGTGATGCGCACAGCATACGAGTATAGACTGGATTGCCTAAGTTAGAATAAAGCATCGCACATCCAATTGTTTTGAAAATGGATTGAAGTTTGCTACTCGCAAATAGGCTAAAACACGGGTTTCGACGAATTATCCCAACTCAAGCAACCCAACCTTCACCCACAAGCATTCAGGCAGGTATATCACATAAGCACATAGCCTCATGGTAAGCATGCTATTATGGCTGTCACTCACACACATGCAAGGATGCTAAAGCATAAACACTTACCAAGTACTCCGAGCCAAAGAAAAAAGCTAATTAAAAATCACGCATGAATCCTAACTATGTTAAGAATGCCTAATGCAACACATGCAAAAATGCAACAACAATAAGCTCGGCTATTCTAAGATGGCATATGAGATGCAACAATCGATACATGTCTTCAACTTGGTATTGAAATTCAATGCTGTTAGCATGATGCGCTGAGCCCGGTGCATGCAATACAAATGAATGAATGCAAACATGCGAACATATAGATACTAATTGAAACGTGCCCAAATATAACCATCATAAGCTGGTAAATAAAAGGGAGAAAGACGTGGGGTTGGAAGACATACATCACACACACACACACACACTTATTACAATTGTACCCTCGCTCGGAGGGTCCGAATGAATAGTATAAACCATCTAGCTAATCTAAGCTAAATAACAAATTACAGCTAATTATTACACAACATTAATTAATCAACAAATTAACTAAGTAAACAATAAACTAGCATGCAAACTAAATACAATAGACTGCCTCAGCTCTGTTTCGGATGGCGAAGGGTGTATGCATGCTCGAGTCGTCTTGTCGGTAAATTCCATCGCGATGTCTCGTCTCACCCTTGTTTGCAATTGATCTCAGAAACTTGCACAAAGCTCCAAAAGGCTGAAACTCCACCTTGGGAAGGCCACCGACCAGTTATTAGCATAGGAGACCACCTGCCGACCACCCTTTGTGGTGGAGACCAAAGAGGGTGGGCGGCCTGCCAGAAAATCTGGTCGGCCGACCAGTTTCCACCTCTGGTTTCTAGTTTTTTCTGCAACAAAGGCAAGAGAGGGAAAAGGCAATTTATTTTCAACAAATGTGTGCATGACCACTCTCTCCTTCCTTGCACAAGCCCAAGAGAGTGTGGTCCTCAATCCTCGTGCCACCAATCACGCATCTCGATGCATGATGGTCGAGAAGTCGAATTGCACGACTCGATGTGAAATGAATGCACACATAAGCAAGTAAAGCCAACAACTCTATCATGGACAGTCAAGAGTGTCGGCGACCGAGAATCGAGGCACGTTTCGTCACTTGGAGTACGAAACGTCCCTCGTTTCCCGTGTTTGGACTAAACCCTACTCCAAACACAAAGCAATGAGATGGCATACACAATGCGATTAACATGCAACCTAACATACGCAATGCTATGGGCTAAAATGGCATACACAATACACGTGACATAACATGGCATACACAATGCACTTACGAAGACTATCATGCGCACATGAACTAAATGGCATATACAAATGCAAGATGGACTTACACCAATATGAGTGGACCTCAGCCACACTCACATCAGTGGTCATCTGATGAAAATGAGACAACCGAAATACATGCAAGCATGCACGAATGCAATGGACCGATCCTAAGACACAACATGCAACTCTAACTAAGCATGGAAAATGATGAAATATGGCATACAAGCATACATTTTCCAGCTCTGAAACATGATGTACAATGGTCCCAAATCATGCAAATATGTTACCCAATGCATGCTAGATGGCCCGAATACCGAAACTAGTGAAGTGCGTTACACTATAGGTACACAAAGAAATGCATGAATGGCAAAACCAACCCCAAAAAGACCCTAGGTAGGTCTGAAATAGTGGGAAAATGGCCCAAAATGATGGTTCAAAGTGCATGGAAATGAAGCTCATTCAACGGTCCGAAAACAAGGCATTCATGCACAACTCTCAAGCACACTTAAAGAGGAGAAAACATGAGGATATGGCAATCACATAGGCTCTGAAATATGATGCAAAATGACCCCAAAGCATGAAAATACCTCAGTATATGCATGCAATAGACCTCAAATCTCAAAGCTAGGCAAGTGTATTGAACTACAAGCATGCAAAACAAGCATCATTCGACCATGAGACCCAAAAACAGAGCTAGGGAAATCCAAAATATGCACAAAATCAGTTTAAGGCAAGGCCAAAAAGTGCTAAAATCAAGGGTCAACAAAGCATGCAAAATAAGCTAGTGAACCATGATTTGCACTACAACTATATGAAGCACATGAGAGCTCACCAAACCAGCCAAAAACAGAAGTATAACATGTCAAATAATGCCCCAAAACCCACTGAAACTCAGTCAATGCGTGCAAGAATGATATGTCCCTTTGAAAGGCCAATAAGAGGGTTGTTCTACACATGCAAGATAGACATACAAAATGGCAAAACCACCTCTAGACAGAGGTTATGATGGTCCTAAAACTCACTGAAAATGGCTTGAAATTAGTCTAGGAAGCATGCAAGTGAAGGCCCCTTTGAAAGGCCTTAGAGAAGATTACTCTACACATGCATAATAGACATCTAATATGGAAAAACCACCTCTGGACAGAGGTCATGCAGGTCACAAAACTCATCAAAAATGGCCTGGAGCATGGCTTTGAAACATGCAAATAGGGCTCCTTTGGAAGGCCAAGAAAGCTAGTAAAGAGAACAAAGGGTGAGAGGGTCACCCCTCTCTAATTTTGAGGCTCAAAGACACATGTCAGCCACTGAAAATCCACTGGATTTCAGTGGCTAAAAGGCCAAAATCAAGGCCGACACAAATGCTCTAAAGCATAGCTCAAAACATGAGGAAATGAAGCATGCAAGGGGGTAGATGACCCCCAACAGAAAAAAGACCTAAATAAACATGTTTATAAGCTCAAAAAAAGACTTTTTTTAGTTTATGACAAAGCCTAAATATGCTTGCAAACTAGGCTAAAAGATAAAGCAAAATAGTGCTACAAAGAGGGAAATAGAGAGTTACCCTTGTAGAGCAGACCTCCAGCAACTTCTGGACCAATGTAGCAACCCTTCAACCTCTGAGAAATAGCTCCAAGGTGCTTGGATGGATGGTGGAAAGGTTAAGCTAAGGGTTGGTGTGTGATAGGCCAAGAACTATGGAGTTTTGGAGGCAATATAGAGATACAAGAGGGAGATATATGCATGTATGCTCCAGCACTTTTCTGAACCAAGGCCAAAGAGGGGAGGCCCTTCCTTTATAGAGGAGAAGGTCTAAAGCTTCTCAAAGAAGCTTAAAAGCTAGGCCAAACATCCTCCATACACGTGTATGGAGGATGCACCAAATGCCTCCCAGCTGGCATAGCTAGAACACACTCAGAGAGAGGAAAAAGCAGATGGCTGGCCGACCAGTTCAGGTGGTCGGCTGACCATGCCCCCTGGTCGGCCGACCACGGGTCAAAAGGGTCAAGCTCAAAAGGTGGTCGGCCAGCCCATATTGGTGGTCTCCCAAGTGAATGCAACTCAGTGGTGGTATGAGAGACCAGAAAATGTGGCTCAAAAGTGAGGGAGACCACCTACTTGTCAAGAAAACTGGCCGACCGGGAAAAGGTGGTCTCCAAGAAGAAAAGGTGGTCACCCACCCTACTACCACCTTCCTAACAATGAAACTAGGGTCCATGCCAAAAATGAACCCACACCGATGCGAGACGAAGGTTCAGGGGCCACAATACGCAGCCGGGGGCCCCGAAAATTGACTATTAAGCATCGAAAGTGGCGTGCGAACACGAACGTGGTCTCCCGAGCCACACGGTCCCTCTAAGGAGAGGAAACAAGGTGTGTGCCAAAAATCGGAGCAAACAGAGGTAGTTAAGCGGTCCCAAACCGAGGCACACGGTCGATGGCTCCAAAAATCGAAAACTGGTCTCCAAATGGGAAAAATGGCCTACGACCACGAAACGTAGCCTACGGCCAGTGAGAGATGGTCTACGAGACCTCTCCCTCCCTCCAGAAAGAGAAAACAAAGAAAACAGGACTTGGTTCACAAATCGATGTAAGGCACGAAAAGGTTCCGAAGCCCGGAGGCAAGGCTCTCAGCTGAGACTTTGCAACCTTAGAACGAGCACAATATGCAACATCACCGAGCGCTCAGTTGGTGACATCTGAGTCTTAAGGTCGGTCAAAAATGGGGTGTCTACAGCCTTAAATACACACGATTCACAACATAAACAGTGGTATTTAAGGCTTCAGCCCAAAACTTTAGAGGAACTTTCTTACTCAGGAGCATGACCCTAGCCATCTCTTAAACAACCTTGTTCTTCCTCTCAAAAACTCCATTTTGTTGTGGAGTAATTGATGTATAAAATTAATGCTTAATCCCATGCATATCAAAAAAATTCAAAAATGAACTATTTTCAAACTCACGACCATGATCAATTCGGATTCTTATGATACGCCCAATAGAAACACCTTGTTCATTTTGAATTTTAAGGACTAAGGCCTGGAAAGCATCAAACGTATCAGATTTTTCTCTTAAAAAATTTACCCATGAAAAACAAGTATAATTATCAACGGTTAAAAAAATGTATCTTTTACCTCCAATGCTTTTAGTGCGAGTGGGTCCCATAAGATCCATATGAACCAATTCAAGAGGACGTTTGGTTATAAAGCTATTTACCTTTTTATAAGGGGCACAGGTTTGCTTCTCTAGTTGACATAGTCCACACACATGGTTCACATTCTTACCCAATTTAGGTACTCCTCTCACAAGCTCTTTGTTGGCTATCTTAGTTATGTCTTTGAAATTCTTGTGACCTAATCTTTGATGCCACAAATCAATATTACTTATGATAGCTGAGTGGCAAGTGAGATCATTAGTGGTAACAATCCTATAGCAGTTATCCGATGTGCAAACCCATACATGACAGTATTTCCCTTCTTATCTAAAATTTCACATTTATTTTTTAAAAATAATACTTCATGGCGGGAATCACACATTTGACTATTGCTCAAAAGATTTGATTGAAGGCTATCTACAAGTAATACATTTTTAAGCTTGGGAAGACCGACCACACTTATAGAGCTCTTACCAATAACTCTAGAAGTGCCACCATCTCCAAAAGTAACAATTTCTCCTTCATATTTTTCAAGAGAAGTGAAGTAGGATTTGTCACCAGACATATGACAAGAGCACCCACTATCAAGACACCAAATGTGTGAGTTATGTCCTTTCAGAGCAGTGTGAACAACAAAACAAGTCAAGACATCCTTTCTAACCCATATCTTTTTAGTCGTAGCAAGATCAGGACTGGCAGCCTTGGCAAATGTCTTAGCGTTGTGAACACCCTCATGAATTTTAGTGTTCTACCTAGACATGTAAAGTTGTCTTCTAACCCAAACAGTATTAGAATTTCTACCATTTTGAGACACCTTACCAAACAACTCAAAACAAAAGGACGAATGTGGCCATACCTACCACAATGATGACAAACAAAAACAGGTTTTACCTCCATTTTGTTGATCTTCCCCTCGTTAGGCAGATGAAAAGAGGGATCACCCTGTTGCACCTTCATATTTTCCTTTATTTGAGTCTTGATGTTATGTGATGTAGAGACTTGTCCCTTTTGAACTGTCGCATTACCATAGCCTAGTCCATTTTTGTCACAACCCATTTGGTGAGACCCGAGGATGTCTTCTAATGTCTTGGAAACTTTGTTCCACATGGCTATTATGGCTCTAGCATCTCTGAATTCTTCATCTTTTTGACCAACCATCTCTTCCAATGCATCTTGTGACATCACAAGGTTTTCAATCTTCTCTTCATATATGGCATATATTTTTAGAAGTTCATTCATTTCGATCTCACAAGATAGAAGTTTTCCACATAAGTCTTACCTGTCATTAGAGATCTTGATGACATTCTACTTTACTGTTGCAATCTCTCCTTTTAGCTTGACATTATTGTTTTCGCATACTTTGAGCTTGAGAGAGTTTGTCATTGATCTTGGACAAATTCAAAGATTCATCGTAAAACTTTTCATAAGCTTATTGTAGGTCATCACCATCAATCTCATTATTGTTTTTTGAGGTTTCATCATCTTCTTTCTGCTCCTCTTTCTCCTGGACCTCATCCGGTCGAGCAACTAAGGCATGAAAAGTGATAGATAGTGGTGAAGATGACTCTCCTCTTTCATGGAATTGACTCAAAATGTCCCATGCATCTTTAGCCTTTGTGCAGTGAGCAATCCGTTGCTATTTTTCATTAAAAATTGCTTCACGAATGGTAGTCAGAACTCTTTGATTACTAGGATTGTCAGCATTTTTAACATCCTCTTCAATGGCTTGCCAGCCCTCAGGGTCGTAAGCTCTCAGAACCATCCTCATTCTAATCTTCCAGAACAAGTAATTACTCCCATCAAAGGTAGGAACATGGTGCAGATTCTGACCATGAGCAAATTCCACTGGCTTTGGAGGAGGTTAAGTAACAGTAGACCAGAATGCCATGTAAGTACTATCTCCATCTTCACCGGATTCGATTTCTTCAAGTTTTTGCTCTAACCCAATTTCATCATCCCAAGTCACTGTATAGACTTTTTTCCGGTTCTTTTTCGAAGGACATTCAGCAGCAACATGTCCAAACCCTTGGCATTCGTAACACTTGACACCTTGCCCCTTCACAGTCTTCTTTTTAGTTTTTGGAGCAATTTTTGGTAGAAAAGTTTTGGATTTTTCATTACTCTTATCTTTTGAAATAGGGTCCTTGAAATTAGGCTTCTTTTTTTTTAATTTTTTTGAACTGTTTAGTAAACATAGTCGTCATTTCGGACTCTAGATCAAACTCAATCTCAGGGATCTTTGCAGTCTCATGAGCACTAGTAAAAGCCACACTATCTTTTTGTTTTTTCTTAGAAATCTGGTGTGCTTTATAAGTCTGCAAGTTTCCAACCAATTGATCAAGCTTGAGGGTATCAACATTCTGAGCCTCCTCAATAGTTGTAACTTTTGATTGGAACCTCCCGGGTAAAGACCTCAAAAAATTTCTAACAACCTTTGCTTCAGGGATTTTTTCACCGAGTGTGAAACACGAATTCACGATGTCACTAAGTTTAGCATAAAAATTATCAAACGTCTCATCATCACGCATAAAAAGAGTTTCAAAAGAAGATGTGACACGTTGAAGTTTTGACCTTTTAACAGAAGTAGAACTCTCGTGAATTGTTTCAAGAATGTCCCAAGCCTCTTTCGCTACCTCACACGTGCAAATACGACGAAACTCTTCAGGTGTGACGGAGCAAAAGAGGGAATTGAGAGCCTTATTATTCTAACTCGAGTTTTGATAGTCAAATACGTCCTATTTATCAAGAGGTTTTGGAATTTCAACACCATCAATAGTGACAACAAGTTCACTCCACCCATAGATCATACAGTGCCAAACTTTCTCATCGATAGATTTTAAAAACGCTCTCATACGAGCTTTCCAAGAAGAATAGTTTGTACCATCAAGTAACGGAGGTCTATGGGTTGAGTTACCTTCACGAATTGAATCCATATCACCAATCACACAAAATCACACTCCTATAGTTTTGATAAAAACAAAGAATAACTCGTTTTGATACCAATTGAAAAACCTAAGTGATTCGTGATTAGATCAAGATTTAATTGTATCAATTCCCAACCAATTAAAACTAACAATCTAAATCATTAAGCACGTACGAAAGTGATTTAGATTGTTGTTTCAGAAACAATAAATAGACACAAATGATTTTTACATGAAAAAAATCACTATTTGAGCACCTTCAATTATGATTAAAAATCCACGGGTGAAACGCCACAAATCAATCCACTATGAGGAAAGAAATAATACAAATTACCCAAACTCTATCAATTTTTCTTCAACGCTTTGTATATCTTCCACCACAACCTTCGTCTCGGAATTGATTAGATTGATGTTGATTCCACAACATCCACGTCGACTCAACGATCGTGCACAGCTTTGAACACCTTTGAACGCTCCACGCTTGAATCTCTGAATTCCACCGAAGAAAAACACTCTTGAAGATGATACTCAAACAACCCTTTGATGTGTATTATCCGACCACGTGAGTTTAATACTCAAGCAAGCATCAAAGGAAAACTAGCAAACAAGTCTCAAAAGAAAACCCTAAAGCGCTCAAAACAGATCTAGCAAAGTTAACCCTAAAACTAATTGAAACACATACTTATAGAAAACAGAGGCCGCGAAGGTTGCTTGAGTGAAGACTCTCTCGCTCGAGCGAGGTACCAATTATGCATGAATTTCTTAGGTGGCGTCGCTCGAGCCAAGCTTCCTTCACTCAAGTGCACAATCCTTCTTCCCATAATTTTTACAGACAAAGACAACTTTTGGGAACAGGACTTCTTCGCTCGAGCCAGGACTCATTCGCTCGAGCGAGCAAGGCAAAATAACTAAGAAACTTACAACTCGATTAACAATGTTTGTTCGTGGGATTGACAAAACTCAGGGACCTAACAAGGTATAAATTCATAAATAAAGAACGAAAATCAATATTCACTATTTTTTTGTTTGGGGGGGGTGGTTAAAAATAATGTTAGTATGTTAATATAGTTAGATTACAATTTAAGGATTCGCCGCTACTCCATTAGCTTGAACACTTGATCTTCCACCCACCACACCTTAAGATGTCACTACTAGAATATTGGGTCACATACCAATGCCTTCACTTAGTTAGTGTTATTATAATTAACCATCTATATAACAAGACAGATCTACTTTTGAAACCAAATGGGACATGTATCTTACGTGGCAATGGATTTAAAGACTGAGATTAATTGGAGATTTTGTGTCTTTTTACTTTCGCCGTTGGATATAGCCTATAGGCTTCAAAGTTGAACACATTTCAAACCCATTTCAGTCTTTTGCTCTCTCTTCACTGCCCAAAATTTCAAACCCATTTCATCATTATGTTTCTCTCTCTTACTCCTTCTTCACCTGGTTCTTCATTGCTTCAATTCAATGGTTGTATTCAAGCCTATTTCATCATCACTGTTTCTCTCTCATACTCTTTCTTCACCGGGCTTTTCATTGCTTTAATGGTCCTCAATAATGGTAAGATCGTTCCCCTTCAGGTAAGACCTCTCTCTTAAAAGACCGTCGACATAGCATTTATATACGGTAGATCGGCAAAAGCTCATTTTGTTCTACCATTTATCCTTGAAGCTCTTCCCTTCAAGCTCAAATTCCCACATCTTCCCAACCCCGCTTGAAACCCCTTCCCTATCCCACCTGAAACTCTCCACTCTCCACTCTCTTACTCCCTCACCTGAAGCTCCTTCTCCATACCCACCTGTTGCTTCTGCAATCCCTCATCAAAAGCTTCATCTCATTTCATTTCATTTTTGTGTTGTTGTAGACCATGTTAAGCAGATTGATTGTTACATTGTTGTTGTTCATGCTTTTGAATTATTTGTCCATAAATCTATATTAAACAAGTTATAATTTTTGATCATTTTGTTGTTTATGCGTTTGATTATGAATGTATTAAGCAAGTTAGAATTGTGTTATGCAAGTTATAATTGAAATGGATTGATTTTAGGGATTAATCAAGAAATCAAACATCTTGGGGTTGTTTTTCCTATTAATAATCCAATGATGGGTTGTTTTTTCTAATTTTTTTCCTTTCATTTTTCTACTTTCAAGTAATAAGTATCATTTATTAATCTGGTAAATTGTATTGTGATAATTGAAATAGATTGTCTTGCTTTTTTGCTTCTTATATAGTTGTGGCATTTTGCTTATATTGTTTTTTTACTGTATTTGGCTATAGAAAACCCAAGAAAAAAAACAAAACAAAAACAAAACTTAAGCCCTCTAATTTTAGCAACTAATATAACCTTAAGTCAAAAACATGGTTTTTCAAGAAATGGATAAAGCACCAAGTTTACACACAACTAGGGAACTATATGCAATTGTTTGGTCTTGACCGACAAATACATATTGCAAAAGTGATAAGTTTCACGCTCCAAGTTAAAAGTGTGTCAAGCAAAAAAGGAAAACCAAAATGAAGAGGTAGGAAAATACAGAGTCTTATATGACCAAAATTCCCACCCCATCGGCTCTGATATGTAACTCCCTCGCTCGAAGCCCCTTCCTCACCCCTACCTTCAACACCCATCATTTCATTTTATGTTGTTACATATCTATTTTAGTTTGTTTTGAAGATTGATTGTTTTATTGACCTTTTTGTTTTGCTTTTTTTTTTTTTTTTGAAATATATTTATTACATTGTTATAGTGATACTTAGTTTGTTGTTATGCTTTTGAAATGGATTGAGCAAGTTATAGTTGTATCTTGAATCATTGGTGATTATGAATGAACGATGGAAATGGTTTTTCTTTGTTGTTTTCTCTCATTTCATGAAATTTATAATCCAGAAATCAGACATTTTTGGGATATATCCTACTGAAAGTGTTTCAAGTTCTTAGGGATATGTCCTACTTATATCTGTAATCTACACTAACCATTTGTTATATTTATATAGATTTTCAAAAACTATAGAGTTATAGTCTAAATGGGATGGGATTGAAGTTTTTGAACATATGTTTTATGTGTTGCTGGAAATTGTTGTTTAGCGGATAGAACTCTCGACTTTGCTAAAAAAGAAATTGTTGTTTATAGGCTTAGATAGTCAAATTTACTGATTTTTGGATTTTTCCTATCATTAAATTTTTTTTTTTTTTTTTTTGTGTGTGGCTTTTCTAGGTGTTTGATTATTTTAAAAAATATATATATAGGAAAATTTCATAGCTTTTGGAATTGTGAGGTTGAGGTGGTTGAGTTTGATTTGATGAAATTATTTGTTGGTTATGTTCAAGCAATGCCTCGATGATAGAGATAATTACAATCTAAAGTACCCTTCTTACCCAAAAAAAAATTGAAAAAAAACACACTTCAAAATAAATTTTGGGTCTTTAACTCTAACTTGGAACTTAGTACATAGATTTGCTTCTTTTTATATCTCCTACATTTTATTCTTACAATTGGATGTAGCCTTTTTCATATGCAACATTTTCTTCTTGCAATGTACCCTTTCTCCTACAAGATGTGTCTGACCAAAAAAATTAGTACCAAAAGGGGCAAACTTTAGACCAAAACTCATCCAACAACCAACTGTATGTACAACAACACCAGATTGAAAGGAATTTTGCATATTTAGGCCAAGTTTGGCATGTCTTAAAAACACAAAAAGCCCCAAAGTTATCACTATTCACTAACAAAATATTAAAAAATTAATTTAACACATAATTACATTTCAGACAGCTCTGCGGTCCAACAGGCGGAGGTGACTTTTGGAAAAAATTGCACGGTTTTAGGTGCACGAACAACATGGTGATGTTTGGCTCGTAGGGGCCATCACGGGTCCCATTTTAATAATCTGAACCGTTTAATGTATAAAACTCGTTGAGTGTTATATGTCTGTAAAATATCACGTTGATTGGATATTGATAAATATATGATCTAATCAGTTAAAATTTATAAAATGGATAGTGTTATAGTTAACGGTTGAAAAAAAAAACTAATTCGATCAGATGGCTATCGATATCCGATCAACGTAATTTTTTATAAGCATATAGTACTCGACAAGTTCTACACATTAAACGATTTTGATTAGCAAAACGGGACCCGTGGTGGGCCCCCACGGGCCGAACATCACCTCCAATTCAATGTCCGAAAAGTAGAGAATCATATCCCGAGTACACTCTACACACGTTATCCTCAATTGTCTCACCGTACCACCTATTTCCTTACAATCTTCTCTTATACACTAACTTACACAATTTTTTAATACACATTTTTTCATAAAAATTCAAAAAATTATCCCAAACAATCATATTTTTTTCTCAACTTTTTAATCTAAAAAGTCAAAAAGTGCACTTATTTAGGACACCCCAAACAATCCCTTACATTAGCTTGGAATTTGGACTTGCAATGTCTTCAAATTGATGATTAATTAGAGGAATGAAAAAGGTTATCTACTTCCATACTATTTATTTGGCAGTTTGATACACGACATGTCTTCAAATTGACACATCGTGTAAACTATAAGGATCAAATTGACATATCGTTTCAGTTTTCGTCCACCAAACTTAACAGCCGCTTTTTATTGGACCGATATAATACAATCCATTAAATTAAAGGACAAAATTGAACAAATTAAAATAATAGAGATCAAATTAACACATCGTATAAATTATATGAATCATTTATATAATTTACCTAACGTTAAAATGGGTTAATTTTTTATTCTTAACTACTTAACAAATCATCATATTTTGCTTGTAAAATTTTTTGATACATTATTAATTTTGATAATAATAATTACTCTTAAAATGGAGAGAGAGAGAGAGAGAGAGAGAGAGAGAGAGAGAGAGAGAGAGAGAGAGAGAGAGAGAGAGAGAGAGAGAGAGAGAGAGAGAGAGAGAGAGAGAAGAATATCCACACTTTAAATCTGTTTTTTCATATACTCTTATAAAAGCAAAAAATAATCATAAAATACTTATAAAGTGTGGTCTTATCAATCCTAAAAAAAAAATAATAATAATAATATAATCTTATTGGTTGTCCACATTGCAAAGTAACATATTGTTCATTTCCATTTTATTTGAGATTGTCAACTACCTGCCTACCCAAGTTTTGTCCTTTGCCTATTAAATCATGAAGGTCATTATTATGAGTTGTTATATGCTTTCCATTTTGCAATTGGAAATGACAATTCCAAATGACGGTGTCCTTGCGGAGGATATACAACGTGTACTTGTCTATTTTTACTTGACTCTAAAACAACAATGCTATGAATCATTAAATTTTTATCATTAATATCACTGTTAATGATGTGACAAATAAAAAAAAAATAAAAATAAACAAAAATTAAGACACAAAACACATGTGACAGTGAATGAGACCCACTGTCACATTCCTAATACAATCACTAATTAATAGTCTGCATCATTTTTTGACTCTAAAAATTATTTGATGATTTTTGGATAACATTTTGCCTTATTTATGGTTTAACATTTATTCATTTGTTAAAAGAAGGTAAATATGGTTTTAAGGTTTGTATTGACTAATATGGGAGAACATTTTGGGAAACATTTTGCCTTCTTATTGGGTAATATTTTTGGATTAAATATTACTAATACCCTTGGAACCATACCTTGGTATTACTAATATATTTTCAGAGATAAAATGGAAGGGATTAATAGTGAGGGGATTATTAGTGAAGGGATTAATAGTGAGAAATTATTAAATTATTTTTATATAAAACAATAAAAAAATATAAAAATATAAAAATTAAACATTAATATTTTTAAAAAAATTCCCAATATATAAAAAATAAAAAAATTTCTAATCCCCTCACTATTTTTTTAATACCATCTCTACCTCCTCACTATGAATCCCCCTTCCAAGGGTATTAGTAATACCAAGATATTAGTAGTCTCAAGGTCATCTCTCAAAACAAATAAGGTATTAATAATACCAAGGTATTAGTAGTCCCAATCCCCTTCTTATAACCCCAAACAAACGGGGCCAAAGAGGTAACTACAACTCTTGTCACTAGTTAAGCATAGTTGTAGAAAAACAAAGTAATTTTTTTAAATTGTTTTTATTTTTATTTTTAGTGATTATTCTTTATTTTTTAAATTTTACGAACTATAGGTTCAAAAATTATTAAATTTTTTATTAAAAAAATTGAATTAGAATTTAAAAAATTCACTAAAAACAAAAATGTGACTTAAAAACTGCTTTTTCAAATAAATTGTTTTGTTTTGTTTTGTTTGAAATGAAATTTTCAATTTAAAAAAATCAAATAAAGATTTCAAAAATTCACTGGTCTTTTAAATTTCCATTTTTTTTTTAAATTTAAATAAGTTGGTGCCAATAAATTTGATTTTGAATGCATGAATTCTCTTGTAATATATGCTCATGTGCCAATTTTTCCACTCAATAATCACTTCCACGTGGATTATTAATGAGGGATCTATAAATGAAATGGATAATTACAAAACCCTAATTATTCAATCAAATTATTGAATGTAGTTCTTGTACTATCTCTTTCATGTCCATCAACTAATGCAAATTCAACAGAGATATATGAATAATCAAAAATCCATTTATTGAGAGTGAATTACTCCCCCGTTTGTTTTGGGTGAAAGAGAGGGTATTGGGATTGTTAATACCAAGGTATTAGCAATAGCCTTGTTTGTTTTGGGAGAAGGCCTTGGGACTATTAGTCCCTTGGTATTACTAATACCCTTGGAGAGGGGATTGGTAAGGAGGAGGTAGAGATGGTATTAGAAAAATAGTGAGGGGATTAAAAAAATTTTTATTTTTTTTATTTTTTATATATGGGAAATTTTTTTTAAAATATAATTTTTAATTTTTTATATTTTTTTATTTGTTTTATTATTTTATATAAAAATAATTTAATAATTCCTCACTACTAATCCCCTCACTATCAATCCCCTCACTATCAATCCCCTCATTAATAATCCCCTCACTATTAATCCCCTCTATTCTATCTCCCAAAACAAACGGGCCCTTGTTGACAATAAAATTTTGAGAGATAAGGATTCTAACATATATTTCAACAATATAAGTTAAAAATTATACATCTTAAAACGACATGATTTATTTTAATTTTAAATTTAAATTATTGAATTATTATAATAATAAAATCGTGGGTAAAGTTACAGTTTCATCCCCTGATCATTTTCTCACTTTGATCCTCGAAAGAAAATGGGTTCGTTTGGTTTGAATTTCCCAAAAAATTTTGGGAAAATTTCTCCACAAATGAGTTTTCAGAAAAACTCAAACCAAACAAATTTTCTCAAAATTTTTTTCCAAAACTTGTAAACCAAACAAGTTTTCCAAACAAATCTCTCTCTCATACACATCAAATCAATCACTTTTTCTAAAACTCTCTCTCAAAATAATTTTCCAAAACATCTTTCCAAAAAAACCAAACCAAACAACTTTTCGTACTTTTTATCTCCCAAACTCATCTCCCAAAATCAAACCAAACAATTAGTCCTCAAAATATCAAATTCTCCCCCTTTTTTTATTTCAAAATTTAATTACCATTATATCTTTGTGATGAAAATACTATATTACACTAAGGGTTGGTTTGGAATGTTCTAAAAAAGTATACTTTTTGACTTATTGGTTTATATGAGTTGGGTTTGGATTGGGTTTGATGTGATGTGTTAAAGAAGTGATATGATTTAAATAAGATAGTGACTTTTTGACTTTTTATATTATTTAGGTTATGCCAAACTTGGCCTAAAGTATGAGATCTTGACACTTCAGTCTTTAAAGAAAAAAATGTTCTCCCACAAATTACCAACCCTCCAAATTCACTAGCTAATTTTTGTCTATTAGGCCTATTTTGAAAAGTGGGTTAAAAATCACTTTTTAACTTTTTAACTTGTAATGATTATAGGTTAGATGCGATATTTTATTTGTTGTGACTAAAATAATCTATTTTATTTTTTATGACTAAAATAACTCTAAATCTATCCAAATCTAGTTGCCAAACCATGCCTAGATGAGAATTGAAACAAAAGAATTAAGATTTAAATACTAAAGTGAAAAATAACTTATATTTTATGTTTGATAGTGCAATTTATCTTTAAAAATCATTGCAGAGCTAGAGAGATAATTATGATCTAATTTTGAGAGCCTTGGGCAAAAAGGGAAATTAAAGCATTGAAACATAATAATCACCATTCTTGTTTGATACCCTTTTAAACTTTTCCATTGCCTCATAAGGAAAGGAGGGGCATTAATGTCAATTGAAACAAGTAGACAAAAAGTGTCATAGTAGAAGTAGTAGTGGATGAAAAGGGGCCGGTCTTTGTCATCAATTGCAAAGAACCCAAAACAGAGTCCCTATTCTCTATTATTTAATTTAATAGGTCTATAGGCCCTACGCTGATAACGCGGGAAAAACGGGTTCCAACTCAGTATCCAATTGGTTATGACTCGGACCTCTGTCTCACGCTTTTATCTTATTTTTTCATAAATTTTAAACTACCCCACTTCTTGACAGCGTTTCAAACACTTTTGGAAAGTGTTGTTTGAATCATGCAGTGATCGTACGGTCGGTTTATTTTCAGTGGTCGAATAAAAGAAATGAAAATGTTTGGGAGTTCTAAATTGGGAGCATTAAAAGAGTTCTAAAGAGTAGGCTTTACTGACTGATGTGATGTTTTGACCTTAAGTTTTTTTTTTTCTTTCTTGTTTTTGAATTTCCACCTCATTAGTGGTCTATTAGTATTCTCAAATTAGTGGGATATATCATTATTAATAAAAGAAATCGATAGTGAAAAAATTAATAATAAAAGAATTAAGTAAAAGGATGATGATACATATTATTAAAAATGATGCTTTAAAATATTATTAGTACACATTTAAAAAAAAAAGAAAAAGATATAGTAATATTATGACAGTGGGTGGGGTCCACTGTCACATCATTAGTGTTACCATTAATTAGTGGTCTCAAGTATTTTTTCTAAGTAAAATTATATTTATTTTGATGATAATTATTAATATGAGAATTGTCAAACTATTTTTATATAAAAAAAATATAAAATAATAAAATAAATAAAATTATAAATTTTACTTAACAAAAAATATAAAAACATTATTAATGTTAAAAAAATATCCACCATGTAAAAAAAAAAAAAAGCAAGTAAAGATAGAAAAAGTATATGAATAAAAATAACAAAAAAATACTTTAAAATAATAGTTGTACTACTTACTAATATATTTTATTAACCGAGTCCTCATAATATTAAAAAAAAAAATTCAATTATTGGACCATCGTCATATCCACCCATAAAATTAAATTTATCGCTAATTTTTCTTATTTAGCCTCCGTTTGGGAAGTGGGTTGGCTTTTTAGTTTTTTGACTTTTTTGGCTATTTTAGCCTGGGCTAAAAAGCTTGGTTTGGGAAAGGGCTTTTTGGCTTTTTGACTTTTTGACTTTTTTTTGTGAGAGAAGAGTGTAATGATTATGGGTTGGATGTGATGTTTTGTTTGTTGTGGCTAAAATAGCCTGTTTTGTCTTTTGTGACTATTTTAGCCCCAACCCACTTGCCAAACACACCAACTACAGTTAAGATCTCATTATTTATTCATCGTTTAGAAATAATTGGACTCTCATGATCTCGTGATTTATACTATTTTAATTAAATATTATAAAATGCTCTCAAAATATATAATCTCATTTGTTATCTCAAGTATTAATAATTTCACTAGTATTACTTATTTTCTTAGTTCTCTACTTCAATTAGACAGTCAAGTTTTTTTTCCATGGCTCTTAAGTTTTTCTTTAAGGCCAAAAAAAACATGAAAATAATATTAAAAAAATTTAAGATACTTTTAGCTATATGATTATTAAAAAAAATGGCAAAAATTATTAACACTTTGATTATTTATGTGTTCTAAAATTTTTCTTTGGTGTTCCTTTGAGATGTGGACTGACTTTTTAACTATTTATCTTTGGGCTAAAATATCTTCGTTTTGGATGAATATTTTGATTCTTTTTAACTTTTGTGAGAAAAAAAAAATGAAATAATTATGATTTAGACGTGATAATTTTTAATCTAAAATTAAAAATTTATTTTATTTTTTTATGACTAAAATGACCCCAACCTAACCCTAACCCAAATCCACATGCCAACCGACTAGTCTAAGGGGTTGTTTGGGATAATCTAAATAAGTGTACTTTTTGAATTTTTATGAAATATGAGTTGAATTTTAGTTGAATTTAAAATAATGAATTAGAAAGATAATGTAATTTAAATAAAATAATATAATTTAATAAAATAATAATTTCTTAATTTTTTAATTTTTTAATTTTTTTTAAACATGTGAAACCAACTTGAAGATAATTCTACTTCTCTTGGTTATTTGGCTGTTTACATAAAAAGGAACTTGGGATAGAATCTATACTGGTATTTAACTTTTCATTTCTCACTTTGTCCCTTTTGTGTCAGACCCACCCACCCCACTACAGATTGCTGCAAGCCCTTTTTTTTTTTTTTTTTTTTTAAATGGACACCCAACCATTTTTGAATAAAGGGAACATCTTTTATTTGCTCACTTTTCTTTCTCTCAATTTATACTACTCCCTCCGTCCCAAAATATTAATCCCTTATTCCATTTTTCATTGTCCCAAAATATTAGTCCCTATTCAAAAATCAAGTACAAAAATAATATAAATTTCCTATTTTACCCTTCTTTTAAATTAATAAACAACATAAAAAGTACAATTATGCATTGATATTCTCAAAAAATGTACTATCAAAAGGATAATTTTGGAAAATCAACTTTTTTCAAATGCAATAATTGTACTACCAAAAAAAGTTGGATTCCCCAAAAGGGACCATTATTTTGGGACGGAGGGAGTATTTTGTTATCTAGATATTAATTATTAAATTTAAAAATTAAATTTTCAAATATCAATAACTGAAAAAAAAAATAATTATTTGAATTTCAACAATCGAAATAAAATTTTATTCGATTATCTCAGTTCAATTGTTTTTTTTTTTTTTTTTGTTATAGGGAAATCCTCTTACCCTCTCGCAGGTCCAAGGCAGCGCCCCATGAGGAGATCACCAGGGTGTCCTGTTGTTCGTTCCGAGTAAGAGACTATAACCTCGAAACTTGTCCCGACCAGGGTGTCCTGTTGTTCGTTCCGAGTAAGAGACGCCAGGGTGTCCTGTTATTCGTTCCGAGTAAGAGACTATAACCTCGAAAGCTTGTCCCGACCTCCCAAGGCAAGCTTCGATTAAGTCATGACTCGCACAGCGGGGGAGCATTAAACCCAAGAATTGTTCGTTTCGAGTAAGAGACTATAACCTCGAAAGCTTGTCCCGACCTCCCAAGGCAAGCTTCGATTAAGTCATGACTCGCATAGCGGGGGAGCATTAAACCCACACCAAGAAGCTGATTAGGCATTCTTGAGATCCAACCTCCTAACTAACAGTGCTTCGCCTAGAAGATTAGGCCAAGAGAAAAATTAAACTTGTGACCTTAGGACTTAAACCCCAAACCTTACCACAATGCCACAACCCCTTGGGTTAGTTCAATCGTTGATATGAATAATTTATCTTTTGTTCAATAATTATATTCAAACACATGCGCGTACCAAATAATATAAAATATATATATATATATATATATATAAATTGAAACGTTTCGAATTGCCCAAACAGACGCTCCCGACATTTCGTCCAAATTTGAAAAGATGAAAAGTATAGCGTACCCACTTCACCGATAGCATCTACTTCACTGTATTTTTACACAGAACCACACACCCCTCAAGGGCAACTTTGGCATAAAAAAAAAACGCTTACCAAATTACATTTTCTGCTTTTGGAGGTCAAATCATATAGATAAACATCCTAATAATATATTATAGTAATATCCCATATTAGAAAAAACCAAAACAATTTACGGGTGCGTTTGGAAAGATAGTTTGTAGCTATTTTAGTTACAAAAGATAAAATAAGTTATTTTAATCATAACTGTACGGGGAGGAAATAATTCTCCTCGTATAATCCTGTTGACCAAGTCCACGCTCCTCCGTACGACGTCGCTTTGTCACCTGAAAACACAAACGTGAGCTAGCCGGCGGGTGTGTGCCGGAAACCTCTCCGATGCCTAAGTCAGAAAACTTGACAAATAGACAAAGCTCAAAGTTCTCAGAAAGATTTTGTTCAATTACCTCCTCCAAGGTGTTGCTTGTGAGCTTTTATAAGTTTCATATGGCACAATCCTAGTAGGACTCGTATTTCTCCATGCAGAGTCCTCCTAGGATTCAATCTCCTAAGGATAATGCTTATCCTTTTACACCCTCCCCCACTGCTTAAACCAAGTGGGATGGTTTCCTCCACGGCCGAACTTCCATGTAACCGAAGTAAATTGGCTATACCGAGCCACAGAGGGCCGAACCGTCCATAGCTCGGTCTTCTCCTCTAATTCCTTACTTCGGCTGTCCCTGTTCAACCTTGGCGAGCTCAAACTTCCAAGTAGCAAGGTCTGACCGACCTAACCATAGTACGTCACGACCGGACTAATTCCAAAACCGGCCTTCCCAGAACATACTGCGGCCGGACTAACTCTGAGACCGGCCTAATTCCGAGTTGCCTACGGACCGGAGTAGCTTTACTTCTCCTTGGACCAAAGCATCTATCTCTTCATGAGCCGGAGTAACCTCACCTCCTTGGGCCGAAGTAACTTTGTCTCCTCAAGACCGGAGTAACCTTGCCCCCTAGGCCGAAGTATCCATTACGGCCTTTTTACTTAATCCTTCGTGTTTTGGGCCTTAAAGCCCAACTCGAAGCTCGGCCCAATTTTTCCCAAAAATTACCCTCTCAATTGCCCCTTAATTCCATCTGCGCAACATGATCGGGATTACCAGTCTACTGGCCGAGCTAGAGTTTATTAAGCTTTTTCAGCCGAGCTAAAAACCCTTTAGCCTCTCCAGCCGATCTAACTTTACCTCGGATATCACTATGTCCGGTCAAAAACGTCTCTTCAATCACAGCGACTGTAACGCTTCTCATTCCAATGACACGTGGCAGGCTCTGATTGGTTAAGGACGGCTGTCACGCCGTCTTCGTGCTTTGTGATCTTGAAACGGTTCCCGCCCAAATTTTGGGCTTTCTAACAAAAGTAATTCCTGAGACTAGGGTCTCTACACTTTTGCTATTCCTTCGTCTTCTCTCTCTGTTCTCTTGCTGCTCGAGTTCTGAGCTTACTGTGTTCGTGCTTCTGTTGCTGCTACTGCTCCATCTCCATCTTCTTCTTCTTCAATCTGGTAAGCAGGTCTACCCTTCACGCTTTTGTTACTTGTTTTTCCATCTGTTTTTGCTTTGTATGCTTTTTGCAAACATTTTTCTTCATTTGTCTGCTTTGCTCTTCGTACTTTGATGAAGAAACCATAGAACCCAAGAGTATATGTCATATACCCTAGAGAAAACTCGATTTCGATCCAGAATCACATCCCAACCGAACCAGGATACTGTTTGTGTTATGTATGTAGATAGATTTCAGAGAACAACCGAACTAGGACTCAAAGGAATAGCAGTAGTTTCTTCTCAACCACTCTAGCCAGGATAAACTCACCGGAAAAACGTGCACGTACCGAACTAGGTACTTCGGTCAATAACCGAGCTAAGGCTTTCGGGGCCCAGCCGGCTTTCTTAGTTCTTAAACCGAACTCAGAAAGCCGCCCCTAGGGGCTTCGACCGAAGTAACTTTCCTCAAACTGCAACTGATTTAGGCCTTGGGACTAAACCAGCTTTCTGAGTTTTTTAGACCGAACTCAGAAAGCTGCCCCTAGACGTTAAAACCGGTCTAACCTGCTCAAAACCGAGTTAACAAACCTTCTGATGAGCCGAGGTAGAACCAGCCCACTGAGCCGAAGTAGGATTTGTATATCTTGCTTATAATTTGTAGCGCGGTCCCACGATCTGTGCTTAACCCCTTTGTTTTCTACCTTGCAGACTTAGGTTGCCCAGGCACTCCTTCGTGTGCTCAACCGGGCTACTGAGCCAAATTTTTGTACCGAAATAATTTATTCGTAACTTATTCAACAAATGGGTAAGTATAGATATTTAGTCGAAAACCCTGGTGGTATGGCCGAATTCAGGCAGGACTACCAGATTCCTGATGATGTCCAACTGGAGTTGGCCAAGAAAGATGCTACTCCCTGGGACAATGAAGGCTCCGTCCCTTTTACCCTTCAGTCAATAATTGAAACCGGACTACGGTTTCCTGTCCAACCGCTCATCTGCGAATTTCTTAGACAGACTAGGTTATGTCCTACCCAACTGTCCACCAATACTTATCGTATTATAATGGGAATAGACGCATTAAACCACCAAACCGGACTAAATCTTGGTCTAGCCGAAATATTCCATCAGTATTCCATCGGCTCAAAGAATGCTGGGTGGGTCTACTACCTCAGAATTCGCCGCCGCCGAGAGAAGATAATTAAGCACACTCCGGACAAAGATCTTAACGATGATGATTTCCTTTGGGTCTCTGGGAATTTTGAGGATTTTCAAGCTCAAATTCCTGGCCGACCTATAAATTGGAAAATGGGAGAACCTGGTAATTTTGCTTCGGTCTTCTGTCTTGTTTGTTATCTCGGTTGTTTAGTTTATTAGCCGGACTAACACTTCCCTTTACTGCAGATTTCGCCCATCTCCGTTCCCTGTACAGTTATCCCAACCTTGGGGTTCTGCGAGCCGCACTACGGGTTAAAGAAAGAAGTTGGTCAAAACTTCTAAATTTCCAGCCGACCTACCGGTATAGCGGTCGCCGCAAAGCAAAGGTAACTGATTTTCTTCTCGAGGAAGCACCGGAGCCGGACCCAACTCTGCCCGAGATAAGACTTGTCCCTCTAACAGCAGAAGAAGAGATGGCGAAAAGGAGCAGAGTTAGGGCCCTTCTTACCGAAACGGCTAGGCCCGAAGTAACGCCTCCCAGTCAATCGCAGCCTGCCGTTGTCGCCCTCCCTTCCCAACAGCCATCCTCTTCCCGCCGGACCAAACGTCCCCGGACTGCCGAACCCGAACGAGTTTTGGTTGATGAAGAACCTGTCATTCAGCCGAGCTTACCACCAAGCCCTCGACCGGAGTCTTCCGACCGGACCATCAGTTGCTGGGCACCGAAGCTATCTTTCAACGACCGAGACATTCTGGAAACAGACTCGGTTGTTGCTGAGAAGGACCACCTGTTGGCCATCAATTTGGCCAAGAGTGTGTGTCTGCCTAAAGATATGGAACATCACCACAAACAGTTAACCACCGAGCTGAAGTCCATCCGGTCAGCCACGAAATCAATGATTCTGGTAAGTAACTTCGGTCGTATTTCTGTTTTTCTACTTTTTCTTTTTCTTCGGCTAAATTGAAGTTGTTGCTTTGTCAGGCTATCCAGAAAAATCAAATCACCCATAGGAAGGTGCTGGAGCTGAGGAAAGTGACAAGGCAAGCTGCGGCAGAGGCAGAGGCGAAATCGGCCGAACTAGAGGAGGCCAGAAAGGAAATGGCCGAACTCCGAGGTGAGGTCGGTCGTCTGACCGGAATGGTTAGTTCGGCCGAGGCCGAAAAGCAAAAGACTGCCATTGTGCTGAAGGACAAGTACTTGCGCGAGTTGCTAAAACTTGAAAGAAAGAAGGATGCCGAAATAAAAGAGAAGGTGAAGGAAGCCGACAAACAAGGCTTCAAGAGGGCAGAGGATGCTTATGCCCAACAATGCAATGCGGCCAAGGATCTGTTCTTTAAGTGCGGCTGGAGGGGAGCCGTTGAGAAGCTCGGTCATGATCCTCAGACCGAGGTTTTCAACCCTCCAGCCTACTTTATACCGAACTCCCTGATGGATTATGCCACGGCCATGCAACAGCAGTTCCTTGAGGGCTCAGATGATGAAGATTCTGATGAAGACTCTGCCCCTGAGGATACTTCGGTTGTGAATGCAGATCAGGTAGTTCGGTCGGAGCCCGTGGTGGAAGATCTAACGCTTGATCAACCAAGTGAAGCCGTGGCTCCAGCCGAACCCGTTCTTCCTTCTGAAAATGTTGTAGTGCCCGAAACCGGTCTTCAAGTTGACGCCGATGCTGCCTTCGACGCCGAAATAGATGAACTTTTTTCTTAATTTTGTAATCTTTTCTTTGTAACCGAACTAAGCAGCCTTGTAATGACTTCTTTTTGAATGAAAATTCTACTTCTCTTATTCCGGTTATTGTGTATATGCTTGCATTTGTAATGTCTTCTATTACTCCAAGTGTTGTTTCGGTTTTTGGTTGGTTAAACTATACTTACCAGCCAACCACTCCTTAGCCGACATAATTGCTTCGGCTGGGGAGTACTAAGTGTTGGTTTAATCCAGCCAACCACTCTTCAGTCTTACACTTACTTCGGCTGAAGAGTAACAAGAGTTGGTTTATTCCAGCCAACCACTCCTTAGTCATGCACTTACTTCGGCTAAGGAGTACAAAGTGTTGGTTTAATCCCGCCAACCACTCTTTAGCTTTACACTTACTTCGGCTGAAGAGTAACAAGAGTTGGTTTATTCCAGCCAACCACTCCTTAGTCATGCACTTACTTCGGCTAAGGAGTACAAAGTGTTGGTTTAATCCAGCCAACCACTCTTCAGCCTTACACTTACTTCGGCTGAAGAGTAACAGGAGTTGGTTTATTCCAGCCAACCACTCCTTAGTCATGCACTTACTTCGGCTAAGGAGTACAAAGTGTTGGTTTAATCCAGCCAACCACTCTTCAGCCTTACACTTACTTCGGCTGAAGAGTAACAAGAGTTGGTTTATTCCAGCCAACCACTCCTTAGTCATGCACTTACTTCGGCTAAGGAGTACAAAGTGTTGGTTTGTTCCAGCCAACCACTCTTCAGCCTTACACTTACTTCGGCTGAAGAGTAAGAGTTGGTTTATTCCAGCCAACCACTCCTTAGTCATGCGCTTACTTCGGCTAAGGAGTAACAGGTGTTGGTTTATTCCAGCCAACCATTGAAGTTTGTTTTTCCAGCTAACTTCTAGTTTTTGGTTATTCCGACCAAATGTCCTGCAGCCTGGATCCTTATCCTGGGCTTAGGATGGGTGTTGGTTTAATCCAGCCAACCTTTAAGTTAGTTTTTTCAGCTAACTTAGAGTAACATGTTTGTAATATACGTAAGTCTTGAAAGCTAACTTTTACAAAGGGTAATTTGCGCCAAAAAGAATTTCTTATTTTATTGAAGGAAGAGAAAATTACATATGCTTGAAGAAGAAAAAGCTAAAAGTAAAATAACTTGAGATTGGCCGTGTTCCATGGCCTAGGGATTGCCTTGCCGTCCTTGTCTTCTAGGTGGTATGCCCCTTTGCCTGCTAATCCAACCACCTTATAAGGACCTTCCCAATTTGGGCCTAACTTGCCGTCTCCTGGGATTAGGGTGTTTCCCATTACTTTGCGTAGTACCCAATCCCCAATCTTGAAATGTCTTGGATGTACCTTTTTGCTGTATTTTCTGATTAACTCTCGTTGGTAGGCGGCGATGTGAACCATTGCTTTTTCTCTTCTTTCTTCTATAAGGTCGAGTTCTAAGGCTATGGCTTCTCCATTTAAGTCTGGATCAAAATTTTCGCTTCGGATTGTGGGGAGACCAACTTCTAGTGGGATGACTGCCTCTATTCCATAGGCCAAGGAGAATGGTGTTTCTCCTGTTGATCGCCGAGGTGTGGTTCGGTAAGCCCATAAGACGTGAGGGAGTTCGTCCGCCCATTTGCCTTTTGCTTTCTCTAGCCTTTTCTTTAGTCCATCCAAGACGACTTTATTTGATGCTTCAGCCTGCCCATTTGCTTGAGGATATGCCGGAGTAGAATTGTAGAACTCTATCTTGTATTCTTCGCAAAAGCTTCTGAAAATTCTGCCGTCGAACTGAGTTCCATTGTCTGAGATCAGTGCTTTTGGTATGCCAAACCGAGTGATAATATTTTGCCAGACAAACTTCTTCACATCCTTCTCTTTGATTGACGTCAATGCTTCTGCTTCCACCCACTTTGTGAAGTAGTCTGTTGCTGCGAGAAAGAATTTTCTGCCACCGGGTGCTGTTGGAAGTGGTCCTACTATGTCCAAGCCCCACATTGCGAAAGGCCATGGGCTAGTTAAGGGTAGGAGTTCTCTTGCTGGTTGATGTATTTGGTGCGCGAATTTCTGGCATTTTTCACACTTTTTCACATATTTTTCTGAGTCTGCTTGCATATATGGCCACCAATATCCTTGCGAAATAGCCCTGTAGGCGAGCGACCTTCCCCCTTGATGACTTCCACATACCCCTTCATGTATTTCGAACAGGAAGGCTTCTACTTTGTTGGGATGAACGCACTTGAGGTAAGGCCCAGAGAATGACTTCTTGTATAATGCAAAAGATGGAGACAGCCAAAATCGCTGCGACTTTGCCCTTATTTTGTTGGCTTCTTTTTTCTCTGCTGGTAGGATGCCGTCTTTTAGGAACAGGATGATGGGATCCATCCATGAAGGGCCTAATTCAGTGCAATATACTTCTTCTGCTTCGGGGTCTTCTATACTTGGTCTTGGTAAGAAGTCGATGAGTAATGGATGAGGGATCGATGTATCTGCCATTGAGGCCAGGCCTGCTAGCTCGTCCGCTCGGCTGTTTTCCTCCCTGCCAATTTGTTCTATCCTTACCACATCAAACTTCTTGATCTCTGTTCTGACTAACTCTTGGTACTTGGCCATTCTGTCGTCCTTTGCTTCGTATTCGCCCGAAATTTGGTTTACCACCAGCAGAGAGTCACTGTATACCATTAGTTCGGCTGCTTTCATGAAGTGTGCTGACTTGAGTCCTGCGATAAGCGCCTCATATTCTGCTTCATTGTTGGATGCTGGGAAGCCAAGGTTGATTGCTTGCTCTATAACCAGACCGTCTGGAGAGATGAGGACTATGCCAAGCCCTGCACCATGTCGGTTGGATGCTCCATCCACAAAGAGCTTCCACATCTCTCCAACGAATAGTTTCCAGCAGGTGGAAGGGTCAGACGATGTTGTGGGGTCAAGGATGGTGTTTTCACCAAAGTCCATACTGGTTGTCTGCCCTTCGTCCTCTGTTTGAACTGCTGGTGAGCCTTTGTTCGTCTCTTCCTTGTGGTCCTTAATGTGGTCTGCCTTTGTGCTTGATGAACTACCTTTCTCTAGGGGTTGCGCTATTCCGGCGTCAACTTCCGTCCCTAGTTCGGTTGAGTCAGTCAGGTCGACTGGGCAGACATGATGACTTCCAGGAGTAAACTCTGCGACGAAGTCTGCCAAAGATTGAGCTTTTATTGCTGTCTTGGGTTGGAATTTGATGTCGAATTGTCCTAACTCCACTGCCCACTTTAAAATTCGCCCACTAAAGTTCGCCCTTTCAAATAGAGCTTTTAGTGGAAAGGCCGTGAGGACAACTATGGTGTGGGCGTGAAAGTAATGCGCCAACTTTCTGGATGCCATCATTAATGCTAATGCTAGCTTCTCTAAGGGCAAGTACCTTGTTTCGGCTCCCAACAATGTCTTGCTTACATAAAAGATGGGCAGGTGTTGTATTCCTTCTGCACGAACCAATACTGCGCTAACTGCGTGCTGAGAAACTGCCAGGTATAAAAAGAGTTCTTCACTAGGAACTGGAGTTACAAGTAGTGGTGGGGAAGACATGTACTCCTTCAAGCTTTCCAGAGCTCGGTCGCATTCTTCATCCCACTCAAACTTGGCTTTTAAAGCTTGGAAGAATGGTCGTAGTCTGTCTGACGACCTGCTTATGAACCGGTTTAGCGCAGCCGCCATACCAGTGAGATGCTGCACTTCTTTGACTGAGTTTGGCCTTTCCAACTCCTGGATTGCTTTGATCTGAGAGGGGTCGGCTTCTATACCTCGGTTGGTCACCAGGAAGCCCAAGAATTTGCCAGATCCAACTCCGAATGCGCATTTGGACGCATTGAGGCGTAGCTTGTGTTTCTTCAGGATCTGGAACATCTCGCCTAAGTCTTTCAGATGGTCATTCTCATCCTTGCTTTTGACCACCATGTCGTCGATGTATGCCTCCATTGTTCTGCCTAATAATGGTTCAAACATCTTGGTGACCATCCTTTGGAATGTCGCCCCTGCGTTCTTTAGGCCAAAGGGCATGACCTTGTAGCAATATAACCCCCTTGGTGTTGTGAAGTAAGTGACCTCTTGGTCTGGTTCGTGCATGGCGATCTGGTGGTAGCCTCTGTATGCATCCAAAAAGCTAAGTCGGTTATGTCCTGCCGTTAAGTCCACCAGTTGATCTATCCTTGGTAGGGGGAAGCTATCTTTCGGGCACGCCTTGTTGACTGTTTTGTAGTCGACGCAGACGCGCCATTTACCATTCTTTTTTGGTACTACGACGGTGTTGGAGATCCATGTTGGGTAGTGCACTTCCCTTATTGCTCCTGCCTCCAGCAGGTTGCCCACCTCTTCTGCCACTATTTCGGCGTGGTGGAATGCCGATCTGCGTGTACGTTGAATGACTGGTCTGGCGGATGGGTGGACATTGAGTTGGTGACTGATGAAGTTTGGGTCAATGCCTGGCATGTCGTAAGGTGTCCAGGCAAACACTTCGATATTAGTGGTCAAGAATTCCAAGACCTCTAATCTCTCAGCGCTGGACAATGATGAGCCAAGCAAGAAGAACTTATCCGGGTTCTTCTCATCTATTTTTACCTCCACCAAGTCTTCCACCGCTTTCTGATCAGCCTCTTTGCCGACGTCCGCGAATAGTTCATTACTCTCTGGTTCTTCCACCGAATGAACATATCCTTTGGCAGCTCGGCTTCCATTTGCTGTGGCGAAGCACTGTTTTGACATGATCTGATCGCCATAGACTTCTTCAATTATACCGGCGTCATTGGGGAACCGCATTACCTGATGGTATGATGACGCTACCGAACGCATAGCATGCAGCCATGTTCTGCCCAGGATGATGTTGTAGGTGGAAGGGACCTTCAATACCCAGAACTCCACCTGCTTTGATACACTTCCTGCTCTGACTGGAAGGATTATTTTGCCGACAGGCCACTCTGGCATGGAGTTGAATCCAATCAGGGGAGAAACTGCAGGCGCCAAGTCTTTGTCTTGCAGTTTTAGTTGTTTGAATGTGTCGTAATACATGATCTCACATGAACTACCCTGGTCAATCAGAATCCGCTTGACGTCAAAATCCTTGACTCGGAGAGTGACAACCAGGGCATCATTATGGGGGCAGTAAATTCGTTCCAAGTCTTTATCCGAAAAGGACATGACGTTTGTTGCCTCTGTCCTCCCCTTCTTGATGGCGGGTTGGGCACTTAATACTTCCCTAAAGTGTTCAGCCTTCTTGATTGAACCTCTAAGCTCGCATACGCGCTCAGGTTCAAAAACACCATGAATTACATTGATAATGCCTTGTGGTGGTGCTTCGTTTGGCATTCCGTTGGGTTGGTCATCATGATCATGGGGGGCCGGTTGCGCTCCTCCTTCAATGTATTCGTCCAAGTGGCCTGCTGCCACCAATTCTTCTAAATATTGTCTTAGTGGCGTGCAATTCTCAGTTCGGTGCCCCTTTTCTTTGTGGAAGGTGCACCGTGATCTGTCGTCGTAATTCTTCTGAGCTTCCCCAAGCTTGGCTGGCCACTTGACAAAAGGCTTGTCTTTGATTTCGCTCAGGATCCGATATATTGGTTTTTTGAACACCGTTGTTATGGCAGTGCGGATTCTCAACCATCTTTTGTCTGTGTCTTCTCCGTTATCTCGTCTACCACGCCCGTTTTTGTTACTTCGGTCCACCGTATTAACCTTTGCTGAGGTTTTCTTTTCTGGTACCATGGCCGCACTTGTTTTGGCTTTGGAACGTGCGCCATCTTCTTCTACCCTGATGTGCTGATGCACTCTCTCCATCAGGGCTTCCATGGTGAGGGGTGGTGTCATGGTAATTGAATCCCTTAGTCGGTTCCCTACTGGTAGGCCTCTTTTATATTGCGCAATGGCTAGATTGGTGGGGCAGTCTCCAATCTGGTTGAATGTCTCCCAGTAGCGACTGTTGTAAGATCTGAGGGTTTCTTTCTCACCCATGTCGATGGAGAGTAACTGGTCTATCTCCACCGGTGTTTTAGTATTTGTCCGAAACCTTGTCACGAACGCTTCTGCCAATTGGGCCCAGGAGGCTATGCTGCCCTCTGGGAGTTTTTCGAACCAAGTCAGGCCTAAGTCGCCCAGGCTTGATGGGAAGAGTATGCACATTAGGGCCTCGTTTCGCCTGTACACAGCCATGATTTGGCGAAAGTGGCTCAGGTGAGAATACGGATCCGTCTTCCCTTCATATGTATTGAACTTCGGCTGAAGGAAGCCTGATGGTAGGGGTGCGTTTTCGATCGCTGGGACAAATGGCGAGGTCTGTAGTCTTGCCAATGCCTTGTCCGTTGGTTCGTAGGCCGGTCGTGGCATTGACATTCCAACCTCGACGCTTCCGTGCGTCCGAGGAGCCAACCGTTGTAAGGCCGAAACTCGGTGTGGATCCCTTGCCCTGGCATCCTCCTTGCATCGTGCTTTTTCTTCTAGCACGGTTCGTAAGTCGGATGACCTGGGTAGCTCGGTTTGTCTGGATCTGGTTTGGTGTGAATGTGAAGGCCAATACGTGCTTCCTTCAGTACATGATCTTTCGGATCTCGTCCTCTCAGACCTGGAGTGACGAGTTCTTGAAGATAAGGAGTGAGTGTCGCCTGTCCTGAGGCTTCTGCTCTCTCCTTGGGAGGGCGTAGTATTCCTACTACGATTCTCTGAGTGGCGAGGGGGTGTTTTGTGCTTACGCCCCTCTCCTGTCGCCACCTCTTTGGTCTTCATCTGGCGTTTCAAGGCCTCCATGTCCGCCGCCATCCTTCGAATTAGTTCATCCTGTTCCTTTACGCGATCTTCCAGGGCTTGAGGATCAATCCTCCTCCTTTGCCTGTCGGGACTTTGAGAGTGACGAGGGCTGCCATTCCGCCTTCCCCTGCCACTCCTCCTGGAATTATGTTGTTGGGGCTCCAGGTCCGCCATGGGAGGGACGGTAGGTAATCCTTCACGCCTTGCGCCCCCTTCTGGTGTTTGTCCATCGACGGCGGACTGCGGCAAGTCTTCAATGTGTGCCATTGAATGAGAAAAGGAGAAGCTTAGTCAAGAGGTTTTTGTTCTTGTCTGTTCTTCCCACAGACGGCGCCAATTGTACGGGGAGGAAATAATTCTCCTCGTATAATCCTGTTGACCAAGTCCACGCTCCTCCGTACGACGTCGCTTTGTCACCTGAAAACACAAACGTGAGCTAGCCGGCGGGTGTGTGCCGGAAACCTCTCCGATGCCTAAGTCAGAAAACTTGACAAATAGACAAAGCTCAAAGTTCTCAGAAAGATTTTGTTCAATTACCTCCTCCAAGGTGTTGCTTGTGAGCTTTTATAAGTTTCATATGGCACAATCCTAGTAGGACTCGTATTTCTCCATGCAGAGTCCTCCTAGGATTCAATCTCCTAAGGATAATGCTTATCCTTTTACACCCTCCCCCACTGCTTAAACCAAGTGGGATGGTTTCCTCCACGGCCGAACTTCCATGTAACCGAAGTAAATTGGCTATACCGAGCCACAGAGGGCCGAACCGTCCATAGCTCGGTCTTCTCCTCTAATTCCTTACTTCGGCTGTCCCTGTTCAACCTTGGCGAGCTCAAACTTCCAAGTAGCAAGGTCTGACCGACCTAACCATAGTACGTCACGACCGGACTAATTCCAAAACCGGCCTTCCCAGAACATACTGCGGCCGGACTAACTCTGAGACCGGCCTAATTCCGAGTTGCCTACGGACCGGAGTAGCTTTACTTCTCCTTGGACCAAAGCATCTATCTCTTCATGAGCCGGAGTAACCTCACCTCCTTGGGCCGAAGTAACTTTGTCTCCTCAAGACCGGAGTAACCTTGCCCCCTAGGCCGAAGTATCCATTACGGCCTTTTTACTTAATCCTTCGTGTTTTGGGCCTTAAAGCCCAACTCGAAGCTCGGCCCAATTTTTCCCAAAAATTACCCTCTCAATAACAAATAAAATATCATATTCAATCATAATAATTACATTCCTTTTTCATAAAAAAAAGTTTAAAAAGTCAAAAAAAATTTCTCAAACCAAACTTTTTAACCCAAACTAAAATAGCTAAAAAAATTAAAAAATTAAAAAACCAACCCACTTCCCAAACCAACCCTATGTACCCAAATTTGTACTAAAAACATAAAAAATTAATTTGTGCAATTTTGCCAGCAAACTTTAGTAAATGTGTCTTACATTTTGTCCATTTTATTTAGGCCTCGTTTGGGAACAGGCTAATTTAGTAACTTTTTGGCTAATTGGCTAAAAAGGTAGGTAAAAAAAACTTGTATGTTTGGGATGACTTTTTGACTAATCACGAAAAGCTGTGCAAAAAGTAGAGAGAAGCCGTAATTGTTGACTTTTTGGTATGACTAATTGGCTAATTTAGTAACTTTTTGACTTTTTGGATAAAACAGAACCTTCCCAAACGAGGCCTTAGTAAGATTTTTTCCTCTAAACACATTTTTTTCTCTCTTAAACTTATCTAACGCTGCAACTTGGTTCAAGTTAACCTATAAACCTAATCGATTCATTGATTTAAGTAGTTTTGGTATTCTTATAATAGTTAGAGAACCAATTTAAATTGATTCTAACCAGAGAAATGATAATGATGTTTACATATTTATGTATATTTAAGTTTCGATATGTTATTTAGATGGGAAGTTTAGAATTACTAATTGAATAATTTAACACAAAACTTAATAATCAAAACATTGATTTAAAAATATGTTTAAGAATACATGTTTAATAGTTAAATAACTTGTCCAGAGCTCTCTATAGGTAGGGGTGGGCGCAGGTCGGTTACGGCTACGGAACCTCCAATCTACCATACGTCGCCAAATTGGCGGATTGGAGAAAATCAATCCTCATCCGTCTGCCAATCCGGCGGATGTGGATTGAGCGGATTGACGGTTTGGCGGATGGATGCGAATCGGTTTGGCGGTTTAAAATTTTATAAATTTTCAACATAATTAAATTTGTTCACTTCCTCAAAAAAAAAAAAAAAAGTATTACAGTCAATGACTTAAAAAAGTATTACAATCACTGTATGCCTTATCTAAAGAAAGAAAGTTTAAAATTTTAGAATATTACGATCACTGCATGCCTCATCCACATAGTACAATCACAGCATGATTCATCCACATAAAGTATTACAATCTGTGGTTCTTAAAATATAATAACAATTCAAACCACCAAAACCATGAACATAGTAGAGATTGTATGTCTCTGTATTGTTACATCTATATATGTTTTTGAAAACAAAAATCAACCAGCATATATCATATTTTCTATTTATTATTTTTAGAGTTAGATTTAAAAACCAAAAAATATAGATAAATAATACGTTTATTTTTTTCAATTCAAAAAATATATTCAAGTTGAAAACTTTTTTTCAACAGAATATTTAAACTCTTTTTCAATTGAAAACACAAACATAATATTTAAACAAATTGAAAACACAGAGTCTTATAAATTACTAGGAGTGCTCGCGGTTTGGCGGTTCAGTTGCGGCCAAAGAACTCTCAAATTCGCCATCCGTCCGCCAAATTGGCGGATTGGAGAAAATCAATCCGCAACCGTCCGCTCGTCATAACGCATCCGTCCAAAATGCGGCAAATCGGTTCGGTTCGATCGATTTTGGCGGATCGGTATATTCGCTGCTCACCCCTATCTATAGGTGATTTTTGCGGTGCTCCAGCAACACTTCGACAACTCATTTTACACTTTTAAAATATAGATTTACACTCCTAGATTATATATCTACAATTTTAGAGTGTAGATCTAAATTTTTTATGTCTGAAATAGGAATTTTGAGAGTTTTCTCTCCAATTTCAACATAACTTTTTAAAATTTCAACACCCACAATGATTCTCTCCTCCTTCAAGCCTTCTCTCATACCATTATGAGTGTATTTCTTTCTCAACTCTAGCTTCTAGCGGTGTTCGATGTCCAATGATAGCGACGGCGGCGGAGTTGGGTAGCGACAACGGGGACGGGGATTCGGACGGCGGACTTTTAAGTGGATCTTGCTTTTCAAACCACATAGTTGAAAAGATCGGTAGTTTTTCATGGATCGTAAGTATTTTTTTGACGGATTTAATTTTTATTATTTAGTTGGGATAACCCTTTGAGGTCCTGTTTATATAATGTTATTGTTTATTAATGTAATGTTTCTCATGTTTAAAAAAAAAATTCATAATTTGATATATGTTTCAAATAACTCCAAAAAAAATTAAAAATTAATGTCACATGCATCATGTACCTATTAAAATCTACAAGTTAAGCATATATACTATGTGGGATAAAAATAAATGTACTCAAACTATTCCTTTTATTTTTAAATTTTTTGGGTATATTACGGCTTTACTAATAATATTAATTATCTAGTTTTTTCGAACAAAAAAATTATAAGAGAAAAATTGTTTCATTTAGTCTTAGAAGTTTTCTTTCAAACTAATTAATTCTTTTTATTTTAGGTATGTTAAATTTCCTTGATTGGGAGTTTGGGAGTTTACTTGTTTGTTCTTGAGAGGGTAATTTGTAAACAAATTGGGCCAAGGTAGGAAAAGTCTTCTTTGGAAGTTGGGCCGTGCAATGGGCCAAGATAAGGGTTGGTGTAACTCGATCTTAGGCCAAGAAGACATCTCATATTTCGGGTTTGGGCCAAATTATGGGCCGAGGTATGGGCTTCGAGTAGCTCGGTCCCATGTTGTATGAACTCCAAGCTGGGCAGAGGTACTTTGGACCGAGCTACCTAAACGAGTGGGCCTGGTGGTTAGCCAGGGTGTTGGTGAGAAGGGATGCCGGACTTGGTATAACTCGGTCGAATGCCATCTACTTCATTACTTAATTGAGTATATGACCGAGGTAATCTAGCTCGGTTAATTAGGTTGTAGCAGCTTAAACAAAGGAGATAACCATCTTACTTGGTTGGTGGAAAACAGAGTGTTATTATAATAGACATTCTTCATTAAGTAGGAGTGTGACTCCTAGGAGGACTCTGCTAAGGAGAGTAGAGTCCTACTAGGATTGTGCAAACCATCTCACTTGGTTGGTAGTGAGTAGGGTGTGTGATTCTTATGAGGACTCTTATAAGGAGAGTTAGAATCCTACTAGGATTGTGCCAGGCAGAGTCTATAAAAGCTCATGACAGACCTATGTACAGGTATCCCAATTCTTACCCTAGAATACACAAAACTTATTATCTATTGTCTAGTTGTTGATTTAAGCATCGGAGGGGTTTCCGGCACACAGTCGCTGACTAGCTCACGTTTGTGTTTTCAGGGAATAAAGCGACAACGTTTGTAGAGGAGCGCAAACTTGATTAATAGGATCATACGAGAAGAATTATTTCGTGCTCGTACAATTGGTGCCGTATGTGGAAATTCCACAAAGAACAAAACCTCTTGATCAAGCTTTCCTCTCTAGTTAGAAGCAATGGCGCACAATGAAGACTTGCCGCAATCAGCTATTGATGGGCAAACCTCAGAGGGGGGTGGGAAGCGCGAAGGCTTACCTTCTATCCCTCCCATAGCGGATTTAGAACCCCAACGACAGAACCCCCGGAGAGATGCAAGGGGGAGACGAGACGGCAGTCCCAGTCGCTCTCAAAGTCCTGAAAGGCAGAGGCGGAAGTTGGACTCTCAAGTTCTGGAGGATCGCGTGAAGGAGCAGGACGAGTTAATAAAGAGGATGGCGGCAGACATGGAGTCAATAAAGCGCTAGATAAAAGGAAAAGGGGTGGCTACCGGAGAGGGGCGTAAAGGCAACACGCCCCCTCGCCACTCGGAAGATCGTAACAGGCAAGTCACACCATCACAAACTGAAAGAAGAAGCCTCAAGTCAGGCAATACACAATCGAGGACTTCTAGGACTCGTTACTCTAGGTCTGAGAGAAGGAGAACATAAAGGTCTTACATAGAAGGAAGCAGCTATCGGCCCACACATTCACACCAAACGACATCTAGGCCCACAGAGTTGCCTAGGTCAGCGGACTTACGGACAGTGCTTGAAGAAAGGGCTCGAATGAGAGAAGACACTCGGCTCGCGACCCCCGCAGAGTCTCCACGCTACAACGGTTGGCTCTAAGAACACATGAGAGTGTCGAGGTTAGAATGCTAGGGCCACGCCTCACCTATGAACCAACATGTAAAGCGTTAGCAAGGTTGCAGAGCTCGTCGTTCATTCCGACGATAGAGAACGCACCATTACCCTCCGGCTTCCACCACCCTAAATTCACTATTTATGAGGGAAAGTCGGATCCCTACATGCACTTGAGCCACTTCCGCCAGGTTATGACGGTGCATCGGCGAAACGAGGCTCTAATGTGTATCATATTTCCTTCCAGCCTTGGTGACATGGGTCTAACATGGTTTGAAAGGTTGCCAGAAGGTAGGGTAGCTTCATGGGCGCAACTAGCAGCGGTATTCATGACTAGATTCAGAACAAACATCAAGACACCTGTAGAGATTGACCAGATTCTTTCCATAGATATGGGCGAGAAGAAAACATTGAGGTCTTACAATGACCGGTATTGGGAGACTTTTAATCAGATTGGAGATTGCCCTACAAACCTAGCTATCGCACAGTACAAACGAGGCTTGCCGGCCGGCAATAAGTTGAGGGATTCAATGACAATGACGCCATCCCTTACTATGGAAGCCCTGATAGAGAGAGTGCACCAACACATCCGGGTAGAGAAAGATGGGGCGCGCACCGAGGAAGAGTTCGACACAACAGCGATACCAGACAAAAAGCCTTTGGCGAGAGTCAACACAGTTGACAAGTAGGACTAACCGCGTAAAAGTCTTTGCCCGACTGGGGCGCAACTAAGAAGTTTGGCAGGAATAACCAAACATTTAGTTCTCTACAGCTGAGATAAGGATCTAGGCTGAAGAACGTTGGCCGGAATAACCAACATTGAGCTCCCTTCAGCCAAGATTAGGATCTAGGCTGAAGAACGTTGGCAGGAATAACCAACATTTAGCTCTCTTCAGTTGAGATCAGGATCTAGGCTGAAGAACGTTGGTCGGAATAACCAACATTGAGCTTCCTTCAGCCGAGATCAGGATATAGGCTGAAGAAGGTTGGCGGGAATAACCTACATTTAGCTCTCTTTGGCCGAGATAAGGATCTAGGCAGAAGAACGTTGGCCAGAATAACCAACATTGAACTCCTTTCAGCCGAGATCAGGATATAGGTTGCAGAAGGTTGGCAGGAATAACCAACATTTAGCTCTCTTCAGCCGAGATAAGGATCTAGGCTGAAGAACGTTGGTTGGAATAACCAACATTGAGCTCCCTTCAGCCGAGATCAGGATCTAGGCTGAAGAAGGTTGGCAGGAATAACCAACATTTAGCTCTCTTCAGCCGAGATGTGTATCTAGGCGAAAGAACGTTGGCCGAAATAACCAACATTGAGCTCCCTTCAGCCGAGATCAGGATCTAGGCTGAAGAAGGTTGGCAGGAATAACCAACATTTAGCTCTCTTTAGCCAAGATCAGGATCTAGGCTGAAGAAGGTTGGCAGGAATAACCAACATTTTTTCATTCTTCAGCCGAGATAAGGACCTAGGCTCAAGAAGGTTGGCAGGTTTGACCAACAAAATTTTTACACTCTTTAGCTAAGATGACAGTAACCTTGGCCAAAGTAGGTTGACAGGTTTGACCAACAAATTTTTTGGATTCTTCAACCGAGATGTGTATCCCGGCCAAAGAAGGTTGGCAAGATCAGGTAAAGCCAAGCTAATTAGTTCGGCTAGGCATACAATCGGAATGATGCAAAACATTGAAAAAGAAACATAGTAACCGAGTAAAGAGATTGAAATTTTTCATTACAAAAGATGGGACATATAGCCCGGTTACACAGAAAGAATGTCTTCTAGTGCGATTGCGAACTTGAAGGATATAAATGTTGAAGGCAAAAAGGCGGGGCTGTTCAAATTTTTGGAGGTACATAATAGTTGTAATAGGAGAACAAGGATAATGGGGGCATGCCACGTATCCTAGGAATGACGTCGTATCAATCATGCCAAATTAATGGAAGGATGTGTTGAGCAACTGACAAGACTTATTGGGACCAAACAAGCTGTGAAACCGAACAACTTTTTAGCTCGGCAGAGTGGGGCATTCTTAGCTCGGCTGGAGGAAAAATAATCCCAATCATGCTACGCGGATGGAATTAAGGGGCAATTGAGAGAGTAATTTGTAAACAAATTGGGCCGAGCTAGGAAAAGTCTTCTTTGGAAGTTGGACCGCGCAATGGGCCGAGATAAGGGCTGGTGTAGCTCGGTCTTAGGACAATAAGACATCTCATATTTCGTGTTTGGGCCGAATTATGGGCCAAGGTATGGGCTTCGAGTAGCTCAGTCTCATGTTGTATGAACTCCAAGCTGGGCAGAGGTACTTTGGACCAAACTACCTAAACAAGTGGGCCTGGTGGTTAGCCAGGGTGTTGGTGAGAAGGGAGGCCGGGCTTGGTATAGCTCGGCCGAATGCCATCTACTTCATTACTTAATTGAGTATATGACCGAGGTAATCTAGCTCGGTTAGGTTACAACAGCTTAAACAAAAGAGATAACCATCTTATTTGGTTGGTGGAAAACAGAGTGTTATTATGATAGACATTCTTCATTAAGTAGGAGTGTGACTCCTAGGAGGACTCTGCTAAGGAGAGTAGAGTCCTACTAGGATTGTGCAAACCATCTCACTTGGTTGGTAATGAGTAGGGTGTGTGATTCCTAGGAGGACTCTTATAAGGAGAGTTGGAATCCTACTAGGATTGTGCCAAGCAGAGAGCTCATGACAGACCTATGTACAAGTATCCCAATTCTTACCCCAGAATACACAAAGCTTATTGTCTATTGTCTAGTTGCTGACTTAGGCATCGGAGGGGTTTCCGGCACACACCTTCCGATTAGCTCACCTTTGTGTTTTCAGGGAGTAAAGCGACGATGTTTGGAGAGGAGCGCAAACTTAATTAACAGAATCATACGAGAAAAATTATTTCGTGCTCGTACAGTTCTTGTGTGTGATTTTGTTTGGATTTTTTCCTAATATTGGGTGTGAGTGTGTAAGGTAGGTTTTTACGTTTCTATTTTTTCGTAGAGATTTAGCAGAGTAATTTCTTGGTGAATGATGTTACCCTGTTTGTGGTATTACTGGTGTGGTGTTCGTTCCTTTTTGTGGTATTCATCCCTATTATAATATTGACATTACTTAACATCCAAATGACCCAAACCACGAATTAACACTACTATATCCCCAATAACTACAACAATGTCAAAAAACAGGGGCTATTTCATGTGTACAAGACACATATTAATACAAACATCACAATGACAAAATGCGGCCGACAAAAACCACAACGTTGCATAACACAATCATTGTTCGGCAATACAAAATTATACCAACTTGCCAAATGACATCTACACCTACAAAACCTACAATAGAACAATGACCACACCACTAAAACCCCAACATACTCCAAACCCACATTACAATTCATATACAACAATAATACGATGCGAACCTATAACATTACTGATCCAACATTACATATAAGAATAGACAATGATGTCAACAACACAATCGGAATATTTATCAAAAAAGTAAAATAACAATATCAAAACATATACCTAATGTCATTCCCCACTAACATAATCGCCGCCGATGACGCAATGAGAAGTGTACACACGCCGATTATACGCCGGTAACGTCAACCCATTAACGGAATAATGTAGTTCTTGATCCTAATCATTATATTGACAAAATTGGAGATTTGTATTTTGAGGGTTTGGGGGGAACCAAAAATCAAAATTAGCAACACAAAGATAGGGTTTAACATTGCCAAAATCAAATAAACAACACACAAAGTAATCTACAACTATTATCACCGGGAATCCACAATGTTTCCATTTCTTCTATTTTGATCAGGATGGAGGGGAAAAAAAATAATTAAAAAAAACCTATAGTAAGCTTTTGGGTACAAATGTAATTTTCACATCACCGAATCCCTAATTTATCTTTAACATTTGGGATAACACGTGCTAACACTATTGAGAGGGTAATTTTTGGTAAAAATTGGGCCGAGCTGTGAGATGGGCTTTACGACCCAAAGTACGAAGGACTGGATAAAAAGGCCCAATGGAAATGTAAAAGTTATTCCGGTCCAAGAGTAAGAAAGTTACTCCGGTTCAAGAATGGTAAAGTTACTTCGGCCCAGAAGAGATGTTGAGTTACTTCGGTCCGTACAACTTTTCTAGTAAGGCCGGTCTCGGAGATAGTCCGGCCATGATGTATTCTGGGTAGGTCGGTCGGAATGTTGCTACTCAGTAGATCGGTCCAACCACATCATGGTTCGTGCATGAGAGAACCGAAATATGATGTAGCAAGAAGAAGAACCGAACTACTGTTAGTACGGCCTACTCCGTGGCTCGGTATAGCCAGTATTATTTCGGTCATGTGGTAGTTCGGCCATAGTAAAAACCATCCCACTTGGTTTAAGCAGTGGGGGGGTGTGTAAAAGGATAAGCATTATCCTTTAGGAGTATGAATCCTAGGAGGACTCTACATGGAGAAATAAAAGCCCTACTAGGATTGGGCCACTCGAAACCTATAAAAGCTCACAAGCATCACCTTGGAAGGAGGTAACAGAACACCACATACAATTTTGCTTCCTGTTTACATTGAGCTTTGTCTATTTGTCAAGTTTTCTGACTTAAGCATCGGAGAGGTTTCCGGCACACACCCGCCGGCTAGCTCACGTTTGTGTTTTCAGGTGACAAAGCAACGTCGTACGGAGGAGCGTGGACTTAGTCAACAGGATTATACGAGGAGAATTATCTCTTCCCCGTACAATTGGCGCCGTCTGTGGGAAGAACAAACAGAACAAAACCTCTTGACTAAGCTTCTCCTTTTTTCAAACAATGGCACACATTGAGGAACTGCCGCAGTCTGCCGTCGACGGACTAACTCCAGAAGGGGGCGCAAGGCGTGAAGGATTACCTTCTGTCCCTCCCATGGCGGACTTGGAGCCCCAGAGACATACCTCCAGGAGGGATGCTAGGGGGAGACGGACTCACAGCCCCCGTCAATCCCATTCTCAAAGTCCCGACAGGCAAAGACGGAGGATTAACCCTCAAGCTCTGGAAGATCGCGTGAAAGAGCAAGATGAATTGATAAGAAAGATGGCGGGGGACATGGAGGCCTTGAAATGCCAGATGAAGAAAAAAGAAGTGGCGACAGGAGAGGGGCGCAAAAACCAGACGCCCCCTCGCCACTCAGAAAATCGTAGTAGGAATACTACACCCACGCAAGGAGAGAGCAGAAGCCTCAGGACAGGCGACACTCAATCCTGGTCTTCCAGAACTCGTCACTCCAGGTCTGAGAGGACGAGATCTGAAAGGTCATACACTGAAGGAAGCACATATTGGCCTTCACATTCGCACCAAACTAGATCTAGACAGACAGAATTACCTAGATCATCCGACTTACGAACCGTGCTCGAAGAGAAAGCACGATGCAAGGAGGATGCCAGGTCAAGGGATCCACATAGAGTCTCAGCCTTGCAGCGGTTGGCTCCTCGGACGCATGGAAGCGTCGAGGTTGGAATGCCAATACCACGCCCTGCCTGTGAACCGACGGACAAGGCATTAGCAAGGCTGCAGACTTCACCATTTGTTCCGGCGATTGAAAACGCGCCCCTACCATCAGGCTTCCTTCAGCCCAAATTCACCACATATGAAGGGAAGACGGACCCCTACTCACACTTGAGCCACTTTCGTCAGGTCAAGGCTGTGTACAGGCAAAACGAGGCCTTAATGTGCATACTCTTCCCATCAAGTCTTGGCGACCTAAGCTTGACTTGGTTTGAGAAACTCCCAGAAGGCAGCATAGCCTCTTGGGCATAATTAGCAGAAGCCTTTGTGACAAGGTTCCGAACAAACACTAAAACCCCGGTGGAGATCGATCAGCTACTCTCCATCGACATGGGTGATAAAGAGACCCTTAGATCCTACAATAGTCGTTACTGGGAGACATTCAATCAGATTGGGGATTACCCCACCAATCTCGCTATTGCACAGTACAAAAGAGGCCTTCCAGTCGGGAACAGACTAAGGGACTCGATCACCATGACGCCACCCCTCACCATGGAAGCTCTGATGGAAAGAGTGCATCAGCACATCAAGGTAGAAGAGGATGGTGCACGTGCCAAAGCAAAATCTAATACGACCGCAGTGCCAGAAAAGAAAACCTCAGCAAAGGTCAATACAGTAGATCGGCAGAACAAAAACGGACGGGACAGACGAGATAACGGAGAAGACCCTGATAAAAGATGGTTGAGAATCCGTACTGCCATAACCACGGTGTTCAAGAAATCGATATATCGGATTCTTAGCGAAATAAGAGATGAGCCTTTCGTCAAGTGGCCAGCCAAGCTAGGAGAAGCCCAGAAGGATTATGACGAAAGATCACGGTGCACCTTCCACAAAGAAAAAGGGCACCGCACTGAGAATTGCACGCCATTGAGACAACACTTGGAAGAGTTGGTGGCAGCAGGCCACTTGGATAAATATATTGAAGGAGGGACGCAACCAGCCCCCCAAGATCACAATAACCCCAACAGAATGCCAATCGACGCCCCACCTCAAGGCATTATCAATGTAATACATGGAGTCTTTGAACCTGAGCGTGTATGCGAGCTCAGGGGATCAATCAAAAAGGCTGAGCACTTTAGAGAAGTGTTAAGTGCACAACCTTCCATCAAGAAGGGGAAGACAGAGGCAACAAATGTTATGTCTTTTTCGGATAAAGACTTGGATCGAATATACTGTCCTCACAATGATGCCCTAGTCGTCACTCTCCGAGTCAAGGATTTTGACGTCAAGCGGATGCTGATTGACCAGGGTAGTTCATGCGAAATCATGTACTACGACACATTTAAACAACTGAAGCTACAAGACAAAGACTTGGCGCCTGCAGTCTCTCCCCTAATTGGATTCAACTCCATGCCAGAATGGCCCGTCGGCAAAATAATTCTTTCGGTCAGAGCAGGAAGCGTAACAAAACAAGTGGAGTTCTGGGTATTGAAGGTCCCCTCCACTTACAACATCATCTTGGGCAGAACATGGCTGCACGCCATGCGTTCGGTGGCGTCATCATACCATCAGGTAATGCGGTTCCCCAACGACACCGGTATAATTGAAGAAGTCTATGGAGATTAGATCATGTCAAAATAATGTTTCGCTGCGGCAAATGGCAGCCGCGCTGCCAAAGGATACGTTCATTCGGTGGAGGAACATGAAAGTAATGAACTATTCGCGGACGTTGGTAAAGAGGCTGATCAGAAAGCGGTGGAGGACTTGGTGGAGGTAAAAATAGATGAGAAGAACCCAGATAAGTTCTTCTTTCTTGGCTCATTGTTGTCCAGCGCTGAGAGATTAGAGGTCTTGGAATTCTTGACCTCTAACATCGAAGTGTTTGCCTGGACGCCCTACGACATGCCAGGCATTGATCCAAACTTCATCAGTCACCAACTCAATGTCCACCCATCCGCCAGACCAGTCATTCAACGCGCACGCAGATCGGCACTCCACCACGCCGAAATAGTGGCAGAAGAAGTAGGCAACCTGCTGGAGGCAGGAGCAATTAGAGAAGTGCACTACCCAAGATGGATCTCCAACACAGTCGTAGTACCAAAGAAAAATGGCAAATGGTGAGTCTGCGTCGACTACAAAACAGTCAACAAGGCGTGCCCAAAAGACAACTTTCCTCTACCCCGGATAGATCAACTAGTGGACCTGACGGCAGGGCACAACCGACTTAGCTTTCTGGATGCATACAGAGGCTATCACCAAATCGCCATGCATGAACCAGACCAGGAGGTCACATCTTTTACAACTCCAAGAGGACTATACTGTTACAAGGTCATGCCCTTTGGCCTGAAGAACGCAGGCGCGACATTCCAACGGATGGTCACCAAGATGTTTGAACCATTGTTAGGCAGAACAATGGAGGCTTACATCGACGACATGGTGGTCAAAAGCAAGGATGAGAATAACCATCTCAAGGACTTAGGAGAGATGTTTGAAGTCTTGAAGAAGCACAAGTTACACCTCAATGCATCCAAGTGTGCATTCGGAGTAGGATCTGGCAAATTCTTGGGCTTCCTTGTGACCAACCGGGGTATAGAAGCAGACCCCTCCCAGATCAAAGCAATCCAGGAGTTGGAGAGACCAAACTCAGTCAAAGAAGTGCAGCATCTTACCGGCATGGCGGCTGCGCTCAATCGGTTCATAAGCAGGTCGTCGGACAGACTACGACCATTCTTCCAAGCTTTAAAAACCAAGTTTGAGTGGGATGAAGAATGCGACCGAGCTCTGGAAAGCTTGAAGGAATATATGTCTTCCCCACCATTGCTTGTTACCCCAGTACCTGGTGAAGAACTCTTCTTGTACCTTGCAGTCTCTCAGCACGCAGTTAGCGTAGTGTTGGTTCGTGCAGAAGGAATACAACACTTGCCCATTTTTTATGTCAGCAAGACATTGTTGGGAGCCGAAACAAGGTACTTGCCCTTGGAAAAATTAGCATTGGCCTTAATGATGGCCTCCAGGAAATTGGCACACTACTTTCATGCCCACACCATAGTCGTCCTCACAGCCTTTCCACTAAAAGCTTTGTTTGAAAGGGCGAACTTTTCTGGGCGTTTTGAAGTGGGCAGTAGAGTTGGGACAATTCGACATCAAGTTCCAACCCAAGACCGCAATAAAAGCCCAATCTTTGGCAGACTTCGTCGCAGAGTTTACTCTTGGAAGTCATCATATCTGCCCGGTCGACCTAACTGACACAACCAAACTAGGGACGAAAATTGACGCCGGAATAGCGCAACCCCTAGTAGAAGGTACTCAGTCAAACTCCAAAGCAGACCAGACCAAAGACAACAAGGAAGAAACAAACAAAGGCTCACCAACAGTACAATCAGATGACGAAGGGCAGACAGCAAGCATGGACCTTGAAGAAAACACCATTCTTGACCCCACGACATCATCTAACCCCTCCACGTGCTGGAAGTTGTTCGTTGGAGAGATGTGGAAGCTCTTTGTGGATGGAGCATCCAACCGGCATGGTGCAGGGCTTGGCATAGTCCTCATCTCTCCAGACGGCCTGGTTGTAGAGCAAGCAATCAACCTTGGCTTCCCAGCATCAAACAACGAAGCGGAGTATGAAGCGCTTCTCGCAGGACTCAAATCAGCATGCTACATGAAGGCCACCGAACTAATGGTTTACAGCGACTCACAGCTGGTGGTAAATCAAATTTCTGGCGACTATGAAGCGAAGGATAATAGGATGGCCAAGTACCAAGAGTTGGTCAGAACAGAGATCAAGAAATTTGAAGTAGTAAGGATAGAACAAATTGGCAGGGAGGAAAACAGCAGAGCAGACGAACTAGCAGGCTTTGCCTCAATGGCAGACGCATCCATCCCTCATCCATTTCTCATCGACTACTTACCAAGACCAAGCATAGAAGATCCCGAAGCAGAAGAGGTATGTTGCGCAGAATTAGGCCCCTCTTGGATAGATCCCATCATCCTGTTCCTAAAAGACGGCATCCTACCAGAAGAGAAAAAAGAAGCCAACAGAGTAAGAGCGAAGTCGCAACGATTTTGGCTATCTCCATCTTTGGCATTATACAAGAAGTCATTCTCAGGGCCTTACCTAAAATGCGTTCATCCCAGCAAAGTGGAAGCATTCTTGTTCGAGATACACGAAGGGGTGTGCGGAAGTCATCAAGGGGGAAGATCGCTAGCTTACAGGGCCATTTTGCAAGGATATTGGTAGCCATATATGCAAGCAGACTCAGAGAAATATGTGAAGAAGTGTGAGAAATGCCAAAAATTCGCACACCAAATACATCAACCAGCAAGAGAACTTCTATCATTAACTAGCCCATGGCCTTTCGCAATGTGGGGCTTGGACATAGTAGGACCACTTCCAACAGCACCCGGCAACAGAAAGTTCTTTCTCGCAGTAACAGACTACTTCACAAAGTGGGTGGAAGCAGAAGCATTGGCATCAATCAAAGAAAAAGATGTGAAGAAGTTCGTTTGGCAGAATGTCATCACTCAGTTTGGAATACCAAAAGCCCTAATCTCAGACAATGGTACTCAGTTCGACGGCAAAATCTTCAGAAGCTTTTGTGAAGAATACAAGATAGAGTTCTACAATTCTACACCGGCATATCCTCAAGCAAATGGGCAAGCAGAAGCATCAAATAAAGTCGTCTTGGATGGACTAAAGAAAAGGCTTGAGAAAGCAAAAGGCAAGTGGGTGGATGAACTTCCTCATGTTTTATAGGCTTACCGCACCACACCTCGGCGATCAACAGGAGAAACACCATTTTCCTTAGCCTATGGAATGGAAGCAGTAATGCCACTGGAAGTTGGCCTCCCCACAATTCGAAGCGAAAATTTTGATCCAGACTTGAATGGAGAATCCATAACATTGGAACTCGACCTTGCAGAAGAAAGAAGAGAAAGAGCACTGGTTCACATCGCCGCATACCAACGAGAGTTAATCAAAAAATACAACAAAAAGGTGCATCCAAGACAATTCAAGATTGGGGATTGGGAACTGCGCAAAGTAATGGGGAACACCTTGATACCAGGAGATGGAAAGTTAGGGCCAAACTGGGAAGGTCCTTACAAGGTGGTTGGGTTAGCAGGCAAAGGGGCATACCACCTAGAAGACAAGGACGGCAAAGCAATCCCTAGGCCATGGAACACGGCCAATCTCAAGTTATTTTACTTTTAGCTTTTCTTTTTCAAACATGTAATTTTTTCTTTCTTCAATAAAACAAGCAATTCTTTTCAGTACAAGTTGTTCTTTGTAAAAGTTAACTTCAGTGACGATTAGGTACAGTGCAAGCATTTTATTCTAAGTTAACTGAAAAAACTAACTTAGAGGTTGGCTGGATTAAACCAACACCTTCCTAAGCTCAGGATAAGGATCCAGGTTGCAGGACGTTTGGTCGGAATAACTAAACATTATTCTAAGTTAGCTGGAAAAACTAACTTAGAGGTTGGCTGAATTAAACCAACACCTTCTTAAGCCCAGGATAAGGATCCAGGCTGTAGGACGTTTGGTCGGAATAACCAAACATTATTCTAAGTTAGCTGGAAAAACTAACTTAGAGGTTGGCTGGATTAAACCAACACCTTCCTAAGCCCAGGATAAGGATCCAGGCTGCAGGACGTTTGGTCGGAATAACCAAACATTATTCTAAGTTAGCTGGAAAAACTAACTTAGAGGTTGGCTGGATTAAACCAACACCTTCCTAAGCCCAAGATAAGGATCCAGGCTGCAGGACGTTTGGTCGGAATAACCAAACATTATTCTAAGTTAGCTGGAAAAACTAACTTAGAGGTTGGCTGGATTAAACCAACACCTTCCTAAGCCCAGGATAAGGATCCAGGCTGCAGGACGTTTGGTCAGAATATCCAAACATTATTCCATGTTAGCTAAGAAAAACTAACTTAGAGGTTGGCTGGAATAAACCAACTCTTGTTACTCTTCAGCCGAAGTAAGGGTATGGTTGAAGAGAGGTTGGCTGGAATAAACCAAATCTTGTTACTCTTCAGCCGAAGTAAGGGTATGGCTGAAGAGTGGTTGGCTGGAATAAACCAACTCCTGTTACTCTTCAACAACTCTTGTTACTCTTCAGCCGAAGTAAGGGTATGGCTGAAGAGTGGTTGGCTGGAATAAACCAACTCATGTTACTCTTCAACCGAAGTAAGGGTATGGCTGAAGAGTTGTTGGCTAGAATAAACCAACTCCTGTTACCCTTCAACCGAAGTAAGGGTATGGCTGAAGAATTGTTGGCCGGAATAAACCAACTCTTGTTTCTCATCAGCCGAAGTAAGGGTATGGCTGAAATTGGATTGGCTGAATTAAACAAACCCTGTGTACTCCTCAGCCGAAGTAAATATATCGGCTAAGGAGTGGTTGGCTTGTAAGCATAGTTTAACCAGCTAAAACCGAAAAAACAGTTGGAGTAATAGAAGACATTACAAGTGCAAGCACACGAATCAAAACCGGAATAAGAGTCGAGCAAAATTTTTCATTCATTCATTGAAAGCCATTACAAAGAAGGGGCATAGTTCGGTTACAAAGATAAAAAGCAACAGAAAAAGAAAAAGTACATAATCAAGAGAAAAGTTCTTCAATATCGGCATCAAAAGCAGCATCAGCATCAGTATGAAGACCGGTTTCAGAAGGGAGCTCACTCACGGTTGGAAGAGTGGTTTCGGCTGGAACCACGGTTTCACCTGGAAGATCAATAGTCAGGTCTTCCACCGGGGGCTCCAACCGAACTGTCTGGTCCACACTAACAACCGGAGTATCCTCAGAAGAAGAGTCTTCATCAGAATCTGAGCCTTCAAGGAACTGCTGCTGCATGGCATTCGCATACTCCGCAAGGGAATTCGGTATGAAGTAGGCTGGAGGGTTGAAGACCTCGGTCTGTTGATCATGACCGAGCTTCTCAACAGCCGCCCTCCAGCCACACTTGAAGAACAGCTCCTTGGCAGCATTGCATTGCTTGGCATAAGCATCCTCTGCCTTCTTGAAGCCTTGTTTGCCGGCTTCCTTTGCGCTCTCCTTTATTTCGGCATCTTTCTTTCTTTCGAGCTTCACCAGCTCGCGCAGGTATTTGTCCTTCAGAGCTATGGCAGCCTTCTGCCTCTCTGCCTCGGCCGAACTAACTAGTCTGGTCAGCCTGCTGTTCTCAGCTTGTAGCTCGGCCATCTGCTTCTTTATGTCTTCTACCTCGGCCGACTTCATTTCGGCTTCTGCCACAGCTTCCCTTGTAGTTTTTCTAAGTTCCAGCACTTTCTTGTGAGTGTTGTAGTTTTTCTGAATTGCCTGGCAAAACAAGGGCTTCCCATGAGCCGAAGTAAAAGTTTAAAAAACTAGACAGAAAAGCGGACAGAGCTACTTACCAGGATCATGGACTTCGTTGCAGACCGAATGGACTTTAATTCGGTGTTTAGCTGCTTTTGGTGGTGCTCCATATCCTTGGGGAGGCACACACTCTTGGCCAGACTAAAGGCCAACTGGTGATCTTTTTCAGCCACAACCGAATCAGCATCTAGGACATCTCGGTTGTTAAAAGTAAGTTTTGGTGCCCAGCTGGTGGTAGTTCGGTTGGTGGGCTCCGGTTGGGGGCTCGGTGGCAGGATCGGTGGAACAGCAGTCTCATCTTCGTCAACCAAACTTGGTTCAGACTCGGTGGTTCGGGCGCGCTTGGTTCGGCGCGATGAAGACGGCTGTTGAGAGGGGAGGGCCACAACGGCAGGCTGCGTTTGACTTGGTAACGGTACTTCGGGCCGGCTTGTCTCGGTCAGAAGTGCCCTTAGTCTGTTCTTTTTGGCCATTTCCTCTTCAGCTGTTAATGGAATTAATCTTATTTGTGGCAAGGTTGGGTCCGGCTCTGGGGCGTCTTCAAGAAGAAAGTCAGTTACTCTGGCTTTACGGCGACCACTGTATCGGTAGGTCGGCTCGAATTTCAGCAATTTGGCCCAACTACGTTCAGGATATCGTAGTGCGGCTCGCAAAATTGCAAGGTTTAGATAGCTGTATAAGGAATGGAGGTGGGCAGAATCTGCGAAAAAAGAACTATTAGTTCGGTTGATAGACTAACAAACCGAAATAAAAAGTGAAATATATGCAAGAAAGAAGACCGAAGTTAAAATTACCGGGCTTTCCTTTTTTCCAATTGATAGGTCGGCCAGGAATTTGGGCTTGAAAATCCTCAAGGTTCCCAGAGACCCAGAAAAAATCATCATCGTTTAAGTCTTTGTCCGGTGTATATTTAATTATCTTCTCTCGGCGGTGACGTATTCTAAGATAATAAACCCACCCATCTTCTTTTGAGCCAATGGAATATTGGTGAAAGATTTCGGCCAGGCCAAGGTTTAGTCCGGCTTGTTGGTTCAGTGCGGCTATTCCCATAATGATGCGGTATGAATTAGTGGACAGTTGGGTAGGGCATAGTCTAGTCTGCCTAAGAAATTCACAGATCAAGGGTTGGACTGGAAACCGTAGTCCGGTTTCTATAATGGATAAAAGGGTGAAGGGGACAAAGCCTTCGTTATCCCAGGGAATGACATCTCTTTCGGCTAATGTCAGGTAGACATCATCAGGTATGTTATAGTCCTTCCTGAATTCGGCTAGGCCGCCTGGAGTGTTTACTAGGTACCTATACTTACCCATCTATGGTATAAATTAAGAATAAATTAGTTCGGTCGGAAGATTGGGCTCAGTAGCTCGGTTGAGCGCACGAAGATGTGCCTGGGCAACCTAAGTCTGCAAAGTAGAAAACAAAGGGGTTAAGCACTGATCATTAGACCGTGCTACAAATTGAAAGCAAGGTATAAGAGCCCTACTTCGGCCTCATGAATTAGTTCTACCTCGGTCCGTCAAAAGGTTTGGTAGCCCGGTTTGAGCTGGTTGCTCGTTAGACCGGTTCATCGTCTAGGGGCAGCTTTCTGAGTTCGGTCTAAAAAACTAAGAAAGCTGGTTTAGCCCCAAAGGCCTAAATCGGTTGAAGTATGAATAAAGTTGCTTCGGTTGAGCCTCTAGGGGCAGCTTTCTGAGTTCGGTTTAGAAACTAAGAAAGCTGGCTTAGCCCCAAAAGCTTAGTTCGGTTGAAAACTGAGGTTCCTAGTGTAATATGTTCAAACCTCGGTGATCTTATTTCGGCTAAAGTGAATCAGGAGTTGGTGACTCATTGAAACTTTTGTTATTTATTCAAGTTCTAGTTCAGTTATTGACTAAAGTGATCTAGCTATATAAGACAAACAGTATCCTAGTTCGGTTGCTACATAATTTTGGATCTAAGACTAGTTTTCTACAGAAGTTCATACACGCATGGGTTCTGCTAATGTTTTTTCATAAAAGTACAGAAACGAACCAGAAATGGACAAATGTTTGCAAAAAGCATACAAAACAAAAATATACAGATGCTAAAGCAAAACGGAGCAAGAAGGATAGGCTTGCTTACCAGATGAAGAAGATCTAGATGGAAGCAGCAACAGTAAAGGAGACACACACGAGGTATACTTCACAGTTGCAAGAAAAAATGAAGAACTCGAAGAGAAGGAAGGAAGTGAATGGCAAAAGTGAAGGGACCTAGCCTCAGGGATTGTTTTTGTTAGAAAGCCCAAAATTTGGACGGGACTGTTCAAAATTCGCGAAGTACGAAAGACGGCGTGACAGCCGTCCTCAGTCAATCAGAGCATGCCACGTGTGAATAGAATGGGAAGCGTTACAGTCACTGTGATTGAAGAGACGTTTCGGTCAGACAAGCAGAGCCCGGAGTAAGATAAGTTTGGCCGAGAGGCTAAAGGAAATTTTAGTTCGGCTGGAAATACTTACAAAAACTTCAGCTCGGCTGGTGGACTGGTAATCCCAATCATGCTGGGCAGATGGAATTAAGGGGCAATTGAGAGGGTAATTTTTGGTAAAAATTAGGCCGAGCTGTGAGATGGGCTTTACGACCCAAAGTACGAAGGACTGGATAAAAAGGCCCAGTGGAAATGTAAAAGTTATTCCGGTCCAAGAGTAAGAAAGTTACTCCGGTTCAAGAATGGTAAAGTTACTTCGGCCCAGAAGAGATGTTGAGTTACTTCGGTCCGTATAACTTTTCTAGTAAGGCCGGTCTCAGAGATAGTCCGGCCATGATGTATTCTGGGTAGGTCGGTCGGAATGTTGATACTCAGTAGATCGGTCCAACCACATCATGGTTCGTGCATGAGAGAACCGAAATATGATGTAGCAAGAAGAAGAACCGAACTACTGTTAGTACGGCCTACTCCGTGGCTCGGTATAGCCAGTATTATTTCGGTCATGTGGTAGTTCGGCCATAGTAAAACCATCCCACTTGGTTTAAGTAGTGGGGGGGTGTAAAAGGATAAGCATTATCCTTTAGGAGTATGAATCCTAGGAGGACTCTGCATGGAGAAATAAAAGCCCAACTAGGATTGGGCCATTCGAAACCTATAAAAGCTCACAAGCATCACCTTGGAAGGAAGTAACAGAACACCACATACAATTTTGCTTCCTGATTACATTGAGCTTTGTCTATTTGTCAAGTTTTCTGACTTAGGCATCGGAGAGGTTTCCGGCACACACCCGTTGGCTAGCTCACGTTTGTGTTTTCAGGTGACAAAGCGACGTCGTACGGAGGAGCGTGGACTTAGTCAACAGGATTATACGAGGAGAATTATTTCTTCCCCGTACAACTATGTACAAAAACGTCATTACCACTCAAATGAGACTTGTCAGTGCATAAAATAAAAGGCAGACTAAATAATTCATAAAAATTTAATTTAAGATTTATTGAAGCATTTCCCATTTTCGAACCCCAACCACTAATGTGGGATTCACGGTCCTAACCAATTGAGATACCCTCTGCTTTACTAGAATTTTATTAATGAAAATACTACAAATTAAAAAATATATATTTTGAAAAGTACATGAAAGTGGATTACATTAATTTTGGATAGCCCACATCACACCAACTTAAATTACACCATTCAATTTATTTTTGAGATAATTTTCAAAATACAAATTATGAGTAGATAACATTTCTGTTTTACAAAACATAAAAGTAATACCTTAATAACTATGTTTGATAATCAAGTGCAAGTCTCACGTGCACCATCATATGAGACAAATGGACGAAGTTGGTAAGGCCTTTGAAATCATGATGTTTTGATAATCATGATTTAGTAATAAATCTTATCTTAACCTACCATACAATGATGTTTTGGCCAATATTTACAATTTTGGTCACTTTGTTGGTTCGGCAAATGGTTGATATGATTATTTTTAGGACAAAGTAAATTTAAAAATTAGTACTTATCCTATTGTTATGGATAATTTAGTCATAGTAAATGAAGTAACTAAAAGTATTCTTAATTTCACACAAGTAATGATGAAATTAAATCTAAAATTTGTTGAATTGGTCCCCAAGCAACAGGGCCCTTGCAAAATTTGTATTTTTTTAATTTATTTTTCTAGGACTTTTCTTAAGATGAAAGTTACCATAGAAATAAATATAAAATATTAAGTACATTTCTTTTCTTAAATAGATGGGGTTTAGTGCAATGACAAACATTTTATTGATTGTATGGTAAATTACACTAACCTCGCTTAAAATTTAAGAAAATACAACCAACTCCACAAGTTTGATATAAGTATATTGTATTCTCTTCAAATTTGAAAGTTCATAGCATTTTGTCCCTTAGCATCAATAAATTTTAAACACTGTCTGCATTATTTACATTTATTTTACTCTTACTAAAAGGAAAGTCAAGTGTAATTATATCAAATTTTAGGGACTTATTGCATTTTTTTTTTTTCTAACTCTGGACAAGGTCACTGTAATTTATCCATGATTGTAAGTTAATACTAAAAATATGTTTTTTTGCTTTTTATGGTTAAAACATTGATAATAAAACCTTATGGGTCCATTTGTTGTTAAATAAAAATGTTAACTTTCTATGACAAGAAACATTTCCCCTTTTTTGTTTTGGTCCCTTAGACTAAAAATATTTACTCAATAAATTAAAATCTTGGCCTAAACATTATAAATAAATAAAAGAATAATGCTTGGGACCCCCTTTTGGGGGTCACCCCCTCACCCCTTTTGCCATGTGGCGGGTGGTGATTGGAGGAGCAGGAAAAAAAAAAAAAAATCTAACCAATGAGAGAGAGATGGGGTTAAAGGGGATGGGAAGAAAAGGGGGAATGAATCATTGTTGTAAATAAAATAAAACACAAAAGTCAATTCCTCAATTGATATGTAGTGCCATTTTACCTACAAAAAAAAAGGATAAAATGGTGTGTTCAATTATACATCATTATCTTGATTCTTTTCCCTAAACCTTATTACCTTTTGTTGGTAACATCAGAATATGTCAAGGACATAATTAGTGAATTACATATATTGATGCCCACTCACATGTTCCATATATACCCTGTCCCTTAAGGTACAGCATTATCCCAAGAAGTGTGGTTGATATTTTGACCTTTATTTTGGTGAGAGCACAAGTACATGAATGTCATACGTGCTACAATACAACCTTCACTTTATTATTTTTTCATCAAGTTTATTTGCTAGTAAAAAATTATTACATGGATTGCACTATATCCTACCATGTATTAGGTCAATGATAAGTGATCAAGTGGTTAGTTTATCTCTACTTTTCCTATTATTAAAGGGGGTATATGATCACATGGTTAACAAAAATATTGAATAATTTCTACATAAAAGATTTATGTCCCTCAAATTTAGTTCCTTTATTTTTACGATGAGTAAATTGAGTATGATCATTTTGTCAATATGTCTCTCACTTAAATTCTTGACCTCCTTATGATACTGTCAAAAAATGAATGAGACTTTCTTTTTAGAGGACCTTCACAACTCCTATAATTCACATCATTCATGATATGTAAGACCCACTCATATATGTACGAAATTCATGTGAATCACTATAAAAATTGTGATGGTTCTCCAAAAAAAAAAAAAAAAAAAAAAAAAGAATCTCTATTGCTCGATAATGTCAAAGGGCTATTTTGGGAACTTGGCTAAAAGCCACTTTTTTTTGTTAGTAGCAAAAGCCAAAAGTTGGCTTTTTTGGCTTTTTTTTCATTTGGCAAGTTGGTTTTTAGCCAACGGTGAAATTACAATTTTACCCCTCATGGGTCACAATGTGTTACATAGGTTCAGTTGTAAATATTTTAAATAAATGAGGGTAGTTTAGTCATTTTATTATGATTTGACATCATAAACAAATATTAATCAAAAAAGTCAAAAGTCACTTTTTACCAACTTCCCAAATCATTTGTCTAAAAAAGCCAAAAACTTGATTAAAATCCAAAAAATTACTTTTTACCATCTTCCCAAAACAACCCAAAATAAAACGATTCCCTCCAAAGTCTATATAAATGAATGTTTTCATAAGTGGATTCGGTTCTTCGTTAACCCATCATGATGTCATGTACCTCCACCTTTATTTGTATAGACACAAAATTATTCAACTTATTGAAATATACATATGTGTGTAAATAATACACATACATAGATATGTGTGTAATAAGTTTGTCGTGCGAAATAGCACACTTGGTTTGTTTTTGGAAAAAAAATATAAATTAATTTGATAAAAAAATTAAATTAAATTTTAAAAATTATGAAAATGATAAGCATTTTTAATTTTTTTTATTTCTTCCACCAAATTAATTTTTAATTTTTCAAAAAAAATAAAATAAAATCAAAATTTGAAAATCAAATCAAACATAACCTTTGGATTACTATTTTGCCTACATGCCTACTTCATTTGGAGATGGTTAATGCATATTTTTCTTTTTCTTTTTTTACTTTTTAATAATTTTTTCTTAAAATGTAATATATGTTTTATACGTTTTTATATGATTTTTACATGAGTCAAGGAACAGAAAATGTCAAATATATATAATCTCAATACATTTTTACATATTCCAAACACTTCATAATATTTGAATACATTTTTTAACATTAACAATAACTCTATATATATAAACTTTAAACCCAAATTCACAAACAACACTCATTTTGGTTAATTAATTTAAAAACCAAAAAAAATATTAAAATACACTTAATTTAATCACATAACCGAACACGATTTTTTCATATGAAATGAAACATTAAACATATAAATCTCACCCTGTATATTTTCAATTATATATGCACTTAAAAATAAGGAAAAATTACAACCCAAAAAAAAAAAAAAGGTTTAACCATTATAACAAAATAAATCATGAGTTTTTAATTTTGTCAATTTAAATTCTAGATTTTTTTTTTTTCAATCTGAACCATTTGTCTATTTTTGTTATGTAAAATAGATGAAAAATAACTATTTTAGTCATTAATGAAAATGGATATTTTAGATATGTTATGTATACCTATATTGAGTTTCACGACTAAGGCCTCGTTTGGCAAGTGCTTATTTTAGTCAAAAAGTTATTAAAAAAATCAAAAAGTCAACAACCTATATCAAAAAGTTAAAGATTCTTTTTTCTCTCTACTTTTTGCACATATTTTCGTAAAAAGTCAAAAAGTCATTCCAAACATACTACCTTTTTTTACATCACATTTTAGCCAAAAAGCTAAAAAGTTACTAAAAAAATCTCTTCCTAAACGAGGCCTAAAATAGTATTTTTCGTCTGTTTTAGTCAACAAAAATAGGCAAATATTTTAAATTGGAAAAAAAAATTAGAGCTTAAATTTATAAAATTCAAAATTCAAAATTCAAAATTTATTTTGTTAGAAATTTATTTTAACTATGAAGTAATGGAGCAATTATTCAAAATCTCAAAAGCATTAACATGGTTATATATCACAAATCAATCTCACATTCATTGGTGCAGGCCTCATACTAATAAATTGTAAGATTAATTTGTAATTTTTTGAAATAATGGTTTGAACGACCCATATGGAGGTGTTTGGCAAGTCAAATTGTGAGTTTTTTTAGTTAAAATAGTAATAAAAGATAAAAATAAATTTAAAAAATTAATAAAATAAACTATCTTATTAAATTATAATTATTTTATTTTATTTTATTTTTTATAAATATCACATCTAATTATAAAAATAAAAATAAAAATAAAAATTAAACTTCTTTTTAAATTTAATTATTTTAATCTATTAAAATAATTAATTCCTCAAACACCCACTATACAAACGTACAAGTGCAGTTAAAAACACAGAGACCAGAAAAAGCAAGCTAATGAATAAAGCGTTAGGCTTTTCTCTCTGCAGCAGAGAGACCCCTCGACTTTTACGCGAGCTTTCTCTGAACCTACCCACCCCCTCTCTCTTCTTTCTCTCTATACATACATACATACATACATACAATAATACAAAAAAATATCTATATCTCAGTCTTTCATCGTACTTTAGTCACATCCATCGTTATCACACGCCCTCCGAGGACGTAGCCTTTTCCTCTGTCTCCCTCATCACCGTCCACGTGTCCCCAAGGACATTCCGGTCATTTTATTAAAAATTTGGCTTGTCACCCTTAAAAGTTGAACTTACTCGAAGAGTTCCGTCCCAAAATATTAGTCCCTTATTCCATTTTTCATTGTCTTAAAATATTAGTCCCTCTTCAAAAATCAAGTACAAAAATAATATAAATTTCCTATTTTACCCTTCTTTTAAATTAATAAATAACATAAAAAGTACAATTATGCATTGATATTCCCAAAAAATATACTATCAAAAGGATAATTTTAGAAAATCAACTTTTTTCAAATGCAATAATTGTACTACCAAAAAAAGTTAGATTTCCCAAAAGGGACCATTATTTTGGGACGGAGGGAGTACTTCGTTTGAAAAATGGGTAATTTTTTAGTTATTTTAATTTGAAATTAAAAAAAAATATTTGCAAAGAATTTTTTATTTTTTATGAAAAAAAAATATAATAATTATGAATTAGATATGATATTTTATCTTATTAAATTAAAAAATTTATTTTATCTTTTTATAATTAAAATAGTCTTAATTTTAATCCAACCCTTCTTCTTAAACGAAGCCTTAATCAGTAAGGATTATTAAATCAAATATTTCTATCAATAAGAAATTTATAAAAATATGATTTAATTGAATATTTTCAAACATTCTTATCAATAAAAAATTTTGTTTAATAACCCTTTTTGATTAAAAATTTTAAACTGTCTTAGCCTCCGTTTGGGAAGTGGGTTGACTTTTTGGCTTTTTGGCTTTTTTGGTTATTTTAGCCTGGGCTTAAAAGCTTGGTTTGGGAAGGGCTTTTTGACTTTTTGGATTTTTTGAGTTTTTTTGTGAGAGAAGAATGTAATGATTATGGGTTTGATGTAATGTTTTGTTTGTTATGGCTAAAATAACTTATTTTATTTTTGTGTCTAAAATAATCAAAAAAGCCCAAACCATGGCTTCCCAAACGAAGCCTTATTCAATTAAAATTTTGGCCGGAGATAAAGTTGTACCTTTTTTAATAAACAATTCATTCATGTGTATGTATTATTATTTGCTACTGTACCAGAGCTGTTTCATTGTAGACATACATATGTTAATGTGCTCTTGTATCGAGGTTCGTAGGACACGTAGCGAGATACGAGTGGTTAATGGGACCCACTTAAGACTTGCCAAAAAGAACTAGACCGGTCCTTGTCTGATCAGAAGTTGTCGGCTATCTACAAAAGCAACCTTAGTTATATCGTTTGTCCGAGTGGGACCTACAATCAATCAGACGGTCAGAAACAGCCAAGTTATTACGCAGGCTCTGATGAGTAGTGGATCACAACCTCGCGGAGGAAAAATTATTTGGTGCTCCTGATAAGAAAGAGCAAGGATCCTCTAAAGTGATTTTTCCCTAAAGTTTCCTAGAGTGCTACATTTTGTGGTTGAGATTTATTGGCAAGTCACATCAATTTTTCTGATGTGACTTACCAGTAAATCTCAACCACACAATGTAGCACTTTAGGAAACTTTAGAAAAATTTCACTCTAGAGGATCCTTGATGGATAAGAAAAGCTACTTATTCAGATTTTTTTGGATAGTATGTCTAGTGATGGAGATTAAATTTAAAATATGTGAAATTCATATGTAAAATAAATTTAAATTATAAGATAATAATTTTAAATGATTTTTAGATTGACAAGTCTGAATTCATAGTATTACTCGCTCTTAGGCTATCGCGTGATGATACTTCTCACCAATCACAATACACAATGTCTCCTTATGTGTCTCCGATCACTTAATACAAAATCATAAATCTCATATCCTCCACCAATCATAACATAATTGGGGCACCAACTTGGCAATGCTGCTGGACTAGCCAATAACTTCTCTCGTGAAAAGTTGAAGGTTCTGATCCTATGCAGTGGAGTACACAACAACTCTGGTGGGTAGACATGATAATCTTTTAGTCATAGATAGTAGAGCTGTATAAAATATCACCTAATCTGTTAAAACTGCACCAATTCACATCAATCTGTACCGCTCTATCCACTAATCACGATTTAAACTTTAAAACTTATAATCTGTTTTTAAAACCGCTCCACTCCGTTGTAGTTTATAAATATATATTTTTCAATCTATAATGAAATATCAAAATAAAAATGAGTGTCAAGAAGATTTAATATGTGAAATTTATTACAAATTAGTAGTTATATGTATGAAAAATGTTATGTAAAATTAGTTTGTGTTATATATATGAAAAATATTATGCAAATTGATATTACATATTATGCAAAGACTTGATAATTAGTTAGAATATTCTTCAATCCGTAAATCCGTCCAAAATCGCTCAAATTGCAATTTGTCAATCTGTCAATCTACTAATCCACCATTCGATTTATAATTTTACTATCAAATCATCCGAACCGCACCGTGGCCACCTCTACTAAATAGGGCACAAATTTGAGTTTTTTATTTTTTATTTTTTATTTTTGAGTCCTAAAATAATTTCATTATACATGATACATTGATAATCTTTTACTTGCATAGAAAAGATTTGAACTTCAAACCACACACAATAGAAGTTGCACCGTACAAAAGATTTTTAATATCTTCATTTTTTTCTTCAATTGTCGTTAAGATTGTTAATTTTTTAAATATGAATCATATTCATTTTTTTATTTCTTGAAAAATAATAGATAGAACAAAACAAATTACTTGTAATAATTACATCACAATGTATGAGAGATATAATATATATACTTAAGTTAATAACGGTTTACATAATTTTATCTATGAAAATGCATAAAACAAAATCAAAAACTTTCAATGTGATACCAAATGGGACCAATTTATTGAGTAAATACTACATAAATTAAATCAATGGGAGATTACAAATTAAATTACTACAAATTAAGTGTCACACCTTCTTCTCTTTCCTTCTGTTTCTTTATCTCTTTTTTTCTTTCCTCAACAATTTCTAACTACTAAACAAGACTTAGGCCAAGTTTGGCATGTTCAGGAAAAATCAAAAAGTCAAAAAGTTACTCAAAAAGTTAAAAAGTTAACACTATTCATCAAAAGTCAACAATTACGGCTGCACAACTCCCAATTCTAATTTTCTCCTACAAACCAATTTTTACAATTTTTTATTACACATTTTTTCATAAAAAGTCAAAAAGTTAATCCAAACATCTATATTTTCTTCCTCAATTTTTTAGTCCAAAAAGACAAAAAATACACTTATTTAGGACACCCTAAACAACCCTTTAAAATTCTTCTCTTTTACTCTAATCCCTCATCCACCCTTTCATATCATCGCCACTACCATTGTCACCGTCCTCAAATCCCTATCAATCCCACCTCTTTCATGCCTACCAAACAATGCCTCTCCAAACCCTAGAAAGGGAAGAGAGAAGAGAGGGAGCAGGAAGAGAATGAAAAGGAAAGGAAAGAATGAGATGTATTTTGGTCAATTCAAAAAAGATTCCATTCAATTGAAAATATTTTTTTCTTCATCTCACTTCTATTGCAATATTAAAAAAATAATAATAAAAAAGATAACTTTCCACTAATTTATAATTAATTTTTCACCTCACTCAAATTTATAACTTCATCATAAATCAATGATTAACCCATTAGTAAACATTACATTATTTCATTAGATACATATACATATCCAATGCACAAAACAAAACTACCATCCAATGGAGGGATTAAACCAAAGGACATGAATCCAAAAGGGTAATGAATTTTGCTTCTTCTTTGGCTATTAACTAAGGAAGCCTGCATGCAATAGTACATTTCCCTGCAATGGCTATGTAACTTAAATTGGCAATCTTTGGTAAAAGTGTTGAGATATCTCTCTTCCAAGCAATGTGAGCCCTTGGATTGCTGTACCCAACCCTAGAGATCATCTTAATGTGTCTCCTTCCCAGTGTTTGTCTGACCAGACTCATGAACTGTAGCCAATGACTCTCTTACTCTGACCTAGTCCTGGTTCACCCTCCACTTTTGTAGCTGCCCCACTACTAACAATAGCAGGATTTTTTTAATTGGATAAATTATATTTTAGACAAATTATATTAAATCTCTTCAAATTGTCGATCATTTACATTTTATCCCTTAATATTTTAAACCTAATAATTACTTTCTTAAATTATTTAAATTTGAATATTAAATCCTTCTGTTAATCATTTGTTAGATATTTAAACAAAAAATTATCAAGTACTATACACATGATAATTATATTAAATTTTATAACCAAATTATCCTATTTTATCTTTTGTATAAATTTAATATAATCATCATGTACACTACATTTGATAATTTTGCATCCAAATATCTTACAAATGACAAATAAAAGGACTTCATGTTTAAATTCAAATAATTTGAGGGGGTAATTGTTAGGTTTAAAACATGAGGGGGTAAAATGTAAATGGCCAATAATTTGAGGGGGTTTAATATAATTTGCCCTTATATTTTTGGATAAATTATAATAAATTTTCTTAAATTATGATATATTTTCATTTTACATGCATGAACTTTAAAACTTAATAATTAATCATTTTAAAATATTATTTTATTATAATTAATTCTTTTTGTCAGGATTTTGTTAAGGGTTTACACAAACTCAAATCATATGTAAAACATATAACACATTTATTAAATTTTTGGAGCAATAATGCTTTTATCTGGTAATCTCATTTGCATTTTACCACTAACATAAGAGAGACAAAGTGTAAATGAGATCGTTAGATAAATGTATTATTATCTTAAAAAAATTAGTAAAGGGTTTTATTGTTCTAAAAAAATCAATAAGTGTGTAATGTGATTCATGCACAACCTGAATTCGTTTAAATCTCGAAACAAAATTCTAACAGAAGGTGTTAAGTGTAATAAGCTAATAGTTCGAGATAGTTATCTTTTGTGTTTTGAAATTCAGGAGGTTAAAGGCAACTGAGTCATAATTTAAGAGAATTTATTGTAATTGGCCCTTCTATTTTTGGTCTCAATATATAAGATTTATGTTATTTTAATCTTTAACATTTAATTATGCCAATTTAGTCTTTAACATATAAAATTTGTTTCAATTTAGTCCTCAAGCAAACTCCGTTAACATATGTTAAATGTGTAATTGTTTGGATTAAAATGACATACATAGCATTTTTGGCACTAAAACTATAATTTTTCAAGTGAGTTTCTACATTAATGTCACATTACATATTTGAGACTGAAAGTCTAATTTTTCAAGTGAGATTTGACAATTTTCTTTTATTTTTACGGTGTCTAGTGATAGAATTAGATTGATGAACTAAATTGAAAAGAATAACAAAAATTTGAATAGAAAAACCAAATTGAAATTGGATTTAAAATATATGAACTAAATTGTTCAAATTAAAATTACATAGTATAAAGGGTAAAAATGTAATTTATCCTATTGATGTTTGTCTCTTCTTAAGTAGTCAGAGTGTTTCTAAAACTAGATATGTGATTTTGACTCTTTCTTATCCTTGTGGCCCAGATCATTCTTAAGATATGTTCTTGGGCCCAAAGAGAAAGATAGAACATATGATGTTAAGGAACTGCAAACTAATACTGAAGTGGAGACATTTTAAATATGTCTTTGCAATAATGAAGGTGAGTGGAGAAAAATTTGATCACACTGATTGACGATGGTACGATGTAGATGAGCACAAAATTGGGATATTTAGTGGGAGGGTGCTCCAATATTTAAGTCTGCAATGAGAGCTTATGATGGCAAAGCCGGGGTGGACATGGGTCGGGTCGGGTCGGGTCGGGACATCGAGTAGTTTTTCAAGTCTAGTCTGGTCTGAGATTGGACCTATACTTTATTCTCAAATCTGTTTAAAAAATGAAGGATCTATTTTTCAAAATACACTTGTCGTTTATTTTTATTTTTTTGATTAGATTATGATTATCGAATAAACGTAATTTTTTATGCGGATAATATACGTAAAGGATTCAACAAAATAAATAATTTGGATTACTGAGATTCGAAACAGACTGAGTCTCACGAGCCTGGGCAAGACCTAATTCAATTCATAGACTAAAGGGAAGCTTGATCTATTTTAATACTATTTCAACATGATTTTCTCTTCCCACTATACATTTACTAGTTAAATAGATTTTTTTTTTTTTTTTTTCAAAGGTTTATATCTGGTGAGGATATATACGTTATGTTTTTTTCTTATCCTGAGACCAATTTTATTATTGCAATCACTTAAAAAACCTTTCTTTATTAGACTACTAAAAGATTTTTTAAAAAATGACATTGTGAAATTTCATGTCTAAGAGCATCTCCAATGGTAGTAGGTATTTTACCTATCTAAATATTACTATAAAGTATATATTTTATTTTGCCTATCAACTGTTTTATGTTTTTACTCCAACCATGCTCTTTATTTTACCTATTTATCTAAATACTATTAATTTTATAGAATGTCACGTCAACAACAAAGATGGAGGGAAATGATCCTAATGATTGAATACATTTTGCCTAGCGTTGAAGGCTAACTACATGTAGCTACTGAACATGAGTTGAGCCAAAATGCCTAATCATATGCCTAGTGCATTGAAATTGAAAAAAATGAATCACACTAGATATTTTAACTAACAAGTATTATATGGCTAATGCATTGGAGATGCTCTAATTCTACTAATTTACAAGCATCATATTGTGTAACAAAAAAAAAGTAATAATAATACCAAATTTGACTCAAAACTGGCAAACCCATCTATGCCAACTCAGCTCATCCCGAGAGAAGGTTTTTTTTAATCCAAATGGTCTAAGATCCAAAAAAAATTAATAATATGTATGTTCCAAAATGACATGTATACTATTAAAATAACAATGGAATAGTCAAAATTTGATATTTTGCAACAGCAATCTCAACTCAAATTATAATTTTCATATAGTCATTATAAGGGCTGGTTTGGCTTATCCTAAATAAGTCAAAAAGTCAAAAAGTTATTCCAAAATCCAAAAAGATATCACTATTCACCGAAAAAAAAAATTAAAAAATCAATTTTCTTCAAAAAAAAAAAAAAAAGTACACACCGAATTGATGTGTGTGCAGCTGCTGTGTGCGGCAGTGGAGAAAAAAGAAATGATTGGGTGTGGTTTTTACACACATCGTTGTTCATCCTATGGGGGTCATCACGGGTCCCGTTTTGATAATCTGAACCGTTCAATGTGTAGAAATGGTCGAGTACTATATGTCTGCAAAAAATCACATTGATCGGATATAGATAACTATATGATCAAATCATTTATGTACAACAAATGGATGGTGTTATAATTAATGATTGAAAAATAAATAGATCCGATCAGATAGTTATCGATATCCGATTAACGTGATTTTTTATAGGTACATAGTGTTCGACGAGTTACACACATTAAACGGTTCATATTATTAAAATGGGACCCGTGATGACCCCCACAGGCCAAACAAAACCGTCCAATGCTTTGTTCAAAAATTAGCCAATAATTTCCAACTCCAATTGAGTCTGCCGGTTGTACAGCCGGTTGTATGGCTGGGGCCCACTCCTCTCTTATCATCTCTTACACATTTTTTTTATACAATTTTTTAATACACATTTTTTCATAAAAAGTCAAAAAGTTAACCCAAACCTCCATATATTTTTTTTGTCTTTTTTAATCCAAAAAGACAAAAAGTGTACTTTTTTAGGACACCCCAAACTAGCCCTAAATATGATGAGTAGGAATTGCTCTCGGTTCTAATATCATGATCCATTAATGATATGATTGAATAGGTCAATTCAATTAAATTATGAAAGACGTTGCTTCTAAGGGAAAAAAATTGTATATTATTTGGATCTGCAACCCAGCTTTTAATAATGAAATCATATTATTCAGCAAGTCAAAAGGTAGACCATTCCAAAACAATATAAAATTATATTTGTTAAGCTTTCTATATTTATGTAATAAATTCATATGTATATTTAAGATTCATTATATTTTTTAAAATAATCAATGAACAATACCATTAATAAAAAAATAAAAAAATAATAAAAAAAGAGTCATGTAAGAGGCAAGTTTCAGGAAAAAAATTTAATAGGACATAACGGTCCTCCAAAATGCAGAAAAGAAGGGTATAGAAGATGTTTAGTAAACTTACTCACCTTTCAGTGGCCTAGAATTATTATTATTATTATTATTTTGTTGATATTGTTTATTCCAACAAAGCACTGGTATTTTACTTTAAATCCCAATTTATATTGGGAATGCCTTTTTGACAATATAGGCACACATAATTGCATCAATAAACAAGAAAATACATTTGATGTTTTCATTGACATGAACTTGATAAATTTGAATGTTCATTTAATTTAGACAAATTGCGCAAAATAAGAGAGTGATTCAAACCTCATAAATAGAACTCTACATCTCCTAGGCTGAAGATGCTCTCTCCCCTAAATTCCTGTCATCATGTCGCAATCCATTATAATCATTAGATCATGTGAGAATTTTAATGTGTAAAAATTTCAAAACATATCCAATGATTATAAATGAATTAGGACAGGAAGTAAAGATATTTGGGGACAGAGGATCTCTAACCCCTCTCTTGAGGTACTCAAAGGTGAATTGACCGCTTCTCAGGATATTTGAGTCGATGCAACAAAGTTGTGTTGGTGTCCAGGTAATAGAGGAGCAACACCATCACCACTGAGGTAGCAAACATGGGTATAGGCCCAAAAAACCATAGCAACATATTAATGGCAAAATAGAGAGCTCTAAGCCCAAGTGACCAAAAATCACCACCCCTTGTGACTGCCAATTCCACATATTTCACAGGTATGTTGCTATCTGGAGCACTCAGAAGGTAGTTTGAATGGATAAAACACCTTGCTGATTGAATGAAACATGAAAATGCCAAGATGAAGCATATCAAGAGGCTTATATACTTGATAGACATGGTGGATGATCTTGTGTCACCATAGATCAACTGACTTTGGAAGATGCTTGAGTTGTTTGCGATCCATGCGCCGATGAGAGAGCTCAGAGTCAGAGAGACTGATGCGAGGAAAGTTGCCGCGTTTGTGTTGGATCCAAGCACGGTTAGAGCATTATCCTTCTTTGGCATCTGCAAAAATAACCCAATTCATGTTAAATCAACTTAAAAATGTTTTCTGCATTTTCTGACGTTTAGAATAATAGAAAATATTTTTCGTGATCAAAAGGAGGAGGAGGAGGAGATTGTCTTGCCTTGATGACTTTATCAACCCAATCTTTCTTGTCATTGTACTCAAAGTCAAAGATTGTGGTGTTAGGGCAATGGAGGTACTTGTGGAGAATGTAGAGATGGTACCCAAACATGAGGAGCAACCCACTTGGTACTAACACCAAATCAAGGTACTCCTTTTGGAAAATCATATTTGGGCTTTTCTCTTCTTTGATTGCTAACTCATTACAGTGGAAGAGTTGCTGATCATGAAATCCACTTTTATACTTTTATGATCATGAAATCCCCATTTGGAAGCGAAGTGCATGTCGGTTGTGATTTATTCAAAACAACCGTTGACTTGGAGAGGGAGATGCAGAGACAACTTGCACCCTTCAAATTCCCAATTCATAGAACTATAAATATTTAATTACAATTTGTTGCTTGAATAGAATAAGCAAACAAAAATTATATGGAAAATTTATGTCACTTGATACTGTTTATAATTTATTTACTTATTTTTTTATAAAAATATTAGACACATGTTTATATTTAATTTTGATAAAAATAAGAATTAAAATTATGTTTGGTATATATGTATTTTGAAAAAGAGTGATGGGTAGTAGGGATGTACACGGTCCGGATTGGTTCGGTTCTTAAAAAATTCAAGAACCGAACCAATCCTAACGGTTCTGTGATTTGAGAACCAGACCAGACCGTTACACTTGTAAAACTGGACCAGAACCAAATCGAAAAAACGGTTCGGTTTCGGTTTGGTTTACGGTTCCAAAAATTTCTATTTACAAAAACAAATTGTTAATATTAGCAAAATAATTACTCAAACTAATTACATTTAACTCATGATAAAAACTAATAATATTAAGGCATTACTTAATATTACATATCTATATCATCCTAATATCATTAAAATTATAAAAAACCAATTAATAAAAATAAAACTTGATATTATATATATATATCTTTTAAAATTCGGTTCGGTTCGGTTCGAACCGCGATTTTTTCATAAAATCCATTAACCGAACCGTTTTTACGGTTCTCATATTTCTTAATCCGAAACCGAACCAATTCTTAATAGAACCGAACCAAACCGTACGATTCCGTCTGGTTCGGTCCGGATTACCGGTTTGAACGGATTTTTGAACAGCCCTAATGGGTAGTGACTTGGTTGGAGGTGATTTCTAGTGAGAGGTGGAAGTCAAAAGTGATTGTGTTAGAGATGGTTGATGGTGGCCAAAGATGATTGTTGCCATCAAGAGATGGTTGGTAGTGTCTGAGAGTGATTACAAGCGACTAGAAAACAATGGTTGGCTATAGTAGCCAAATGTGGGGAGTGGTTGATGTAGTGAGAGATGAAGAAATTATGAATTTTTTTTTTTTTTGAAAAAAAAAATTAAGGTGAAATAAGATTCTTCTTTTTATTTCAATAATTTAATAAATTTGTAATTTTTTTTTTTAATGAAAATAGACAACAAATGAGTTTTGTTTACCATATACAATTTTTTTTCAAGAAATACAATATGCCATTTTTTCATGAAAATGTGTATGCTTTAAGAGATGATGTGGCAATTAGACTTTGAACCCAGTTTTCAATTGACAACAGAGACATACCAACAATAGAGGTGTGTGAAGTGGGAACATGACTCATTTTATGACTTGGAAAGATAGATTAATGCTTTTTGATGATGAATATGAAAAGTCAACATCAATTAGGCAGTGTTACGAACAGCTAATACTATTCCTATTGCCAAATTAGCGACTTCACAGAAAAGCTATGTTCCAGAAAATTGTTCAAAAAATTGTCATGAATTTTGAATTACGTGAACATATGATGTTAAGGAACTGCAAACTAATACTGAAGTGGAGACATTTTAAATATGTCTTTGCAATAATGAAGGTGAGTGGAGAAAAATTTGGTCACACTGATTGACGATGGTACTATGTAGATGAGCACAAAATTGGGATATTTAGTGGGTACTCCAATATTTAAGTCTTCAATGAGAGCTTATGATGGCAAAACAGGGGTGGACATGGGTCGGGTCGGGTCGGGACATCGAGTAGTTTTTCAAGCCTAGTCTGATCTGAGATTGGACCTATACTTTATTCTCAAATCTGTTTAAAAAATGAAGGATATATTTTTCAAAATACACTTGTCGTTTATTTTTATTTTTTTGATTAGATTATGATTATCGAATAAACGTAATTTTTTATGCGGATAATATACGTAAAGGATTCGACAAAATAAATAATTTGGATTACTGAGATTCGAAACAGACTGAGTCCCACGAGCCTAGGCAACACCTAATCCAAATCATAGACCAAAGGGAAGCTTGATCTATTTTAATACTATTTCAACATGATTTTCTCTTCCCACTATACATTTACTAGTTAAATAGATTTTTTTTTTTTTTTTCAAAGGTTTATATCTGGTGAGGATATATACGTTCTGTTTTTTTCTTATCCTGAGACCAATTTTATTATTGCAATCACTTAAGCTCTGTCTGGGAAGAAAAAAGTCAGGCTTTTTTTGGCTAAAATAGTCACAAAAAACAAAACATCAAATCCAACCCATAATCATTACAATAGCCAAATAAGTCAAAAAGCTAAAAAGTCAACCCACTTCCCAAACGGAGGCTTAAAAAACCTTTCTTTATTAGACTACTAAAAGATTTTTTAAAAAATGACATTGTGAAATTTCATGTCTAATTCTACTAATTTACAAGCATCATATTGTGTAACCAAAAAAAAAAGTAATAATAATACCAAATTTGACTCAAAACTGGCAAACCCATCTATGCCAACTCAGCTCATCCCGAGAGAAGGTTTTTTTTAATCCAAATGGTCTAAATTTGAAACATCAAACAGATCAAAAAAAATTAATAATATGTGTTAACATATAATATACCTCACAGTGCTTGTAGCTGTAAAGTCGTAGCTCCCCACTACCACAGGCTGTTTGTAGCTGTAAAGTAGCTCCTCACTACCACACACTTTCACTTTCAGCAGCTTTGATATTATTGCAATGTATTGCCTTATGCTTTCGAGTGGCATTGTCTCATTCTCCTCTCTATAAAGAGAGAGAGAGCTCACTCTCTTGTACATACAGAAAACTCAATAACATACATTGATATACAAATCCTTCATTTCAGTCTCTCTCTCCTTTCTCTCCCTCTCTACCAATCTTTCATGGTATCAGAGCACAGAAATACAATTCTGGCATTCTTCAACTTTGGTGCTTAGTCCCGTACACAGTGGAACTACACCAAACAGCTCGGAATCTCCTTACGATTCCAACAGCACCAAGCCCATCACCAGAAAAGCTCTCACGCGCTCTCACGCGCCGCTCCTTTGCTCGGCGCGACTCTGCTTCCGTTGCCACGCTCACACGCGCCTTCACGCGCCTTCCATCCTGCACTTTCTTGCGCCGCACCTGCTACCGTGCACCCGCGTGCGCCATCCTTCTACCGTGAGCCACGCGTGCGCCGTTCCGCTATCGTGCACCCGCATGCGCCATTCTACTACTATACGCCGCACGCCGTCTCTGCTATCGTGCGCCGCACGCCCTCTCTGCTAACGTGCGCCGCTGACATCACTTCCATCCTGCTGACACCATCTCTACACAGCCCACCTTTCCTAGCTATTTTCGACCTTCCGGACTCACTGGTACACTCTGTTTTACCTAATTTTGCTCCTACAGGTCTATCCCTATCAATTTAGCCTTACTCAACTATTATTATGGATCGTCATGATGCCTCCCATCCCATTTCCGTTATTTTGAATGGTTCCAACTATGTTTTATGGGCCCAAGCCATGTCTTCCTTCCTCAAAGGAAAGAAGCTCTGGCGAATTATCACCGGAGACATGACCCAACCGGTAAAAGACACTGCTGAAAGTGCTATTTCTCCTGCAACTCCTACATATGAAGATCGCCTTGAGGAATGGGACAGTAAAAATTACCAAATCATTACCTGGTTTCGAAATACTTCTGTTACCTCTATCAGTCTTCAGTTTGGTCGCTTACAGCTTGACTCTGTCACTACTCCTGCAAAAGACATCTGGGATTTCTTGAAAGAACGATACCAGACTACTGGTCTTGCTCATCAATATCAACTTCAGAGCCAACTTCATCGGATGCGCCAAGAATCTAGTCAGTCCATCAATGACTTCCTTTCTCAAATGTACTCCGTTTGGGACCAGCTTGCTCTTTCCGAACCAACTTGTCCTCACCGAGAAGATGCTGTTTTATTTACTGCTTATCGTAATCAGCAAAGGTTGGTGCACTTTCACATGGCTCTCACTTCATCCTTTGAGCCCGTACATGTCTCTCTTCTTCATCGCCATCCCTTGCCCACTCTGGAACAAGCTATTTCTGAGTTGCTATTAAAAGAGACTCGTCTTGGTACTCTCCAAACTCATCATGTGGACTCTGTTCTTGCCACTCCCCCGTACCGGCCATCATTCACCCAGCGGACCACTGCCTGCCTCTATTGTCAGAATCGGGGCCTTCCTTCAACACATCTCCTGGTCAATTGCCCGGTCAGAACCTGCCTATACTGCAACAAACTTAGTCCTGGTCATCTGCAACAGGATTGTTTTCGCAATCCATCCCGCTCATCCTCCAACAGCCACTCTTCTCGCGGTGGTTCTCCTCGGGGGAGCTTTCATCGTTCCAAGAATCAGTCTCATTCTGGGAATCAGTCTCATCACACTACCACTGCTGCTGCTGCCGCTGAGGGTTCTTCTGAGTCTCTTGCTCCGTCTACCCCTCTCTTTTCTGCAACGGATGTCGAGGCCATGTTCAAACACCTTCTCTCCCCTTCTGGTACACCTCCTCATACTGCTTTGTCTGTAACTCCAGGTAACTCTTCTTGGTATTTTGACTCTGCCTGTTGTAATCATATGACCTCCAGTTCAACTATATTTTCTTCCATCTCTTCCTCTCCTCATATTCCCTCCATTCAAACTGCTGATGGTTCTCTCATGACTGTCCGTCATATTGGTACTGTTTCCACATCTTCTTTAACTTTACCTCAAGTTTATCATATCCCTGCTTTCACTTTAAACCTTATCTCTATTGGTCAATTATGTGAACTTGGTCTAACTGTCACCTTTTCTGCTACTCATTGTTTGGTGCAGGACCCTCAGACGGGGCAAACTATTGGGATCGGCCGTAAGCACGGACGTCTCTATGAGCTCATTCACCTTCATGTTCCTGACTCTCCTCAGATCCCTGCTCCTGCATCTGCTTCCTCATTATCACCTTTTCATCTTTGGCATTGTCGCTTAGGGCATATTTCTATTAATCGCTTAAAGTCTTTGGCTTCTAGTAGACAATTGGGTCATGTAATTCCAGATACTTTCGATTGTATACCCTGTCAACTTGCCAAACAACCTGCTTTATCATTCAATAAAAGTACTTCCGTTTCCTGTGCACCTTTTGATCTTATACATTCGGATATTTGGGGCCCTTCCCCTACTACTACTATGGGGGGATCTCGTTATTTTGTTGTTTTTATTGATGATTTTTCATGGTTTACTTGGATTTTTCTCATGAAAACTCGGTCTGAACTCAAAACCCTTTATTATCGATTTGCCCAAATGATCCACACCCAATTTTCCAAAAACATCAAACTTTTTCGCTCGGACAATGCTATGGAATATCGGGATTCAGATTTCCTTTCTTTTCTTCAGAGTCATGGTACACTGCCTCATCGTTCCTGTGCTGGCACGTCCCAGCAAAATGGCCGTGCTGAACGGAAGCATAGGCATATTCTTGACACTACTTGAGCTCTCCTTCTCTCTTCTTCCTACCCTGAAAGCTTTTGGGGGGAAGCTGCCCTCACTGCTGTCTACACTATCAATTGTGCTCCTTCCCCTGTCATCCATAATCAAACTCCCTTTGAACGTCTGCATGGCACTCCCCCTCCCTATACTAATCTTCGGGTTTTTGGCTCTGCCTGCTTTGTTCTCCTTCAATCTCATGAACGCACCAAGCTTGAACCTCGTTCTCGTCTTTGTTGCTTTCTTGGGTATGGAATTGAACATAAAGGTTTTCGCTGTTGGGACCCTCTCTCTAAACGCCTTCGTATCTCCCGCCATGTCGTTTTTTGGGAGACCATATGTTTTCCTCCCTATCCTCCTTTCACTTACCTGCACTTTCCACTAATGTACTGTTTACTAATCCTTCCATCGATCTCTTCTCTGATGATTTTGATACAGGTTCCTCCTTCATTGAGACGCCCTTGCTCACTCCTGCTCCCGACCAGACTGCTCTCCCTGAAGGTCCACCTCTCCCCGCACCACCTTCTTCTCCACCGGTTCTTCCTCCCACCGATCCACCTACGGGTCGACCACACCGGGTAACTCAACCTCCTATCCACCTTCGTGATTATATTGTTGGGTCTGCTGCCTTTTCTACTTATGAACCTACCTCCTATCGTGAGGCTTGTACTAATCCTCTTTGGCAGCAAGCTATGACTGATGAACTTCAGGCTTTGGACAAAACTCATACTTGGGATCTTGTTGATCTTCCTCCTGGCAAAACTGCGATTGGCTGCAAATGGGTTTACAAAATCAAGACTCATTCTGATGGCTCTATTGAACGCTACAAAGCTCGTCTTGTTGCCAAAGGTTTCAACCAGGAATATGGGATTGATTATGAGGAAACCTTCTCCCCTGTTGCTCGGCTTACCTCTGTTCGCAGTTTACTGGCAGTTGCTGCTGCTCGCCACTGGGAGCTCTTTCAAATGGATGTCAAAAATGCCTTCCTCAATGGTAATCTTCTTGAGGAGGTCTACATGCAACCTCCACCTGGGTCTACTTTTCCCCCTCATAAGGTTTGCAAACTACAGCGTGCCCTCTATGACCTCAAGCAAGCACCCCGCGCTTGGTTTGCTAAGTTCAGTTCTACCATTCATGACTTTGGGTTCACCTCTAGCTCCTATGACTCTGCTCTTTTTATACGGACTACTCCTCATGGTACCACTCTTCTCCTTCTGTATGTGGATGATATGATTATCACTGGTAATGATGCAGCTGGTATTCTTCACGTCAAACGTTTTCTCCACCGTCAGTTTGAGATGAAGGACCTTGGTACTCTTAACTACTTTTTAGGCCTTGAAGTCTCTCATGATTCTACTGCCTCTTATTTATCTCAGGCCAAATATGCATCCGATCTTCTGGCTCGTACTGGTCTTACTGATTGCAAAACTACATCTACTCCAGTTGATCCTCAGATTCGTCTCACTCCTCTCGATAGGGCTCTCCTCACTGATGCTACTCTTTATCGCCAGCTCGTCGGTAGTCTTGTCTATCTCACAGTGACTCGTCCTGACATTGCCTATGCTGTTCACATTGTTAGTCAGTACATGTCGGCTCCTCACACTCCCCACTATACTGCTCTACTCCACATCCTTCGATACCTCAAAGGCACCCTGTTCCATGGCCTTCACTACTCTGCTTCCTCCTCTCTTGAACTGCGTGCCTTTTCTGATGCTGATTGGGCTGGGGATCCTACGGATCGACGCTCTACCACGGGATTCTATTTCTTCTTAGGGGATTCTCTTCTTACTTGGCGTAGCAAGAAACAATCCCTCACTGCCCGTTCTAGCACCGAAGCTGAATACCAAGCTCTTGCTGATACTACTCAGGAACTTCTCTGGCTTCGCTGGCTCCTCACTGATCTGGGTGTTTCCTCTTCTGGCGCTACCCCTCTTTATTGTGACAATCAGAGTGCCATTCAGATTGCTCGCAATGATGTTTTTCATGATCGCACAAAGCATATTGAGATTGATTGTCATTTCATTCGACAGCATGTTACACGTGGTACTGTTCATCTTCTCCCTATTGTTTCTGTCGATCAACCTGCCGATATTTTCACCAAGGCTCATCCTCCTGGGCGCTTCCGTGATCTTGTTTCCAAACTCAACTTGGTCGATGCGTCCCTCCTTGAGTTTGCGGGGGGCTGTTAACATATAATATACCTCACAGTGCTTGTAGCTGTAAAGTCGTAGCTCCCCACTACCACAGGCTGTTTGTAGCTCCTCACTACCACACACTTTCACTTTCAGCAGCTTTGATATTATTGTAATGTATTGCCTTATGCTTTCGAGTGGCATTGTCTCATTCTCCTCTCTATAAAGAGAGAGAGCTCACTCTCTTGTACATACAGAAAACTCAATAACATACATTGATATACAAATCCTTCATTTCAGTCTCTCTCTCCTTTCTCTCCCTCTCTACCAATCTTTCAATATGTATGTTCCAAAATGACATGTATACTATTAAAATAACAATGGAATAGTCAAAATTTGATATTTTGCAACAGCAATCTCAACTCAAATTATAATTTTCATATAGTCATTATAAATATGATGAGTAGGAATTGCTCTCGGTTCTCATATCATGATCCATTAATGATATGATTGAATAGGTCAATTAAATTAAATTATGAAAGACGTTGCTTCTAAGGGAAAAAAATTGTATATTATTTGGATCTGCAACCCAGCTTTTAATAATGAAATCATATTATTCAGCAAGTCAAAAGTTAGACCATTCCAAAACAATATAAAATTATATTTGTTAAGCTTTCTATATTTATGTAATAAATTCATATGTATATTTAAGATTCATTATATTTTTTTAAATAATCAATGAGCAATACCATTATAAAAAAAAATTTAAAAAAAAAGGTCATGTAAGAGGCAAGTTTCTGGAAAAAAATTTAATTGGGAGATACATAACAGTCCTCCAAAATGCAGAAAAGAAGGGTATAGAAGATGATGGTAAACTTCCTCACCTTTCAGTGGCCTAGAATTATTATTATTATTATTTTGTTGATATTGTTTATTCCAACAAAGCACTGGTATTTTACTTTAAATCCCAATTTATATTGGGAATGCCTTTTTGACAATATAGGCACACATAATTGCATCAATAAACAAGAAAATACATTTGATGTTTTCATTGACATGAACTTGATAAATTTGAATGTTCATTTAATTTAGACAAATTGAGCAAAATAAGAGAGTGATTCAAACCTCATAAATAGAACTCTACATCTCCTAGGCTGGAGATGCTCTCCTCTAAATTCCTGTCATCATGTCGCAATCCATTATAATCATTAGATCATGTGAGAATTTTAATGTGTAAAAATCTCAAAACATATCCAATGATTATAAATGAATTGGGACAGAAAGTAAAGATATTTGGGGACAGAGGATCTCTAACCCCTCTCTTGAGGTACTCAAAGGTGAATTGACCGCTTCTCAGGATATTTGAGTCGATGCAACAAAGTTGTGTTGGTGTCCAGGTAATAGAGGAGCAACACCATCACCACTGAGGTAGCAAACATGGGTATAGGCCCAAAAAACCATAGCAACATATTAATGGCAAAATAGAGAGCTCTAAGCCCAAGTGACCAAAAATCACCACCCCTTGTGACTGCCAATTCCACATATTTCACAGGTATGTTGCTATCTGGAGCACTCAGAAGGTAGTTTGAATGGATAAAACACCTTGCTGATTGAATGAAACATGAAAATGCCAAGATGAAGCATATCAAGAGGCTTATATACTTGATAGACATGGTGGATGATCTTGTGTCACCATAGATCAACTGACTTTGGAAGATGCTTGAGTTGTTTGCGATCCATGCGCCGATGAGAGAGCTCAGAGTCAGAGAGACTGATGCGAGGAAAGTTGCCGCGTTTGTGTTGGATCCAAGCACGGTTAGAGCATTATCCTTCTTTGGCATCTGCAAAAATAACCCAATTCATGTTAAATCAACTTAAAAATGTTTTCTGCATTTTCTGACGTTTAGAATAATAGAAAATATTTTTCGTGATCAAAAGGAGGAGGAGGAGATTGTCTTGCCTTGATGACTTTATCAACCCAATCTTTCTTGTCATTGTACTCAAAGTCAAAGATTGTGGTGTTAGGGCAATGGAGGTACTTGTGGAGAATGTAGAGATGGTACCCAAACATGAGGAGCAACCCACTTGGTACTAACACCAAATCAAGGTACTCCTTTTGGAAAATCATGTTTGGGCTTTTCTCTTCTTTGATTGCTAACTCATTACAGTGGAAGAGTTGCTGATCATGAAATCCACTTTTATACTTTTATGATCATGAAATCCGCATTTGGAAGCGAAGTGCATGTCGGTTGTGATTTATTCAAAACAACCGTTGACTTGCAGAGGGAGATGCAGAGACAACTTGCACCCTTCAAATTCCCAATTCATATGGGGCCACTAGTGGGAACTATAAATATTTAATTACAATTTGTTGCTTGAATAGAATAAGCAAACAAAAATTATATAGAAAATTTATGTCACTTGATACTGTTTATAATTTATTTACTTATTTTTTTATAAAAATATTAGACACATATTTATATTTAATTTTGATAAAAATAAGAATTAAAATTATGTTTGGTATATATGTATTTTGAAAATGAGTGATAGGTAGTGACTTGGTTGGAGGTGATTTCTAGTGAGAGGTGGAAGTCAAAAGTGATTGTCAATGGTTAGAGATGGTTGATGGTGGCCAAAGATGATTGTTGCCATCAAGAGATGGTTAGTAGTGTCTGAGAGTGATTACAAGCGACTAGAAAACAATGGTTGGCTATAGTAGCCAAATGTGGGGAGTGGTTGATGTAGTGAGAGATGAAGAAATTAAGAATTTTTTTTTTTTTGAAAAAAAAAAATAAAGGTGAAATAAGATTCTTCTTTTTATTACAATAATTTAATAAATTTGTAATTTTTTTTTTTAATGAAAATAGACAACAAACGAGTTTGTTTACCATATACAATTTTTTTTCAAGAAATACAGTATGCCATTTTTTCATGAAAATGTGTATGCTCTAAGGGATGATGTGGCAATTAGACTTTGAGCCCAGTTTTCAATTGACAACAGAGACATACCAACAATAGAGGTGTGTGAAGTGGGAACATGACTCATTTTATGACTTGGAAAGATAGATTAATGCTTTTTGATGATGAATATGAAAAGTCACTTAGTCAATACCAACAGATAGATCTGTGGAGGGAGGTAGGGTTTTGCTTTCGCCTTCAGTACACCTGCTTGGTCGTCCTCGCACTCCAATCTCACCTCTCAAGCCCTACTCTCAGTCGAAGACCTTCTCTTTCAGAAGCCATGGGATGAACTGAAGAAACAGTCCTGGCTTCCACCCATCTGTTTCAACACCGCTCTCTCTAGCTCGCAACTTTTCTGTGTTGAATCCAAATCACAGAGAGAGACCACCACACAGTCTAGGCACCATTCACAGTGGAGTGGAAGCCTGCAGCTGGGTTTTGCTCGGTGGCTGGCATCACAGAGAGAGGAACAACACAGAAGTGCCCTTTACCTGTTCGACAAAATGCCCCAGTGAAACCTTGTCACTGTGCTGTAATAAGATGATTAAGGAGAAAGAGAAAGAGAAAGAGAAGGACAATGAGAGGGACAAAGAGGGTAGTAAGCTATCATTGAAGAAGGGCAAACTAGCCAAGAGCAAACTAGCCAAGAGTAAATCAAAAAGCAAATCTTCGACTAAGGTATCTTTGAAGGAGTTTGTAAATCAGGTGGATCAACTATCTACTGATGATATGCCTAATGTACTTCCCCGCCGGTCTACACGCATTCGAGGCCCCCCCAAATCTCTTTCACTTGGAGATTTTGTGGGACCGTGGCAAAGGCCCTCAAATGTAAACAAGAGGGGATTGAGAGACGTAGATTCAGAGGATAGCTCAATTGAGTGTGATTGTGATCTTGGTACAACACAGTTTCGCTGGACTGTGGAAATGCAAGCCTCACCTGAGCAATCACCAAAGCAGCATCAAACACCTAATGCATGGAACACACCAACTAGAGTGCTAACTGATGTTGAGCAGTGGCCAAAATTGACCACTGTGTCCCCATTGGTGGCAAACGAAATGATGTTGTCAAATAAATTTGGCTCACTTAGTGCTGATCAAAGGAAAGAAGTAATGGGTTCCAAGCAACGAGAGAGTGATAAGCCCGTGCGAGCTTGTCGAAATGAGGATTCGGTTGATCTACATATGGAAGATGGTAGTGAAGGTCTGGATACACTTGCTATATCAGGTAAACCTCTACAAGTTGGGAGCTCTTTAATTAAAGAAGAGATTAACAAGGTGTCAAAATTGAAGTATAAAATAGGTGCCCATAAGATTGAGAACCAAGTAGATGGCATTTACAATGTCCCTATTGAGATCTCAAAAAAAGGCTTTTCTTATTGGGAAAATGCTTTGGTTGGATACTTCATTGATAAAAGATTCTCTTTCCATTATGTGAAAACTTGGGCGGAGAAACTTTGGGGAAATTTGCTTGAGGACGTTGTCTCCATTGACAATGGTTTTTTTATTTTTAAAGTAAAAAGTGAAGAGGCTATGGACACAATCTTGGAAGATGGCCCCTATTATGTTGGGGCTAGATTGATTGTTATTAAAAAATGGCAACCTGGACTAAAACTAACAAAGTGTGAATTTTCAAGTGTGCCATTGTGGGTGAAGTTGTACAATGTTCCTTTGGAACTTTGGAGTGAAGAGGGTTTGGGTTACATAGCTAGCATCTTGGGAACTCCTCTTTATTTGGATGAGCCAACTTTTAAGAGAAGCAGACTTACGTTTGCGAGAATTTGTATTGAAGTGCCAGCAAATAAAGAGATCCCTAAGTCTTTCAAAATAAATCTTGGTTATGGTGACCCATATGAGATTCAAGTTGAGGTACCATGGAAGCCCCAAAGGTGTGATGGTTGTAAGACTTTTGGCCATACCACTAATTTGTGCCCTCAAAAGCCAAAGTCTTTGAACCCTCCCTCTTTCAAACATGAGTGGAGAGTCAAGGACACTAAAACACAAATTCCGACTAAATGGGAAGTGGTGAAGAAAAAGGGGAGAGATGGTGGGCAAGGTTCAACGCCATTGATCAACAAAGAGAGAGAGACGCAGTCTTCTATCCCCTCAACATCTAATGCCTTTGATGTCCTTGAATTGTGTGATATGGACGAGTTAGGAAATGGAGACTCAAGTCAAGAGTTGAGAAATAGAGGGAGTCCATCTCCAAGTGATCCTAGTTATGGGGAGACTTCAAAAGAGGATAACAGAAGAAAACTTAAAGCGAAACTTCATGACTTGAAGAATGCTAGAAGGAAATTCTGAATCCTTATTTTGTTGGGAATGTTGTGCTTGTTTTCTATAAGTTCAGTTTGTTTTTTGATGGAATAGTTTATTTTGTTTATTTTTGTGCTCCCATCAAAAGCTGTGTGTTGAACTTCATTGTATATTTTTCTTTTTTGGTTATAATATGACTTACTTATCCAAAAAAAAATATGAAAAGTCAACATCAATTAGGTAGTAACGTGTTACGAACTGCTAATACTATTCCTATTGCCAAATTAGCGACTTCACAGAAAAGCTATGTTCCAGAAAATTGTTCAAAAAATTGTCATGAATTTTGAATTACGTGAATCTTGATCATTAATGCGAAATTTTATAACTTTTTGAATTTTTGATTTTGAGATGGTTGCATTGTTATATAGGTGTGTGTGTGTGTTAGAGTCTGCATGTATATAAATATGATTTTGATATCAGTGGTGACGTTATTGAATTGCACATTGGAATTTTAAATGTCAATATCGAATTCATATTTTTTAAAGTATAAAAAAAAATAAAAAATTTGAGAGAAAGAAAGAAAGGAAGGGAGGAAGAAAGATAAGAAATGGAAGAATTTTTTTTTATTTTTTTGGTAATTTCGCAAGAAATTCTGCCTATTTTTCCAAGAGTGCAATGAAATTTGGAAATATTTAGTGAGACTCTTGAAAAGTTAAAATTAAAGTTAAATTTCTTCAGATTTCACTGAGAAAAGAAGAATTTGGAAAAAGTTTATTACAACCCAACTTCTAAATTAACCAGAAATTCTCAAAATAAAAACTTCGTACCTGCCAACAACTAGAGTCTAAACTATGAGGAATTGGAAAAACAAAAGAAATGAGCATTTAGTTTGTTGTTGTTGTTTTTTTATTTTTTCAGAAGAAAAAAAAAAAACTTACCATCAAAAAATCAATTTGACTATATTCGTTTCACGAATGGAGTCATTTAATCTGTGTTTGTATTATAGATTTAATAGAAATTTAGAAAAAAGAAAGAAAAAAAAATGAAATATAATTATATTTTATTGATATTTTACTTGTGTTTTTCCATTCTTTTTCTAAATTTCTATCAAAATTCATAATTTAAACGCAACATTTATGTTTACAATACATTAGGTATCTCTATTTGGGAGAAGGAACGGTTCACCCTCCAAATATAAAGAAAGTATGAAAAATAAAAGATGGCTCCATAACACTATTCATTTTTTTAAATACCAACTTTGTCGTGAAGACTTTTTCCTTTCAAATTTACGTACCAATCATATTCTTTTGTATTTTTGCTTATATGTTATAAAATAAAATAACTTTTAATATTTACCTCTATTTTTTTAATTTTTTTTTGAAGCAAAGAAGATAGTGAAACTCAAATTCAAACTCAAACATCATGTCTAGTAAGAAAGCGTTTCATCTGTCAAGTCAACCCACATTGGTACAGCTAATCAAAATTTGACAATTTTATCCTGTATAAATTATTAAGATTGTGCTACTTGAGCAACTAACTCGTAATGACTGTGGATGAAACTATCATTTTTATTTAATGTTTGAATTTAAATTTGTACACACCTTTTTCTTCTATATATCGACGATGTGAGGGAATTTGATTAAAAAATTCGGAAAAACCCTAACTCTCATGGTGACATATCTATTGAGATTTTTTCCCCTTTGACAAATAAACCTTATATAACACAAATTATATATTAAAACATGGCATTCATAATTATAAATTCAAACATGTTTTTAAAATGTGTCCCGTGTAAGTTTTCTTATCAATCCATAAGAAACAAAGCCGCAACCCAAGACCTCTGTTCAGCTGCAGAGGGAACCACTCAATGATATTGACATTCTCATCAGGTTGTGTGCACCATAGTTTCATTGTCATTTGTTATATTAGATGTCTTTCTTTTGTAAATAACAATTCAAAAACATCACAACATCAAATATAATAACATAGGAAATTTTATAATCTGCATGACTATTACATTACATGAATCAAACAGCAATAGTGAATGATGTCATTTACATCTCCCCCAAACACCAAGAAAAGAAAAGGGTAAGAGAGAAAGAAACTGAATGAATGAATACCAAGATTTCAAAGATGTAATCCCCTTCCTGGAAGCAGTTAGAGCAAGTTTGATGAAATTATTATGTTTTCGGGTAAGGAGGGATGGGATTAGGGGTTCGACTCTTACCATATATATATACAGGAAAAAGGGGGGGGGGGGGGGGGGGGGGGGGGTGTTGGGGGGGAATTGAGTTTTTGTTTTACACAAAGAACAACACCACCAGGTCTAACTCATGTGTACCACATTGTTAACCCCAAAAGACACATTATGCCCCTTTGAGTTGGCCCTTTTAAGATTAAAACCACTTTGTCCCTCAAAAATGGGTGGAGAAGAACAAGATTGAGGAAGAGAAGAACCTTGAGATAGACATTTCAAGATTCCTTTCAAAGGCTTGTTGCTCGGAGAAGCCCCGGTCTTGTTAGGATCATCACATGAAGATTGCACTTCCCTTGTGCAGTGGACATGAACATCATTTTTTCCCTCCTTAGTTTGAGACTCATTGTTTTCTTTGCTTCTTGTAGCCATTCTAGACCATTTTTCAATGAAAATTGAAGACAGGTCCAAATTCTTCGCAAGCAAACTTTTCTTAGGAGAATTCACCAAATTAGTCTCATGCTTTGGGTGCAGCAATGTCATGGAGATCACGGTAGAAACAAAAACTTCACATATCGCACATTTGATTTGTCGGTGCATCCCCAAAGATCGAGCCTTTGTAACACCCACCATTGTCTTGATCCCAAGAACTCTACGAGCCAAGTCTGCCAATTCGTATTTCTTCAGTTTTGGGTCATTGAGAAGCTTCGCTGCCAAGAAACCTACATCAACATCACTTTCCTTCAATCCGAGTTTATCAAAGGGGAACAAATCTTTTTTCTCAGGAATTCCAAAGCCCACAAAGGAAATTCTCTTGTCTTGAAGAAATTTGAGTATTGGATCGGCTAATTGTTTCCCCACATAAAACCTGATGATTGCACAACCGGTCCCAAAGCACAGGAGCAACAAAGCAATGTTTGGATCCCGAGGGTGGCGCAAGACATCAAGGCCAACAACAGGTGGATGTTTCCAAACCTTTCCCTTTGGAAAGAGGAAATCCATCGTGCATAAAGGCTCAACATCTCTTGCTTTGAATGCAATTCCTTCAAGCTTAACTTCAAACCTATCTGTTTTCAGGTACACAGTTCCCGCCATTCACAAATTCAAAGACCTAGATTTGATGAAGCACCTAAAAAGCCTCAACTTGTCTTCAATTCAATGTTTGACAAGAAAGTTTAAAAAGAGATCTGTTTTCCCCCCTATTTAATTGGTGTTGAGAATAATAAGATAAAATGGGGAAGAAACAATGGAAAGATAGGATAAAGAAAAGTTGGTGGTTCTCCTAAATTCAAGCCTATTGACAAGGGTTTTGATATAAAGAAATGGGGAAATACTACTACTTTCAGGGGACCTCTTTTTTGCTTTATTTAGTATATTTTGCCAAATTTGGATTTCTTACTCAATTTTTTTTCACATGGATAAAATTAGTAAAAAATAATTGAAAGAGATAAAGACAAATGGATCATGTGAAGAAACATGTAATCAAGAGATAAACATTCCCATTCCAAATACATAAATTCAATTTTTCCTTTACTTCAAATTTGTCCAAAAACAAACATTGGGAGTGAATTGTTCTTCTCTATCGCTCTAGGTCACGACATCTTTTTCAATCTTTTGACACTTCACCTAACTGATTCATAAAAATCAAAAGAGGAAACAGATTTAGTGTTTGTGCCAAACTTTCAAGTCGCTCGGAACCCTAACTGGCATACTCTGAAGCTCCAAAAAATGTAATTAATTAATCAAATTTAAAGAAACAACACTATTACATTGTCAAAGACAGTCAACAAATCTGACTTATCTTTGAATTTCATTAAATTGAAACCTCCATTACAGATATGACATAAAACCCAATAACCCAAAACAGGAAATCAAAACAAAGATGCAAAAACACCAAAAAAACATATATACATGAATACCCTAAATACATATATAAATGGATATACTTAACCAAGTACATAAAAATGTATATACTCACCATAAATTTAACAGCAAGATGAAGAACTTCACTATAAAAACCAAAACAGGGCATCAGAGCAGTGACAAAAACACACAAGCATACGTATACTGATACACATAAAAGAAATAGCTCAATTTTCATCTGAGGAAGCAAATAAAACAGAGTAGAGGTGACTTCAAATTGAAACCTCAAGAGTAAATGTTATGTAAACAACAAAAATAAAAATTATACAAAAAAACATTCTATAGAATGATGTGAGTGAATTGTAACCTTTTAAAACCCTTCAAGATGGGGTCTCATTGCATCATTCTAGAGAGGCATTTTGTATAAATTTTATTAAACATTGTAATTTTTTTGGGTAATTACATACAGATGGCGAGTTGGAAAAAAAATTACAAGGACATGGACTAGGGATGCAAGTGGAAGGCTGTGAACTTACAACCCTCCATGTGTTGGTAATTTTTTTTCCCAACTTACACCTCCATGTAGTTCCTCCTAATTTTTTCAATCATAAAACCAAATACAGAGTAATAACCCTAATACATCTATACAAAACAATCATCAGGATTTGCAGCGATTTGAAACGGCGCCAGATTGATACTGGTCGAAATGGTTTGGCACTGTTGTGCGAAAAGCAGCATTAATTTCTTTTTAGAAAAGTTATTAAAAAAAAAAAATTTCTCAAAATTTGATCTTTGGTAACAAAATAAACAGTGAATTTTTAATTTTGACAATTTTAACTTTAAAATTTTTTTTTTCAATTTAAACCATCAATATATTTTCGTTATATAAAATCGATAGAGAAATAGTAGATTGGTTATTCTCAAGGTAGGTTTATATAAAATGTCTAAAATATATTTTTTTTTGTTGAATTTAATTATTAAAATATAATTTATTCCATTAGTTTTATTTAATAAAAATAGACAAATCAAAAATAAATCAAAAATTTAGAGTTTAAATTCACAAAATTAAAAGTTTAGAATTTTTTTATTATAAGGATCAAACCCTAGAGATTTTTTTTATAATTTCTCGTTTTTTATTTTTTATTTTTTTGGGGGAGCTTTAGTAATCACTCAAAAAATTAAAACAAGAATGCATGATATTAATTAGAGTAAATTACATTTACCTCTCCTAAGGTTTGAGAAAATAAAATTAATCCTTTCCTTTTGATATTATTAAATTGATATTCCTTTTAGTGAAACTAAATTGAGTGAAATTAATGCATAAGTAAATATTAAAATAAATAAAGATAAATTTACATTTTAGTAAGGATGATAATATTTCTTCATTCATACAACTAACAAATTAAAACTTTAAGAAAGTCACTGTAGTTATATTAAAAGTGTAAAAGTAATTGTGTCTTTTTTTTAACTTTAACCCTGTTAGAGCGTCTTCAATAGTTTGCCATTGCTATAATACAATAGCAGTGGTCCTCCAATGGTGAATATGGCAGCTGCCAAATTTGGCAAATGCCAAAACTTTTGCTAAATTTGACACAAGTTTTGACAGCTATCATATTCACCATCTCAGCCAAAACTAACCATTTCCCTTCCTCCCTCCTTCCCAACAAAATAGATAAATTTTTGCAAAACCAAACACAGAAATTGGTGTGTTCGGGACAACCCCAAACATAGAAACTGGTCGTCCCAAACACACTAGTTTTTGTGTTTGGTTCTATCAAAATAACATCTGACCATTGCAGCACGATTGCTATAATTCTACCATTTTTTATTATTAATTGCCAAATTATAATAATTGTGTGAGTGATTTTCCGACCACACTGCCCGCTTAGTAACCAGCTGGAGAGCACTGGCAGAATAGATGGCACCTGACTGACCTGCAACAGAAATATAAGAATCCCGCGGTGGTTTCGACCACCCGGGGGCACTCCGACGATCAAGTCAGTATATCTCTCAAAGATAAATCAAGTACTAAACTCACAAGCTTGAGTATAAAAAACATACCTTAGACCCATGGGGGTGCCTCTCTTTTATAGCCAATACAATCCTAGTCCCAATAGGAGCCTGGCCCTAATGGACTTAGGATTACTGCTAATCTGGGACTCCCAGTGGGATTAGGATAAACTCTCTAAGAGTCTTATCTTTACCCAAACTGAAGTCTTCTCCCAATCTAAGACTCTTGTCCATATCCAAGTTGAGTTCCCTTCATTCTAGGACTCTTGTCCCTTATCCGCTTATCTCGGATTCCGATATTTTCGGAGGCAACCTCGGCCTAGCCGAGATGACCTCGGCACAACGACCTAGACACGTGACACCTCGGCTGACACCTCGGCGTCACCTTGCCACGTGTTGGTACTCAGAAAATATATCCCCACAACTGCCCCCTAGGTTCTATTACCTCGGCATTCTGAGGTGATGGAACCTACACTGTTCGTTCATCTGTGCCCCTCTGTCCGAGATCAAACTCGTCGACCTCAAAGTTCTCTGGACTTTACTGTCCACTGGTGTCAAGAATCAAGTTTCATGCTTTCCAAGCTGCTTGAAATCGCACCTCCTAGCCGAGGTTCTGGTTCCATTAATTCGTAAACTCCAAGAGCTTTACAACTGCTCCACTCTCACTCTCTGGTGAGTTCCCGATTTCCAGTCATCTATTTGACTCCGACAATTTTCATATCGACGTTCATTTCACTTTGTAGGTTCATAAACTCTTTACTTACTACTAAGCTCAATCTTTCATAACTCTTCTGAATCTGTTTACTTGCCATCTGTTGCCTTCTATTTTCGTCTGTCTTCAAGTTTTGAATTGTTTGAATGCCTGGCACTGTTCTTGTCATATCCGCTTTCTGTTGCTAGCATCGTGTCTGGGTCATTACTTTCTTGTTCTTCACATACTTAGTGCCTGTGCACTTGATTTTATTCTTGAACTTTGTCGTCTTCTTGACTATTTTTCTCTTTTTTCATTTAATCCTCTGGCTTCTTCTCTTTCTAGCTCTTTTGCTTAAATCCGTCATTTGTTCTAAGCTTTCAAGCTTCTACAACTATCTTCGTTTCTCTCCTCCGGTGAAGCTTTACGTCATTCTGTCATTGTCGTCAGACTTCGGTAATCCTCATTCCGGCTTCCCCCTTTCTGGTAAGCCACTGTTCCTCCTGGTTTTATTTCTTGTTGCTTTCCAAGAAGCTCTGTTTCATTATTAATCACCATTGCTGTTTTACCCGTTGTTTCCAAATTATCTTCTTGAATACACACTGTTCACACATTCGTTGATTTCTACCACTTTTCTTGGCTTGACACACTTGTGCAATCTTTTTGTCTTTGATTTCTTGATAGCTTCATCACCATTCTTGATTACGAATTACATTCTTGTTTCTATTTTCTGTGTCTTTTTCCAGATTCTTGCTTTCAATCTTTGCCTTCAAACTCCGAGGTGCCAATCGCCAAGAAGAGCTTTGATCAAACTCTTCAGGAGGTTGATGCTGAGCTCGTGACTGAGAAGTTCTTTCCAACTGTCTTCTGGGGGTGAGACACAACCTACCGCCGATGCCAAGTAGTTTGCTTCCTTCTTGAAATTGATGCCGAAGTGGCGGTAGAAAAACTCCTCTAACTGGCTGTCGAGGCTGAACCATCATCGTCCGTCGAAGTAGATCAGTCCGACGTTATTGCTTTCAGTCCCTAGTTCTTTAAGGTCTTCATTTTTGTACTTGCCACCCTTCTCAGCTCTTAACAAGCTAGTTGGTCATCTCGGTTGATCATATCTCGGAAATGTTTTTCAGTGTTTATCTCGGCTATACCAAACTTGTAAATTGCTACAAATTTCAACAAGTGGTAGACTTCATAATCTTCGGTTAACTCATCTTGTAATTTGCTCAAAAATTTCAACAAGTGTTAACATTCCTTGCTCCTTAATTATCATTCCTTCCCCCTACACCTTCTTCCTGCCCCCTAATGTGAACGTAAGTTGTACTTAGGATCACATTAGGGAAGTTGGCTTCGTGCCGTAGTCACAGACCTGATGTGTTCTTCTTTCGCCGATGTATTAAAACTTCTGGTATTTAATTCAACCCCTTTAGACCCTCTTTCTCTTGGCTTTTGCAAATTATCATCGCTGTTTCTTGAAGCATTTATTCCTTTCACAATTCTGGTCACCACTTCTGGCGTGCATTTAGTGGTTCTAATCAAAACGACGTTTGACTCCGGCAAATCTTTTTCCAACATTTAACTTTGTGCACTCTTGTAAATTCTCTCAAAATTTCAACAAGTGTAAAACATCATTTTGGTTTAACTTTGGTTAAGTATCATCTCAATTTAACTTCAGTTAAACATCACCTCAGTTTAACTTCGGTTAAACATCATCTCGGCTTAACTTCGGTTAAGCATCATCTCAGTTTTTAAAGTTTTTCCTTCTTTTTGTCGCTTGTACTCTTGTACCTTTTTGTTCTTTAGATAATGTAAGCTCTGCATATGGCCGATGTGCCTCCTTGTTCTTGAAATTCAATTTTCCTTCTCTGAATGAAGCGCTCTTCGTCGCCCTCCTGGACGAGGATTTTCTTCAGTGTCTCTTCACTCTTTTTGGCTGGCTTCTTGCCGACATCATTTAGGACCTCCATGTCCTCGTCTTCAATCTCTGCCTTCCCTGGTTCCTGAATGTTTGCAGGTAGTTTTCATTGCTGCCATGGAGCAATTCTTTGCCTACAGTTGGTTTCCTCTTGACTTGTTTAATCCCATGTTCTGTGGGGAACCGCAATAGTTGATGCAACGTTGAGGGAACTGCCCCCATTGTATGCAACCATGGCCTTCCCAAGATGATATTGTATGGCGAGGGTGTGTCAATCACCATGAATTCTGTCTTGATCTTCTTCTAACTGCTCTTGCACGATTCTATACTTAGAATATTTTGTATGCCTTTCATACTTTGCCTTATTTATGCAATCTTCTCGGGGTTACATATCTCGGGTATAAAAACTTTTACTTCGGCAAGATACTGACCTGCAAACTTTTCATAAATTCTAACAAGTGCGAAACATATACTACTCAATGTTAACTTTGCAAGTTTTTTCTCAAGTTTCAACAAGTGTTTAAACGGTGATCTCAGTCTAGCCTACTTGTAAATTGCTACAAATTTCAACAAGAATTAACATAACAAGTGTTAAACAATAATCTATTTGTAAATTGCTACGAATCTCAACAAGTGTGTAAATATATGTCACGACCCAAACCCGGCCCTATGGGTTTAGCACCGTAACCGGCCAGTAATCCGAGAATACCGAAGGCCTGCTTAACAGTAATACAGTAAAACAGAGTACAGGGCCTGGCGGAAGCCAATACAGTAAGTAAATAGTGTCCATTGAGCTGTGACAGTCTGTATGCCAAAAACATTTTTTTCATGCATTCATACATACACAAACAGTACAGTCTATACAAAATTTACAGTCACACAGTACAGGGACCTAATCCCTTGATAACAGTACAGTTGGCAACAGACAGTCTATACAGTAATCCAAACAGTATGGAGACAGACGGGGGAAACAAACAAAACACCCCAAAGCCATAGCATGGCCACTCGGAACCTCGCAGTGAGGCACAAAGGCTGGCTTGACAAAACTGGAGTCTAACCCACGCTCCTAGCTCCGATCTGGTGGCTGAGCACCTACATTTATATATAAACAGTGAGCTAAAGCCCAGTGAATAACATAAAGCGTAAAGGGGTTTAGAATGAATGTCCTTACAGTAATGAAAACAGTTCAATTCAATCAGTATTTCAGTTGCTCAGTACAGTAAACAGTCATATGTGGTACATCCATTAGCATAACAGTAACAGTAGGTCTTAAAAGACCGAACAGTAATGATGGCCATCAGTCAGTAAACAGTAGTGGCTCCACGAGGGAACCGACAGAGATCTCTGTAACAGTAACAGTAACAGTAAACAATAGGTACTAAGGATGCCACAGTACAGTTCAGAAATAAAGGACATACATTCATTCAGTAATACCAGTTCAGTAAACAGTTCAGTTCAGTATTCAAAAGATATCAGTTGAACATCTCTTTACACAATTGTTACTCACAGAGTTCTGGGCTACAGTATGCTAGAGCGTGTCTCCCCAGTTGCCAACCCTACACAGTTCACAGGTTGAACACACACTAAGCTACACAGTTGGGAAATATCATAACTTAATCCCTAATTTGCCTTGGTGTGTTCTACAACGATATCCTCATCTAAATGTCTTAAACTAGGCCTAAGAATGCCTAGGATGGGATGAGGATGCAAAAAAAAAACACTTAGAAAACATTTTCAGGATTTTCAGAAAAACAGAGTCCCGCTCGAGCGCAGGTTTCCCCGCTCAAGCGGTCATGCAACAAAGGTACACGCTCGAGCGTAAACTTCCCCGCTCGAGCGTACTGTAAAAGTACTGGATGGGTGAAATCTCCGCTCGACGCCCGCTCGAGCTTGAGACATGACTCCGCTCGAGCGCCCAATCCTCCGCTCGAGCGGACTGTAAAACAGTGCAGAGAGATGCTGGATGCTCGGATTTCACGCTCGAGCGGCACTTCACCCGCTCGAGCGGAAGTGCAAAATCTGGAAAACCCAGATTGCACCTCCAAGCTCAAAACCAAGTCCAAAAGCATCAAAACTCGACCTCTTGAGCTAAATTTCCAGAAAACACATGTAAACTCATAGTTAAACATGATTCAAAACTCAATTTGAGAAATCAAAGCCCAAGGGTGTTTTATTCAAACCCAATTTCAAACCATTTTCCAAGGACAATCCTCAAACATGACATGCATGATCTTTAAATCATTTTAAAGCTTCAATTTGATGCTCTAGGGAGCCAATTGATCCAAAAACAAGTTGAAAACATGGACCATTACAAAATTATGAACATGCATGTGAGGAATTATGAACTACAACCTCAAAACTTCAATATATGTACATGCATGCAACAATCAAGCTTCAATTCAACATGTATGCACCAAAACATGGCTTAACTCTACAATTAAAGCATGAATTGTGCAAGAATGGATTCTAAGACAACAACAAGAAGATGATGTCCTACCTTAGTCTTGTGTTCAAGGTCTAGGAGCTCAAAGTAGCAATCAACACTTCAATTCCAAGCAAGATCAAGCAAATCTCTCAAGAACAACTCAACTCTCTCTCACTCTCTAACTTGGGTCGGTTGAGGCAAGAAGAGGAGAAGAAAATGTTTGTTTGATCAATACGTGGAGTGTATACAAGGTTCAAGAGATAGTGGTCCACTAAGTGGCGGAACGGTAATTAACTCAAACTATGCGATTAATCGATATTTAATCTAATTTAATCATACCTAATCAATTTTCAGATAATTATACTATAAAATCACATTAATTCTAAGGATCATAGAACACTAATCGGTTTCGGATTCGGCCGCCGATAAGGCCTTCAATTAGCAGTTTAAACATATAAGCATGAATAGATAATCATACAGTCAAACAGATAAAATGCAATTTAACTAACATATACTTAATCAATTCGGTTTTCCAATTTCAGTCAGTCAGTTCAGTACTTTAATCAGTTCAATTATCAGTCATAATCAATTCGGTTTAACGGTAATCGATGGTTATCGGTAATCAATCAGTCATAAGTCGGTAAACAGTATGAGGGTTGTTACAGTCTCCCCTCCTTATAAAGAGTTTAGTCCTCTAAACTCGAGTTACCTTCATTCTGGAAGAAAACAGGATTCAGTGGAAACAGTTCAGGATATCGTTTGGCCATGTCATCTTCCCTTTCCCAAGTGGCATACACGCCACCGTGGTTTTGCCAGTCAACTTTCACTAACGGGATCTCTTTGTTCCTCAGTTTCTTGATTCGTCTGTTTACAATCTGTATAGGTCGTTCCTCGTAAGTGTAGTCATCACTCAACACTACGTGGGTAGGCTCTATTACATGGAAGGGATCCCGGAGATAGTCTCTCAACATAGAGATGTGGAAGACGTTATGCATGTGCTCCATTTCAGGAGGAAGCGCAACTTGACACGCCACCGGATTGATTTTCTCAATGATCTCGTATGGTCCGACGTATCTCGGTGCTAACTTGCCTTTGACTCCAAAACGAGTCTGGCCCTTCATTGGTGTCACTTTCACAAAAACGTGATCATCCACTTCATACTCTCTGTCCCGTCTTCTGACATCTGCATAACTTTTCTGTCTACTCTGTGCAGCTTTCAGTCTTTGCTGTATCAGTTTCACTTTTTCAGTTGTTTCATACATAATCTCGGGCCCAAGCAAAGGCCCATCTCCAACTTCTGCCCAGCAAATCGGAGATTTACATTTCCTGCCATACAATGCCTCGAAAGGTGCCATACCTATACTCGAATGGTAGCTGTTGTTGTAGGCGAATTCAGCCAAAGGTAAATGGCTTTCCCAATTTCCCTGAAAATCAAGGACACACATTCTCAGTAAATCCTCCAGAGTTTGGATGGTCCTTTCTGATTGGCCATCTGTCTGAGGATGATAGGCACTACTCAGCCTCAATTCAGTACCCAATGCAGTCTGTAGGCTTTGCCAAAACCTCGATGTAAACTTCGAATCCCTGTCAGAAACAATAGACACAGGCACTCCATGCAGTCTCACAATTTCATCAATATAGATAACAGCCAATTTGTCTGCATTATAGATTGTCTTGACAGGTAAGAAGTGAGCAGATTTGGTTAGTCTATCAACAATAACCCAAATTGAATCCATACCTTTTCTGGAGCGAGGCAATCCGACGATAAAATCCATCGTGATATGCTCCCATTTCCACTCTGGTATGGATAGGGGTTGCAATAGTCCGGCAGGTCGTTGATGTTCAGCTTTGACCTGTTGGCAATGAAGACATTTGGATACAAAATCAGCAATTTCTTTCTTCATTCCCGGCCACCAGAAATTCTGTTTCAGATCTTGGTACATTTTCGTATTCCCCGGATGGATAGACAATTTCGAATTGTGGCCTTCTTGCAGAACTCTTCTTTTCAGTTCAGTATCATTTGGTACACACAGTCTTTCTTGAAATTTCAGTACATTATTCTCAAATTTGAATCCCGATCTCGGTTTAGATTCTCTTTCTTCGATGATCTTTTTCAAGAAGTCATCCAGTTGCTGTTTCTCTTTAATCTCCTCAATCAGCGCCGATTGAGCAGAAATAGCAGCTAAGATTCCACCTTGTTCTCGTAAAACAATTTCGATTTCAGATTTTTCAAGGTCACAAAGCAACTCTTTCTGTCCTGTAAGCAAACAGGCTAAGTTTCCAATCGATTTCCAGCTCAATGCATCGGCAACGGTATTGGCTTTTCCCGGATGGTACAATATCTGTAGGTCATAGTCTTTAATCAGTTCCAGCCATCTCCGCTGTCTCATGTTTAGGTCTTTCTGTGTGAAGAAATACTTTAAACTCTTGTGGTCGGTGTATACTTCACATGTCACCCCGTACAGATAGTGACGCCAGATTTTCAGTGCAAATACTACTGCAGCAAGTTCCAGATCATGGGTCGGGTAGTTCTTTTCATGCGGTCTCTGTTGTCGGGAAGCATAGGCAATTACTTTCCCATTCTGCATTAAAACACATCCCAAACCCTTATGAGAAGCATCACTATATACAGTATAACCATCCGTACCTGATGGTAAAGTTAAAACCGGTGCAGTCACAAGTCGAGTTTTCAACTCTTGGAATGCTGATTCCCTTTGGTCGGTCCAGTCAAATGATGTCCCCTTTTGTGTTAACTGTGTCAGTGGTAGGGCAATTTTGGAGAAATCTTTGACAAATCTTCTGTAATATCCAGCCAAACCCAAAAAGCTTCGGACTTCAGTCACATTTGTTGGTCTAGGCCAGTTCACTACAGCTTCAATTTTCTGCGGATCAACAGAAATTCCATTTTTGCTAACAACATGCCCCAAAAACATAACATGGTCAAGCCAAAATTCACATTTAGACAGTTTAGCATACAGTTTCTGTTCTCTTAAGGTTTGTAGGGCAAGTCTCAGATGATGTTCATGTTGTTCTACACTTTTGGAGTAAATCAATATGTCATCGATAAATACAACAATAAAGTCATCAAGGTATGGTTTAAAAATTCTGTTCATGAGGTCCATAAAGGCAGCAGGGGCATTCGTGACTCCAAAAGGCATAACCAAAAATTCGTAGTGTCCATACCTTGTTCTAAAAGCAGTTTTATCAATGTCTTCCGGTTTAACCTTCAGTTGATGGTATCCTGATCTGAGATCAATCTTGGAAAACACTTGTGCACCCTGTAACTGATCAAATAAGTCATCAATACGTGGCAAAGGGTATTTATTTTTCACAGTTACCTTGTTCAGTTCGCGGTAGTCTATACACAACCTCAACGAGCCATCTTTCTTCTTTGCAAACAAAACTGGTGCACCCTATGGTGAGGTACTGGGTCTGATGAACTTTTTGTCTAACAGTTCTTGCAGTTGCACTTTCAGTTCTTTCAATTCAGTTGGAGCCATTCGGTATAGAGCTTTAGAAACTGGTTGTGTTCCGGGAATCACATCAACGGTAAATTCAATCTCCCTGTCAGTCAAATCTCCTGGAAGATTATCTGGAAAAACATCTGGAAATTCTCTGACTATAGGAATGCAATTCACATCAGTTTTAACACTATCATCAGTAGACACAGTCAGTACAGAACACAGATATCCTTTACACCCCTTTCTAATTAATTTAACAGTTTTCACTGACGAAATCAAATACGGAGGAGGTACTACTCCACTCCCATTAAACACAAATTCAGGCAAACCAGGTGGACGGAAAACAACTTGCTTGGTCACACAGTCAATAGTGGCATGATATTTTTGTAACCAATCCATCCCCAATATTACGGCAAAATGATCAATGTTCAATGGCAGTAAATCAATAAACAGATGCATATCCCCAACAATAATTTCACATGCGGGATACATATATGCACAGGTCATAGATCCTCCTACGGGTGATGATACGGCTAGCAGATAGTTCATAGGTTCTAAGGGTCTATTCAATTTCCGTGAGAAAGCATGCGATATATAAGAATGTGTAGACCCCGAATCAATCAATACATATGCATTTTGTGTACAAATAGAGAGAATACCTGACACAACGGTCTCGGTATTTTGCACGTCTCCCGGTACTAGGGCGAACACTCGGCCCTCAATGCCCGGTCGAGAACACCCACAAAGGTCGGTAGTTTCAAAACATTTATCCGGTCAAGTATTGCCACATTAAGGCCACCTTCAAATTTTCTGGCCTTCTTATATTCAGTATCCACCATGTGCGGTGCATAACGGGCAATTTCAGTAAATTTGGTTTCATACTCTGCAACGGACATTGTGCCCTGCTTCAGCTGTTCAAATTCAGTCACTTTTCTATTCCTGACACACTGAGGGAAGTACTTTTCAAAGAAGGACTCCTTGAACCGAGCCCAAGTCATAACAGTGCTTGTATCACGGATCAACATCCACCACCTTCTAGCCTCTTCTTGTAGGGTGAAGGTAGCTAACAATACTTTGTTTGCTTCTGAGTACGGAAATACTTCAAATAATTTTTCTGTTTCCAGAACCCAAGCTTCAGCTTTTAACGGTTCAAGGCCTCCCTGAAAGGATGGCGGTTTCATTTTGCTGAACTTCTGGGTCAAAGCAATTATATCCCCATCATTCACATTCGCATTAGGTTCCGGCTGTACCGGAGGAAGAGGAGGTGGGGGCTGTTGGTTCTGTTGATCAAGTCTAGCAGTTATCAGTTCCATCATTCTTTCTATTCTTTCCATTCTTGCCTCAGTAGATGAGGACTCAGGTTCATTTGCATTGTCCATTTCACTATAAGCAGTTATAACAGTTTTAAACATAAGCAGTCATTTGTTTAACAGTTTACCACATTAGCATGTATTCAGTCATAACATAACCACACACTTATCATGCTCATGAGATGCCCTAATAACTTTTCTAGGACACCCTATAGCTCATTTGGACACGTGTGTGCGGTATAACTCGTGGTAAGTATCGCTCTGATACCACTCTGTCACGACCCAAACCCGGCCCTATGGGTTTAGCACCGTAACTGGCCAGTAATCCGAGATTACCGAAGGCCTGCTTAACAGTAATACAGTAAAACAGAGTACAGGGCCTGGCGGAAGCCAATACAGTAAGTAAATAGTGTCCATTGAGCTGTGACAGTCTGTATGCCAAAAACATTTTTTTCATGCATTCATACATACACAAACAGTACAGTCTATACAAAATTTACAGTCACACAGTACAGGGACCTAATCCCTTGATAACAGTACAGTTGGCAACAGACAGTCTATACAGTAATCCAAATAGTATGGAGACAGACGGGGGAAACAAACAAAACACCCCAAAGCCATAGCATGGCCACTCGGAACCTCGCAGTGAGGCACAAAGGCTGGCTTGACAAAACTGGAGTCTAACCCACGCTCCTAGCTCCGATCTGGTGGCTGAGCACCTACATTTATATATAAACAGTGAGCTAAAGCCCAGTGAATAACATAAAGCGTAAAGGGGTTTAGAATGAATGTCCTTACAGTAATGAAAACAGTTCAATTCAATCAGTATTTCAGTTGCTCAGTACAGTAAACAGTCATATGTGGTACATCCATTAGCATAACAGTAACAGTAGGTCTTAAAAGACCGAACAGTAATGATGGCCATCAGTCAGTAAACAGTAGTGGCTCCACGAGGGAACCGACAGAGATCTCTGTAACAGTAACAGTAACAGTAAACAATAGGTACTAAGGATGCCACAGTACAGTTCAGAAATAAAGGACATACATTCATTCAGTAATACCAGTTCAGTAAACAGTTCAGTTCAGTATTCAAAAGATATCAGTTGAACATATCTTTACACAATTGTTACTCACAGAGTTCTGGGCTACAGTATGCTAGAGCGTGTCTCCCCAGTTGCCAACCCTACACAGTTCACAGGTTGAACACACACTAAGCTACACAGTTGGGAAATATCATAACTTAATCCCTAATTTGCCTTGGTGTGTTCTACAACGATATCCTCATCTAAATGTCTTAAACTAGGCCTAAGAATGCCTAGGATGGGATGAGGATGCAAAAAAAAAAACACTTAGAAAACATTTTCAGGATTTTCAGAAAAACAGAGTCCCGCTCGAGCGCAGGTTTCCCCGCTCAAGCGGTCATGCAACAAAGGTACACGCTCGAGCGTAAACTTCCCCGCTCGAGCGTACTGTAAAAGTACTGGATGGGTGAAATCTCCGCTCGACGCCCGCTCGAGCTTGAGACATGACTCCGCTCGAGCGCCCAATCCTCCGCTCGAGCGGACTGTAAAACAGTGCAGAGAGATGCTGGATGCTCGGATTTCACGCTCGAGCGGCACTTCACCCGCTCGAGCGGAAGTGCAAAATCTGGAAAACCCAGATTGCACCTCCAAGCTCAAAACCAAGTCCAAAAGCATCAAAACTCGACCTCTTGAGCTAAATTTCCAGAAAACACATGTAAACTCATAGTTAAACATGATTCAAAACTCAATTTGAGAAATCAAAGCCCAAGGGTGTTTTATTCAAACCCAATTTCAAACCATTTTCCAAGGACAATCCTCAAACATGACATGCATGATCTTTAAATCATTTTAAAGCTTCAATTTGATGCTCTAGGGAGCCAATTGATCCAAAAACAAGTTGAAAACATGGACCATTACAAAATTATGAACATGCATGTGAGGAATTATGAACTACAACCTCAAAACTTCAATATATGTACATGCATGCAACAATCAAGCTTCAATTCAACATGTATGCACCAAAACATGGCTTAACTCTACAATTAAAGCATGAATTGTGCAAGAATGGATTCTAAGACAACAACAAGAAGATGATGTCCTACCTTAGTCTTGTGTTCAAGGTCTAGGAGCTCAAAGTAGCAATCAACACTTCAATTCCAAGCAAGATCAAGCAAATCTCTCAAGAACAACTCAACTCTCTCTCACTCTCTAACTTGGGTCGGTTGAGGCAAGAAGAGGAGAAGAAAATGTTTGTTTGATCAATACGCGGAGTGTATACAAGGTTCAAGAGATAGTGGTCCACTAAGTGGCGGAACGGTAATTAACTCAAACTATGCGATTAATCGATATTTAATCTAATTTAATCATACCTAATCAATTTTCAGATAATTATACTATAAAATCACATTAATTCTAAGGATCATAGAACACTAATCGGTTTCGGATTCGGCCGCCGATAAGGCCTTCAATTAGCAGTTTAAACATATAAGCATGAATAGATAATCATACAGTCAAACAGATAAAATGCAATTTAACTAACATATACTTAATCAATTCGGTTTTCCAATTTCAGTCAGTCAGTTCAGTACTTTAATCAGTTCAATTATCAGTCATAATCAATTCGGTTTAACGGTAATCGATGGTTATCGGTAATCAATCAGTCATAAGTCGGTAAACAGTATGAGGGTTGTTACAGTCTCCCCTCCTTATAAAGAGTTTAGTCCTCTAAACTCGAGTTACCTTCATTCTGGAAGAAAACAGGATTCAGTGGAAACAGTTCAGGATATCGTTTGGCCATGTCATCTTCCCTTTCCCAAGTGGCATACACGCCACCGTGGTTTTGCCAGTCAACTTTCACTAACGGGATCTCTTTGTTCCTCAGTTTCTTGATTCGTCTGTTTACAATCTGTATAGGTCGTTCCTCGTAAGTGTAGTCATCACTCAACACTACGTGGGTAGGCTCTATTACATGGAAGGGATCCCGGAGATAGTCTCTCAACATAGAGATGTGGAAGACGTTATGCATGTGCTCCATTTCAGGAGGAAGCGCAACTTGACACGCCACCGGATTGATTTTCTCAATGATCTCGTATGGTCCGACGTATCTCGGTGCTAACTTGCCTTTGACTCCAAAACGAGTCTGGCCCTTCATTGGTGTCACTTTCACAAAAACGTGATCATCCACTTCATACTCTCTGTCCCGTCTTCTGACATCTGCATAACTTTTCTGTCTACTCTGTGCAGCTTTCAGTCTTTGCTGTATCAGTTTCACTTTTTCAGTTGTTTCATACATAATCTCGGGCCCAAGCAAAGGCCCATCTCCAACTTCTGCCCAGCAAATCGGAGATTTACATTTCCTGCCATACAATGCCTCGAAAGGCGCCATACCTATACTCGAATGGTAGCTGTTGTTGTAGGCGAATTCAGCCAAAGGTAAATGGCTTTCCCAATTTCCCTGAAAATCAAGGACACACATTCTCAGTAAATCCTCCAGAGTTTGGATGGTCCTTTCTGATTGGCCATCTGTCTGAGGATGATAGGCACTACTCAGCCTCAATTCAGTACCCAATGCAGTCTGTAGGCTTTGCCAAAACCTCGATGTAAACTTCGAATCCCTGTCAGAAACAATAGACACAGGCACTCCATGCAGTCTCACAATTTCATCAATATAGATAACAGCCAATTTGTCTGCATTATAGATTGTCTTGACAGGTAAGAAGTGAGCAGATTTGGTTAGTCTATCAACAATAACCCAAATTGAATCCATACCTTTTCTGGAGCGAGGCAATCCGACGATAAAATCCATCGTGATATGCTCCCATTTCCACTCTGGTATGGATAGGGGTTGCAATAGTCCGGCAGGTCGTTGATGTTCAGCTTTGACCTGTTGGCAATGAAGACATTTGGATACAAAATCAGCAATTTCTTTCTTCATTCCCGGCCACCAGAAATTCTGTTTCAGATCTTGGTACATTTTCGTATTCCCCGGATGGATAGACAATTTCGAATTGTGGCCTTCTTGCAGAACTCTTCTTTTCAGTTCAGTATCATTTGGTACACACAGTCTTTCTTGAAATTTCAGTACATTATTCTCAAATTTGAATCCCGATCTCGGTTTAGATTCTCTTTCTTCGATGATCTTTTTCAAGAAGTCATCCAGTTGCTGTTTCTCTTTAATCTCCTCAATCAGCGCCGGTTGAGCAGAAATAGCAGCTAAGATTCCACCTTGTTCTCGTAAAACAATTTCGATTTCAGATTTTTCAAGGTCACAAAGCAACTCTTTCTGTCCTGTAAGCAAACAGGCTAAGTTTCCAATCGATTTCCAGCTCAATGCATCGGCAACGGTATTGGCTTTTCCCGGATGGTACAATATCTGTAGGTCATAGTCTTTAATCAGTTCCAGCCATCTCCGCTGTCTCATGTTTAGGTCTTTCTGTGTGAAGAAATACTTTAAACTCTTGTGGTCGGTGTATACTTCACATGTCACCCCGTACAGATAGTGACGCCAGATTTTCAGTGCAAATACTACTGCAGCAAGTTCCAGATCATGGGTCGGGTAGTTCTTTTCATGCGGTCTCTGTTGTCGGGAAGCATAGGCAATTACTTTCCCATTCTGCATTAAAACACATCCCAAACCCTTATGAGAAGCATCACTATATACAGTATAACCATCCGTACCTGATGGTAAAGTTAAAACCGGTGCAGTCACAAGTCGAGTTTTCAACTCTTGGAATGCTGATTCCCTTTGGTCGGTCCAGTCAAATGATGTCCCCTTTTGTGTTAACTGTGTCAGTGGTAGGGCAATTTTGGAGAAATCTTTGACAAATCTTCTGTAATATCCAGCCAAACCCAAAAAGCTTCGGACTTCAGTCACATTTGTTGGTCTAGGCCAGTTCACTACAGCTTCAATTTTCTGCGGATCAACAGAAATTCCATTTTTGCTAACAACATGCCCCAAAAACATAACATGGTCAAGCCAAAATTCACATTTAGACAGTTTAGCATACAGTTTCTGTTCTCTTAAGGTTTGTAGGGCAAGTCTCAGATGATGTTCATGTTGTTCTACACTTTTGGAGTAAATCAATATGTCATCGATAAATACAACAATAAAGTCATCAAGGTATGGTTTAAAAATTCTGTTCATGAGGTCCATAAAGGCAGCAGGGGCATTCGTGACTCCAAAAGGCATAACCAAAAATTCGTAGTGTCCATACCTTGTTCTAAAAGCAGTTTTATCAATGTCTTCCGGTTTAACCTTCAGTTGATGGTATCCTGATCTGAGATCAATCTTGGAAAACACTTGTGCACCCTGTAACTGATCAAATAAGTCATCAATACGTGGCAAAGGGTATTTATTTTTCACAGTTACCTTGTTCAGTTCGCGGTAGTCTATACACAACCTCAACGAGCCATCTTTCTTCTTTGCAAACAAAACTGGTGCACCCCATGGTGAGGTACTGGGTCTAATGAACTTTTTGTCTAACAGTTCTTGCAGTTGCACTTTCAGTTCTTTCAATTCAGTTGGAGCCATTCGGTATAGAGCTTTAGAAACTGGTTGTGTTCCGGGAATCACATCAACGGTAAATTCAATCTCCCTGTCAGTCAAATCTCCTGGAAGATTATCTGGAAAAACATCTGGAAATTCTCTGACTATAGGAATGCAATTCACATCAGTTTTAACACTATCATCAGTAGACACAGTCAGTACAGAACACAGATATCCTTTACACCCCTTTCTAATTAATTTAACAGTTTTCACTGACGAAATCAAATACGGAGGAGGTACTACTCCACTCCCATTAAACACAAATTCAGGCAAACCAGGTGGACGGAAAACAACTTGCTTGGTCACACAGTCAATAGTGGCATGATATTTTTGTAACCAATCCATCCCCAATATTACGGCAAAATGATCAATGTTCAATGGCAGTAAATCAATAAACAGATGCATATCCCCAACAATAATTTCACATGCGGGATACATATATGCACAGGTCATAGATCCTCCTACGGGTGATGATACGGCTAGCAGATAGTTCATAGGTTCTAAGGGTCTATTCAATTTCCGTGAGAAAGCATGCGATATATAAGAATGTGTAGACCCCGAATCAATCAATACATATGCATTTTGTGTACAAATAGAGAGAATACCTGACACAACGGTCTCGGTATTTTGCACGTCTCCCGGTACTAGGGCGAACACTCGGCCCTCAATGCCCGGTCGAGAACACCCACAAAGGTCGGTAGTTTCAAAACATTTATCCGGTCAAGTATTGCCACATTAAGGCCACCTTCAAATTTTCTGGCCTTCTTATATTCAGTATCCACCATGTGCGGTGCATAACGGGCAATTTCAGTAAATTTGGTTTCATACTCTGCAACGGACATTGTGCCCTGCTTCAGCTGTTCAAATTCAGTCACTTTTCTATTCCTGACACACTGAGGGAAGTACTTTTCAAAGAAGGACTCCTTGAACCGAGCCCAAGTCATAACAGTGCTTGTATCACGGATCAACATCCACCACCTTCTAGCCTCTTCTTGTAGGGTGAAGGTAGCTAACAATACTTTGTTTGCTTCTGAGTACGGAAATACTTCAAATAATTTTTCTGTTTCCAGAACCCAAGCTTCAGCTTTTAACGGTTCAAGGCCTCCCTGAAAGGATGGCGGTTTCATTTTGCTGAACTTCTGGGTCAAAGCAATTATATCCCCATCATTCACATTCGCATTAGGTTCCGGCTGTACCGGAGGAAGAGGAGGTGGGGGCTGTTGGTTCTGTTGATCAAGTCTAGCAGTTATCAGTTCCATCATTCTTTCTATTCTTTCCATTCTTGCCTCAGTAGATGAGGACTCAGGTTCATTTGCATTGTCCATTTCACTATAAGCAGTTATAACAGTTTTAAACATAAGCAGTCATTTGTTTAACAGTTTACCACATTAGCATGTATTCAGTCATAACATAACCACACACTTATCATGCTCATGAGATGCCCTAATAACTTTTCTAGGACACCCTATAGCTCATTTGGACACGTGTGTGCGGTATAACTCGTGGTAAGTATCGCTCTGATACCACTCTGTCACGACCCAAACCCGGCCCTATGGGTTTAGCACCGTAACTGGCCAGTAATCCGAGATTACCGAAGGCCTGCTTAACAGTAATACAGTAAAACAGAGTACAGGGCCTGGCGGAAGCCAATACAGTAAGTAAATAGTGTCCATTGAGCTGTGACAGTCTGTATGCCAAAAACATTTTTTTCATGCATTCATACATACACAAACAGTACAGTCTATACAAAATTTACAGTCACACAGTACAGGGACCTAATCCCTTGATAACAGTACAGTTGGCAACAGACAGTCTATACAGTAATCCAAATAGTATGGAGACAGACGGGGGAAACAAACAAAACACCCCAAAGCCATAGCATGGCCACTCGGAACCTCGCAGTGAGGCACAAAGGCTGGCTTGACAAAACTGGAGTCTAACCCACGCTCCTAGCTCCGATCTGGTGGCTGAGCACCTACATTTATATATAAACAGTGAGCTAAAGCCCAGTGAATAACATAAAGCGTAAAGGGGTTTAGAATGAATGTCCTTACAGTAATGAAAACAGTTCAATTCAATCAGTATTTCAGTTGCTCAGTACAGTAAACAGTCATATGTGGTACATCCATTAGCATAACAGTAACAGTAGGTCTTAAAAGACCGAACAGTAATGATGGCCATCAGTCAGTAAACAGTAGTGGCTCCACGAGGGAACCGACAGAGATCTCTGTAACAGTAACAGTAACAGTAAACAATAGGTACTAAGGATGCCACAGTACAGTTCAGAAATAAAGGACATACATTCATTCAGTAATACCAGTTCAGTAAACAGTTCAGTTCAGTATTCAAAAGATATCAGTTGAACATATCTTTACACAATTGTTACTCACAGAGTTCTGGGCTACAGTATGCTAGAGCGTGTCTCCCCAGTTGCCAACCCTACACAGTTCACAGGTTGAACACACACTAAGCTACACAGTTGGGAAATATCATAACTTAATCCCTAATTTGCCTTGGTGTGTTCTACAACGATATCCTCATCTAAATGTCTTAAACTAGGCCTAAGAATGCCTAGGATGGGATGAGGATGCAAAAAAAAAACACTTAGAAAACATTTTCAGGATTTTCAGAAAAACAGAGTCCCGCTCGAGCGCAGGTTTCCCCGCTCAAGCGGTCATGCAACAAAGGTACACGCTCGAGCGTAAACTTCCCCGCTCGAGCGTACTGTAAAAGTACTGGATGGGTGAAATCTCCGCTCGACGCCCGCTCGAGCTTGAGACATGACTCCGCTCGAGCGCCCAATCCTCCGCTCGAGCGGACTGTAAAACAGTGCAGAGAGATGCTGGATGCTCGGATTTCACGCTCGAGCGGCACTTCACCCGCTCGAGCGGAAGTGCAAAATCTGGAAAACCCAGATTGCACCTCCAAGCTCAAAACCAAGTCCAAAAGCATCAAAACTCGACCTCTTGAGCTAAATTTCCAGAAAACACATGTAAACTCATAGTTAAACATGATTCAAAACTCAATTTGAGAAATCAAAGCCCAAGGGTGTTTTATTCAAACCCAATTTCAAACCATTTTCCAAGGACAATCCTCAAACATGACATGCATGATCTTTAAATCATTTTAAAGCTTCAATTTGATGCTCTAGGGAGCCAATTGATCCAAAAACAAGTTGAAAACATGGACCATTACAAAATTATGAACATGCATGTGAGGAATTATGAACTACAACCTCAAAACTTCAATATATGTACATGCATGCAACAATCAAGCTTCAATTCAACATGTATGCACCAAAACATGGCTTAACTCTACAATTAAAGCATGAATTGTGCAAGAATGGATTCTAAGACAACAACAAGAAGATGATGTCCTACCTTAGTCTTGTGTTCAAGGTCTAGGAGCTCAAAGTAGCAATCAACACTTCAATTCCAAGCAAGATCAAGCAAATCTCTCAAGAACAACTCAACTCTCTCTCACTCTCTAACTTGGGTCGGTTGAGGCAAGAAGAGGAGAAGAAAATGTTTGTTTGATCAATACGTGGAGTGTATACAAGGTTCAAGAGATAGTGGTCCACTAAGTGGCGGAACGGTAATTAACTCAAACTATGCGATTAATCGATATTTAATCTAATTTAATCATACCTAATCAATTTTCAGATAATTATACTATAAAATCACATTAATTCTAAGGATCATAGAACACTAATCGGTTTCGGATTCGGCCGCCGATAAGGCCTTCAATTAGCAGTTTAAACATATAAGCATGAATAGATAATCATACAGTCAAACAGATAAAATGCAATTTAACTAACATATACTTAATCAATTCGGTTTTCCAATTTCAGTCAGTCAGTTCAGTACTTTAATCAGTTCAATTATCAGTCATAATCAATTCGGTTTAACGGTAATCGATGGTTATCGGTAATCAATCAGTCATAAGTCGGTAAACAGTATGAGGGTTGTTACAGTCTCCCCTCCTTATAAAGAGTTTAGTCCTCTAAACTCGAGTTACCTTCATTCTGGAAGAAAACAGGATTCAGTGGAAACAGTTCAGGATATCGTTTGGCCATGTCATCTTCCCTTTCCCAAGTGGCATACACGCCACCGTGGTTTTGCCAGTCAACTTTCACTAACGGGATCTCTTTGTTCCTCAGTTTCTTGATTCGTCTGTTTACAATCTGTATAGGTCGTTCCTCGTAAGTGTAGTCATCACTCAACACTACGTGGGTAGGCTCTATTACATGGAAGGGATCCCGGGGATAGTCTCTCAACATAGAGATGTGGAAGACGTTATGCATGTGCTCCATTTCAGGAGGAAGCGCAACTTGACACGCCACCGGATTGATTTTCTCAATGATCTCGTATGGTCCGACGTATCTCGGTGCTAACTTGCCTTTGACTCCAAAACGAGTCTGGCCCTTCATTGGTGTCACTTTCACAAAAACGTGATCATCCACTTCATACTCTCTGTCCCGTCTTCTGACATCTGCATAACTTTTCTGTCTACTCTGTGCAGCTTTCAGTCTTTGCTGTATCAGTTTCACTTTTTCAGTTGTTTCATACATAATCTCGGGCCCAAGCAAAGGCCCATCTCCAACTTCTGCCCAGCAAATCGGAGATTTACATTTCCTGCCATACAATGCCTCGAAAGGCGCCATACCTATACTCGAATGGTAGCTGTTGTTGTAGGCGAATTCAGCCAAAGGTAAATGGCTTTCCCAATTTCCCTGAAAATCAAGGACACACATTCTCAGTAAATCCTCCAGAGTTTGGATGGTCCTTTCTGATTGGCCATCTGTCTGAGGATGATAGGCACTACTCAGCCTCAATTCAGTACCCAATGCAGTCTGTAGGCTTTGCCAAAACCTCGATGTAAACTTCGAATCCCTGTCAGAAACAATAGACACAGGCACTCCATGCAGTCTCACAATTTCATCAATATAGATAACAGCCAATTTGTCTGCATTATAGATTGTCTTGACAGGTAAGAAGTGAGCAGATTTGGTTAGTCTATCAACAATAACCCAAATTGAATCCATACCTTTTCTGGAGCGAGGCAATCCGACGATAAAATCCATCGTGATATGCTCCCATTTCCACTCTGGTATGGATAGGGGTTGCAATAGTCCGGCAGGTCGTTGATGTTCAGCTTTGACCTGTTGGCAATGAAGACATTTGGATACAAAATCAGCAATTTCTTTCTTCATTCCCGGCCACCAGAAATTCTGTTTCAGATCTTGGTACATTTTCGTATTCCCCGGATGGATAGACAATTTCGAATTGTGGCCTTCTTGCAGAACTCTTCTTTTCAGTTCAGTATCATTTGGTACACACAGTCTTTCTTGAAATTTCAGTACATTATTCTCAAATTTGAATCCCGATCTCGGTTTAGATTCTCTTTCTTCGATGATCTTTTTCAAGAAGTCATCCAGTTGCTGTTTCTCTTTAATCTCCTCAATCAGCGCCGGTTGAGCAGAAATAGCAGCTAAGATTCCACCTTGTTCTCGTAAAACAATTTCGATTTCAGATTTTTCAAGGTCACAAAGCAACTCTTTCTGTCTTGTAAGCAAACAGGCTAAGTTTCCAATCGATTTCCAGCTCAATGCATCGGCAACGGTATTGGCTTTTCCCGGATGGTACAATATCTGTAGGTCATAGTCTTTAATCAGTTCCAGCCATCTCCGCTGTCTCATGTTTAGGTCTTTCTGTGTGAAGAAATACTTTAAACTCTTGTGGTCGGTGTATACTTCACATGTCACCCCGTACAGATAGTGACGCCAGATTTTCAGTGCAAATACTACTGCAGCAAGTTCCAGATCATGGGTCGGGTAGTTCTTTTCATGCGGTCTCTGTTGTCGGGAAGCATAGGCAATTACTTTCCCATTCTGCATTAAAACACATCCCAAACCCTTATGAGAAGCATCACTATATACAGTATAACCATCCGTACCTGATGGTAAAGTTAAAACCGGTGCAGTCACAAGTCGAGTTTTCAACTCTTGGAATGCTGATTCCCTTTGGTCGGTCCAGTCAAATGATGTCCCCTTTTGTGTTAACTGTGTCAGTGGTAGGGCAATTTTGGAGAAATCTTTGACAAATCTTCTGTAATATCCAGCCAAACCCAAAAAGCTTCGGACTTCAGTCACATTTGTTGGTCTAGGCCAGTTCACTACAGCTTCAATTTTCTGCGGATCAACAGAAATTCCATTTTTGCTAACAACATGCCCCAAAAACATAACATGGTCAAGCCAAAATTCACATTTAGACAGTTTAGCATACAGTTTCTGTTCTCTTAAGGTTTGTAGGGCAAGTCTCAGATGATGTTCATGTTGTTCTACACTTTTGGAGTAAATCAATATGTCATCGATAAATACAACAATAAAGTCATCAAGGTATGGTTTAAAAATTCTGTTCATGAGGTCCATAAAGGCAGCAGGGGCATTCGTGACTCCAAAAGGCATAACCAAAAATTCGTAGTGTCCATACCTTGTTCTAAAAGCAGTTTTATCAATGTCTTCCGGTTTAACCTTCAGTTGATGGTATCCTGATCTGAGATCAATCTTGGAAAACACTTGTGCACCCTGTAACTGATCAAATAAGTCATCAATACGTGGCAAAGGGTATTTATTTTTCACAGTTACCTTGTTCAGTTCGCGGTAGTCTATACACAACCTCAACGAGCCATCTTTCTTCTTTGCAAACAAAACTGGTGCACCCCATGGTGAGGTACTGGGTCTGATGAACTTTTTGTCTAACAGTTCTTGCAGTTGCACTTTCAGTTCTTTCAATTCAGTTGGAGCCATTCGGTATAGAGCTTTAGAAACTGGTTGTGTTCCGGGAATCACATCAACGGTAAATTCAATCTCCCTGTCAGTCAAATCTCCTGGAAGATTATCTGGAAAAACATCTGGAAATTCTCTGACTATAGGAATGCAATTCACATCAGTTTTAACACTATCATCAGTAGACACAGTCAGTACAGAACACAGATATCCTTTACACCCCTTTCTAATTAATTTAACAGTTTTCACTGACGAAATCAAATACGGAGGAGGTACTACTCCACTCCCATTAAACACAAATTCAGGCAAACCAGGTGGACGGAAAACAACTTGCTTGGTCACACAGTCAATAGTGGCATGATATTTTTGTAACCAATCCATCCCCAATATTACGGCAAAATGATCAATGTTCAATGGCAGTAAATCAATAAACAGATGCATATCCCCAACAATAATTTCACATGCGGGATACATATATGCACAGGTCATAGATCCTCCTACGGGTGATGATACGGCTAGCAGATAGTTCATAGGTTCTAAGGGTCTATTCAATTTCCGTGAGAAAGCATGCGATATATAAGAATGTGTAGACCCCGAATCAATCAATACATATGCATTTTGTGTACAAATAGAGAGAATACCTGACACAACGGTCTCGGTATTTTGCACGTCTCCCGGTACTAGGGCGAACACTCGGCCCTCAATGCCCGGTCGAGAACACCCACAAAGGTCGGTAGTTTCAAAACATTTATCCGGTCAAGTATTGCCACATTAAGGCCACCTTCAAATTTTCTGGCCTTCTTATATTCAGTATCCACCATGTGCGGTGCATAACGGGCAATTTCAGTAAATTTGGTTTCATACTCTGCAACGGACATTGTGCCCTGCTTCAGCTGTTCAAATTCAGTCACTTTTCTATTCCTGACACACTGAGGGAAGTACTTTTCAAAGAAGGACTCCTTGAACCGAGCCCAAGTCATAACAGTGCTTGTATCACGGATCAACATCCACCACCTTCTAGCCTCTTCTTGTAGGGTGAAGGTAGCTAACAATACTTTGTTTGCTTCTGAGTACGGAAATACTTCAAATAATTTTTCTGTTTCCAGAACCCAAGCTTCAGCTTTTAACGGTTCAAGGCCTCCCTGAAAGGATGGCGGTTTCATTTTGCTGAACTTCTGGGTCAAAGCAATTATATCCCCATCATTCACATTCGCATTAGGTTCCGGCTGTACCGGAGGAAGAGGAGGTGGGGGCTGTTGGTTCTGTTGATCAAGTCTAGCAGTTATCAGTTCCATCATTCTTTCTATTCTTTCCATTCTTGCCTCAGTAGATGAGGACTCAGGTTCATTTGCATTGTCCATTTCACTATAAGCAGTTATAACAGTTTTAAACATAAGCAGTCATTTGTTTAACAGTTTACCACATTAGCATGTATTCAGTCATAACATAACCACACACTTATCATGCTCATGAGATGCCCTAATAACTTTTCTAGGACACCCTATAGCTCATTTGGACACGTGTGTGCGGTATAACTCGTGGTAAGTATCGCTCTGATACCACTCTGTCACGACCCAAACCCGGCCCTATGGGTTTAGCACCGTAACTGGCCAGTAATCCGAGATTACCGAAGGCCTGCTTAACAGTAATACAGTAAAACAGAGTACAGGGCCTGGCGGAAGCCAATACAGTAAGTAAATAGTGTCCATTGAGCTGTGACAGTCTGTATGCCAAAAACATTTTTTTCATGCATTCATACATACACAAACAGTACAGTCTATACAAAATTTACAGTCACACAGTACAGGGACCTAATCCCTTGATAACAGTACAGTTGGCAACAGACAGTCTATACAGTAATCCAAATAGTATGGAGACAGACGGGGGAAACAAACAAAACACCCCAAAGCCATAGCATGGCCACTCGGAACCTCGCAGTGAGGCACAAAGGCTGGCTTGACAAAACTGGAGTCTAACCCACGCTCCTAGCTCCGATCTGGTGGCTGAGCACCTACATTTATATATAAACAGTGAGCTAAAGCCCAGTGAATAACATAAAGCGTAAAGGGGTTTAGAATGAATGTCCTTACAGTAATGAAAACAGTTCAATTCAATCAGTATTTCAGTTGCTCAGTACAGTAAACAGTCATATGTGGTACATCCATTAGCATAACAGTAACAGTAGGTCTTAAAAGACCGAACAGTAATGATGGCCATCAGTCAGTAAACAGTAGTGGCTCCACGAGGGAACCGACAGAGATCTCTGTAACAGTAACAGTAACAGTAAACAATAGGTACTAAGGATGCCACAGTACAGTTCAGAAATAAAGGACATACATTCATTCAGTAATACCAGTTCAGTAAACAGTTCAGTTCAGTATTCAAAAGATATCAGTTGAACATATCTTTACACAATTGTTACTCACAGAGTTCTGGGCTACAGTATGCTAGAGCGTGTCTCCCCAGTTGCCAACCCTACACAGTTCACAGGTTGAACACACACTAAGCTACACAGTTGGGAAATATCATAACTTAATCCCTAATTTGCCTTGGTGTGTTCTACAACGATATCCTCATCTAAATGTCTTAAACTAGGCCTAAGAATGCCTAGGATGGGATGAGGATGCAAAAAAAAAACACTTAGAAAACATTTTCAGGATTTTCAGAAAAACAGAGTCTCGCTCGAGCGCAGGTTTCCCCGCTCAAGCGGTCATGCAACAAAGGTACACGCTCGAGCGTAAACTTCCCCGCTCGAGCGTACTGTAAAAGTACTGGATGGGTGAAATCTCCGCTCGACGCCCGCTCGAGCTTGAGACATGACTCCGCTCGAGCGCCCAATCCTCCGCTCGAGCGGACTGTAAAACAGTGCAGAGAGATGCTGGATGCTCGGATTTCACGCTCGAGCGGCACTTCACCCGCTCGAGCGGAAGTGCAAAATCTGGAAAACCCAGATTGCACCTCCAAGCTCAAAACCAAGTCCAAAAGCATCAAAACTCGACCTCTTGAGCTAAATTTCCAGAAAACACATGTAAACTCATAGTTAAACATGATTCAAAACTCAATTTGAGAAATCAAAGCCCAAGGGTGTTTTATTCAAACCCAATTTCAAACCATTTTCCAAGGACAATCCTCAAACATGACATGCATGATCTTTAAATCATTTTAAAGCTTCAATTTGATGCTCTAGGGAGCCAATTGATCCAAAAACAAGTTGAAAACATGGACCATTACAAAATTATGAACATGCATGTGAGGAATTATGAACTACAACCTCAAAACTTCAATATATGTACATGCATGCAACAATCAAGCTTCAATTCAACATGTATGCACCAAAACATGGCTTAACTCTACAATTAAAGCATGAATTGTGCAAGAATGGATTCTAAGACAACAACAAGAAGATGATGTCCTACCTTAGTCTTGTGTTCAAGGTCTAGGAGCTCAAAGTAGCAATCAACACTTCAATTCCAAGCAAGATCAAGCAAATCTCTCAAGAACAACTCAACTCTCTCTCACTCTCTAACTTGGGTCGGTTGAGGCAAGAAGAGGAGAAGAAAATGTTTGTTTGATCAATACGCGGAGTGTATACAAGGTTCAAGAGATAGTGGTCCACTAAGTGGCGGAACGGTAATTAACTCAAACTATGCGATTAATCGATATTTAATCTAATTTAATCATACCTAATCAATTTTCAGATAATTATACTATAAAATCACATTAATTCTAAGGATCATAGAACACTAATCGGTTTCGGATTCGGCCGCCGATAAGGCCTTCAATTAGCAGTTTAAACATATAAGCATGAACAGATAATCATACAGTCAAACAGATAAAATGCAATTTAACTAACATATACTTAATCAATTCGGTTTTCCAATTTCAGTCAGTTCAGTACTTTAATCAGTTCAATTATCAGTCATAATCAATTCGGTTTAACGGTAATCGATGGTTATCGATAATCAATCAGTCATAAGTCGGTAAACAGTATGAGGGTTGTTACAATATACTTAGCTCTTTCCTTAACCTGTAAATTGCTACAAATTTCAACAGATGATCACATGTCGGCTTAACATTATCTTGTAAATTGCTACAAATTTCAACAAGTGTTAAGCATCTTCTTTGGTTGGACCAACTTGTAGATTGCTACAAGTGTGCAAACTATAACCTCGGCTTCATTTCGACTTGTAAATTGCTACAAATTTCAACAAGTGAAGAGAAACAGTAATCTCGGCTTAACTTCAACTTGTAAATTGCTACAAATTTCAACAAGTGAAGATAAGGAATCAGCTTAACTCCAACTTGTAAATTGCTACAAATTTCAACAAGTGAAGATAAGGAATCAGCTTAACTCCAACTTGTAAATTGCTACAAATTTCAACAAGTGAAGATAAGGAATCAGCTTAATTCCGACTTGTAAATTGCTACAAATTTCAACAAGTGAATTAAGGAATCAGCTTAATTCCAACTTGTAAATTGCTACAAATTTCAACAAGTGAATTAAGGAATCAGCTTAATTCCAACTTGTAAATTGCTACAAATTTCAACAAGTGAATTAAGGAATAATCTCGGCTTAACTTCGACTTGTAAATTGCTACAAATTTCAACAAGTGAAGATAAGGAATCAGCTTAACTCCAACTTGTAAATTGCTATAAATTTCAACAAGTGAAGATAAGGAACCAGCTTAGTTTAACTTCAGTTAAACATCATCTTCGGCTTAACTTCGGTTAAGCATCATCTCGGTTTAACTTCGGTTAAACATCATCTTCGGCTTAACTTCGATTAAGCATCATCTCGGTTTAACTTCGGTTAAACATCATCTTCGGCTTAACTTCGGTTAAGCATCATCTCGGCTTAACTTCGGTTAAGCATCGTCTCGGTTTAATCTTCGGTTAAACATCATCTGGGCTTAACTTCGGTTAAGCATTGTCTCGGTTTAACTTTGGTTAAGTATCATCTCGGCTTAACTTCGGTTAAGCATCATATTGGTTTAACCACCTATTGAAAATGCTCTTAATTATGCATATTCACCACCTATTTTGCCATTCATAGCTTTGTCTTAAGCATTATGTAGTCCATAAATTTTTAAGGTACGTAGAAAAACATGGAACTGAACTAGTCGCTTAAGAACAAATAAAATTTCAATTTTTTTTATGTTTTCATAGCATATGGTTTGTTTTGATTTTGAAAAATTTTACATCCATAAAACTGAATTAATCAAAATATTATATTTTAATTCTTTTAGCATTAGAAGATAATGACTAATAAAGTTGCTCAACCATTAAACTATTTAGTCCATTACCTAAGTCATAAAAAATTTGTTGGAGGCCACAATTTTTCAAGGACCCCTCAAAAATAGGTCCTCATTTTGATGTTTAGTGTAAGGTTCATGCCAATAGTACACATTTTGTAATAAAACTGCAAGATGATACCAAAGCAACTTCCACCTTTTTTATGCATTTATTCCCAAGTTTTTATAAAATTCTTTAAATTTTTCATGTAAATGCCACCTCTACAAAAGAAATCAACAAAATTTTGCTCCTTGACCAACAAAATCGAAAGGTTCAATTCAGCACTAAAATTATTTTCATCCCCATTCGAAAGAAACTGTTTACACCCCCAAGTGTGAACTGTGCTTTAGTTTGTAATTTTTTTTTAATAAATAAATTTCATCTTATTGCATTTCTTCTTTTTGTTTTAAGGGATAACAATTAATTTAACATAGGTACGCTTGAATGGGTTGACTAAGGGGTTGTTTGGGATGACTTAAATAAGTGCACTTTTTATATTTTTACGAAAAGATGTGCAGAAAAGTAGAGAGGTGATGTGATGGAAAAAAGATAAAAAGATAGATTATTTTTGGGTTGCCAAACTTGCCCTAATTCTTTTGTAATGACAGTTTACTGCTTCTTTCTTCATACTACAATTGCCCCTTTGAAAATGCCACAGATGTTCATCTAACTCTTTTTGGAATTGTGAATGTGATCCTCTATCGCGGATACACATGTAACTTTGAATGAAATCTCGAAATTCTGTTGTGTGGTAGCATGACACCGCAACATCACCACCTTCTGTTGGGTATACTTCCTTATTGGAGTGTGGGACCCAATTGATTTATTAAAAGAGTTTAATTTGGTTTGATATTAGTTATAATATATTTTTATATATTATATCTAATTTTGTGGAGACTCAATTCAGTTTGGAAACAACTAAAGTTTTGATAAAAAAAAAAAATCCTAGATTCACAATATATTATTGGTATTGTTTTTCTCGAGAAAAAAAAGGTGTCGTGCGGCTGCTCCATATTTTAGTTTTCCAAGGTGAGAAACTATTGATCATTATTATTGGTGAGATTAATACTTGCTTCGGTGGTGTGGTTTCGGCTGCTTCGTTTGGTTCGTTTTCGGTGCTGATTTGAGTTATTATTTTGGGTCTTCTTCAACTCTGGTTCTAAAGATTTTGGTTCATCTATTTGGTGAGGTCTTTCCTCTTGTTTATTTGTAATTATTTGGAATTCACTTAAAGGTGGTTTTGTGAGACCATTCGTGTCTCGTTTGTAATCGTTTGGAAACTATTTAGTTGATAGTGGAATCGGATTTCGATCCCGTAGACGTACCTCACATTGAGGAAACCACGTAAAAATTCTTGTGTTGCTTTTGATTTAATTTTTTCGTATTAGTTTTTTATTCCCATTAATTGATTTACTTGTGGGGAATCACAAATTTTTCCTAACAACTGGTATCAGAGCTCACGGTTTATTTGAGTTTATTTATTTGTGTAAATCAATAGAGAAGAATGTGGGTCACATGTCTAGCTTCAATGGAAGCAATTGGGTAACTTAGAAAACTAAAGTGGAAGACCTATTATTTTGTAAAGATTTGTATGGGCCTATTGAGGGTGATAGTGGCAAACCCGAAGGTATGAAAAATGATGAATGGAATAGGCTTAATCGAAAAGTTGTTGGTGTTATCCGTCAATGGATTGATGACAGTGTGTTTTATCATGTTGCTACTGAAACTTCGGCATATGATTTATGGTAAAAATTAGAGCCTTTATGATAGAAAATCAGTCACAAATAAAGTTTTTATGCTTTGTAAGTTGGTTAATTTAAAATATAAAGAGGGCAGCCCTATTCCAGAATATTTGAATGAAATAAAGAGTATTGTTAACCAACTTGCTTCTATGAAAATTATTTTTGATGATGAGTTGCAGGTTTTGATGTTATTTAGCTCTTTGCCCGAAAGTTGGGAGACTTTGGTTGTGACAGTTAGTAATTCGGCACTTGATGGAGTTGTCACAATGGGCCAAGTCACTAGTAGCTTGTTGAATGAAGAAACTAGAAGAAAATCAGCGGGTTCCTCTCATTCAAAAGCATTTGTTGTGAGAGGCCAAAGCACAACAAGAGTGAGGAGTAAGACTCCTCATGGTCGTGATCAAAGTCGTGACAAATCAAGAGATGGTTCTTTTTCAAAGAAAGACATTGAGTGCTATTATTGCCATGAGCAATGGCACATGAAGCGGGAATGCCGAAAACTCAAGAACAAGGAGAAAAGGCGTGACAAAAGTGTAGATAAGAAGCAAGAAGACACAACAGCAGTTACTACCAATGGTGATCTCATGGCCGTTTGTGAAGATGATTGTATCAATTTTGTGGGCCAAGAAAGCAATTGAGTGATTGATTCCGGTGCTTCTTTTCATGTGACTTCTCGAGCTGATTTCTTTACTACCTACACCAAAGGAGATTATGGTTCTGTTCGAATGGGTAATGAAGGTTTGTCCAAGATTATTGGCATGGGTGATGTTTGCTTGGAAACAAATTTGGGCTACAAGTTATTGCTTAAAGATGTGAGGCATGTTTTCGACATTCGCCTCAATTTGATTTCTACCGGGAAGCTAGATTATGAAGGCTTCAACAACAAATTTGGTGATGGAATATGGAAGCTCACAAAGGGTTCTTTGGTGGTGGTTAAGTGTAAGAAGACTCATACACTTTATTCGATGCAAGGAAAGATTTGTAAAGGTGTTGCCAATGCACTTGAAGATAATACTTCTACCGAATTGTAGCACAAGGGGCTTGGCCATATGAGTGTAAAGGGGTTACAAGTTTTGTTCAAGAAAGAGCTTTTACCCGGTTTGAAAGGTACACATCTTAAAACTTGTGTTCATTGTTTGGCGGGTAAACAACATAGAGTTTCTTTTCATAAAAATGTTGCTTCTAGAAAAGAAAATGTTTTGGAGTTGATTCATTCAGATGTTTGTGATCCTTTGAAAGTTAGAACACATAGTGGTGCGCTTTATTTTGTTACTTTCATTGATGATTATTCAAGGAAAGTTTCGGCTTTTCTACTAAAAACTAAAGATCAAGTTCTAGAAGTATTTAAGCATTTTCAGGCCATGGTTGAAAAAGAAACAGAGCAGAAATTGAAGTGCATCCAATCAGATAATGGTGGTGAATACATTGGGCCATTTGATGAGTATTGTCGCAGCCAAGATATTAAGTACCAAAAGACAGTTAAGAAGACTCCTCAACAAAATGGGATTGCCGAGAGGATGAATCGCACCATTATGAAAAAAACAAGGTGTTTGCTTTCACAAGTTAAATTGCCAAGATCCTTTTAGGGTGAGGCAATGAAGACAGCGGTTAACGTGATCAATTTGTCTTATTCCTATCCTTTGAATGGTGATATTCCAGAAAGAGTTTAGACTGGCAAAGATATGTCTTATGAGCATTTGAGAGTGTTTGATTGTCGAGCTTTTGTTCACATTCCAAAGGATGAGAGGTCCAAGCTTGATAGTAAGTCAAGACAATGTATTTTTTTTGGCTATGGGCGTGATGAATTCGGGTATAGATTGTGGGATCCGGTCGACAAGAAAGTCATTTGAAACCGTGAAGTTGTGTTTCTTAAAGACCAAACAATTGAAGACTTTGGCAAAGGTAATCAACCAGAGCAAAAAACTAGTGATCTCATTGATATGGATTCATCTCCTTCATCTTCAGTTAATGATGAAAATGGGGGAGATGTACAGCCACCTATTGAAGATGTGGAAGATGATGCTAGTCCTAATGAAGTTGAGCCAGAAATTGAGGAATAGCATCCAACTCAAGAACCGCCACCACAACTTGAGTAGAGGAAATCTACAAGGGACCGACAACCTTCGAGAAAGTATCCTCCCAATGAATTTGTATTGATTTCAGATCAAGGGGAGCCTGAGAGCTACCAAGAAGCAATTGAGCAAATAAAGAAAGGTGATTGGAAAAAGGCCGTGGAAGAGGAGATGAATTCCTTACTTGAAAATCACACCTATGATTTAGTGAAGTTGCCTAAGGGGAGGAAAAATCTGAAAAATAAGTGGGCTTTCAAATTGAAGAATGATAGTAAGAATCTGAGGTACAAAGCACGTCTTGTTGTGAAAAGCTTTGGGCAAAAGAAAGGCATTGACTTTGACGAGATTTTCTCACCGGTTGTAAAGATATCTTCTATTCGGGTTGTACTTAGCATGGCTACAAGTATAAACCTTGAAGTTGAGCAACTTGGTGTGAAGACCGCATTTCTTCATGATGATCTTGAAGAAGAAATTTACATGGAGCAACCAGAAGGTTTGGTGAAAAAATAGAAAGAGAAATTTGTTTGCAAATTGAAGAAAAGTTTGTATGGTCTCAAGCAAGCCCCGCGGCAATGGTACAAAAAATTTGACTCTTTCGTGATGAATAACGATTTTTCTAAAACCACTTCGGACCATTTTGTGTTTGTGAAAAAATTTTCAAATGACAAATTTATTATTCTTTTGCTTTATGTTGATGACATGTTAATTGTGGGTTAAGATTCTACCATGATTAATAGGTTGAAATTGGAGTTGAGCAAGTCTTTTGCTATGAAAGATTTGAGACCGGCAAAGCAAATACTTGGTATGAAAATTGTTCGTAATCGCAAAGAAGGGTTGATTTGGTTGTCTCAAGAAGCTACATTGAGAAAGTTCTTGAGAGGTTCAACATGAATAAAGCAAAGCCGGTTGGTTGTCCACTTGCGGGTCACTTCAAGCTTAGTTCAAATCAATGTCTTACAAGTGAGAAAGACAAAGAAGAGATGTTGAAAGTTCTTTATGCTTCAGCAGTTGGTTCTTTGATGTACGCCATGGTTTGTACAAGGCCGGATATTGCTCAAGTCGTTGGTGTGGTGAGTCGGTTTCTCTCTAATCCGGGTAAAGAACATTGGCAACAGTAAAATGGATTCTAAGGTATCTTCGAGGGACTTCGAATGTGTGTTTGTGTTTTGGGGATGGTAAGCCGATGCTTGATGGGTTTATAGATTCTGACATAGCCGGTGATATTGATTCTAGGAAATCTACCTTGAGGTATTTGATGACTTTTGTAGGCCGAGCTGTGGCATGGCAATCTAAATTACAAAAATGTGTTGCTCTCTCAACTACCGAAGCTAAATTTATTGCCATTACGGAAGCTTGCAAAGAAGAGTTATGGTTGAAGAAATTTTTGCAAGAGTTGGGTTTGAAACAAGAAAGGTATGTGCTTATTGTGATAGTCAAAGTATTATTCACTTGAGCAAAAATTCTACTTTTCATTCGAGATCGAAACACATTGATGTGAGATACCATTGGATTCGTGATGTGTTAGATTCGAAATTGTTACAACTCGAAAAGGTTCACACGGACGATAATATTTCGGATATGTTGACTAAGGCTTTGTCGAGAAACAAACATTTGAAGTGTCGAACTTTGGCGGATATGGTTTATCTCTCCACCTAAGTTGGTAGGGGGAGAATTGTTGGGAATACCTCATTATTGGAGTGTGTGACCCAATTGGTTTATTAAAAAAGTTTAATTTGGTTTGATATTAGTTATAATATATTTTTATATATTATATCTAATTTTGTGGAGACTCAATTCAGTTTGGAAACAACTAAAGTTTTGATAAAAAAAAAAAATCCTAGATTCACAATATATTATTGGTATTGTTTTTCCCGAGAAAAAAAAGGTGTCGTGCGGCTGCTCCATATTTTAGTTTTCCAAGGTGAGAAACTATTGATCATTATTATTGGTGAGATTAATACTTGCTTCGGTGGTGTGGTTTGGGTTGCTTCGTTTGGTTCATTTTCAGTGCTGATTTGGGTTATTATTTTGGGTCTTCTTCAACTCTGATTCTGAAGAATTTGGTTCATCTATTTGGTGAGGTCTTTCCTCTTGTTTATTTGTGATTATTTAGAATTCACCTAAAGGTGGTTTTGTGAGACCATTCGTGTCTCGTTTGTAATCGTTTGAAAACTATTTGGTTGATAGTGGAATCGAATTTCGATCCCGTGGACGAACCTCACATTGAGGGAACTACGTAAAAATTCTTGTGTTGCTTTTGATTTAATTTTTCCGCATTAATTTTTTATTCCCATTAATTAATTTACTTGTGGGGATCATATATTTTTCCTAAGACCTTCATCCTCTCTTACATCATAATTAATTAAAAAATTATTACCATGTTCATCATCCACAATTATGTTTGTGCATTATAATGCACGCTTTTGTGATACATTCAAGGCATGAACTATACACAACATGTCAATTTTGACATGGTGGGATTGCTGCCAAAAGTCATATCAGCTTTTGAAGGTCTGAGTGGAGCAAACACATACCCCCCAAAACATGAAGCTAACAAAGATGACAATTGATTTCCTAACTAAATGAATGGTCTGATCTGATGTAGAAAATGGATGACCACGAAGTTACTGTTGTTCACAATGTGTGTATTTGAAGAGGAGGCGGGGAAGGGGAGAGAAGTGCAAGTGTTGTTTGTTAATTGGCAAACAATGCAAAATTTATGTTAGGTCATTGCATTCCTGTTCATTTCTGCCCAAACTGGAGATATCCAATATCAAGTATGATGTGCCCTGAGATTGTATCCTCCTATTTAATTACTTCAACTTACATTCTCTCCTTTGATAACCCAAATGTCATCAGAAATCCATATAAATCATGTACACATAAAGCTTATAAGATGTTGAAATTCAAAACAAAAACTAATTTCCTAATGCAATTTATTAGCTACACAGCCACATTTCTAACAGCCTCACATTAAAAATTGAACATAAATTTAAACTAAATTAAACCACACACAAAAAGAGTAGTTTTCTTGAAATTCCAAATCCAAATTTTACCCACCATTAAAACTTTTTAGTAGAATTTTATAATCAAATTCTAGAACCATTCAAAATCAATCAACTGCCTCATATCTAACAAACTCGAACATTAAACTGTGCATAATTTTCAACCAAAACCTAAAATATACAACCTAAAATATACATTGATACAAGAATGAGCTTTTCAAATATACAAAGAACAGCAACAACCAAGCTAACTAAATATGTACTGTCTTGTTAACCCCAAAAGACACATTGTGACCCTTAGAGTTGGCCCTCTTCATGTAGTAACCACTTTGTCCATTGGGCTTGGGTGGAGAAGAACAAGATTGAGGAAGAGAAGAACCTTGAGATGGACATTTCAAGATTCCTTTCAAGGGCTTGTTGCTCAAAGAAACCCCGGTCTTGTTAGAATCATCACCCGAAGATTGCACTTCACTTGTGGCGTGGACACCAACATCATCTTTGCCCTGCTTAGTGTGAGATTCATTTTTTTCTTTGCTTCTTGTAGCCATTCTAGACCATTTTTCAATGAAAATTGAAGACGGGTCCAAATTCTTTGTAAATAAGCTTTTCTTAGGAGAATTCACCAAATTATTCCCATGCTTTGGATGCAGCAATGTCATGGCAATCAATGTAGAAACAAAAACTTCACATATTGCACACTTGATTTGTCGGTGTCTCCCCAAAGATGGAGCCTCTGTAACTCCCACCATTGTCTTGATCCCAAGAACTCTACGAGCCAAGTCTGCCAATTCGCATTTCTTCAGCTTTGGGTCATTGAGAAACTTGGCTGCCAAGAAACCTACATCAACTTCACTTTCTTTCAATCCGAGTTTATCAAAGGGGAACAAATCTTTCTTCTCAGGAATTCCAAAACCCACAAAGGAAATTCTCTCGTCCTGAAGAAATTTGAGGATTGGATTCGGTAATTGTTTCCCCACTTGAAACCTGATGATTGCACAACCAGTCCCAAAGCACAGGAGCAACAGTGCAATGTTTGGATCCCGAGGATGGCGCAAGACATCAAGGCCAACAACAGGTGGATGTTGCCAAACCTTCCCCTTTGGAAAGACAAAGTCCGTTGTGCATAAAGGCTCGATATCTCTTGCTTTGAATGCAATTCCTTCGAGCCTAGCTTCAAACCGATCAGTTTCCAGATACACAGTTCCTGCCATTTGGAATTTCAAAGACCAAGATTTGATGCACCTAAGAAAACCTCAATTGTCTCCAATACAATGTTTGACAAGAAGGTATAAGAAAAGATTTGTTTTTCTTCATTTTTTTCCCCCAATTTTATTGGTGTTATATACTGCATGGGATAATAGGATAAAATGGCATAGAAGCAATGGAAGAAAAGTTGGTGGTTCTCCTAAATTCAAGCCTATTGACAAGGTTTCATAAAAAACGGCACTACTTTTTAGGACTTTTTTTCTTAAGGGTTTCATAAAAAAACGGCACTACTAATTTTAGGGAGACTCTTTTGCTTTCTTTAGTAATTTTTACCGCTATTTCATTCGTCAATGTTTTATCACATAAAGACAAACTTATCATTTGAAGAAAGAGGTAAATACATAAATTCAAGTTTTCTTTACTTCAAATTTGTTGAGAAACAACATTGGAAGTGTATTATTCTTGCCAGTCACGACACCTTTTTAAATTTACTAACTCTTCACCCAGTTGATTCATAAAAATGCAAAGAAGAAACAGAGTTGGTGCTTGTGCCGAACTTTGAAGTTGCTCTGAGCCCTAAGTACCATATGCTAAAGATCACAAAAATGTAATCAATCAAGCAAATTTGAAGACACAATGGCAAATATAAGGGCATCCACAATGGGATAGTCAAAATTGTTTGTTAAAGTGTGTTATGTGACAAAAAGTGATAAAAATAAGGCCCAAAAATGTTTGTTAAAATGTGTTAAGAGTTTATTAATTTTAGAGAGTAAGTGGTGATACAATGGATGTGTTAAATGGTGTGTTAAGGTGTATGTTAAATGTATATATATGTGTATATAATATATAAAATAAATAAATAATTTAGTTTAATAAAAAATTTCAAGCCCAAAATTAAATTTTAAGTCCAAAAAAAAAATCCCAACAAGTTAAAAAAAAAAATTCCCGTTGATCAGGTCAACTGGCCGGACGTCCGACCGTTTAACCTGGAAGACACACAAACACACTCCCTCCGCTAGCTAAACCTATCGCTGCAGTTAACAAACATTTTAACACACACCACTAGCACCCGCCTTAACCGAGCCACTACAGCACCAAACAACAATACTTGCTAACTAAAACTTACCAACTGACACTAACACTCTCCTTAACCGATACCAATCCACTGCGGATGCTCTAAACATGTTAATTGACATAGTCATTATTAGTTAGCAGCTTTGTGTTTCAAGAGTTGTATCTCAACGACGACACATCTAACATCTCGTAGAATTTCATTACACATTCAAACTTCCACTATTGATCAAACACAAGAACCAATAATCCAAAACAGGGAATCAAAACACAGATGTAGAACAAACAGGCAAATATACACATGAAGATTACAGTTAATTGCAAACTTTTCTTTCAAAAAAACAAAGGCTAATGAAGATTTTCCAACTTGATGAATGATTTGATATAGAAAATGGATGACTATTAAGTCAAATTTTGTAACCGTGTTGAATTCAAATTGAAACCTAAAGAGTAAATTTTTACAATAAATCTAAAAACAAGTACAAACAAAGCATACTAACCCAATGCAGCTACTATATTATATACTTTATCAATTTGGAACCACATCAAAAAGACTCAAACATTGACATGTGTTCATCATTTCCAACCTATTTAGAAATATTAGTCATTTTCCCAAATTCCAAATCAAAATTGTACACATTACAACCTCAACCAACTTCCCAAACACTCACATATAAACATTGTGCAAAATTTTCAACCGCATTAAACAAAAATATAAAAGAAACCCATTTCCCCAAATCCAATTCTTGTACCAAATTTTTTGATCTTCTGGGAAAAACCTCCAAGCTGTAAAAGCATTGAATGCTTACATTTTAGTGATGATAGAAGCTTCCATATCCTAGAACCATTTTCATTAGTAAAAAAACCAATTTGATCATAACAAATACATAAAGGTAGAAACCAAGCAATCAATAGAATACATAATAGCATAATTTTCATTGAAAATAACTTAACAAAAGCTTCAACACTAGATAGGACACCAAATTAAAAACACAGAACCGACAAAGCACTAGAAACCAGACAACAACTAACCCTAACCACCTATACAAAACAACTAACCATTGATTCACAATCACATTAGGCAACAAATCTCAAACCCTAAGCACGTTCGCCTCTGATGCGGCGAGCAAGCTGCATATCCTTAGGCATAATCGTGACACGCTTAGCGTGAATAGCACAAAGATTGGTGTCTTCAAACAGTCCAACAAGGTAAGACTCAGCAGCCTCCTGGAGGGCCGCAACAGCGGAGCTCTGGAATCGGAGATCGGTCTTGAAGTCCTGAGCGATCTCACGAACAAGTCTCTGGAATGGAAGCTTTCGGATCAGAAGCTCTGTGGATTTCTGGTACTTTCGGATCTCCCGGAGCGCCACCGTGCCGGGGCGGAAGCGGTGGGGCTTCTTCACACCACCGGTGGCTGGAGCGGACTTGCGAGCGGCCTTGGTGGCGAGTTGCTTCCTTGGTGCCTTGCCTCCGGTGGACTTCCGAGCTGTCTGCTTTGTACGAGCCATTTGAGACTAGGGTCTTAGAGAGAGAAAAAAAACTAGGCCTTGAGAGAGAGAGAGAGAGAGAGAGAGAGAATACTGGATGTGGGTGATTTTGGGGGGAAGAGGAAGGGGTTAATTTATAGTGTGTTTTGAAATTTGTGGAGCGAAAAGGAAGAGATGTAGGCCGTCGATTTTATTTGTTGTGGGAATTTGTTATCGACGGTTGTAATTGATTTGGAGGGGTTAGAGGCGGATTGATGACGTGGTGCGTGTTTTTTTTTTGTTTAACTTTTGTGTTTGAGAAGGAGAGATGATCGTACAATGCTATCGACGGTTCTAATTTATTTATTGAGTTCGCGGATCGGTGACGTGGACGGCTTTGTTTAAGTGGAGAACGATACCCGTGGGGCGTAGAAAACGGGAAATTCTTTGAGCCCGTTTCTTTTGGGGTGAAGTAGATGAGAGGGAATTAAGATAGTGGAGGTATTATTTAGGTTAAGTTTGGTTATTTTAAATAAGTACATATTTTTTATTTTTTTTTATTACATCATTTTTTTATTTTTTTGTATATCTTTTTGTAAAAAGATAAAAAAATGTACTTATTTAGATCATCCCAAACAACTCCTTGTATTTGTTTGTAGATAGGGCTGAGTAAGGAATCCGTGAAATCCGTAATTCGATCCAATCCAGTCCAATTCGGGAGGTTTGGATTGATTTTTTGAATCCGTGGTTCGGTTCCGGATTGAAAAATTAAAAATCCGTAGTCCACAGATTGGTTCCAGATTGAACCCCACAGTTTCGGATTGGAACAGATCCGGACCGTATACAAATAGCCTATATTTTTATTATACATCCCCCTATAATATCTTCTCTTATTCCATATAAAACATAAACTCAAACCTAAACCAACTTAATATCTTCTTTTATTACTTTCGTTTGTTAGTTTTTAGTTTCAATTTGTAATGATCTAAATATTTATAGTGAAACCAAGTTTTCTTACGGTTGTTTAAATTCTAGAACAGTGTGTCGCTATTATAGAAAAATATGTTGCTATTGTGGAACTGATATAGCGCTATGTTTATATTTTTATGAAATTAAAATGTTATATGTATATTTTTTTGTTATTTAATTATGTGAATTCGTGGTCTTAAACCGATCCAATCCGTGTTTAAATAGATTGGTTTGGATTAGTTCCATGATTTAAATGGATTGGATTGGTTTTAATTTTTCAGGAACCGTAGATAACGGATTGGTCCTGATTTTATCCCAATCCGGACCATGCTCACCCCTATTTGTAGAGTTGAGGAGAGGATTAGATGATGGAGGTGATATAAATGGAGGTTAGGGAGGGGATTGAGATGGAGGTTAGGGAGATGGTATTAGAAAAATAGTGAGGGGATTATAAATTTTTTTATTTTTTATATATTGGGAATTTTTTTATAAATATTAATGTTCAATTTTTTATATTTTTTATTTATTTTATTATTTTATACAAAAATAATTTAAAAATTCCTACACTAACAACTATCATCAAAACAAACACAATTTTACTTAATCCCCTCACTATCAATCCCCTCACTATCAATCCCTTCCATTCTACCTCTGAAAACAAACGGGGCCTTTGGGTTAATTATCAATAGGGATTATTTTTTGAATATAAGTTTTATTAATAAATATTTTAAGTGATAAATTTATCAATTTTTTTTATTAATAAATTTATAGTGATCAAATTACCAGTTAAGATCTGTAAATAAATAATTAATAAGATTGATCAGTAAGCCTCCAAATAATTTTCCAAATAAAACTCGTAAATGATAAATTTTAGTTGGTTATTATATTTTTTAACTATTTTATGAAATGAAAAAAAAAATGTTTTGTGAATTTTTTTGTAATTGAATAGATAGTTATGGGAGAAAAAATGATTGATATAACATTTTATGTTATTGACTATCTTAATATTTTTTTTATCTTTATTGACTATTTTAGCCAAAAAGTAAAATCTATAATTTTGATTTTTTTTTCACAAAATTTATCAATTTAAAATTTACAACTAATATTTTGGGCATTTTTTTACAAAATTAAGCATCTTAAAGTTTGTTTTCAAGTTTGTACATCCATGCTTTAAAATGTTAGTAAAAATGTCTAAATTTTCTTAAAATTTTGTCATTTTTACAAAATTAAAAAAAAAAATCAAATTTTGTTATAAATATTTCTAAATCAATAGGTTTGACATTTTTATAAACTTTATCAACTTAGAGCTGGAATCACAACTTACTAATTAATTCTAATCTTAACAAATTAAATGGTACAGGCGGAGGCAGAACATAAGTAAAAAAATAATTAAACAGAAAATTTTCTTCATTAATAATTGAAAATACATCTATAGAACTTTTATTATTTTATTATGCGGTGACAAAGTGTTAGGGAAATAAAAAATTTAACAAGTCGACATTAAATTCTGTGCAGGTCCGATTATACGAGGTTACAATTCTTCTTTACATCTCATCACCTAAAAGGGGTAACAGTTATAAGCGCACAGTAGAGTGAGAAATATTATGTCATGAGTATAGGAGACGCAAAATAACCATGGATAGGTATTTAAGTTAAAACATTAACATAACTTAATTTGAATAAATAAATTATTTAAGTGACAGAAATTGAAATACAAAAATACGGTACAAAACAGAGGTCACATGAGTGACAGTCAAAATAAAGGTCAATAAATCCATGACAAACAGAGGACCACAAAGTGACCAAATAGAAGTCAATGATTTATTTAAATCCCCCTAAGACATGGGACTCCCATTGTGATATTTACAGAAAATAATTGTTTATAAAATTATTATCAAATTATTTCTAAAATTTAAACAAATATATCAATAGGTTTCATTTTAAGCAAACAGAATTCAAAAAATAATCAACGTAATTAAAATATCAATATAATTTATAAAACACAAATTTTATAAAATAAATTATAATAACACAAACATATACAAAATATATTATAATAACTCAAAATATAATATAATTCACCTAAATATTAGTTCTTACTATTTTCCTCCTTAGTTTTGCCGACTATTCAAGTCTGTTCTCTTGTTCTCCTTTTCTTTCATTTTGTTTTTGTTTTCCTTAACCTTGGGCATATCCTCCCTAGATAGGGAGGCAAACCGTGGCTAGCAATCCACAAGGAGTCCTCCACGTATGCCACGTGTTTATAGGCCAAATATTGTTTAGATTGGCCAAATCTTGCTTAGATACGTACTTAACTCAACAAGTGTCATTTTTGCTTAACTTTTGATTTAATTTTACTTTAGTCCCAAATCTTAATAATCTAATTAAATTTCATTTTATCACATACAATCATAACATTAATTTTTTTATTTTATTATTATTACCATTATTATTGTTATTGTTATTATTATCATGATTGGTTGTGTTATTAATTAAATATTTAGAATGTCACATTTCTTTCATTCCAAATGGAAGTTTGTCTTCAAACTTATCGTACTTTAGTTTTTGAAAAGATGTGGATATTGATCCTGCATTTGATTCTCCGTTTCCCACATAGTTTCTTCAACACGATTATTCCGCCATATGACTTTTACCAGAGGTATGGTCTTGTTTCGAAGAACTTGATCACGACGATCGAGAATCTGTACTGGTTGTTCTTCACAAAAGAGATCTTCTTGAGCTTTCAAGCCCTTATAATCAACAACATACTCTAGATCTCGAAGATCTCGTCAAAGCATCGAGACGTGAAACACATTGTGGACATTGAACAATTCAGGTAGCAGTGCAAGGCAATATGCCGCAAGACCAATCCTTTTTAGTATCTTAAATGACCCGATGTAACGTGAGTTTAACTTTCCTCGCTTTCCAAATCAAATAACCCCCATTGTTGGTGAGATCTTTAGGAAAACATGATCTCCTACTTGGAATTCCAATTCCCGTCTTTGTGTATCTACATAGCTTTTCTGGTGGCTCTGAGTAGTGCGAATTCGCTATTGGATGAGTTAGATTTTATCACTTATGATTTGCATGATCTCGAGGCGTAACACTTTCCTGTCTCCAACTTCCGTCCAACACAGATGTGATCGATATCTCATTCCATACAATGCTTCGTACGGTGCCATTCCAATGTTTGCTTGGTAACTATTGTTATAAGCGAATTCCACTAAAGGTAAGTGCTCATCCCAATTATCCTTGAGGTCTAGCACGTTGACACGTAAACATATCTTCCAAAGTTTGGATTGTTCTCTTCGATTGTTCATCAGTTTGCGGGTGATAAACCGTGCTAAACTTTAGTGTTGTTCCCTAAACCTTTTGTAATTTGTTCCAGAAGTGAGACACAAATCGAGGGTCTCTATAAGAAACGATTTAAATTGGGGTATCATGCAACTGAATAATTTTCTTGATGTATAAAATGACAAACTTATTTAAGGGAGTATGTGACTTTGATTGGTAGAAAATGCGCTAACTTCGTCAATCGGTCTACTATAACCCATATTGCATCATTCTTTGAGACTGACTGAGGCAGCCTGACCACGAAGTCCATAGTAATGTGTTCCTATTTCCACTCAGGGTATAGGGAGTGGTTGCAGCATTCCTGCAGGTCTTTGATGTTTTGCTTTAACCCGTTAACAATGTAGGCATTTGGAGACGTGGCTTGCTATGTGTCCTTTCATTCCTGTCCACTAGTAATGTTCCTTCAGGTCGTGATATATCTTTGTATTGCCAGGATGGACCGCAACCCTCGAGTTATAAGCTTATACCAATATCTTCTTCTTGAGTTCCAGAATGTTGGGTACGCAAATTCGATTTCGGAATTTCAGCATCCCATTGCTTATAGTGAAGTCAGGATTGGGCGTACTTCTTTACTTCTCATATTTCTTCTTCAGAAGTTTATATTCACATTGGTGTGCTCTAATTTCTTCGATCAATGCAGGTTCCATGACTATGTTACCGAGCAGTCCATTGGTCTTGCTGGGGACGAGGGTACATGCCAAACCTTTGGTAGTCTTTCGGCTTAATGAGTCTGCCATCACCTTATCATTGCCTGGATAATGATAGATTTCTATATCGTAGTCCTTCATAAATTCTAGCCACCGTCGTTGCCTCATATTTAGTTCCTTCTGTGTGAACAAATATTTAAGACTCTTATGATCAGTGTAAATTTCGCAGGTTGCACCATAGAGATAATGACGCCAGATTTTAAAGGCGAAGATCACCGCAGCCAATTATAGATCATGGGTTAGGTAATTCTTCTCGTGATTCTTTAATTGACATGAGGCATACGCAATGACTTTTTCATTTTGCATAAGAACGCAACAAAACCCATTATGTGAGGCATCATTATAAATTACGAACCCTTCTGTTCCTGTAGGGAGTGCTAGTATAGAAGCTATTACAAGTCTGTTTTTTAACTCTTGGAAGCAATGTTTTTTCTTGTCAGTCCATTCAAATGGTGTGTTCTTCTGAGTTAGTTAGGTCAAGGGTTATGCTATCTTCAAGAAATCTTGCACGAAGCGTTGGTAATAGCCAGCTAGACCCAAGAAACTTCGAATTTTTGGCACATTAGTAGGTCGTGGCCAATCCACGATTGCTGTAACTTTTTGGGAGTCAATCGATATGTCATTCTTGTTAATGAAATGACCGTGGAAGTGTACACAATGATCCAGAATTCGCATTTCTTCAACTTGGCATAAATTTTGTGATCACTTAGTGTCTGTAGAACTCTTTACAAGTGGTGTTCATGATCTTCTGGTGATTTGGAGTATATGAGAATGTTGTTAATGAAGACAATGACGAATGCGTCAAGATAGAGTTTGAACAGCCGATTCATGAGGTCTATAAAGGCTGCTGGAGCATTTGTGACGCCAAATGACATAACGAGAAATTCGTAGTGCCTGTAACGTGTTCTGAACGCAGTTTTTTTCAATGCTTTCCATTTTAACTTTTAGTTTATGACAGTCGGAATGCAAATCGATTTTCAAGAATACTTGGGCACCCTGAAGTTGATTGAACAAATCATCGATTCGTGGCAAGGGGTACTGATTCTTAATGGTGACCTTGTTCAATTCTCGATAATCAATACACAATCTTATGGTATTTACGAACAGTACCAGAGCTCCACAGGGTGAGGTACTTGGTCGAACGAAGCCTTTGCCCAGTAGTTCCTGAAGTTGGGTCTTCAGTTCTTTTAGTTCCGTCATTAACATATGGTAGGGGGCTTTTGATATTGGTTAGATACCAGGTTGAATTTCAATGATGAATTCGATTTCCCGATCAACTGGGGTACCAGGTAGGTCTTCAAGCATCCGGAAATTCTCAAACCACGAGGATTGCATCAAGTATGGGGGCCTCTGGTTAAGTATTAATCACATAACAGATATAACTACAATAACCACTTCTTAGAAGTCGTTGGGCTGTCATGGAGGATATAAGACAAGGAGGGATGGAAACTCCAATCCCATCAAAGACAAGCTCGAGTTAGTTTGGTTACCCCAGAGAGACTTTTTTGGCTTTGCAATCGATAGAGGCTTGATTGGCAGCCAGCCAATCCATTCCTAAGATCACATCGAAGTTACCAATACGGAGGGAAATCAAGTCTATGTATAAGGTTTCGCCTTTTAAGGATATAGTACAAGATTTGTACACATCAGTACCAAGGGTAGAATCACCAGAAGGAAATGACACAGACAATATATATCCTAAGGGTTCGGGTATTGATGCTAACTTGGAAACAAGGTGTGGTGCAACAAAATGATGAATTGAACCAGAGTCAATGAGGACATGGGCTAAATGACCATAAACAAAAAGTGTACCTGACACAACATTCTCGGTAGCCTCCAGGTTTCCACGCACCAAGGAGAAAGCTCTTCTTTGGCGTTTTTGGTCCTTCTTCACTCCTCCAGGTACTGCAGGTGTTGAGGCTAGTTCAGAGGAGCCTATTGGATTGGTAAACTTTAGACACTCTTTCAGCAAGTGGCCAACTTGACCGCATTTAAAGCATGCTCCTGTGCTTCGATGGCATTGTCCCCAATGAGCCTTCCCACACATAGGGCAATTTGGAATAGTGTCACCTCTGAGGTTAATAGGACCTTCATTACCTGACCTAGTTGTGGTCATATTTACCTTTTTTCGGGGCGCAACACCAGATCTTCTATTGTCTCTTTCCCAAAATCGCTTCTTTTGGTTTATTTCTCCAGAATGAGAGGCTTTAATCCATTTTTCCGCAATGTATGCTCGATCCACCACATCCGCATAGGTTGGTAGTTTCAAAACCTCAAGCCCATCCTTGATTTCAACATCCAATCCTACTTCAAATTTCCTTGTTTTTCGAGCTTCGGTGGGGATGACATATATCGCAAATCAAGCTAGTTGCGTGAAGTTGCTCTCGTATTCGGCCACCATCATGCTTCCTTGCTTTAGATGTATGAATTTTGATGCCTTTTGTTCCCACAGTAAATCTGGAAAGTATTTTTCATAAAATACTTTCAAAAATCTTGCTCAAGTCACGATTCCTTCTTTCTCCAAGGTAAGAAGCCACAATTTCTGCATTTCATCTTTGAAAGTGAAAGTGGCACAAGTTACCTTCTGTCTTTCGATGCAGGGTAGTGCGCAAAATTTTTTCTCCATGTCTTTAACCTAGGCTTCTACTATCAGTGGGTTTGAACCGTCGGTAAATATGGTGGGCTTCCGATCTTTGAACTGTTTTATTGTAACCAGCTCTTCTCACCATTCTGACATTCCATTGTTTATATTGGTTTGCAAGGCCTGCAAAAAGCTGGTAACTACTCTTTGCATGATTCTTTCTATTGACTCAATTTCACTGACTAATGACCCTACCATGCCTCCAAATTTGGACAATTAAATATTAAATTAGGACTAAACCCCAATCAATATTCCATCATCCAAATCCTAGCGGTGAAACAAAATCTAAACTTTTACGTCTCCAAAGGTTTAGGTAAATTTCCATTATCAAAAGATTACAAGGGATTAAAAAAAAAAAAAAAAAACCAACAAAACGCTAACCAAACCATCCACCATAATTTCACAACTAACCAATACCTCTAATATTAAAGTAATAATAAATAGTCAAAATAATTTAAATAATGTAAAGTTACAAACCATACCAAATTATCAAAATACTAATGTCATAAAAAAAATAATAAATACATAAACTAATATCAACCCTAAGCTCAAGAAAACAAAAGAAGTCCAAACGACATGTCAAACAACTATAGTTATTTCTCGTCACTACCAAAGTCCCAACTAATCCTGCAAAGGAAACTCAGTTACGCTCAAACAGAACGCACCCGAGATGTCAAGAGACAAAACGGGTCAGTATATAGATATATTGGTATGGGTGTAAGATTTAACACCCACATGTCTACCAAACACAAACAAAAGTACATTTAATTCTTGTTATGGGACAAGACAAGCAGTTCCATCCGTACCGAGATGAATAGGTAGTTTCCTGAGATATGGATGGGTAGTTTCCTGAGATATGGTGGAATTTAGTTTCTTACCCGTACACAACTAAATATAAATTGAGTATAAAATAAACAAAATAAAAATAAAAATATGGTAGGTCAGCCCTGCATAAAAAGTTAGGAAGACCTACCATTCTGCAAAAAAAATAAAGTTAGTATAATTCAATCACAAGTAACTTGCTGAAGAAGTATAAAAATGCACCGTTTCATGCTTAAATAATTCGAATTGACCAAAATTCAAAGAACAAAAGTTATACATAATCAAATTTCTTAAAAGACTGCGCGAATGAATTTAGTAGACATTAAACGGTTGAGATAAAAACTTGATAGAAGAACCTAGACATAATTCAACTGAAAAATTTGAAACTGAAAATGAAAAGAAACTACCCGAAGATGATTTTTTTCGGAAAATTTCAAGACATAAAAAGTGTTCAGAATAACGTTTTACTTCGGTTTACAATAAACCAATAAACATGAGCTCATTTCATGGGTTAAAATAGCATATAAAATCTGCAATACTAAAATAAATAAAAACTATTATAACAAAGATCATCCGATTACAAGTTCTAATCAATTTAAAACACAAAAGTTATCTAGAATCACCTATACATGCCTTTGCTCAAATTTCATAATTTATCAAGGTCATTTACTATTTTTCAAGATGTACAAATCAATACAATTCACACTATAATAATAAACTCGTATTTAATTTTTTGTACCTTAACTCCACCATTTCAGCCATTCACTTCCGGCCTATACATATATCCCATGTGCCTCTCATATACCTAACATCGCTCTGAAGCCAAACTTGCACAGGGATATCGTCCTGAGTTTGATCCACACTCTCCGGATGGTTAACATATACGTACGCGCATAAATTAAAATACTCATCTACTCATGAGAACAAACATAACAATGTCAAGTCTAAGGCATTCAAATAAATCTTATAATCCTCACTTTTTTTATAGACTCGTTCTCACCATCACTCAAATAAAACAACAATCCATGGAGTTATGGCGGAGTATAAGAAATTTATCTATGGGTTCCAAGTTTATTTTAATTTTATATATCTATAAGTGTGATTACAACCATAAAAAAAATACATATAAAAACCCTAAACTTTACATACACATCTAACAAAATAATGAAATCAATCCATCATCTGCATGCAAATACAAAATCAAACCAACATCAAATAAATAAATAAAAATAACGAATCAATCCATCATCTAACCAATATCTATCGATTCTAAGTTTATTTCAATTTCATATAATCATGAGTGTGATTACAATCATAAAATAAATATATTAAAAAAAAATCCTAAACCTTGCATACACAACTAACCAAAATAATTAAAATCAACCCATCATCTTCATACAAATACAATATCAAACCAACATCAAATAAATAAATAAAAACAATGAAATAAACAAAAATAAAGAGAAGTGGGTTTTGTGCTCACAATTATTTTTTGAGAATCAAAGAAATATTTGAAAAACTAATAGAGCCACCAAAATAAAAGCTTAACTTTTTCTTCATTTTTCTCCACCTCACCTCTATTTCCCGTCTCTCTTTTCACTCTCTCTCAACTGCACTCACACACACTCTCCCTCTCTCAGTTGCGCTAACTCGCTCTCTCTCTCTCTCTCGACTACTCTCAGCTACTCTTTCTTTTTTTTCAACACCTCTCTAATGCTTATAACCTAATTCACATTATATAATATTATATTTTACTTTATTAAACAACTATAACATATATAAATATACTAGATATTTTATCAATATATAAAACACTTTTTTATATATATAAATATTTAGATTAATTATATATAATTAACTATCACATTAAATTCTTATGTAACCACACAATTAATAAAACCAAAAATAAAATAAGATCATAATAATAATTAATAAATAAATAAATAAATAAAGACTTACGAAAAATCAGGATCGCTACAAACCCAGTTCCGTTACTATCATTAGCCATTACTACAAGGTAAATTTAGTAGAAATTTAATGAGCACGGCCTCATATGTACAAAGCATCATGTATATATATATATATATATATATATATATAACACCAGTTTTCCTTGATATAAATATAGTGTTAGTACCACATTTTTATCCAAAAGTTAAAATTTATATCGGTGTCTAACCCTTGAGTACAAAAATTGGGATTAGAACTAATCATGGTTAGCTCTCAAAAAAAAAAAAAAAAAAAACAAAATGATCATCTTTCTCTCCAGCATCTAGTCAAAAAGCCATGGAAAGTACTGTTGCATGAGAAGCCCAAATTCCTATCCTAGCTGTACTGCCCAGAAACAGACCCACGCTGCCTGTACTATGTAAAGAGGGACGGACTGTAGGTATCCCCAGAATGCTCGATCGACAATCCACCCGGGTGTCTTGATATATGTTAAGTCATTGGTAAAATCAACATTTTGGACATTGATAATGTCGAAAGGGTTGGGGATGTTGGTAAATATGTAGTTTTTGGGGTAAACATTTTCCCTCATCTCAGCAAAATCTGGGGGTCAAGGGCTAACTATATAGTGAGGGCGGTCAAATCCTGGGACAAGATCGATTACGCAGGTAGGTCCGAGATATCGTCTGCGCGTGTAGGCACGACTCTGCCTCCACGATAAGTATGCTACATCATCAGGATTGGTCGGTACATATAATGAGCGACCCATCAATTGGGCAAGGCTTGGATGTAGTCTCCTGACTATGTCTTCAAAGTCTCCTTATCCTTCTGGCGAGGCGGGGCATGGTGCAATCCTAAGATCCCCTCCAAACTCATAGCCTCAAGCTCATTCCAAAAGGCCTCATCAAGAATAAACTCGAGCATCCCTATATTGCCAGAATTAGTCATGGTACAAACGTAAGATTCTACAAAGAAGGACTAACGTCGCATGTGAAAACAATTTAGTTCCTTATTTATTATTATTGTAGTATTATATATATATATATATTTGGTTGAAACCATTGCTCTGATACCACCTTTGTGTCACGACCCAAACCCGCCCCTACGGATTTAGCACCGTAACCTGCCAGTAATCCGTGATTACCGAAGGCCTGCTTAATAGTAATAACAGTAATACAGAGTACAGGGGCTGGCGGAAACCAAAGCAGTAATAAAAGATGTCCAATGACCTGTGACAATTTGTATGCAAAAAGACTTTTCATAACATATTCACATTCAGTACAAAAGCAGTATGTACATACATTATACACAGGCATTCAGGATAGGGACCAAATTCCTACCATAACAGTACAGTACAAGTCTATACAGTCTATACAAAATAGAGATAGGAAGGGGGAATCTAAAACACCCTGAAGCAGCCTTGGCTTTGACACACTTGAAACCTCGCAATGAGGCACGTTGGTTGGCTTGACAAAAAAGGAGTTTAACCCAACGCTCCTAGCTCCGATCCGGTGCTTGGACACTTACATATATATATATATGTATAAACAGTAAGCTAAAGCCCAGTGAATAACAGTTATGTAAAGAGGTTAAAAATGAATGTCCTTTCAGTCAATAAGCAGTCATATCAGTCATTTAGAAACCATAACAATTATAAATGGTATATCCAATAGCAAAACAATACAGTAGGTCTTAACAGACGGAACAGTCAGTTGATGGCCATCATAACAGTAAACAGTAGTGGTTCTAACATGGGAACCGACAGAGATCTCTGTAACAGTAGCAGTAACAGTACAGTAACAGTAAATTGCTATGGATACCACGAGTTCAGTTCATAAATAAGACAAACATTCATTCAGTAAGAAATATCATTTCAGAAAGCAGTACAGTTGATCATTCAAAAAATATTTATGATTGAACATATCTTTACAACATTGTTACTCACAAAGTTCTAGGCTACAAATTGGCTAGTGAGCGTCCTCGGATGCCAACCCTACACAGTTACGGATGAACACACACTAAGTTGCATGTTTGGGAATCAATAATTTAGTCCCTATCTTGACTCGGTGTGGTTTTACATCAATAACCTCATTAAGATGCCTAAACTAGGCCTAAGAATGCCTAGGATGAAATGAGGATGCAAAGATGTACTTTAAAGCACTTTTCAGAATTTTCAAAAAACAAGGGTCTCGCTCGAGCGTGGCTTTCTATGCTCGAGCGAACATGCAGACAAAGGAGCTCCGCTCGAGCGTGACTTTCCTCGCTCGAGCGGACTGCAAAAGTACTGGATGCATGAAATTCACGCTCGACGGGCGCTCGATCCCGCTCGAGCGTAAGGCACAAGCCCTCGCTCGAGCGTGCATTCCCTCGCTCGAGCGGACTGTAAACACATGCAAAGTACTAGATACGCGCATTTCACGCTCGAACGTTACTTTTCCCGCTCGAGCGAACTGTTTGAACTCAGACTATACGCTCGAGCGTGAAGTTCCTCGCTCGAGCGTGGATCCAAAATCTGTAATTTCCAGATATGTCTCCAAGCATGAAACTCAACATTCAAAGCATCAAATTCGATCCTTTTAGGCTAATTTTCTGGAAAACACTTTAAAACTCATAATATAACATGTTTCAAATATCAATTTGCAAAATCAAAACCCAAAGGTAGTTCAATTGAACCTATTTCCAAACAAAACTTTAAGAACATGATGTACATGCAACATGCATGAATTTAATCAACTTCAAAGCTCCTAATATAAGAACAAATGAGTCAATCCTTCCAAAAACATGCTGAATTCATGGACCAAAGCTAGAATATAGACATACATGTGAGGAATCTATGAAAACAACCTCAAAACTCAACAATGTATACATGCATGCATGAATTCCTACTCAATTCAATATATTAAGCTAATTCATGCCTTAAATCACTAACCTTACCATGAATCATGCAAGAACAACTCAAACTCACAATTAAAAGGGTGAGTCTCCTACCTCAAATCTCCAATTCAAGGTATAGAAGCTCAATTGCAAGCTACTCTTCAATTCTTCAAGTTCTCCAAGTAAATCTCTAAATGAAACCAAACTTCTCCTCTCTCACTCTCTCTTACGGTTTTGGTCTTTCAAAGATGAGCAAATGACATAAAATCAAGCTCTAGACAAGGTTTAAAAAAGTGGCCCACTAAGTGGCAAAATGGTAGATAAGTCAAACTAATGTAATTTAATATTATTTAATCTAATTTAATCATATCAAGTAAAATTTCAACTAAATTCACCATAAAATCACATAAATTCTAATTAACATAAAACACTAATCAGTTTCGGATTCGGCCGCCGATAAGGCCTTTAATTTACAGTTTAAAACATAAAATATGAACAGATCAATTAACAGTCAAACAGATAGAAATGCGTTTAAACTACTACACTCAATCAATCAGTTCAGAATGTCAGTCAAATCAGTTACTTAATCATGTTCAGTCACAGTTTAGCAGTAATCAGTGGTATTATCAATAAACAGTGGTGAGGGTCGTCACACTTTGTCACAACCCAACCTCAGGGGCTTAGGGCTGGAATCGCAACTTACTAATTAATTCTAATCTTAACAAATTAAATAACGCAGACGAAGGCAAAATGGAAGTAAGAAAATAATTGAACAGAAAATTTTCTTCATTAATGTTTGAAAATACATCCATAGGATTTTTATTATTTTATTATGCGGTGACAAAATTTAAAAAAAAAAAAACAAAAAACAAGATATAACAGGCTGACATCAAATTCCGTGCGGGTCCCATTATATGAGGTTATAGTTATTCTTTACATCTCATCATTTGAAAGGAGTAACAACTATAAGCACACAGTAGAGTGAGAAATATTATGTCAAGAGTATAGGGGACACAAAATAACCATGGATAGTTATTTAAGTTAAAACATTAATATAACTTAATTTGAATAAACAAATTATTTAAGTACCAGAAACTGAAATACATAAATTATGTAAATTAATAACCATAACCATAGTACAAAATAGAATAAGGTCACAAGAGTGATAGTTAGAATAGAGGTAAATAGATTTATGACAAACAGAAGGCCACAAGGTGACCAATCAGAAGCCAATGGTTTATTTAAGTCCCCCAAGTTATGGGACTCCCATAGTGGTATTTACAGAAAATAATTGTTTATAAAATCATTGTCAAATAATTTCTAAAATTTAAACAAACATATTAATGGGTTTCATTTTAAGCAAATATAGTTCAAAAAATAATTAACGTAATTGAGATATCAATATAATTTATAAAATACAAATTTCGTAAAATAAATTATGATAACACAAATATACATAAAATATATTATGATAATTCAAGATATAATATAACTCACCTAAATATTAACTTTTACTATTTTTTTCCTATTTTTGCCAACTATTTAAGGTTTCGTTTGGGAAGTGAGTTGGCTTTTTAGTTTTTTGACTTTTTTGACTATTTTAGCCTGGGTTAAAAAGTTTGGTTTGGAAAGAACTTTTTGATTTTTAAAATTTTTTTTTGTGAGAGAAGAATATAATGATTATAAATTAAATGTGATATTTTATTTATTATGACAAAAATAAACTTATTTTATTTTTTATAATTATTTTAGCAAAAAAAAACCTAAAAAGTCACTTCCCAAACCGAGGCTACGCCAGTTCTCTTGCTCCCCTCTCTTTTTCCCATTTTCTTTTCTTTTGTTTTTGGTTTCCTTAACCTTGAGCATATCCTCCCTATAATAGGCAGACAGTAGCTAGCAATCCACAAGGAGTCCTCCAGGCATGCCACGTGTTTACAAGCAAATCTTGCTTAGATACATACTTATCTCAACGGGTGTCAGTTGTCCTTAACTTTTGATTTAATTTTACTTTGGTATCAAATTTTAATAATCCAATTAAATTATATTTTATCACGTATAATCAACACATTAATTATTTTATTTTATTATTACTATCAATATTATTATTATTATTATTGTTGTTATTATTATCGTGATTCATTGTGATATTAATTAAATATTTAAGGTGTCACAAAATTTCAATTCAGTTGAAATTCTAAAAATTAATTACAAATAAGTAATAATTTTGATAAATAATCATTATTAAAATCATAATTTTTTTCATAAATTTGTAATAATTTTTTTAAAATACCTTTTAGAAAATTATCAACATAAATTTTGCAAAGAGGAACTAGGATGCACAAGAAGAGCTGGGGAGGAAAGTGCTACAGAAAATGCTCACAAAACTGTGAGCATAGTCTCTCTCTTACAAAAGTGGATTTGGATTTTAGGTTTTCAATGGTGGGGACAGAGGAGGTATGGTATGGTGTAGGATTTGGATGTGTTGGAGATAGGGGAGGGGGCGGTGGTGTAGTGGTATTATTGTATTTTTTTCTATTGTGGGTGATTAGTTTGTAAAAGATTATTCACATTATTCTATAAAATATTTATATATATATATATACATATTAAAGAATAATGCTTGAGACCCCCTTTTGGGGTCATCCCTTCACCCCCTTTGTCACGTGGCGGGTGGTGATTAGAGGAGCAGGAAAAAAAAAAAAAAAATGTAACCAATCAGAGAGAGAGGGGGTCAAACGGGTGGAAGGAAAAGGGAGGATGAATCATTGTTGCATATTAAAATATGATGAATTATTGTTTTTTAAATTATTCATAAGATGGTTAAAAAGTATATTAAAAATGTGTATTATATGACAAAACGTATAAAAAGTGAGATCCCATGTGTGTTTTTCAAATACTATTTGTTAATTTAGAGAGTGAGTATATATTTCAATAATTTAATTAAAATGTGTATTAAAGTGTGCGTTGCGTAAATATAGAGTCCACTCAAATGTGTATTTATAAATTGTTAAAGGAAAAACAAATTGGGAAAACATATACACGAACGGAAGGTGAAAGATTATGGAAAAAAATGGCTCATAGAAAGGAGAAGTCAAAGCTCTAACAGCAAACAAAATATTGAACAAGCAAAGAAAATAAGCCAAACAAACCCAAAAGGGAACAAGCCGAGAATTTAATGGAAAAGCAGAAAGAAAATGAGGATAGAACAATGGTGAGTTTTTTTTTTTTTTTACCTGACTTGGTTCTTCTTCCCACCAAAGCTTGAACCATCGTCTGGAAACAAGATATTTTAATAATTTTTTAATTTTTTATGAAAAGCTATACAGAAAATTAGAAAGAATAATGTGATAATTTATAATAATTTTTTAACTAAAATATAAAGTTAGGTCTCGTATGGAAAGTAATAGTTTTAGTCTAACAATTAAAAAATTACTAAATGCTCGTTTGGTTTCTCTCTTGGGGCTAAAAAATCACAAAAGAACAAAAAAAAAATCAAAAAATCACAAAAATTACAAAAAAAATTGTCATTCCAAAACAAAAAAAGCCAAATAAACAAAAAAGTTACAGGCTAAAAAAGTCAAAAAGTCAACTAAAAAAAGTTATTGCCAAACAACCCCCAAAGTTTCGTTTGGCATTAGTTACGGCAGCCAACTTTTTTGTGTTACGACTTTTTTAGTTTCATTTGGTTTTTAATTTTGGATTTTTTTGACTTTTGCGAGAGAAAAAATGTAATAATTATGATTTGAATGTGACATTTTGTCTTATTGACTTACATAACCTATTTTGTTTTTTTGTGTTTTTTTAGCCTCAAAATGAAAACCAAACGACGACTAAAAAAATTAAAAAGCCTACGGCCTATAGAAAAAAGTCAAAATTTTTATTTTCTCTCTACTTTTTATACATTTTTTTTTGTAAATAATCAAAAAGTCATCCAAAACATACTAGTTTCTTTACATCATATTTAGCCAAAAAGTTAACAGACCTTTTTAGTAGCTTTTTGGCTAAAAATAATGTAAAAAAACTAATATGTTTAGGATGACTTTTTAAATTTTTATGAATAGATGTGCAAAAAAGATAGAGAAAATGAAATATTTGACTTTTTGGTATCAGTTATTGTTTTTTGATTTTTTTAGCCTCCGTTTGGAAAGTGGGTTGGCTTTTTGGCTTTTTTAGCCTGGGCTAAAAAGTTTGGTTTGGGAAGAGTTTTTTGGCTTTTTGACTTTTTTAGTTTTTTTTGTGAGAGAAGAATGTAATGATTATAGGTTGGATGTGATATTTTGTTTTTTGTGGCTAAAATAGCCTATTTTATTTTTTGTGGCTAAAATAGTCAAAAAAGCCCCGTTTAGCTCTTGTCAAACGGAGCCTTAGTGATTTTTTTACTTTTAGACTAAAAAGTGATGTTGCCAAACGAGATCTTAAGGCTCGTTTGGAAACAAGTTTTTTTAATAATTTTTTAACTTTTTTGCTAAAATATGATATAAAAAAAATAGTATATATGAGATAATTTTTTTTATTCTTTACGAAAAGATATGCAAAAGTAGAGAGAAAAATAAATCTTTAACTTTTTGATATATGTTATTGGCTTTTTAATTTTTTTAATGACTTTTTAACTTAAAAATTATGTTACCAAACGAGACCTTAATTTAAACAAACAGTTTTATCAAAAATAAAAAATAAAAAACAACAACAGTAACTTTTACTTGTAAATCTTAAGCCTTCATTTGGCATGCCAAAAAGTTTGAATTTTTTATTATTTTAGCCACAAAAAGATAAAATAAGTTAAAAAGTTAATAAGATAAAATATTATATTTAAACCATAATAATTTCATTTTTTATCTCACAAAATTCAAAAAAATCAAAAAATCTACCACAAACGAAATTTTTTAATCCCAAATTAAAATAGTCAAAAAAATAAAAAAGTCAACCTAAATTCTAAACCAACCCTAAATGCTTTTTGTTGCTTGTTGCATCTGGGTGGTGTGGAGTCCATTCATTAATAGACCTCGTTTGCTAAGTAACTATTTTAGTTATTATTAAAAAAATTAAAAAGCTTATAACTTATATTAAAAAGTCAAGAATTTCATTTTCTATCTACTTTTTGCATAATTTTTCATAAAAAGTTAAAAAATACTCAAAATATACTAATTTTTTTTACTTCATATTTTAACTAAAAAATTACTAATATAATACGTTTACAAATGAGGCCTAAGGCAATGTTTACTACCGTTAATAACAATCTTAATTTTAGGTTATTTTAGGTTGCTTGTTGCATCTGGCTGGTGTGGAGTTCATTCATTAATAAGTCAATGCTCACTACTGTTAATAACAATCTTAATTAGCTTTCGTCTGAGAACATATATTTTTAATAATTTTTTTAATTTTTTAAATAAAATATGATATAAAAAAATTAATATGTTTAGAATATTTTTTTAATTTTTTACGAAAATATGTACAAAAAGTATAAAGAAAACGAAAATTTTGACTTTTTTGTATAAATTGTTAGTTTTTTTTAATTTTTTTAATAATTTTTTGACTTTTAAGTTAAAATGTGATGTTGCTAAATGAGGCCAGTTTATTGGAGACAAAATAAAAAAAATGTTAATTAGTTAACTGGGTAATGATTAGGGGCGCAACTCGGGTGGATTGAGAAATTAAAGTCCGGCAAAGTCCGAATTAAAACTTGAGATTGTTTGTTTAAACCCGACCCTAGTTAAATTCGAATTATCTGAATTGTACATAAATTTCATTTTTTTTAATGCTATTAAGTTAATTTGTTAAAATTAGACTATTTACAAAAAAAATTTATATATAAAATCATTAATAATATCAAACACAAATAATTTACAATATAAGAGATATGCCATTGTGATAGTCTTTACAATTTACTAGTAAAAATAAATAAATAAGTAAAATATTATATTATATTACTTGTTTATATAATATATTTAATATAGTTTAACGATCTAAATATCATCGAATGATTAATAATTTATATATAATCAATATTTTTATACAATTATATATATGTATATATATATGGGCAAATTACAAACACCCCTTTCCAGATTTGGTAAAATTATAGATTCTCTCATGAGGTTTGAGAAATTACAAATTGCCCCCTGAGTGTCAAATTTTCATAACAAATTAGGGGAAATTAGGGGAGAATCTGTATGAAAATAAAAACTTCAGGGGGCAATTTGTTATGAAATTATAAATCTCAGGGGACGGGATGCAATTTCTCAAACCTCAGGGGAGAATCTGTATTTTCACTAAACCTCGAAGGGGGTGTTTGTAATTTGCCCTATATATATATAATTCATGTTTCTAGTTGCTCGAGTTGTTTGATATCTTTATCCAAATCCAGCCAAATTTAATTTAGACTTTTGAATTTTTGTACCAAATTTAAAATTGTTTTGTTTAAGTACTAAAAAATTTCAAATTGAACTCAAATTGTTAGAGTTGAATCCGCCTAAATTGTACCCCTGTTAATGACTGACACTAATGAATAAAATTGAGATTTTTATTAATAAATCTCATTTAGAAGTGTTCTAACCCAAGAAGTTCATGAATAAATTTTTTAACTCACTTAATCCCATGTATTTATACTTTTATTCCATAAAATCATTTTTCTTGATTTACACTATTTTCTTAGACTCTTATACTCTTATATTTAATGTTGATATTTAACACTGAGGGAGGAGAGAGAAGGGAAAGGATTAAGACATATGAAATTTTATATATAAATTAAATGACATTGATGTTATTATTTTATATTATTATATAATGTGAATATATTTTAATTGACAACACATTAAAAATAATGTGAACATTCTCTCTTATCTGATGTGAACGTTTACAATACATTTTTAAAAAATTCTCTCTTATCTAATATAGTAATGTGAACGTTCACAACATGTAAACTTTTTAATTTTTAATTGACAACACATTAAAAATAACGTTTATTATATTTTTAATTGATAACACATTCTTATTCACAACATGTAATGATGTGAACGTTCACAACATGTGAACATTTTTTCTCATCTAATGTAGTGATGTGAACGTTCACATTCGTATGTTTTAGTATGAATATTCATATCATGTAATATACAATACAATGATAAAAATTCATTTCAAATTAATGTGAATATAACGATATGAATATTCATTTCAATTATATGATGAGAATATTCGCATCATGTAATTGGCAACACAATAATAAAAATTTATTTTAAATTAATATGAATATAATGACAATCAACATCTTGATGCATGAGAATTACCAAACATAATGATAATCAATATTAAATATCAACATTAATAAGGGACATGAGAGAGTTGCGTTTGGTAGAATTTTGTAAATATAATTTGAGAGTATGAGTTGTATTTTGAGTTTGTGAAGTTTGGAATTATGATTTGAGTGTGAAAAATTTGTTTGGTAAAGAGTTTTGAATTTAGTGGGGAATTGTCGATGTGACATTTGATATTTGATACAAAAATTTACAACTCGTAACCAAACATATAACTCAAAATTATTTTAAAGCATATAAATTTTTTTTAAAAATTCAGAAAATGTTCTTTTTGAATATAAAAAAATTAACATATCAATTGCAAAAAAAAAAAAATCACTATTCCGATCAATCGGTTGGATGATCGGTTTGGCAAAATTTGCATAAAAAAAAAATCCGAAAAGTGCGCCTGTCTCAGAGTTCTCTGCAGAGTTTTGGAAATGTGTTTTCAAAACACGCTCCAAACATCATGCTCCAGTGTAGGTGTAGAATCATATTTTCAAAATACAACCAAACAAAGTCTAAGGGTGTTTTAGTGTTCTTATCTCAAATAGAATAGTAAAAAAAAAATATGAGTTAAATGGAATAAATTTTTTAAAAAGATGACTTATAAAAAAAAGCTCCCAATAAATTTTGCTTTCATTAGTGGTGCTCTAACGAAGGAATATATGACAATACCTTGCTCTATTACATGGGTTGACAGGGCTGAAACAAAAATCTAGCGCAAGCCGAGTTTTTTTTTTGTATTTTTTTTTTCAGGCCGAAACTTTCCCCAACAAACTTGGTAGGTGTTTTGAAAATCACCTGATAAGTCTTTATAAAAAAGTTAAATATTCTATCTAATTTTGTATAATTTTTTGGTAAAAAAATTTAAAAAAAAATAACTAAAACAACTCGACGATGGGCAAGTCGCCATGTGAGCTTAGCTTGTAAGTTTAATTTTTTTTTACTTACCCAAAAAAAGGGATTTTTTTTTTTCATTTCCATAATAAGGATATTTGGAAAAAAGGTTGAGCTAAAATAACTCAAAAAATAGATTTAATAGCTAATAAAATAAAGTGTCACATCTACTCCATAATCATTTTATAATGTCATATCTATTCTATAATTATTTCATTTTTTCTTACAACTATCAAATCAATTATAAAAAGCCAACAAACTTTCAAAACACAACTATTTTAAAATAGTTAAAAAAATCAAATAGTCAACTTTTCAAATAAGGTCAATATATGACGGGTCTGTCACATGTCAATTGGCTGGACTTACTTGTGACCCAATGCAATCTGGACGGGCCGAACTTTAAATCATAGGCTCAACCCAACCTCATTTAGGCCTGTCTGGTCCTTCAAAAATTATGAAATCGGGTCAGGTAGGCCCAAACATCCAGACCAAATTGTTCAGTCAAGAGAGAGAATGGTCTACGGTAATTCTATTTGCACTCAAATAATAAGTCAATTTATCTAAAATTTTGAAATTTTAGTTACTATTATACCACAAATGTAAATTTAATAAGAATAATACACATTAAACTCTAAAATATTAAATATTTTCTTCCTTAAATTTCGATTTTTTTTTTTTATTTTCTTTATCATTCCAAAATTTCAATTCACCCACCAAAACTTATCATTATTTCTTATTGTATTGTTACTTATAAATAGAAAAAGAAAAAGAAAAGGTTTAAACAAAATCAAACAATAAATGATAATCACCTTTTCATAATATATCATAATCACTTATAAGTATTTTTTCTTTTGGTGTTTGTGTTTCGAAATCTTTTAATTACGCATAGGGTAATTTGAAGATCTTGTTTAATTGATTTTTAATTACGCATCGGGTAATTTGAAGATCTTGCTTAATTGATTGAAAATTGAAACTTGATAAACAACCAACATGATTTTCATTCCGAATCTGTGTAGTTTGATTTGGGACTTGTAAACACATATACACATACTAGTGGGTGGCACACACACGATGTGTGTGCAATTTAAATAAGTAGGAATAAAAAAAAATAATAATGAAATTAATATTATAATGTGTACTTAACTTAAATGGTATGAGTCCTTGTACTTAAATCCATGATCATGGGTTCAAGCCTTACCCATCTCTTTGTTTAACTTTTTTTTAAAAAATAAAAATACTGCCACATGGCATGAGGAATAAAAATACTGCCACATGGCATGAGGAAAGTAAAGATTCAGGACACCATAAAAGGTGTTCACTTTATAATAGTATAGATAGATAGATATTTCGTTTGAGATGTGTGTTGCCTTTTTAATTTTTTGGTTAAGTCTAGGGCTAAAATGTTTAGTTTGGGTTGATTTTTTTGACTTTGTGAGAGAAAAAATAAAATTATTATAAGCTGAATGTGACATTTAGCCATTGAATTTTTGGTCAATTTTATTTTTTTGTAACTATTTTAACCTAGTAGCCCCAAAAATTAACATACCAAATGAGAGCATGATAACCACCGGAGGTGGTAGCCTAATGGTGAAGGCATCTCTTTCCATAGGTGGGACTTAGGTTCGATTTTTGAGAGAGACGAATTACACTGCTTTGCAGCTAGCTCTTTTTAGAGACCTCATCTGTACTCCCCTCGAAACCTAAAGCAGCTCTTTTCGGAGACCTCGCCTGTACTTCCCTCTAAACCTAAGCCTAGCCTGCACTCCATTCAAAACCTAAGTTCGTCTGTGGTGTGTGGTTAAGTTTTATTGGTGTCTCGATCAGTAGTGAGTTTCTTTTTTGAGTTGGGTTAAATTAGGCCGACAATCAACTCTCCGAATGTGGGTCTAGGAATACAGTGACGACACTTCGTAACATTTTTTTTTATTATAGTTAAAAAAAAAAAAAAAAAACAAACAAACAAAACAAAACGAGGGCATAATATATCTATCTGATTACATACGCTACTCATACACATATTCGTCCATTGGTTATTAGAACAAAATGAGGATTGAGTTGAAGACGTGGGTCTCTCACATGTTGGGATACTCTAAATCTATAATTGTTTTGAGTTGAAGATTGTTCGATTTGATTTTTATCCTAAAGGTGAATTAGGACAAATTATAATCATAAATAATTTAAATGAGAATATTAAAATAAAATTAAGCATACTAAGTTTTCCTTTGAGAAGTTGTTTAGTTTTTTAATTTTTTGATTATTTTAACTTGGGGTTAAAAAGTTTGGTTTAAGAAGGGTTTTTGACTTTTTTTGATTTGTTGTGAGAAAAAAAATATGATTATAAATCCTGATTTTGGGAAAGATTTTTGACTTTTTTGATTTTTTTATGAAAAAAAAATATAATGATTATAGGTTGAATTTGATGTTTTATCTTATTAAGATAAATTTTTTTTTAAACTTTTTTATGAAAAAAATAATGTAATAATTATAAATTAGATGTAATATTTTAAGTTAAAAAGTCTATTTTATTTTATTTTTGACTAAATAATTTTTAAATGCAATTAGAATCTCATGATCTACCGATTTCAGATCACATCGTCGACACATAACAAGCACATATGTGATGTAAAACCTTGATTTGCTTTTGACTTGGGCGATTTCGCTTCGTCGCACGCATTTTGCTTCTTCTTCAAGAAAATGGAGCCTCCTATGAACCTGTCAAACAACAACCATTCAATTCGTCCCCTTTCTTTATTATTATTATTATTATTATTATTATTATTATTATTATGTAGTCTTTTTATAATGGTATTTGTTAGTTCATTCAAACCAAAGGTCGAACACTTGGTTTGCTGTACAATTTCAAGAAATCAATCACACAAATACAAAAAAACCCAATACATCAAAAAAAGAGTAAAATGGTTCTTCCTCTATTAAAGCTCGGCACTCTTGCTTTGAAGACTCTCAGCAAACCCATTGCCGCTCGCCTCAAGAAAGAGGCTGGCTTGCACCCCAAGTTCCGCCAATCCATCATCAACATGGCCCAAGTACTCTCTCTCTCTCTCTCTTGATTGATTGAGTTGTTTTTTTACTAGTGATTTATCCAAGTAGTAATTGTTATTGTTTGATGTTGTGTAGATTTCTGAAAATGTTCTCTATTTGGATAGAGAAAATGAAATCTTGAAAAGGATCTTATTGAGAAATATGAATGTGGTGTGTTTTGATAGAGAGATAAAGAAGTGAATTTTCAATCATGACGTGCTCGGCAGTCCGTTGATTTGATGATTTTTATTGTGATTTAGTAGAATAGAATTTGAAGGTAGAATATGTTGGAATTTAGAACCTGTGAATGAAGAATGTATTGTTGTTTGCAAAGGAATTTAAATTTAGGCTAATACTGAAATGACTATTTTTAATGTCGCAAACATTAGCTTGCCCTAGAAGTTGGAATTACTAACTAAGAAGCATAAACACTTCTATCACTTCTATGGAGGAGACTATTGTGTCAGACACCAGTGTTACACCAAATACTCTGCGGACATTCCCAAAAGCTTGTCTGCCACTTTTTTAATGTGTCTTAATTCAAAATTCCATTTCATAATATCGGACATTTCGCAAACACTTCAGCAACACTTCTTGAACCTTCCCGAAGATGACCCTATGTGATGAATCTCTTTATAGTAACAATGTCATGTATTCGTCAGAATGCAACTTGTTCACTCTAAATATGTTCAATTTTATATCCTTTTGAACATAAAAAGATTGCATATGAGGTTTGGGGTGGGGGAGTGAGAAGAATTGTACTTTCAATTTTTTTGGGGTTATTCCAGATAATTTAGTTTCTTATACAACAAAGGCCACTACCCTTCTAGGAATCATCTAGTTGCATCACTGCTAGTGGGTTTAACAGTCTGTTTGATTGGATGGAAAAGGAAGGGGGGGGGGGGGGGGGGGGCTGTGTTGGTTGATGAACATTCTTTGTTTGGTTGGAAGGAAGAGTGAAGGGACAGGATAGGAGGGAGTGGCTATCTTCATGAGGCCACCTTTTCCCTTCCACTCAATATGGGTAGAAGAGGCAAAGGAAAGGGCTTCCTCTGTTTTCAAAAAAAACATGAAGTTAAAAATTGACACCCCAAATGTTTGTCAAAGTTTATAAATGGAGGTTGTACTTGTGAAACAACATCAAACTCATTTTCCTCCTCCTTTTCCTTTCCCTCCAATCAAGGAGGAAATTTGTAATGTTAATGATCCACTTCCCTTCCCTCCTCCCTTTCCCTCCTCTACCAAATACGGCATAAAGGATATTTCCCTTAGAGTCTTGCTACATGTTTGATTGGGGTTTGGGGAGGGGGATTGGATTAGTAATATGTGCGCCCCACTTAAAGATGTTTGTTTGCGACAAAATGGCATTACATGGACTCGGGTACGGGTGTCGGGTGCGGGTATGTATCTAGAGGTCAGACTCATCAAATCATAAATTTAAGGATACGCGGACTCGGCAAAAAAATGTCATATTTTTATATTTTTAATCTAATATGTGAGATAAAATGGTATTATATTTAACTTATAGTGTCAAAATGACATTTATAGCAATTATATAACAATATATACATATAATAATAGTGTTATATACAATTATATATGAAGTATCCATTGAAAAGTATCCGACACATATCCCATACCCTTGTCCGAGTGTCGGGTGTCCGACACGGGTATTTGATTTAATTTGAAGAGTCCATGTAACATAGATGGGGGGTTGGGATTGCTAATCCAATCTCATGAATTGGTGGTTAAAAGGACAATTTTCCCCCCACTTTACTAAACCAACAAAGTTACCTTGCATGTGATAAGGGCTTTTATGTAATTTTCTAGATTTAACCCCAACTAACTAATACCATCAACCATGCTATTGCACTAGCAAACGCACTTTATCTTACATTTCCAACCTAATATCACTGTGCTATTAATCCCATCATTCAATCTTACCGTACTCATAATTCCACCTAACCTAATCCGCCAAACAAACATGTCCAGGAGTTGGGTAGGAGCCTAACCTATGGATATACCTGCTAGTTTCCATACTTTGTTTTTTGGCCCTTGACTTGAGAGTTACTGGCCCTTGTCATGCAATAGAGACTATGAGTCATAATGCAACTCATAAATGTTGGATTTGGTAATTTTTATTTAAATATTAAAATGTACACTACATGAAAAATTGTTTTCTTTTTAAACAAGGAGTGACCCCACTCTAAGGAGCACCGATACAGATATAGGAAAAGAAATGTCAGCAAAATGTCCTAATAGCTATTTCAGAACTCTCTATTCATAAGCAAATTGAAAGTTTTGGGTTTTAGAATTTATGAAATTAAAATGTCTAAAGGAGGAAGGGTTACAAGTTTTAAATCCACATTTTTTTTATAATTTTTTTTTCATTGCATCCCAGTTTATTTTGCATTGTGTTTCATAATAGACATTTGTCTCCCAAGTGTTCAAATCATGTTAAGTCCTATAAAACTAAAAAAAGAAAAATAATAGCATATAAATGGACTTGTATCCGACACATATTGGCAAGTGTCCAATGAGTGTCATGTCTAGCAAGTGTTCAATGGATTATAAATATCATATTACTTAAGCAATCCCAATCAAGCAGCCATGATTAATGTCCAATCACCATTATAAATAGAAATGAGAGGGATTCATGAGGATCAATTGTGAGGGGCAATTGATGATGAATTTTTACTTTCAAATGCTATATATATAAAAACCACTACATTTAAACAAATATGCATGTCCCCAACGTGTCCCTGAAGTGTCCCCCAGCAAAAAATGAAAATAAAATTAAAGGGACATACCATTTGGCATGTCCCCGTGTTCCTGTCGTGTTCCTAACATGTCCTCAACAAAAAAAATAATAAAATTAAAGGGATACGCCATTTGGTGTGTTCCGTACGTGTCTCCAGCGTGTCCCCATGTCCGACATTGCTATAGCACCTATTTTAAAGTGTCCGTGCTTCATAGAGGATAGTGGATTGATTTTTCGTATGAGGTCAAGAAAGACATAACAGTTTTTCACAAAATCCGGTGTTCACTCACTTCCTAAATTTCCATTTTCTTTTTCCTCTAATTGTTCCTGCAATCATGCTATACGTAAATGCTGGTTGTAATCATTTAGTTTTTTAGTTTATGTCATTGTTCTTAGATGTGAATACCGTATCACGTATAATTTTTAGCCTAGTCTCTGGCTTATTTGATAATTTAGTTTGTTTCTGAATGTGTACCTAAATAATCTAAGAACTCATTTATTCTTGCAATGGGTATTCAATCCAGGCAAACCATCGGTTCACAACAACAATTCAAAGAAGCATCTATGGTCATGCAACTAATGTTGAGATCCGCCCCCTAAATGAGAAGAATGCTGTTCAATCTGCAGTGGACCTTCTTGGGGAAGTCTTCGTCTTTTCGGTAATCTTTATTCACAATTTGCATCCTTTTTCCTTTTTTAGATGTTTGAATAATTACCAAACCTTCTTAAGTCATTACAAATAATATTATCAAGAAGAAAAAGATAACTAATAGAGGAAAATTATGCATGTGCAAACATATTCTTGTGTGATTTGATAGTCAAAGACCTTGTGCTCTCTATCTGTCATGCTGCGCATGCAGCAGAATGAGATAATTGCTCAGAAACTTTGAAAACTTGGCCACAAAACACCTGATAATTTGCAAATTTGTTGCTCTATTATTTTACTTTATATTTTTGTTTTGGGAATCACGATAAATTCATTGCATATCTGAACATGGATTGGCTTTTCCACTTGCAGTGATTCTTGAATATTTGTCTATTTTTTTATAATTTCTCCCCAATGCATTCTGAATTCTTGACCTGTTGGCCAAATGTTTCCAGATGAATGGACTTGTTAGTTTGCTCCTATGCCTTAGAAGACCAATAATGATTTGTGGGATGTTCTTCCTAAATGTGCAATCTATTGCATTTCCTTTAAGAAACTAGATAATTCACACACACACACACACACACACACAAATATCCCTTACAATGAGGGTTAACTAAAGAGATACCACCTTTTGTACCATGCTATGGTATGCTGTGATTGCTTGCTTCAATTTCACAGTATGCCTAACTGGATGATGATTTTAATTTGTAAGCAATTAATGTCCATCCTGGGTGATGCCTATGTGACTACGAAACCTAGCCGGCTTTTACATGCACTGCATCTGACAAGAGCTGGACAACGTTGTCGTAATCTGATATTAGCATTCTCTTTACAATGACCTGTGGCTTTTTAAACCATGACATTTTTTTTTCACAGTTCAACAGTTAATGCCAATTGTATAATAGATCATCCACCAATACTTAGAGGCCTAAATGTATGTATAGGTTGCAGGAGTTGCCCTTATCTTTGAGGTGCAGAGAAGTTCTAGATCAGAAGCTAAAAAGGAGGAACTGCGTAAGCAGGAACTGCAGGTAATGTCAAAATTATTCTCTTCTTATGTACTATACTCTCGTATTCATTCTCTCTAGGACCACCTCTGTTCATATTCTGGCTATGGATTAATATCTTCTTTTATTATCGTTTTTGTTTTCCTTGCAAGTTGGATGTATTTTCTCCCCAAATATTTTGGTAACTTTTTAGTTTTGTGGGTATCCAATAAGGACTGGTTAATCAACTCATTGAACTTTTTGTGCTGGATTAGATTATTAATGCAAACTCTTTCAACCACAGAAGATGCATTAGATAACACAACTAGATCAGTGAGTTTAAATCTAAACAAGGATTAAAAAAATAAGTAAAAAATTAAAGGGTGTGCTCACATTATATATCACAGGTATGACCTAAGTAACAACTATACAAGAGCTGTTTTTGTGTTGACACTTAATTCATGGACACTTTCCGGACAGTCCTAGACATGTGCCTGACACTTTGTCCTGTGATTTCTTCTCTTTCTCTCAAGGTTGCTCTATTTAAGATGGTACTTCGTGTATTTGTTATTCTATCCTTGGAAGGTAGAGAGGGGCTGTGTAGAGAAAAGCTTAAGTTTGTGATGGATGGACAACAGGTTTCACAATTGGAAAAAAAGAGGTGTTGATCCTCACTTAAACCAAATTCATATCTATATGGCTGATTACTCCCAGCACCGACCTAATTTTTTATTGCATCTCTGTTGTTAATGCCAGGAGCATTAGACTTTTGAAGTAACAAAAAAGTTTGATATTGGAAAAATGTTGGCCATTGGAGTGGGATTTATTGACCTATGGCCAGGTTGAGGGAGATTTATTTTGTTAGGATCCTTGTATAAATAGTTATTGGGATGAATTTTAAACCTCTAATTCATTGATATAAAGGTTTCAAATCTATCCATATATACAAATTGTTGAACTCTAAATCTAAGCTATTTACTTTGTAACTCCAGGCTATGCTCCTTGAATAATTAAGCCCGTATCATTTCAAATCCGTGAATTCAAATGTGACCTAATTGTTTTTCTCAATATCATCCTCTCTCTTTCTATTTTTCCTTCTTTTTATTTTATTTTATTTTGTACATCAGATTACAAATTCGTCTCCCAAAGTGGGTGAAAAGACCCACTATGTGTTGAGTGCAATTCTCAGTCTTTCTGTGTTTATGGGTTTTTAGGGTATAAGGCTAAGAGATGAAGAGCTAGCAAGAGAAGTGGAGCTTCTTAAGCAAAAACTTGAAGAGCTCCAACAACTTGCGAGGGGACGAGGACTCGCTGGTGTTTTCAACTTCAGAAATGCTCATGACGCTGAAGATGGCAAGTCAGTAAAGCCAGCTTGATCTGATTGAAAGTTTTTCAACTGCAAGTAATGCATTAATGTTGTAATCAAATAGTTAACTATTCATTGCTATTGATTTTGTCAAGCTCTCAACAAGGAAAGCTTTCTTTTTTTTATTTCTTTTGACCCTTTGTTATTCTTTGCTGATTTGGCTTTACTTGTTCCATTTGTAAATGAAAATAACAATTGAGGTCCTGTTTCTGTTATTAATGGCAAATAAAATAAAATGAAGAAGATCTTGATGCTGTTTATTTATTTATTTTTTCAGTGCACTCGTATTTTTATTTTTTGGGTATCAATGTTGTTGAGTAAGGTTAATATTGGCCCCACTTGGCAGCCAACTTTTTTTTGCTAAGAAAGTCAAATTTAGGTTAATTATCAAGCCTATTTGAGTCAAAGTTAGGTCTACTTGATCTCAGCTCGATTACTAAACATGCTTACAAATTTAACTTGAAGTTATTCATTTAGCAAATGAGCCGAGTTGGTTTAATACAATCTCAGCCTAAATATGGAAAACATGCGTGAAGTGGGTAAAAATTAATTCTTGATGCTCGGCCCAATGCTAGGCTTACTCCGAGGTTGAGCTAGGTTGGAGCTCTGCCCAGGCCAACACCTGCTCCGAAGCAAGACAATCATGGGAGTTCGGTCCAATGTACGAGCGTCACTCCAAAGTGAACACTAGAAAGCTCAGCCTAACGTGCAAAGCTCGCTCCGAAGCTAATCGAGCAACAAGTTGTACTTCTAGGATGGACAACCATTTCGAAGTGGACCAACTTGGAGAAGGTCAACACACTGAAGGCATTTCTTGGGCTCACAAGAGACAAACAACTCAGCTCCTCTTCTCTGTCTAAATAGAACGTGGAGACATGGAGGTGCAGAGGGACAAGGCGCACACATGATAGACCTGCACTTGAGTGTTAGGCGGAGTGGTCGTCCTCTTCCAATGAGAGACGTTCACTAATGAGACAAACAAGATAGGCCTGCGCCCGAGTGTCAGGCGGAGTGGCCATCCTCCTCCAATGGGAGATGACCACGAACAAGACAAATAGGACAAATGGCGGAGAGAGAAGGTCTTGGATGACAAGCAACCTTCTCCTATAAAAGGTGAACACTATTCACCCTCAAAGGATTCGAAATCCACACACTCAACACATACACACTCTTTGTATTCTCTTTTCTTCCTCTCCCTTAGTCCCTGACTTTGCCATCGGAGGGGTTTCCGGCCAAATTCCGGTCGGGCAGTCTCACCTTTTGTTACTTTGTGCAGATCTTCAATCCCCGGAGCACGCTGTTCTTTCACGAAATTCAACCCTTCTTCATAGTGCAGAAATCACCCCCGCACAATGTGGATTTGAATAAAAGTTTTGGTCCGAACGTGGATCCCCATATATGAACTAACCATAGTTCACATTGTTCCTGGAATATATGCTAAACTTTGAGTCCTCTGCCTCATTTCATTCCTTGTACAACCTTGTCTCTCAAGAATAATGTATTCAAAGGGTTGGTAATTATTATTAGTCTTAAAACACTACATGACATTGTTTATGTTAGGGGTGCAACTCGGGCGGATTCGGTCGGGTTGGGGGTCTGTCCAAGCCCGACCCGAATTGTATTTGGCAGTGCTCAAGTCCGCCCAAGCCCGACCATGAACCCGAGCATTGCTGTCCAAGCCCGGCCCAAGCTTTGTATTTTGAACTCGGGTTAGCCCGAATTGCCCGAGTCCAGAAACCTGTAGGTAGATCTAAGGGTAGACATAAAAGATGCTAATCTAATGGTAGAAGACTAACCAAAAAAAAATAAAAAATAAAAATTAAGACTAACTCTTTTACTTAATAGAAGACTAACCAAAAAAAAAAATAAAAATTAAAAATTAAGACTAACTCTTTTACTTAATTTATATATATTATATAATTTATTAAATTATATATATATTATATATTATATAATTTATATAATATATTAAATTCAATTCGAGTTCGGGTTGCTCGGGTTGGCCATTGGTTCTGCCCAAGCCCGGCCCGAATTGCAATTCGGGCATCAAACATCTGCCCAAGCCCGTCCAGATTACAAGATATAGTTGTCCAAGCCCTAAAAAAACTCGGGCTGGGCTCGGGTTGCTCGGGTTGAGCCCGCCCGAGTTGCACCCCTAGTTTATGTGATGCTCCAAATCAATTACATAATAATTTTTCTTACAAGTATAAAATATTAACTCACTTTTATTATATAATTAGAAGACATCACTTAGTATATGTTATTATTTTTTATTGGGCAAGATAGGGGTGTGCGCGGTGCGGGTCGGTGCGGTTTGAGAGAAAAATAGAAACCGTATGGCGAGTGGCGGATTGATAAAAGTGTCACTAGAATTTGCCATTTTTCTTATCAAAAACCGGCGGTTCGGTTGGCAAATAATGGCGGATTTGCCTTGGCGGTTCGGGCGGATTGGCGGTTTATAAAAAATATAATTCAAATTATAAAACTTAAATCAAAGAGTAAAAAAAAGACGAGAGATACCGTGATGTTATGCATCTTGAAAAGCGAATTGGAATCTAACTTTATTTTGGATTCTTGACATCTTGAATTCCCTTCGAGCAGTACTGTAACACTATATTCTACGGTATAGAACAATAAGCGCACTTAAGTAAAAAAGAATTTTTAGAATCTTATAAAACATGATTTAATAGCGGTGCGGGTCGGTGCGGTTTGGAAGAAAAATAGAAACCGGCGGATTGATAAAAGTGTCACTAGAATTTGCCATTTTTTTTACCAAAAACCAGCGGTTCGATTGGCAAATAATAACGAATTTACCTTGGCGATGTGGTTCGGTACGGTTTTAGTGGTTTCGACGATTTCGACAGTATTATGCACACCCCTAGACAAGAGTACCGTATAGACAAATCATATGATACTCTAATAATTTTTTAAGAGGACAATTAAATTTCTGGTGACTCAAATTTCAAATAACAGATCATAGAATAGAATAGTCGCAAGATAGTACAAATCTGTTGACTAAAAAAGTGTGGACATTAATTTCTCTCATTGGCTGCTCAAATAAAACAGGTCATGGTTAATTTGAAAAAAAATGAAGGCTAATAAATATATATATAAAAGCTAAATATGATGTTAGGCAAGCCACCTCAGTAACTTATGCAACTTTAACCACGTAGTTTTATTACAGGATTATCCCTTGCGAGTATTCTATGACTTATTTTATTTTGAAAAATTATAAGTAATAATATTGTCTACTTAATGTTTCCATAAATGAAAAACTATAAAACATTTTAAATAGATCATCTTAAATTCTTCACTACTTAATAAAAGTAAAATATATATATATATATATATACTAATTAATTTTACTCGTAAATTCTTTTACTAGTTTACTGATTGAGAGCAACACAAGATGCTGATTATCTTCAAATGTTGTACAAACACTCTTCTTTAAGACTCTTTTTATCTCAAGGGGGGCATCAAAGATTGTATGGGAATCTCATAGAGAGGGTAGTGGAAGTGCCCTTTATGCCTTTCTTCGTCTACTCATTTTTCACTTTTCTCACGGGCTTCTCATTGATGAATTTGGCTCTCTTTGGCAACCTTGTGGTTTGGTTCAATGATCAATCACATCTTGCCTTGTCAACAATTTTTTTTATTTTTTTTAGAAAGCTTACCTTGTTAACATCGATGGCAACATATCGGAAGTGATTATTTATTTATTTATTTTGAGAAATTACATAATCACTAAAAAAACCCCAAGATATCCCTTTAGCCAACTTGTAAATCTAGCCTTTTGTTCTGTGATTAAATTAATTTAGTAATGCAATCTTAATATCCCATTGAATGGTTGGTTCAATGGTAAGATTTTCTCACTCATAACTTTTAGATTTAAGTTTCCATAACTGCTTGACGGGGATAGCTTATATGCATATTCATTTTAATTATCAAAAATGAAAATTCAATCTTGCTCAAATTAGGAGATTATATAGGTTTTACCAACGAAATAAATGTATAAATATTTGATGGATCTACTAACAAATCATGCAAAACCATATTGCTCAAATTACCTCTTTTTTCCTTCTTTTTTTTTTTTTAGTGCTACTATTAGCACCCCATCAATTAGTTTGGACCCTCTAATTTTAATCTTTTTTTATTACAATAATAACCACAAGTGAAATTATTAAAAAAAATATCAGTAATTTTGAGACACCCAATCTCACAATTAAACCCACATACCACCACATTGGTGGTGTTTGGTGTAGCTGTTAAAACAGATTATAGATTATAGCTTAACAGATTATAGATTATGACTTTAATCAGAAGCGGTTAATCTGTTTGGTATAGCTGTTGGATTATAGATTTAAGTTGCTGAGTAGTGTTTGTTAAATAAGCTGTGAAGTAGCTTTTTCAATTAATTTTTATTTTTTATTATTCACTATTTGTCTACATTTTTCATAAAAAATAATAATAATATTTAATAGTCCATTTGAGTCTTTTTCTATTTTTAAAAAAATAAAAAATAAAAAAATCTAAGAGTATAACCGTGAATTAACATGTCCACAGCAGAAGCTGATAATCAGAAGCAAGGGGTGAGCAGCTTCTCAGAATCAGCTTTTTTGACTTAAAATAAGTTGTTAGAATCAGAAGCTGTTTGAAATAAGTTTAACCAAACAGTCCAAAATAACTTTTTAAAAGCCAGAAGCCATAAGTTGGCTTAAAAAAGCTGCACCAAACACCCCCATTATGAATCAAGGTTTATGAGAACACGCATCTCCATTACCACCTATCCATCTTTCCCAAATCCCACATTCAAAACCTATCCATCCTCAAAATCATGAAAACACTTTGGCGGCAATATTTTGACAACAATGGTGGAAACATTTGGTTACATACACTTCTTCGGCAATAACAATGAGTGAAAATTTTCCGGTAACCACAACTCCATAAGACGAGAGGAGTGCAACAATAACAGCTTGGAAGAGATTCATAGTTTTGATGGTATTCTTAGCTCAGAAGAGATTAGCCTTGTAAGAGTAATTTTTTTGAAAAAAATAACAAAAATAATAAAAATTATTTGTCATTTTTTTGAGACTGAACTCTCAAACATATGATCGAAATTTGAGAACACAAGTCCGAACATTGTTTATTTGTTCAAAAACAGGTAACTGAACATTTCTTATTTGTTCGGAAATAAATAATCGAAGCAGCAACAAAAGCAAGTAAACAAAGGAGGTCGGACCACTCTTGTGTGGTCAATCGGCCGGTTGACTAGGGGGTGAAATCCTACCCAGTTTTGCTCACACAAAGAGCATACAAGTATAATGAGACCATGAATGAATATTAGAAAATTAACCAGAGAAGTATGAAAGTGAATTGTGTTGTGTATGTGAAAAGATGTAATAGAAGAAAAAAAAATCCAAACAGATTGACAAACTTTGTAATGAAGTAGAGAAAAAACTTCTTAATTACACAAATTTTTTTCACTTGTTTTGGGATATTCCATCGTCGTGAGTTTTGGGATAGAGGCTTTTTCGGGTGTGGGAGTATACATTTGAACGGGTGAAATATTTTTATAAGGATAATTTTGGTATTATTTAGGGGAGATAAATTTTTTTAAAGGTTTTAAAATTTATAAGTAATGGTCCAAAGAAATGAGGTATCCAAAATAATTTATGAAGTGCTAATAGTAGTACTCATTTTTTTTTTTGAGAGTATAATCATAATGCACCTAAATATATAATTTATTTACAAATAGGGACTATTTTTTGGACATGTCTCTACGTTTTATTTATTTTTATTAATGTTGTTCAATTATTTTAAAGAAATTTGATAAGTCGCCACCATTGTTTGAATAAATACCCACAACAAAATAATATGTATAAGTAATTTTAATTTTTTAATCGTTTTATTTTCCCTAACTTAAGCACATTGATTGAGTCTCCTTACAACAAGATATAATTAGAAAGATGCTACAGCATGGCAAACATGATTAACCAATAATAGTATTATTATTATTGTTGTCCCCGTCGTAATTGCTATTATTGTTGTCATTCCTTTGATAGGACTTATAAATTAATTTATTTAACATACTTACTTATAAAAAAAAATGACTAATAATGTTGGGTAACAATTTTTAATTATAATTTATTTGACATTTTTAGCTTATTTAACAACAACAAAAAAAACAGGTGAGATTTTCTTAAATCATATTATGTAGTTTTTTTTTATTTAAAAAAACCGTTAAATACATGTGGAATGTTTGTTGTTTTAATTATTACTTTGAGAACATTCATGATATTTACATAATCAAAAAGTTACGGCTCCGTTTGATAAGAGTTTTTTTGATTATTTTAGTCATAAAAAATAAAATAGATTATTTTAATTACAACAAATAAAATATCACATCCAACTCATAATCATTACACTATTCTCTCACAAAAAAGTCAAAAAAGTTAAAAAACTCTTCTCAAACTAAACTTTTTAGCCCAGATTAAAATAGTCAAAAAAATCAAAAAGTCGAAAAGTCAACCCACTTTCCAAACGGAGGCGTAATAGCTTATTGAGCCTCCGTTTGGGAAGTGGATTGGCTTTTTGACTTTTTGACTTTTTCGATTATTTTAGCCTGGGTTAAAAAGTTTGGTTTGGGAAGGACTTTTTGACTTTTTTGGCTTTTTTTGTGAGAGAAGAATGTAATGATTATGGGTTGAATGTGATATTTTATTTTTTGTGGCTAAAATAGCCTATTTTGTCTTTTGTGACTAAAATAGCCAAAAAAATCCCATTTAGCTCTTGCCAAACGGAACATTATGTTCAACTTTTTTACAAATTGTTAAAAGGAAAATATTTGGAACCTCCACAAAGGAGGACCCTCACGACCCCTACTGATGAATTGACTATTGATATGTTTGAAATTTTTTTTCTCTATCTCTGAAAGTAACTTGAATGGTCTAAATCATATTGGGGGTTGTAGGAGTTGTGTTTTGTAGGAGTCTCTATCATTACTGTTGTTAAAAATTGTACCAAGTATATTTATAATTTTTTTAAAGTCTTTTAAATTACTAACTAAAATTTTTATAATTATAAAAACTAATTTATAAGTAATACCAAATGTGCTTATTATATGCTTATTTCTATAAAATAAAATAAAAAATTGCAAAAAGTACAATATCTATTTCTTGCTTTCCAAGTCTTGGCATATGCTATGGCTTGTCAGCCAAATGAATACTTTTCTTGCTTTTCAAGTGTCAGCATATGCTTTATAACTTCTTTTATTAGGAAACAAAAAATTATTAATTAATGTGAATGAGAGAACATTTGCAGTGCCTATTATATTATTTTGTTTCGACCATTGTATTCCTAAATCATCGTTGATTGGTCTATAAAAAATAAATAATTCCAATGTAACTCAAGTTTATATATTGAACCAATTGGACTGACTTAGTTGGGAGCTATTATATCCTTGTTAGGGGCTAAATAAAAAAATTGGTAATTTCTCTTTATTATGGATTATTGTTTGGTTGTTTATTTTTTTTCCCATTATGGAATTCTTGCTTAAGTTGATTGTTGGGCTGGTAGGTTGATAGTTTCTCCCCCAATTATGAGAATTCTTTGTGGGGCTTATATATCTGTTAGACAATCATTATCCGGTTATAACTCTTTGGTAAGCGCTTGAGTGTCCCTTCTTAAGCTCGAACAGTTGGTCTATCGTCTTTTAGAGGTGTGTATTTTGCACTCGAGCGGGCCTCTTCTTGCGCTCAAGTGGAACAAATCTTTGTATCTGACGCTTGAGCGTGAAACTCTCTGCTTGAGCGGACTGCATGTATATCAGATCGCGAAATGCACTTTTTACATCATTTTTTCTTATCTTTTCATACAAAACCCTAAGGTTGAGAGCCTCTCTCTCTAAAACTCACATTCTCTTTATATTTTGACCTAGATCTTTTGATCTCTACACCCTTGAGCCTTCATTAAAAAGATAGAACTCCTCAAGATTTTCCCTTTAACCTAATTAAAGTTGGATTTCGGCATTTTTGGGGTTTCATCCTTGCTTGGTTCGTCTTCTCTCTTTGAGGTAGGGATTTTCTACACTTTATTATGAGTTTTAACTTAGTTATTTGTGATTGCGTAACAATGGTGGGTTTTTGTGGCATTTTGAACAAAACCTAGGGTTTGGGTATAAAATGGAAAGAGGGCTTTTGATGAATGAGAAGGAAATGATGGTGGGGTTTGAAAATGATGTTGTATGGGATCAAAATAATTGATTTTGATACTTGGTTGAGATTTGGGAAAAATTGAGTTTGCCCTAGAATGAGTATTATATTTATTTTGTATAAATAAATGAAATTGATGTTGTAAGCTTGGAATTGAACAAGTATTGAAATTGATGGTGAAATGAAATAGATGATGTGTCCCATCTTTGGAAATTTTGAGTAAATTATCTGTCTTGAGAATAGCTATCTGTTTAGAAATACTTGTATTGGGCTATTGGTGGAGGATAGTTTTGATTGTTGTAGAAATTGCATGTGGATTAGGTGAATTGAAACTATCCCATAGTTGATTATCATTGAATATGATCATGTAGTAAATACATTGTATATGTATATTTATTTGGGAGTGGAAAGTGGATGTATTCCATTTGTGATTATGTGTTTATATACATTGCATATGTATGTTTGTTTGGAAGGAGAAATGGGATGGACTCCATTATAATTAAATTGATCGAAGTGTCCTAGGTGAAAGTCCTGAAATCTATACATGGGTGCCGATCGCGCGGATGAAATATCCGTAAAATGGCAAATGGGAAGTGTTATATGTTGATTATGAAATTGTTAGATTATTGAGTTGTAGTCCCTTTTGGGTCATTGGAAGATAATGGAAATTGACTTATGTATTGAAATAAATTGGAGAAAAATGAATTGGAATATGGACTTGATGTTTTATGATCATATAAGAATGTGAATGCATTACCCCTAGCATTGTACATGCAGTATACACTTATATCTTCGTTAAATTTCATATGTTGTGTTAGAATTATCTCTACTGGGCTGTGGCTCGCCCTACTTGGGAAAAATATTTTCAGATAATGAATGAATGCCTCCACCAAGGCAATAGCATTGGAGGGACCTTTGGGAAGTAAGGACTTCTAGTTTTGTTTTATTTTTGTATAGCCTTGGGCTAAATCTGTATAAGCTAGTCTCTTTTTGTTGTAACAAAGCCAAAACTTGAAAGATGTAAGCCCGAATGGCATTTAATTGTGATAGGCTCTCTGTATTATGAACTTTATGTAATGAAAAGGCTATTTACACTCTGATTTGTACTGTTATATATATATGCTTTTGGAATGTATTTATCATTTTTTTTAGGGCGTTACAACTTGGTATCAGAGCGTACCAGGTTTGAATACTTTGGGTATGTGGAAAGTGATTAGTACCACAATAGGTTTGTTTCGCTCTTTAGAGACTTAAGTATGGACGATATGTACTTATGTGATAACATGCTTATGTGATTATATGGGTATGAGACTTAATTCCTAAGATGTTGATTGGGTCTACGGGTTTCTGGAAGTCCTATTAGAAGAGCATTTGATCACTGTTGTTTCTAATTAGAACTCTAGTAACGCCGCGGGACAATCGTTATCTAGGAAGGAAATTCGTATGTGTTTACGTGATTTGTGCTTATGTGGAGTGAGTTACTGCTGTCCATCGTATTAGGACGTGAGTGAATTAGCTTCGGCACATTTGTAAATATGCTAATCCTTTGTTACCTTTGTTAGGATGTCAGGACGTGGACGTGGAGCTAGTAGGCGTGGTAAGGCTAGAAGGCACGGGATGCCTATACCAGATGAAATTTTAGCACAAGAGGAAGGAGTTGGTCAGGCCAATGTGGCCGAACCAGTCGGTTAACAGGCCATGGGCGCCTTAGCCCGCGAAATGGCCGGAGCGTTGAGGAAATCTATGGACATTCTTCGAGCTGAGAATCAAGTCCAAGCCTAGTTAGCTGAGGTAGGGCCTTCTTTTCTAAAGAGGAAATTCTTCCAGTCGAATTCGGATGAGTTTTTGGATGACCTAAAGGAGCCATTGAAGGTAGATGAGTGGCTTGAACAGATAGTGAAAACGTTCAAGAAGCTTGGCATCGAGGACGACTAGTTAAGGGTGACCTTGGTGTCTTTCCAGCTGAAAGGGGATGCGGGTCAATGGTGGAAGTATGTGCGTGGGCTCATTGGATGGACTTAGGAGGCCTTTGTCAACACCTTCCAGGACAAGTTTCTACCTCCTCCTATTAGGGAGAAGTTGAGGGACCAGTTTTCTAAGCTGGTACAGTTGAATACACCGGTGGCTGAGTTTAAGGCCACATTCACTAGTCTGTCAAGATTTGCACCAGAGTTGGTGACGACGGAGGAGCGTTGGTGTTTGGAGTTTGAGAAGAGGTTAAGGACTGGTCTCATGTTCCGAGTAGCCGAGTCCATCATTAGAGACTATGAACACCTTGTGGAGGCAGCGGCCCATCTTGAGACTATTATACAGGCTGAAGAGGAGAGAATGAGGGGCTCCAAGAGGAGTCAGATAGTCAAGAGGACGGTAAGAGGTAGAGGGGTTCTAACCCTCAGCAGTCCGAGGGAGTGCAGTTGAGGTCTACCTTTCTAGTGCCGAGCTCAGGTTCTGGGAGAGGTGGTCAGGGAGATGTAACTTGTTTCAAGTGTGGTCAGTTGGGCCACAAGTCTCCAACTTGTCCACAAAAAGAAGGAGGACAGCAAGCAGCTTCATCTTCGGCTCGTTCTCAGGGCATCCGCCCACTTGCTATCAATGTGGTCAGGTGAGACACCTGAAGAGATTTTGCCCACAGTTGGGTAGCACATCTGGTGTGTCTGGTTCAAGGCAGACACAGAGTCACTAGCCAGCACAGTCAGCACAGGTCTCAAGGACCAATTAGGGAGCCTCTTCGACTCAATCTATGCAGCAGGCTTATGCTCCGAGGAGTGAGCAGATAGATCAGAGGCCAACAGGGCATGTGTATGTTGTTACCGCGCCAGATCTTGTACCGGCTCCATCTGTAGTGAGAGGTACCTTTTTGTTTTGCAATTCAGTTGCTAATGTGTTGATTAATATAGGTGCATCACATTCTTTTGTCTCGTCTGTATTTACATCGATTTTGGGGTTAGAGTTGGCACAGTTAGCATCTCCCATATGTGTAGAGTCATCTATTGGTGGTGAGGTTATCCTGAAACGGGGTTGTCAGGGTTGTGACATAGAGGTCGTTGGTCGTCGACTTTTATTTGTATTTGTATTGCTTGACATAACTAGTTTTGATGTTATTTTGGGTATGGACTGGTTATCGTCATACTGGACTATTATAGATTGCTACTGTCAAAGGTTACTGTATGTACCTTGAGCGGCGACTGTTTTTATTTCTTGGGGAACCGGGTGGATAGAGTCTTATCACCGGTATATAATTTGAGTGAGCGGAGTGAACTTAGCTGTCTTTTTACTAGCTTTCAGAGTAGTGAGTGTGGTAAAGTCTGAATTGAGTTGCCAAGGGTGGTTTATGAGTATCCAGATGTTTTTCCCGAGGACCTTACTAGTTTGCCACCTCACCGAGAGATCGAGTTCTCTATTAATTTAGTGCTTGGCACGGCACCAATTTCTATGGCACCGTATCGGTTAACACCTGTTGAATTGAGTGAGTTGAAGATTCAACTCTAGGAGTTGTTAGATAAAGGTTTTATCCACCCCAGTACTTCGCCTTGGGGTGCGCCGACTCTCTTTGCTAAAAAGAAATATGGAGCCTTACAACTTTGTATTGATTACCGGAAGTTGAACCGGGTCACTGTTAATAATAAGTACCTAATGCCTCGTATAGATGATCTGCTTGATCAGTTAAAGGGGCCTCATTGTTTCTCTAAGATAGACCTGAGATCGAGTTATCACCAATTGAGGGTAAGGGAGGAGGATATCCCGAAGATGGCATTCCGTACGCGGTATGGCCATTACGAGTTTTTAGTGATGTCTTTTGGGCTAACCAATGCTCCAACTGTATTTATAGATTTGATGAATTGGATCTTTCGTGAGTTCCTAGATCGTTTCGTAATCGTCTTTGGAGACGACATCTTGATTTACTTACCTTCAGAGTAAGAACACCAGGAACACTTGCGAGTAGTGCTTGAATTACTTAGAGTCCACAAACTGTATGCTAAGTTTGGGAAGTGTGAGTTCTGATTGAAAGAGGTCAAGTTCTTAGGGCATGTGGTATTTGGAGAAGGGGTGACTGTAGAGACATCCAAGATAGAGGCAGTGCAAGATTGGGCACAGCCTAAGAATGCTTTCGAGATCCGTAGTTTCTTGGGATTGGCTGGGTATTGCCATCGATTTATGAAGGATTTCTCTAGATTAGCTTCGCCTTTGACTAAATTGACAAGGAAATGAATCAAATTTGTGTGGAGTGAAGCTTGTGAAAAATCATTCCAAGAACTTAATGTTAGACTTATCACTACTCCAGTTCTGATTATTCCGGAGAGGGGTTTGGGCTATTCTGTATATTGTGATGCCTCACGAGAAGGTTTGGTTACGTGTTGATGCAAGAGGAGAAAGTAGTAGCCTATGACTCATGACAGTTGAAAACACACAAGAGAAACTACCCTACTCATGATTTAGAATTAGCAGCGGTAATATTTGCCTTGAAAATCTGGAGGCATTATCTATATGGTGAGAGATTTGAAGTATTTTCCGACCATAACAGTTTGAAGTATCTGTTTACTCAGAAAGACTTGAATTTAAGGTAGAGAAGGTGGATGAAATTCATAGAGGATTATGATTTTTAGTTATATTATCATCCGGGTAAGGTCAATGTTGTGACCGATGCCTTGAGTAGGAAATCTATTGATGGTGTGGCTTGTATCGTCATTCGGAAATGGGAGATGTTGGGTACTCTAGCGGAGTTTGATTTGCATCTTGATGAGTCCGTTGAATCTACGGCCTTGTTTGCGGTAGTTGCCCAACCCACACTTGTGAACTGGGTGTTAGAAGCGCAAGAGAGTGATCTTGAGGTAGAAATCCTCAGGAAGAAGATTTCCAGTGGGTAAGTGGCAAGGGGCTTGGGTGTGTATTCTGACTAGAGTGTGAGATACCGTGACCGTTTGTTCGTGCTGAAGTCTTGCCGAGATGAGGTACTCCGAGAGTTTCACCATTCACGTCTTGCGGTGCATCCAGGAGGCACAAAGATGTATCACAACCTTAGTCGCCAATTTTGGTGGAGGGGTATGAAGAAGGATGTAGCCGTGTTTGTATCGAAATGCCTTACTTGTCAACAAGTGAAGCTGAGCATCGGAGACCTACGGGTTTGTTGCAACCCTTACCTATAGCTGAGTGAAAATGGGAGCATATCACGACGGATTTTGTTGTGGGCCTTCCGAGGACTCAACGGAGTAGTGATGCCATTTGGGTGATAGTTGACCGGTTGACCAAGTCTGCACACTTCTTACTTATTCGCGTGAGTGATTCGATAGACTATCTTGCCGACTTGTATATCAATGACATAATAAGATTGCACGGGGTCCCTGTGAGGATCGTTTCGGATAGAGATCCGCGCTTTACGGCTCGGTTGTGGCAGAGCCTGCAGAGTGCCTTGAACATTAGATTAACCTTTAGCATTGCTTACCATCCTCAGACTGACGGGCAGTCCGAGCATACTATCCAGATTCTTGAAGATATGCTTCGAGACTGTGTCCTTGATTTTAAGGGGTCGTGGGAGAGGCACTTGTCCTTAGTGGAGTTTGCCTATAACAATAGTTTCCAATCAAGTATTGGTATGACACCGTTTGAGGCCCTATATGGTTGACCTTGTAGATCTCCAGTGTGTTGGGCCGAGGTGGGTGATGCACCTTTGTTGGGCCCAAAGTTGGTTTGGGAAACAACAAAGAATGAGTACTTATTCGTAAAAGGTTGGTTATGGCTCAGAGTCGCTAGAAAAGTTATGCCGACCATAGGAGGAGACCCTTGTCTTTTGAGGTGGGAGATCATGTCTTTTTAAAAATATCACCTAGGCGGGGTTTGATGAGATTCGGGAAGAGTGGGAAGTCATCCCCTCAATTTATTAGGCCTTTTGAGATCCTTGAACAGGTCGAAGAGGTTGCCTATCGTTTGGCGTTGCCACCACAACTTTTCGAAGTGCATGACGTGTTTCATATTAGTATGCTTCAGAAGTATGAGCCCTATCCATTGCATGTGTTGGATTGGACCGACTTGGATGTAGATAAGGATGCCTCATATGAGGAGAGATCGGTGAGGGTCTTGGATAGACGGGACCAAGTCTTGCGAGGCAAGACAATTCCTTTAGTCAAAGTTTTGTGGAAACATCACGGGGTTAAGAAAGCAACTTGAAAGCGCGAATTGGAAGTCCGAAAGAAATATCCGGACTTGTTTATTGATACCTAAACATGTATTGAGATTTTGATTATGACGATGAAAAGTATAAGCATTGCATATGTTTAAAACTCTGAGAACATTGTATATGTTATGAGCATTTTGGAAACATGAATTCAATATAAACATTGCATATTTTTTGAGAATGTGAAATATGGTGTATGGTATCCCTTTTGAAGGCATTGTATATGCTAGGTGAATTTTGAAAATGTGGGTTTGGTTTAACATGGTAAATGTTTCGAGAAATTGTAAATTTCATTTTAATTTGGGACTTGTGTATCGAGTTAATGACCGGAGAATGGATCATGGTAGTGGATTGTATGAATAGCATTGTTGGGAATGGTCTAAATATAATTTTGAACTTGATTTGAAATTTCGGGGACTAAATTCTTTAAGCAGAGGAGGTTATAGCGATCCCGGGTTTGACCCGACTCTTGTGGTATTCCTAACTCCGACTTAGGACATTCATATTGTTGCTTACCTCTTTCTTTCCTTGTATCTCTTTGAGATTGGCCTTTGGATTGTTATGGTTGCGTTTGGAACAGGTTGGTTGCTTGTTTTCCCCAAACCTTGTTGCCCAGATTTTTGGTTCTCCGCTCGAGTGGGAGTTGCAAACCTTCAGTACTTTACACGTTTACAAAAGTATTAGAGGAGTGTCTTTCACGCTCGAGCGGCATTTCCTACACTCAAGCGGGTGGGCGCTCGAGCGTCCATTCTTGAGCTCGAGCGGTTGGTCTGTCGTCTGTAAAAGTTCTAGAGGTGTGTATTTTGCGCTCGAGCGGGCCTCTTCTTGCGCTCGAGCAGAACAAATCTTTGTGTATGATGCTCGCGCGTGAAACTTTCTGCTCGAGCGGACTGCGCATATATCAGATCGCGAAAATCACTTTTTACATCACCTTTTCTTATATTTTCACACAAAACCCTAAGATTAAGAGCCTCTCTCTCTAAAACTCACATTCTCTCTACATTTTGACCTAGATCCTTTGATCTCTACACCCTTGAGCCTTCATTAAAAAAATAAAGCTCCTCAAGATCTTCTTTTTGACCCGATTAAAGTTGGATTTCGGCATTTTTGGGGTTCCATCCTTGCTTGGCTCGTCTTCTCTCTTTGAGGTAGGAATTTTCTCTACACTTTGTTATGAGTTTTAACTTAGTTATCTGTGATTGCGTAACAATGGTGGGTTTTGGTGGCATTTTGAACAAAACCTAGGGTTTAGGAATAAAATGGAAAGAAGGCTTTTGGTGAATGAAGAGGAAATGATGGTGGGGTTTGAAAATGATGTTGATTTGATGGTTGTGAGAGAAAAAATGAAATAATTATGGATTGGATGTAACATTTTGTCTTATTAACTATTTTAACATATTTTGTCTTTTCTCTTCCCAAACACTCCATTTGTCTTATTGGCACAATTACCCTATTTTGGTATGGTTTAGAAAGTTGGTTATTTTAGTAGGCTATTTTAGTTTTTGGCTATTTTAGCCTCCGTTTGAGAAATGAATTGGCTTTTTTGGCTTTTTTGACTATTTTAGCTTGGGCTAAAAAGCTTGGTTTGGGAATGGCTTTATGGCTTTTTTGACTTCTTTTGTGAGAGAATAGTGTAATAATTATGGGTTGGATGTGATGTTTTGTTTGTTGTGGCTAAAATAGTCTATTTTGTCTTTTGTGGCTAAAATAACCACAAAAGCCCTTGCCAAACGGATATGCTAAAATAGTTGTATTTGGGAAGATAATTGGATATTTTTATAGTTGTATGTGATGCTTGTGAGATAAAAAGTGAAATGATTATGGGTGTAATGTAACATTTTGTCTTATTGACTATTTTTGCCTATTTTGTCTTTGAGTACTATTTTAACCCAAAAAGTCAAAAAAGTTTCTTTCTATTTTTGGTTCGTTTGGAAAGTGGGTTGGTTTTTTGACTTTTTGATTTTTTGGTTATTTTAGCCCAGGGCTAAAAAGCTTCGTTTGGGAAGGACTTTTTGGTTTTTTTTGACTTTTTGTGAGAGAAAGAATGTAATGATTATGGATTGGATGTGATGTTTTGTCTTATTGCGATAAAATAGTCTATTTTGTCTTATATGACTATTTTAGCCCAAACCTTCCTTCTCAAACGGAGGCTTTGTCGGCTTGGGATAACTTACAAAAATCAAAAAGTTAAAAAGTCAAAAAGGTCCATGTTATTTGGGAAAGCTTGTGGGAAAGCCTAGAGGGCAAGATTATTATTTTGCCCTTTGAATTCAACTATCAAAAAGTCAAAAAGTCAATAAGGATAGAATGGTCATTTTGATTTTACTACAATATTTATTACACATTTTTTTGTAAAAATTCAAAAAATTATCACAAACATATCTATTTTTTTGTCAAAAAATCAAAAAGTACACTTATATAACACATCACAAACAGCCAGTCATCCTTTTGAAACAAGGCATTAACCTTATTAAAAAAAGTTATGTTTATAATGATAGTTGAAATTTTATTTTTTTTAGTTGATTTGATAATTATGAGAGAAAAATAAAAATTATAGTTTGGATGTGATATTTTATTTTATTAGCTATTTTAGTCTATTTTATCTTTATTGACTATTTTAGCTAAAATCCAACTTTCCAAATGTAAGTTGAGTGAGAAATAGTGAAAAATGATAAGTAATGGAGAGAAATATAATTTTTTATTAAACATTTTAAAAAATTTCTTACAAAAAAATGATGATATTTGGTAAAAAATAAATTGGCTGGTTGTAAAATATTTATAATATCAAGATTGTCTTTTAAATACAAAGAAATAAAAGAAATCATACTTATATCTCTTTCAAGTTAAACTCGAATGATCTACTACGCAGCTCGATAAATTTATATGCACTCAGGGCTTCTAAAAAATTGAGTTGTTCATGAACAGTTTAAGTTCGGCTCATTTAAAGCTCGTTTATTAAATGAGCGAGCTCAATCTCGATTTTTAAGCTCTTTTTTAAATTGAGTTGAGTTCGAGTAGTCTCAAGCTCAACTCGATAAGGTTAGTGAATACAAAGAAAATAAATTAATATTTACTTTTAATAATATATCAAACAAATTTTTAATAATTTATTTTTATATTTGTGTTTAATATTTGTGTAAATTTATATATTTGGTTGATAAAATTTATTATTAATATTAGAATTATTGTATATTTTGTTCATAATTTTTAATTTTTTTTGTATTTCAATAAGTAAATCAATTTAAGTTTAAAATTTTTTTAAGCTTGAACTAAGTTCGAGTTTATTAAATATTTAACGAGCTGAGCTCTCAAATTTTTAAGTTCCACTTGAGTTCAAACTCAACTACTTCTTAATAAACAAATCTAAATATTCAAAAATTCAATTCTAATCATTTTCATTAACTCATATTCAAAAACTCAACCCTAATCAAATTACTCAAATTTAGCTCATATTCAATTCGTTAAAAATTCGTTTAAAATTAACTCGTTAAGTAAACACATCAACCTTAAATATAATTTTAAACTCATTAATTCTTAAAACAACTTAGGTCCTGTTTGTTTTCAGAGGTAGAATAGAAGGGATTGATAGTGAGGGAATTAAGTAAAATTATATTTGTTTTGATAATAGTTATTAGTGTGAGGATTATTAAATTATTACTCTATAAATGAAATATAAAATATTAAAACAAATAAAATTATGATTTTTATTTAACAAAAAAATATAAAAACATTAAATATTAACGTTAAAAAAAAAATACTCAACATATATTAAAAAATAAAAAATTATAAACACTAATTTCCTAATACCACCTCTATTGCTTCTAGCTAAATCCCAATAGTAAAACCCAACCTCATGCCATAAAATTATATATCTATGTTTCTACTTCTATCACTCAATAAACGGGGTGTTATTGCAAAGATCAAAGAGAGGAAGGGTATTAACCTCAATCTATTGCGGCGTATGTTGCTTTTTCTGGTAGAATACAAAGACTACTCTCTCTCTCTCTCTCTCTCTCTACTCTCTACACTAGGGAGAGAAAGAGAGAAGAGAAAGATAGCACAAAGCACTCCAAAAAGCACACAGCATCTCTCTCTCTCTCTCTCCACTACTTTCTCTCTATATAGAGACACTACTCTTCTCATCAGATCAGACTCTCCGCTTTCGAAACAGGTACGCTTCACAATTTCCAACTTTTTATGATCGACTCTAAAACTAGGGTTTCTGAGTCGAATCTTTGGTTTTGATTGTGAAATTGAGACTTTTGAACTGTGTGTAGGGTTTTTTGGTGATGGGAAAGGGGTCGAAGACTGGAGGGTGCAAGTCTGCGTCGCACAGTATCTTCAAAGATAGGGCGAAGAATCGTGTGGATGATCTCCAAGGCATGTTCACGGATCTCCAATCGGCGAGAAAGGAGAGCCGTTCGATCGATGTGGCTATGCTTGAAGAGCAAGTTCATCAGATGCTTCGCGAATGGAAAGCTGAACTCAACGAACCCTCCCCAGCTTCTTCTTTGCAGGTTTAATTGTGAATTATAGATGTAATTGTGATTTGGGTTGTGAAATGAATTATTTTTTGTTAATTATATATATGTAATTGTGAATTATAGATATAATTGTGAGTTGGGTTGTGAAATGAATGATTTTTTGTAAATTATATATGTAATTGTGAATTATAGATGTAATTGTGTGTTGGGTTGTGAAATGAATGATTTTTTGTAAATTATATATGTAATTGTGAATTATAGATGTAATTGTGATTTGGATTGTGAAATGAATGATTTTTTGTAGGGTGGGAGTCTGGGTTCTTTTTCAGCTGACATTCAAAGACTGATGCAACTATGTGAGGAACAAGATGATGCTACCAGTGGCTTAGCTGCCCCAAAGCCTGACCCTGATGCCCAAAAAATGGGTGATACTACCGCCTTCCAAGAGGTTTGTAATTTTGTCTTTTTGGGTTTGTTTTTGGACACATGAATTTGATAAGACATGCATACATGTAAAGTGATAGGATGCAACAGTAAGGAAGAGTGATTGGATCACCATAAATGGAGATGTTAGGGGCAGGGGAAAACCTAAATTGATGTGGGATGTGGTAGTGAAAAAAGATATGAATTTACTGAAGCACATAGCCCTTGATAGAGCTGGAATGGCGAAAAAAGAATCTTGCAGCTGATCCCATTTATCGGGACACAAAGGCTTAGTTGGGTTGGGTTGGTATGGTATGGTAGGCATACATGTAAGACTTGAAGCATGTCTCCATAATTCTAAGTTTTTATTTTTCGTGGGCAATTTGTTGGCTAATAAATCTATTGTAGGAGGATATGAACAGTGGAATCTTTATTTATTTTTTTCTCCCATACACAGGCAAGAACGTCTCTAGTTGTTCTTACTAACTGTTGTATCAATTTTATGCTCTTTTTTGTACATCCTTTTCAGAATCTTGCTGTGTTATCTAGTATGCCATATGTTTCTTCAAAATCAATAAATGCTATGTGGTAGTTTTTGTTAGTTCCTAAAATCCAACATTGTAGGTCATGCCTTAAAAGTTAGTTATCTAATTATCTCTCCTCTGTCCATTTCTGTGTTTGTCGTTGTGCATTTGTCATTTTCTGTGCATCTTTTTCTCTCTCTTTGTCTGTGCTTAATTACTCTCTTAGAGAGTTTGATTGGATGGTTCATAAGTGATGCAGTGCCTAGTGCAACTTTGAATATCACCTTTATTGTTATCTATTCCATTATATACTGCACACAACTCGGAACATATATTGAAGCTTTGTCACTCTTTTTTCTTTTCTAACGATGGCCATAAAATAATTGCTGTACAATTTTCAAATTTAGCCCATCTTCCTCGTTCACAAAACTGCCTAAAATTTAGATGTAAATGCGTTTGCACCCACCAATAGTGTGTATATATATGGGCACTTTCTTCCACCAGCTAAACAACAAAGACCAGGACTGTTAAAAAATAGATTTTAGTATTAGAATTGTGAGCGTATCCTTGCCCCCTATTTTTGGCAGCTGCTGTTAGTTTCTGTGTCTGGTGGTTTTAACTGAACCTGATTTTACGTTTTCCAGCTTCATCATATTATACCATGCAGGTCTATACCTCCTTTAGATAGAGCCCCCATAGCGCTAGAACTACTTCTACCATGGAATCCATGATCACACACGTACCTTTTCTTCCCAAAAAGAATCTACAAAGCAAACTATAACATTCATCAAAATGCTCTTGTTAGCTAACTTGTACTATCTGTGATTGCTTATCTGCTTTAAATTAGTTTTATCTTTGGGCTCTAAATATGTGGGTCTGTCTTTTTGAAGATCTCTTTAAGGTAGGATACTCTGTAATGCTATGTCAGTGCATACAAAATTTTAACCTGGGTAGCATAATTAAGTCGTAATCTATTGTCCTATCTATTGTTTCTATTGAATTATTTGGGAATTCTTTAAGCTCTGTTTAATCTTACCTTCATTACAGAACACTTTCTGTTTGTCACTCTAAAAGCACTTAGCTTAATTAAGGTCCCAGGTTCCAACATTTTTTTTACCCTAATAAGTTTTTATCCATTACTCTATCCATCATCTAGTTTTGGCTATGCTTACAGCATGCGTACTTTCCCTTTTGCAAATCTATACCTTTTGTAAATCTTTACATTTCTAAAGTCAAATCTTGTTGTTCTACCACTAAGTCTTCTTAATGGTATTTCCATTTTTGCTGATAAAAATGTCTTCTGAAACTTTGAGCCATCTCATTCCATTTCTATGTCAAACCTTTTGCTGTTTCTTTATTTAGATGATATGTATTTTCTCCAAGTATAACCACCTAATTTTCAGATATCTATTTCTTATATTATTCCATGCATTGAACATGGATATGTCCAGGGATAAAAGGAGAATGGGGTCCTCAATTCCTTCTATTTTTTTCGTCTCTGATTTAATTATTTTTCTCACTCTTTAGCAAGTCTGCAAGAGTTATATGTAGATACTGACAAAGAATCTGTGCAATGGGTTTCTGCAGGGCTTTCATGTGAATCCGGGGCCACATGGACACGACTTCCAGTTGGTGGTTGGCCATTGCAAAGGCTCCCCTTCAGTAGTTCAAAACATGGGAGTAAATAACTTGGGGTTTCCTTCTCAGCTGGACTATCAGACGTACGATTTACATCAAGATGTTGAGCAGAACTTCCCTGGTTTTGATGGTACTGGCCTGTATGGAGATGATGCTATCCATCAGATTTCTGGCTTTTTGCCAAATATTTGCCCTCCACCTTCTGCTTTCTTGGGGCCAAAATGTTCACTTTGGGATTGTCCCAGGCCCGTTCAAGGATTGGATTGGTGTCTAGATTATTGCAGTACCTTTCATGCAGCACTTGCAGCAAATGAAGGCCCACCTGGTATGACCCCAGTTCTGCGACCCTTTGGCATTGGCCTGAAGGATGGTCTGCTTTTTGCTGCTCTTAGTGCAAAAGCACAAGGAAAAGATGTTGGTATTCCAGAATGTGAGGGGGCTGCGACTACAAAGTCCCCATGGAATGCTCCTGGTTAGTTTTTTCACTTGTGAACAACTTAAACTGTCTCTCCCCATCTCTCTCCACTATTGGGTGTACGGCTGTCAAGGAGCCGAGTAGCAGGTTGTTCAAGTTTGGCTTGAAAACTTAACAAGCTTTAAAATGTGTTCAAACTTGACTTATTTACATGACGAGCCAATCTTGAATGATCTTTTAATAAGCCGAACACGAGTAGCTTGATTTTTTGTAGTGCATATATAATTATCGAGTCATATGTTGCTCAAGTTGGTCTTGAGAACTTAAATGAGATTTAAAATATGTTCAAGTTTGGCTTGTTTTCTTAATGAACTGATCTTGAACAAGCTCTTAACAAATTGAACACTTGTCAAGCTCGAGTAGCGTGGTTCTTTTTGCAGCCCTAGTTAGGCGGAACTTCACTCATAATATTCCTTTTTGTAATTTGCTATTGCAGAGCTCTTTGATCTTACAGTTCTTGAGGGTGAAACAATTAGGGAGTGGCTCTTTTTTGATAAGCCTCGAAGAGCGTTTGAGAGTGGGAATAGAAAGCAAAGATCGCTACCCGATTATAATGGACGCGGCTGGCATGAGTCAAGGAAACAAGTGATGAACGAACATGAAGGTCTGAAGAGATCTTACTATATGGATCCACAACCGAGGAAAGATTTCGAATGGCACCTTTATGAATACGAGATCAATAAATATGACGTGTGTGCCTTGTATAGATTGGAATTAAAGCTGGTTGATGGGAAGAAGAGTGCAAAAGGTAAATTAACAAATGATTCGGTTGCTGATCTGCAGAAGCAGATGGGAAGGCTCACTGCTGAGTTTCCCTTGGATAAAAAGCGATCTGTGAAGGGAAGGACAAAGGCTGCTCTGAAGGACGGTGTTGGAAATATGTACTCTGCTCCAAACCGTATGGCACCTACAAGTGACGGGTTTGATTATGGAACAGGTGAGCCCTATGATTATCTTGTTGACAATTTGACTGGCTATTACTTGACTTAGTTGAAGAAACTCATTTTCACAAGGAATAAGCAGCATTTTGTCGGGTCTAGTGTACATCAACCAAATTGTTTCTGCATAGCTCATATGCAATGGTTGAAGATGATGTTTTTTTCTTTTTTTTCCGTCTCACTATATATCATCCAGTCTTTGGTCTCTCAGCAATCAAACCCTTGTTTTTGTCGCGAGGATCTTGATCTTGTGCATAATTGAGTGTTACCGGGAGCATATTCTAACTGCTGGAAGATGGCTTACAAATGGCGAAATTGGCTGTTCTTATGGTCATTTTCTTAACTAATTGTGCTTATAGTGTAAGGAGTACTGATGTAACATCTTCCAAACCATTGTTTTGGGTTTTAAAGACTTGTCATCTAATAATTTATCTAGGAGGGACAAAGTTCATGATAGATATTAGGAGAAATATGTAACTTTCTCGTTGCTGGGTATATAGACATTACATATGTGGGAGTTTTATCTGGTTATCATTGGAATGTGTACATGGTGGTGGTTGATATCTTTAAATTTTATTTTTTATTACTGTTTGTTGGCTGTGAGTTGATGGATCTATTATTTATATTATGCTTTCAATTTCGAATTTATGTTGCTTTGATTAATGGATCATTCTTGCTTTGAGTTGCAAAAATACTTACATTTTATCAATGGCACTGAATTAGCAAATGTTTTTCACACAATAAATTGAGTCCAATTTTGGTCATGGAATCGATAGTATTAAGTGGGATCGATGCCATTTTTGGAACAAGTCAAGTGATTACTTCTCCTAGACTTTTGTGATGTTTGTGTGTATTTATCAGTGGAGCCTTACTAGCTGTTGTTGACGATTGGGATAGTTGTGTCACTTCCCTCATTGTTGCGTCGAATGTGGGATCATGTCCCCCATCTACAATGTACCAGGAATGGGCGTGAAAAGGCTTGCCTATTTTCACGTGGAGTGGACTGCCCTTAGACCTGGCTCACCCTTTGCTTGAGCCTTGCCGTCCGACCTGGAGTAGTGCTTGGCCACATGCTTGGGCGTATAGCTCAACAGCACTACCACGTTGCATGCCCTTATGCCAACGTGGCTAACTCGGATTTTACCTTGCACAACCGTATTACAAAATTAGAGGAGAACAAGACGGTTTTTTGGTGAGAGTTTTGGGGCCAAAAAGGATTTTGAGAATTCTTAGATTGTTCATTTTTACACCTTTCTAAAAACAACCCACTTTGAAGACATGCTATTGCACTCTTCACTGAGCTCGACATAGCAATCGACATGATCTCTGTACGCACGACGCTAGTATTGTACTTGGTCCCAAACGCTCTTTTCTGCTACTGGTGTGTGATCACAACCTACAACCCCCATTCCACACTCTTCCTCCACCTCCTTTACACCTCAGTTGGCTTCTTCTTATCGTGGCAGCTCAAGCAACAATAGTGGTGGGGCCTCCAAAAATTAGGTGGCTTTACAATCATCATCACCACCTTCTTCCACTACACGGTCCCTTGTCTCTGCCACCACCACTACCAAGCGGTCCATTCCTTCTCATGCGGTCCCTTCCAAAAGATTCGGGTTTGGGCTTGTTCGATAACTTTGTTGGGGTTGATATCCAAGAGCTTTAATTAAAAAAGTTGCTGGTCTTATTCACAAAAAGAGGTTGCTTTCAACTTTTCAAAAACTATTTTTAAACCAAAATGAGTATCATATGAAAATTTCACCCAAGTAATTACAAAATCATTAATTCACATGAAAATGGGCATCAAGACTCCATTCAGACCACAAGGCAACTGCTAGAAGACCATTTATATAAACCAGCAAAGTAACTATTCAGTGCAATACAGAGTGCTTGGCACATTGAAAAGCCTCCGCCGCGAGGGTTTCAATTATTGTAAAATTGATTGCTAGCTTCTAGATCATAGCTTATATCATTATGCCAGCACACCAACTATTATCGATTAATATGTATAAGTTCACCCATTGCTCCTGCCAAGAACCGAGTGAAATACAGGCTTTGCAGAAATTTAAACAATTTCTAGCTTTTACTTATCTACCAGTCAAACTGGTTCTCAGAGCATCAAGTCTTCTGTCAAGCATCCTCCTCCTCCTCGTTGTTGTTGACTCGTTCACATTCATCAATCCATTCACTGTATCTGCACATGTCCAACTTCCAGGTTAGAGAGAGAGAGAGAGAGAGAGAGAGAGATAGCGAGAGAAGTATATAAGAAGTGTGCAAAGTAATTGCACTTACATGTCTATTGGCTCCGTTAAAGCTGTAGACAACAGAAGAAACAAAAATTAGTCAGATACTAAATTCAACCAGCCAAGAAACCTATTGTAACCAATACAAAACTCTATGCATTTGTTACATAAATGAAAAACCAAGAGTATTAAGGCAGGCGCAACACCATAATAGAAAAAATTTGATTTGTTCTGCACAAATGAAGTGCATTTGAAAAGGGGAAAAAAAGTACTTACATTTTTTCTTCGAAACTGTATGCGTGTACAGATGAGTTTCAATTTTTGATACATTTAAGGACAAAGAACTGCAATCATCTTTTCAGAAATTTTCTGACGATGGTGATGAACATAACATAATTTTCTAAGGAAGAAATGGAGAAACTACCATAACTATGTCCTCTCTTACTTATTTTTCACCTTCCACATTACCTCTATCTCTTCTTAAAACCAGAAGTTCATTGCTTTTCACTAATAAGCAAACTTAGTCAAGTGATTATGAAATAATCTTCCCACATTACTACCGTGCCTGGGAGTTTTGGGACATTGTTTTCTACTAAATATAAATATTATAAATACTAACAACCACCAAAAAGCATGGGCAATAGACCATACCTGTTACAGTGGTGCTGAAGCTCTCCTGGCAAATCCTGCATGTGGCCTCGCCAATTAAGTTCTTCATATCACTGAAAACCAACAACAAAAGTAATCAATCAATCAACTATCATCTCATTATTAGCATCCATGGCCTTCCACTATTTTGTGCATTTGGACCATTTGCTTATTCATTTTAGTTTTCAATTCTCTCATTGGCTCAGAAAAAAATCAAGGCTCTTCAATTACTAGATCACCCACGTTATGTAATGGAAACAATGAAGTCTCAAGTGACATTAAACAGGTAAAATGAAAGTTTCTTATAATCAACTAAGTCTAGTTTCATGTTTATCTTTATAAATATCTCAAGCATTGACCAAAAAGGAGACAGTCGAGCCCAAATGTAGAAGGTGACAAGTAGTTTTATTGCCTTTTGTTTATCTACATTAGAGAGAGAGAGAGAGAGAGAGAGAGAGAGGAAAAAAATTGGAAGACATGAAAATCAAAATAAATATTTACATGCGGCATTCAACACCAGAGCCATGGTTGCAGAACGGACAACTGAAAACAGTGTCAAGCTTGTCCATCCGCTTCTTTGGTGGTGGCTTTGCTCTTGACTTCCTCTTCCCCATAGTTCAAGTCCTGTCCTGTTCTTCATATGAATACATCAACACATGAGTGTGGGCAGAAGTAAAAAAATAACTAACTTAAAAAAAAAGAAGGAAAAAAAAAAAAAAAAAGCACAACTTAAAGGCAACAAATCAACCATCTACTGCAGATATAAGGGTGTAATCATGCACAAACCACCCAAAGTTTATCCACCCAATTCTTAACCACGCAACTACATTAAACCGTGCCATATTTTTGAGATCCATGCATCTGTATTTCAATTCCCAAACAGGTACATCATACCAGCAAGGAAATATGTCTGTTTAACTCATATGTCACAACTCTTACTAAATCTTATAAGAAAGAGGTAGACGAATGTGATAACATTCATTCACTAAACCATATGAAGAATTTGAGAACATGAAAATGTTTTCTTCCTATCAATCCATCTCCCTAAAGATTTATTTAGTTATTTAATAAATCATCTCCTTATAGATTGAATTGACAACTAAATGACCATCAACATATCTTGGTGGAGTATACACTAAGAACAAATCATATCACAACAAGGATCCTAGTGATCCAAGATATGCACACAACCATAGGAAAATTCAAAGAACACAAAAGAAAGTGCAAGGCTATGCAAAGAGAGGACAAAAATAAATACGATATATGACAATCAAGACAAGCCAACTAGAAATCTTGATTAACATCTTATTTAATTAAAAATTCAAAATGATGATCCTACACAAAGAATTAACTAAATGATTCAAACTACAAGATACAATTTAAGAGGAGGTAGTTCTTAAAAACTAATTCAAGACAAGTCTAGCCAGGCCCTCAACTTGTTGAAGTAAGTTCCATCCTTAACATAAGGAAGGACCCATAAACACATATATTTTAACGATCATCTAACATATATTTCTTTTTTCTTTTGACCGTTACGCAGTTTCGATGACCAAAATCCGAGACAATATTCAAATTTTTAATCAAGTTCAATTATCAAATTGGTCTATTCAGTCAGTATTCTTCAATTTAAATTGTTCAACCTTTCTTTCTTTCACCCTCTCCTCTTTCCCCGATTCAGATGACTATAAAAGCCCACAAATGCCCTAACTTTCCTCTGTGCAGAAACATTAAAGATCAGAATTATTTTTCCGAGCCCTAACTCCTCGTGTGTTTGTATACGCAAAACAACCACAAAAAAAGAAGCAATGTAATCCAAAGCTAAACCCTAAAAACTAATTTTTGAATTACACATATAAAAAAGAGAGAGAAAAACAAACAAAAAAACAAAGAATTGGTTCCGTTTGCTTCAATTTTCAAAAGAAGCAAATGCGAAAAAGACAATAACATCGAAATCTCACCTGCGATCGTTGAAGAACAATGAAAAAAGAACTCTTTCGCAATCTGCAAAAGATATCAAGAAAAATAATCAGAAAATAGTAACGAAATTATTCAAAAAATGGACACAATTCGATCGAAATAAACACCTGTTGAAACCCTAGTTTTCCGAGATAGAGAGATGATAAGTATGTATCGACTTGATTTTGGAAAGTGATATTACCAGGGAGCAGAAAGAAATTCCTGTGTAAGAATAAAAATAAGCGTTTCGGGCTGGGCTTAGATCCAGATCGGCCTGTTAATAAAGCCCAAACATTGGAGGCCCTCAATTTAGGCCCGTTTAGAAATAAATTATTTTAATAATTTTTTGACTTTTTATAAAAATATGTGTAAAAAAATGGGGAAAGTGATATAACAATTTATAATAATTTTTTTGACTATTGTGACTTCGTTTGACATTTACTTTTTGGCTAAAAAAACATAGGGTAAATTACATTGACACCCCTGAGGTTTTATCTAATTATATTTCACCCCATACGTTTTAAAAATTACATTTCTACTCTTGTGGTTAATAGTCTTATTTCACAAACACCTGCTTATATAAAAGGTAACAATTTTCAGAAAAAAACAGAGGAAATTACATTGACAAAAAAATAAAGCAAAGCAAAGGAAAAAAAAAAAAAAAAAAAAAAAAAGAGGAAGTAAAGCAAAGCAAGAAAAGAGAGAGTGTATGAATTCAATATTTTCATTCCATTTAAATAATTACAATGACCATGGGATTAATGTAATTTCCCAAACGTCAGGGGTGATGCGTATTAAACTCAAATCTCAGGGGGAGTAAGTGTAATTTACCCAAAAACATAAAAGATGAAATAGACTAAATAAAATAAAATATTACATCTAAATTATAATCATTTCACTGCTTCTCTTACAACTATCAAATTAATTACAAAAAAAAATCTAACAAATTTCCTAAATGTAACTTTTTTAATCAAGTTAAAATAATCAAGAAGTCAAATATTTATATAAAACAGCTAACTTCCCAAATAAACCCTAAATAAACCTTTCAACTATTGACATTAGTTTATTTTATCTCAAATTAATATTTTTTTGACAGAATGTTACACTTGTTAATGTATAAAAATATTTTGTGCACATAATTTGTATAATTTGATTATACTAGAGACAACAATTTGCTACAAATAGTTATATTTTGGATTCTATTATATATCTTTTAAATAATTAATTGTGTTTTTATCTATTTTTACTCGAGTTCCATTTGGGATGTGCATTGGTTTTTGGCTTTTTAACTATTTTAGCCTAATGTTAAAAGGTCTTGATTGTGATAGTTTTTACATTTTTTTTACTTTTGTGAGAGAAAAAATAAAATGATTATAATTTGAATGTAATATATTTTAGGAAAATTCCATACTCTTACTTATCTCAGTACACACACTTAATAAAATTTTATTTTAAAGACATTATATCCTAAAGTAAAATGACCAAAATGGATATCCAAATACACCCTTAAGATTATATTTAAATTTTCTCTATACACATATTTTAAAAACAAAAAAAATTAGTGTACATCTTAATGAATGAGTACATATTTTTATAAGAAAAAATAAAAATGTAAATAAAAACTTGACTCTAGCCTTCATCTATGTTTGGTTCTACGAAAGAACTATGCATACAGGTGAATGGTGATTGAACTCAGTTTTAACCACTAGCATTGAAACCACCACATCTCGTGAATAAGGTATACAATTACTTTCTTCTTCATTTTCTTGTGTTCTTTCCCTCTTTCTAGTCTTGAATGTCTATCTATATGTGTGTGTGTGCATATATACACAGCTATATGTGTGCCTTGTGTCTACTTTTCCATATATAAAAACAAAATGGATCTTTTAGGGTTACATACGAAGATGACGCAAGTTTTTCAAAAGTGAGCCTAGTGTCACGGCCTTGGTTGTTTCCAAGCTATCCGTGCAGCACTTAGACAATCACAAGTCATATTTGGTGATGCTAAGTCAGCGTAACCCGCAAACTTTGCAAGAAAGACAAGTAAGAAGACAAAGAGAGTTTGAGAGAACGCCTTTGTATTCATTTTGAGAAAGCTTACCCAACTCTTGGATCATTGATAGAGCAAATGAGCCCATCTTCTATTTATAGGCATCTTAGGCTTTCTTTAGAATATTTCAGAGCATACAAGAAAAGGATTATGGAGAAACTTCTCATGAAAGCTTTCATTATCCTAGGGTTCTAGAATTCTTCCTAAAAATATTTATGCAAACATCTACCTCATTCTAGAAGTAGGTACAATGATCTTTTACTACCTCTATTTCTCTAGGAGGTTCTAGAAGCTTTTATTGCTTCCATCCCTTTAATATTCACTTGAATGCTTTAGAACCTTTTCTCAGATCCTTTCATATACATTATAGAATTATGTACTATATTCCCATATTTTCTCAAGTCTTCCAAGAGCTTCCAGAATATTCCATCTCGTGACGCCTTTATTGTGCCTTCTTCTTTGAAGTCGCAGGTTTTCTTTTTGACTTGCGCCTTCTTAGATTTGTCTTGTCCACTTGCTCTATTGATGACTTAACAATTGTGCATGCTAGTGGACTATCCTCTGTAGAGCCAATCATCTTCTTAGCAATGCCTACTATCTCTTTCTTGTCTGTCCCTAACTAGATATACATAGCTAATAGAAGTTTGAGTTCAGTATTTAGCTTACTTACCATTGGGACCATGCAAGGCCCACCCTCTATAATGCACATAATGTTGTTACGAGGTAACTGTGTTATGTTAAATTCCCGCAAAAATTCCATCCCTAGCACCACGTCATAGTCATCAAGTGATGCTATCAAAAAATTGACTTTTTCGCGCCACCCACCAAGGTGCAGCTTAACCCCTCGAGCCATGCCATCTACGGACTTTGCCTTGGTGTTCACCATTTTGATCAATCCTTGACCCTTGTCAAGTTTAAGACTAAGCTTCTTAGTCTCCTCCGCCTTGATGAAGTTGTGCGATGTGCCTGTGTCTACCATGACTTGGGTTGTCTTTCCGTTGATCTTGGCATCCATATACATTAAGCCCTTATCCCATTAAGTCAATGTAGTAGGTTTCGATTTGATGGCACCAAGCAGTTATAGAGATCTTATCTGCTGAGTCTCCACATTTTCCCGTTCTTTAATCATGGCATTGAGGGCTTGCTCTTGGGACACTCTCTTGCCCAACGTTGCCCGTCACATATTAAGCACTTGTTCTTGGGTTTGAATCTCTCTCTGCTCTCTTTGACCTTGCCCTCTTTGCTAGTTGGAGGCTTGATGTGCTTTTCCTTGCGTCAGACACCTTCATCCTCATCCTTCTTATTTTCACCAAAACTTTTGCTAGGATCATCCTTGGATGTCTTGGCCTTACCGTCCCCACGTTTGTACTCAATAAGTGATTCTGCCACCACTATGGCCGTTGCAAGGTCTTGCAAACCTTGGCGTCGTAACTCTTGCTCTGCCTATGGTTGTAGGTTTTTTACGAAATTGAAGAGCAATTCCTTGTAACGCCCTCAAAATAGAGAGGATAAACTAACCCAAGAGATTCATAAACATAATAAGAAATGTATTACTTTCATTCATCAAAGTTTATATTACAAAAGAGATTACATGTATTATACTTTCATAAATATTCATTCTGAAACTACAACATGTAACACTAATTAGTTACAACAAAATAAATGCCCTACGGGCTTACATTTTTCCAAGATATTACTTGATTACAACAAAAGAGTCCTAAGCTCTATACATATAAAGCCCTCCGCTTGAATAAACATTTAACACAAAACAAAATAGTAAAATGGAGCCTTCAGCCCCTAAACCTCTCAAGCTATGTCCTTGGAGGCGGCATGTCACCTGTACCTGAAAATGGTTTCCCAAGTAGAGTGAGCCAAAACCTAGTAGAGATATGCTAAAACAGTATATGAGATTTAACTAAGATATAAGCATTAGATAAATGTGCAATATTCATAACCAACACATATTCTTTCGAAGACCATTCAATATAGATAACCATACCTCAATCCATTTCCATTCTTCCATTCCAGATTAATCCATTTATCAAGTTCATTATCATCTAATCAACCAAAAATGAGACTACAACTCAATGGTTTACAATTCAATACATTCATCAATTCAACACTTCCATTTTTTTGCCATTTTACGGAATTCACATCCAAGGGAATCGGCACCCATATATATATAAGATTTCGGGACTTTCACTCTAGACACTTCGGCCAACTTAGTTTTCAATGGAGTCCATCCCCTATCTCCTTCCAAACAATGGAGCACATTCCCTATCTTCTCCTAAACAATAATATATATACAATATATTAAAGACATCGTCATATACAATGACTATCCACGATACATATTCAATATCTCAAACATACCGTCATATTCAATGATGTAAATTAAACGATAGGTTTCAGTTCACCTAATCCACATGTAGTTTCTACAACAATCATAGCTATCCTCCACCGATAGCCCAAAACAGATAATTCTAAACAGATATACATTCTTTAAACAGATAATCTATCAAATTTCCATAGGTGAGTGATTTAACAAATCCAACTACACAATTCATTCATACAGCTTCCCAATTTCATATTTCCCCTATCAATTTCATTATTTATACAAAATAATTATTTAATACAAATTAGGGCCATGTTCCCTTTTTTCCCAAATATCAATTCCAAGTCCAAATTTCATCATTTATGTTCAATTAACATCATATTCAAGACCTCACCTATATATATGGAATCTAATGTAGAAAACCTCATTTTCAAAATTTAAACCTAAACCCTAGCTTTACCCAAAACTCCTAAACTTCACAATTTATACAAAATGACCAATACCTAGGTTAAAAACCATATCAAAGAGTAGAATATCCCTACCTCAAGTGTAGAAGCTTAAGAGAGAAAAGGAGAATCTTGAAATTGCACAAAATCAAGCTTTACTCGGATGGAATGGAAGCCCACAAGATGCTCCACCTTTTTCTCAAAGAGAGTAGAGTAGAAACCCTTAGATTCTAGGGGATTTGTAAAGAGAAGTTGGATCTTAGAGAGAGAGTATGTGGATTTAGGGTTCTTTAGGAAAAATGAGATCAAAAGTGATGTAAAATCACCTTACTGCGAACTGATATACGCGACCTTCGCGCGAAGGAGTTGTCGCTCGAGCGACCAGACACAACAAATGACCTTGCTCAAGCGCAAGAAGCGTCGCTCGAGTGTAAAATGCAAAGCTTCAGAAGTTTTATAGACGTGCACGCTCGCTCGAGCGCAAGAAGCCTCGCTCGAGCGTAGAATACATACCTTCAGGTGTAACACAAACGCATACCTTCGCTCGAGCGCAAAAAGCCTCGTTCGAGCGAAGAACTTCATCTTTCCAGAAATACTGCGCCTGGGAAGGAAACCTGAGAACCCTCAATGCTCGCTCGAGCGAAGAAGCCAAAATCTGGGCAACAACAATCTAGACCAACTAACAACCCACCTGTTCCAAACTCGCCCAACAAATTCCAAAACTCAAATGCAAAGAGTCAAAGGGGAAAAACAAGACATGGATACAATACTCAACCACGGATCCCGAGTCCGGAACACAATGAAGGCCAGGGCAAAACCGGGGTCACTATAACTCAGTCATATTTGGGATTTTAAGCATGAGTGTAAAGAATTCCCTTATATAGTCCCGAATAGACTTTGTGTGTTTAAGATTTTTCAGACTCTTTCTTGCTTGGTAGGCCACATTCTTAAGATAAAATTACTTTTTAAGTTCTCTTTTGAAATCATCCCAAGTTGGTATAGTGTACGTAGCTCTCTCAATGTCAGCATGTTTGCGATGCCACCATAGTATTGCTGTATCAGCAAGGTAAAAGACTGCGATTCGTACCTTAGCATCTTCTGCGGTTACTGCCATCACTTCGAAGTATCTCTTTATATGCCACAGGTAGTTATCTATTTCTTTGGCATCCCTCTTCCCATCAAAAGGTTTTGGCTTCGGCACCTCAACTTTGGATGTCCTCGGCATGATCACAGCTTCCTTGTCTATGGCTTTCTTGCACATTGCCACATCTTGGTGCACCTCCTCCAAGTGGGCTACAAAGCTCTCGAGCATCTTCAACATAGCTTGGAAGGAATTATTGGCAACTTGGTTATCATACACCATGGAGTTGATAGTGAAAAGCATGCCATCATGGAGTTCTTTGATCTCCCCTTTGAGACCTTCTGCTTCATGTTCCAAGCTTTGTTCTAATATATCAAGGCGTTTCCCCGAATCGCCCCCGGCAAGCTCTAACTTAGCCAGCTGAGTCTCCATGGCTGCCATAATGTCACGTTCATCTCGTGACTTATCCTTCCTTGCTTTGCCAGTGTTGTCCTTCTCACGAGTTTGCTCAGTCACCGTATTCTCGTCAGCACCGGAAGACATGTTGCATTTTCTTCCATTGTCACAAACTTGCTTTGATACCATTTGTCACGGACTGGGCACTTGTTTTCCTCCCAAGAAGCCAGCTCCACAAGTGGTACTGCATACCCCGTGTATTAAGCCCAAGGACCAACCCATGAAATGCGATAGAGATCTACCCTGCCTGCCTTGTCATTCACAAACTAATGCACTTGCAAGGTGCTTGGTGTAGAACTCACAACCCCAAGAGTTGGTATGTAACATGCTACCACTGCCAATCCCTAACGCCCTCATTAGAGGGACATTACCCTACCTGCCTCCATACTTTTCCGTTTTCCTACTCATGGGAAACTCGCCCTACGCGGACACCACCCTTGGTGCGGACCCCACAATAGAGGTGTTTAGTGTAAGTCCCACGTACTGTCCCTATCACAGTCCCCCTAGACTGGCTTTGATACCACTTGTCACGGACTAGATGCTTGTCATCTTCCCGATAAGCCGGCTCCACGAGTGGTACTACATACTCTCGTATATTAAGCCCAGGGACCAACCTAGGAGATGCGATAGGAATCTACCCTACCTGCCTTGCTGCTCACAAACTAATGTACTTATAAGGTGCTTGGTGTAGAACTTGCATCCCCAATGAGTTGGTACGTGACATTAGGGTTTCTTGAAGGCCTCTATTGAAATTGTGACATTTTCATTAGTACTCGTTTCGATCTAAATTAAAATCGGAATCAAATCATATATTTTATTATTTTTAAAAAAAAAAACTCATAAAAATATCCGTTTTATGAGAGAGAGAGAGAGAGAGAGAGAGAGAGAGAGAGAGGGAGAGGATATACAATCTATAGATGTAGGGTTTTGTGGGTCTGTGTTTGGGTGGAAAATGTGTGTATAATATTTGAATTAAGAGTTATAATTGGAATATGTGGTGTGTAAAATGAAACAAATAATACCTAATCAAAATTTATAAGTTATGTACACTGAGAAATGGTGTGCACTAAAGTAAATAGTGTGTGGAAATAAAATTTTCATATTTTTTAGCCTAAGACTAAAAAATTTATTTTATTTTTTTGTGACTATTTTAAACCCAACACATCCCAACCCAACTTTCCAAACCAGTGTTTGGAAACAAAATGAAACAATACTTTTAAAATCACAACTGTGTCAAAAACATTTACTTTTCTTAATAATTTTGGATAGTGTGAAATAATATCAATAATTTAAAATAAATTATACTTTACTCCTTCAATGATTATTTATTTTCACTTTATTTTTTGAATTAAAAATTATAACAATGATAAAAGAGATGATGAAAGAGAATGAATATTTTAGGCCTCGTTTAGGGACAAGTTTATTTTAATAATTTGTTTACTTTTTATGAAATGATATACAGAAAAATAGAGAGAGTAATGTGACAATTTATAGTGATTTTTTGATTTTTTAGTTAAAACATGTAATTGCTAAACGAGACTTTTGGTCCTTGTGTGGAAAGCCAAAATTTTAATCAATAGAGTTACAAAATTGCTATAAAATGTCAATTAATTCTTTCTATTTTTATACATCATTTTATAAAATAATAAAAAAGTCATTAAAAAGTTAATTTTCAAACCAAAAGCATGAGCTATTTTGGTGAAATTAACTAATAAAACAAAACAACCTAATTTAATTAATAAAATAAAATGTTACATCAAAATTATAATTATTTTACTTTTTCTGTAATAACAATCAAATAAACTACAAAAAAACAAAAAAAAAATTCAAAATTTATCCTAAACATAATTTTTTTAATCATAGGATATATTATTTTAGCAACTTTTTCACTTTTTACGAAAAATACGTGTAAAAAAGTAGAGTGAATGATATGATAACTTATAGTGACTTTATCTACAAACGAGGCCTAAAATAGCTTAAAAATCAAGTTAAATTAGCTCATTCCAAACAAGGGCTCACTCTCTTTTTGGTAACAAAATCTTAAAAAAAAGTATCATTAAAACAAATTAAAAAGATTAATAAATAAAGTGTAGTAATTTTTAGGATTGTTTTGGGAAGATGATTAAAAGTTGATTTTTTATATTTTTTTTTTAGATTTTTTTTGAAAAAAAGTGTAAAAAATGTGAGAGATGATATAACTAAAAATGGGTTAAAAACGAGTCCGGATCCTCTCCAGCCAAAGCCTCCGGCCATTCCTCTGGTCAAGGGCTAGGATTTGGCCACGTCGCTTAAATGAAGATCTATGGCTCAGATGTAAAAAAATAAAAAAATAAATAAAAATTAAAAAAAAAATGAATTTGTTTCATTCAACACAGCAACGGCTTCCTTCTCATTCACTCTACATTTTTGCTCCCTCTTCGAAGCTCTTTTTCCCTCCCTCTTCAAAGCTCTGGCGAAGGACGATCGGCGAAGTCGACGGCGAACATCGACAACGATTGGCGACAAATCGAAGTCGGCGGCGAACATCGATGGTGAACCAAGCTCCAGCGACCTCGCGAACCAGAGCTGCACTTCATCATCAAACTGAAGGTAATATTTTTTTTCATTCATTTTTCCCCATATAATCTGCCATGTTCAAAGCATTTTTCCCCAAATAATCTGCCATGTTCAAACAATCTGTCATGTTCAAAGCATTTTTCTCTGCTATGTTCAAAGCATTTTTCCCCAATCTGCCATGTTCAAAGCTGCTATGTTCAAAGTTACGATGTTCAAATAATTTTTGATGGTTTGCCATTTTCATTGTTTAATAGGCCCAATAAATAAATAAATAAATAAAATATATATATATATATATAATGTAATCTATAATGTGGTTGTGCAAAATCATTTATTTATGTGGTCTTCCTAACTTGTTCAGTAGCATTTTCAAACTCTTTAAGTTTCAGCTCATTATTTGTATCTGCAGAAGAAAAAAAAAATCAAAATATAGGAAAAGACTCTAGAAGCAATGCATTTTCATACATAGTGTTCAAAGCTGATCGAAATTCTCAGTAGGATTAGCCGACCCAATTGTATCGCGATCTGCTAACTAATGCAAATCTTGCTCTGAAATGGATGCCAGTGAATAATATGCTTAATTAATTGACTAAAATAATATGAAATGGAATATCTACCATTTCCTCCTTGGCTTGTTCTGCCCAACATCATATTGGAAACTTAACAGCAAAAATATAGCCTATTTCATGTGTCATTTAATGCATTTGAGAACATCACTAAATAATTTCTAACATGTAGATTACATTATATAACATATATAACAACTGATGCTATTTTCAGAACATCATCACTTAACAACTGATGCGATTTTCAAATTTATTACTTCATTATTTTATGGTGTTTGATCTGCTATGACAAAGATGCATATTTTATTGTAAGCATCAAATGAGTAATATATATCATAATAGCACACTATCAAACACACCTCAGGGCACACACATGAAGAGCTTCATGACTGGTTAGAGGTCCATGAACACAGTTAATGGTTTACCAGAAGGCATTGGCTCCACATTGTAAAATGAAATAAAAAAAACTTGTAATTTTATTAAAAAAAATAAACATTAAAGTGACCTATTCAAGTGCCCAGACCAGAGAACACAGTGATTGAGCTAACTTTATTATTGTGTATTGATACTTCTCCCATTTGATTGCCTCTACTTTTCAGTTACATTTTTATATGGATATGGAACTTGACAATGATTGTGGTTGGAAGCCAAAAGAATGAATGACCTTTGATTCGGAAGAATGTGCGTATGATTTTTATAATGCATATTGAGGAATAATGGGATTTAGCATAAGAAAGGAATATTGTAAGAAGAACAAGTTAACAAAACAAATTATTTCTAGAAATTTGATTTGCAACAAAGAGCGATTTCAGAAGGTTGACAAGCGAGACCCACTGACAAAAACCCCTAGAGCTGAAACTAGGACTGGTTGTGAGGCCCGACTTTTTGTTAAATTGGATGCCAATAGTGGGAAATTTGTTGTGATTGATTTCAAAGAAAAACACAACCACGAACTTTTATCTCTTGATTGTGCCCATATGTTGCCATCGCAAAGAAAGATATCAGCTACCCAAGCAATTGAGTTAGACTTAGCCTCAAAGTCTGGTCTTCGTTTAGGGCAGTCTTTTGAACTGATGGGTAGGGAAGCTGGTGGGAGGCAGTCACTTGGGTTTATAAAATTAGATCAAAAAAATTACTTGAGAACCAAAAGACAAAAAAGTTTAGCGTATGGGGAAGTAGGTAATGTATTGCAATGCTTTCAATAAAAATCTTTGGAGAATCCATCTTTTTGTTGGGCCGAGCTAGGAAGAGTCTTCTTTGGGAGTTGGACCGCGTAATGGGCCGAGATAAGGGCTGGTGTAGCTCGGTCTTAGGCCAAGAAGACATCTCATATTTTTTGGGTTTGGGCCGAACTATTGGTCGAGGTATCGGTAGATAGAGGACCGAGCTAAACAATAGCTCTACAGGGCGTCATCTCAAAGTCAAGATTGGTAGTATTGTTTAAAGTATCACAGAGCCGAAGTAACTTGGATGGCCGCAATGTTAGCCGAGGTAAAGATGTTAGCCAAAATAAGTGGGCCTTGTGGTTAGCCGAGGTATTGGTGAAGGATGTCGGGCTTGGTATAGCTCGGCCGGTCTTGGTCTAACTCAGTCGGGCGCCATCTACATCATTACTTAAGCGTGTGACCGAGGTAACTTAGCTCGGTGTGGTTGCAGCAGCTTATTAAAAGGAGGTAGCATCAATGGCGAGGGCCGAGCTGTGTATAGCTCAGCAGGCTGGCATCCGTTAGATCGGCTTTCGATCACACGGTCCGAAGGACAGGGGACCGAGATAAAGCAGTTCGGGCGAAAATGTATAACCGAGGTAAAAGGTTCAGCCATCTCACTTGGCTTGCAGTGATGAGACTCCTAGTAGGACTCTGCTAAGGAGAGGTAGAGTCCTACGGGATTGTGCAAACCATCTCACTTGGTTGGTAGTGAGTAGGGTGTGTGATTCCTAGGAGGACTCTCATAGGGAGAGTTGGAATCCTTCTGGGATTGTGCCAAAGTAAAGTCTATAAAAGCTCATGACCAGACCTATGAACAGGTATCCCAATTCTTACTCTCGAATTCCCAGAGCTTTTTGTCTACTTGTCTATTTTAGTGACTTAGGCATCGAAGAGGTTTTCGGCACACACCCGCCGGCTAGCTCACTTTTGTGTTTTCAAGGAGTAAAGCGACAACGTTTGGAGGAGCGCATACTTGATCAACAGGATTATACGAGAAGGTTTATTTCTTTCCCGTACAATTGGCGTCGTCTGTGGGAATTCAAACAAGAGCAAAACCTCTTGATGAAGCTTTCCTCTCTAGTTGAAAGCAATGGCGCACAATGAAGACTTGCCACAATCTGCTATAGATGGGCAAACTCTGAAAGGGGGTGGGAGGCACGAAGGTTTACCTTCTATCCCACCCATGGCGGAATTAGATCCCCAGCGAAGGAATCCGCGGAGAGAAGCAAGAAAAAGACAGGGCTCAAATCTACACCGCTCTTAGAGCCCTGATAGATAGAGGCGGAAGATGGATCTTCAGGTTCTCAAAGATCGCGTAAGGGAGCAAGACGAAGTAATAAGAAGAATGGCGGCTGACATAGAGCTTATGAAGAGCGAGATAAAAAGCAAAGGGGTAGCAACAAAAGAGGGGAGTAGAGGCAACACACACTCTTGCCACTCAGAAGATCATGACAGACAAGTCACACTATCACAAACTGAAAGTAGAAGCCTCAGGTCGGGTGATACACAATCAAAGACTTCCAGGACACGCTACTCTAGACCTGAGAGAAAGAAGACTGAAAAGGCTCGAATGAGAGAAGACACTCAGGCTCGTGACCTCTGTAGAGTCTCTGCACTACAACAATTGGCTCCTAGAACACATAGGAGTGTCGAGGTTAGAATTCCAGAACCACGCCTTGCCTATGAGCCAGCAGACAAAGCATTAGCAAGGTTTCAGAGCTCACCGTTCATCCCGATAATTGAAGATGTGCCATTATCCTTAGGCTTCCATCAACCTAAATTCATAACTTATGAGGGGAAGTCAGACCCCTACTGTAGACACCCCATTTTGACCGACCTTAAGACTCATACGTCACCGATTGAGCGCTCGGTGATATTGCATATTGTGCTCGTTCAGAAGTTTTAGAGTCCCGGCTGCAAGCCTTGCCTCCAGACTTCCGGACTCTTTCGTGTCTTGCCTCGATTTGCGAACCAGGCTCTGTTTTCTCTATTTTCTCTTCTCAAAGGGAGAGAGAGGTCTCGTAGATCATCTCTCAGTGGCCGTAGGCTACGTTTCGTGGTCGTAGGCCATTTTTTCCCATTTGGAGCCCGGTTTCTGATTTTTCGGAGCCGACGGCCGTGTGCCTCGGTTCGGGACCACCTAACCACCTCCGTTTGCTTAGATTTTTGGCACACACCTTGTTTCCTCCCTTTTGAGGAACACTGTGGCCCGAGAGACCAACTTCGTGGTCGAACGCCACCTCCGGTGCTTAAACAGCCTGTTTTCGAGGCCCCCAGGTCGCGTGTTTCTGTCCCCGAACCTTCGCTTTGCATCCGTTTTGGTTCATTTTTGGTGAAGACCTTATTTTCATTGTTAGGAAGCTTGTAGGAGGGTGGGAGGCCAGCAATTGTTCTGAAAAGCCAGCTTTATTTCTTCATCGCTCTCCGTCGCTTGTTTTCCTCACTAAAAAGCTAATGTTGACCACCCCGGGGCCACTTTCTTTAGCCCTAAACCCCATATTTGTATTGTACACACCTAAGAGGCCACCAATATGTATAGGCCGGCCAGTAATTGTCCTTGACCCTTTTGAACCCCTCTAAAAAGTTGGCTTTTCTCTCTCCTTTTTCACATTGTCTGGGTTTTGACCACATAGTTGTGTTGTGCACAATGGGAGGCCACCTTTTTGAGGTGGCCGGTCAGCAATCTTCATTGACCCTTTTGACCCCTGGCCGGCCGGCCATGGGGGGTGGCCGGCCGGCCACCTGAACCTTTTGAACCTGGCCGGCCAGAATCCTCTCTCCAAGTGCTTTCCAGTTGTACCCTCTGTTTTTTCCCAGATTTTGTATCCGGGGGGCTGCCTTTTGGGGGGAAAATTTGAATTTGATTTTCCCACCCATTCCTCCACTCTCCTCCTCTATATAACCATCACCCCTCCTTCATGTTTGAGGGTTACAAAAATTGTTTTGAGCCTTGCATACAACTCTCCCTCTCTCTCTCCTCCAAACGCTAAGGTTCTTGCCCCCTTTACACTACCACTCATAGCACCACACCTCCACCCTCCATTCTAGCCCTTTGAAGCTGATTTCCAGAGGCTAGGAGCACCATTTCTTGGAGCAAAAGTTGTTGAAGACTTAGGCTACAAGGGTAAGTCTCTTTTCCCTCTCTTTTAGCTCTATTTTGCATGCTTTCTTAGCCTTTGTTGCTTGCATTTTTGGGCTCCGACCCAAACTGAAAATAGTCATATTTCGAGCTCTTCTCCATGTCTAATCAAGGGTCTTTCTCTGTTTGAGGTCTCCTCCTCCCCCTTTGTGTTTAAACTCTCTTTTAGGCCTATTTTTGCATGATATTTTAGGCTTATTTGTGAGCTGTTTTGGACTTGGTCATAAACTGTGAAATATCTTGTTTTGAGCCCCTCTTAAACTTTGTTGAAGGGCTCTTCTCTGTTTGAGGTCAGCTGCTACCACTTGCCTCTTTATCCCTCTTTTAGGCCTTTTTCTTGCATGCTGATTTAGCCTCACTTTTGTTCATTTTAGAGACTTGATGTAAACTGTAAAGTGATTCATTTTGAGCCCCTTTTCAACTTTGTTGAAGGGCTCTTTACTGTTTGGGGCCAGCTGCTATCCCTTGTCTATATTCTCTCTTTTAGGGCCATTTTTGCATGATAGATTAGCCCTATTTATGTTCATTTTTGAGACTTGTTATAAACTGGAAAAATTCTTGTTTTGACATCATCTTCATGTTTTATTAAGGGCATTATTTTATTTGAGGTCACATGCTTCCTTGTATGCTTGATTGTCCCTTGTTTTGAGCCTTACACCTAAGCCCCAATTGCATGCTTTGTTTGGCCTTCTAGCCACTGAAATCCAGTGGATTTTTAGTGGCTAGAACACTGTTTTGAGAGCCAAGATTAGAGGGGGGTGACCCCCTCTCTCCTTCTCTTGTTTGGTGGCCATTTTGGCCTTCCAAAGAGACCCTACCTTGCATGCTTCGAAGTCACTCTCCAGGGTCAATTTGGTGAGTTTTAGGACTACCATATTTGATTTTCATAGTTGTTTATGCCATGCTAAATGTCTACCTTGCATGTGCTTAATAACTCCTTGCATGGCCCTCCAAAGTAACTCATTATTTTTGCATACCATGGTTGCATATCAGTGGTTATTTGGGCCTATTTTCACATAATTTATTCACTAATTTTTGCTAGTTTGGTGGGATTACATTTGCTTCATATACTTGCCATGTAAACCATGATTGCTAGTCAATATTGCATGCTATTTTGTCCACCATGCTAGCATCTTTTGGCCATGCTTTGAACTGGAAATATTCATGTTTTGGGATTGCCTTGGCTCTGTCTTCATGCTTCATGATCAAATAATGCATGCTTTGTATAGCTATAAGTCATTCCATGTGCCTAGTTTCGAGTTTCGGGTTTCATCTCATGCATCGGGTGCCATTTTTCCATGTTTCGGGGCTGTTTAGCATCATATTTCAGTGCTGTAATTTGTGAGTTTGCATGCCATCTTGCATCCCTTGCCATGCCTTGTTAGAGTTACATGTTATGCCTAAGGTTCGGTCCTCGATTTGCGTGCATGTGTGCACGCATTTTGAGAGTCTCATTTTCACCTAATGGCTACTGATGTGAGTGTGGCTGAGGTCCACTCATGTTAGTGTAAGTCCATTATGCATTATGTATACCATTTCATTTCATAGCATTGCGTATGCAAGGTTGTATGTTAGAGCATTGTGTATGCCTCGTTACATCGTGCATTGTGTGTGCCATTTCATAGCATTGCGTATGCTAGGTTGCATGTTAGGATTGCATTCATGCATGTCATGCATATTGCATTGTGCTTGGGATAGAAGTTAGCCCAAGCACGGGAAACGAGGGACGTTTTGTACTCTGAGTGACGGAATGTGTCTCAATTCCCGGTCGCCGACACTCCGGATTATCCATGATGGAGGCTAGGCCTTGTTGTGTCCATATGTGCATTCATTTCATATTGAGTCATGCAATTCGACTTCTCGGCCATCATGCATCGAGATGCGTGATTGGTGGCACGAGGGTCGAGGACTACACTCCCTGAAGAGTAGTCATGCATACATATGTAAAAATACTTTGCCATGCCCCTTTGTTGCTCTCTGTTGCAGCAAATCAGAAATCAGCAACCTTCCGGAGCCTGGCACGCATCCCAAGAATAATTGCAAACAGAGGCAAACCGGGGCATCGCAAGGGACTCTCCGCACAAGGCAACCCAAGTATGCATCATTCATAATTTGGAACAGAGCTGAGGCGGTCCATGGATTTGTGTGCCAATTTACTGCTTTCCTAGATTAATTTGTTAATTAATTAGGATTCTGTATTTATTCGGGACTGTATTATTTATTCATTTGGGACTGTATTATTTATTCGGACCCTCTACGCGAAGGCAATGTTGTAATAAGTGTGCGTGTGTGTGATGTATGTCTTCCAACCCCATGTCTTTCTCCCTTTTATTTATCAGCTTATGATGGTTAGATTAGGGCATGTTTCAATTAGCATACAATATGATAGTATGTTTGCATTCATTCATCTGTCTTGCATGCACCGGGCTCGGTGCATCATACTAACGTATTTGTATCTCAATTCCAAGTTGAATACATGTTTTGGTTGTAGCATTTCACATGCCATCTTTAGAATAGCCGAGCCTATCTAGGTTGCATTTTGCATGTGTTGCGTTAGGCATTTCTGTATAGTTAGGATCATGCATGGATTTCTAACATAGCTTTTGTTTTGGCTTAGAGTTCTCGGTAAGTATTTATACTTTAGCATCTTTGCATGTGTGTGAGTGACTGCCATGATAGCATGCTTACCATGAGGCTATATGCTTATGTGATATAACTGCCTGAATGTTTGTGGGTGAAGGTTGGATTATTTGAATTGGAATAAATGCATTGACTGTGAGTTTTAAGCTCACATGATAAGTGGCAAAATTATATTTTTCTAAGCCCACCCGAGGGTGGCAAATCCACGTCTTAGCCTACTTGCGGGTAGTACCATCAAACCACTTTCTAAAATAAACATGAAATGTTTTGTTCCAATTCAGACGATCCAGTCTATACTTGTATGCTGTGCGCATCACATAGTAAATCTATGCTAATAACCGGAATAAGAACGCATAAAGTTTTCAAAACTAGATATCATGGTTAGTAGAGGCCGATCTTTGATCGGGCGAGCGGGGGTGCTCACAAAGTGACCTTCCCCAATCGTACTCAAGTTCCCGAGCCGAGGCAACTTTGGTGATGACGGACACGTGGTCTTAGGCAACGAGTTAGGGTTTCCTAAATTTTTCCAAAATAAAATATTTAGGTAGCGACTCTGCATCTGGCAAAGCAGTCCATGTTTGGCACTTCTAAAAAAATCTGTTTTCTCAAAACGATTTGCCGGATTTGGACTCTTTGGTTCAGATTGAGAACCGTGACAATTTGAGTCCGAACTGTAGTGAGCCCAAATGAACAGAATGGGACTCATCCTCTCGAGGCGTTCGGGGACGTCTACACCTACATAGCCACTTTCACCAGGTTATGGCCATGTATCGACGAAACGAGCCCTTAATGTGTTTCATGTTTCCGTCTAGCCTTGGCGACATGGGTTTAGCATTGTTTGAAAGGTTACTAGAAGGTAGTATAGCCACATAGGCGCAACTAACGGAGGCATTTGTAACCAGATTCAGAACAAACACCAAGACGCCAGTGGAGATTGACCAGCTTCTCTCCATCAGCATGGGGACAAGGAAACGTTGAAGTCTTACGACAATCGGTATTGGGAGACCTTCAACCAAGTAACAGATTGTCCTACAAACCTAGTTATTGCACAGTACAAGCAAGGTCTGTTAGTGGGTCATAAATTGAGAGATTCAATAACAATAACACCACCTCTTACTATGGAAGCCCTGATGGCGCGAGTGCACCAACACATCTTGGTAGGAGAAGATGGGATGCACACCAAGGTAGAGTTCGATACAAACAGCGATATCGGACAGAACACCTTCGGCAAAAGTTAGCACGGTTAGCAAGAAGGACTAACCAAACACTTCACTCTACGTTGGCAGGAATAACCAACTTAGAGGTTGGCTGGAAAAACCAACTGTCACGACCCAAACCCGGCCCTATGGGTTTAGCACCGTAACCGGCCAGTAATCCGAGATTACCGAAGGCCTACTTAATAGTAGTACAGTAAAACAGAGTACAGGGCCTGGCTGAAGCCAATACAGTAAATGAATAATGTCCATTGAGCTGTGACAGTCTGCATGCCAAAAAGATTTTTCATGCATTCACATATACAAACAATACAGTCTATACAAAATTTACAGTCACACAGTACAGGGACCTAATAGCAGTACGGTAAACATTCAGTCTATACAGAACAGTAGACGGTACAGAAGGGGGAATTGTAAAACACCCCTAAGCCTTAACACGATAGGCTCGGAACCTCGCAGTGAGGCACATAGGCTGGCTTGACAAAACTGGAGTCTAACCCACGCTCCTAGCTCCGGTCTGGTGGCTGAGCACCTACATATATATATATAAACAGTGAGCTAAAGCCCAGTGAATAACATAATGCGTAAAGAGGTTATGAATGAAATGTCCTTACAGTAATGAAATCAGTTCATTAAACAATACTTCAGTCTTTCAGTCAGAACAGTTATTCAGTCATATGTGGTACATCCATTAGCATAGCAGTAAACAGTAGGTCTTAAAGACCGAACAGTAATGATGGCCATCAGTCAGTAAACAGTAGTGGTTCCACGAGGGAACCGACAGAGATCTCTGTAACAGTAGCAGTCAGTAACAGTAGTTGCTAAGGATGCCACAATACAGTTCAGAATATAGGATATACATTCATTCAGTAAACAGTATCAGTTCAGTAAACAGTTCAGTTCAGTATTCAGAAGATAATCATTTTGAACATATCTTTACACAATTGTTACTCACAGAGTTCGGGCTACAGTAAGCTAGAGCGTGTCTCCCCAGTCGCCAACCCTACACAGTTAACAGATTGAACACACTAAGCTACGCAGTTGGGAAATATAACAACTTAATCCCTAACGCCTCGGTGTGTTCTACCTCTATATCCTCAATAAGATGTTTTAAACTAGGCCTAAGAATGCCTAGGATGGGATGAGGATGCAAGGAGGCACACTTAAAAGCATTTTCAGAAAAACAGAGTCCCGCTCGAGCGCAGGTTTCCCCGCTCGAGCGGTCATGCAATAAAGGTACACCCTCGAGCGTAAACTTTCCCGCTCGAGCGTACTGTAAAAGTACTGGATGGGTGAAATCTCCGCTCGACACCCGCTCGAGCTTGAGACATGACTCCGCTCGAGCGCCCGATCCTCCGCTCGAGCGGACTGTAAAACAGTGCAGAGAGATGCTGGATGCTCGGATTCCACGCTCGAGCAGAACTTCCCCGCTCGAGCGGAAGTGCGAAATCTGGAAAACCCAGATTGCACCTCCAAGCTCAAACTCAAGTTTAAATGCATCAAAACCGATCCTCTTGGGCTGAATTTCCAGAAAACATTTATAAACACATAGAATAACATGGTTCAAAGCTCAATTTGAGAAATCAAAGCCCAAGGATGTTTAATTCAAATCTAATTTCAAACCATTTTCCAAGAACATGGAGAACATGCAAACATACATGACCTTAAATCATTTTCAAAGCTTTAATGCTGTTTCAAAAGAGCTCAAACCTCCAAAAACAAGATGAACTCATGGAGTATGACCAAAAGATGGACATGCATGTGAGGAAACATGGACTACAACCTCAAAACTTCAATATATGTACATGCATGCAACAATTAAGCCACAATTCAACATCTAAACCATGTTTTGGCTCTACACTCCATCAATATGACATGAACCATGCAAGAACTAGCTCAATAACCACAAGAAGAAGATGAGTTTCCTACCTTAGTCTTGTATTCAAGGTTTAGGAGTCTAAAGTAGCAATCTACCTTCAAGTTCCTTCAATTAGCAAGCAAAACTCAAGATGGAAGACAAGTTCTCTCACTCTCTCCCTCTCTCCCTCTCTTGGTCGGCTAGAGCAAGAAAAGGCTGAGGAAAATGTGTTATGTGGTCAAGTGTAAGGCTCAAATATGTTATATTGAGTGGGCCACTAAGGGTGGCAATTCGGTAATTAAGCCTAACTCTTTAATTAGCTTATTTAATCTAATTCAAGCATACCTAATCAGTTTTCAGATAAAAATACCATAAAATCACATTAATTATGAGGATCATAAAACATCAATCCATTCCCAGTTCGGCCGCCGATAAGGCCTTCAATTAGCAGTTTAAACATATAACACGAACAGATCAAACAAACAGTCAACAGATAAAATGCAATTCAAACAGATGTATTCACTCAATTCAGTTTCAATTTCGGTCAGTCAGTTCAGTACTTTAATCAGTTCAATTCTCAGTCAGTTATTAGTCATTATCAGTTCCGTTTAACAGTAATCGGTGATTATCGGTAATCAATCAGTCATTAATCAGTAAACAGTATGAGGGTTGTTATAGTCTCCCCTCCTTATAAAGAGTTTAGTCCTCTAAACTCGAGTTACCTTCATTCTGGAAGAAAACAGGGTTCAGTGGGAACAGTTCAGGGTATCGTTTAGCCATGTCATCTTCCCTTTCCCAAGTGGCATACACGCCACCATGGTTCTGCCAGTCGACTTTCACCAATGGGATCTCTTTGTTTCGTAGTTTCTTGATCCGTCGGTTTACAATCTGTATAGGCCGTTCCTCGTAAGTGTAGTCATCACTCAACACTATCCGAGTAGGCTCAATCACATGGAAGGGATCCCGGAGGTAGTCTCTCAACATGGAAATGTGGAAGACGTTATGCATATGCTCCATTTCAGGAGGGAGCGCAACTTGATACGCCACTGGATTAATTTTCTCAATAATCTCATACGGTCCGACGTATCTTGGTGCTAACTTGCCTTTGACTCCAAAACGAGTCTGGCCTTTCATTGGTGTCACTTTCACAAATACGTGATCACCCACTTCATATTCTCTGTCTCGTCTTCTGATATCAGCATAACTCTTCTGTCTACTCTGTGCAGTTTTTAGTCTCTGTTGTATCAGTTTCACTTTCTCAGTTGTTTCATAAACAATCTCGGGCCCAAGCAAAGGCCCATCTCCAACTTCTGCCCAGCAAATTGGAGATCTACATTTTCTGCCATACAATGCCTCGAAGGGCGCCATGCCAATACTCGAATGGTAGCTGTTGTTGTAGGCGAATTCAACTAATGGCAGATGACTTTCCCAATCTCCCTGAAAATCAAGGATACACATTCTCAGCAAATCCTCCAGAGTTTGGATGGTCCTTTCTGTCTGTCCATCTGTCTGAGGATGATAGGCACTACTCAGCCTCAATTCAGTACCCAATGCAGTCTGTAGACTCTGCCAAAACCTCGATGTAAACTTCAAATCCCTGTCAGAAACGATAGACACAGGCACTCCATGCAGTCTCACAATTTCATCAATATAGATAACAGCCAATTTGTCCGCATTATAAATTGTTTTGACAGGTAAGAAGTGAGCAGATTTGGTTAGTCTATCAACAATAACCCAAATTGAATCCATACCTTTTCTGGAGCGAGGTAACCCAACGATGAAATCCATCGTGATATGCTCCCATTTCCACTCTGGTATGGGTAGGGGTTGCAATAATCCGGCAGGTCGTTGATGTTCAGCTTTGACCTGTTGGCAATGAAGACATTTGGACACAAAGTCAGCAATTTCTTTCTTCATTCCCGGCCACCAGAAATTCTGTTTCAGATCTTGGTACATTTTCGTATTCCCCGGGTGGATAGATAATTTCGAATTGTGGCCTTATTGCAGAACTCTTCTTTTCAGTTCAGTATCATTCGGTACACACAGTCTTTCATGAAATTTCAGTACATTGTTCTCAAATTTGAATCCCGGTCTCGGTTTAGATTCTCTTTCTTCGATGATCTTCTTCAAGAAGTCATCCAGTTGCTGTTTCTCTTTAATCTCTTCAATCAGTGCCGGTTGAGCAGAGATAGCAGCTAAGGTTCCACCTTGTTCTCGTAAAATAATTTCAATTTCAGATTTGTCAAGGTCACTAAGCAGCTCTTTCTGTCCGGTAAGCAAACATGCTACGTTTCCAATCGATTTCCGGCTCAATGCATCGGCAACGGTATTGGCTTTTCCCGGATGGTACAAAATTTGTAGGTCATAGTCTTTAATCAGTTCTAGCCATCTCCGCTGTCTCATATTCAGTTCTTTCTGTGTGAAGAAATATTTTAAGCTCTTGTGGTCGGTATATACTTCACATGTTACCCCGTACAGCTAGTGACGTCAGATTTTCAGTGCAAATACTACTGCAGCAAGTTCCAGATCATGGGTCGGGTAGTTCTTTTCATGTGGTCTCAGTTGTCGGGAAGCATAAGCAATAACTCTCCCATTCTGCATTAAAACACACCCCAAACCCTTATGAGAAGCATCACTAAATACAGTATAACCATCAGTACCTGAAGGTAAAGTCAGAACAGGTGCAGTCACTAATCGAGTTTTCAACTCCTGAAAAGCAGATTCTCTTTGATCAGTCCAGTCAAATGATATCCCCTTCTGAGTTAACTGAGTCAATGGTAGGGCAATTTTGGAGAAATCTTTGACAAATCTTCTGTAATATCCAGCCAATCCCAAAAAGCTTCGGACTTCAGTCACATTTGTTGGTCTAGGCCAGTTCACTACGGCTTCAATTTCTGCGGATCAACAGAAATTCCATGTTTGCTAACAACATGCCCCAAAAACATAACATGGTCAAGCCAAAATTCACATTTAGACAGTTTAGCATACAGTTTCTGTTCTCTTAAGGTTTGTAGGGCAAGTCTCAGATGATGTTCATGCTGTTCTATACTTTTGGAGTAAATCAATATGTCATCAATAAATACTACAATGAAATCATCAAGGTATGGTTTAAAAATTCTGTTCATGAGGTCCATAAAAGCAGCTGGTGCGTTCGTGACTCCAAAAGGCATAACTAAAAATTCATAATGGCCATACCTCGTTCTAAAAGCAGTTTTATCAATGTCTTCCGGTTTAACCTTCAGTTGATGATACCCCGATCTGAGGTCAATCTTAGAAAACACTTTGGCACCCTGTAACTGATCAAACAGGTCATCAATACGCGGTAATGGGTATTTATTCTTTACAGTTACCTTATTCAGTTCACGATAGTCTATACACAGTCTCAGCGAGCCATCTTTCTTCTTTACAAACAAAACCGGTGCACCCCAAGGTGAAGTACTGGGCCTGATAAACTTCTTGTCTAACAGTTCCTGCAATTGCACTTTCAACTCCTTCAGTTCAGTTGAAGCCATTCGGTAAGGAGCTTTCGAAACTGGCTGTGTTCCGGGAATCACATCCACGGTGAATTCAATCTCCCTGTCAATCAAATCCCCTGGCAGGTCATCTGGAAATACATCTGGGAATTCCCTGACTATAGGAATACAATTCACATCAGTTTTAACACTATCATCAGTAGACACAGTCAGCACAGAACACAGATATCCTTTACATCCCTTTCTAATTAATTTAACGACTTTCACTGACGAAATCAAATACGGAGGAGGTACTACTCCACTCCCATTAAACACAAATTCAGGCAAACCAGGTGGACGGAAAACAACTTGCTTGGTCACACAATCAATAGTGGCATGATATTTTTGTAACCAATCCATCCCCAGTATTACATCAAAATGATCGATATTCAATGGTAGTAAATCAATAAACAGATGCATATCCCCAACAATGATTTCACATGCGGGGTACATATAAGCACATGTCATGGATCCTCCTACGGGTGATGATACAGCTAGCAGATAGTTCATGGGTTCTAAGGGTCTATTCAATTTCCGCGAAAAAGCATGCGATACATAAGAATGTGTAGACCCCGAATCAATTAATACATATGCATTTTGTGCACAAATAGAGAGGATACCTGACACAACGGTCTCGGTATTCTGCATATCTCCCGGTACTAGTGCGAACACTCGGCCTTGCCTCACAGGCTCTTTCCCGGTAGCTTTAGGGTTAGGCTTTGGTGCTACAGTTGATGTTGCTGCGCTTGGCGTAGCCTTGCTATTAACTTGCGGAGCAGAGGGACAATCTTTAACCATGTGGCCCACCTTGCCACACCTGTAACAAGCTCCAGATAATTTGTGACAAACCCCCTTGCGCTTGTTGCCACATACAGAGCAGGGTGGAATGAACCCACTCCTTTGGCTGGGGCTAGTTGTCGACCCCGTATTCTGTTTCTTGTTGGCCGGGTTGTGCTTGCCTTTCTTGAATTTAAAACCCTGCCTTTTACCATGCCATTCAGTTATTGGTGTTTCAGATTGTTTCACTGCTGCAATGTTCGACTCGGCCATCAATGCCCGGTCGAGAACACCCACAAAAGTCGGTAGTTTCAGAACATTTATTCGGTCAAGAATTGCAACATTAAGGCCGCCTTCAAATTTTCTGGCCTTCTTATATTCGGTATCCACCATGTGTGGTGCATATCTGGCAAGTTCAGTAAATTTTGTTTCATATTCCGCAACGGACATTGTGCCCTGCTTCAGCTGTTCAAATTCAGTCACTTTTCTATCCCTGACATACTGAGGGAAATACTTTTCAAAGAAGGACTCCTTGAACTGAGCCCAAGTCATAACAGTATGTGTATCACGGATCAACATCCACCACCTTTTAGCTTCTTCTTGTAGGGTGAAGGTAGCTAACAATACTTTATTCGCTTCTGAGCACGGAAACACTTCAAATAATTTCTCTGTTTCAAGCACCCAAGCTTCAGCCTTTAGCGGTTCCAGTCCTCCCTGAAAGGATGGCGGTTTCATCTTGCTGAATTTATGGGTGAGAGCAATAATATCCCCATCATTCACATTCACATTAGGTTCCGGCTGTACCGGAGGAGGAGGTGGGGGTTGTTGGTTCTGTTGTTGTTCCAGTCTAGCAGTTATCAGTTCCATCATTCTTTCCATTCTTGCCTCGGTAGACGAGGATTCAGGTTCATTTGCATTGTCCATTTCACTATAAGCAGTTATAACAGTTATAGCAGTTGTAACATATACAGTTGCATATTTAGACAGTTATCTCATCAACATGTATTCAGTCATAACATAGCCACACACTTTTCAAGTTCATGAAATGTCCTAATCACTTTCCTAGGACACCCTATAGGTCATTTGGACACGTGTGTGCGGTATAACTCGTGGTTAAGTATCGCTCTGATACCACTCTGTCACGACCCAAACCCGGCCCTATGGGTTTAGCACCGTAACCGGCCAGTAATCCGAGATTACCGAAGGCCTGCTTAACAGTAGTACAGTAAAACAGAGTACAGGGCCTGGCTGAAGCCAATACAGTAAATGAATAATGTCCATTGAGCTGTGACAGTCTGCATGCCAAAAAGATTTTTCATGCATTCACATATACAAACAATACAGTCTATACAAAATTTACAGTCACACAGTACAGGGACCTAATAGCAGTACGGTAAACATTCAGTCTATACAGAACAGTAGACGGTACAGAAGGGGGAATTGTAAAACACCCCTAAGCCTTAACACGATAGGCTCGGAACCTCGCAGTGAGGCACATAGGCTGGCTTGACAAAACTGGAGTCTAACCCACGCTCCTAGCTCCGGTCTGGTGGCTGAGCACCTACATATATATATAAACAGTGAGCTAAAGCCCAGTGAATAACATAATGCGTAAAGAGGTTATGAATGAAATGTCCTTACAGTAATGAAATCAGTTCATTAAACAATACTTCAGTCTTTCAGTCAGAACAGTTATTCAGTCATATGTGGTACATCCATTAGCATAGCAGTAAACAATAGGTCTTAAAGACCGAACAGTAATGATGGCCATCAGTCAGTAAACAGTAGTGGTTCCACGAGGGAACCGACAGAGATCTCTGTAACAGTAGCAGTCAGTAACAGTAGTTGCTAAGGATGCCACAATACAGTTCAGAATATAGGACATACATTCATTCAATAAACAGTATCAGTTCAGTAAACAGTTCAGTTCAGTATTCAGAAGATAATCATTTTGAACATATCTTTACACAATTGTTACTCACAGAGTTCGGGCTACAGTAAGCTAGAGCGTGTCTCCCCAGTCGCCAACCCTACACAGTTAACAGATTGAACACACTAAGCTACGCAGTTGGGAAATATAACAACTTAATCCCTAACACCTCGGTGTGTTCTACCTCTATATCCTCAATAAGATGTTTTAAACTAGGCCTAAAAATGCCTAGGATGGGATGAGGATGCAAGGAGGCACACTTAAAAGCATTTTTAGAAAAACAGAGTCCCGCTCGAGCGCAGGTTTCCCCGCTCGAGCGGTCATGCAATAAAGGTACACCCTCGAGCGTAAACTTTCCCGCTCGAGCGTACTGTAAAAGTACTGGATGGGTGAAATCTCCGCTCGACACCCGCTCGAGCTTGAGACATGACTCCGCTCGAGCGCCCGATCCTCCGCTCGAGCGGACTGTAAAACAGTGCAGAGAGATGCTGGATGCTCGGATTCCACGCTCGAGCGGAACTTCCCCGCTCGAGCGGAAGTGCGAAATCTGGAAAACCCAGATTGCACCTCCAAGCTCAAACTCAAGTTTAAATGCATCAAAACCGATCCTCTTGGGCTGAATTTCCAGAAAACATTTATAAACACATAGAATAACATGGTTCAAAGCTCAATTTGAGAAATCAAAGCCCAAGGGTGTTTAATTCAAATCCATTTTCAAAGCTTTAATGTTGTTTCAGAAGAGCTCAAACCTTCAAAAACAAGATGAACTCATGGAGTATGACCAAAAGATGGACATGCATGTGAGGAAACATGGACTACAACCTCAAAACTTCAATATATGTACATGCATGCAACAATTAAGCCACAATTCAACATCTAAACCATGTTTTGGCTCTACACTCCATCAATATGATATGAACCATGCAAGAACTAGCTCAATAACCACAAGAAGAAGATGAGTTTCCTACCTTAGTCTTGTATTCAAGGTTTAGGAGTCTAAAGTAGCAATCTACCCTTCAAGTTCCTTCAATTAGCAAGCAAAACTCAAGATGGAAGACAAGTTCTCTCACTCTCTCCCTCTCTCCCTCTCTTGGTTGGCTAGAGCAGGAAAAGGCTGAGGAAAATGTGTTATGTGGTCAAGTGTAAGGCTCAAATATGTTATATTGAGTGGGCCACTAAGAGTGGCAATTCGGTAATTAAGCCTAACTCTTTAATTAGCTTATTTAATCTAATTCAAGCATACCTAATCAGTTTTCAGATAAAAATACCATAAAATCACATTAATTATGAGGATCATAAAACATTAATCTATTCCCAGTTCGGCCGCCGATAAGGCCTTCAATTAGCAGTTTAAACATATAACACGAACAGATCAAACAAACAGTCAACAGATAAAATGCAATTCAAACAGATGTATTCACTCAATTCAGTTTCAATTTCGGTCAGTCAGTTCAGTACTTTAATCAGTTCAATTCTCAGTCAGTTATTAGTCATTATCAGTTCCATTTAACAGTAATCGGTGATTATCGGTAATCAATCAGTCATTAATCAGTAAACAGTATGAGGGTTGTTACACCAACACCCCTCCTAAGCCCAAGATAAGGATCCAGGCTGTAAGACGTTTGGTCGGAATAACCAAACACTTCACTCTAGGTTGGCAGGAATAACCAACTTAGAGGTTGGCTGGAAAAACCAACACCCCTTCTAAGCCCAAGATAAGGATCCAGGCTGCAGGACGTTTGGTCGGAATAACCAAACACTTTACTCTGGTTTGGCAGGACTAACCAACAGAGGTTGGCTGGAAAAACCAACACTTCTCCTAAACCGAGATAAGGATCTAGGCTGCAGGAAGTTGGCAGGTTTGACCAACAAGTCTTTGTCCGACTGGGGGGCAATCAAGAAGTTTGGCAGGAATAACCAACATTTAGCTCTCCTAAGCCGAGATGAAGATCTAGGCTGTAGGAAGTTGGCAGGTTTGACCAACAAAATTTTTGGAACTCTTTGGCCGAGATGATGGTTACCTCGGCCAAAGCAGGTTGGCAGGTATGACCAACAAAATTTTTGGAAATCTTTGGCCGAGATGATGGCTACTTCGGCCAAAGGTTGGCAGGTATGACCAACAAATTTTTTGTACTCTTTGGCAGGGATGATGGTTACCTCAGCCAAAGCAGGTTGGCAGGTATGACCAACAAAATTTTTGGAACTCTTTGGCCGGGATGATGGTTACCTCGGCCAAAGCAGGTTGGCAGGTATGACCAACAAATTTTTGGAACTCTTTGGCCGAGATGATGGTTACCTCGGCCAAAGCAGGTTGGCAAGTATGACCAATAAAATTTTTGGAACTCTTTGGCCGAGATGATGGTTACCTCGGCCAAAGCAGGTTGGCAGGTATGACCAACAAAATTTTTGGAACTCTTTGGCCGAGATAATGGTTACCTCGGCCAAAGGTTGGCAGGTATGACCAACAAATTTTTTTGTACTCTTTGGCCGGGATGATGGTTACCTCGGCCAAAGCAGGTTGGCAGGTATGACCAACAAAATTTTTGGAACTCTTTGGCCGGGATGATGGTTACCTCAGTCAAAGCAGGTTGGCAGGTATGACCAACAAGTTTTTTGAACTCTTTTGCAGGGATAATGGTTACCTCGGCCAAAGCAGGTTGGCAGGTTTGACCAAACAAATTTTTGAATTCCTGGACCAAGATGGTTATCTCGGCCAAAACAGGTTGGCAAGGTTAATATAAAGCGAGTTAGTCTGTTCGGCGAGACACAGAGAGAACGACTCGACGTTGTAACCAGCCCGCGGGGGACCTCGCTACAGCTCGGACTCGATTTGTAGTCACGGTTCTAAATCTGAACCAAAGAGTCCAAATCCGGCAAATCGTTTTGAGAAAACAGATTTTTGAAAGAAGTGCCAAACATGGACTGCTTTGCCAGATACAGAGTCGCCACCTAAATATTTTATCTTGGGAAATTTAGGAAACCCTGACTTGTTGCCAAAGGCCACGTGTCCGTCATCACCAAAGTTGCCTCGGCTCGGGAACTTGGGTACGATTGGGGAAGGTCACTTCGTGAGCACCCCTGCTCGCCCGATCAAAGATCGGCCTCTACTAACCATGATATCTATTTTTGAAAACTTTGTGTATCCTTATTCCGGTTATTAGCCTAGGTTACTATGTGATGCACACAGCATATAAGTATAGACTGGGTCGCCCGAATTGGAACAAAACATTTCATGCTTGTTTATTTGAAAGATGGTTTGCTACTCGCAAGTAGGCTTAAAATGCAAATTTTGCCACCCGCAGGTGGGCTTGAAAAAGATGGTTTTGCCACTATCTAGTGGGCTTAAAACAAATAGTTGATGATTTATTCCAATCCAGATAACTCAACCTTCACCCACAGGCACTCAGGCAGATATATCACATAAGCAATTAGCCTCATGGTAAGCATGCTATTCATGGCAGTCACTCACACGCATGCAAGGATGCTAAAGCATAAAAACTTACCGAGTACTCCAAGCCAAAAAATAGAGACTACATTAGAAATCATGTATGATCCTAAGTATACAGAAATGCCTAATGCAATACATGCAAAAATGCAAACTATAGCAGGCTCGGCTACTCTAAACATGGCATATGGAATGCTACAGGTAACTTGTATTCAACTTTGAAATTAAAATACAATGCAGTTAGTATGATGCGCCGAGCCCGGTGCATGCAAAACAGATGAATGATGCAAACATGCTGTCATACTGTATGCTAATTAAAATATGCCCTAATCTAACCATCATAAGCGGGTAAATAAAAGGGAGAAAGACGTGGGGTTGGAAGACATACATCACACTCACGCACACTTATTACAGTTGTGCCCTCGCGCAGAGGGTCCGAATAAATATACAGTCTCGAATAAAAGAATAGTACAGTCCAAATATTACAGTCCGAATAATATACAAATTCCTAATTAATTAACAAATTAACTAAGAAAGTAAATAAAACTGGCGTGCAAGCCCGGGATTGCCTTGCTCCTGATGAATGATATACATTTAGGCTGTCTTGCGCGGAAATTCACCGGGATGCCCCAATTAGCCTCTGTTTAGCAGTTATTCTTGGAAAGCGTGCCGAGCTTCGAAAAGTTATTGATTCTTCATTTTGCTGCAACAGAGAGCAAGAAAGGGGCATAGCAATGTATTTTCACAGATATATGCATGCCTCGATCCTCGTGCCACCAATCACGCATACCGAGGCACGATGGCCGAGGAGTCGAAATGCACAATTCAATATAGGATGAATGCACATGAAAACACAGCTAAAACCTAACTCCATCATGGATAATCCGGAGTGTCGGTGACTGGGGAATTGAGACGCGTTCCGTCACTCGGAGTACGAAACGCACCTCGTTTCCCGTGCCCGGGCTAACTCCTATTCCGAACACAATGCAATATGCACGACATGCATGAAATGCAACTAAGATACAGCCTAGCATGCACAATGCTATGAAAATGAGATGCCTCGAAATGTATGCACACGGACACGCAAACTGAGAAAATGCATGAATGCGATCTAAGATACAACCTAGTATGCACTATGCTGTGAAAATGAGATGCCCCGAAATACGTGCACACGGGCACGCAAACCGAGAAAATGACATACGCAATGCAAATGACATGGAAATATGATATGGGCTTACACTAACATGAGAGAGCCTCAGCCACACTCACATAAGAGGCCGATGGATGAAAATGAAGTGCCTCGAAATGCGTGCACACGGACACGCAAACCGAAGCAATGGCATACGCAATGCAATGGCATGGAAAATGATATGCAAGCATGCTAATGGATTTTCAACAATGAAATGTGGGGGAAAACAGTCCCGAAATGAGGCGAAAACACACCCGATGCATGGAATAGTCCCGAAATATGAATTTTGGCACCCGAAATGGCCTATAGCCATACCAAACATGCACAATATGGACATGCAATGAAAATACAGAAGCAAGGTAATCTCAAGATAAGCATTTTTCCAGTTCAAAACATGGCCAAATAGCAAGCAAAAACAGTGCAAAACTAGCATGCAAGAAATGGCCCTAAACATGGGATTAAGAAGCAACTCACAGCTGCTGTCCTCAAACAGGTTAGGGTCCTTCAACAAAGTTGAAGAGGGGCCCAAAATATGATGTTTTCCAGAACTATAAAAACCCCAAAAACAAACACAGGTATGGCTGCACTCCCATGCAAGAAAAAGGGCCAAAAGGTGGCCAAAGAGGCAAGTGGTATATGCAAAGCCCAAACTGAAAAATTTCCTTCTACAACATTGAAGAGGGACCAAAAATATGACTATTTACAGAACTGTAAAAACTCCAAAACAGTATACAAACATGCTAGGAATGCAATGCAAAATAAGGCTCAAAAGTGACTATAACATGAGGTATACAAAACATTCCACAAACGGCCAAAGACCCTTAATGAAATATGAATAATGGGCCAAAATAAGACTATTTTCAGTACTGTAAAAAGGCCAAAAACCGAAGCAAGATAGGCTAACAAATCATGCAAAAATTGAGATTAAAAGAGAGATATAACATGAAGTGTATAAAATATGCCTCAAACCATGAAAGGCCCTTAATGAAACATGAATAATGGGCCAAAATAAGAACTTTTCTAGCTCTGTAAAATGACCAAAAATGGAACCAAGATAGGCTGCCAAGTCATACAAGAATAGGGGACCAAAGATGGATATAAAGACAAGTGGTACATGGAGGTCCCAAACAAAGATGAACCCTTCTTCAATGTTGAAGAGGGGCTCAAAATAAGCCTACTTACAATTCATTAGAAACTCCAAAATAGATCACACTTAGGTTAGAAAAAGCATGCAAAATATTGACATACAAAGAGGGTATTGAAGCAAGTGCAAGATGGAGGGCTCAAACAGGGTTGAGCCCTTAATGAGACATGAAAACGAGCTCAAAAAAATGACCTTTTCAGTTTTGGTCGGAGCTCAAAACAATAAGCATGTATGGCTTGCAAAAGATACAAGAAATGGGCCAAAAAGGGGAAATTGCAACTCACCCTTGAAGACCAATTCTTTTGTTGCTTCTTGGACCAAATTTGTTGCCTCTTAGCTGCTAGAATTCCTCCCCTTGCTGCTGGAATGGAGTGGTGGTGGTAGAGCTTGGTGGTGTAGAAGAAATGGTAGTGTAGAACTTGAAGGTTTTCAAGGAAATGAGAGAGATGGAGAGGGAGTTTTGTATTCAAGCTTGAGGAGCAAATTTTCTAACCCTTGTATGCAATGTTGCCAGCTGATTATATGGACAAAAAAAGGGGAGTCAAGGAGGGGCAAAGGTGGGGGAAAATTAGGCAAGTTTTCCCGCACAAAATATCCCCCGGATTGGGATATTTTCTGGGGGAAACAGCTATACAGCTGTAAAGTTGATGTTGCAAGGAACATGGCTGGCCCCTTTTTGGAGCTCCAGGTGGCCGGTCGGCCACCCCACCTAGCTGGCCGGCTAGGGGTCAAAACGGTCAAGTTGAAATAGTGGCCGGCCACCACTTTTTAAGGTCCTCCCATGTGTGTACATCACAGATATGTGGTTCAAAGTTCAAGAAAGTGGGCTCAGGTTGTTCAACATTAGCCCGGAAGGAGGGGTTCAAAAGGGTCAGGAAACATTACTGGCCGGCCACCAACTTTTAGGATCCTCCCAAGTGTGTACATCGCAAATATGTGGTTCAAAGTTCAAGAAAGTGGCCCCAATGTGTTCAACATTAGCCCGGAAGTGTGAAAAACGGGCGTCGGAGGATATATAACTGGTTGCTGCAACAATTACTGGCCTCCCACCCTTCAGTGACATTCCCGGTGATAAAACAGAGGTACCTGCCAAAAATGAACAAAAACCGATGCAAAACGAATGTTCGGGGACCAAAGCACGCAGTTCGGGATTCCGAAAATGGGCTGTTAAGCACCGAAAGTGGCACTCGGCCACGAAGTGGGTTTCTCAGACCCCAGTGTCCCTCGAAGGGGAGTAAATAGGAGGTATGCCAAAAAATGGGGCAAACGGAGATTGTTAGGCGGTCTCGAACCGAGGCACACGGCCAACGATTCTGAAAAACTGGAAACCGGACTCCGAAATGGGCAAAATGGCCTATGGCCACGAAATATAGCCTACGGCCACCGAGAGATGGTCTACGGGACCTCTTCCTCCCCTCAAGAAAAGAAACCGAGAAAATCGAGTCTGGTTCGCAAACCGAGGCAAGGCACAGAAGAGGGTTCGGAAGTCCGGAGGCAGGGCTCGCAGCCGCGACTCTGAGACTTCTGAACAAGCACAACATGCAATATCACCAAGTGCTCAACTGGCGACGTCTGAGTCTTAAGGTCGGTCAAAAATGGGGTGTCTACAGACGTATACAAACACGAAGGATATATACGTTAAAGGTAAAAAATCAGGACTATTCAAATTTTAGGCATGACGATGGTAACAAGGAGAACAAGGATATTGGGGGCACGCCATGTATCCTGGGAATAACGTCGTACTAGATTAGTGGAAGGACATGCTGAGCAACTGACAAGGCTTATTGGGACCGAACAAGTTGTGAAACCGAACAACTTCTTAGCTCGGCTGGAGGAAAAATAAATCCCAATCATGCTACGCAAATGGAATCAAGGGGCAATTGAAAGGGTAATTTGTAAACAAATTGGGCCGAGCTAAGAAGAGTCTTCTTTGGGAGTTGGACCGCATAATGGGCCGAGATAAGGGCTGGTGTAGCTCGGTCTTAGGCCAAGAAGATATCTCATATTTTTTGGGTTTGGGCCGAACTATTGACCGAGTTATCGGTAGATAGAGGACCGAGCTAAACGATAGCTCTGCAGGGCGTCATCTCAAAGTCAAGATTGATAGTATTGCTTAAAGTATCACAGAGCCGAAGTAACTTGGTTGACCGCAATGTAAGCTGAGGTAAAGATGTCAGTCGAAATAAGTGGGCCTTGTGGTTAGCCGAGGTATTGGTGAAGAATGTCGGGCTTGGTATAGCTCGGCCGGTCTTGGTCTAACTCGGCCGGGCGCCATCTACATCATTACTTAAGCGTGTGACCGAGGTAACTTAGCTTGGTGTGGTTGCAGCAGCTTATTAAAAAGAGGTAACATCAATGGCGAGGGTCGAGCTGTGTATAGCTCAGCAGGGTGGCATCCGTTAGATTGGCTTTCGATCACACAGTCCGAAGGGCAGGGGACCGAGATAAAGTAGGTCGGGTGAAAATGTATAACCGAGGTAAAAGGTTCAACCATCTCACTTGGCTTGCAGTGATGAGACTCCTAGTAGGACTCTGCTAAGGAGAGTTAGAGTCCTACTGGGATTATGTAAACCATCTCACTTGATTGGTAGTGAGCAGGGTGTGTGATTCCTAGGAGGACTCTCATAGGGAGAGTTGGAATCCTTCTGGGATTGTGCCAAAGTAAAGTCTATAAAAGCTCATGACCAGACCTATGGACAGGTATCCCAATTCTTACTCTAGAATTCCCAGAGCTTTTTGTCTACTTGTCTATTTTACTGACTTAGGCATCGGAGAGGTTTCCGGCACACACCCGCCGGCTAGCTCACGTTTGTGTTTTCAGGGAGTAAAGCGACAACGTTTGGAGGAGCGCAGACTTGATCAACAGGATTATACGAGAAGATTTATTTCTTTCTCGTATAGTAATGTATTGCAATGCTTTTAACAAAAATCTTTAGAGAATCCATCTTTTTTTTATGCTTTCCAATTAGACAATGAGGAGCAAATAACGAATATGTTTTGGGCCGATGCACAAATGATCATGGATTATGCCCAATTTGGCGAGCATAGGCCATTTGCATCTTTTGTGGGATTTAATCATCATAGAGAAACAGTTATTTTTGGTGCTACGTTGTTATATGATGAGACTGCCGAAACATTTGTATGGTTATTTCAAACTTTTTTAGAGGCTATGTCAAAGAAGGCACCAAAAACTTTGTTTACCGATCAAGATACTGCAATGGCTAAGGCCATACCCATTGTCATGCCTGACACGAGTCACCGTTTGTGCACTTGGCACTTGATGCAAAATGCATTAAGGCATGGTCATTGTCTCTTTCAAGATAAGGGGGTAGATTCATGTTTGATATTGATGATGAAAATGAATGGAAAATGAAGTGGGGGGAAATGCTTGATACATATGATGCTCATGATAATTATTGGTTTAAGTTGATTTTTGGGGTGAAGAAAAAATGGAGCTGGCCATATGCTAGATCAACATGGGCTGCGGGAGTGAGTACAACACAACTTAGTGAATCTTTTAATGCATTTTTGAAGGATTACATTCGTTCTGATTTTAATTTAAATGAATTCTTCATGCATTTTGAAAGGGTACTTTGTGAGAAGCGGTACAAAGAGTTAAAAGCTGGATATGCTTTATGCTAAAGGTTGCCAAGGGTGAGAGCACCTTCATAATGTTAAGTCAAATGGGTAATGTGTACACTAAAAATATTTTTGAGAAGTTTCAAGATGAGTATTTTCTTTTTGTTGAATGAGACATACAAGCAATTGAATATGTTGATGGTTGTAGCCTATACACAATTGTTAATGTTATTGGAAAAAATGCAAGGAAAATGAAAATGGAGATGGCTGGCTCTTTGGCTTGTAGTTGTTCAAAGTTTGAAAGGAAAGTGATTTTGTGCAGTCACTGTTTGAAGGTTATGAGAGAAATATTGAAGTTGAAAGAGATTCCTTTACAATACATTATGATGAGGTGGACCAAACAAGCAAGATGAGAAGTTGTGACGGACAAGTTGGGAAATGAGATTCAAGTAGATGTCGAATTCAAACAAGCCTCACGGTATAAGACATTGATGACCGCATTTAGATCAATAGCATGTAGAGCTGCTGAAACTGAGGAAACTTATGGGGTATGTTTGGTTTGTGTTTGAGAGATGTGTTTTAGAGATAAAAAGTACGAAAAGTTGTTTGGTTTGATTTTTTTCAAAAGATGTTTTGAAAAATTATTTTGAGAGAGAGTTTTGAAAAAAGTGATTGATTTGATGTGTGTGAGAGAGAGATTTGTTTGGAAAACTTGTTTGGTTTACAAGTTTTGAAAAAAAAATTTGGGAAAATTTGTTTGGTTTGATTACTTTTAAAAACTTATTTGTAGAGAAAATTTTCCAAAATTTTTTCAGAAATACAAACCAAACGAACCCATGATTTTTGTTGTTCACAAGTCGCTGTATTAGGTGCACATGTTGAAAGCAAGATAAGTGCACATTTTTGTACCGAAAAAGAAGTAAGTATTGATGATCAACCTCAAACCTTGGAAGTGCCTTCTGAAGACAACAATCATGTTCTGCAAATTCCAATAGGATTGAAGAAAAAGCATCCAACTAGTAAGGGCAAAAGAAGGATAAAAGGTCCATATGAGCTGGCATTGCAAGCAAGTTTCAAAAAGAAATCCCGTGCACAATTTATGAGATCTTCAAAACCTGTTGCTGCTGCAACAGTGAGACCTTCTCCATTATCTATTGGAGGAGATGTAAGTATTCATGAAAATGTTACTCCTCTTCATCCTCCTCTTGCTCCCACTCCTCCTCCTCATTCTGTTGCCATGGGTGGTACAATTTCTCCTCCATTAATATATCCCACATATAATGTGAGTCAGATTTTTAGCCAATTAATTTGTGATTTGTCAATTAATTTTTCATTTGCATCTTGTTATGAATCGTAATATAATATGAATGAATTGTAGGCAAACAATTTGGCATATTGTACTCAACCAACATTTATAACACTACTTCAAGGTGAGTATGACATTGGGTTTCAAGATTCCGAAGGCTCACAGACAGGTTCTCAACCAACAAATAATTCGTACTTTTGCCCCCAAGCAGGTCACTTTCATACTCATTCATACTCATTCACAAGCAAGTCATTCCAAAACACTTATAATAAAATAAAAATAAAAAAGGATATAGAGAGTATGAATTACTAACAAAAAATTAAAAGAAAAATACACATTTAAGTGATTTTTTAAAAACATATAGAGAGTATGAATTACTAACAATAAATTAAAAGAGTAAGTGATTTTTTTTTAATTCTAGTATCACATTCCAAAACATTTGTTTTGACTATTAAAAAATTACACAAAAAATTAAAAAATCACTTATATGTTTTGGAATGTGATACTGGAATTAAAAAACTCATTCATACTCATTCACAAGCAGGTCACAAGCCATTACATTCAACTCTTAAGCAAATAAATCATTGCCACTTCATCAAACAAAAAAAGCCATTACATTCATGACCACTTGAACAAAATGGTAGTGGTCTACCATACATTACATATACATTCAACCTACAATTCAAGTCATACTCATTCTACCTTACATTATATACACTATTTCAAATACACTGGAATGACAACTACCACCAACAACAAAAAAAAAAAAAAAGGCAAAGGCGTAATTCAATTTTTCACCAACTCTTTCAATCACCATTGCCAAGTCTCTATATTGTTTTCTACTCTTCATAGTCATGTCTTTGAGCTCCCTATTCACGATAATTACTTCTTTAAGAGTGGACAAGACTTCCATGTGCTTTTCAAGAATATCATTCTCGACCACCTTCAAATTATGCCACATATGTGGAGGGATCCACCACTCAAAGAACTTACAACCATTCGGTGAATTAGGGTATACAAAAAAAAGGCAATTTGGATTATCCATTGACTGAGAAATCTTAACCATAGCTTTTTTGCCACATCGACAATTACGGTTGTCGAATCTAACTTCATGAATGTTGTCCATACTTGCATTTGTGCTTGACATTGACATTAACCTACAAAAAATTATCAAATAGCAAAGCACATGAAGACATCTCTTAGGAAAATTTGTTTACAGTACAAAAGTATAAATGTTATACACTACAAAAGTATAAATGTTTGAGTTCATGAACTCTTACCGAACAATACTATTCTTTTTTAGTTAATAGAACAATAAATTTGAGTTGCATGATATAGCAACTTATGAGTTTTGTCTCCATTGTGGATGTTTCAGTTTGCATATGAACACATAATATAGCAGCTTATGAGTTTTGTCTCCATTGTGGATGTTTCAGTTTGCACATGAACACTTTCTTTGGCACTGCTGAATCAATAGAATATAAAAAACACCCTTCTGCTATTAGGTGAATTATGGAAGTAGAACATTTGTTTGGTTGTTTGGTTGTTTTTTTGTTTTCTTTTTTCATTTTCTAGAAAACACTTTCAAATATCCAACCCAAGGCCTTTATGGAAGAATATCTGTGGAGTTCAATACTTTCTTGTGAAATGCTATGTTAACATTCAATGCACAATATACACATTTATTTAAACATAATAACATATAATTAAAATAAAAATTCCAACTGCAAACTCCACAAAAACAGAGACAACCCTATTAACCTAATGAATTCCCAATCTCTCACCTGGCCTAATTTTGAATCATAATACTGGATCATTGATGTTAGGACATAAATTCATATTTGTATGTCAACTAGGCTTTCAAGTATAATTCTCAGATCAGCAATTCAATGAGAGAATATTCAAATTATATTTAAATAATCACAAATTAAGTCATCAATCAAAATGATAATAATAATAAAAAAAATTAACAAACAAATCAAAGAAGAATTGGGGCATCACAGTGGCTTTTAGATAAACAACCACTTTAATCCCAGCAAAACTAGCTTGCTTTAGAATTGGGGTATCACAGTGTCTCTTAGATAAACAACCATTTTAATCCTAGCAAAACTATACAACTTACAAGAGAACATTTTACTAAACATTTTAACCTAAAATGGTGGTCTCTCCATCTCAGATTTCCTTTATCTGTGGTGAAGGACGGGACATTTTAACCTAAAGGGACGAGAAAATTTTAATCCCAGAAAACAACCATCTCAGTTTTTTTTCATTTCACTAAACATTTCAACCTAAAATGGTAGTTTCTCCATCTCAGATTTCCTTCATCTCTGGTGAAGGACGGGAAATGGCCGAGATTATTTGGGGGGAACAACATTTTTTTTTTTTTTTTTACCTTTAACTATGGTTCGCGGCTTCAATCGCGGCTCAAATCACAATCCAAATCTTTGGAGTAAGACAGAGGGAGAAAGGGAGAACCTACCGATGTTTGCTGCTGACTTGGATTCGCCCTTATCGGTGTCACGAGATACCATTGCCGTTCACCAAAGCTGAAGAGGGAGGGAAAAAAGTGAATCGGAATGAAGCTTTGTGGCTGTGTTGAATACAAAGAAATTCAATTTTTTTTTTTAAACCAAACTTGATCTGAGCCGTAGGATCCAGTCCTGCTGACGTGGCCAAATCCTGGCCCTTGACAGGAGGAATGGCCGGAGGCTTTGGCAGGAGAGGATCCGGACTCGTTAAAAACAACTACTAACCCACTTCCCAAAAAACCCTAGTTTCATAGGTGAGGGTCTAAAGATTAAGATTAGAATAGTCTAGGGGTAAAACGATAAATGTGATAGTTTGAGGGGGCAAAACGAAAATTTTTCTCATTTCAAAAATAAAACCCTAGCTTCATTTCAGAGCTCGAAAAACCCTCATCAATGGCGTTTATTCAATCTCTCTCTACATCTACTCCCTTCCATCTCTCTCACCGCCAGTCTGTCTCCTCCAAAAACCTCACAATATTTCCCAAAATACGCCTCAGAATTCTTGGAAATTCTTTTCCAGTCCTCGCATGTTCGGCTCCGAAGTCGACTCCGGCGACCGAGCAGGACATACTCGAAGCCGTCGCGGAGTCCGACGGAAAGTCGCTTCCCGGCGTGAGAACTTACGAGAACGACTTGGCTCGGCTTACGCTGGTTGGAGCCGTGGATTTTGAGCAGGCGTTAACGGCGGCCGCCGCAGACGGCGGTGAGACCGCCGCCGAACATATTGCTTCCGGCATGCCGGCGATGGTTGTGGAGACCGTGTTTCCTGGCCCTCCCGACGAGCGTAGCACCGTCTCGACACGGCTGGTCTGTTCATTTTCTTGCTTTTCTGATTCTTTAAGCTTACTTAGATTTTATAAAAATTTATGTATATATATGCATTTACATTCATTTCAATCCATATGAGTTCAAATTTGAGTAAAAATTTATTTGATACAAATCACTCCAATGGATTGGATTTTAATATAAATTTGAAGCCGTGGTACACTTGATGCATGCACATATGATCATTTTGTTTCCGCAAATAAGATTGTAAATTTTGTGATTGAATTCAAAAGTTGAAAATTTAAATGAATTTGAAAAGATCAAAAGTCTAGAGATTTGGAAAAAAATAAATTGAATTTAGGGCATAACTTATTTTGGGAAAACTCAAAATATGAGACATAAACACTAACTCAAGCCTTCCCTTTATAATATTATTATATAAAGAATAAGATAGATTTAAGAGCTTTAATAATGACAGAGTGGTAAATTCGAAAGCTTCAAAATGGTCTAAAAAATATTGAATTAACATTTGAGTCTATGTTGATTTAGGTAAAAGAATTAGTTAAAACTCAATTTTATAGAAGTTTGTGTCAGGGAGTGTTGAGGTTTTTAAGTGATTTATACCCAAATTTCAATCTCAAATAGGTTTGAATTACGGGTTGGAGATGCCCTAATATTATGCTGACTTTGATGGTAAAAGCTTTTTTGCAATTATGCTTTGTTTTGTTGTTGAGGAAGTGAGTGCAAAGTATAAATTTATTTATACTTTTATTGTATGAACTGGGCCTTCTACCATATGGGTTGGTGCATGAAAAACTTACTCAAGTAGCTGCCTTGTTTTGATCATAACAACTGTAAATGTTTTCAGATAATTGGCCGAGATAGGTGATACTATGATAGAATCACAGTCATATTGTTTGAAGTGTTGAACGGAGTGGGGATTTACATAGTAACTACTAGGGGGCGAACAAAAAATTTATCACCATCTGTTATCGGATGTAATTGGTTTATGTTGAAACTAGTTCCTTCATTCAAAGTTGAAGCAGTGACTGTCAAAAACTATGCCGCTAAGTAAGTAAGCAGGAATTAACTTGTATCTATGCGCAGTAAATGTCGGATGTGTGTGTTTGTTTATATATATCTTATACCACAATCTCTACGTAGGTGTTAGGTGTTGGAACCTGTCTGGCATAGATATATGTATCTTATATCAACTTCATAAGAGAATTCTTCTTAGTCACATTGCAATGATGTGGTATTTTTATCAATTATTGCTCGAGGTCTAAAAATAACGATCACAAGTTTATCATTAAATCCTCGATGTCTTATTTGAGAAGAGTATTACTTTGCACGCTCTTAGGCTCTGTTAACAGGTGGGTCAGTTTTCGGGGGCTTTTTTTATTTAATACAAAACATATGACGCATGTTGTAAGTAGCTATTTTTGTTTATATCATCTGCTTGATCATGTGATATAAGGACATGTTTCTTGCAACTATTTTCTAAAGGTTCTTGTTTTTATAGTTTTTGCCAGCTAGAAAAGTTAAAGAGAAAGCCAAAAAGCTCAAAAGTTATCTCACTGAAGATATCCTCTCCAACACTACATCTAGGAATATACTTGCCATGACATTTAGACAAGTGGTTATGGAACAGCTTTGGAATTTTGAACTGGTATTGTTTAGACCTGGAACTGAAAGAAATATGAAGGAGCTTCAAAATCCTAGAGAGGTTAGATATAATTCAGTTTTCTTGTATGCATTTTTATTTTCAGACATGTGCTTTTCTCTGCTGTAATATCATGTTTAATATGTCTGTCCTGCAGGTGCTGTGTGATACTGATAGGTTGAGTTCTCTTGTTCCTTTCCTATCAGCAGGTCACTGCATCATTTGCCCTTAGCTCATCAGATGAACTGGTTATTTCTTTGCTTGGAGAAGTTGTTTGCCTTGCTGCTCTTGAAAGCACTGAAAGACATTTTCTTCGTAACTCTCTGGGAAGAACATCAAATAACTTTTTCCACTGGTTTCACAAGCCTGAAAGGATTGCATCAACAGATTCATCAGTTACCATATATAAGTTATTTGACGATGAGATTATTGCAAGTGCTAAAAGTTTGCTTGAAACTTTTAACTCGGAAAAGGGCAATTACAAGCCTTTGCAATCAAATGTGAATTACTCATGGTGGACATTACCAATATATTCTAAATTAGAAAAGATTGGTGGTCCTGAGTTTATTACATGGATTAATGAGTATGTACCTGCTTATCTGCTTCAAATTGACACTGATCGACTTCACAATGTAAAGTTTGAAGGTTGGAAAAAATCTGCTGAGAATAGATGGGAAGTCCTTCTGACCCACTTTCAAATGGTACTTGATTCTTTCCTTCATTTTTGGACCTCAATGAGTGTTGGCTTTCTAGGATGTCAAGTAGGGGCAAATGTGCATGCTGTTGTTGTTATACGCTTCCTTATCTGACATTCTCTTTCTAGCTTTGTTTTCCATCATTCTTGTTGGTTTGGTCATATTTACTTGCATTTTTTTTTTCTTTTTTTTTTGTCCATTCATCAAATCATGTGTAGAATCTGATATATTTTGTTTATTGTGTGTTGTAACTTGTAAGGTACATTTAATTCTTAAACTGACCTGAGAAAACCAAAATAATAAGCCAAAGGAGAAAAAAAACCCCTTATAAATGGGAATTGAAGTTTGCAATAAGTTATTTTCATGTACTTGACCAAATAAGTGCCAATCACTCTGAGATATATTAAAAATTTTATGATATCAATTAATATAGTTTTGGAATATGATACTTCATTCCCAAGGTTTTGAAAAGCGGTTGTGGTTGCGGTTGCCGTAACGGTTGTGGTGACGCGGTAGTGGTTGCGGGGTATAAAGGCCGTAACGTAACGGTTGCAGTAACCGGAACCGTGATTCTTTATTTTTCGCACAATGTGAAGAAAACTTATCAATACGCATATTTTTTTTTTTTCTTTTCAGAATCATATTTATTGGAGTTTAAAATAAATTTTGATCAATTTTTATTAATTTTTTTAAGTATGATCCAATATATTTCATATTTTCAAATCACTGTAAAAAGAGTTTTACATTTTATTTCAATTCTTAGTTGCACGAAGCGGGAGCAGGGGCGGGAGCGGGGAAGCGTGAGCAGGGGCGGGAGCGGGGAAGCGTGAGCCGATAGAAGTTTCTTAGGTTGGGAGCGCCTCGGGGAGCGGTAATATATATATATATATATATATTTTAATACACATTAGAAGTTTTTTTATAAATATTTTTATTTTAATACACATTAATTATTTTTTATTTATTATATTTTTTAAATAATGTGTTATTGTTAATTTTTTTTATATTTTATTTTACATATATTTATTTGTGTTTTTTTATTAATATGTATAATATATACTCATATATATATATATATTATATTTATATGTGTTAATGTTTTTATTTATATATATATTATAAAGATTATATATATTAATATTTTTATTTTTTTAATTAATGTTTTTTTATTACATATATTAAATAATAATGTGTTAATATATATATATATATATTTTTTTTTTAAATATATATATTTATATAAAGATATATGTTTTATCTTATATAATATATATATATATATATATATTTTGAACCAGATCGTATATAATATATATAAAGATATATGTTTTATACTTATATATGTACGAATCATATATATCAGGCGAGAGAGAGAGCACGAGTGAGAGAAGGCAAAGACGGAGGAGACGATGCCGTTCTGCGAGAGCGAGCGAGAGAGACGAACTGCGAGAGAGAGAGACGAAAGACGATCTGCCATAGAGAGACGATCTGCCAGAGAGACGATCTGCCAGAGAAGATCTGCGAGAGAAGATCTGCGAGAGCGAGAGAGAGAGAGAGACGATCTGCCAGAGAGAGAAGAAAAATGAAGCAAAGAAGCAGGACGATCTGACCTTCAGGTACTTCACCTTCTTTCTCCCCTCTCTCCTTGTTGACCAACAAGTTAGGGTTTTTGTTCACAGTCACCAACGATCCCATCTTGGACAAGATCGCGTTTCTCTCTCAACAGAAACGCGATGCTTACACGTTTCTTTCTAAGAACCGCGGAATCGCATTTCTTACGAAGATTCATGTCTTGGTTGCACGATTCCTGCAACTAAGTTTCAATTGTTAATGATTTTAAGAATAATTGATTTTAAATGTCTACAAATTATTTTTTACCAATACCTGAACTAATTGTGCCATAAATTTAAAAAAAATTATAAAGAAAAAAAATTCATATAAGATTTTTTCTTTGGATTTGGATCACTTGAGTATTTGTTATTTTTTTGTAAGTTTTTGTTTTTTTTTTTTGGGAAAATGAAGCTATTTAGAATATATTGTAAAAGGGTGTAACGGTGTCTAATGGACCGTTATGGCCATTACGGTACCACTACCGCCGTTATGTAATACTGAAACGGCCGTTACACATGTGACTTTCTGTCACAACGCTATAGTGGCCGTAATGGGTTACGTAACGGTTGCGGCTGCGTTTTAAAACCTTGTTCATTCCACTTCTGTCTAATATGGCAGACAGTTTTTAAATTTTCCAGCAATTCACTAAAAAAAATAGCTGCAAAGTTATGCAATGCTATTGTCCTTAGCAACTGTATGATATATATCATATGAGTGATATGTTATTATACATCATTTAGAGCTTTGAGTCTTAACTTCAAAACAATTTTAAACTTTCAAAAATTTAAGGGGCCATTCTAGTGTGCATGTCTACCATCTTGCAAATAAACAAAAGCTAATAAAAAAAATGAAAGTTTGGAGATCTTGAGCATAAAGTTGTTCAAAATAGGATGAGAATGACGATTTGTGAACGACTTTCAAATGCACATCAGTGGACAAGAATTATTTCTTTTGGATATATTATGTGTCTATTTTTTGAGGTCAGTGTTGATGGAACCTGATTGCTAAATATAGTTACATTGTGTTATGTATATACACACTAAAATTACTTAGGTTGATAACAGTAAAATGACTTAGGTTGATAACAGTGTCATGTTGGATTGATGCTCTTTTCATTGTCACGTTTCTCATGCAAGATATTTGCAGGTTGGGTTGGCTAACATTCTAGACATGTACTATGAGGATTCGTACACACTTCCAAGTAAACAACTACGTGGTACGATTGCAAAACCTGTCAACTTGTTCACTAATAAGGTATGAAAAATGAAAATGCACATTGTGTCTGATTTTACTCTTGGTTAAATGTATTGACTTCATGTTAACTGCTTAAATTGCTTCCAATTATCACAGAGAATCACTTCACTGCTGAAATTGTTCTCCATTACTCTTGCAAGTGGATTTTTTCTTGTTACCATCAGCATTTTTGGTCAACTTTGTCTGCCTTACTTGCGTACTGGAAGAAAGTACCCCAGCGAAAATCATTCTCTTCAATCATCTGAGATTGACTATATGCTGCATCGGGATATTGAATCTACTAAGGTATGCATCCCTTGTGACCATTACACTTTCTTCTATTATACCTCATTTTTGTGTGTTTTATGCACACTGCACAAATGGCTTGAAGTAGCTGCTGTGCTTGGAGAATTAGAATAAAGATGGTTTGCAAGTTCTCTTGAGGTGCAGCTGCGATGCAGCAATATGTCGTTCTTCTTTGTTTATGCATAACCTATTCATTACTCGTGGTTGGCGGAAAAAAAAAAAACGAAAAAGGTTCTTTAAGTAGTAACAAGGATGCCCAATGCAGATTCCTTATCAATAGATAAGCAAGTATGTTGTCCCATCCTGATGTTTAACTGAAATTTTGTGTGTTTATAAACACCCTCATCATTATATCAGTGCAAATAAAGGGTTATGATTGCCTCACCAATACTTGCAAACCAAACCAAACTAAGTCTAATGTCACAATCAAGTGGGGTTGGTTACATGAACCATTTTTTGCTATTCTGTCAAGGGCTAACTCAACTAAGTTAAATAAAATATATATATTTTTTTACTACCGCATACTTTGTCTATTTAGGTCTACCCTCCCCCTACCATTGCCATTTATGGTGGTCATATGACTTTCTTTATTGTTACCTTCTACAGGTCTGCATTGTACATGATCAAATTGTCTTATCCTGTTTTCTCTCAACTTATCTTCAATTTGTGTTACTCCTACCATTTTAGAAATATATATTTATTTTTAGATTTTATGAGAAGTCTTTATTGGCATTGCCGAATGGCATCCCTTAAGAGCTTTGGCTCAACACAAGATCTTGTAGCACTTACCAATGAGGTCCTTTCAATTACGAACCCCAATGCTACACTTTTTAGTTATTGGGAATAAGTACTCTTTGAAATTGTAGCTTCAAAGCCAAAGAGGAAAGCTTCTTCTAATTTGAAGGTTTCATTGTAGCAGCAAAGAAAAAGGCAATTTATGCTGCTTAAAATAAGATAAGGAGGTTTCACACCTACTGGGCGTGAAGGAATCACTAATCTGGCAGTTATAAATTTGCCGGTTTCCAAGCTCATTATAAAAGATGTGTAAATTCACTATAAATAAGTAATTGAAGTAAGACTACCAATAGATCAGGTAGGAGACATACAATCTATCTTTCCTGATCTTACCACACATCCATCTAAACATTTTTCATTTCAACTGCACTCACTTTATGAATGTATTATTTTTTATTGCCCAACATTTGATCTTTCAATTTTTTTGGTATTCATCGATCACTATGATAGACACACTCTGCCACTTGAGCCAACTTACTTTTATTCTATTTATCACATTATCTCCAACCTCACCATCCTTATTAGTAATTGAACCTAGGTTTTCAATAATTGTTGAAAAATAATTTCAAAATTGTTGGAACAACTATGCAAATAGCTATATAACAGGTGTGGCATGGTGTAGGGGTAGGTTACTTCTCATTTGATCCTTCCTAAACTTGCAACCCCCTCTACCAAACCCATCTAATTAGGGATGTGGGTGGTTTTGCCATGAAAGTGATTCTTCTTGTGATTGTCCATTCCCTGGAAATTGAGTTTGTGGTCCATCTTGCTGGCAGGGCATTGAAATGTTCTGCTGTCATAAGTTCAGAACAAATGCATCTGAAGGAGTTCCCAGCAACAGGAGTGTTGCTGAAGGAGTTCCCAGTTGGATAGAGTGATGCATGATAGTGATGGCATCTTCTAATTTCCATAGAGGGGTTAATACATGTTATTTAATCCATGTGACACCCTCAGATATGGCACACCTTAATTTTTTGGCATGTAAAAAAGGTGCAAATAAAAGCCTAGAACTAAGCATCCAGAAAGCAAGTTGCACGACTATTTTTTCAAAGAATACTGTGTTTGCTGATGTTCTGCACTCTGGATTGCTTATGGTGCCAATCCTGAAGAAATTGTGAAGTGAAGTGAGGTTATTATGCATGATCCTCCAAACCCCATGGAAATTCAGCTTATTGTTATCCAAAAAAAAAGCTTGATCTCGGGATAGTAAAAAATGGGTATGCATATGCTATCTTTATGCAATGTTTGGTTTACTAAATACACAAAAAAAACTACCGTGGAAGAAATTAACAAAATAATTGTGTGAAGTCTTACACCAGTGGTACTCCTCATCAGCAAAGGGTTTTGCATTGCATATTTCTCTGACTGATGCTGCTAGCCATGTGCCTACTAGTTGATAACTTGATATTCAGTCATTTATTTTTCACTATTGTAAACTGTCGTTCATTCCTTTTCCAGTTTCTGTCTGCTTTTCTTTAATACGCTACATCTTTGTAGTTGGAAGATTTTTGCATCTCAATTGTGAAAAAAATCAAAGACGCCTTTGGCTGGCCTGGGAATATAATGACAGAAAAGAGTGTTGGTGCCTGGATTGGTGAACTTCCAGCAGTCTTAAGAAAGCTTGGTGAGGCTGATTTGAGCCTTGGAGAGATTCCATCTAGCTCTGCTCCATTAAAGGAGAATGATGAAGAATTGGGGACATCCACTCAGGATATTGCAAGTTATCAGGTATCTTTTTAAACATTTTCCCCTTTTTTTGGTGGCCAATCCTAGTTAAACATGATAGAAAACAGAGAAGAACAATGAGAGAAAATCTTTATGAAAGCAAGGTACTCCCTGATGTGTGTTTGTTGGTGTCATTCAGCTATCTGCACGCTGTGTTCTGCTGACTGCTAATACATGCCCTATTTATGCAGAGTATTCCTTGCCATGCATTTTGAGCTTTCTGTCATATTTCTACGTGTACACCCCTTGGGCACATGCTCATGAAAGATTGCATATAAACCTATACAATCATTTACACATCTAGTTTGGAACTATTATACTTCTGTCTAAGTGGCAATGGAAAACATATTCGTTGTTTTAAGTAGTCACCAAGAATTACCAGTGGATGGACCAACTTTGATTGCTTACTAAGATTGGTGTAAGGACCGTCATATTTAGGCTCAATTAAAGTTTAGTATACTTCAGAAAATCAAGTTAGTGATTTTATGGCCACATGGTTGAAAATTATTTCGGCTAGAAATGTATTCCTTTGGCAGTTCTTGAATGAGTTGTAAGAGGTCCCTCATTATTAAAGTTTCATGGATCTCTTAGTTTGTGTGTTTCTGGATCCTGCTTTTAGTGTATAAAATGTTGAGTTTACGGTGGCCTTTTACCCTTTTATTTATTGATTCTTAGGTAACAGTTTATTATGAATGTAGTGGACCCCACTTGATTATGACACAAGGCTTAGTTTGGTTTGGTTTGATTTCAGATAAAAGCACATTACAGAAATCTTTATTGGCATAAGCATTATCATGATGAACTTCTTGTAAGCGTTGTCAATTCAAATATGATCTAGATGCAACAAATTTTTTGACCTCCCCTTTTTAATATTGTCAAAATAGTTGTCTTTTCAAGCTCAAGAAACTCTTTCTGTTTTGTTATCTTGAATGATTGGCATTCACACTCTTCCCTGCCTCCCTCTTCTATTTCATCTCTTGCTTTTCTGGTTTACTTGTTTACTGAAAGAATTTTAAAGGAAGAAAGGAGAGGTGGGGGTGTCTTCTTAAGAATGCTACACTACTCACGTGTTGGTTTCAGTTTTCTATCTACAACACAGTTAAACTTCTGTGAATTCTCGACTTTGTGATTTTAATAGTTATCACTGTTGTCAAAACACTCCTTTTTTTTTATTGATAAATTTTTATTTTAAAAAAAAAAAAACAGCACCACAAGAGGAGGTGCAACCCAGTACACACGCAGTGTGCCCTCAACTCTGACTTGTAAGACTCATGTTTGTTGTTGTTGTTGTTGTATTTTTTTTTTGTGTTAATTTAATCCTCTGGTTTACTCTTCGAAAATGCCATCTTAGATTGTGTTCTTGAACTAGGGTGATGATCTTCTAGTTATAAAGATGTGCTTCTGGGCCATTCTTCTTTATTGTCTTTGTAAATTTCCTAAACCTTCCATAGGTCAATGGCATGATAACTATTGCCTGCAAATTCAATAGCTCATACAACTTTAACCATAAATTGGAGGACAATTTTTGAAAAAACAAAAAACTGAAGAAGACAAAACTTTCTCACAGAGACATGTGGTGGAACCAACTATTTGGAGGCGCCAGTGAATTGTTTGAAGCTTTGCTAATGTGTACCTTTGTAGCCTTAATCTGTCCCATATTTTAATCTTCCATTGAGATATGCTTGGACAATGTTTCCAGTGGAAATCGTGTGTTAATAAAATACCAGGGAGAACCCTGCAGGACTTGCCCTTTTTTGCATTTTTAATGCTCCATAACCTGTCATCAATGATTGACTTTCCTTTTTGCCTTCCCGGTCAAACTTCAGGTGGTTCTATCCACTGATGGAAAGATTGTTGGGTTCCAACCTACAAGCCGGGTGGCTGTTAATCATTGGGCAGCCAATCCGTTAGCCAAAGAGCTCTATGGTGGAAGAAAACTTTCCCCTGGTAAAGACCGGTTTCGTTGTCTCTTAGTTTGTTTTGTGTATACTACATCTACCGAACTCGTGATTTTCTCTGTGTCTCATCTCATGCAGGTTTTATTGAACCCGGTCTTAAGAAAATCAATCCAAGAGATCTTGTTGTATTAGAATTGTTGATGTCCGTAAATCCCCATTCAAGTTTTGCATTGGCCAGGCTGGTTGAATGATTATTGTGCAACGACTGTAAGTTAGAAGTAATTCACACAGCTGTAACATATTTCAAGTGCGAGTTCTGATGTGACAATCGAGGAGTCTTTTGGTGGATGCCAATAATATTTAATTAAATTTTGTTTGTTCATCGATGCTCTGTTGTTTGAAGATGAATTTCTATCGCATGTTTCTGATTTTTATGGTTTCTTCTCATTGTAATTGAGTCAATTTGTTTTATAATAGAAGCTAATAGTGTCACTAATAGCTTAGATTTGAACTTTTTTGTGGATAAACAGTGTAGTGTTGAATGGTAATCTAGTAAGGGCATGTTTGATTGTCCTAAAAGGCGAATTGGGAGTCTCTTAAATTGTAATTCGATTTTTGGGAATGCTGGAGTCTCATTGGAATTGAAATGACAATTTTTCTCTCATTAAGTTTTGCCCTTGCTCATTTGTTGAAGCAATGTTTGCATTTCGTGTTTGGATCATAAATTCGGAGAACAATTTGCGAAGGGAAAAGAAAAGTAAATGCAAAACAAGTCAAATAGTGAAAAGTTGGCCAACTGTTCATGCATATTTTTTGACAACATTATAGCTGGAAATTGGAATGTTTATGGAGAAAGTTGAAAGAGTATTTCTATTTTTAAGGGTTACCTCCCTTGAAATATTAAAAAATATATAATGAGTTTCATCATTTTAACATAATTAAACTCACTCTCTTTCAATGTGAATATTAATGGATACTTTACCCGATTATTATTAAGAATATTTTGGTAATTATGTCACCTATGAAAATTATTAGGAGATGAGAAAATAATTTAGATTAAGTGGAACATAAGTAGGTGAGGAAAATAATTTGGATGAAGTGAAAATTAAGTTGAGAAAGGATTTAATTAAGGTGTGTTTGGTTTATAGATTTGAGGAAAAGGAAAGAGAAAATGTAGGTGATTTACCTTTTTGTCTTGCCCTTTTCAAATCCCTCAATTTCACATCAATTTACTTTTTCTCTTTTCCTTTTCAAATTCCTCTGAAAATTTATAAACCAAATACAATACAACAATAAATGCTCAACAACAACAACAACAACAACAAGGCCTTGAATTCTCATCCCAACACATTCATTTCAACAACAAACACCAAAACCTGATCAACCCTTCATTCCATTTTCCCAACGTCAACACAGAAAGCTCTTGGATGGAATCGCAACTCATCTCTCTTGCTCATGACTGCAATGACCTCCACCGAATCAAACAAGTGCACGGTTACATTGTCCGCAAGGACCTCGACCAGTCTTGCTTTGATCTCACCAAGCTCATTTCATTCCCATGCTCATCAAGGTTGGTGATTCAATGGTGATTTGAAATGGGCTATCTATGTTATCTGAAATGGTATGCTGGCTTACATTTGTTAGATTCATGCTAAACTTAGTTGTAGCAGCTGTTTATGGAGACAAGACAAGCCTTGTTGAGTTCTAAGTGGGAAGATATAAAATGGCAAAAGACATCTCAATGTTGTGCCCATAATTGCTTTCTTTTGGAGCTGATATTCTCCAATTGTGATCTCTAGGATTGAATGCGTCAGTCTGAATATTCATCAGGTGATCATGCTGTGCAATTCTATTCATCCTAATTCATTTAGGATCAATTGTAATTGTTACATAGTTCAACATTCACCCTGTGTAATTTTAGTAATGAATTGAGTTATTGGTAACAGAAAAAAATTACCAAGAATGTCGTAGTGAAGCATAATCCAAAACTTTGCTAAATTATTTTAAGCATTGATGATTTGGATTAGGTGTGATTTTTATTTTATTATTTGACATCTTTCCCTGTATAAATGCAGTGGAGAAATGGGTAAATGGTAAAGCAGAAAATTACCAAGAATACCGCAATGAAACTGTACTTTACATTTTGAATTTTACTGCCGATAATTTTGGATCTTGAATGTTACTGAATTTTATTTCATTAGTGGCTGTGTCAGGCACAACTGACAAAAAAACAAAGGGGTCCATAGTGCCATAGTTCAAGACTCATTCCTTATAGCATTCCTTGGTTCGAGATGGTAGAGTAATTTCATTATTACTGCTAAAAAATAATTCAGAGTGTTTTATTAAGCTATGAATCACCTTGGTTAAAATTTATGTTGGTGTACCTAAAAACTAATTGTTGGAATCTATTTGGACTGCCTTATTGTCTTTTATGGCCTTCGATTTTAGTACAGATTGTTGATTAATTTATTTAAGTGTTTTTTTTTTTTTTTTTATTTCTCTTGTTCCTGGAAACATATACAGCTTTTCTTTATGTTGAGTGTATGAGAGAACAATCCAGCTAGAAAACACTCACCATCTTTTGTATATGATTCTGGTTGGTTTTCCTTCCTACTCTGTTAGCTTGGTCTTTGACTATGTCCTAATATTCTATTATAAGTTATGAAGCATAGACACAGATGGAGGACGCAAATACAACACGACACAGACACATTGACACATCAAATTTCAAAAAGGTTAGATACAGACGTGGTTTGAGCACACCACAAATAATTATATCTTGATATTAGTTTATCTAGGAATATATTAGATTATATAGTTATAAATATGAATAATATATACAAAATTAAATAATTATTTTGTACTAAGTCTTATATTAATTTTAGACTACTGGACCGTAATAATTACAAGACATAGTAGACATTTGATTTGTCCTCCTTAGTCATCTGTTAAAAGATTTACATATCTTTTTCATTTAATTTTATGCTAAACTTCTATAGTATATTTTTCATTTAATTTTATGTCAAACTTTTATAAGATTATTCTTTGTAGATATAAATTTTTTATGGGTATAAGATATTTTTGTCAAATTCTTTACTTTGAAATCATAAATTAGTAAATGTCTAAGAAGTGTGATAGACATGGCAAGAAGTGATGGAGATGTCGCAAAATGAGTGCTGGATACATGCCCGAAATTAAGATTGTTATTTTTAATTATGGACACGGAAAAAAGAGTATTAGACACGTGTCCAAAAGTGTTGATGTCCGACATAGATATGTCAACTTCTTATAAGTGTCCGTGCTTAGATTATAAGTGCCACTGTGTGAGTCGAAGTATTATTGGCATGCATGAAAGAAATCTTTGTCAGGATTTGTTAATGAAAATTTCTAACTAGGGAAATAGAGTATGAAAGAAGAAAATTGGATAATCTTACTGAATGGCGCAGTTTATCAAAATAGATGTGTAGCTTTCTATACTTGACTGTCCAACGAAAGATCATAGCATATTCATAAAAGGTGCATCTTGTATCATACTTTAACACAGCTGCTGTGATTTGGTCCTCAATGTTTACTTGACCAAGTCAAAGCTGATCAGCACTGGAGGGCAGTCTGTTTGGTTGAGTTTTCAAAACATGTTTTCTGAATTTTTTTGAAAAATCAGAGACTAGTTGGACAAAAACACCAAAAAATATATTTTTGAATTTTCAAAAATTATTTAAACTCCAAAAAAGAGAACCATATGAAAAAAATGAATGTTTTTTAATTTTTTTTACCAAACTAGTTTTAAAAAAATTTCAGAAAATAAATTCTGAAAATGCAACCAAAAAGTGGGTGTGGGGATTCAACATATTGCAACAGATACCATGTACTTGGTTTACATGGTCAGTACTTTAAGTTATCTCACAAAGTCACAACTACTATCAATTTCTTAGACAGATGAAAAAATGGAAATGAGCATTAACTTGTACTAGACTTATATATATATATATATATATTACTTATTTGTTACACAATGCTTTGAAAGCTTGTGGTTGAAGTGTTTCAAGTTCCCAATCATTGAAGAGCCAGGAAAGTGCACCATGTAGCTTATAAATAGATGGACTCGTCCACCATTATTAGAGATGTTGGAAAAGAGGATAGTTTTAAAGGAGTGAGGTTTGAGCATCAAAAATTTCAAGAAAACCATCAATGAAGTGTCTTGGACTTCTCTGTCTTCTTGCTACAGGACTTTCCACGCTCAGTGTTGGTGCTGTGAAGGAAGGTTTAAAGCATAAATACTACCACAGATCATGTCCCCAGGCGGAGGAGATTGTCGCCAATATGATGGAAAACTTCACAAGTGCAGATCAAAGAGTACCTGCGAGGATAATAAGAATGCATTTTCATGATTGCTTTGTGAGGGTGAGTAGAACTTATAGTTTTTACTAGTATCAATGGTGTGTGTGTTGAAACAGAAGTAGTTGAATACAACACATTCTTATTCTCGAGTGTTTTTTTGTTTTGTTTTGTTTTTCTAAACACAGGGATGTGATGGGTCAATCCTACTAAACTCGACACCGGTAAATAAGGCAGAGAAAGATGCTCCTCCTAACAATCCTAGTGTCAAAGGCTTCGAACTGATTGATCAAATCAAAGAGGTTTTGGAAAATAAATGTCCTGGAGTAGTGTCTTGTGCCGACATTCTCACTTTTGCTACTAGGGAGAGTGTTCATCTGGTAAAGTTGCATTAATATGAATTACTACTTAGAAACCATCAAGAATGTTAATTCCATTCTAATTACTCTCTGCTTTTCACTTGTTTATTAGTCTGGCAAGTTTGAGCGCTATCAAGTTCGTGGTGGAAGGAAAGATGGAAAGATCTCTCGAGAATCAGATGCTCTCCTTAACCTCCCACCCCCTTCCGCCAATGTTCAATTGCTTGTACAAATGTTTGCCAGTAAAGGCTTATCGCTCGAAGACTTGGTCACTCTCTCAGGTTGGTCACTGCTCTGTCATTCTTGATTTTTAACATGTTAATAGTATTGATGTCACCAGTTTCGTACCTCCAATCATTGGCCTCGTTTGGTAATGCTTTATATTTCTTGTTTACTGTTTTTGTTTTCATTTTTTTGTTTTTTTAGAAACGAAAACTTATTTCTTATATTGTTTTTGTTATCAAAAAAGTGAAATTGATTGCAAAATTTCCATTTTTTTGGAAACGAAAAAAGCATTTTCACTTTTTTATTTTTTTTTAATTATAAAAAAGTAAGGTAGCGTTTGGTAGAGTTTTAGAATTATGATTTGAGAATAGAGTTGTATTTTGAATTTGTGAGTTTTGGAATTATGATTTGAGTGTGAAAAATTTGTTTGGTTATGAGTTTTGAATTGAGTTTGGAATTTTTGATGTGACAGATAATATTTGATTCAAAAACTTACAACTTATAACTAAACATACAACCCAAAATTCTATTTAAAATTCATGAAAATTTTTAAAAAATTCCGAAAATATTTTTTATTTAAAATATAAAAAAATAATAGGTGCTAATTTCCCTCAAAAAAAATAAAAAAATAAAAATAACACTGTTCCGGTCAACTGACTGAACGTTTGGGAGGACAATTGGGTATGCCAAATTTCAAAATTCAAAATTCCACATGAAACGAGTTTTCAAAAATGAGTGTGAAATTAATTTTTGAAAATTGTATCTAAATACCATACTCAAATATGGGTGTGGAGTCATGATTAGAACTCCACTCCACACCAAACACAAGCTAAGTTTATATTCTCACACAAGCTAAGTTTATATTCTCTTATCTCTTTCCTGCCACCTTCGGCCATCAGCTACCAGCGACCTCCGCTAGTTTGACCGCTGACGAGCTCTGGCTACCAACGGCTCATTTCCTGTGACTTGCAGCCACCCTTTGACCTCCTGCGGCACTTGGCCACCTCCAGCCCCACCGTTAGCCACTTAATCCGTCTACCTTCACTGGCAACTCATCAAATATGTTCGTTTATTTTTGTTTTCAAATATTTTTGCATACCGAACAAGTTTTTGTTTTTGATTTTTATTAAATAAATATAAAAAAGAAGAAAAAAAAGAGAACTTGTTTCCAAAACTTTCAATGTTATCAAACGACACATAAAGGGTTTTATCCTCCCTTGTGTAGGAGGACATTCAATAGGAGTTTCACACTGCTCATCGCTACTTGGGAGGCATGTAAATTTTAGCAAAACTGGGACACATGACCCAACATTGGATTTCCACTTGGCCATGAAGTTAAAAAGTGAATGTGTCGGTGTTCACAAAGCAGAACCAACTGTTGTTGTCATGGACAGATTTACACCAACTAGTTTAGATAACAAATACTACAAGGGACTACTACAAAACAAAGGATTGTTCACGTCTGATCAGACTCTGTTGACAAATACGTTTACTAGAAAGCAAGTGATAGCCAATGCAGTCCAACCATTGGCCTGGAAGAAGAAGTTTGTTGATGCGATGATAAAGATGGGTGAAATAGAGGTTTTAACAGGACAAAAGGGAGAGATAAGAAAGACATGTGACCGTGTGAATTAATGAACCTTTAAAGCTTTGCATAGTTCTGAAGAAGAGGTATTGAGTAATCTTCCTTCTTTATGCTGAATGTGTTTTGTTCTTGAGAAAGTGTTTATTTGTTGTTGGATATCTTCTACATCTAAAGGTGTACACAAGAATTGTATGAACAACAAATCTTGACGAATTCATGAATAATCATGTCTTCTATCTTGTTATGTGACTCTCAATAATATTTGGGTTTTGCTTGCAGTCTTCTTTCTGATCCCTTGACCAAGTATAGACGCTTTTGAGCAAAATGTTGAGATTTTTTATGTTCCAAGCCTTGTTATTGTCATCTCTACTATAAGAAAGGCTAAGGTCTCGTTTGGGAACATGTTAATTTAGTAATTTTTTTGACTATTTGGCTAAAATATGAGCTAAAAAAACTAGTATGTTTGGGATAATTTTTTAGCTTTTTACGAAAAGATGGGCAAAAAGTAGAGAGAAAAGAGAATCTTTGACTTTTTGGTATGAGTTGTTGGCTTTTTAGCTAATTTAATAACTTTTTGGCTAAAAAGGAGGGTTTCCAAACGAGGCCTTAATATCAACTTAAGTGACATGTTGAATAGGCACTAATGATTTAAATAGTGAATAATGTTAGGTTTCATGAAAGAAATATCATGACATGCTTCATGAAGAATTTTCATCCATTGAGTAGTGTATGGTGTTTTATAATATGTGTAATTCAAGAGTGGAAAATTTTCATTAAACTTTTCATGATATTTCTTTCATAAAGCCTAGCATTACTCTTAAATAGCTGTGTATTCTAATTTCCAGAAAAATGCAAAAAACTCATTTGATGAATTGTTTTCAAAAATTGTATTCTAATACATTTTCTGATACCAACCAATGTTTTAGAAAACACCAAACAATTTTTTCGGAATTTTCAAAAACTGTTTTCACACAAATAAAAACGGTATGAAAACGATGGGTGCTTATAAACTTTTCATTATTTTTGGTCCCGAAAACGTGAAAAATGAAAAAAAAAATTAAAAAAACATTGTTGAATGTTTTTTGTCACCTAACATACACAAATATGCAGATTTTGAAGAAATGTGACTGATAAGTTGTCAAAGTTGGGTTTGGAATACATTTATTATTTGGTGAATATAAAATGTTCAAAAACAGAGTAACACAGATTCAATACGACTCTGCTATGAGTTTTAGTGATTAATAGATATGCAAGGATCATATCATCAGCTACATTCATGTATTGTATTGTTGACAAGCATCATAAAACTACAATAATCATGAGATTAATCTAATGAAGTAAAAAAAGAATCAAACATACCATGCATTTCATAGAGAGAACACAAATGTGTCTGGTACGTGAGCTATCTTTTTTCAATCTTCCCCATTTATCTCCTTACATCGCCTTGCCAATTCAGGAGTGCATTGGCTCATATATAACTTTCGGAGTTTGGTTAGGCCTTGAACGCTCACTAGAAGTGATGTTGTTGGAGTATTTACCAAAATAAATAAAGAATTTGTTACTTAAAAGACAACCTAAGAGGGGGAGTGAATTAGATTTTTACAAATAAAAATAATAATATCCTAATAAAATATTATGACTAGCACAATAGATAAATATAGTTAATGGAATAAAAATAATTAAAACAAGTGTTCTAATAACTATGTTAGTTAATAATTTTAGCACAGTGAAAATGTGAAATATAGTAATGACAATTTAAATAAAATAAAGAGATAAGGGAGAGAGACAAATAAATTTATAGTGGTTAGGCTTCAACTCGGTCTACGTCCACTCCTTAAGCTTCACTTGAGATTTTCCACTATACTCTAACTTCACAGGGTGCTAGCAACCTTTTCACAGATGGACCAATCCTCCACAGTTCTAAATTAAGAACACTGAGTGTACTACACTCTTACAAGGTTGAAAAGAAGGTGTTTTTGCTTTCACAGAAAGCTACAAGAATTATCTCTCAAAGATAGATATAAAAATGAAGCTCTGATTTTTCTGTAAACCTTACACAGGAAATATGAGCTTAAAGCTATACGTCTCAGTATATAATTTCTGAAAGAGGATGTAAAAAATTGAAGAACATTTCTCAGAGAATTTTTCAGAGAATAGATGTAAGTGATTATAGATCAAAGAATATTTTTTAGTATTTTTTAGTTTTGTTTTGTAACTTGTTTACATCAAAGGCTTTGGTATATATAATGAAACTTATAGCCGTTTATAGTCGTTGTATTCATTTGAATATCTTCCACTCCATCATTACTAATTTGAATATCTTCCACTTGAACGTTTTGTCCTGCTGCTATGTTGAGCTGTTTGAACTTTTGTTTTTGGCTATTTGAACCTCTGGTTTGGGCTGTTTGAACTTCTGTTTTTGGGCTGTTTGAACTCCTGATTTAAGCAAATATTAAATACATTTTAACAACATTTAAGATAAAAGTTTAGGTGAGAAATAATGTGGTAAAATAAATTTTGATTCTATTTTTCTTTTTCAAATAAATTATCAAAATAAATGTTGATTCTATTTTTTTTTTCAAATAAATCATCAAAATAAATTTTGATTCTAATTTTCTCTTCCAAATAAATTAAAAACATAATTAAATAAATCATCAAAATAAATAAGTCTAACAATCTCCCCTTTTTTAATGATGGTACACAATGATGTTTTGATTTGATTTGGAAGTAAGAAAAGCTCCTCCTCAAATCACGCTCTCTGAATTCATTTTTAAATGCATATGTTAGCATATGTGTAATAAATAAGTTTTAACTAGAGACATGATATGAGACTAAGATATCAAACTATAAATACATAATCATCAGATTAGTTTTCAAATAATACTATAATTTGAAAATAATACCATAATAAATAACATCAGATTAGTTTTCAAATAATACCATAATTTGAAAATAATACCATAATACATAACATCATAAGTTTTCTCCCCTTGTGACATTATCAAAAGGAAATCAAGGGTCAGAATCTGGAGGAGGAAGAGGAGGAGGAGGAGGAGGAGGAAAATGATAGTGATAAATGGCATAAAAAAATAGATAATCAAAACATATATATACATATATATATATAGGATTCGCCCGCATCTCTTTTCTGTTGAAAATCGCGTCGAACACGCGTCATCGCTTTTGCGTCAGTCGACTGACAAAAGCGAGATGGGTCAATCAGCTGCCTCGGCTCTCTCTCCCTCTTGTCGTCTTCTCCTCCGTCTTCTTCTTAATCACTCTCTTCGCATTCTTCTTCCTCATTCGCTTCCATCCCTTTCATCTTCTGCGTGAGAGAGATAGAACAGAGAGACTGAACAGAGCAGAAAGGCTGCTAAAAATGACCCTCCTTTCGATTACATCTCTCTCTCTTACTACATGGCCTTGTCCCGTCTCCTTACTCTCTTTTCGGACCTGAATGATCCTGTAAGCATTGCTGGGCCGAGTGCTCCGGCTCCTACTCTTCCCAACCTTCATATGATGTCGATTGAGCAAATAATGGTAGCTCAATCAGACATTGAAGCCAATCATTTTACACTGACATTCTGTATGGAGACGGTGATTGTAGTCACAAAATTAGTTCACTGACTGCAGAACAGGACCAGTGAACTCCATCAGGTCAACGCCCAACTCTTTCTGCTCCAGCGCATGTATAAGGATACGCGAGCAAAGATAGGCGCACTGAAGGTCGAAAATAAAGAGCTTAAACGGAAGACCACCTCCATGGTCCGATTTGGAGCAACGTCGTTCTTGGCTTTTGATAGTCGGCGGGAAGTACTCGCTCCCGACAAAAGCACGGAGGCAGGGACGTCAAGCGTCGCCCAAGGTGATAAAAGGAAGAAGAGAGCGGTAAAAAAGGCGAGAAAATAAGAT